>NC_142346.1:3965000-5342500 GCF_054954075.1 Amborella trichopoda | reverse complement strand
TAATTCTAGTAAGAAAACATTTGGAGTTTTGGACAATTAGTTTCTATCATTTTTAGATGGAACACCTGCTTGCACAGATGCTTTGCACTTTTTTTACTGCATATGTAGTTATGCGGTCCAGCCCGTATGAGACAATTTTTCATATATTTTTTTGATATTTTTCAAAGATTCAATTATTTTTTATGAACACACTCCCTAAATTTCAAGTGATTTAAATTTATAGAAAAAAATTAAAATTCAAACACTACCGGACATCCCTGATCGTCAGATCGGGTCAGATTCAATCTGGACCATTAGACTCATATGTTCATATGAGCTAATGAGCTAATCCCAGCTTTTTCATATATATATATATATATAACATATATATATATATATATATATATATATATATATATATATATATATATATATATATATATATATATATATATATATATATATATATAAATGTAACATAACCTACATGTAGGAAGGAGAGTAATTAGATTTTGGGGAGAGAGAATAAATGAGAGGAAAAAGAGAGAGAAAGGGACATGTATATTTTATAAAGAAACTGTTAAATGAAATAAGTAGTGATGCTTCTTTTAGTTTTTTTTTGCTTTGTTGCTTTCCAGTGGTCAAATCATTATCGAGAGAAAGCCATGCATGAGATCCTAATTCAAAGCATGGACATTCCGATAGTTCAAAGTTGTAACCACAAATTTCTGAACCCAAAAATTTGTATTTTCTATTTATACCATATTTGAATAATAGAAGACAGAAATGAGAAACTCATACCCAACAAGTGTTTGGCCCTCTCGACGAGAAGCTTCCGATACCTCGCCAAAATGCTGGCCATATAAGCGTCCTTCTCTCTTGTAACCTCATCATCTGCATCAGGCTCTGTAACTTCAAGGCAACTCAAGTGCACATTACTTTCGAGAACAATCTCCCTTTCACCTGAATCGAAACTACGGTTTTCACCATTGTCTAGAGTCTCTAGAGCATCTCCATTTTCCAGATTCAAAGGCCCCATAGTTTCCTTGGGATTAAACTCCTCTAGCAATTGCTCAATGTTTTCAGCCATATACTCCTTCATGATTTCCATTCACTGCATATGAGACAGTCTCCACGCTTCATGTCATTTCAATGTAAAAGATCCGATAAAAAAGACTCACAAATTTGAGAAAAAGGACCTAAAAATTAGTTTTCATGTCTGATTTTTATGTTCATAACTGGGCACTAAGCTAGAAACCATTAAAACTTGGATGTAGCATGGAATGTAAGGGATATCAAAATATTTAGAGAAACATGAAGAGAAAGAAGAACGTCAGCATGATGGGAAATTGATTCATATAATATTTGAGAAATAAATTCAAATAACAACACCAAGGGACTATAGGGAGAGAGAGAATATACTTATTTTTCAATCTCACTTGCTATTTACTTAAAAAATTTAGCTTTGGCTCTCTCTTCCTTTTTTTTTTTATTATTAGTATTATTATTATTTTTTATAGAGGTTTCCATTCCAACTTTTGAAAAAGAGGAACCAAGCTTCAATTTAGAAGGCTCAAAGTTCTCATTTTTCAATCCATTATTTTTTATTTCATTTTTTTCTATTATTTTTTCCCACCATTACTAAGAACATATCTCAAAAAATCCCATTTAGACACCAAAAATGGTTTTGTATTGTGCGAAAGAAGGGGAGTTGCAGGAAAAACGTTTCAAATAGGTTTTAATTTTTGGGGTCGTTTGGATCCCAGGGAAAGTATTTCCAGAAACAGTTTTATGCGGAGATGGTACATTTCTGGCATTTGGATCGAAATTTTTGTGAAGAAAAGTATTTCTTAAAATTTTAACTATTAACAAGAGAAAGTATCTTAAAATTTTAAAGAGAAAAACAATCTCGAATATTAAGTTTTAGAGAAAAAGTACCTGAAATTTTATAGAGAGAGAAACTTTCTCAAAACTATCTCAAATTTAAGTTTGAAAAAAGTTTATATAAGGTGCACCTTAAAATATAAAATTACAGATGCACCTAAAAAATCTGTCAAAAAGGTTATTTTAATGTTGAAAAACTCTCGAATTGATCATCTCGATGTTGAGATTTATGAATAAGAAAAAGAAAAGGTTTTTGAGTTTCAGAAAGAGTGCATTTTGCAACACATTATCTAGACCATCCATTTTCAAGATTTTCATATATTTATAAATCGACTTGATTTTAACTATTTTTGAAGTTTAAAACTAATTAGATATGAAAATAAAGATTAAGATAGTCTTAAGAATTTTTTTACAACAAAATTGTATGTTATGATAAAATTTGGAGGTGCGCCTTAATCTGATTGTTTCAGGTTGGAACCTTATAGAAACCGCACTGTATAAGTTCTAGATAGAGAAAGTATTTTAAAATTTAGAGAGACAAATTATATCAAAATTTAAAAAGAGAAAGTAGCTAAAAACGTTTAGAGAGAGAAACTATCTCAAATTTTAACCTTTTTAGAGAGAAAGTATATTAATATTTTAGAGAGAAAAACTATGTCAAATTTTAAGGAGGGAAACTAATTAAAAAATTTTAGAGAGATAAACTATCTCAAAAATTTTAGATAGAGAAGCTATCTCCAAGTTTAAATTCTAGAGAGAAAATATCCTAAAATTTTAGAGAGATATACTATAATTTTATGGAAGAAAATAAATTGAAAATTTTTAGAAAAAGAAATTGTCTCAAAAAATAGAGAGAGAGAGAAATTTTCTCAAATTTTTAATTTTATAGAGAGAAATATTTTAAAATCTGGAGAGAGACTATATCAGAATTTAGATAAGAAAACTAATTGAAAATTTTATAGAGAGAAACTATCTCAATGTGGTACGTTTGGTAGGCATGAAAATACTTAAAAGTATTTCTTGAGAAGTATTTTCATGTAAAAAACTGCTTCATGAGATTAGCTGTATAAGTATTTTTACTAACCATCTGGCTACGAATTGGTGTAAAAAATGGACTACGACCGATTACAACGACAAAAGTCACGCACTAATCAGTTTCTCACGTGGCCAAATGTTGTAGAGAGAGAAACTCTCCTCCTCCATACCCTTTGCTCAGTTTTCTCTTCTTTTTGCGGATGTAATATTTTCATAGCTCATTGAAACTTGTGTAACGTTTTTTTTTTTTAAAAAAAAAAAACAACTATTTCAAATTTAACACACAAAAAAAAAGGAATTTATAATAAATAATACAACCGAAAACAGTGAAAAATATTATGATTGGATGTACCACCCAAACAATAGAAATTACAAGAACTACTTTTCCCATGAAACATATTTCACAGGAAATAGTTTTTTTGAGACAATATTTCCTGGCATCCAAGATTCCAAACGATACCTTGGTGTTTTTTGCGTTTTCTGATGATTTAAAACGGGGGCACTGATACTCCAGAGCCTTGCTAGTGAAATACACAAAATGAAGCCACGAAAACCCCAATATTTCACCGAAAAGCTTCAGATCCGAGACCTTTTTCAGCTAAAATTAGATGCAAATGCCTCAAAATCACGGATGAAGAACGAAATGGGATCTTATAGGACCAAGAAAGCTGAAGGTTTCATTCAGCGAAACTTATCTGACCAATTTTTAAAAGACATTTTTTATTGCTTTAAGAGGGCATCGAAAGCGGGGGATGAATTCCACCCTATAAGCCTGGCAAGTTTTGACTGTCCTGATTTTTCCATGTGTTGCAATTCAATTGATAAAGAAGAAGTTTATGTAGAGCCGAGGCTCTAAACAATCAAATTAGAATCTATCAAAAAATTTTCATTAGAAGAGGTTGTTTTGATGCTCAAATATCTTTAAATTGATCATCTTGAAATTATGACGCTTGGACATGAACAAAAAAAGATTTCAAGTTTTGAAAATAATGCACGTATTTTTTAGGTGTCAATTTTTAAGATTTTCAAGTTTTCATAGATATATTCTATAAAAGCTTTAAATTTTATAATTAAATATAAAAATATATTTTAAAGCTATCAAGATCACGTTTCTATTTGAAGGTGCAGTTTACTTTGAATGTTTAGAACCTCGCCGCTATACAAACTACACCTACCCTACCCAGATTTTCAAGTTTTCATAGATATATTCTATAAAGCTTTAAATTTTATAATTAAATATAAAAATATATTTTAAAGCTATCAAGATCACGTTTCTATTTGAAGGTGCGGTTTACTTTTGTAACAATCCTAAACTTTTGAAAAAAAAATAAAGAAGAAGAAAATAAACTTTTAATACATGATGATTCGTTTGAACATGATGGTCCTTAGGGACCATCTCTATTTTTCAAAGCTTTTGGTTTAAAAGCTTTGTTGCTTCTTTGCTCTTCCCACGTCGATGTGGGCTTTAATCGTTTAAGGCATAAGCTAACGTTCACACCTGTAACGTAATAAAAAAATAAAATAATATATTAGTAGAATTTAAATTCAGAGAGATGAGGACTCCTACTTTAGAAAACTTATGAGATTTTTCTCTCTGATCGAAACACAGTGAACTCCTCTCTCTAGCCGAATTTTTATCGGAAGCTCCTTCTTAAGTATTTGTGGGTAAGTGACATCGTCTTCCTGAAAAACAGTCTGTTTTTAATAAATAGTGATATTTCCGCCCAGGATCTTTATTTTATAAGTTTTGTGTGTAAGTGACATTGTCTTCCTGAAAAATAGTCTGTTTTTAATAAATAATGATATTTCCGTCCAGGATCTTTATTTTATAAGCTTTGTGTGTAAGTGACATCGTCTTCCTGAAAAATAATCTGTTTTTAATAAATAGTGATATTTCCGTCCAGGATCTTTATTTTATAAGTTTTGTGTGTAAGTGACATCATCTTCCTGAAAAATAGTCTGTTTTTAATAAATAGTGATATTTCCGTCCAGGATCTTTATTTTATAAGTTTTGTGTGTAAGTGACATCGTCTTCCTGAAAAATAGTCTGTTTTTAATAAATAGTGATATTTATGTCCAAAATCTTTATTTTATCAGTTTTGTGTGTAAGTGACCTCATTGTCTCGAAAAATAATCCATTCTTTTTAAAAATAAAATGAAATAATTATTTCTGCTTATTATCATGAATTTTAGGCGCGATAAATTTTATGCGCACGTGACCTCATTATCTTGAAAAGTAATCTTTTAGATAAAAATTGTGATATTTTATCTATGTTAGAAATTTTGAATGCTGTAAATTAGAAAAATAAATTTATTTATTTTTCTTGTTTATTGTTAGAAATAAATGTGATATTTCTGCTTTTAGTCAAATTGTGATATTTCTTTCTACTGTTTTGAATATTTAAACATTGTAAAATTCATGTGCAAATGACCGTCTTATTATTTTAAAAAATTGACATTTTTGCAATTGATTATAGTATTGTTGTGAAATGTTTATTTGTGGATTAATATCCCATAAATTGTGATAATTCCGTATTTTTGAATTTTTATAAGAGTTTTTCTATACATATTAAATTGAAAATTACGCTAGAATGCTTTTACAAACTGCTACCTTTCTAAATTTGAGCCCAAAATATTTGATTGGTTGAAATGTTATTGAAAGTGACTGTTATTAATGGTTTTAGTGAAATTCATATTAGTGATTTCAGTGATATGTTGAGTACATGATATTTGCTGCTTTCGAATGTTTAAAGAGATTTTGAAATAATTTAAGTATGCAAGTGGACTCATCCGGTTCGCCGGTGAAGTATAAGTGGACCTATCCGGGACGCCGGTAGGGATTAAGTGGACTCATCCGATACGCCGGTGAGGTATAAGTGGACCTGCAGGGATTAAGTGGACCTATCTGGGACGTCAATAGGGATTAAGTGGACCTATCAGGACGCTGATGGGGTATATAGGTGACCTACTTGGGACGCCAGTAGGGTATTTCGTTAAATCCTTTGAATTATGCATTGACGCGTTAAAGTGTTATGTGCATTTCACTTATTCGGATTATACTTAATTATGCATTTATTGAAAGTGAAACTGTTGATGCATTTCTGTTAATAGATCTCATTTTGGAAAATATTGATATCTTTCGACCATGATTATTTTTAGGATTATGATGATCACTTACTGAGTAGCCAAACTCATCAAACTATGGTAAACATTTTTCAGGATAACTGCGTTTCATTTTGAGTGCTAGTCAAGATCAACCTTAGAAGATACTGTTGTTGTGCTAGCTTTCTTTATTTACTTTGTAAGACCTCGCCACTGTAAATTTGTTCTAAAAAGAGATGTATATATATGTTTTGACTGCCACATCTCAAGAATATCAGTATTGTAAATTCTTGGGGTGTGACAACTTTGAATGTTTAGAACCTCGCCGCTATACAAACTACACCTACCCTACCCAGATTTTCAAGTTTTCATAGATATATTCTATAAAGCTTTAAATTTTATAATTAAATATAAAAATGTATTTTAAAGCTATCAAGATCACGTTTCTATTTGAAGGTGCGGTTTACTTTGAATGTTTAGAACCTCGCCGCTATAGAAACTACACCTACCCTACCCAGATTTTCAAGTTTTCATAGATATATTCTGTAAAGCTTTAAATTTTATAATTAAATATAAAAATATATTTTAAAGCTATCAAGATCACGTTTCTATTTGAAGGTGCGGTTTACTTTGAATGTTTAGAACCTCGCCGCTATACAAACTACACCTACCCTACCCAGATTTTCAAGTTTTCATAGATATATTCTATAAAGCTTTAAATTTTATAAACAAATATAAAAATATATTTTAAAGCTATCAAGATCACGTTTCTATTTGAAGTTGCGGTTTACTTTGAATGTTTAGAACCTCGCCGCTATACAAACTACACCTACCCAACCCAAATTTGGGCAATCGTCGTCAAACGGTTGAATAGGTGAAAATCGAACTTTTTCTACGTGTTAAAAGTTTGCCGTTGGTCTACGGTTGATTTGCTGAACACTCTCTTAGTCCATCCAGAAGACACCTCTTAAAAGTCTATTTTTGAGGGAGATTTTTTTACGCAAGTGATCATGAATATAAATAAATAAATAAATTTAAAAAATATAAAATATTAAGTCTATCGATAAAATATTTAGACTATTAATTTAAATTATTTTTAAATAGACCACCTATTTGGACGCTTGCTTTATTACCTCGGGGGCAGCAAATGTAAAAATGCGGTCCATGCCGCATAAAACAATTTTCGTTTTCTTTGCTGATTTTCCCATAGTCTCACGATTGAATTGCTTGATTCTGGAGGTCCCATCAGTGGACGGTTGATGGGGATCATTTCGTAAGCTTCCCGTAAAGTGCACAAATAAACATTCTAACATGGGAGGCATTTCAGAGGTCCCATCAGTGGACGGTTGATGGGGATCATTTCATAAGCTTCCCGTAAAGTGCGCAAATAAACATTCTAACATGGGAGGCATTCCGGAGGTCCCATCAGTGGACGGTTGATGGGGATCATTTCGTAAGCTTCCCGTAAAGTGCGCAAATAAACATTCTAACATGGGAGGCGTACTCAAATAAGGCGAAAATACAGTTTTGGTACCGTAAAGCAATATGAAAAATATATTGTCTTTCTTAATTATGAAATTTAAAGTTTTAAAAATGAGAATGATCGAACAGATTTATAAACACTTGAAAATTTTAAAAACGAACAATCCAGATAATGTGTTAGAAGATGAACTATTTTTCATACTAGAATTCGCTTTTTCTTCATGTCTATGAATCTCGAAGTCGAGATGACAGATTTGAGGGTTTTATCGCTATTGGGTTTTTAAGGTGCACCTTACTTAGAGTATAAGGTTGGCACCTTATAAACTTTTTCCTTTTAACATTATAAAGCAAAAGGAAAATTGTTTCATGAGTAGGGTAATCTAAAATGGAGTTATATGGGTGTTGTCCCATTGGGATTGCTCTTATGTGGAAGGCAAAGGGGCTCAACCAGAATGGGTCTTTGGCATGCGAAGTAGCTGTCTTTGATCAATGGCGTCCACATGCAAATCCATCTAGTGTCTTGACAGAGAGATAACTTGTCCTATACGCGCACATTCATCAATCTTAAAAGAAAATAAATTTTAAATTTTAAGTTAAAATTATTTTAAGGGATTGTATGAGAACGTTTATATATATTATAAGGATTGTTTTAGTTTTAAAACGGATCGATGTTATGGATCGATCATCAAAAAATCGGGTTAGATTGATGGATTGGTGATCCATATCGGAGAATTGGATAGCTTTGACCTAAGAGAACTTCAAAAAATAACGAAAATTTATTTAAAATCTAGCTTCTTATGTTTCTAAAAAAAAATATGTTAGTTGCATTATGGTGAAAATGTAAAAACGAAAACAATTCATGAAACAAGAAAGAAAAAACAAACACAAAAGAGAGAGACAACCAACCACAACGCAAAGATATACATGGTTCGATAACGTGCCGACGTCCACGGGGAGATGAGAGCTTCTTTACTGATAATGGAGAATAAGATTTCAATGGCTCTCTTCCTCACACCTCTCTCTCTATTTCCATATTACAAAGAAATCTTTGTTTTTCTTTAACCTAAAAAAACCCCATCGCAACAATATATATAGTCTCAGGCAGATGGTACAAATTATCGAAATACCCCATATACAGACGCAAAAAAATTTCCTCGGGACCTGTCGCTCTCGAACCCTCGCAGGGGCCGAGTCCATCGAGTCTACCTGGCCTCCCTTCGGGCTTTTAACGGCCCTCCGGAGTTGTCTATTTGACTCCACCTTGACAGATCTATTTTTTCATAATACAAGACATCAATCCTCAACAGAAAATGCATAAATATTGAAAACTTGTTTGACTGATGGTGTTCGTTGCATCCCTTTCACAATCAATAATTTGCTGGCATTTTTATCGAAGAAATACCTTATTTCATAGAAGTAAAACAATGGTGTATAAATAATTCCTGATACATCCCCTTGTTTTTTTTATTAATTCTCTTTTTTATCAGTTTCCCTTTTAATGCAGTCACCCATATTTTTATGGGTTGAATGTTGATGAACGATAACCATTATGTCTCTTATAAAAGTAAAAAAAAAAAAAAGACCTAGAAGTAAATGAATGAGTGAAAATTTTTAAGAAGAAAAACTATTTCAAATTTTAAGTTTTAAGTTTCCCTTTTAATGCAGTCACCCATATTTTTATGGGTTGAATGTTGATGAACGATAACCATTATGTCTCCTATAAAAGTAAAAAAAAAAAAAAAGACCTAGAAGTAAATGAATGAGTGAAAATTTTTAAGAAGAAAAACTATTTCAAATTTTAAGTTTTAACAAGAGAAAGTCTCTTAAAATTTTAGAGAGAGAAACTATCTCAAATGTGAAGTTTAGGAGAGAATATGCTTCAAAAGTTTTAGAGAGATAAACTTTCTCAAAAATTTTAACGAGAAACTATCTCAAATTTTAAATTATAGGTAGAGAAAGTATTTTATAATTTAGAGAGATAAACTATATCAATTTTGAAAGAGAGAGAACGTACCAAAAAGCTTTTAGAGAGAGAAATTATCTAAAAAATTTTAGAGTGACAAACTATCTCAAATTTTAACATTTAGAGAAAGAAAATATATTAAAATTTTAAAGACGGATAAACTATATCAAATTTTAGAGACACATAATAATTGAAACTTTTTAGGGAGAGAAACTATCACAAATTTTAAGTTTTACCAAGAGAAAGAATCTTAAAACTTTAAAGAGAGAAAAATTATATCAAATTTTAGAGAGAGAAACTAATTGAATTTTTTTAAAGAGAATAACTATCTCAAATTTTTTATGGAGATTAACTATATCAAATTTTAAGTCTTAAAGAGAAAGCATATTGAAATTTTAGAGAGAAAAACTACAACAAATGCAGGGAAGAAAAGAGTAATGATCTTAAAGAAAGAAAGTATCATGGCATCCCGACTTTGTCCATGATCTAGGTTGATTAGCTGAAATCGGATCATTGGTTGATTTATGCACGGTTGATTTATTGAAATCAGATCATTTATAAAGCTTCTTGGCATCTGGACTTTGCCCATGGTCCCCGTTGGTTTGCTAAAATTGGATCATTGGTTGATTTGTCCGCCGTTGATTTAGTGCAAAAATTTGAGATGTTTCTCCTTTTTGTTTTATTCAGCTTTCTTAAATGATTCACAGTAAAAACACCAAAAGAATTCCTCCATTTAAATGGATAATAAACAACTCCAATATCATGTAATTTGAGTCTTCATAACTTTAAATAAAACTCTCAAGAATGAACCCAACAGCAGAATTAGGGTGTCGAATTCAAGACAATTAAAAGGAACAAGTTACATCATTCAATTTAACAGAGAAAACACTAAAATATATTAATTGAAAGAGGCCAATATTACCACCTAAGACTGGCAATGCAAAGATCCTAAATTACAATAACAATAAAAATGATTCTCATATGCAAGTTGAAGCAAGCAATTTACGATATGAGCTTCAAACGAGACTTTTATTATCACCAAAATTTGAGCCATCAATAATCCTAAGTTACAATAATAATTTTAATATAAAAGATTTCCTTGACTGCACGCTTCACAAGTCCACCTTGGACTGGGGCTCAAACAAGGAATAACTCAAAATTTTATAATAATACAATATAAGAATAAACCGCTTAGGAGAAAATTTAAGAAAGAATATTGTGCAGCTTCAACAATAGCTCATGCGGTAGAAAGAGTATTGCAAAGAGACTTGTATGCGTTGACGCAAAGTTTGAATTTTTCTTCTGCTGCTGCCTGTTTTTTGGCTCAAAGATGTCAGAACATGAAAAGATAAAATGACTCTTTCTGATAAACAATTAACAAAGAAAATTTTTATAAAACACTTGGTGACGAGTTACACTATTGATAAGGTATGCAATGGAATAACATACATTTTAACCGAAAAGCAGGAAGACTTCACTAGAATTCATCAAATAACATGTTAGTTTGGATGTTAATGCCTTAAGGCAGGTCTTGAGAATTCAGTGAAACAATCTTAGAAATTCTGTTACAGTATCAAATAACTGGCATTTGTTTTAGGCTTCCTTGGGATGTATATATCTCAAAGGTAATTTTGTTATTATTATGGTGAATGGCTTGAGAAGGACCAGCATCTAGAGTCTAGACTAAAGTAACCAGGAGGCCCCTTCCCTCGAGAAGACACTTATACTACCTCTCTCTTTGGAAAGTCGATTTGATTGTTTCTCTTTTCTTTTTTGATGGAGAGCAGAGTGTTTCCCATTTAAGGGGCTTGGCAGTAATCGGAATTCAAGAAAATTACTACTAACCAACAAGTTCAGATGCTACCTGTTTATAAAGGAAGCACTAGAAATACTTCACTTGAAATTCATGCAAGATTGTTCTGATTAAATGTATAAGATGACAAATCCTCAAAAACACAGTGTACAGAATAACTGCTAACTCAAGGTTTATGTCCTAATTATGGGAACAATTGCAGAGGACAAAAGGACGAATACCTTGATATTCCACTGCAATAAGCATTGATAGGACCCTAGGACAAAATGGGTAACAGGCATGATGGGGCATTAGAAGGCCAGAGTTGCATCCTGTACATACTATCCAAAGATGGTGGGGAATTAGAAGACATGATTTTATATATTGGAGTATTTCAAGTCCCCACTTTGGTTAAGAACTCATTGCTAAACTTTCTTGTTCCGTAGGCTCTGGCCTAGTGGTAGACGTTTCAGTTTGGGTAAGGGAGCTCAACGGTTCAAATCCTTGGAGTTTGTCCTGAAAAACCTTGACAACCTAATACACCTTTTTCTTAAACCTCTGCAACTATAACATGATTTGCTGCATGCATTTAGGAGATTCTCACACTCCGACGCCATAGACATTGTGTTGAAACGAATACACGGGAAAACCCAGTCAACATACATGTTTGAAAATTTTCCATTTTTGAAATTTGCAGGCACATGTCTTCTCTATAGACATGTGAGTCAACAGATTGGACAAATAAGTCCCCTGCGTTCGTTTTGTAAGATGTGTGGGTGCATGTCTCCTATGATTTAGACATGATTGTCTTTAATTTGGACCCACTTGTTTATGCTTTTTTAAGCTAATTTTGTTATAGGGGAATGATCCTTTGCATTATAGATACACCGCTATATAGTGTATTAGAGTATTTTAAAACATTCTTTTAAAAAATACCTTTTACCTCCTCTCTCACCGTTCAACACTCTCTCTCTCTCACAGAGAAGTGAGCTCCCTTCTGTCATCGGGTTGGTTCTCTCTCTCTCTCTCTCTCTTTGAATCTAACTCTCTAAATCCAGGTCTCTCTCTCTAAATCCAACTCTCCCTCTACTATTAAAGAATACCCTTTACCTCCCCTCTCTCTCCGTTCAACACTCTCTCTCTCTCATGGAGAAAGCCCCCTTCTGTCATCAGGTTTGCTCCCTCTTTCTCTCTCTAAATCCAGGTCTCTCTCTCTAAATCCAACGCTCACTCGCTACTATTAAAGAACCCCTCTCTCTCTCCATTCAACACTCTCTCTCTCACAGAGAAAGCCCCCTTCTGTCATCAGGTTTGCTCTCTCTCTCTTTGAATCTAAATCTCTTTCTCTCTCTAAATCCAGGTCTCTCTATCTCTAAATCCAACTCTCTGTCTCTACTATTAAAGAAGCCCAAAATGCTGCTCTCTGTCCATATTCACCTTTCTCATTTCTCAATCTCTCTCTCGCCAACCCATGTTAAAGTACAGATGTTCCATCCCTTTCAATTCATGGTCCCCTTGGTTCGTGGTAAATCCCCACGCACACACAAAGTAATGTAGGGCTGTGCTCTTTTTTTTTCTTTGATGAAGTTTTTATAGGGCCTAGGCTTTATATATATAAAAAAGACCCTCACTTCAAATCCTCATTTGTAAAGCACTTTTGGTATATGAAATCTCCATGATGGCTCTAAAATTAATTTTCAACATCGATAATAATATTTGAAACTTAAAAAATAGTACTGATTTTGTGGATCTGTGAACACTTATTTTTTGGGGTGGTCTAGAAGATTTATTGTAATATACACCATTTTTAGCATTTGAAATCATAAATTTTTTGCACAACCATCATGTTCAAGCAGAGATGATCGATTTAAAGTTTTTTCAACACTTGAATTGCAATTTTTAATGAATTATGAAGTAAGGCTTTACTTATTTAGACGGGGATGCAGCCCTATCAAACCATTTTCCAATTTTTATTTTTTATTAAATTTTGGGATTAATGTTGTTAACTTGGGAAAATAAAACTCTAGACCCTGCCATTCTGGACAATATTTTTCGGCTGGATAGGATAACAAATAACAAGCTCATACACACTCCCTACAAACAATATCATGAAAAGAAATTAAAAATAAGGGAAAGTATAGAA
The DNA here is from genome assembly GCF_054954075.1 of Amborella trichopoda. Classification (NCBI taxonomy): domain Eukaryota; kingdom Viridiplantae; phylum Streptophyta; class Magnoliopsida; order Amborellales; family Amborellaceae; genus Amborella; species Amborella trichopoda. The sequence continues at coordinate 5,329,120 of NC_142346.1, read as the reverse complement.
TGAGATCATTTACCTTTGATACAAGGTGGTCACATTAATCTTGACCATTGGATGTGAAATTGGGTAGGTGCAATTGTTCTATTGACCAAGCTCAAACTTCAAAAGATTCTCGAACTTTATGACACATCCAAGCTATCAAATTTCACATCAAATGATTGTAAGGAATTGTGACCACTTTGTATCCAAGGTAAATTTGAAAAAATGCCCTAGATATAGTTTTTTTCAGCCCAATTAATATATGCCGTCCATTTTATTGAGATGGTTAGATATAGTCCTTAAAAAGAATTTTGTATTCCCAAAATTTGTATATAACATTATCATAATTAGATTAACAATGCTATAAAAGGAAACAGTGGTTTTGAATTTTTCAAAGACTAGAACTTGAAATTCACTAAATGGACGGTCGAGATTCATTGTTGGAGGGTACTAATTTTGACCATATCTAACGTGTAAATTGAATTTTTTTTTCCGTAGGATTTATTATGAGGATGAAGAGAATGTGTGTGCAAGTTTTAAGGCTATACAAATGCCAAAAACATGGTTTTCTAGAGGTGTGGTTGCATTATACTGTGATACAACCGTTGCATGAAACAATTGCCACATATATATATATATATATATATATATATATATATATATATATATATATATATATATATATATATATATATATATATATATATATATATATATATATATATATATATATATATAAATGAATGGTTTATGTTAATTGGGCTAAAAAAAAACCTTTTAAGTTGTATTTTCAAATTTTTCTTTCTTGTGATTGTTCATTAAAATGAAAAGAATATATAATTTAAAATTTGGATCAAACAAATAGTCATAACATCGTTTTTGAAGGTTGTTGCATTATATTACCACACAATCATTGCATGAAATCACTACTTATTGATACATATACACACACATACAATATACCAGATATTTTGTTAAATTTGCCTATATATGTGTAACAATCCCAAACCTTTTTTTAAAAAAAAAAAAAAAAAAAAAAAAAAAAAAAAAAAAAAAAAACTTTTTACCTTTGATGGTCCATACAAATAATTTGGTCTTTCGGGACCATCATTTTTTTTTTTTTTTGACTCTTTATACCTTCACCTTTTGTTTCTTGTGCCATGCTCTTTAGGGACGTGGGCTTTTAAGTGTTAATGTAACACCTTCTATACAGCTTATGTATGAGGTGGGTTAATAATATATTATAATAATATTTTTTTAATGTTTAAAAAGAGGAGAACGAGTTTGATTCTTTCTTTGCAAAAACACTCTCACTTACGCCCTTCCCTCTCAGTAACGTTGAGCCCTTTTAATGAATTAAAGAACGCAGTGAACTTCTCTCTAGCCGAATTTTACCGAAAATTCCCTCTCAAATATTATAGGTAAATGATCTCATTATCTTGAAAAATATTCTGTTCACCATTTTTGTACTGTAATTTTATGAGCGTATGGTATCATTTTTTTTTCTGTTATTTTTGTTTATTAGAGATTTAGACATTGTAAATTATTAAAAATAAAATTTCTGCCTATTATTATGACTTTTAGACATTGTAAAATTTATGTGTAAGTGATGTCATTTCTGGTAAAATTATTATGTGAAAAATTGATATTTCTACAATTAATTATAATACTGCCAATACTGTGAGATTTACGCATTTCTGCATTTAATTGTATTTTTGTTTATCTATGAATTTTAGATACTATAAGTTTACCTATTCCTGTAAATTAATTAATTATGAAATTACATTCCATAAAATTGTGATATTTATGTGTTTAACCTTGGATTTCAATAAAAGCTCTTAAATTGATAATCGATTGCCTGTTGGATTCCATTTCAAATATACATGTTCGATCTGCTACCTTTCTGCAATTTTTATCCAAATTGTTTGATTGGTTACTTACAAATATTTCAATGAAAGTAATTGTTTAAATTGCTTCAAGTGAATTCCTGTTAATGATTTCAATGATACTTTGAATATAAGATGTTGATGCTTACTGATGTTAAAGAGTTTATGAGATAATTTAAGTATATGTGGACATATCCGGGACGCCTATAAGGACTATTTGGACTCATCCGGTACGTCGATGAGGTACATTTGGACCTGCAAGGATTGTTTGGAGCTATCCGTTTATGCCTCTAGGGACTATTTGGACTCATCGGGACGCCGATGAGGTATGTTTGGACCTACAGGGATTATTTGGACCTATATGGTTAGGCCGATAGGAACTATTGGACATATTCGGGACGCCTGTAAGAAATGTTTGGACCTGCAGGGGTTGTTTGGACCCATCCAAGACGCTGGTGGGGTATATAGGTGACCTACTTGGGACGCCAGTAGGGTATTTTGTGAAGTAGAAAAAATGGTGCAATAAATGGTGAAGTAGAAAAAATTTCATTTTGTCAAAAGATAGACTGTTATATCTCAGAGATTCGAGTTTCATAAATCTTGGGGAATGACAATACGTATGATGTGTGTGTGTATCATCATCATCATTACAGCCTGTTTCCAAACATTTGGGGTCTGTTACACGAATCCTGTTTCGCCATTTTGCTCTATCAAAAGCCACACATAGGTTCAAGATTCATGATAAGATGTGGCAAAGTACATTAGCTGGCTACCGAATGGAACTCATCTCCTTTATGTGCGCTTAGGGTGAGTGAAGGGAAAATTTAAGGGATGGTATTTGAAATATACTTTTTGAATATTGTTTCGAAATATTTTTGTTAGGTTCTAAACTCAGACCCGAACTGGGGTTGGGTCTGGGTCCAAGTTTTGGTCTTGATGGGTTGGGACCTTGTCCAAAACCCTAGATCCAAGTTAGGTATGGATCGGGTCTAAGTCCTGGTCGACCCAAACCTGACCCGATACATTACCACCCCTATTGCACATTGTAGCTGCTCCGTGTGTCCTTGTCCCGTATAATTTTGCTTGTTTGAACCAGTGCTCAAAACGGTGCTTGGCCCATGGGCAAGCCGAGTAACTCAAGCCACATACAGCCAAGCCAAAAAATGTTAAAAAGATAAAAATACAAAAAGTCCAAAAAATGGAAAAAAATGTTTCAAGTAAAAATGAACAAAATGCATCGCAGTGAAAAATAAATTATTAAAAAAATATACATAATGGGGGTATTTTAGAAATAATTCAAAACGAAGGGAAAATGTAAAAATAAATATTTATGGCCAAAACAATCTCCAATCTTTGTCAAAATGATAGAAAACATTAAAAATATATATTACAAATAAATTTTTATCGTCAAATTTAATGGTGATCCTTTAGGGTCCTATACACATGGATGGGAGAGGATCCTATAGGATCATTACTCTTTCTTAAAATTTATTTGAAATTTTTTAAGATACCCGAGTCCGATCCGGGATACTCGGACTCAACAGCTCACCCTATGTAATATGAACTAAGGTATTTAAGCGGAAACATTGGGGTAACCTCACACGTGATTTTGTCGCACGTGTCCATGTGCACGTGTCTGCTTGTCACACGTGTCGGAGTGCGATTTACCGTTTGAAACTGCCCGGTTCTCTCTAAACACGAGCCGTTCCCGTTTTATGTGTGGAACCGGCTCGTTCTGTGGCGATTCCAGAGTCGAGCCGGGCTCGACTCGGCGTTTTTTAAAACCCTGGTGTCCACTAAAAAGACGCATTCTAAATAACACCTGCTTGTAATCTATTGGTGTATATGCATTTGTTTGATTCTACAATACAGCTAAACTATAAAACAAATAAAAAATAATATATTACAAGATCATATGTGAGGTCCCGATCACCTTTATTAGTTAGATATTAAATTGTTACAAGGAGGTCATAGTCATCATTATTGATGGTAAATGCAAAATCGGATAGCATGCGGTACGAGCCAAAAGTAATGATCTTATTGTCCTATGCTAAATCCTTATCTTGATATTGTGTGGCCATTGGTCTTGTGGCGAATCGACTTTATTTGTACAAGTGAGGTCCACGGTTGAACCTTTGAAGCACAGTTTAGAAACTTGGCGAAGTCCACTCGGGCTCGGCCAAGTAATATGTGTAGGAAAAGTTGGGGCGAGCTCCATGACAGTTTGCTCCACCCCAATAAAAGACGTAAAAATTATAAAAATAAAAAAGATGCAATTTTTTTAGAAAATGCCACTAAATTAGTTAGAATTAAGTTTTTAGATTATTTTGATAGTTTTCTTAAAGTGATTTGGGAACTTGCGTATTTATTTTCTCTTTGTCTAAATTTGCTTAGAAATATTCAAGATCTAACTAAACATTTCCATCTTTTGTAGATTTTTTTTCATCTTTTTAGCCATCTAATAATTTATATAAACTTTCTTATTTTTCCTTTTTGAAACTATTTTTTAGTAATTATTTTACCCTTTATTTAAAAAAAAAAAAAAATTTGTTTGGGTTTACGCAACTCCGCCTAGTCCAAATGCAGTTGAATTACTCGCCTAGGTCAGGGGCGGAGTACCTTGGCCGAGGGAATCTTCTAAACCTTGTGATCGTCTCTTTAAGAAAATGTGGAGCCAATCTGTTATGCAATTCATGCATCAGTTCCATGATCTGATTACAAAAAGTTAACCAGAATTAGCATGGTTGCTTTCTTCGGAAGATATGAATATTGAGAACTCGATTGACAACCTCCAAGTGCGCCTGCGAGTCGAGATATGCATGCCAATCAACCCTAAATATCAGATGTACAATGTGCAGTTCTAGATAGCTTGGGTGCATGAAATGTTAATTTGTTAGTATTTTGAATCTTTGTTTTAAACAATTATCATATTTTACATAGGGTAATTATAAAAAATAGATTGCTTTTTTTTTCTTGAAATTTGAGAAAAACCTAAATTTTTCTAAAACTATATTTATACACTTTTATTTTTCTTTTCCAAAATACCCATCATATAACTCCTTGTTTCACCCCATACTCTCTTCCCTCTATTACTTTATGAGCATTGCCGCACTGTGAGTGTCATGATGCTTCTCTTCATATAGGGTGAAGCAGAGTGGTATGGGGTGTATAGCAGTTGATACATGAAAGGTATTTCAGAAAATAAAAAAATAAAAGTATGGGAAAATAGGTATCGATGTAGTTTTAGAAATTTTTAGATAATTTTTGAATTTCTAAATAAATATTTCTGATAATTAATATTTTACATCTCGTGTGCTCCTTTTAGTGGCGGTGTATGTTACTCATAGTGAAGGATGTTTTGTCTCTCTCCTCATTGTAGTACTTTGCCACTTGTGATCATGCAAGTGTTGTGTTATTTTGTTGCGTGTTGGCTATGTTGAACCGTTTCAATTAGGGTTTGAAAATTCAATGATTCATATCGGAATTGCTCGATTCAGATTGAAAATCATCGATAGCGATTCAGATCTTTCAATATATTGGGATTCAAATTGAGAATCATCGACAGCGATCCAGATCCCTCAATATATTGAGATCTAGATTGAGAATCACTGATAACGATCCAGATCCAGATCCCTCAATATATTGGAATCTAGATGATCCATATTACAAAATGTAGTTACACGCGATCCGGATCGGCAATTCGTTACAATGAATCTCCAAGTCCGTTTATCGTGGCTTTTTCACAGCTTTTGAAATCACGGGGTCCTCTTTGGATGCCTTTTTCAGAGATTTTGAAGCTTTCTTAAGATATTTTCAGTGTGTTATTGAATTGAATTGACTGTATATTGGTTATAAAACAATGATCTAACAATTGAAAAAATATATATGAAATTTTTGGTGACCATGTCTTATGAGTTTTCCTCGGGCTGAGAACCATGTCAAATTTTGTGCGTTTTCAAGCAAATCTAGTTCGTCACACGATCATTGGGTTGATTTGTTCGATTGCATAAATATTCAAGGTTAATTTTGTTCGAAATTTTGATTTTGACGGTGATCCAACTTGAACAACCCGTTTGATAATCAAGTCAATTTTGATCAAACTAAGGCATGCATTTTGATCCTCATAGCTTCAGTTCACAAATCTATCTCACAAATCTATCCGGATATTGATTTATTGTTTCGTAATTTTTATATTATTTTTGTTATGATTTTTTTCTATGTTTTTTCTCGTGGTTTTGAAAAAATTTCCAATCCTATGATTTTGAGCTCGATTTAGACTATTATGTATCAATTTTTTGCATTTTGAAGAAAATCTAGTATTTCACACGATCATTAAGTGGATTTGTCTTATTACAAAGATTCGTGGTCAATTTTGTCAAAATATTTCTTGATACATTATAGGGTTTTTCCAATTAATTATTTTTTAATTATTTTTCTGAATAAAATTAGGGATTTTGACGAATATAGGCTCTTGATATATACAACATGAGAATTAGTATTTGTTTTCAATTTTTTTTTTGTAATTATATTTAATTTTATCTCATGAATTTACAATTTCATGGAAAAAAACTTGTAGTTTTTATTTTATCTTCAATTTTTTAATGCAATAAAATTTAAAATTTATGCATGTATGTTGTTTTACTTTAGTGACTTAATCTGATAATATGGTAGTATTTTTTATTGTCTTTTTGTTAATTGAATTTTTTATGCAATATTTTCTGATTTTTAAATTGTTATAAAATATATTTATTCATTTATTTAGATGCATTAATATGCAATCATACACTACATTTTAGGATAGATAATAAGCATATATATACATATAAAAGGAAAAGTTTATATAGAGCTGAGGCTCTAAACAATCAAATTTGAGCCTATCTTAAAAATATCACTAGAAGAGGTTATTTTGATGCCCAAATATCGTCAAATTGATCATCTCGACATAAAGATGCATGGACAAGAGAAAAAAGTTGATTGCAAGTTTTGGAAATAGTGTATTTTGTAAATCATTTTTGGACCGTCAATTTTCTAGATTTTTAAGTTTTCATAGATACATCGATCTACACTATTTTAGAAGCTTTAAATTTTATAAATAAATATGGAATTATATTTTAAGGCTATCACAAAGATTTCAAATATTGAAACCACATTTATTGACACTATTTGAAGGTAGGCTCTAATACGATTGTTTAGAGCCTACGCTCTATACAAACCGCAATATATATATATATAGCCAGTTATGTTATTGTAGACAATATATTCCTTCTATCAATAACATATCTTTTTTTACGAAAGTTATGTCTTTTTTCTTTAATTAGATAATATGGTAGTATTTTTTATTAACAGTTTTTTACCGGATTTTTATGCAATATTGTTTTGATGAATTTTTTTTAATGTCATAAAGCATATAAGTTTATTTACTTAGATGCAATGTGCAAGCATGTGTTCTATTTTAAGAGAAACAATAATGAGCAAGAACGAAGAGGTTATGATGATGTTTGGACAAGGGGATTTCGGGCAATAAGAGCAATAGTTCTCCAATCGCGGGGGTTGTGAGTATAGTCAGATTGGCACCGAGGATTTTGAAGCGTACATGAATCGACTTAATGAATTGTTGAAAGAATTTACTAAAATGCATCATTGCGATGAAAAGGAAAAAACGACACCACCTTTCATTTTAGTATTAGTTTGTATTTTGATTGTTGTATACTCTATTCTAGTTTGTATTTTAGAAGCTCTTTTTTCAGTAGTATGAATGAACCGTTAATAGGCATCTTGACAAGGTAACGATGTCTCAATATTCATGTATTTTTATAAAATAATGAAAATACATAATGTACTATCCTTAATTTTTTGGGAAACTCAAAAAACACTGGTTTTAAAATTTTTAGTGATATTTTACGAAGGTTTTTTGAATTGAAACCTGTGAATCTGCCCGATTCGAATCATGGATGGATGGATTGGAAAAGATTTTTGGGGTGGCCGATCAGGGCCACCCATATTTTTTTTCAAAAAACAATAAACGAGAGAAGAGTGGGAGTAGAGCGACTCAATAATTCGACGCGGCGGCCCGTAGGAGTCCTTGAATATTCAATATGTCCACGACGATGCTGACGTGACGTGAGCAATGGCAATCATCAATAATTGTACTCTCTCGATCATTAACGTCCAAGTTGTGAAAAAGGTTAGGAAAAAATTTATATAAGGATGTAACCTTATATTGTAGAGCTACGGATGCACCTAAAAAAATCCATGAAAAAACGTAATTTTATTGTTGAAAAACCCTTTGATTAATCATATAATCTCGTGTATGATCATGAAAAATAAAAAGATTTTAAATGTAAAAAATAATATATTTTACAACATATTATCTATACCGTTCATTTTCAAGATTTTTAAATGTTTATCGAACTACTTGATTTTAACCATTTTTGAAATTTAAAATTTTATAGTTAGATATAAAAATAGATTATGAGATAATCTTAGGAATAGTTTATATCAAAAATGTATACCATGATAAAATTTGAAGGTGAACGTTACCTCTACCGTTACGGATGCATCCCTATGCCAACTGCACCCATAAGGGAAATGCTTAAGGAAAATTGTTTCATGCGGGCTGGACAATATTTCTTCCTTACGGCGGTGTCCCGAGGTATTCAAGCATCCATTCTAAAGATGGATGGAAATAGGTGGTCCATCTAAAAACAATGGTAACTAACGGTTCAAATATTTTCTCGATATAATTATTATTTTTAACTTTTAAAATTTTACGTTTTTTCGTATTTATGATCTCCATGTTAAAAATTATATATGATCTAAATATTAGGATCAAACTATATTTAAAAAGTATATTTATTGCCAAGCTTGCATTTCTATAATATGTGGTCTGGCCGCATAGAAACCGCATCGAGTGCTTACACGAGGTGCGGTCCAAATCCGGCATATTGGGAAAATCTACGAATGGATATACACGTACTCGTGCCGAAAATTAATTTGGAAAATTTTTACGGGAAAGGTTTCTATACTTTCTCTATTGTACATAAGAATTCTCTTTCCCGTACCATCCAGTCGTCCAATTTTGATCAAAAGAGCCACTCACCGTTTGATCTTAGATCCAACATCTCAAAGTATTTTATTTTTATTTTTTTTGTACAAATTGTATGAATATGAAATTTGGTACATGCCATTTTCTCATTGGGGCGCACCTATAAAAAAATATGAAAAATAATTTTTCGATAAAATATAATAACCAAAATACCCTTCGAAACTTTCAGGAATATTTGGTCATTTTATTTTAATGGAAATAATTTTTTTATATTTTTTTTCTAATGCGAGTTAAATAGAGGATTAGACGTCCAAAATTTGATCTCAAAATAGTTTCTAAAAAAAATTAAAAATAAAATAATTTAGAGACGTGACATTATGATTGGAACAATCTTAGCGCTCCATTCAAAATAGATGGTTGGATAAGAAGAAATATATAAGTTTTATGCTGTAGAGGAAGCATTTAAAGCTTATCTTTTTTTAAAAGATGCCGCGGCTGCACCCCTTTTTATTAGAGTTGAGCTGCAGCCTTCTACACCGCTCATCTAAACAGACAATCATAGCGAAAGCCGGGCATTTGGAAGAGAGAGGTATGGATATGGAGAAGTACATAGAGAGATGAGAGGAAAAATGAAGAGTACAAATATAATGAATCTTCAGATTTTTCAAGGATATCAGAGAGGGATTTAAGGGAGAAGAGAGGAAATTTAGAGCGACTGAGATTCACTGTGGAAATGATAGGGACCGTCCAAATTAATGGGCCGCGTGGAGGCTGCAGCCCTTGTTATTATCATAGAACTGCAGCCCTATCAGATTTTTATTTATTTTTTAATATGAAATTTTAGAAAGCACCAAATAATGAATGGATGATTATTTTTAAAATATAAAATTAAATTTTGAGTTCTCTAACACAGTTCTTTTCTCTTTGTTTGTGTGTTTTTGAATGTTCTAACAGTAGATCGCACCTTCCAAAAATTAGACCATCTCTGGTCAATCTTTGGCCCTCTTTTTTTTTTGTTTAACTGCATAGAGAGTGCGATTTAGAATATTTCTTCTTGAGTTTAATCTATATGTTGAAGAGGCTGCATCATCAAAATTTGGATTCTTAAGATTACTCCTAAATTGGGTTTTACTCAAGAGAGTACATGAAAAATGTACTCCCATGATATCATAAAATCTTTTGGCTGTACGATATGAAACATTCCTAAGTTGCTTTAGATGCATTTTGGTAGAAGTTCAAGTTTAATAATCCAAAAGAATTAAAATAAACAGTTTAGAAGGTCCAAAGCCAGAATTTAAAATAGAAGAAGCTTTATATAAGGTGTCAACCTCATCCTTTTAAAGTGATGTACACCTAAAAAATCAAACCAAAAAGTTATTTCAATGTAAAAAAACCTTGCAATTAATTATCTTAACCTTGAGATGTATGAGCATGAAAGAAAAAATGGATATCACGTCTTAACAATAGTGCATCTTATAACACATTATCTATATAATCTATTTTCAAGATTTTCAAGTACATATAGATTGGTCGATCTGCACCGTATTTGGAGATTTAAATTTCATAATTAAAGTGAAAAAATAATTATTATTTTTTAATTGCAAAGGTTTCACCGCCCTTTAGGTGGATTTTTTAGATGCACCTTACTTTTATAGTATGAGGTTGGCAACTTGTACAAATCATACCCTTTAAAATAAGGAAAAGAATAAAATGAGATTTTTTTTTTTTTGGAAAAGTATAGAATGAGACCATTTACTTTTGATATAAAAGTGGCCATAATTAATCTTGACCATTGGATGTAAAATTGAATGGATGTATTTATTCCATTGACCAAGCTCAAACTTCAAAATAAATTTTTTCGAACTTTGTGACGGTTCAAAGCTATCAAATTTCACATCAGATGTCTGTAAGTAATTGTGACTACCTTGAATGAAAGGTAAATGGTCTCATTGCATACAATTTTTGTTTTTTTGTTTTTTTTTGTAAAAAGAAATCACAATCACTCTTATCCATCAAATTTTAAATCACGTTGCTGTAAGAGTGTCTTTGACTAAATTAACAGTTAAAAAAAAATTCTCAAACTTTATGACATACCTCACACCGTCTAATTTGCCTCTAATGACTAAGAATAACTGTGGCCTCCTAGATATAACTCGTCATATAGTGTATAATCCCTTCAAATGACTTAAAACTTAAAATTTATTTTCTTTTAAGATTGAAGCCACTGATGGAAGACAACTAGGTCGCATGCCCAAGAGCAAATACCCAATCGTTGTTGAGCCTATGTGCCTTTCACATAACGGCAATCTCGAAGCAAAACAATAGGACAACTCCCATATAAACTCCATATCAGTTTACCAAAATAAGCGTAGACTTCTTGGAGTCTGGATATAAAAGGAGGGAAAATGCATATTCTATTTTAAGACCGGTTGCTGAAAAATTACAAAGGGAGAGTTATATCATCATCATGATAGATTTTTTTCAATTAACTGGGGTTGGCTAAACGAGTCCTTGTCCATCATTTTACCCTATTAAAAGCCGTACCGTCAGTGATGTCATAACTCATAAGGGAAGAATTATACATTGAATTAAAAATAAGTGAATAAAATTAATGCCTTGTGTTGGTGTTACGGTCCGAAGTTGACATCCTACTACTGTTATTACCATTACAACGAATAAAATAGAATCTAAAAGCCATGGCATGAATCAGGCATCAGTTGTGACAAACACAAGTACAATTCTCAGCCCCAATTTCATCAGCAATGCAAGGAGCTTGAGCCTTCCCATCCCCGAACCAAGTCGACCTCTTCTCAATCAACTCTTTCATGAAATCATCAAGCTTCTCAACAGTGACATGGGGCATAACAACAATATGCGTAATGTTCCTCTGACAAGCAAGCTGCCATTTTCGAACAAATTCCTCATCTTGTGGCCTTTCAAACACCACTGTGTTGCTCAGATCATTGAGCATGGCACTGACCCCTGCACTTCTAAGACGATCTCTCAAGTAATGGGCATTTCTTATGCACATTTGCACTTCATTTTGGAACCCACGATGGCCCTTTCTATTGAGAGTGTGCCATAAAAAGATGGGCGCATGGCCATTTCGGGCACCTATGATGGTTGCATCCTTACTACCAATATATTCGACATCCCTAGAGAGGGCCTTGATGTGCTCCAACCTTGTTATTTGAACCCCACATGGCATAGGGCACCCCATGAACTTGTGCCCGGATATACTGATGCTTCCAATAGGCTTCTTGAAACTGAGTTTTGGTGCCTGTTTGCATGAGGATAATCAGTACAAGAGCTTTATAGTGAAGAAACGGGAGAAAGTTTGTACAAGGCATCAATCTTATATTGTATGGTAAGGTGGAACTCAAAAACCTATCAATAGAAGTGGTTTTGAAATTGGAAAATGTGCAAACTTATTATCTTGATCTTGAGATGTATAGATATGAAAAAACAAAGAAAAATGACTTTGAAGGCTTAAAAATATTGTATTTTCTTTTAAGACATTATCTGGACCACCCATTTTCAAGAAATTTAAGTATTTTTAGATCTACCCGATCTATACTATTTTTGGAGCTTTTGATTTTGGGTGCGGCTTTTATAGAGGCGAGGCTCTAAACCATCAAAGTAAGGCCCACCTTCAAGTAGTATCGAGAAATGTGCTTTCAATTTGAAAATCTTTCTAATAGCTTTAAAATATACTTTCAACTTTAATTATAAAATTTAAAGCTTCAAAAATAGTGTAGATCGAGCAGATCTATGAAAGTTTGAAAATCATGAAAATTGACGACCCAAAAATGCATTACAAGATGCACTATTTCCAAAACTTGAAATCTATTTTTTTTCTCATGTCCATGCATCTTGATGTCAAGATGTCAATTTGAGAATATTTGAGCATCCAAACAACCTCTTCTAGTGAAATTTTTGATGTGGGCTCTAATGTGATTGTTTAGAGCCTCGGCTTCATATAAACATTTTCCTTAAATTTTATAGTTAGTATTAAAAATAGATTTTTGAACTATCACATGAGTTTAGGGCAACCAAATTGCATCTATTGATAAATTTTGGGGGGTGTGCCTTACTTTGAATGTTCGAGGTTGACAACTTATGTAAACCACACCCCAAGAAAAGTCCAACCTCTTTAGTAAAAGCTTGTTCCTTATTACCACGAGTGTGTGCACGTATTTATAGGATTCACCATCGTAATGGTGATCCAAATTTTCTTTTTTTTTTGTTTTTGAACATACAAAATCTCTCTCCTAATTCTTTTTTGCCATAAATTGCGTTAAACTGCCTAATAATTACTTTTGAGTGGTTTTTTTCAATTGTAGGAAGGTGCATGTTGTAATTTAAAATTCCTCCAAACTTAATTCTAATTTAACAATCAAAAGAATCTTTGCGATTTCGTTATTGAAACTATTGGCTATTACAATTATTTGATTACAGTATATAGCTATAAAATCTCAAATATACTATTGCTTAAGTTACGTATTACATTTTCAAGAGATATCATTGCACATACCATAAGCCAATAGAATATAAAAAACCATTGTTCATCCATTGTTGTACCACCATCTAAAGAAAGGAAGGATGGTGATGGAGGAGTGGGACCCAACCCGAAATAAGTCCTATTCTCCTCCATCATCCTGATATCCATACATGCATGAGCAGTGGCCGGGTTGAACTTGAACAAGCCAGTTTACATAGACTTAGCCACTAGCTGAGTCCAGGGGTCCACCCTCCAAGGGTTGGAACCCCCAACTTGATCAGTCCAAAACCGGTTTTTTTTTTCCAAATGTAAAAAAAACGAACACCTGTAAACGAGCGAGTTTTCACATTTATTTATTTAATGTTACCCGGTTGGTTAGGCTATAGGCTATTAATATATTTTAGGCTATAGGCTATAGGCTATTAATATATTTTATTATTTGTGATTGACCTTAAAAAAATTTTGGGACAATCTTGCTTTTGTCTTTACAAATATTTTTAAAAATATTATTTTCTTCTTTGGACAATTTTCTCTCATTTTAATTCTAAACTCGCAAGCGTCAATATGATACAAGCCTCTAAAAGGAAAATAAATTGAAAATAGATTGAGTGCATATACTACTATCCTATCGGAACATCCATACATTGTACACATCCTCCCTCGAGCAGAAGGCCTACCTAGGAGGATCTTTTTAATCCAAAAGTTTTGGTTCCATCTAATATAATTTTAATGGAAAAAAGTTTGGATTTCGAGTTCTTGTACACCTCTTCCCTTCTGAAAAATGGACGGTTCATGTTGAATATTGGGACGTTAACTTTTTGGAGCCACATAGGGAGTTTTATTTTTAATTTTTAATTTTTTAAAAGTAAAAGAGAGCCCTGCAATGACGACAATGAAGCTGCTGAGGGCCAAAACACATGTCAGGGTAGAGGAGAGCACGAAGGATGAACTAGTCTAGGAGGCTTTGACCTTGGAGCTAATTCGCCAAATACTGCGGATTGGCAAAGGCATACAACTGTGGCACTACAAAGTCCACAAAGGTTCACTTAGAGTTTTGGCAGTGTGAACCCTGACAGCAAGACACAAGAATACCCGAGCCCCATCGACACTCTTATTGCTACTTGTCAATATTAGGTGCACTTTTTAACTCCTTTTAATGATTTAATGTATGTAAAATTCTAAATTGTGTTGTATATCTCTCAAGTCTGCATAAATAAATTTACATTAGATATCATTTGAATAGTCATTTTTCATTAATTTTTATTTTTCAAAATAATTGTAGATAATAACAAAAAATATATAAAATCCATATTAATTTTTTTTCATTTTTTTGGGGGCATTTTGTCTTGCTTTGAAAATTTTTTTTACTTATCTTAGTTATTATCAGTTACTCGAAACGGGTGATGGGCGTCGCCCGACCCGAGTCATGCAAGCCAACATCGTGCACGAAAACGCATGCAAAAGTGCCAGTACGAGAATGTTTTGGAGCAAGACTTGGATTGATGACTAATCCTTGATTAAACACTAGTTGAATGGTCGCACGTGTGTTTTACAACATTGGATATCAAATAAAAATGTAAACATTGAATGGATAAACAAATAAAGTAATTTCTTCGAAGGTAATGAAGGTATTCACCATGTAAAATAATATAACAATACACCCATGTTTGGCCTCAACAATTGACAAAGCAATAACTGTTCGAAAAAGTTTATATAAGGTTTCTACTTTAAAATGTTGAGTTAAAGATGCACATAAAAATTCCACCAGAAAAGGTTGCTTTAATGTTGAAAAACCCTCTAATTGATCATCTAGACATCGACATATATGAATATTAAAAAAACGATTTTCAGTTTTAAAAATAGTGCATCTTGCAACAAATTATCTAGATTGTCCATTTTCAATATTTTCATATGTTTATAGATCTACTGGATTTTAACCATTTATGGAGTTTAAAATTTTATAATTAGATATGAAAATAGATTTTGAGATAATCCTAAGGATTTTTTACACCAAAATTACATATTATGATAAAAATTGGAGGTACGCCTTAATTGGATTGTTTAAGGTGGCAACATTATAGAAACCACACCCATAATTTTTTTTTTTGCTTAAAGCATTGTGGATCCCTACATGAGAACATAACCCATAGTGCTCTTGATATCATGTCTATCTATTTGGTTTTTAATTGTGCGTGCCAATTCTTGTAGGTCCTTACTAGCATGCATACATTCTTTCTAAAATTTGTAGATATTTGTGATTCCTATAATATCTTTCATTCATTCACTTAAAAATTAATAAAGATAATTTATTTTTTAATTCTAAATCATATCTGTGGGCACCAATCTTTGTAGCTCCTAAGGTTAGCATGTACAAATTTTAGGATATCTTTATTTTTCATCCGACATATATCCACATAACTTGGCTTAATAATGTAGTATAGATAACAAGAAAACATGAAATACAATACACGGTCTCTGCATGCATGCGTGTCGGATCAATACCTGTTTCACAAAAGGCATCATGAACCCAAACAGGGCACCATCACAATGAATGTAAAATCGGTCGTGGTTAAATCCGGTCTCTTCAAGGGTTTTAATGACCAAATCCAGATCATCAACAGCTCCCTTGACAGTTGTACCTGCACAATTCAGAACAAAACATAGTGAAAATGAGTTATTTGTGCAAAAAAAAAAAAGACTGAAATTCACCGATTTATTAAAAAAAAAGAGAGAGATTAAATTCACACAAGGTTTAAGGAATCACCAATATTAACGTTGATGATTGCTGGCTTGTCCTTATTTTGAAGGAGTTTAGCTCGAAAATCAATACAGTCAATCTCACCAGAGACCAGAGCATTGACGATAACAAAATTCATTTGGTACATTCTTGCCGCTTTGAAAACAGAATAATGGGATTCCTTTGAGGCATATAGAATTCCGTGAGGCAAAAGTTCCCTCCTGCAAAAGGAGCAAATAGGCATTTAGTTCTTCCTCAAAATAACACCAAAAAAACAATAAACTCAATCTCGAAAAGACTACCAAATAATTAAACCAAGATTAATAGGGTTCATAAAGCATCGAAGACCAATTCTAAAATAGAACAAACAATAGAACAAAAATTTATTGTTTACTGACCCAAGTAAAATGCCATGAAAATTGCCCTCTGTTCCACCACTTGTAATGTAACCCCAATACTTATTCTTTTCCAATTCCCAGAGACGAGCAAACCAGTCGAGAACCCCGATTTCAAACGGTCTTGATTGAACTCCGTAGTTGCTCTCAATAAATGGATCACCCACGTTGTTCATAGCAAAATTTTGCAGTTGTGTGAGAGCACCATAATCTAAGTCCATATTGCAAGGATAACCTGAAATGAGATTGATCAGAATATTAGCACAGAAAAACATGAGAGAAAGTGATAGAACTAAAACAGTGGAAAAAGAATTTTTTTAAAAAAAAATTGGAAATGCTTGTCACAATTAGTGGTATTGAAGACCTATAAGCAATATGAGACATGAAAATGCTGTAACGAAAGCAGGAAAATTGGACATGCTCGTCACAGTACTGTTGTTAACAAAATAGGGTAGTAAATTACTAATTGGGTGCCCTAAACCAAGATAAGAACCTAGGGAATTATAAAAAAGAACTTAACCAGTGTCAAATAAGGAAATACCTCTGTGGTTAAAAACATTTACTCGTCCCGAATAACACCATTAAAGCTCACAAACTCCAAAAATAATCAGAGGATTGAAATATTCATCTAGCTGGTAAACACAGTTAGTTATCCAATGGATAATCTCACTAATATGAAGATTGGCAGACCATTCCCCATGATAGTCATACATCACAAAAAAACTTGCAGATAATCAGGTTAATAATTCTCAAACATTAGGAAACAGAAAGTCACAAGGCAAATTGTGCATATATTTCATGCAGGGCAGGTCAAAAAACAGAGTGGAAGTATTCGCCAAAACTAGACAACATTTGAGCTGGCAACAAATGCACATTCATTTGGTCTAATATTTGATGTGTAGATGCTAAATTGATTTAATAATTGATAAGTATGGATGCTAAGCCAGACTAAGATTTACATGAACTTAAGACCGCACCTTCGGAATGAAACAACTCATTAAGGGGAGAGCGCTTAGGTAAATGCAACCATTCAAACTCTTACCAAACTTTGGGCCTGTTTAGATGATAACTAATCTTATCAGGAGCAGTTTTTTTTTTTTTTTGGTAATTTAGTGGGGAAGACAGGTCCCACCCGTTTTTTTAAATAATTTACTGGGTATGAAAACCACAACGTGGTGATTAAGGTGTGGGGGTGCTATCACCGCCAGCCCCAACCCCTTTCCCATCGGGAGTAGATTATCTTTTTTATTAGTATATTCTGCATGATATCAGTCTGTTAGCTGTTTGCTAAATACCTTGTGTTATAAATAATGTTATTTAATTATTCAAGATTTTGATAATTTTCAGCTATTTTTAGTTTTTTTAGGTAAAAACCTATGATTTTCATCAAATT
This sequence comes from Amborella trichopoda, assembly GCF_054954075.1. Classification (NCBI taxonomy): domain Eukaryota; kingdom Viridiplantae; phylum Streptophyta; class Magnoliopsida; order Amborellales; family Amborellaceae; genus Amborella; species Amborella trichopoda. Next base: position 5,311,187 of record NC_142346.1, on the reverse strand, counting down.
GCTTTAAAAAGATAAATTTATATGTAAAATTGCTAGTGAGTTTATCTCATATAATTTTACTACAAACACTGCAAACAACATATAATCCATTACTAGTGCGATGCAAGTTATTTGATATATTTATAATTGAATAAATTTTTATTCTTGAAATGAAAAAGGCATCATTCAATTATTTAGGGACAGCGAGCGAATTCGATGGCTTGAAATCTACATTTGAAGTCCTACTAAAAAATAATTATAACTAAACATATTCAAATTTAAAGAAATTTTCACTATAGTTTTAAAGTTATAATTGATTACAGCAAGGTAGAAAGGAGTTTAGTTAGAATTTGAACGAAATAAATAAACGATCATTTTAAGAAATGAATTTTTTCTGAGATTTTGTCAAATTACGTGTTGCGTCCGAAAGTTCTCGGCATTTATAGTACATGTCTACTATTGAGCATCTACGGTAGATATCTGATTCAAAGGTGGAGAAGGTTTTTTGCCTGTTGCTACTTTCTTATGCCTCTATCGTTTACATATACTTCGTATTGAATGTATACTTTCCTCTACGAAATTACTCTTTTTCTAATTGGTATAAAATTTACACATAACATCTCGTAAAATTGACATGATATTTGAGAATATATAATATCAAAAGACAACGGGAATGGACATACTTATTTATGGAAAAAAACATGATGGTCTTGCAAAAAAAAAAAAATTGTAAACGCCTGTATTGTGTGTAAAGCAAACAATTTAGATAATGCAAACGTGATCGCCCTGGAGAGAAAGATTGTAACTGTTTTATGACTTGTGAAGCAAAGCAAATAAGTTTAGAGAGAGGGGGGGGGGGGGGGGACATCGCTTTAAACCACTTACCCACCACCTGGGCGTATCATGTCCCTTGCAACCCCCTTTGTTCTCTCCATAAGTCCATCTCTCTAGAAACTTCCTTTCTCTCTCATCTAATAAACAATGGGCTAGCCATGGCCACTATGGCTGTTTATGGAGCATGACTATCACCATGCACCCAATCTTATTTGAAGGCGACTCTTTTATATATATATATATATAGAGGAAGATACCACAAAACGTTTATAGGTGAAAATGAACAATGATTTAGTTTACTTACATCACCATCCAAACTTCATCGTACAGTTATAATTTTTCAGTAGTATTTTAATTTTTATTTATGTTTTATTGGAACGATCTGAAATTTAGAGCGTGTCTACATCTTAGTGAGGCCCACCAAATAAAAATATTAAAAAAAATAATTCACAAAATACAAATTGATCAAAATACCCCCTTAAATTTTCGAGGGTATTTTGGTCAAATCATATTTACAAATTATTTTTTTTCATTTTTTTATTAGGTGAGTCTCACTAAGATGTACACACGTTCTAAATTTCAAGTAATTTGGATTTGTTAAAAAAAAAAAGAAAAATAAAACCATACCAGACTACTATGACCGTACAATGAAGTTTGGATGCTGATGAGGGTAGGTGAAACCACATTTTATTTTCGCCTATAGGTGTTGGGAAGAGTTTTCCATATATATATATATATATATATATATATATATATATATATATATATATATATATATATATATATATATATATATATATATATATATATATATATATATATATATATATATATATATATATATATATATATTTATGACCCGGTTTCTATGCAGCCTAGCCTACATATGTAGAAATGTGGGCCTATTAATAAATGTAATTTTTAGATGGATTTTTGGACTTAATTTTTAAGGACGTGTAATCTCTAACACGGAGAACATGAATATGAAAAAATAAGTAAATTTTTAAAACTAGAAATAATAATTCTAGTAAGAAAACATTTGGACAGTTAGTTTCTATCATTTTTAGATAGACCACCTACTTGCACCTATGCTTTACACTTTTTTTACTACATATGTAGTTATGTGGTCCAGCCCGCATGAGACAATTTTTCATATATTGTTTTGATATTTTTCAAAGATTCAACTATTTTTTATAAACACACTCCCAAAATTTCAAGTGATTTAAATTTGTAGAAAAAAATTAAAATTCAAACACTACCGGACATCAGTAATCGTCAGATCGGCTCAGATTCAATCTGAACCGTTAGACTCATATGTTCATATGAGCTAATGGGCTAATCCCAGTTTATATATATATATATATATATAACCTACATGTAAGAAGGAGAGTAATTAGATTTTGGGGAGAGGGAATAAATGAGAGGAGAAAGAGAGAGAAAGGGACATGTATATTTCAGAAAGAAATTGTTAAATGAAATAAGTAGTCATGCTTCTTTTAGTGTTTTGTTGCTTTGTTGCTTTCCAGTGGTCAAATCATTATCGAGAGAAAGCCATGCATGAGATCCTAATTCAAAGCATGGACATTCCAATAGTTCAAAGTTGCAACCACAAATTTCTAAACCCAAAATTTGTATTTTCTATTTATACCATATTTGAATAATAGAAGACAGAAATGAGAAACTCATACCCAACAAGTGTTTGGCCCTCTCGATGAGAAGCTTCTGATACCTCGCCAAAATGCTGGCCATATAAGCGTCCTTCTCTCTTGTAACCTCATCATCTGCATCAGGGTCTGTAACTTCAAGGCAACTCAAGTGCACATTACTTTCGAGAACAATCTCCCTTTCACCTGAATCGAAACTACGGTTTTCACCATTGTCTAGAGTCTCTAGAGCATCTCCATTTTCCAGATTCAAAGGCCCCATAGTTTCCTTGGGATTAAACTTTTCTAGCAATTGCTCAATGTTTTCAGCCATATACTCCTTCATGATTTCCATTCACTGCATATGAGACAGTCTCCACGCTTCATGTCATTTCAATGTAAAAGATCCGATAAAAAAGACTCACAAATTTGAGAAAAAGGACCTAAAAATTAGTTTTCATGTCTGATTTTTATGTTCATGACTGGGCACTAAGCTTGGATGTAGCATGGAATGTAAGGGATATCAAAATATTTAGAGAAACATGAAGAGAAAGAAGAACGTCAGCATGATGGGAAATTGATTCATATAATATTTGAGAAATAAATTCAAATAACAACACCAAGGGACTATAGGGAGAGAGAGAATATACTTATTTTTCAATCTCACTTGCTATTTACTTAAAAAATTTAGCTTTCGTATGGCTCTCTCTTCCTTTTTTTTTTTTTATTATTGGTATTATTATTATTTTTTATAGAGGTTTCCATTCCAACTTTTGAAAAAGAGGAACCAAGCTTCAATTTAGAAGGCTCAAACTTCTCATTTTTCAATCCATTATTTTTTATTTCATTTATTTCTATTATTTTTTCCCACCATTACTAAGAACATATCTCAAAAAATCCCATTTAGACACCAAAATGGTTTTGTATCGTTTGAAAGAAGGGGAGTTGCAGGAAAAACGTTTCAAATAGGTTTTAATTTTTGGGGTCGTTTGGATCCCAGGGAAAGTATTTCCAGAAACAGTTTTATACGGAGATGGTACATTTCTGGCATTTGGATCGAAATTTTTGTGAAGAAAAGTATTTCTTAAAATTTTAACTATTAACAAGAGAAAGTATCTTAAAATTTTAGAGAGAAAAGCAATCTCGAATATTAAGTTTTTGAGAAAAAGTACCTGAAATTTTATAGAGAGAGAAACTTTCTCAAAACTATCTCAAATTTAAGTTTGAAAAAAGTTTATATAAGGTGCACCTTAAAATGTAAAACTACAGATGCACCTAAAAAATCTGTCAAAAAGGTTATTTTAATGTTGAAAAACTCTCTAATTGATCATCTCGATGTTGAGATTTATGAATAAGAAAAAGAAAAGGTTTTTGAGTTCTAGAAAGAGTGCATTTTGCAGCACATTATCTAGACCATCCATTTTCTAGATTTTCATATATTTATAAATCGACTTGATTTTACTATTTTTGAAGTTTAAAACTAATTAAATATGAAAATAAAGATTAAGATAATCTTAAGAATTTTTTTACAACAAAATTGTATGTTATGATAAAATTTGGAGGTGCGCCTTAATCAGATTGTTTCAGGTTGGAACCTTATAGGAACCGCACTGTATAAGTTCTAGATAGAGAAAGTATTTTAAAATTTAGAGAGACAAACTATATCAAAATTTAAAAAGAGAAAGTAGTTAAAAACGTTTAGAGAGAGAAACTATCTCAAATTTTAACCTTTTCAGAGAGAAAGTATATTAATATTTTAGAGAGAAAAACTATATCAAATTTTAAGGGGGGAAACTAATTAAAAAATTTTAGAGAGATAAACTATCTTAAAAATTTAAGATAGAGAAGCTATCTCCAAGTTTAAATTCTAGAGAGAAAATATCTTAAAATTTTATAGAGATATACTATAATTTTAAGGAAGAAAATAAATTGAAAATTTTAAGAAAAAGAAATTGTCTCAAAAAATAGAGAGAGAGAGAGAAATTTTCTCAAATTTTTAATTTTATAGAGAGAAATATCTTAAAATCTGGAGACGGACTATATCAAAATTTAGATAGGAAAACCAATTGAAAATTTTATAGAGAGAAACTATCTTAATTTAATACGTTTGGCACGCATGAAATTACTTAAAAGTATTTCTTGAGAAGTATTTTCAAGTAAAAAACTGCCTCATAAGATTAGGTGTATAAGTATTTTTACTAACCATCTGGCTACGAATTGGTGTAAAAAATGGACTACGACCAATTACAACGACAAAAGTCATGCACTAATCAGTTTTTCACGTGGCCAAATGTTGTAGAGAGAGAAACTCTCCTCCTCCTTACCCTTTGCTCAGTTTTCTCTTTTTTTGCGGATGTAATATTTTCATAGCTCAATGAAACTTGTGTGACGTTTTTTTTAAAAAAAAAAAGAAACACCCATTTCAAATTTAACACACAAAAAAAAAGGAATTTATAATAAATAATACAACCGAAAACCGTGAAAAATATTATGATTGGATGTACCACCCAAACAATAGAAATTACAAGAACTACTTTTCCCATGAAACATATTTCACAGGAAATAGTTTTTTTGAGACAATATTTCCTGGCATCCAAGATTCCAAACGATACCTTGGTGTTTTTTGCGTTTTCTGATGATTTAAAACGGGGGCACTGATACTCCAGAGCCTTGCTAGTGAAATACACAAAATGAAGCCACGAAAACCCCAATATTTCACCGAAAAGCTTCAGATCCGAGACCTTTTTCAGCTAAAATTAGATGAAAATGCCTCAAAATCACGGATGAAGAACGAAATGGCTTTTCACAGGCGTAATGGGATCTTATAGGACCAAGAAAGCTGAAGGTTTCATTCAGCGAAACTTATCTGACCAATTTTTAAAAGACATTTTTTATTGGTTTAAGAGGGCATCGAAAGCGAGGGACGACTTCCACCCTATAAGCCTGGCAAGTTTTGACTGTCCTGATTTTTCCATGGGTTGCAATTCAATTGATAAAAAAGAAGTTTTTGTGGAGCCGAGGCTCTAAACAATCAAATTAAAATCTATCTAAAAATTTTCATTAGAAGAGGTTGTTTTGATGCTCAAATATCTTTAAATTGATCATCTTGAAATTATGATGCTTGGACATGAACAAAAAAAGATTTCAAGTTTTGAAAATAATGCACGTATTTTTTTAGGTGTCAATTTTTAAGATTTTCAAGTTTTCATATATATATTCTATAAAGCTTTAAATTTTATAATTAAATATAAAAATATATTTTAAAGCTATCATAAATATTAAGATCACGTTTCTATTTGAAGGTGCGGTTTACTTGGAATGTTTAGAACCTCGCCGCCATACAAACTACACCTACCCTACCCAAATTTGGGCAATCGTCGTCAAACGGTTGAATAGGTGAAAATGGAACTTTTTTTACGTGTCAAAAGTTTGCATGTGGTCTACCGTTGATTTGCTGAACACTCTTTTAGCCCATGCAGAAGACACCTCTTAAAAATCTATTTTTGAGGGAGATTTTTTTACGCAAGAGATCATGAATATAAATAAATAAATAAATTTAAAAAATTTAAAATAATAAGTCTATCGATAAAATATTTAGACTGTTAATTTAAATTATTTTTAAATAGACCACCTATTTGGATGCTTGCTTTATTACCTGGGGGCAGCAAATGTAAAAAATGCGGTCCATGCCGCATAAAACAATTTTTGTTTGCTACGTCAGCTTCACGTGGTCAATAGTTGTCTGAACAACGTAACGTGGTCAAAAAGTTTTGATCTATGCTGATTTTCCCATAGTCCACGGTCGAATTGCTTGATTCCGGAGGTCCCATAAGTGGACGGTTGATGGGGATCATTTCGTAAGCTTCCCGTAACGTGCGCAAATAAACATTCTAACATGGGAGGCATTCCGGAGGTCCCATCAGTGGACGGTTGATGGGGATCATTTCGTAAGCTTCCCGTGAAGTGCGCAAATAAACATTCTAACATGGGAGGCATTCCGGAGATCCCATCAGTGGACGGTTGATGGGGATCATTTCGTAAGCTTCCCGTAAAGTGCGCAGATAAACATTCTAACATGGGAGGCGTATCTCAAAACTAGGCGAAAATACAGTTTTGGTACCGTAAAGCAATATGAAAAATATATTGTCTTTCTTAATTATGAAATTTAAAGTTTTAAAAATGAGAATGATCGAACAGATTTATAAACACTTGAAAATTTAAAAAACGAACAATCCAGATAATGTGTTAGAAGATGAACTATTTTTCATACTAGAATTCGCTTTTTCTTCATGTCTATGAATCTCGAGGTCGAGATGACGGATTTGAGGGTTTTCTCGCTAGTGGGTTTTTAAGGTGCACCTTACTTAGAGTATAAGGTTGACACCTTATAAACTTTTTCTTTTAACATTTTAAAGCAAAAGGAAAATTGTTTCATGAGTACAGAGAAGAATTTCTACATTTGCATCCCCCGAGGTATAAAAAGATGGATGCAAATATTTTAAAAAACAGTCGAAACTAACCGTCCAAATATTTTTTTTATAAAATTGTTATTTTTAAAATTTAAAATTTTATTTATTTTTTTCATATTCATGATCTCCAAAAAATTATATATCCTTAAAAATTGGGTAAAAAATTATATCTCAAAAATAGTTTTTTTTAAGAGGGGACTCACCATTTCTACGTGGACTCATTAAAACCGTGTCCCTTTTATTTTGGTAATCTGAAATGGAGTTATATGGGTGTTGTCCCATTGGGATTGCTCTTATGTGGAAGGCAAAGGGTCTCAACAAGAATGGGTCTTTGGCATGCGAAGTAGCTGTCTTGACAGAGAGATAACTTGTCCTATACGCCCACATTCATCAATCTTAAAAGAAAATAAATTTTAAATTTTAAGTTAAAATTATTTTAAGGGATTGTATGAGAACGTTTATATATATTATAAGGATTGTTTTAGTTTTAAAAACAGATCGATGTTATGGATCGATCATCAAAAAATCGGGTTAGATTGATGGATTGGTGATCCATATCGGAGAATTGGATAGCTTTGACCTAAGAGAACTTCCAAAAATAACGAAAATTTATTTAAAATCTAGCTTCTTATGTTTCTAAAAAAAAATATGTTAGTTGCATTATGTTGAAAATGTAAAAACGAAAACAATTCACGAAACAAAAAAAAAAAAACAAATACAAAGGAAAGAGACATCCAACCACAACACAAAGATATACATAGTTCGACAACGTGCCGACGTCACGGGGAGATGAGAGCTTCTTTACTGATAATGGAGAATAAGATTTCAATGGCTCTCTTCCTCACACCTCTCTCTCTATTTCCATATTACAAAGAAATCTTTGTTTTTCTTTAACCTAAAAAGACCCCATCGCAGCAATATATATAGTCCCAGGCAGATGGTACAAATTATCGAAATACCCCATATACAGATGCAAAAAAATTTCCTCGGGATCTGTCGCCCTCGAACCCTCGCAGGGGCCGAGTCCATCGAGTCTACCTGGCCTCTCTTCGGGCTTTTAACGGCCCTCCGGAGTTGTCTATTTGACTCCACCTTGACAGATCTATTTTTTCATAATACCAGACATCAATCCTCAAAAGAAAATGCATAAATATTGAAAACTTGTTTGACTGATGGTGTTCGTTGCATCCCTTTCACAATCAATAATTTGTTGGCATTTTTATTGAAGAAATACCTTATTTCATAGAAGTAAAACAATGGTGTATAAATAATTCCTGATACATCCCCTTGTTTTTTTTATTAATTCTCTTTTTTATTAGTTTCCCTTTTAATACAGTCACCCATATTTTTATGGGTTGAATGTTGATGAACGATAACCATTATGTCTCTTATAAAAGTAAAAAAAAAAAAAAAGACCTAGATGTAAATGAATGAGTGAAAATTTTTAGGAAGAAAAACTATTTCAAATTTTAAGTTTTAACAAGAAAAAGTCTCTTAAAATTTTAGAGAGATAAACTATCTCAAATGTTAAGTTTAGGAGAGAATGTGCTTCAAAAGTTTTAAAGAGATAAACTTTCTCAAAAATTTTAGCGAGAAACTATCTCAAATTTTAAATTATAATTAGAGAAAGTATTTTATAATTTAGAGAGATAAACTATATCAATTTTGAAAGAGAGAGAACGTACCAAAAAGCTTTTAGAGAGAGAAATTATCTAAAAAATTTTAGAGTGACAAACTATCTCAAATTTTAATATTTAGAGAAAGAAAATATATTAAAATTTTAAAGACGGATAAACTATATCAAATTTTAGAGACACAAAATAATTGAAACTTTTTAGGGAGAGAAACTATCACAAATTTAAAGTTTTACCAAGAGAAAGAATCTTAAAATTTTAAAGAGAGAAAAATTATATCAAATTTTAGAGAGAGAAACTAATTGAATTTTTTTAAAGAGAATAACTATCTCAAATTTTTTATGGAGATAAACTATATCAAATTTTAAGTCTTAAAGAGAAAGCATATTGAAATTTTAGAGAGAAAAACTACAACCAATGCAGGGAAGAAAAGAGTAATGATCTTAAAGAAAGAAAGTATCATGGCATCCCGACTTTGTCCATGATCTAGGTTGATTAGCTGAAATCGGACCATTGGTTGATTTGTGCACGGTTGATTTATTGAAATCAGATCATTTAAAAAGCTTCTTGGCATCTGGACTTTGCCCATGGTCCCCGTTGGTTTGCTAAAATTGGATCATTGGTTGATTTGTCCGCCGTTGATTTAGTGGAAATGGATCATTAGGAAGCTTCTTGCCATCATGACTTTGCCGTGGTCTCGGTTGATTTGCGGAAACTGGATCATTGGTTAGTTTGTCCACGATTGATTTACTGAAATCAGATCATTTAGAAAGCTTCCTATCTTGACTTTGCCCATGGTCCCTGTTGATATGCTAAAATCGGATCATTGGATGGTTTGTCCACGGGTGATTTACTGAAATCGGATCATTTAGAAAGCTTCCAGGTGACTTTGCCCATGGTCCCGATTGATTTGCTGAAATTGAAATCGAATCACTGGTTGATTTGTCCATGGTTGATTTATTGAAATCTGATCATTTAAAAAGCTTCCTAGCATCTTGACTTTGCCATGGTCCCACGGTTGATTTGCTGAAATGGGATCATTTAGGAAGCTTTTTAGAAACTTTGCCATATAGAGCGGAGGCTCTAAACAATAAATTTAAAGCTCACCTTCAAATAATATCACGAAATGTAGTTTCAATATTGGAAATCTTTGTGATAGCTTTAAAATATATTTTCATCTTTAATTATAAAATTTAAAGCTTCAAAAATAGTATAGATCGAACAGATTTATAAACAAATGAAAATTTTGAAAATTGACAATCCAAAATATGTTACAAGATGCTCTATTTCCAAAACTTGAAATCCTTTTTTTTCTCATATCCATGTATCTTATATCAAGATGATCAATTTGATGATATTTGGGCATCAAAATAACCTCATCTAGTAAAAAAAATTTAGGGGGGGTTTAATTTGATTGTTTAGAGCCTCGGCTCTATATAAACTTTTCCCTTGTGTATAACTTTTAAATTATATAATGCGAGGAAATTAATGTAGCATGGGGAAAGCTTTCACCAATACCATACATAACACGTTTGAAATAGAAATGTAGAGTGGGCCGCATATAACATGTGTTTCAAATAGAAATATAGCCATCTCTCTCTCTCTCTCTGTGGTTACAAAAGCTTGACGAGTAGGCTTGCGGACTAGAGAATGCTAGGAGAAACTCTCTTTCCCTCTAGTTACAAGATTTTTTTTTTTCTCATTTTAAAGAGATTATTTAAAAACATTTAAAATTGGAAATGGGCTTTTGGCTGTGGTTGCCTGTGAAATCAGTGTGACATGAAAGGTTCTGACCCCACCCCACTTATTGACCCAAGAATTATAATATAGAACTCTATTCGTTGTGGAAATTTAATTTTTAAGAAATGTATATAATATGACCATTTATTTTTTAAAAAAGTTTATATAATGCTGAGGCCCTAAATGATTAAATTAAGACGCACCTCAAAAAATCAATAAAAGAAATTGTTTCAATGCTAACATACCTTCAAATTTGATCATCTTGACTTAGATATACATGGACATAAAAAAAATGGACTTCAAGTCTTGAAAATGGTGCATCTTGAGATGCATTATCTAGAGTGTCAATTTTTAAGATTTTCAAGTGTTCATAGATCTGCTTCATATAAATTATTTTTGAAGCTAGAATTTCATAATTAGAGATGAAAATAAAATTTCAATCCATCAAAAAGATTTTTAGTGCTAAAATGACATCTTTTGACATTATTTGAAGGTGTGCCTTAATTTGATTGTTTAGGGCCTCAACCTTATACAGACCACACCCTTGACTGTTAAATGTGAAATTGGGCAGTTGGAGATATGTCAGTGACTAGGCATAACGTGCTGGAACCTGCGACTTTGCCAATTATGAGTTGGGCACTTTTAACTTTAATTTCACAAGTATTATCATGAATAAGCAAATTATCTTTAAATTCCATGGGCGTCTAGGGATCAATGCAATCAATTATGTCTCACCCAGAAGTTGGTTAGCTACTTCTCATTTTGTTCTAGGATTTTTCTTATTCGTAGATCATTTGTGGCATGCAGGAAGGGCATGTTCTGCTGTTGTGGGATTTGAAAAATGAATCGATCATGATATTGATTCAAAAAATATCATTTTCATAATTATTTGTGACTATTTATGTCTCTAGCACGATCACTTGATGAAATGTGGAGGGACGTGAGGCAAAAGGCCAATGCTACCGGAAGGATTCCTCTTTCACTGATCGGTTCAATGGGATCGATTCAATGGGCATTTTTTTCTACCAGTCATATTCTGGATTTTGCTCATCCCTTTGTTATATTTAATGAAAGCTTAGACAAAAATTTGTCATAATATATCCATACAACAATAGCAACTCATAATCTTATATTGTGTTTCATTTACAATCCAAAATTTTTTGGCGATCCTTATGTTTTAATTAAATCCGTAATATTTACAATTCACTAACTTGCCTATCTATTAGCATTTTGAGCCACGAGAGTGGCCTCTAAACCAGATTTTCAGAGATAGATATGATTGGAATCAAAGGATTTTTTTTTTCTTTTCCTGGGACAACGGAACGGGCTTTGAGAACAAGAAGGAAAGGTAAAGCAATCAGGCTGTAGAACTTTCTGCAAGTTCTTGTAAAGGAGTAGGTCTTTGAAGAGGCCATGATTGATGCAGGATCTGATGAGCGCGTTGTGTAACTGTTGTGTAAGTCTATATGAAAGTCATGGATATTGGGTCTTGGTGAGAGATGAGGCAGGATCTGATGAGCGCGTTGTGTAACTGTTGTGTAAGTCTATATGAAAGTCATGGATATTGGGTCTTGGTGAGAGATGAGGCAGGCATGGTGACACTGGAGTTGGGAAGAGAGAAGGATTTTGAATGCATAGAACTTGGTCTGTGTGTTTGGTGCTTCAATGAGCTGTGCATGGATTTGGAGAGTTGGAAGTGGTTGCAGTGTAGCAGCAGAGAGAGCAGAGGAGTCAATATAGGGGTAGAGAGATGAAAATTTTAGGGTTTCGACTTTAATGATGCGTTTGATTATGGGAGGGTGCAGTTTTGGAAACCTCATCTGTCCAAACTATGGAAATGGATTGAAGACACCATTTCCTACTTTTAATGTTGTTTTGGATACTACGGGATGCCGTGGCTCCGAAAAAAATGTGTAGCATTTATAGGTAAGTCCTACAGTAATAGCTAATGGCAGTTTCCAAAACCACCTCTTCCAAAACTCAATCACACTATTAGGGAAGAGCGGGAGAATGGGTTCTGTTGTGCTGGTACTCTATCAAAAATGAAAACAATTATCTAACTGATCAATCACAAATATATATTATCTTCCCAGAAACTTCCAATAGAATTTTTTTCAGTAAATCTTCAGATTATAAGGTAGGGTAATATGCAAAAATTTGAGATGTTTCTCCTTTTTGTTTTATTCAGCTTTCTTAAATGATTCACAGTAAAAACACCAAAAGAATTCCTCCATTTAAATGGATAATAAACAACTCCAATATCATGTAATTTGAGTCTTCATAACTTTAAATAAAACTCTCAAGAATGAACCCAACAGCAGAATTAGGGTGTCGAATTCAAGACAATTAAAAGGAACAAGTTACATCATTCAATTTAACAGAGAAAACACTAAAATATATTAATTGAAAGAGGCCAATATTACCACCTAAGACTGGCAATGCAATGATCCTAAATTACAATAACAATAAAAATGTTGCAGCAAGCAATTTACGATATGAGCTTCAAACGAGACTTTTATTATCACCAAAATTTGAGCCATCAATAATCCTAAGTTACAATAATAATTTTAATATAAAAGATTTCCTAGACTGCAAGCTCCACAAGTCCACCTTGGACTGGGGCTCAAACAAGGAATAACTCAAAATTTTATAATAATACAACATAAGAATAAACTGCTTAGGAGAAAATTTAAGAAAGAATATTGTGCAGCTTCAACAATAGCTCATGCGGTAGAAAGAGTATTGCAAAGAGACTTGTATGCGTTGACGCAAAGTTTGAATTTTTCTTCTGCTGCTGCCTGTTTTTTGGCTCAAAGATGTCAGAACTTGAAAAGATAAAATGACTCTTTCTGATAAACAATTAACAAAGAAAATTTTTATAAAACACTTGGTGGCGAGTTACATTACTGATAAGGTATGCAATGGAATAACATACATTTTAACCGAAAAGCAGGAAGACTTCACTAGAATTCATCAAATAACATGTTAGTTTGGATGTTAATGCCTTAAGGCAGGTCTTGAGAATCCAGTGAAACAATCTTAGAGATTCTGTATCAAATAACTGGCATTTGTTTTAGGCTTCCTTGGGATGTATATATCTCAAAGGTAATTTTGTTATTATTATGGTGAATGGCTTGAGAAGGACCAGCATCTAGAGTCTAGACTAAAGTAACCAGGAGGCCCCTTCCCTCGAGAAGACACTTATACTACCTCTCTCTTTGGAAAGTCGATTTGATTGTTTCTCTTTTCTTTTTTGATGGAGAGCAGAGTGTTTCCCATTTAAGGGGCTTGGCACTAATCGGAATTCAAGAAAATTACTACTAACCAACAAGTTCAAATGCTACCTGTTTATAAAGGAAGCACTAGAAATACTTCACTTGAAATTCATGCAAGATTGTTCTGATTAAATGCATAAGATGACAAATCCTCAAAAACACAGTGTACAGAATAACTGCTAACTCAAGGTTTATGTCCTAATTATGGGAACAAATGCAGAGGACAAAAGGACGAATACCTTGATATTCAACTGCAATAAACATTGATAGGACCCTAGGACAAAATGGGTAACAGACATGATGGGGCATTAGAAGGCAAGAGTTGCATCCTGTACATACTATCCAAAGATGGTGGGGAATTAGAAGACATGATTTTATATATTGGAGTATTTCAAGTCCCCACTTTGGTTAAGAACTCATTGCTAAACTTTCTTGTTCCTTAGGCTCTGGCCTAGTGGTAGACGTTTCAGTTTGGGTAAGGGAGCTCAAAGGTTCAAATCCTTGGAGTTTGTCCTGAAAAACCTTGACAACCTAATACACCTTTTTCTTAAACCTTTTTGTTCACCTCTGCAACTATAACATGATTTGCTGCATGCATTTAGGAGATTCTCACACTCCGACGCCATAGACATTGTGTTGAAACGAATACACGGGAAATCCCAGTCAACATACATGTTTGAAAATTTTCCTTTTCGAAATTTGCAGGCACATGTCTTCTCTATAGACATGTGAGTCAACAGATTGGACAAATAAGTCCCCTGCGTTCGTTTTGTAAGATGTGTGGGTGCATGTCTCCTATGATTTAGACATGATTGTCTTTAATTTGGACCCACTTGTTTATGCTTTTTTAAGCTAATTTTATTATAGGGGAATGATCCTGTGCATTATAGATACACCGCTATATGGTGTATTAGAGTATTTTAAAACATTCTTTTAACAAATACCTTTTACCTCCTCTCTCACCGTTCAATGCTCTCTCACAGAGAAGTGAGCTCCCTTCTGTCATCGGGTTGGTTCTCTCTCTCTCTCTTTGAATCTAACTCTCTAAATCCAGGTCTCTCTCTCTAAATCCAACTCTCCCTCTACTATTAAAGAATACCCTTTACCTCCCCTCTCTCTCCGTTCAACACTCTCTCTCTCATGGAGAAAGCCCCCTTCTGTCATCAGGTTTGCTCTCTTTGAATCTCTCTTTCTCTCTCTAAATCCAGGTCTCTCTCTCTAAATCCAACGCTCACTCGCTACTATTAAAGAACCCCTCTCTCTCTCCATTCAACACTCTCTCTCTCACAGAGAAAGCCCCCTTCTGTCATCAGGTTTGCTCTCTCTCTCTTTGAATCTAAATCTCTTTCTCTCTCTAAATCCAGGTCTCTCTATCTCTAAATCCAACTCTCTGTCTCTACTATTAAAGAAGCCCAAAATGCTGCTCTCTGTCCATGTTCACCTTTCTCATTTCTCAATCTCTCTCTCGCCAACCCATGAATTGCATCTCTCCAACAAAAAAAACGACACCACTCCATAAATTTCATCTTCTCTCTAACAACACAAACCCATGAATTGCACCTATCTTACCAACAAGAAAAAAAATCAGAATTTCATCTCTCTAACGGCAGCAAAAAGCCATAAATGCATCTCTTTTAACAGTAAAAACCCATGAATTCATCTCTCTTTCTCCAACAACAAAAAAAAAAATGTAATGGGTTCTTTTCCTTCGTATATTATTCACGAGTTTCTCTATCTTCTATTGCAGAAGGCATTTTCCAGTTTCACTCTCTATCTTTTGCCGATGTTTCTCTCTATAAAGCTTCTCTATAAAGCTGCAAATGGTTTTCTTTTCTCTAAAGCTGAAATTGTGTTTCCCTTTAACCTCTGAGGATGTTATTCTCTCTCTAACAATGTAAATGGGTATCTCTCCCGCAAATGGGTTTCTCCCTCCCTAAATTCTTAGGAGAAAGTAAGAGTGAGATAGGAGAGAGGTGAGAATAAGCTCATTTAGTATGGGAGAGAGAGAGAGAGAGCCGGGGGTGGGGGGGAGGGTTTTTAGGGGGAAAGAGAGAATAAGACGGAAGGTTCCTAAGGGTACAGAAGGGCAAAAGGTCAAAAGTAATGGGATATTAAAATTCATGACAGGCTGTCTAAATCAATGGCGTTTGATATTTTTAGATTTTTACAATGGACGATCCAAAATTTAGATACACTCTAAAATAATGGGATATTAAAATTCATGACAAGCTGTCTAAATCAATGGTGCTTGATATTTTTAGATTTTTAGAAAGGACGGTCCAAAATTTAGATACACTCTAATCATTTATATCTACAATACACATCATTCCCCTTTATTATAATATTGAAATGTCACTTTTACATAAATGCATATATGTATTTATGCATTATACATATTTATATGAGCCTCTTGTACTGTACATGGTAAAATATAGGTAGGCGAGTCAGATTTCAATTCTGAGTCAGAGATTCGTATCCTTATTCTTGGAACATGGCTGCTTACTACTGCTTGAAATAGTTGCCGGGATGCCCAACATATGCAGCAATCCTGCCACAAAATATCTCTCCACATTTCGGGAAAGAGATCTTCAAGAGATATCAACTTTTAAATTCCGGATCTCGATCCCTGCTGCTAGGGATCTCTGTCCACACCTTAAAGACCAAGATAACGACCAAAATTACGATTTTTAAGCTAGCTAGCAATTTAACCATACTTTAAATATAGTTCCATTGCTTGCCGGATAAAAACAAAGAGATCCATATTGTAAAGAGTATTTATATACATACTATAATACTCTTTTAAGGTTAGAAGCAAGATCCCCAAAAGGGTACGATCAAGATAGGGATCCCCAACATTTAGGATCTCAATACCTAAAATACATTGTATGGACAACGCTCCCAACCATAGGATCTTCTAGCCATGCACAATGCCTTCTCTTGATACCTGTCCCGCTCCCGATCCCAACAACAATGTGCTTAATATTTGATATTTAGTTCTTGATGGTTAAACAGAGAGAATGAAGACAATAACTTCTCCAAGTGTCACAACGTGTATGTATGAGAGAGAAAGAGAGAGAGAGAGAGAGAGAGAGAGAGAAAGGAAAATGATGGAAAACGATAAGACTAGCCAATTAGAAAAAAGATGACTCTAAGCATTTGAAGGGGATGTGAATTGGTGAGAAATATAGATTTTCTTTAGGAAAGAGGAGGAGATCTTAGGTTTTTTGAATCAACAAGACCCAAGTTGTTCGAAATGCCTAAGCTTCTGAATAATTTAGGAATCATAATCATGGAATCATGGGCAGCTAGAAGATTTTTGTTGTAGGAATCATTGTTCGTATACGATCAATTGCAGGAAACAAGATTCCTACTTTATTGGAATTGAGTTTAACCTACACAAAATTGAGATTCTTACCTCTTTAGATTCGAGTTTCAACCCAATTGGAATCGATATTCATCCCAACTGGAATCGAGACTTAGACCATTTCGGAATCGAGTTTCAACCCAATCAAGATTCCTACCTCTATGGGAGTAAGTTTCAACCCAATTAAAATAAAAAATCCTATATCCATTGGATCGTGCACCAAAAAACTTAGAGCCGCAACAGAAATCAATCGAAAAGGTGTTTCATAGGACAAAAGGTTCGAGGTTCTAGAGTAAATTTGTGCAAGAACCCCTTAATATCAGAATTGATGTATTGAGTATGCTTAACCATGGTTCCTCTAATAATGGATTAAGATTTATGAAAGCCCAAAAGACCTAACATGGGTTCCTCTAGTATTGAAATTGATGTATTGAGCCTTAATCACAATATTGGATTCAAGGTCAAGTAGCCATAATACTAGATTTGAGGATTTTCGAGGTTTTGGATTGAATAAAAAAGAAGCAATAGTTGATTTGTGAAGGGAAAAAAAAAAAGAAAAAGAAAAGAAAAACAAGATATCTATTTCTGGTTAAGTATAGTTAATAGACACTCATAGTCCACTATGAAGTGGTAATGGTGTTTACAAAACATACAAATATTATTTTATGTATACTTGAAGAGATTGAGCAACGACTAAGGCATCAAACGAGTATATTGGAAAACCATTTTGATTTTATGCCAAGGAAGCCAACAACTGAGGCTCTTTTCCTAGTTAGCCAACTAATTGAGAAGTTTATGGTGAAGGGAAAGGACCCCCACATGGTCTTTTATTGATCTAAAGAAAGCTTATGATAGAATACCTCGAGATTTGATTTGATAGGTATTGGAAAAGAAAGGAGTCTCCAAACACTATATCAACTTCGTGAAATAAATGTATGAGGGAGCGTTAACTAGTGTACAAACAACTAGTGGAGAGACGAGTGAGTTTTCAATGACAATAGGTCTATATCAGGGGTCAGCATTGAGCACATACGTCTTTGTCTTAGTTATGGACAACTCAACTAGGCACTTGCATGATGAAGTACCATAGTGCATATCGGCATCAACACAAAGTTAGAACTTTGGAAGGATGCTTTAGAATCTAAAGGTTTTAAAATTAGCAAGGCTGAGACAGGGTATAAGGAGTACAAGTTTAGTAATTATAGGAGTAGAGACGAGGAAGTAGTTGATATTGACGGCCAATAGATATCAAAAAGAGCGCACTTTTAATATCTTAGGTAGATAATCTAGGAAAATGGAAAATGGAGAGATTGATGAAGATGTTGCACATAGAATTAGAGCTGGGCGAAGTAGAGATATACAACTGGAGTTTTATATGATTGTTGCATACCAATAAAGTAGAAGGGCAGGATCTATTGGACAGCTATGAGACCAGCTTTGATTTATGGGGTAGAATGTTCGGCAGTCAACAAACAATATACGCATAGAATGAGTGTAGTTGAGATGATGAGTAGCAAGACAGGAAAGGATAGAATTTGAAATGAATATGTTCCTGAAAATTTAGGTGTGGCACCAATAGGCATTAAGATGAGAGAAAGTAGACTTGGGTGGGCTGGGGCATGTGCGGCATAGACCCAATACAACACTTGTTAGGAGGTACGAATTAAAATCAAGTGGAAGGCTAAAACTGAGCAAGATGTAAGCCCAAAAGGACATGGTTGGAAGTAGCCAACACCAATTAGTTGGAAAAAGGCCCTGGCGATGATGATGATACTTAAAATTGGGATTTTGATTTCATATATATAGTTCAAAGTGGCAATTTGTTTGTGTTATTTTGATGCTCTATGTTGTAGTTCGAATCGAACCCAAATACACCATTATCCTTAAGAAATAGCCACCAAGTTCTAGCACTATCAAAATCGCATTCTATTGCAGCTACAAACCGTGATAGTCGATGTTGTTGAATCTGTATTCCAAAAAAAAAAATCAAATCGAGATTCAATAAATATTTGAATTGAGATTTGAAAAATGTTGAATCGAGATTCCTTAAAGGTGGAATCGAGATTCCTTAAAGGTGGAGTCAAGATTCCTAACTTCAATTAAATGGGTTCCATGAAGATCCTTGACGAAATCGCTAAATCGGGGTTCCAAAGCGGAATTGCCATCTAGGGTGAGAGATTATGATAGCTATGGAGGAGATGGACCTCCTGTAATAAATGAACTATGTTACTCTAAGAATAGTTTGCAAGCACTCCAAGTTTTCCCTCGAGTGAATGGAGTGGTTACAAATAGAAAATATTTTTGTTGTTATTGGAGGGGGAGAGAGGCGTGACAAGAATGGAAGAGGATATAGGGACCTTGGCTCTTCATTATTCTATCAAATTATGAAAGGAAAGATATAGCAGTTTTTTAAGGACTCAAAAGCTCGTCTAAATTTATCAATGGAAAAAGGTCATTTGAAGTCTATAGGGTGCTTGCTTTCTCCCAGTGATTCAAAAAGTGGACCGCCCAACTCCTAGGCGCCCCCCTAGGCGGTCCAGAAGGCCTAGGCGCATCGCCTAGGCCTAGGCGGCCAATCTGGGCAGCAGTCCCTGGACGGCCACCTAGGTGGGCACCCAGCCCAAAGTGGGCGCCCAGGGCCTGTTCCCGCTTAGGCGATACGGAACCCGCCTAGACGGGCGCCCTGCCCAGAGGCAGAATATTTTTTTTTGGTTAGAAGGATGGTTTTAAGTTCATTTCAAATCTAAAACTTATTGGAGCCCATTTTAAAGAGAGAAAGCCTTCAAGAAACTAGTTTTTGGTGATTTCTTTAAGATCAAAGGGTTTCTCAAAGTTGACAAAAATTGATCAAAACATCACCCATTGATATTAGATTTAATTTTTAATGTTTTATAAATCTATTGGGGGGTTTTTTAGAAGATTTTGAGTCCTTGGATGCATCTTTGAGGTGGAAGTTTGAAGATTGAGCAATCAAACTCAAAATAAGTGCCCTAAATACCTAATTTTTATTTTTTATACAATATGTTCTTTTTTTATTCAAATGGACATCCTTTATGGATTCGACTGGGCCGCCTAGGACCCGTCTAGCACTTTTTGAAACACTGTTTTCTCCTGATTTCAAAAAGCGCTAGGCGACACCTAGGCGGTCGGGGGGTTCAGGCCGCCCAGCTCCTATGCGGGAGCCTAAAACCTAGGCGGCCTGGTAGAAATTTTTTTTTGTTTTGGGTTTTCTCTATCTAAAATAGCCTCTAATGGGTTTTAGATTTCAAGTGAACCTAAAACCCACAATTTTTCCCTTTTAGTATTAAAAAAATGACCCAAAACTACCCTCAAGGAGCCGCATTTCTGCCCCTGGGCGGGGCGCAGGCCTTGAGCGGCTGGCCGCCTAGGCGGGTTTAGGCAGGCACCTAGGCGAGCGCCCAGGAATATCCGCCTAGTTTGGCCGCTTAGTCCTGGGCGATGTACCCAAGCCTTTTGGTTCATTTAGGCGTTGGGCGGTCTGTTTTTTAAAACTATGCTCAGAAGTATGAAATCTTTTGGCAATACATACATACATACGTACATACATATATATATATATATATATATATATATATATATATATATATATATATATATATATATATATATATATAATATGCGATGCGTTGTACCAAAACCCGAGTACAGTGAGAAATGAACAAGGGCTAGCTAGGCTGATCCTTAAAAACTACATGCCGCCCGGTTGAGGTGAGAAATAGGCAAGGTTCCCGTGACATACTCGACGAGCTCTGATAAATAAGCTTGTCCAAGATAATATGATTCGCCTAGCCACATGGAATATAAGAAAGCTTACAAGTAAGAGTATAGAGCTGGATACAATGAGTTGAAGCAGAGTAATCATCGCTTGTCTACAGGAAACTAAGCGGAAAGAAGAAAAAAGCTAAGAAAATAGATGAATTTAAACTTTGGTTTACAAGAAAGGGTAATAATAGAAATGACGCAAGAATAATAATAGATAAAGATTTAAAAGATAAATAATTAACATAATTAGTGCTTATGCACCACAAGTAGGAGTAGATGATAGAATTAAGAGACAATTTAGTAGAACAAGGATGGACTAGTCCAAAACATACCAAATGGTGAGAGGACCTTTTTAGGAGGGAATTTAAATGGACATAAAGGAAAAGACAGTAAGGATATGAAGGAGTAGACGGGGGATATGGGTTTGGTGAAAGAAATGAGATGAGTGAGGCTATTCTAGATTTTTACATGGCCTACGACCCTTACGTCCTAGCAATAGCAAGCATTTACTTTAAAAAGAGAGATGAACATTTAATAACCTATAAAAGTGGATCACATAAAAGCCAGATATACTTCTTCGTTCACAAATACAAAGCCCCAAGGCTTTCGACCATGGTGTTCTCTTCAGAGCCGTTTCTTCTCTCCAATATTTGGTTCACAAGCACAAAGCCAAGGCTTTCGATCATGGTGTTCTCTTCATTGCCCTTTTCTTTTCTCACTCTCATTCTTCTCTCGCTCTCTTTATTCTCTAGCCTCTCCCCTTAAACCTTCTCCTTTTTCCCTCCCCTTTAACTTTCTACCTCTATCTTTTCTATACCCCTTCTCGCATGTGGCCTATTGGTTTTGCCAGTTGGGCCTTCTTCCTCACTATTGAAGGCAACCCCCAGCAGCATCCACTTTCCTTTATCCCCAGTCACGGCTGTTTTTTGAGTTAAGGATTTTGTTTATGTAATTCGTTTATCTCTTTTCCCTACCTCTTTTGTACTTTGAGCACCCACTTGTGGGCTGCCTATATCATATATTTAGTGGTTTATGTACTTTTATACTATTTTAATATTAAGTTAACCTTTCTCAAAAAATAGAAGGTACATCAACCATAATGTAAAGGTTGTAAGGTTATCCCAGAAGAGAGATGGGCATTTGACTATCTGACCAAGCTGTTCAACAAGGTATTGGAACAAGAAAAATGACAGATGAATGGAAGAGAAGTACTATGATACCTATTTACAAGAACAAAAGAAACATACAAAATTGTGAGAACTATCGAGGGATCAAACTTATGAGCTATATTATGAAGCTATGGGAGAGAGTGATTGAGCGATGACTAAGGCATGCAACGAGTGTATCAGAAAACCAATTCAATTTTATGCCAAGGAGGGCAACAACTGAGGCTATTTTTTAACTTAGGCAACTGATGGAGAAGTTTGGGGATAAGGGGAAAGACCTCCACATGGTCGTTAATGATCTAGAAAAAGCTTATGATCGAGTACCTCGAGATTTGATTTGGTGGGTGTTGGAAAAGAAAAAAGTCTCCAGACACTACATCGACTTGGTGAGAGATATGTATGAGGCAGTTCTAACTTGCATGCGAAAAAACTAGTGGAGAGACAAGTGAGTTTCAGAGACAATAGGTCTGCATCACGGGTCAGCATTGAGCACATACCTATTTGTCTTAGTTATAGACGACTTAACTATGCACTTATAAGTTATAATATGAGGTACAGTGGTGTATGTTGTTCGAGGACAACAAGTTTTGATCGATGTGACTCAAAACAACGTCAACACAAAGTTAGAACTTTGGAGGGATACTCTAGAATCCAAAAAGTTTTAAAATTAACCGAACTAAGACATAGTACATGGAATGCAAGTTTAGAAATAATGGGAGTACAAACGAGGAAGTAATTAATATTGACAACCAAGAAATACCAAAAAGAATGCACTTTCGATATCTTGGATCGATAATCTAAAAAAATAAAGAGATTGAGGAAGATGCCACACATCGAATTAGAGCTAGTTGGGAAAAGTGGAGATGTGCAACCGAAGTTTTATGTGATCACGTCATACCAATGAAGCAGAAGGTCATGTTCTATAAGACAGCTATGAGACCAGCTTTGCTTTATGGGACAAAATGTTGGACGGTCAAGAAATAACACATCCATACAACGAGTATAGTTGAGATGATGATGTTGAGATGGATAAGTGGTAAGACAAGAAAGGATAGCATTCAAAATGAATACAATTGGGAGAATTTATGTGTTGGACCAATAGGTTATAAGATGAGAGAAAGAAGACTTAAATGGATTGGCCATGTGCAACGCAGACCCAATACTGCACTTATTAGCATGTGCGACCATGTGAATTAGTTTAAGTAGAAGGCTAAAAAAGAACAAGAGATACCCAAAAGGATATAGTTAGAAGTAATGAAAAAAGATATAGGACTTATGGCCTCATTCAGGGTATGGCCCATAATGGAGCAGCAGAATGGCAGACCAAGATTCATGTAGCCGACCCTAATTAGATGGGAAAAGCTTTGAGGATGACATACATATGCATATATATGGATATATATGCACACAAGTGTTGTAGGGACTTGTACAAACATGTTGTATATATTGTACAAGTTCTAGATATATGTATACACACACACACACATATAGATATATATAATAGACACACACACACACACATAAGTGTTGTACGGAATTGTACAAACATGTTGCACGTATCAAAATATAGGTAGGCATGTCAGATTGTTCAAATCCAAGTCAGACACATTCTCGTATACATGTCCTGGTAAGTAGTTAAGTCTTTAGTTGTTTAAACATTTCAAGGGTACTGTAGATCACAAGAGACCTGCATCCTTCATTCTTTGTACCATATGTTTTTTCTCTATTAATTTGTACTCAATTCTTTTTCCAAAAGAGTAGTTTGTTCATATGTTACCAATTAAAAGAAAAAACTTTATTCTTGCGTAGCTACTGCATGTAGGGAAATATACTTTTTAATATTACATTGCTATTTCAAGTAGCAAAACGACCTTCTAAAAGTTATTTATGCAAAATTAAAGAATTAAAGAAGAAACTTTGACGAATGTAACCTGTGAAGGGCCTTGGTGTTTGTCAGGATGCCACTTTAATGCAGAAGCTCGAAATCTGCAGGAAACATGGAAGGATTAAAATATGAAAGGGAACATAGCGCCTATAATAAATTTGGAAAAAACATCTAATGCACTGCAAGTTTTCACTTACGCATTCTTAACATCTTCAATCTTCAAAGGACCCGAAGATGGCAACCCAAGTGTAATCCTATCAGAGTATGAACCAACGACACATGAATCTTCATCAGAGTCACTATCTTCTACAAATCTTCTTGTATTTCTACTCCAGTTGGGATCCCTCCATTCAAAGCCCCATGTAGAATCCTGGAATCGGGATTCCTGCCAAGCCTTAAATGACCAAGTAAAACACCTGCCTCCAAATGTCGCATGGAAATTTGGTTCGGCTCGTTCATCGGACTCCTCAGTGAAATCTGCTACCCTCTGCTTTTCTGTAACATGGAATTTTCCAACACTTCAATAGAAGACAAAAAACATCTAACTATAATTGGAAACAAGCAAAGCATCCCGACATTAATCAAAATCACAGTCGATTTATGAATAATTGTAATAACAGGAACTTAAATAAGAAAAATGTCAATAAAGAATAGAACTCTCCCTCCCCGAAGCATCCAAAAATCCAAACAAAATCAATATAGTTAATCGATAAATAGTTGTCATACAACCAAGAAATTTAAAAAAAAATAACAATGTCAATAAGAAAAGCTCCCTCCCTCCTCTTTCAAGCAAACGCTTCTTGTATGAAGAAACCAAAGCTGAATGCAAGTTTGAAGAAAAAGCAAGGATGAAGAAAGCATACTGATAGAGGAAAATAAAAAAAAGCACCATAACCCACTGATCATGAGAGAGAGAGAGAGAGAGAGAGAGAGAGAGAGAGATGAACAATCTCTGATATCAAGGCCCAAAAACTCACACCATACATATCGAGTACAAAGAAAAAAACTCTGAATACATTATCTGATATTTTTAAGTCCCCACTTTCCAAAGTCAATCCTGAGAAATTTTCATAATTTCAACAAAGGATTGATCCATAGCTTCACACAAAAACTAAAGAAAATTCCACCTAAAGCTGGAGGGAATACGATTTTTGCAACTTGAAACTATTTCAGTATGGCAGACAACTCATTGGTGGTTTAAAAGGAAAATCCTGTGGTCAACTGAGAAGGTTTCAGTCGAATGGATTTTATGCCTCTCTAATGTCGTAACTGGCAACTGTTTTCCCCTTTCACTAATATACATTGTTTTGATAAATCATAATTTACCAGAAAGGCAGAAACTAAACATAGGGATGAGCTTGATGAAATATAGGGATCAGATGCATCCATTATACAAAAACTCTCATGATCTAGAACAACAGCCTACTTTGCATTTGGGATTTAAGTTCAAAGCATGGGGATGGGCCCACAAATCAAGCTTTCTTCATTTTAGATTGTACAGCGAAATGATGAAAGGAAAAGAAAAGGGTTGCTAGCTGCTTAGCAAATCTGTTATAGTTAACAGTTTAAAATGAGCTATACAAAATTGATACCATGGCTCATTTAATAAATGAAGAAAAATTGACAGGAGCTTACTAAGTAGAATATTCAAGGATAGCAAACTTCATTAAGTAACAAGTGTAAATCGCATATCCAAAACCGATATGAATGCTATGGTATTTGCAATAACTACCTTTGCCAAGTGAAAAAATTATAAAATGTGAAAAGAATTTATGCTCCAGGGGGAGCAAAATGTAGATTTGCTCCCTTAGGCAAAACCCTAGCTTGCAGTATTTTTAGGACCCAAAATTTTTGGGTATGTTAACCACGCAACCTAATGATCAATCTAAAAAGAACATTGATTATGAACCCTGGATCTGGCCAAAAGAAATCACATCCCAGGATTGAATAGAGAATGCCCAGTTCTTAGACGGTAAAATCTAGGTCTTTAGAAACTCAAAATCCTTTTTTTTCCCCTTTTTTTAAAAACACCCTGCAGTTGATTCTAAAGTGGATCCTAAAATTTCAGATCAAGAAAATTCCCCCTAAATGGGTCTTTTGTTTGATGGACCAAGTGTATATTTTGCTCCTTTGGGAGCATAATATAGGCACTCCATAAAATTATACCACAACAACAAAAAGTTCAAAACAACTTAGGTATAAAAGAACTCAAGAACTTACGCTTATTTTTCTGCGCATGCTTTGATGAATGTTGAAATTTTCCTCTTGCTGACTTCTTAGATTGTGTTTGCTTATTTGAAATACGTGGCCCCTTGCATATGTCTGCACCTCCCCATAAGTTCCCATTCTGGACAGAAAGTATGAAATTCAAAATTTGTTTGCTATCCAGCAGAACCATAAAAGGGTTAGGGATCCCAACATGAATGTGCCCCACCATGCATGGAAGTTGATAATTTCATTTACAGTTAAATTAGCATAGTTACACTCCATAAGCACAACCAAATATCAAATTGACCATTGCTCAAATTCAGTTAGCACATGCATAGTTGTATGATACATACGACATACAAATATCGTATTATACCTCAGCATAAATTTACATATATGATGTATGAAACACTGAGAATCTCCTGACTACTATGGATTTTTACAAGGACTGGGGCCACAAATTGCCTTAAACCTGTTCATTCAAACAAAATCATTTGCACAACTTGGCTTGACACTTTTGAGCTAATTGGGCAAAACTCTAATCGCTCATTCTATTTATATCACAAGAACTAAACTATTGAAAAAGAAAAAGTCATTAGAGAAAACTAAATCATCACCCATTTAGTCAACAACTGAACAGGTAAATATATACCATGAAATGATCAATGTTACACATGAATCATCCAACAAAGCAGGGCAGGAAATTGAACCTGAAGCTTGGATGACGTGCCTTTGAAAAGCAGATCCCTTAAAGCCTTCTTTGCATCTGAACGTTTCTGGCGTATTTGATATCTGATATAATCCTGATGAAGTATGCCAATTCCAATTAGCAAGGAAATGACAGAGCTATATGTTGTTAGCCATAAGGATAAACTGCATGAAATGATCCCTTCAATTACATAAAAAGAACTCCAAAAAGCACACCAAAGATGCCTTTCCATGGTATAGTTTCATAACACAGCATTCTAAACATCTATCACAAATAAACAAGAGAAGTGGCTAAACCAGAGTTTTTGTGACTGAAATTTACAAAATTCAAATACAAATAGAAAAATAAACAGAATAAGGAAAACTAGATATCAAATTTGGGAAAGCTTTCTATGTTCCCCCTACAACATAGAAGTTCTATGTTCCCCCTACCATCCAGCCGTTCATTTTTTATCAAGAGAGCCACTCACCGTTTGATCTTAGATCCGACGTCTCAAAGTATTTTATTTTTAGTTTTTTTTAATACAATTCTTTTGAATATGAAATTTGGTACGTGCCATCTTCTCATTGGGGCGCACCTATAAAAAATATTAACAATAATTTTTCGATAAAAAATAATTACCAAAATACCCCTTGAATCTTTCAGGGGTATTTTGGTCATTTTATTTTATTGAAAACATTTTTTTTATATTTTTTGTTGGTGCGAGTTTAATATAGGAATGGATGTCCAAAATTTGGTGTCAAAACAGTTTATAGAAATAAAAATAAAAATAAAACAGTGTAGAGACGTGACATTGTGATTCGGGCAATCTTAGCCCTCCATTAAAAAATGGACGGTTGTATAAGGGGGAACATAGAAAGCTTTCTCATCAAATTTACAGGATTGATTGGGCAGAAGTGTATCAGGAGATTTCAGAATCAGGAATTCTATATATTACTCCACGTAATGTGCCCATCTAAGGAAGAAAGTCTAAAATATTATTTTTTTAGATTCTCTTTACTTCAGCCACATCAGCTATATAAGGAAATCTGTTAGTGAACCAGCCGGCCTACAAGGCAGTATCGGTTGAATTGTTCAGATTCAATTCCCACACATCCAATGCCCAGTATGTAAGTTATTTTTTTGTTTTCAATACTTTTGAGCTGAAATGTAGAGAGGTGCATTGAATATAGGTACCCAACAAATCATATGCACAAAAAAAGGAGGCATATATATATATATATATATATATAGGAAAATGTTGAGATTAGCCCACTAGTTCATATTAACATATGAGCCCAGCGGCCAAGATTAAATTTGGACCGATCTGACAGTCACGACCTCATTTCGTGTTTGAATTTTAATTTTTTTTTCTACGCTTCCAAATAACTTGAAATTTTAGGCATCCATTCTTCTCATCAAGGCACACCTAATAAAAATATTTTAAAAATAATTTGCAAAAAATAAATTGACTAAAATACCCTCGAAACATTTCAAAGGTATTTTGGTCAATTTATTTCTTACAATATTTTTTTTATATTTTTATTAGATTATTCTATTTTTGCATAATACACATCTAAAATTTCAAATTATTTGGATTCGTAGAAAAAAATTCAAATTCAAATATGAAATGAGGTTGTGACTATCAGATCGACCCCGATTCAATCTGGGCCGTTGGGCTCATATGAACACATATGTTCATATGAACTAGTGGGCTAATCTCAGCATTTTCCATATATATATATATATATATATATATATTGATGAGGATCTTTTGAGCGAGCCGGCCAGCTAACAGGTCTAGGGAAAAGTTGTAGCTGGATGGCCCAGAATGAAGCATCCATTGGCCCACATTTACTGATAGGGGTGAGCGGAATTTTCATGTATATATAGGAAAAGTGTAGTGTTTAGTGTGTTGACGCCTTCACATGCTATTGTGTAGCCCTAAGATCCACACCATCCAATGCAGTCCAACTACATTGGACGGAGCCTCTGAAAATCCCTTATCTCTATTTTTTGGTGAAATCTGCACCACCCAATATAATTGGACTCTACTGATCATAGGACCCGCACAAAATATGGATCCACACACACACATACGCAGACACACATATATATTTATGTGGTGCCACCTACAGATAAGAATATGTGAACTAGCTATTCCTTACCACCCAATTTAAAAGGAGAGCTGGGATAACTGTGGCGAAAATGCACAAAAGAAAAAGAAATAAACGGGCAACGTATTCTCACTTGGTTGCCATCCTCAAGCAAAGCCCGTAAATTTACTCAGATTCTCTAAAGAAAGGATCATCATCTTTTTCCAAAAAACATTCTCTCCCAAGAAGCTCGTCGCTCTCTTCGCCATTCCCTTCATCTTCTCATTCTCTCTCACCCTACTCGTGTTTCAACGTAATGCTCAAAGTGTAACCAAGAGGAACTGAATCACTTCTTTCTTGCCCTTCATATAATTCTCTTCATAACCACTCAAATCTTAGCACCAGACACAATAGACACCTCATAAGAAACTAAACAAAAATGATGGAGAAAAGCCCATCAGCTTGACAAAAATGAAATCATGGTTCGAAGTAGAAACAGAGACGAAAAAGCTAGTAGCAAAGAGCATCCTTGCGTCCTTGTACTAAAATGCCAATCCCCTAAGAACCCAAACTAGAGCAAAACACAAGCATATACCAAGCTTTCCATTCATAAAAATTGCCCATTGAAAGAGTTTAGTTTTCAATCAGTTTTTTATTTATTTATTTTTTTGGATAAGTTGACTTGGCAAGTATTTCCTATTCGGAACTGAGTTTATTTTCACTGATTTAGATTATAGAGTCCCTTTTGAGATAAAAGTGTAACAAAAAGTACCCACAAAATGGGGACAAAGACCTCCTGAACGCTATGCTATAAATGGGGAATCAGCCAAGGAGAAGCCAAATAAGACGAGGTTAATTTGCCCTTGATGACATGTAAAACTGTTTAAAAAACAGGAATAAAAATAATAAAAACAGGAATAAAACTCTCAAAGCAGGAATAACAATAAAAAATATATCAGATGAGGAGCATTTCATCATCATGGTGAAGAAATAAATAATTTATTTGTCAATGAACATAGGCAGAGAGTAAAACAATGCATGAAATTCTTCCATGTGAAATCAACTTCAACCCTCATGAAGTACTGGAATAGAACCAATGCAGAAATCATTGAGTTGATAAAGGAAAAACCAAGAGAGAATAAGACAAACTCTGAGATGTGAGGAGTAACATGCTTTACAAGTGTGTACATATATTCAAAGGGCCTTCAGTCATTTAAACCTGATATGGTTGCAGTTGCACTGAAATTATTTGAATTCCTCAAGGGAATTTCTCATTCTATGGTTATCATGACTGAAGTCCCTACCACCACCTTCTCTTCTCTCCCAGCACACAAGCACCCATAAAAACCACCAAAAGAAGTAAGAGAATTCTGGAATATTTCAAATTTATTGACATGGATCAGAGCTAATTGTAGGACCCCAAAAACCTGGCATATCAAGTGCTCAAGACTCCTGAAACCTGCAAATGCTTCAAATTTATATAAAATCCTTCTAGATATGCTGTAGGTAGCATTTCAAAGTCTTCAAAAATCATTCTGTTGAAGGTATAGCACAAGAGATCACTCCTTTGGTCATCGAGGTATGCAATCCAACAAGATGTAACATGCAAAAATTTCTACACTATTAAATAATTTCATTTTGATGATGTTGAACACTTGAATATTGAGATTATGATTTTCTTTTCCATAAATGCATTTTTTTTTCATAAATGCATTTTTTTCCATAAATAGCATTTTTTTTCAGAAGTTCTATTGAAAGAAACTATTTCATTCCAATAATTTTACGACATGACGAATCCTATGGTGGCAAACTGTCTCATAAGCTGATCCTACCACTGGTAACACACAAATGAACTAACTTATCATGCCACCAAATGTGCCTATCCTAGCTATTTTTATAATAGCCAATATCGATATTGTCTAGTGCCGGATACTCGATTAACAATGCGAGTACTTCACATCTTCTCTCAGCGTTTTGCTATCCATCACATGAATGATAATAATTACAATTATTTCACATATTCCTCAAGCGTACTAGAAAATTCAAGAAAAGATAAAAATATAAAATGCATATTATTGTTGTTCTGTTTTTTAATCATCACCACCATCATTTGAGCCTTATCCCAGCTATTTGTGGTCGGGTACACGAGTCATATTCCATCATTCTGCCCCTTGCCCTTTTCGAGCTTTCCACTTGAACCCAATCGCCCCTCCTACCCGAATTAGGAACCGAGATGAATAAGTGATCACTAATCAAAAGATAAGTTTGGACTATAGCTGCACAGATGAGAAGTAAGAGGAAGAGAAAAAAGCCAAAGCAGAGGAATGCCAATATTTTAAACGATTAAAAGTGACTAAGGAACAAGGTTCAGAAGAGAAAGCAAGATCGAGCTTTTGAAGCATGGGAGCCACCCTAAGTACAAGGTTCTTGCATATAAGTTTTGAATTTAGATCCAACTTAGAAGAGTAGATTTTGAGCAAATGCTAAATAAAAAATAAACATATCAATTCTCTAGCTACCTCGACTTCAATAATACTCACTGTAACATTACCAATCACTTCCCATAGAGAGGTCGTATGACAACAAGCCCACGTTCATCATATTGAAGATAAATATTATGAAGAAGGCGAGGATCACAACAAGTCATATATTTTAGCTCGCAAACTACCAAAATTCAATTAATCAGGGCTATCACTGTATATAGGATGCAAACATGGGAGGTATTTCATTTTTTAAATAATTCTAGTTCTTTACATGTTATCTTCAGGGCATGAAGACCTGATCAATATATGGAATCAGTTCTTTAAATTGAATGGGTAGTAGGGGCCCTAAAGGGGATATTAAAATGATACACCAACTTCTTACCAGATCATCACAACCAGCAATAGCAATCGATATAAGTTACCCACTATTGAGAAGGGCGAACTTAATATTACTGTAATATAAGATTCCATTGCTTCAATATAAGCTTTCATTTTATTCCTTTTGGACTATGACATTAATAAAAGGAAAAGAAATATTATAGGATCCCAAAGGATCAACATAGGGCACGTCTGACGTCCGTTTTCTGATATAAACTAGCTCAAATAGACATTTTATTTGTGGAATTGAACAATTCTAACATAAATCCCAATGCAACCAGCATTCACTTCCTTCAATCTTGGCTTCTACAAGTTCTTAACAGGACAAACAACTCGTTCTAATTAATCAAATATACTAAGCATCTTCATATACTAGCAACTATGATGGATATATTAATATTTTAAACCATCCCACAAGAACATAGGAAAAATAATTATTTGAGGAAAGTAGGAAAGAAAACTTATGATTGCACACACCTTGGATGATGGTTGTGTACTTTTCTCTTCAGTCTGCAAAATCAGAAAATTAAAATGTCACTTCCCTTTACAGGAAACGCAAAAGTTTACCTCCATTATATTGTAGTTATCGATTATATTGTAATTCACAGTTGGAACAACATAGAGAGAGAGAGAGAGTTGGAACAAAAATTTGGATATCCTAATGTAGAAAGCTTCTAACAAGAAAACAAACATAAACAGAACTCAACTTTAATAAAAATATTCCACATTATACACAGATTTTACAAGAACAAGATCAAATGTAAATATAAAATCTTGCGGAATGCAAAAAAATTGGGGGAAGCGAGCTATTGATTTGGCCCTAATCTTCAAGAGAGAGAAGATATAGGATAAAAGCAAATATTAGAGATAGAAAAAGAACGAAAGAGAGAGATAGAGGATGGAGAAGAACATACAAAGCTCCATTTGCTTTTCCATTTAGCAAGAGAAGCAGAGGTGGCATGGAAGAGGGAGACATCTTTGGGCGGCGACTGAGCGACGGAAACGTTGAGATTCAACAACAAACCGCTCTTCCATTTCAGTGTTTGCATTTTCTCTTTGTTTCGAGCACAGAGGGAAACAGCGTTGAAGAATAATCAAGGCAGGCGAGAAAAAGAGTAACATGTGGCGGCCATTGATGGTGCCTGCAATTTCGAAAATGTGCGGGTCGACAACTGCGGAGAGAGACACGCAAGTCCTGCGGCAAACAAAAAAACATAAAATGTTTTGATCGGGCCGCAGCCCCATGAAAAGTAAAGTAAAGCCCTGCCACAACACTTAGAAAGCACAATTGAGGTGCATTTTAAAAATATATTGGAAAAGGCTATTTTGATATAGGAAAAGTTTATATAGAACCGAGGTTCTAAACAATCAAATTAGAGCCTACCTCAAAAAATTCATTAGAAGAGGATGTTTTGATGCCCAAATATCCTCAAATTGATAATCTCGACCTCAAGGTGATGAACATGAGAAAAAAATGGATTTTAAGTTATGAAAATAGTGTATCTTATAACAAATTTTTTGACCATCAATTTTCAAGATTTTCAAGTTTTCATAGATCTATCGATATATACTATTTTTGAAGGTTTAAACTTTATAAATAAAGCTGAAAGTATAACCATATTTCTCGATACTATTTGAAGGTAGGCTCTAATTTGATTGTTTAAAGCCTAGTCTCTACACAAACGGCACCAAAACCCTCTAATTGATTATCTCAATATCCAGATATATGAATATGAAAAAAAGAAAGATTTTGAGTCTAAAAAATAATACATCTTGCAGCATATTATCTGGGTAGTCCATTTTGAAGATTTTCATATGTATATAAATCTACTTGATTTTCCTATGTATATTAATTTACTTGATTTGAAGTATTTTTTGAGTTTAAAATTTTATAATTAGATATGAAAATAGATTTTCAAATTATCCTAAGAATGTTTTACACTAAAATTATATTTTTTGAAATGCACCTTAATTTGATTGTTTAAGGTTGCAACCGTATGCAAATCACACCCTACCGAAAATAGAACTTCTGATTTCAAAAAATCTTGAACACAATCATCTTAACCTGGACCATTATGATTGTGAAAATAAGGAGGATTTTAAGTCCTAAAGATAATATATGGTAACATATTATCTAGAGTATTTATATTGTCCTAAATAAGTATTTATATATCCACAAGATCTATACCATTTGTTCAACTTCAAATTTATTGATTTTAGAGTAAAAAGATTTTCTATGTGCAAAGTGCTTTATGAACCTCGAGGTGAGGCTTTATTTTGTTGTCATAAGGCCTAAGCCTTATATAAATTGTATCAAAAAAGTTGTTATCGGGCTACAGCATACTGCAGCAGGTGCAGCCGCGGGCTCGGCACTGTTCAAGTGCAGATTTGAATGGCAGGCTACAAATGGAGGTTACGGACCATATCATGGTCCACACCATTTCTGCAAGCAAAAAGTAAGGAGCACACCAGTAGACAACCCACCTGGGAAGAACATGGGCAACAATTGCCACTAGTGTCACAACTGGGGGCTGATGCTAATGTCGTCAAGACCAGACCAGTGAATGAATCAGGGTGAGCATTGATCCAATTAGAGCAGCCGAATTGGACCGGTTCACTAGATGGACTGGTCCAGGAAACTTATAAATATAGAGATAGTAAATGATTAAAAAAGGGTGAGACCCCAACCTTTAAAAATCAAAGTCTAAATTATATCGAAAGAGGTAGTTTCTATGCCTAAAAGTCTTGTAATAGCATAAGAATCTATTTGTACCTATAACAGTAAAATTTAAAGTTCTAGAAAGGATTTCAGATCAAGTAGATCTATACACTTAAATTTCATGAAAATAGATGGTCCAAATACTATAAAACAAAATGTATTATGTTTAGGACTTGCAATGCGCTTTTTTTTTCAATATCTGATCATTTTAAAGTTGAGATGATAAATAACAAGGTTTTTTAGCATCAGAACAACTTTTTCCTATAGATTTTTGAGATGCACCTTACTTCTTTGATATGAAGTTAGTGCCTTCAACTTTTTGCATTAAAAACTTAAAAAAAAAAAAATGAACGGCAAGAAACAATTCAAAAAAATTCCAAGAGCAGTGGCTCAAACATCTTTCCTTACAAAGTAAAGACTCTTCTTTGGTTGTCCTCCAGGTACAGGGGAATTTTTTTGGCAACTACTACTACTGTCGAAATACAAAGAGAGAACAAAAATCCATAAAAGTTAAAGAAATGGGAGATAAAAATAAAGCAAACAACACTAAAGTAGTTGAGGAACCCCTACCAAGAAAAAGAGAAATTCCGGGCCTAAGAAATTACATTAAATCTCCTAGAACCCACAAAAAAAACAATTTTGTCTTGAAAAAGCACCCCTATTTAATGGACATTAGATTCAGATTGAAATCTCGTCAATCTCGACATTAAATGCTCATCACAAGATTCTTACAAAAACCCACAAAAAGTCCAATTTTTTTCCAAAAAACAAAGCAACAAGCAAAACATTGGATGAACATTTATATAGTATTTAGGTTTGAATGGCAGATTGATGGCCGGATTCGCTATAAAAAATTGCTTGAAAATAGCCCTTAAAACGATGAGGCTTCAGTAGAGATTAGAGAACCTCATTCAAAGGTATGTCTGGTCCTCCCTTCCCCCGCTGCAGATGTCCTACCGTGGACTAATCGCACTGTCGGACTTAGTTTAGTGTTTGTTTTTGCCGCTGTCTACTGCACGACCCCTGTCTCCAAACAGGGAGCCGGAGGCCTTTTGCTGTAGCTACGCCATGAAAGTTAAGGTTGGCTCAATGTTCGCAAAATCGAACCGAAACGGTTAATTAGACATGAGGTCAGAAGTTTAATCGGCCTAACCAATAAATGGGGTGATTCAACTGTTCTAACCGCGCAAGTCCCGGGGTGTTCAAAAAATTATTGTAAAAATAAAAAATACAAAAAAAAATCTACTAAAATACAAAAAACATATAAAGAATGATTAAAACAAAACACATTCAAATAAAGTTGAAAATTAATGAAAAAGATAGAATTTAAATGTGCCTAAGGGTATTTTTAAAATTTTTCGAAAAATATGAAAAAATATAAAAGTGAGCATTAATGACCAAAATAATTTCTAATGGGAAATGATTTCATGCAAAGGTTGTATAGTCGTATAATGCAACCACACCTCAAGAAAACCATGTGTTTTGGCATTTGTATGACCCCAAGTTTTGCATACACATTTTCTTCATCCTCGTAATCAATCCTATGAAAAACAAATTCAAGTTGCTCCCTAGATATTATCAAAATTAGTACCCTCTAACGATGAATCTCAACCATACATTTGGTGAATTTCAAGATCTAGGCCTTAACAAATTCAAAATCACTTTTTCTTTTTTAGCATTGTTAATCTAATGATGATAACGCTACATAAAAATTTTGGGAATAAGAAAAAACCTTTCTTAGGCCTATATCTAACCATCTCACTAAATTGATGGCTTATATTAATTGGGCTAGAAAAATACTTTTTAGGATATTTTTTCAAAATTTTATTTTTTGTGATTGTTCTTTAGAATGAAAAGAGTGTGCATTTAAAAATTTGTGTCAAACAAATGTCTTTAACATGGTTTTTTAAGATGGTTGGATTATATTACTATACAACCATTGCATATATTCCCCATTAATCTTTGAGCAATGATCTAATGCAATAGTTGTATCATAGTATAATGCAATGACACTTTTAGAAAACCATGTTTGTGGGATTTGTATGGCCTCAAATTTTACACATACACTCTCTACATCTCAATAAATCAATCCCAAAAAAAAAAATTGTTCAATTTGAACCCTAGATATGATCAAAATGAGTCCCCTTCAAAAACGAATCTAGACCATTCATTTTGTGAATTTCAATATCTTGGTCTTTATAAACTCAAAATCATTTTTTCTGTTTTAATATTGTTCATCTAATGATAATAAATCCATCCAAGAAAATTGAAAATGAAAAAATCCTTCTAAGGCCTAGATCTAAGCATGTCACGAAAATGAACAGCCTATGTTAATTGGGCTAAAAGATACTTTCTCGATAGTTTTTTCAAATTTTCCTTTTTTGTGATTGTTCATTAGAATGAAAAGAGTGTATATTTCAAATTTTGGATAAAACAAATGGCCATAAGATGGTTTTTTAAGGTTGTTGTATTATATTACGAAACGGTTGCATGAAATCATTGCCCTTAATCTTTACTATAATGTAAATAATATTAAAAAAAATATTGGAATAGGGTATTTTTAAAATTTTCCAAAAAATATGAGAAAATATAAAGTGAGTATTAATCATCAAAACAATTTCTAATCTTTACCATAATGTAAAGAATATTAAAAAATATATTGAAATTTGATTTTTTTTAATAAAATAAAAGATGTCGATTTTTTAATTAAAAAAAAAGGAGATCGCCCCTAGGACTATAATGTAAATAATATTAAAAAATGTATTAGAATAGGTTATTCTTAAAAATTTTCAAAAAATATGGAAAAGTATAAAAGTGAGTATTAATGACCAAAACAATTTCTTATCTTTAGCTTAATGTAAAGACGATTTTTAAATTAAAAAAAGGAGATCGTCACTAAGAGTTATTAAAAAAAAAACATGCCTAAAAGACTGTGAACCACGGACTTGAGGTAGCATCAACATACTTACCCACTGGCCAACAAGGAATTTCGAGACAATGTTAATTTGGCTGCGAATAACAATATATAAACAAAATTGGTACATGGTAATCAGCTGCACCCATAGACCGAGGCTGAGTAACTCGGACGAGTCCAAGTCACCTCAGCCGAGTCCAACAACACTGGGTAAATTATATAAAGGCATTATACCAGCTGGTTGGCCATCAGACCAGTGGACCGACCAGTCCACCACTTCAAACATGGGAATGGATTGCCCCAGTCGAGTGCCCATTCAATGAACCATCTAGTAGGTTGAACCAAACCTGAGACCTATTCTCCAGTTTTTTGTTCAAACTAGTCGATCCGGTCCGGTCTATACATCATTGGTGCAGCATCGTCTTCTTCCTCACTGAGCGAAAGGACCCTTCAGAGCCACACTAAGGGAAAAGTAACCAAATTCCAAGTAGCTAGATCCCTCTCCATAGGTCCTACCGTAAGACTTAAAGCAAAAGCTTGGTACAGTGAAGTTGGTCCTACTCGACATACTCAAAGAAAAGAAAGACATATGTGATCTTTTATTGGGAATACATTTTTGGTTTTTTTTTTCACCTATTTCTTTTGGCAAACGATCACTTATAGATGGTCTTTATTATAATAAGATAAATTTCAAAATAAAATCAACATAATAATAAAACCAAGATCTTAACAACTTGATGTCATTGAAACAATTATACATTATGCTTGAGAATAAAGATAAGATAAGATTGCAAGAAACCAAAAAAAGAGTGCTGGAGATCACCTCAACCGAGCTTATTACACCCTCACATCGAGTCACCACCAACCGATGGTGTGAGATCAACGGTTTAGTTTCAATCTCGAACCGCAAAAGCAAATTTCAACCAAACTGAGAAAGCACCTTTAAATCCAGTGTTTAAAAAAACGCCGAGTCGAACCGGACTCGCCCAGTTCGACTCGGGAATCGACACTGGACGTGCCAGTTCCGGCAAATTACACAGAATCGCTCGGTTCCAGAGAGAATTGGGCGATTTTGTACAGTGACTTGACGATTCACTGTACGGAATCGGCGAGTCCCGTGAAGAACACGGGCTGCACAGTGTTCTTCACGGGATTCCTCAAAATTTGTCATTTTTTTTATCATTTTTCTTGTTTTTTTGCCATGTGATCGAATATTCAGGCTATATGTAGCTTTTTTCAACCTTTTCAAGGATTAAATGATGGAAAATTTCCGTGTTTTTGGATCATGAAAGTTGTGGTTTTAGGGGTTCCGTCTTTCCTTTTGTTTCATGCCAAATAGGGCATGAATCTGTGAAAATTTTTAGGCATTTTGATCGTAAATGTGTTCATCAAAATATTCTGTTATGAATTTGTGATAATCTTTGAGAAAAACAGCGTAATTTGAATATTGAAGCCACGGGTTCACGAAACCAGGTAAGAACTCTGGGTTTTTTTTTTTTTTTCCGCCATTTGATCAATTCAGTCCATATTTTGAAAATAATGAGTTACATTTGTAGGGTTTTAAATCTTTATCGTGTCTTTTATCATTTACTATATTCAATTTTATTTAATTTACTCAATTACAGCCTAATTTTTTAGATGAACACAGTGATATTTGTGAAAAAAGATTTCTGCTGTTTTTTTTTTTTTTCCGCCTTTCGATTTTTTGTTCACGATATATTACAAATAATGTATTAGATTTCTAGGGTTTTTAATCGTTATAGTCTTGTTTATAATAAGATGTATTCAATTTGATTTGATTTATTCAATTTGAGCTTCATTTTTAGATTCAATGACTGTTGTCTGTGAAGAACTGCGTTTTTTTTTTTTTGGCTCAATTTAATCGATTTGATTTGATTTATTGATGATAATGTGTTCATAATTTAGGGTTTTGATTCTTTATATTGTTGTTTATCAAAAAATGTACTCAATTGGATATAATTTATTCGCTTGGAGGTGGATTTTTTAGTTAAAATGACTAATGTAAGGTGGCTCTGTGAAGAACAGAATTTTTTTTTTTTTTTTTTGTTTGTTTGTTTATAATCCATGATCGAATTTTTTTTTTTGTAATCCATGATCGAATTTTTTTTGCAATTCATGATCGAATTTTGTGTAATCCATGATCGAATTGCTTTTTTTTTTGTTTTTGTAATTCATATTTGAATTTTTTGTTTTTGGTTTTTTTTTCTGTAATCCATGATCGAATTTTTTAATTTTTTTTTTTTTTTGTAATCCATGATTGAATTTTTTGTTTTTTGATTTTTTTGTAATCCATGATTGAATTATTTGTAATCCATGATTGAATTATTTGTAATCCATGATTGAATTTTTTGTAATCCATGATCGAATTTTTTGTAATCCATGATCGAATTTTTTGAAAATTTGTGATTTTTTTTTTGTAATCCATGATCGAATTTTTTGTAATCCATAATCGAATTGTTTTTTTTTTTTTTTTTGTAATCCATGATCGAATTTTGTTTTTTATAATCCATGATCGAATTTTTTTTGTAATCCATGATAGAATTTTCTGTAATCCATGAACAAATTTTTTGAAATTTCTTTTTTTTTTTTGTAATACATGATCGAATTTTTTTTTTTTTTTTTTTTTCTTTTTTTGTAATCCATGAACGAATTTTGTTTTTTTTTTTTTTTGTAATCCATGATTGAATTATTTGTAGTCCATGATCGATTTTTTTGTAATCCATGATCGAATTTTTTGTAATCCATGATCGAATTTTTTGAAAATTTGTGATTTTTTTTTTGTAATCCATGATCGAATTTTTTGTAATCCATGATCGAATTGTTTGTTTTTTATTTTTTGTAATCCATGATCTAATTTTTTTTTTTGTAATCCATGATCGAATTTTTTGTAATCCATGATCGAATTGTTTTTTTTTTTTTTTTTTTGTAATCCATGATCGAATTTTTTGCAATCCATGATCAAATTTTTGGTAATCCATGATTGAATTTTTTGAAAATTTGTGATTTTTTTTTTGTAATCCATGATCGAATTTTTTGAAAATTTGCTGTACCTTTTTTTTTTTTTTTTTAATCCATGATTGAATTTTTTGAAAAATGATGATTTTCCGAAAAGATGTGAAAATCGTGACAAGGTTTTGATTATCATGCGGTATTAAAGCATATTTTTTATTTTTATTGTTTGAGTTTGCTGTACTTTTTATTTTATTTTATTTTATTTTATCCATGATCGAATTTTTTGAAAAATGATGATTTTCCTAAAAGATGTGAAAATCGTGACCAGGTTTTGATTATCATGAGGTATTAAACCATATTTTTAATTTTTATTGTTAAAGTTTTTGTTGAAAAATTTGTATGTTGATAGATTATTTATGCAAAAAATGCATGTTATTATATTTTTAATGCAAAACTATATTTTTTTTATTTGTTGTTAATGCATTTTTGAGTTGGAATGACTGATGTTAGGAGGCTCTGTGAAGAATTGTTTTTGTTATTATTATTTTTAGTACATGATTGATTTTTTTTTAAAAATCGTGATTTTTCAAAAAGATGTGAAAATAATGACCAGGTTTTGATTATCATGAGGTATTAAACCATATTTTTAATTTTTATTGTTAAAGTTTTTGTTGAAAAAGTTGCATGTTGATAGAATATTTATGCAAAAAGCATACATGTTATTATATTTCCAATGCAAAACTGTATTATATTTTTAATGTACTTTTGCATTAAAAATGTATTTTCAATTTTTAAAATTGTGAACGCAAAAAATATATGTTGTTAAATTGTATTATCGTGACAAATTAAAGTGAATATCATTGTAAAAAAATCGTGGCATATATGACAATTATATTATCCTGCATTTTTTCAATTTTATTATGAACTTTTTAATGCAAAAAATGTATGTTCTTGATAATTGAGTTGTAGCCATGTTTGGAGCTTGCATTTTGTATTATATTATCCTGTATGTTTGTAATTGATATGTAGGAAAATATTATTGTCAATAGAAGTATTTTGTAATAA
Source organism: Amborella trichopoda (assembly GCF_054954075.1). Taxonomy (NCBI): domain Eukaryota; kingdom Viridiplantae; phylum Streptophyta; class Magnoliopsida; order Amborellales; family Amborellaceae; genus Amborella; species Amborella trichopoda. The sequence goes on along the minus strand of NC_142346.1, from coordinate 5,269,891 downwards.
CAAATAACAACAATATAACTACATGAACTACCCCTACATAGTATCACTACACATGGTGATTATTTTTCTTATTGAACTGTCAGGTTAATTTTTAACTTTTTACATATTAAAACAGTTGAATCATATCAAGATCTGCAGAAGACCCTGCATGGCAACATGGGGTCAGACTTGATCCCAACAAAAAAGACAAAATTATTTGTAATTATTGCCAAAGAGTGATAAGTAGTGGGGTATATAGGTTCAAGCAACACTTGGCAGGGGTTAAGGGAGATGTTTCTGCATGCAGTAGTTTCCCTAGTAATGTAAAAAAACAGATGACGGCATTTCTTAATGCTGACAAGGGTAAAAAAATTGCCAAACGTAGGATGAATGAGGATATAGCTAGTTTCTATACGTCATCAAGCAGGAATGATACAGAAGAGCAACATAATAATGTTGGATTGGGAACACAACAGAACATTAACACTCGGGGATTTGGATATAGTCAGACGCCTGCTAATATCGATGATTCGTTTTTAGATCGAATCAATGAATTGTCAAACGAATTCAATCAATGGCATCAGTGTGACCAAGAAGAAGAACGACGTCGTCTGTTATTTTATTTTTAGATCATATGTTACTAATTGTATGCTTTATTGTAGTCCATGTATGTTGATATACTTATTCCATGATAATTCTATGTTTATCCTTTTGTGTGACGTAAATTAAATGGTAAATAGTAGTTCATGCAGGGAAAGAACATATCAATATTCGCATATTCATGCAAAGAAATGAAAATTCTTAATGGAGTACCCTCATTTTTTATTGAATTCCTAAAAAAAATATTTATAATGAATTTTAATAATTTTTTTTTATTTTTTTGAAGCTTTAATCTGACCGATTCGCCCGATTTTTGATCCAGATCGTCCATTTGCCGATCCGAATCGGTTTTTGAGGTGCTCGATCCGGGTCACAGATCTACTTTTTAAACCATTGCTTAAGTCTCTACAATCTCTAACCCTAATATTTTTTGCTTAACCTCAATTTCCCAACCTTTAGTATTTTTAGGATGAGAGAGAGAGAGTGGGAACTCTAGGGTTGGGACGTGTCCCTTCTATATGCTCAGGAGAAAGAGGGTTAGAGAGAGAAATTTTTAGAGAGAAAAAGTCTGAAGAGAGAAAGTGGGGCGTGCCCCTTTTGGAGAGAGTGAAAAAGAGTTGTGGGAGAGAGAAAGGTGTAGAGAATATGAGATACACCCATATTTATAGTACAAAATTAGGTTTAGAGTTTCTCATAATTTGCCTCTTTTCTTAAGATTGAATGTGAACAGTTGATCATAGTGACTTATGAGGTAAGAGATCTAAGCCATCAATTCCATAAATGGGTCATCAACATTATGGAATGTGCATGGACCATTATCCCCATTTTCTTAACTATTTTCCCATTAATAAAAATTAGATAAATTAAATATAATTAAAATATTATGCATTCCATAATCTTTCAAAAAATATTTCAAAAATATTATGCATTCCATAATCTTTCAAAAAATATTTCAAAGATATATCAAGTCAATATACACTTTTAATATTTAGTCAATATATGGTCAAAATATTCTATATCTTATTTGACCACATGCTATAACATAATGTTACCAAAACATGAAATAACTTAAACTTCAAGAAAGAATCCAATTGGTAGGGCGTGCCACCCATGTGTGGCACATGTGGGTCCCACCCACTTGACACATGGTGGGCCCATGTGCACTATGGGCCCCTCCATGATATTTTATATAATTTTAAATTAATATTATTTGAATTTTACAATTTTGTAAAATCAATATCTTTATTTTTATAAGTCCAAAAATTATAAATATAATATCAAAAGACTCATAAAAATTCAAATAATAATTCTAAAATAATTTATATCATAAAACAAACATAATTAAATTAACTTGAAGAGAAATTGATCCATATGGTTAAGGAATTTAATTTGCAATCATATGACACGCTACCTTTATCTGTGGACTATAGACCACACTTACTTTATCTAAACCGACTTAGTGTTTCTCATAACTACAGTCCAAGCAGGGGCTCATTAGTGGTCACCAAAGTCTGATCAATGAGCCAATGGGTCGCAATCCCAATCTATGGATTACAGGTCTTCCCTTAGAGAAGAGTTAAGGTCATGGTGACTTTATGCGACCACAGCTTTATGATGCATAGGGGTATCTCTTGTACATGCATACGCTTCACCCTAAAAAGTGGATTTCTGGCTTTTTCGAATAATTTATTGATGTGCATGCCGTGTGAAGGTACATGGATGAGGTTTTGGCCCCTGTTTCTATCACTCATCATCGCACACAAGGGTCACATTATCCCTAGACTCACTCATCTGGGCATGTTCTCTGACCTCATCAAGGGCTACCCAATAAACCCTCATCGGTTTGTTCTTAATGCTCCAGTAACATGAGTTTTCCCCAATCGACTGGCCTAGATTGTCAAGTACAGATCAGTCGGTATCAGCAAACCAACGTTTGCTTAATATGGTATACGAGGGACAACACTCCCACTGAGTTCATGTTCCATTATATCAAATGTTTTATAAACACTCATAAGGTCTTTAAAGGTCACATAAACCCAACATCTCTCACTTATCCTTTGAAGACCTTATATTCTCTCTTTCTTATTTCCTCTTATCCCCATCTCTCTCTCAAATCTCTCTCAAGCATTTTTCACTTATTTTCTCTCAATATATTAAACATGACTTTCTCCATCAATCATTTCACAAAAAGATTTATAGAGGCAACACATTTTTTTCTTTACTGCTCGGATCATATCCCAAAAGTGGTCATAACCCATATTTCACATTGCATCGCGAATCATAGACCTGTTGTCCCAAAAGACCATCACGTAGCCTCATCGCATAGGGTCGTATATTCATAAGCTTAAAAGAGTTTTTCAAATAAACTGTTCCCTTTTGTAGCCATATAACCAACACCACACATATAGGTTCTATGAGTGAAAAACATTATATAGTCTGTTATTTCATCTGGCCTATCAAATACTAGCAGGTGCTCCTACTGAAATATTTAGTTTATCTGAATCTTGATCTTTCTCAATCTCACCTCATTCCTCAGGTGATAAAAATATGGTTTCATATGCTTAGAGTTCTTATGAAATCGTGGCTCTTTTGACATGCATATCGCCGTCGTGTTGTCAGAGAAAGTCCTTACTGCCTCACAACGCACACGGTCAAAGTCAAGTCGATTAAGAAAATTTTTAATCCATACAACCTCCTTGGCTGCCAAACAACACGCCACGTACTTTGCTTCTATAATGGATAATTCTACCACATCTTGTTTCTTTGATTTTCAAGAATCTGTACCCCTTCCAAGCATGAACACATATCCAAATACAGTGTTCGCATCATCTGGATCCTTGAGATAGCTTGCATATATATATCTGAATATCCAAACAGCTAAAAGAAACGTGGGACTGTAGCAGCTCCCACTCAATTATTGCACACACATACATACACACACACACATAGATATATATATATATCACTACTTAGAGACACAAAATATCACTAAAGTATGGGATAGAAATATACCTCATTATCTACTTTATATCACTACTCCAAAATAGCCCAGAATACTCATTATACAGAGTGCCTTTTCGGTGTTGAAATACTTCAATAATTCTTAACCGTGGGTGTATTTCTTGACTACAAATGTCTTTAGCTTTCTTATACATCATTCCCAAACTTGATCTAAACTCAATAAAGAGAAAAGACAACTAATGACATCAAGTATTAATTGCTCTAATACTAATGAAAGAAAGACCTATGTGATCTTTTACCGAGGAATACGTTTTTTTTTTTTCTTCACCCCATGCTTTTGGCAAAAGATTACATACAGGTGGTCCTTATTACACTTACAGGTGGTCTTTATTACAATAAGATAAATTTTAAAATAAAATTAACAGAATAATACAACCAAGATCTTAACAACTTGATGCTATTGAAACAACCATACAGTATGCTTGAAACTAAAGATAAGATAAGATTGTAAGAAACAAAAAGAAGAGTGCCATAAATCACCTCAACTGGGCTTAGTATACCCTACACCGAGTCACCACCATCCGATGGTGCGGGATCAACGATTTAGTTTCAATCTCGAACCGAGGAAGCAAATTTTGGCCTAAAATGCACCCTTAAATCTATACAATTTCTAACCCTAATATTTTATGCTTAACCTCAATTCCCCAACCCTTAGTATTTTTAGGATGAGAGAGAGAGACTGGGAACTCTAGGGTTGGGACGTGTCTCTTCTATAGGCTTAGGAGAGAGAGGGTTAGAGAGAGAAATTTATTGAGAGAGAAAGTTTGAGGAGAGAAAGTGGGGCGTGCCCTTTTGGGAGAGAGAGGAGAGAGAGTTGTGGGAGAGAGAGAAAGATGTAGAGAATAGGGGTGGGAGGTACACCCCAATTTATAGTACAAAATTATGTTTAGGGTTTCTCATAGTTTGCCTCTTTTTTTGAGATTGAATGTGAACTGCTGATCAGGGTGAGATATCTGAGCCATCTATTCCATATATATGTCATCAACATTATGGAGGGTGCATGAACTATTATCCCTATTTCCTTAACCATTTTCCTATCAATAAAAAATAGATAAATTAAATCTAATTAAAATATTATGCATTCCATAATCTTTCAAAAAGTATATCAAGTTAATATACAATTTCAATATTTGGTCAATATATAGTCAAAATATTCCATATCTTATTTAACCACATGTCATAATATAATATTACCAAAACATGAAATAACTTAAACTCCAAGAAAGAATCCAATGGATGGGGCGTTCCACCCATGTGTGCACATGTGGGCCCCACCCACTTGACACATGGTGGGCCCGTGTGACTATGGGCCCTTCCATGATATTTTATATAATTTTAAATTAACAAAATAATTTTTAAACTATTATTTGAATTTTATAATTTTATAAAATCAATATTTTCATTTTTATAAGTCCAAAAATTATAAATAAAATATCAAAAGACTCATAAAAATTCAAATAATAATTCTAAAATAATTTCTATCATAAAACAAACATAATTAAATTAACTTGATGGGAAATGAATCCATATAGTTTAAGAATTTAATCTGCAATCATGGGGCACTCTACATTCAACTGTGGACTACAAACTATACTTGATTTATCGAACCGACTCAGTATTTCCCATGACCCACAGTCAAAGCAGGGGTTCATTAGCTGGTTACTAAAGTCTGGCAGATGAGCCAAGCGGTCGCAATCCCAGTCTGTGGATTACAGGTCCTCCCCTAGATACGAGTCAAGGTCATCAAGACCTTATGTGACTACAGCTCTATAATACATAAGGGATATCTCTCGCACATACATATGCTTCACTCTAAAATGAGGATTTCTAGCTTTCTCCAACGATCTATCGATATGCATGCCGTGTGATGGTACATGGATGAGGTTTTGGCCCCTATCTCTGTAGGCCACCATTACACATAATGGTCACACAGTCCCTCGGCTCACTCATCCGGGCATATTCTCCGACCTCATTAAGGGCTAACCCATAAACTCTCATTAGTTTGTTCTTAGCATTAGTTGTTTCGAACGGACTGGCCTTGATCGTCAAGCACAGATCGGTATTAGCAAACCAACGTTTGCTTAGTATGGTCCACGAGGGACCACACTCCCACTGAATTCATGTTCCACTATATCAAATGTTTTACAACCATCCATAAGGCCTTTAAAGGCCACATAAACCTAACACAGACAACATCTTGTACATGGAGTCTAGTTCAAAATTTTCTTGGACCATAAGTTTCCATTGTTGCATTTGAAATATGTATATGGCTTTTCAAGAAAACAACTACAGTTCCGCTCAGTGGTAATCAGAGATACCTCGATGCAAGTAGATATAGAAGCATTAAAAAGGATCCTAGCCCGAAGAAAGGGAGAAGTCACCAAAAGGAACTACTATTAGAAGATTGATCCCTATCTAAACACGGTGTAGTCAAACCGTGTGTTTAGATAGGGATCAATCACCTCAATTTTATTGAAGGAGGATAATAGTTTGCCATGTCCCAAGTTAGACTTGGAGTATCTCTAATGTATACTTATGCTGGTATAGGAAAATGCCTTTAGGACTTGGCCAATTCTATGCCAAAAAAATATTTTAGTGGACCTAAGTCTTTAATATAAAATCGAGACTGGAGAAAGCCTTTGCGAATAACGATTGCAATGGGGTCATTCTTAGTAATAAGTATATCATCAAGATATATAAGAACATGAATACATTTGTGACCATATTGCTTGCTAAACAAAGAGTAGTCAGCTTTGGATTGACAAAAACCCGTATCTTGAAAAGCTTTAGATAACCAGTTTCTTGTTGCTTGTTTGAGTCTATATAAGGACTTTTGCAACTTGCAGACTCTATTCTCCCCCTGTTTGGCAAATCCAGAGGGAATATGCATATAAACTTCTTCGTTCAAATCCCCATGAAGGAAGACATTGTTCACGTCCAATTGGTGTAAAGACCAGTGTTGCATGGTAGCTACCGCTAAAAATCATCGCACGGTGACTAATTTAGATTTAAAAAACGTTTGTATTTCTTGGAAAAGAATTCAGCTCCATTGTCAGTTCAAATACTCTTAATACGACAATGAAACTGTTTGCGAACCTAACTTAGTTAAGTTATTATAAAGTGCAGACTTCAACTCTTCCTCTAAACCGTTTCCCTTTGTGTTTCCTTTTAAACCCATATCCTCTCTCTCTTAGGAGGTAGAATTGTTTTCTTTGATAATAAGCAAGCACAAAAATAATGATGATAGCTAATAAAATGCTAGAGTACTTGTCTACCAAAGTGAACGTTTGCCACAAAAGAGAGACGCTAGAGAAAAGAACTAAGACAAGGGCTTAGAGAGAGGGGAAGGTATAAGGTGCACGTGCAAACATACTCGCTAGAGTATACAAAATAATAAAGATATTTTATTTTATATAATAAAATAAATTATATAAGGTTACAACTAAAAGAAAGACCTATGTAATCTTTTGCTGGAGAAATACAAATTTTTTTTTTAATAATAATTACCCCTTATAATTTTGGCAACAAGATCACTCACATGTAGTCTTATTACAAACAATAGAAATTCCAAAAATAAATAACACTTCAAAAAAATAAATCTCAACTACTTGATGCCATTCATACAACTTAATACTATGCTTGAAAATATAAAATAAAAGAACAAACAATAAAAAGAAAAGATGTTGGAGATTATCTCAACCGGGTTTTTTACACCCCACACCGAGTCACTACATCAAATGGCGCAGGATCAGCAGTCTAACTTCAATCTCGAATCGGAAAAGCTAATTTCAGCTAAACTAGGTAACCACCCCTAAATCTCTTCAAAACCCTAACTCCAAAATAATTAGGCTCAAACCCTAATTTTCCTACTTAGATTAGATCATGAGAGATAGAGAGTCTCTATGTTGGGACGTGCCCCCTAGAGTCTTTTTAGGAGAGAGAGTAGAGAGAGAAAATCAGATAGTAGAGAGAGGGGCGTGGCCCCTAGGGAAGAGAGAGAGAGGGTTTATGGGAGAGAGAGAGGTGTGTTGAGATGGGGGGAGAGCACCCCTATTCATAGTGAAATTTAGGTTTAGGGTTTCTTTAGGGTTTTCCATAGTTTTCTTCTTTCTTGAGATTGAATATAGATCGTTCATCAAGGTGACTTGTGGGGTGAGAGATTTGAGTCATCCATTCCATAGATGGGCCATCAACATTATCGAAGGTGCATGAACCATTTTCCCATCAATATATTTAAATAAATTAAATCCATTAAAGATATAGTGCATACCATAAATTGCATATTCCATCTCATATTTTCCATAAGAATATTTCAATAATATCAAGTCAAGATATTCTTCAATAATCAAGATAAGATATGGTCAATATTTCCTAATCAATATTTGACCACATGCTACAAGATGTAGTTACCATAGTTAACAAACTTGAAGACAAAGCAATAAGATAAGGTGTCCAAGGGTGGGGCGTGCACCCATGTATGGCATGTGGGGCCCCACCTAATACCCACATGGTGGGCCCATGTGCACTATGGGGCCCCCATGTATTTTTTTTTTAAAATTTTTTTAAAATATAAGCAAAATGAATTTTAAAACATTATAACTTTGTAAATTAATAACTTCATTTTTTTTTAATCCAAAGATAAGAAATAAAATGTCAAATGACTACAAAAATTCAAATAATAAATGTAAACTAATTTAATAATAAAATCAACACAATTAAATTAATATGATGGGAAGTGGATCCATATGGTTTAAGAATTCAATCAACGATCACAGGGTACTCCACCTTCAGCTGTGGACTACAGACCACACTTGCTTTATCGAACCAACCCAGTATTTCCCATGATCCATAATCCAAGCAGGGGCTCATTAGCGGGTCACCAAAGCCTGATGATAAGCCAAGGAGTCGCAATCCCAGTTTGTGGATTACAGGTCCTCCCCTAGAGACAAGTCAAGGTCACCACGACCTGATGCGACCATAGTTCTATGGCGCATAGGGGTATCTCTCGCATATGCATATGCTTCACCCAAAGGTGGATATCTAGCTTTCCCGAACGACCTATCTATATGCATGCCGTGTGTTGGAATAAGGATGAGGTTTTGGCCCCCGTTTCTATAGGCCTACCATCACACACAAGGGTCACATAGTCCCTCACTCATCTAGGCATAAGCTTCGACCTCATCAAGGCATAAGCTTCGACCTCATCAAGGGCTAACCCAAAAACCCTTATTGGTTTATTTTTTTTATGCCTAGGTACCTTGAGTTTTCCAACCGACTGGCCTAGATCGTCAAGCACTGGTCGATATCCGCAAATATCATTTGCTTAGTATGGTCTCTGAGGGATCACACTCCCACTGAGTTTATGTTCCACTATAATAAATATTTTTCATTACACACTCATAAGGCTTTTAAAGACCACATAAACCCAACATCTCTCACTTGGCCTTTGAAGGCCTTACATTCTCTCTTCCTCACTTTCTCTCATCCCCATCTCTCTCACATGTCTTACAAAATATTAGGGACAACTCCCTAAGTTAGAGGGTCTGCAATTATCAAATCTGTAGATATGTAGCTGATCTCGATTTTTTTTAATCTCACCTCATTTATCAGGTGATAAAAGTATGGATTGATATGTTTGGAATTCTTGTGAAACCGAGGCTCCTTAAAGACACAAACAGCCGTCGTGGGTTCAAAGAAAATTCGCATCGCCTCACAATGTAAAGGATGGAAATTAAGTTGATTAAGAAATTTTTTAATCCACAGAGCCTCCTTGGCTATTAGACAGCATGCGACATAATCGGATTCAATGGTGGACAAAGCTACGATATCTTGTTTTTTTGACTTCCAAGAAACCGCACCCCCTCCAAGTATGAACACATACCCAGATGTAGACTTCGCATCATCTGGATCTGCGAGATGACTTGCATCTGAATATCCCTCTAATGCTATTTCAGTTCCCCCCTTATATGTGAGCGCATAGTTTATGGTCCCGTTTAAATATCTGAGAATTCTTTTTACTGCTTTCAAATGCTCCTCTCCTAGATTGCTTTGGAAACGGCTCACCAGACTCATGACGAAGGACAAGTTAGGCCTTATTCCCGTCATGGCATACATAAGGGACCCAACTGCGCTCTTGTACGACACTCTTTCCATGACTCTTATATCCATGTCTTTGGTAGAACACATTTTATTACTAAGCTTCGCCTTTTTGTCCATTGGGGTTGACATGAGCTTACACATACTTATATCAAACTTTTCCAGTATCCTCTTACAGTAGGTTGCTTGGGAAAGTTGGATAGTCTTCTCTCTCATTTCTTAGTATTTTGATGCCCAACACATATAAAGCTTCTCCAAGATCCTTCATATCAAAGTGTTGTGCAAGGAAATTTTTCGTCTCTTCTACTAGGGCAATTGAGCTACTAATTATTAGCATATCATCCACATATAACGATATAAAGACCACATCACTCCCATTGACTTTTTGATATATGCAATAATCCTTATTATTTGTAGAGAATCCTGCAAGAGCAAGAGTCTCTTGGAATTTTATGTACCACTGTCGCGATGCTTGTTTCAGGCCATAAAGGGATTTATTAAGTTTGCATACATGGTTTTCTTTCCCTTTCTCCTCAAAACCCTCAAGTTGGGTCATGTAAATTTCTTCTTCTAAATCCCCATTTAGAAAGGTTGTTTTGACATCCATTTGATGAACTTCAAAGTCAAAATGGGCTGTTATAGCTATAAGGCTTCGGATGGATGGAAATTTGGCAACAGCGGAAAAAGTTTTATCATAATCTATCCTTTCTTTCTGGGTGAAACCCTTTGCAGCCAACCTAGCTTTGTATTTTTATATTTTCCTTTCAGAGTTCAACTTTTTTTTGAAAATCCACTTACAACCAATGGCCTTATGTTTTTTAAGTAGGGGTACTAATTCCCATACATGGTTTTGGTTAATGGAAGTATACTAATCTTTCATGGCTTCTATCCACTATTCCCTTTCAAGACAGGTCAAGGCATCACGGTGAGTTCTAGGTTCTGAATCAGGACCTTCCCTAACCTTATCAAAATGTTCTACAAGGTAGAAAAAATGTTCTAGGTAACGAGGTGGTCTACTGACTCGGTTACTTCGTCTTGGTTTAGGTAAATGTTCACTTTCTTTAGGGAGTTCAGAAACAAGTTAGGTTGGTTTAGAAGTTTTAAGTTCAAGGTCTCGAACTACATCATTGTTTTGGCCTCCTAATAAAAGTTGGCTTGTTTTCTACTTACTTTTGTTTCAAGGAACTCTTCCTCAAAGAAGTGAGCATCGCGACTTTTAATAACCGTACCAGTTTCAAGATTGTAGAATCGATACCCCTTACCATGATCTAGGTAACCAATGAAAATGGATTTGACAGTTTTGAATTGCAATTTGGTTCTAATTTGATGTGGGATAAGGACATGGGCTGAGCAACCCCAAACTTTCAAGTGTTCAAAGGAGCGAGTACGACCTGTGAAAATTTAGTGAGGAGTAAGTGGGGCAGCTTTTGTGGGAGTCCGGTTAAGGATGTAACATGTCATTATTACGGCTTATCCCCAAAACTCCAATGAGAGATTTGCATGCCCCATCATATTACTTATCATTTCTACTAAGGTCATATTCATTCTCTCAGCTACACCATTTTGTTAAGGAGTATACGCATGGTGTACTGATGGATGATCCCATTTTCAATGCACAATTCTTTGAAATGGTCAGATGAATATTCCCCCCCTCTATCGGTTTTAAGGCCTTTAATTTTCAGGTTGGTTTGATTCTTTACTTGGGCTTTATATTCTTTGAATTTTTCTAGGGCTTCTGATTTTGCATGAATAAGGTACACATGGCCATATCGTGAGTGGTCATCTATAGAAGAGATAAAATATCTTTTTCCACTTTTGGTGATCACATTCATAAGTCCACATATGTCACTATGAATGATTTCCAATACGCTAGTAGCTCTTTTTTCCCTGGTGGTATTTTTCCTTATTAGTTTTCCTTGCACACAAGACTTGCACACTTTCGATAAATCTCCCTTATAATTATGAAGAATCTCGTCCCTTTTTAATCTTTCTATTCGTTTGATATTAAATGTGTCCTAACCTCATATGTCATAGAATATCATCTAATTCATTAGGGGACGAGACATAGGCAACGTTCTCTTTCATTTCAATGGTAAATAGCCCGTCTACAAGTCGTCCAGTCATGATCACATCTATCCCCTTCTTGACCACTACTTTTTCCCCAATGAAAGTGGTTATGAATCCAACCATAGACATCTTAAGAACCGAAACCAATCACTCCCTCATATCAGGAACATAAAATGCTTATTTTAGGATCAAGGTGCTTCCACTCTTTAGTTTCAGCTCAAAATCTCCAACTCAAAGTACATCAGTCTTGTGATTCCCTCCCATATAAATATGTTGTTGTTCTGGCCCTATGGGAGTGAAAGAACGGTAACCTTCCTTGGTGTTTGTGACATGAGCTATAGCCCTTGAGTCAAGACACCAAGAAGCTTCATTGGGGTCAGCTAGCATGAACTCAAAAACCACACATGCCAATTCCTTGTTAGTTCCACCAGATTTGTTGAACCCCCAACTATTGGCTATGTGGCCCACCTTCTTGCAAATAAAACAAGTTCTTTTGGGGTTTACTATGAACTCATTATTTTTCCTTCAGATTTGATGGTCATGATGAGTTCCTTTTTTCTAGCAAAGGTAGAAGATATGAAAGTCTCCCATGAATTATGAAGAAAATTCATGAAATGAATCACTTGCATAGATTCATTGGGCTTCATGCCTGTATCTTCCAAATCTCTAACTAGCACGAAACACGTGCACATGATCTGCAAACTTGGTACCTTCTATCATTTTTAAATCATTATACCTTCTCATAACCATAGCTTGCTTCATGAGAGAGGGTTCAACATATTCTCTTTTAAGTTTATCAAAATCTCACTTGGAGTATAGATTGACTCGTACTCAGAAACATACGAGTTAGTCACGGCACATAAAAGATTGTGCTTGCATATCAAGTTCCTCCTCTTCCAGTTGGCGTACTCATATTTGATTATTTGAGATGAGTCGTCAGTTGGACGATGAGGTCGGTCCTCAAAGAGTACCTCATGCAAGTTTTTTCATGGAGCACAAATTTGATTTTTCTTTTCAATGAAGCAAAGTTGGTCTCATCAAACCTTTCGATTTTTAGGATCTCAGAGATGAAGGTACGAGCAACCATTATATTTCTACTCTCAAGCAAAAATAAGAAAAGAATCCTCCTGGCAATCAAGTAAAACTAGCTTTGATACCAATGAAAGAAAGACCTATGTAATCTTTTGTCGGAGAAATACAAATTTTTTTTTTTAATAATAATCACCCCTTATAATTTTGGCAACAAGATCACTCACAGGTGGTTTTATTACAAAGAATAGAAATTCTAAAAATAAATAACACCTCAATAAAATAAATCTCAACTACTTGATGCCATTCATACAACCTAATACTATGCTTGAGAATATAAAATAAAAGAACAAACAATTAAAAGAAAAGATGTCGGAGATTACCTCAACTAGGCTTTTTACACCCTACACCGAGTTACCACATCCAATGGCACATGATCAGTAGTCTAGCTTCAATCTCGAACCAAGAACGCTAATTTCAGCCAAACTAGGTAACCACCTTTAAATTTCTACAAAACCCTAACTCCAAAATAATTAGGCTCAAATCCTAATTTTTGCGACCCTTACATCAGATCATGAGAGTCTCTATGTTGGGGCGTGCCCCCAGGGTCGTTTTAGGAGAGAGAGTAGAGAGAAAATCAGAGAGTAGAGAGAGGGGCATGGCCCCTAGGGAAGAGAGAGAGAGAGAGTTTATGGGAGAGAGAGATGTGTGTTGAGATAGGGGGAGAGCACCCTTATTTATAGTAAAATTTAAGTCTAGGGTTTCTTTAGGGTTTCCCATAGTTTGCATTTTTCTTGAGATTGAATATGGACCGTTGATCAAGGTGACTTGTGGGGTGAGAGATCAGAGTCATCCATTCCATAAATGGGCCATCAACATTATGGAAGGTGCATGAACCATTATCCCCCTTTCCTTAAACCATTTTCCCATCAATATATTTAAATAAATTAAATCCATTAAAGATATAGTGCATACCATAAATTGCATATTCCATCTCATATTTTCCATAAGAATATTTCAATAATATCAAGTCAAGATATTCCTTCAATAATCAAGATAAGATATGGTCAATATTTCCTAATCAATATTTGACCACATGCTACAAGATGTAGTTACCATAGTTAACAAACTTGAAGACAAAGCAATAAGATAAGGTGTCCAAGGGTGGGGCGTGCACCCATGTATGGCATGTGGGGCCCCACCTAATACCCACATGGTGGGCCCATGTGCACTATGGGGCCCCCATGTATTTTTTTTTTTAAATGTTTTTAAAATATAAGCAAAATGAATTTTAAAACATTATAACTTTGTAAATTAATAACTTCATTTTTTTTAATCCAAAGATAAGAAATAAAATGTCAAATGACTACAAAAATTCAAATAATAAATCTAAAATAATTTAATAATAAAATCAACACAATTAAATTAATATGATGGGAAGTGGATCCATATGGTTCAAGAATTCAATCAACGATCACAAGATACTCCACCTTCAACTGTGGACTACAAACCATACTTGCTTTATCAAACCGACCTAGTGTTTTCCATGACCCATAGTCCAAGCAGGGGCTTATTATCGGGTTACCAAAGTCTAGTTGATAAGCCAAAGAGTCGCAATCCTAGTCTGTGGATTACAAGTCCTCCCTTAGAGAAAAGTCAAGGTCACCACGACCTGATGCAACCATAGTTTTATGGCGTATAGGGGTATCTCTCGCATATGCATATGCTTCACCCAAAGGTGGATATCTAGCTTTCCCGAACGATCTATCTATATGCATGCCGTGTGTTGGAACAAGGATGAGGTTTTGACCCCCGTCTCTGTAGGCCTACCATCACACACAAGGGTCACACAGTCCCTCGGCTTACTCATCTAGGCATAAGCTCCGATCTCATCAATGGCTAACCCAAAAACCCTTATCGATTTATTTTTTTTATGCCCAGGTACCTTGGGTTTTCCAACCGACTGGCCGAGATCGTCAAGCACAGTCCGGTATCCGTAAGTATCATTTGCTTAGTATGGTCTCCGAGGGACCACACTCCCACTGAATTTATGTTCCACTATAATAAATGTTTTTTATTATACACTCATAAGGCTTTTAAAGGCCACATAAACCTAACAACAACCTTAAAATGTAAAAATAAGGTGCATCTCTAAAATCCATCATAAAAGGTTGTTTTGATGTTATCTTGCATCACATTATTTGGCCCGCACATTTTCAAGATTTTCAAATATTTATAGATATATTTAATTTGAACCATTTTTTTAGTTAAAATTTTATTATTAGAGATAATGGACCGCCTATTTTCCAGATTTTCAAATATTTATAAATATATTTAATTTGAACTATTTTTTAGTTAAAATTTTATAATTAGGGATAAAAATAAATTCTCAAACCATCTTAAGAATTTTATACCTTTGATAAGATTTAGATGTGCGCCTTTTGTATTTTGGTACTTTTACACAACATTTGTCACCCATATGAGCAGTGAGTTGAGCACGGCTTGGCTCCCGCTATTAAATAGGCAACCATAAAAGTTGGCAAGAATGAATCTCAGTAAAAGTTGCCAGCATCTTATCAGTTGGCATGTTTGGATAAATATGTATGATAAATGTTAGGTATGAATACCGTGTCCTGTGTAGACATTTTTTCAATGGTAAATGCCAATGAAATAAATAATATGTAGAATTTTGAAGAAATTTTGTATGAATATAGATCTAGACATAAATGAAAAAAATATCTATAACATTTAACCTTGCCACCTTCGCATGCTCCTCATAAACATTACACTTGTGACAAGAATATCTATATATTTAAGTATAACTTTCCTTTCTCCATTCTTCAATGTGGGATAAAGAAACCAATACTTCTTTCTCTACAAATAAGATAAAAAAAACGCTCCAAAATAGCATAGTAGATAAATAATATTATATTGAAATAGTTCCTACTATTATCCATAACAAAATGCCACAAAATGAAATAGAAAAATTAATTAGGACTCAAAAGCAAAGCATGAATGATGTATCCCTAGAACAACATGACATGGAAATCACAACAAATAGAAATCCATAAAATAATGAAATTCAAAGAATAAATATAAATAAAATGGATTGCGTGGTAATCATAAGGAGGAATAATATGAAAGCATAACAAAAAAGATGCCTAACATAATAAAGCTTCCAAGGGAATAATAATAATAATAATAATCATCATTATATCATTTTTTCAATTAATTGGGGTTGGCTATACGAATCATGGTCCACCATTTTGCTCTATCAAGGGTTATATCCTCAGTGAGACCACAAGTCTCCATATATTTTTTTACTACTTCCAACCATATCTTTTTGGTTCTGCCCTAAGAAAAAAATAATAATTTCCCAAAAAGATTTAAAAATAGACATGACTATTCAATTTCAGCCTAACTCAATCACCATTTAAATCAAACGTAAAAAGGAGACTATGAGATAGCTATGTAGATCACTTGCATGTCAAATGCAAATGCCCAATAAAGTCTAAAAACTCAAAGTTGGAGTGGGAAAAATGTCAAAATATATCAGCTAACATGAATATACTGTTTTAACCGATTTACCCTTACTATGGGACTTAAAAGCTGGACAAATGGTATAAAGCTTACTAAGTATGCAAGCATGAACTGCGGGGAAGTGTCTTTATTGGGATTTGCTTTTAGGTTTTTGCCCTCCTTTTCTTGTTACTGAACCACTCTATTAACACCTTAAAAAAGAGGTATTCCTTTTACCATTGACTTACTATAAAAAGTGGGTCAAATAAAATGATCAATTCTAAAGAACTAGATCCTTCAAAAGAGGTACTCAGTTTGCCATTTATACAAGATTTGACCAAATATTATCGTTGCTTGTGTAAGTTTATTCAGAGTTCGAGGTATCAGACACTTGGTTAGGTGGTCAAGACATTATTTGGACACAGCAATGACGTCCACGGTTCAAATCTCATTGCCGATCTTTCTAAGAAAGTAAAGTTGACGAGGATTTGAACCCTGGTCGTCGCGCTGTGGCCTTGATGTTATAGCTATCAAACTAAGAGCCCGGACTCCAAAATTTTGTAGGCCCCTCACTCCAGTTGATATGCAACTATCTAAGCATCATCATCATCCAAGCACATACGCAAAAATAACATAAAACAAAAACCATGGCATATAAGTCACTTCTAGAGTAATACTTGACTGCTCGCTTTCCTAATTTTTCTTACTTTTAAAAAGTTATTGCATTTTTGTATATATTATTTCACTTTTCTTTTCTTAAGGGAAAAAGTATTTTCTATTCTACATATAGTATCTAATACTAGGGGAAAAAACTTGGCTCTCCATAACATATAATTAACAAGTGTGTCATTTCGTAAACATTATTAAATCTCTTAACGTAACAATTTTTCTCCTTTCCCATATTTTCTCTCAATGCAGCCTCCTTGAATGCATATACTATGCTCCTTAGAGAGGATACCCACATCTCCTTACTCAAAACACTTATTTAGGAGAATTTTTTTAATCTAAAATTTTGGGAACTTCATAGTAATTACTGGATGATTAATTTTAAAAGAAAAAAAATAAAATTTTAAGTTTTGTGAAACTTAGATCTAGCCCTTCAAAAATTGAAGGGTCTATATTCAATCTTGAGGAATAAGTTTATTCTAGTACATAGAGAGTTTATGTCAAAAAAAAGGTTTTGCCGAGATTATTCTATGAGAGTAAAGATTACATCCCCAAAGTTTGACACTGAAAAGTATCCATAGTATGTGTTTTTCTAGAGGGAGGAAATAAATAGTATCCTCCCTAGGGAGAAAAGGAGGAGGAACTCTTTTCACTTATGCTATAATAAGCTATATCCAATTCCAAACTTCATCTGCGTTCAGAAGGTTCTAATACACTAACTTCTTATATACTTCTTGTAAGGAAGCATCCCTACTTAGAAGGGACCTATATAAATATTCTAAATCTAATTAGAGATTGTGGGCATCTCTTTTGACCTGTTTATATGTCCAAAAAAAAGAAAAGAAAAGAAAAGAAGAGAGGTATAATGGCTAAATATGTGAAGGTAGAGCCTATTGCAAGCCCATATGTTGGCTGGTGAATTTATGGATATCCAATGTTTATTAAAAAAC
The DNA here is from genome assembly GCF_054954075.1 of Amborella trichopoda. Lineage (NCBI taxonomy): Eukaryota > Viridiplantae > Streptophyta > Magnoliopsida > Amborellales > Amborellaceae > Amborella > Amborella trichopoda. The sequence goes on along the minus strand of NC_142346.1, from coordinate 5,251,964 downwards.
TAATTAAGGATAAAGATATGTTGTCTTTGGTTGGAACTTGGAAAATAGTGATATGAAGTTTGACAAGTTCATATTTATTATAGTTTTTCTTTTGATAGAGTAGGAAGATTTGTACAACCGACGTGAGTAGTCGAAAAAAAGCTTTATTGTAGTTTTGCTTTTATTTTCTTTGGAATTTTTCATTCTAAATCCAACGAGAGCGTTGACTCTTAGTCGGATCGCCTCTTGCCTGCTCAATGGTTGGATCTTATTTTACAGTAACAAAGGCACATAGACTTTATGACTATGCTTATTTTCTTAAATTTATTAGGGAAATTATACAAAGAGCCCATTTACTGTTAATACAAAAAAGTCACGATCACTTTTTTTTATCAGATTTTAAATTGTATAGTTGTGAATATATCATTGACTAGATTTCGAGTTCAAAAAAGAAATTCTCGAACTTTGTAACACACCGCAAGCCATCCAATTTGACATCTAATGACTAGTACCAATTGTAACCTCTTTGTACAAAAAATAAATGGTCTCATAGTATAGAATCTTAATTTATTACAAAATATTTTTTTTTTTTCTTTTTCGGTACACTATAATAATTATCATTATTATAATAATTAAAGGGAAAAGGTTATATAAGGCTGCAACATTAAAATGTAGAATTACAGATGCACCTCAAAAATCCATCACAAAAGGTTGTTTTAATGTTGAAAAAACCTCACGGTGATCATCTCGACATTGAGATGTAATACGAATATGAAAGAAAAAAAGATTTTGAGTCCTAAAAGTAGTGCGTCTTGCAATACATTATCCAGACTGTCCATTGTCAACATTTTTATATGTTTATAGATTTGCTTGATTTTAACCATTTTTGGAGTTAAAAAATTTAAAACTAGATATGAAAATAGATTTTGAGTTAATCCTAATAATTTTTTCACCAAATTACATGTTATAATAAAATTTGGAGGCGCACCTTAATTGGATTGTTTAAGGTTACAATAACGTTTACTGTACCATTCGATTAAGATCTTGAGAATTTTAATAGTTGTTATCTATGAGACCCAATTGTAAATTAAGATCTCGACCATAATTCGGGTGTAAAAATAAAAAAAATAAAAAATTTATTATATATATATATATATATATATATATTTATATTTTATGCAAGGTTGGGTCGATCTAGATGTGGACCCCAACCCAATGGGCACCATGCCAGACCTGGAGCTGGACCCTAGCAAGCATTTGGACCTGGATCCAGTTTCGGTTCAATCGGCCCACCAGGCCAGTGGGTTGACCCTAGCCGATTTGCACCCTTACATGTTTTTCATTTTTGAACCATCTATCGTCATTATCGGACAGTGGAGATGAGCAACTAAAGTTTTTAAAGTCGCACTATTCCTGGTCAGGCAACAACAACTGTTTTTTTAATAGAAATTCAAATATTATATTAACATTCTAGAAAGAGATTAGAGAGAGTTAGAGACCAAAGTCTCAGATAAAAAGGTTCTTCTTTGAGAAGAAAATATGTCAACCCATTAGATTCCCTATAAATATGCACAAAGGAGAAAATAAAAGAACTAGCTATATCCTAAGTCTATAACAACACCGATCTCATCTCCCAACGAGGCTTCTACTTCCTATTGCACCAATTAATGATGTTTAGAGAATCCCCTTCAATGATACAATAATGACCCAGATTCCTAGTCATTAGAAATTTTAAATCATGAAGAAGTGCATGAAGCTCTGCATAGTTAGCAGTCCTTTCACTGATAGGACCAACATAAGTAAAGACGATACTACCATTCCAGTCTCTAACCACCCCTCCAAAACCTGTCAAACCAGGGTTCCCCAATGAACTACCATCAAAGTTAAGTTTAAAAACCCTCATCAAAGGAGCCACCCATCTCCCTTTAGGCCTATATTTAATGAAGCCCATATGAAAAAGGTTTGGCAGATTTCACCTCACATCCACTTTTGAAATGTTTTGCCCACCTTTTGTCACTGAGAGATAAAGCCAAATTGAATGCAAATTCTTTCCCAAAATTTTCTCATGAGGCAAACATATCCCCTTAAATGTGATTTTATTCCTCCCATAAGATCACGCCTCTCGTGATTTGCCATATTACCAAACCTAGCTGTGGTAAAAAAAGAAGTGACAAATTTGAGAGAAAACCCTCAACTTTTGAAGGCATAACCATTGCAACCCCAAGCTGACAAAAAAACCAACTCCGGGTTCTAGAAGTGAATGAACAATGGAAAAATAGATGAACATCTGTTTCACTATCCTCCTTACGTAATAGGCAAATATTTGGCAAGATCTTTCCCTTTTTGATGATATTATCAATTGTTAGAACCTTGTTTTGAACTGTCAGCCATAGAAATGCTTACCCTTTAAGAGGTAAAGGCCATTTTCAGACAATGGCAACTTCAAGCATGGTCCATCTCCAACGATCATGAAACAATAATTTGTACATCGACTTAACCGAATACTCTTCATCTTTGTCAATATCCCACACCACCTCATTAGCAGCAGTATGAGATATGTAAACTTCATTAAGGAGCATCAATAAGTCAGAGTATTTAGTAAAGACAGAGTCCGAAATCCTATTATATGGAAGATTAATATTCTATACAATATGATTTTCTCGCCACTCAAAATAATCAGAGATGAGCACATTGGGGTTAGACATCATCTGAAATACAAGAGGAAACATGTATTTCAAAGGTGAAGAGCCTAACCATTTGTGTCAGGCAACAACAACTCATGTCTAGTCATTATCTATGAGGCCCAACTGTAAATAACCAATCAAGTTTGCTTATTTAAAATAGTAAATATGAGAATTATTGCTAAAATTTAAACTTTTAACCCTATATTTTTCAATAGGGTTTTGTTATGCTACACCACTTGTGATGTATATACCTTTAAAGTCCTCAACATGACATTTAGATACCCTTGCATTGTAATACAAAATTTTTCAAGCAAAGACAATTTTGGTCATTTAGAATGATAGAATGAATATTTTTATAAGAAAATCATGACATTATATAGTAATTAAAAAATAATTAATGCACCATGTGGGTGATGTCATACACCATTTCAGTGATGTCATTGTCCACTATTGTTCATAAATTCTTTTATTTCTATTAGGAATTTCTTCTTTACTCTTGACTAATTACTTAAAGGGTGTGGTTTGCATAAGGTTGCAACCCTAAACAATCAAAATAAAGTGTAGCTTCAAACTTCAGCATGAGATGCAAATTTGGTGTCGGAAATTCTTAGGATGGGGCAAGAATCTATTTTTATCTCTAATTATGAAACTTTAAATTTAAAAAATGGTTCAAATCATGCATATCTGTATGTACATGAAAATCTTAAAAATGGATAGACCAGATAATTTGTTGTAAGATGTACTAATTTTATAAATTGAAATCTCTTTTTTCTCTATATCTATACGTCTTAATATCTAGATAATCAATTCGAAGTTTATCTATATCAAAACAACATTTAACGAAGGATTTTGAGAAGTGCGTCTAATTCTACATTTTAAGGTGTCAACCTTATACAAACCTTTTTCTTACTTAAAATACCCTCAAACAAAAAGTTATTATACTATGTGATAAAGGTATCTAAGTGCCAAAAAATGTTGAATACTTTAAAAGTATACACCACAACTGGTGTACAGCGTAACAAAACTCTTTTTAATATTACCACCCACATACGCATGGTACCCAGCCGTTGGAAGAAACCTATATTTCCACCCATTTTTGTTGAAATTCGAATAATACAATAAAATAAGGCTGCGGTTAGCATGCGGCCATGCGCACACATGCAGAAATGCGGGCTTGGCAATAAAGATATTTTCTAAATGCCCCCACACCTTAATTTTTAGAGAATATATAATCTTTTAACATGAAGATCATGAATATGAAAAATAAATAAACTTTTTAAAAATTAAAAATAATAATTATACTAAAAAAATAGTTAGACCGTTAGTCATAAGATGGACCACCTATTTGCATCCATTTTGTAAGATGGAATCTTTATACATGTGGACCGTATATTGAGATCCAACCCGCACGAAAGAATTGTTCATGAAATAATATTACTTAATTTTCTAAAAAAAAAGAAAAAAAAGAAAAAAAAGCGTTGAACCTTTTCTTTGTCTGTTTTTTTTGTCCGAACTTAGAGGCCCCTCGGTCTGCAACTTCCCCTCAAAACAAGGGGAATGTCTGTCTCAACCTTGACAAAAGTTTAATCCACTAAGAAACGCCTTAAAAAAGAGAATTTAGAGAGAGAGAGAGGATTTTAGAGAGAGAAAGAGAGAATTTTAGAGAGAGAAAGAGAGCTTAAGAGAAAAGGGTGAGATAGCTTAAAAACAGGGTGGCAAAGCCAGGCTGGTTCCTCCCATTCTCCGCCTCTTTAACGCTTTTCACTCTCTAGACACCGTGTGGCGCACCCTGGACCGGGGGTTCAAGAGGCAGTTAAGGTCCAGCTACGTGAGCCATGGTTCGGTGGTCTTATAAAAAGGGCTCGGAGGTGGGCTCATTGATTGAGCTTCTCGGTTGCAGAGGAGGTTTGAAGGGCTGAGGAAAGAGAAGAGAGAGAGAGAGAGAGAGAGGGTGTAGAGACAGAGAAAGAGAGGATGGGAGGCTGTGCGAGCGTCTCGCGCGGTGCCAAGGCAGAGGACCTGCACCCGCCCGAAGCTTGCACGGTGCCTCAGCCGGAGGTGTCAGCAAAGGTAGAGAGAGAAAGAGAGGGAGAGTGGAGGTCACTTGGTGATTTGTTTGATGAGGAGGTAAGGGAGGGGAGATGCAGGTGAAGGAATGGGTGAAGTACAGGAGCTGGGTTTTCTCTCTCTTCTCCTTGTTGGGTCCTCTGGTTTTCTCTCTCCTCTTATTTTTGGTGCTTTTTTTTGTCATAGAAAAGAAAAAGAAGAGAGAGAGACAGGCCATTAACAGGGAGGAGAATCCTTCACTTCCCCCCTCCCTTACTCCCTCTATCTAAACCATTTATTGTCCACATTTCTCATTTCCTCTCGCCTAACACTTCATCTGTCTTTCTTTTTTTACAGAATGAAGAGGTGAACGACACCACGGAAGAGATCGAGAAAGCCTCCGACGAAGCTGCAAAGCCTCAGCCCGAGCAACCGGAAGCCGAAAAGAAAGAAGAGGAGGCCCAGCCCCAAGAACCCAAGATCGAAAACACAGAAGACGAACCCAAACCCAAAGAAGAAGAGAAAATTGTGGACAGAGAGATCCCAGTGGAAGAAGCAGAGGAAACCAAGGTGCCTGAAGAAGCTAAAAATGTAGATGAAGAGGAGCCAAAGGAAGCCCAAGCCGAAGTGGCCGAAAAAGCCGTTGAGGAGGGCGAAAAGGCCGACACGAGACAGGAAGTTGTTGCAGAGGAGGGGGGAGAGAAGATGAATTGAAAGGGGTGACTGTAACGGCTTGAAATTTGAATTTGGTGTATGATTTTTTCTGTTCTTTGTTATTTTTTTTTTTCACCGGGTTTTTTTTCTTCTTTTCTTTGTGGTGCCATCCGTTTTTCACTTTCACGAATTTGGGTTTTATTCCATTGATATAACGCCATTTATCAGGGTCTGTGTCTTCTCTATCTAAAAATTTGACTCATTATAAGTCATTTAAGGATTGTGTTTGGTAGCTCTGGGAAATTTTCTTGTAGGCTTCTATCTTTCACTTCTTTCTTGTTTGGTAGCTTTGGAGGATTCAAGAATGGTTTAATTGACAAACCAGAGGCGGAATAAATCATGGATTTTTGTTTAAGAATGAAATTTTATTGGAACTGTCCATATTTGTCTATATTTGGTTGCGCCATATCACATCTTGGATTTGATGAAATATGATGTATTGAGACGGTATTTTATACATACATAATTATCTGGAATGCAGTAGCCATTTCTTTATTTTGCTATCGGGAATGGACAAAAGAAACATTTGGTTGTTTTTTCAACAATTTCTGATATTTAGTGACCATTTGACCTCAGATGATGTTCTTACCATCTCTCGGAAAACAAAAAGACCTAATTAATCTTGTAGGATTACCAATAAATTCTTCAATTTCTTCCGAAAAGACGCCAATATTAATACAATCCTACATATCTTTGTCTTTTGTAATTATGGGCATCCGCAAAAATTATGCGATCACCATAGGTTATAAGCACAAGTAATAATATATTTTCTTTTAGCGATGATAACATTTATTATTATTATTATTATTTTTATAATTATTCTCAAAACCCATGTGCTTGTAAATGTGTGAGGTTTCACTTAAAAAAAAAAAATTACTTATAAATATTGGCATAGCAAGCTGGTGCTGTATTGAGTAGCTTTAGTAAAGTCTATACCTAATCTCAAAAGTTAAGACATCCAAATGGATACATTTAATGGTCCATTCAAACGCCCTAGTTGTACTCTTAAACTGGCAGGGATTATTAAAAAGATGGGGTTTCTATGAGTGGGCCGACTCATATGTATAGATGCGCCCCCCTCCCCCACTAAAGTTTATTTTAGATGAATTTTTTCTATTTTTTTTTTTTTGTAGGACATGCCCAACAAGTTTCCGCACACCAATTCCTCATCTAGGCCAAGATGACTGTAAATATGAAAAGAAAAATAAACTTTTAAAATTAAAATACAAAATTGTAGTATTTTTTATACACCATCCATATCTTATTTACAGATAATACACTTTGACGATTACAAATATGAAAAGAAAAATAAAATTTTAAAATTAAAATACAAAATTTGTAGTATTTTTTGTACACCATCCATATCTTATTTACGGATAATACACTTTTGGATAACATCCATTCTAAAGATGGACATTTGTAAATCAGTGGGCTTTTGTGCCTGTTGTCTCATGAAACAATTTTCCTTATTGAAATAAAAATATTTGTCAAAAAATTTCCTACAAATTACGCATACGCTCATCGACCGACCCTTTAGGAAACCAATGGTGGAGATGAAGTAGCACGCAATGGGGTACATGATAAAATGTTGAAGGAGATCTATGCTTCGTCTCCACCAATTCTCTACCGAGTGGCAGCTGTGGGAGTATTGTTTCTTTATGTTTTTAGCATCTTTTGTAGGTAGTATGCTTCCTTGAAATAAAAGCTTTCATTATGATAATGGGAAAACCTTCCCCAATTATTAGGACTACATTAGTGATAGTACGCTAGGGAAATTAATCGGAAAAAGGATTTGCATCTTATTAGTGGTTTAAATGGGATATAGGGGTGGCAATGGACCTAGACCCGATCCAGGACCCGAGGGATAGACCCGATCCATGTCTGGGTATGGGTCCAAAAATTGGACCCGATGGTCAGGTAGTATTTTTCGGGTCCCATTATATAAAATATAGTTAAATACATAGATATTTTAATTTTTGGGTCAAGTCCAATTTCGGGTCCGGTTGAACCTGGACCTGATCCATTGTCAACCCTAAATGGATACTCGAGCATATTATTGCCCGGAAAAGGGGATGGGTCTCATCTAGTTCAATAATAAAACCATACCAGTTGAGTCACTTAGGGAACTAAGAGATTCTGTTTAGCCAAAAGATATTGAGTGCGGTTTCTATAAGGTTGCAACCTTAAACAATCCATTTAAAGCACACCTTCTATAAGGTTTTTATATAGGTTTTTTGACCGAGGGAGTTGAAGTAAACTATGTTCCCGAGGGAGTATAGTACATGTGCTCTTTTGTTAAATAGAATCGCCTAATTCCCACCCAATTTGATTTTGGACCGATTCCCAAACTAAAGAATCTGTCAGATTCTTATTGGTTGATAATCTGGATAGGTCCAACAAAAGATTTTTTTCCGATATGAAGTTCGGAACTACTAGAGAATATCACTTTCACATTTTAACATGGTATGAGAGCATATCTTATATGATAGCATCGCTCTTTTCATATTAAAAGTTCAGCAGCGATATCATGGCATCAGTTGTGATTATCATGCTTCTGCAAGAGAGAGTTTGGCTGGCTCGTGGTTTTGGCGGTGAGGGAAAACATCTCGTCTTTTCCTTGATACATTGTTGATTGGGAGATATTCCATGGTGGTGATGGATATTCTCTCTCTAGCTTGCTTCTGCCGAGTTCTTTCTCTCTCTACTAAAATCACTAGCACCTTCAGCAACTTCGTCTTATTTGTTTGCCAATCTTGCATCTTGCAAAGGGTTTTGCAAGCACCCGAACATTGTCTTATTTGTTTGCCAATTTTGCAGCTTGCAAAGGCTTTTGCAAGCATCCAACGTCCTTGCCTTTGCAAGCACCCCACGTCTTCCAAAAAGATGCTTTTGTGCTTTCAAACCGTGCAGCATAACGTTAGATAGAAAAAGAGCAACAAACCCAAATTTCAGTAGCAGAAAAGGCTCGAATTGTAAAACTTATAAAGTATTTCAAATTTTTAGAATGATAAATGAAAGATAAAATATTATTGAGTTGGTTACTTTCTACTCTCTTTGATGACTTGCTCACTGAAGTGATGCACCTGACGACAACTCAAGAAGTGTGGGAGACACTTTACAACACATATCAATGGAGATATTTTCTAATGTTCTCTAACTTAAACATATTTGATCAATTTACAAAAGGGCTCTCAATCAGCGATTGAATACCTGAATAAGTTCAAAAATGTATGTGACACCTTGCAGCAATTGGTAGTCCAATAAGTGATCAAGATATGTTTCTCTATACCCTCAAAGGTCTTGGTCCAGAGTTTAAGTCATTTGAGGCCTCCCTAATGACCAAACAACCATTTCCGTCCTTCTTAGAGCTTCAATATTCTCTTCTCACATTTGAAGCTCGGTTTGGATCTTCATCGATTGTTGAAAATAATCCTCAAGCCTTGGTGAACACATCATCAGGGAAAAGAGGTGGATATGTTCGAAGACATAGTCGTTATGGAGGTAGAGGAGGTAGATGTTGCAACCCAAATCAGCAAGGCATCATTGGACCAGCCCACCTTTCCATCAACCTCCTCAGCCAAGAATGGGCATGATACCTTGCGTAATTTACCAGTATTTTGGGCGACATAGACGTATTGCTAAAAACTGCTGGGACTTAAAAATGTCTCATCGTCCCACAATGCGACAATACATGATTTCAGCAATCTATCAACCACTACACCAATTGATCGTTCATGGGTTATGGATTTGGGTGCAACTACTCATATGACGGATGACAACTTTCAACTTAGAGGTATGATTCCTTACCATGATTTTTGTATGGTATTCACTGGAGATGGTATTGCCCAACCTATAACTCATATTGAAACTGTGAGTATTTCCACTACCTTTGGTTCTTTAAATATTCATAATGTTACTTGTTCCCAAACTAAAGAAACAACTCATATCTGTCTCTCAATTTGCTACAGATTTTAAGTGTTGTTTTGAGTTTAACTCTCATAGTTGTATTGTGAAGGATCTATAAAGTGGGAAGGTAATTGTTGAGGGGGTGCAAAGAGAAGGTTGGTACGTGGTTCAAAATAATCAACTCTATGGTCTTGCTACAATTATCTCCAAAGCTAAAGGAGAAGCTATTTCGTGACATGAGCGCCTAGGTCATCCTAGTTTCACTACCGTCAGTCGTCTTGGAAGAGAGTTAGCTCTACCTAATTTTGTTGATGATTTATCTCCTGTTTCACTGTGTTCTTCTTCTTAGTTAGGAAAACACTTTGAGTCTATACTTGACTCTTCTAATAGAAAGTCTAATGCTCATCTTGATTTAATTCACAGTGATGTTTGGGGTCCAGCCCTAATTACTTCTTTATCAAGTTTTAAATTTTATATTATTTTTGTGGATAATTATACTTGATTTACTTAGATATATTTTTTGAAGAAAAAATATGATGTGTTTAATTGTTTTGTTCAATTTCATACTTATGTTGAGCGCCAATTTGCTCACAAACTCAAGGCCTTTAGATCTGATGGTGGAGGTGAATTTACCTATCATGTTTTAAAAGAATGTTTGAGTCAGCAGGGAATTCATCATCAATATTCATGTACGTACACTTCAGCACAAATGGTGTTGCTGAGCGCAAGCAATGTCACATTGTTGAGAGTAGTATTTCCATGATGTATGCAAGTGGACTACTTCAATTCATTTGGCCAGAGTCCTATTCCATTGATGTATATCTCATTAACAGATTGCCAAGCTCTACGTTATCATTCATATCTCACTTCCAAAAGCTCTTTTGTAGTAAACCAGATTATTCTTTTATTTGGGTATTAAGATGCGTATGCTTCCTACACATTTATTCATCTCAAAGAAGTAAAATTTCTCAGAAGGCTTATAAGTGTGGGTTTATTGGATACATCTTCGAACATAAAGGTTACCGATGTTAAGACAAAGTGTCAAGACACTTTTTCATTACAAGACATGTAACATTTGATGAAACTAGATTCTACTTTAGGAATCAATGTTCCCAAATTAACACAAATAGCATGTCAAATAATGTGTCTGCACCTATTTCAATGCCTTTTTAATTGCAGGAAAAAATAACTCACAAGCTCTAATACCATGTAAAACTTGTGAAACCTTAGAGAGAGAAAGTGAAGAGAATACCACGAATCATTCATTCTACTCAACAATTAGTTTTACATATTAGTATATATATGTATAGTAGACAAAAATACCTTTGAGGGTAAAGAATGAACAAATGCCCTATACAATGTTATAAAAGATAATATCATCCTTAACACGAACTTCTCTCATGGCGTTCGACAACCCCAATAAAAATCAACAAGATAACGATTCCACCGCTACTGGAAACAATGGCTTGACAATTGACAGGATTGGAGAAAGCTTTGCCATCGATTACTTTTCACCATACTACCTACATGCTTCGGATAATCCAGGTATGATTGTAGTCTCTCAACGTCTTACTGGTGATAACTATCCCACAACGTTCCATTAAAGTGACATTTGTAACCAAGAATGAGCTATGCTTCATTGATTCCCCACCTTCCACAGTTATGGCAAGCACATTTCTCTCTATAAGAATAGTCCGGGGTTGAAGTGGGAGAGAAGGGATGTCATAATTGGGGTTTTGAATAAGACGACCCTTTCACTTAATAAGAGGTGTTAATCTTTATGTCATCCTGGCGTTGAGCTATTTTTCTATAGGACCTCCCCCACAGTATCATCACCGTAGTAGAGCTTAATCACCAAGTTTGGGATGGAGGGTGTAATTTCATGGCTGCTCAACATAGTTTCCATTGACATTGGCAACAACGTGAATTATGCTAATTCGGCTCGAGAGCTATGGTTAGACCTTGAAGATAGGTTCTCTCAAGGAAATGGTCCGACAATCTATGAATTGAAGAGGACAATAACCACATTTCAGTAGGAACAATTGTTAGTTTATGCTTACTATACATCCTTAAAGACGTTGCGGAAGATGTCATTTTGTTTATGTGGAGCAAACAAAGAATTGCAGGCCCATCTACAATCTGAACGTATATATCAGTTTCTCATGGAGCTAAATGAGACTTTTGGAACTCTATTCTGACTATAGAACCCATGCCAAACATCAATAAAATTTATTCTTTAGTCCAACAAAAAGAAATACAAAGAAATCTCTAAGTTACTAGTACTTCTGGTCATGAAAAACAAAAATCTATCTTTGCTCATTGTGTAGAATAGGCCACGATCGCAGTAAATATTTTGAGTTGCATGGGTACCCAACATGGCAACCAAAATCTCGTATGGCCATTGCTTCACGTGCTGGAGCCTCCAAAGTAACTGCTGTTACAACACCTCTTGCTGATTTTTCTCCTTCTTCTTCAAGTCAGGCTGTAATTCCAATTCCACAACTCACTACCAATCAATATCAGCAACTTTTATCACTCTTGAACATCGACGGACAACCCTCTGCAGCAAACTTTACAGGTATACAACACAGTAACTCTGCAGTCCACTCTCCACTTACCTCTTGGGTCATTGATTCAGGTGCTTCTCACCTCTTTGCACTCAACTTATCATTGCTTTCTCATGCTACTGAAAATGCAAATGCTAAACCTGTATGCCTTTCAAATGATACTAACATGCCTGTTACTCATACTGGAAAGTCCATTATTTCATCCACTATTACGTTAAATAGTGTTCTTTTGTACCATCTTTCAACTTTATTCTTCTTTTTATTAATAAGTTAATTGATTCATTGAACTGTGCTGCCATTTTTTTCCAACATTTTGTGTCTTTTAGGACCTGAAAACGAAGAAGCTGAGAGATGAGAGATGGGTTGTATCACTATGTTTAGCCACTGAGAAATAAACAAGTTGCTCTTCCTACACAACATGGTTCAAACTCTGAACTTTGGCATCGAAGATTAAGACATCCATCCCGACATAGTTTGTCTAGTTTACCTTCATCTCATTTAAATATTTTTCCATGTTCTGTTGCACCTTGTGATGTATACATTTTGGCTAAACAGACCCATTTCCCATTTACTTCTAGTTTGAATAAATGCTCTTCTCCTTTTGAACTTATTCACTGTGACATTTGGGGAGGTTATCCAACTCCTTCTCATTCAGGTACTCATTAGTTTCTTACTATTATGGATGACTTCTCTAGATATACTTGGATAATTCAAATCTGAAACACATCTTTTACGATGAACTTTCTTGCCATGGTAAGAACTCAGTTCCATTGTCATGTCAAACAAGTTAGAATAAACAATGACATTGAATTCTTATCTAATTCCATGAAAACTCTTTTCATGAACAAGGCATATTACACCAACGAACTTGTATACACACTTCACAACAAAATGGTGTTGGAGAACGCAAGCACGACCACCTTTGGAGGTAGCACGTGCCTTGCGAATTCAAGCTAATTTACCAATTACTTTATGAAAAAACACTGCATGAAATACTCCTTAGATGCTATCCCAAGTATGACTACCTTCGCGTTTTTAGATATCTATGTTATGTCCATAACAATGACACTCAAAGACACAAGTTCGACCCTTGTGCAAAACATTGTATTTTTGTTGGTTATCCACTTGGACAACAAGGTTATCGGGTGTATGCTAATGGCTCTAAGAAAATTTTCACTAGTAGGGACATGATCTTTCATGAAAATATTTTCCCTTTTCAAACTACTTTGCCATCTACTACCACCACTCCCTTCTTCATCCCTGAAATCCAATATGATGGAATTATTGATGATCTCATTCTTCCTAGACACCAGCCATCTACATCAACATAAACCACACTCTCTACACACTCTAATCCCTCTTCCTCTGATGACCAATAACCAATTGATAATGGTGTTCCCTTACCTAGCCCCTCACCATCATCCCCTAATAGCAACATATCTTAATGATTATGTTTGTAGTTCAGCCCGAGACAACATGCCCAATTTCCCATCTCACACTTCCAAATAATCTTCTTCAGGAATTTTCCCCTCAGATAAACCCTACCCTATTGCCTCTATCTTTCTGATGATGTTTGTTTTGCTCCTTATAAAGTTTTTTTGACTACTATCTCTTCTTATAATGAACCTTCCACTTTTAAAAAGGCCATCTTGCATCCTCATTGGAGAGATGCCATGGCCACATAATTTTAGGCTCTTGAAGAGAATAAAACCTAGACCCTACAACCCTTACCATCTGGTAAGCACCCCATTGTCTGCAAATGGGTTTATAAAATTAGGTTCCGTGATGATGGATATATAGAAAGACACAATGCATGTTTGGTTGTCAAAGGCTACACACAAATCACGAGATTCGATTATCATGAGACTTTTGCACCTGTCGCTAAGCTAGTTACAGTGCGATGTTTACTTGCCATTGTCTCTGCAAGGAATTGGCCTTTGCACTAATTGGATGTCAACAATGATTTTCTGCACGGTGACTTACATGAGGAAGTTTACATGACTCCTCCACCTGGTTATACCTGAAAAGGGGAGAACCTCGTTTGTCGACTTCTCAAATCTTTATGTGGCTTCAAACAGGCCTCTAATCAATGGTTTGACAAGTTTTACAACGCACTCAAGGCAGCCGGTTTCAAGCAATCCATTGATGATTATTCTCTGTTTATATGCTCCAATGGTCACCACTTTATCGCTGTACTTGTTTATGTGGATGATGTAATTGTTACTGACAATGACAACCACTCGATCAATCGTTTGAAATCCTACTTGGATACAAAATTTCACATCAAGGACTTGGGGTGGCTCAAATATTTTCTTGGTATCGAGGTTCCCTGCTCAGCCAAGGGCATCTTCCTTAGCCAAGGAAAATATATCTTGGACATTTTGAAAGAAACTGGTTTCTTGGATCCAAACTAGTATGATTCCTAATGGAAATCTTCGGTTGAAGGTGGATGGTGTTGTTTTAGACGACCCTGGTTCTTATAGATGCCTTGTTGGAAGACTCATTTATTTGACGATTACGCTCCTTGATATCACTTACTCAGTACATGTGCTCAGCCAATTCATGTAGACACCTTGCAAGTCCAGCTTGATGTTGCTCAACGAGTTCTACGATATTTGAAGGCCACTCCCGAGCATGGAATTTTGCTTCCAATAGCAAGTGACTTAAAGATCACAACCTACTCTGACTCAAATAGGGCAAGTTGTCCCATGACTCGTCGTTCTACTACTGAGTATATTACCTTTTTAGGTACAAGTCCAATCTCTTGGCGCTCTAAAAAGCAAAACACTGTAGCACGATCTTTGACTGAGGCTGAGTATCGGTCTATGGCCACCTCTTCGTGTGAATTGACATGGCTTAAGTTTCTCCTTGATGATCTTGGTGTTCCTCACTCTCGGCTTATGCATATCCATTGCGATAACCAAGCTGCTCTCCATATTGCAGCCAATCCTGTCTTCAATGAACACACGAAATACATAGAATTGGACTGCCATCTTATTTGGTAAAAGATACAATCTGGCCTCAACTCCACTTCTTATATACCATCAAGATTACAACTTGCATATATCTTCATTAACCCCTTGGTTATGCGCAATTTCACTTATTGTTGTCCAAGCTGGGCGCTACTTGTCTTCACGCACCAGCTTGAGGGAGAGTATTGACGATTTCAAATTCAAGTGACGATTTCGAATTCAAATTCAAAATTAGAAGACCCATTCAAAATGAGATCTTGTTATTGTTATAGCTATTTGTTTGTTATCTCATCCCTTCAATCATGGGTTTAAGAATTATTTGTATTTATCTTCTATCTTGTACATCTGTAAGTGGGACGTTGTGTCCATTATGAAGATAGCACTTTCACATTTTAACATGGACCAACAAATCCACCAGGCAAGAAGATCTCCATCCTTTTTTATGTTTTAGGAAATTTATCAAAGTATCGATGAGATATGAAGTTTTGAATAATTTAACACTTTACCCATATCTCTTTATTAAAAGGATTGTATACTATGAAACCATTTATCTTTCTTACAAGGAGATCACAATTATACCTAGCCATTAGAAGTAATTGGATGGCTTGGGGTGTGTCAAGAAGTTCAAGAAATTTTATTTTCAACTTTAGTGTGGTTAATGACATATTCACAACCACCCAATATGAAATCTTAAGGACAAGAGTGAATATGACCTCCTTGTGTTAAAAATAAATAGTTTCCTTCTATACTTTTCAAATATTAAATACTTCATCTTTAATCGGTATTTTGATAAATTTCTCTCATTCTTTTGCTCTTTTTACTTTCCCACTTCTTTCTATTTCAAGGTGTTGTAAATTTTAGTGAGCATAGTTTGCGCATGTATCAATTTTAGTTGAGGTTCAATACTTTTAATATATTGAACACAAATATGGCTTGCGTAGGCGAACTGAACCTGCTTCATTTTGGGTCCGAGTTAGCTTGGGTGATTTGTTGAGTTGGCTTGGCCAACGCAGTTAATAAGAAAAACAAAAAAAAGTAATCTTGGAGGAAAAAAAAAAAACATAGTAATAAAATCAAAACCTAATATTTCACTTCATCAAATAAAATATTTAAATGAAATAAAATAAAAAACATTTTGCAATGAAAATGGCTAAAAAAGTTAGTGAAAGGAACCAAACATTTTTTTGTTTGGATTAAAAGAAGGAAAAAATTTATGTAAGGGTAAGGCTCTAAACAATCAAATAAAGGCGCACCACAAACATTCACTAGAAGAAGTTGTTTCGTTGTCCAAAACTCCTCAAATCGATCATCCTGACCTCAAGATATATGGATATGAGAACAAATGGATTTCAAGCCTTGGAAATAGAGCATCTTGTAATGCATTTTCTAGACCGTCAATTTTCAAGATATTTAAGTGTTCGTAGATCTGCTCGATCTATACTATTTTTGAAGCTTTAAATCTTATAATTAGATATGAAAATAAATTTTCAGGCCATCACAAAAATTTTCAATACTAAAATGACATTTGAAGGTGCACCTTACTTTGATTAGTTAGGGCCTCAGATTTATACAAACCATACCCTTAAATAAATGTGTTATTTGAATAGCTCAGTGGTAGGAATTGAACTTGAGATATAGCCATGCTAAATGTCTGCTTCTAATCACTGAAGCTCAAGTGCAATTCATGTTTAAACGAATATTGCTAAGGCATTTGTAGATCAATATCCTGCTTCTAATCACTGAAGCTCAAGTGCAATTCATGATTAGAAGAATGTTGCTAAGGCATTTGTAGATCAATATCCTAGGAACACTTTGAGACAAATTTGGTGAAACATTGAGCGAGAAATGGAAGATATTCGAATTTGGGTAAAAGAAAGTCTTGAAATTTCAACTCTAGATCTCTTCACACAAGGTCTTTGATCTAACAAATTATAGAAGGACCCAAAGTGGTCATCTCAAAACAAATTTCAAAAGAAATGGTGGAGAATTGAAGGAGAAAACGATAAAAAGCAGATTGGATTACAAAAATGTGGGAAAAAAAAACCAAAATTTGATATTCAGATTTTGTTTTGGGATCTTGATCGAAAAGTTTCTATAAGGTTATTGTAGATTAACAAGATATAAACAAAGTGGAAAAAATTGGAAATTTTGCGAGGAAATGAAGGAAATCAATGTTTCTCTTTTTGATTTCTAAAAAAAAGGCAACTCGATTGATTGTGGGGAGAATCAGGTGGCCCCCTACTGGGTCCATGCTGACTTGGGTGATTCCGAGTTAGTTCAAAATTATTGAAACTTGATTAAAAGTCTCCGTACTGAAACTTGTTTATATGATACCAGAGGGATGTGTTTCCTTGGCACATGTGGTAAAAGTGAGACAGAGCCTCAAGTTGATTTTAATCCTTTAAATATAAGCATAAAAGCTTATTTTTTTATAATTTTATTTCAAATAAATATAAGCATAAAAGAACCTGTAATTGGTGGAATAGTTCGGCTAAAAATATGGTTTTTATGTAAATAAAAAAGAATTTCCATGAGAGGTGAGTCTCGAATTTATATACAGATTGTTGGAGTTTGCTTTTCAAATTATATATGAGTTGGAGTGTTGGGAAGAGAGAGACATAGCGTTATGTTGGAAGTTAGGCTACCCTTTAATTTCTCTATACAGTGTCTCCCAAAATAAGTACCCTGTACTATTTTGGGATACTCTGCGTAGGAAAATTATAGGTTGCTTACCCACCTGTCCATCTCTTACGGGTGACTTAATAATGGAGAATTGTCACACCCCAAGAATTTACAATACTGTTATTCCTGAGATGTGACAGACAAAACATATATACATCTATTGATAGGATAAATTTACAGTGGCGAGGTCTGACAAAGTAAATAAATAAAGCTAGTACAACAACAGTATCTTCTAAGGTTGATCTTGACTAACACTCAAAATGAATCCGCAGTTATTCTGCAAAAATGTTTACCATAGTTTGATGAGTTTGGCTACTCAGTAAGTGATCATCATAATCCTAAAAATAGTCATGATTGGAAGATATCAATATTTTCCAAAATGAGATCTATTAACAGAAATGCATCAACAGTTTCACTTTCAATAAATGCATAACTAAGTATAATCCGAATAATTGAAATGCTTATAACACTTTTAACGGCAGTACATAATTCAAATGATTTCACAAAATACCCTACTAGCGTCCCAAGTAGGTCACCTATATATCCCATCAGCGTCCCAAGTAGGTCACCTATATACCCCATCAGCGTCCTGATGGGTCCACTTAATCCCTATCGGCGTCCCAGATAGGTCCACTTAATCCCTGCAGGTCCACTTATACCTCACCGGCGTACCGGATGAGTCCACTTAATCCCTACCGGCGTCCCAGATAGGTCCACTTATACCTCACCGGCAAACCGGATGAGTCCACTTGCATACTTAAATTATTTCTAAATCTCTTTAAACATTCGAAAGCAGCAATATCATATACTCAACATATCACTGAAACCATTAATATGAATTTCACTTAAACCATTAATAACAGTCAGTCTCTATAACATTTCAAAAATAACCAATCAAATATTTTGGGCTCAAATTTAGAAAGGTAGCTGTTTGTAAAGGCATTCTAGCATAATTGCCAATTTAATATGTATAGAATAAAAATTAAAGAATACGGAATTATCACAATTTATGGAATATCAATTCACAATATAAACATTTCACAACAATACGATAATCAATTGCAAAAATGTCAATTTTTTAATAATAAGGCAGTCATTTGCACATGAATTTTACAATGTCTAAATATTAAAAACCGTAGAAAGAAATATCACAATTTTACTAAAAGCAGAAATATCACATTTATTTCTAACAATAGACAAGAAAAATAAATAAATTTATTTTTCTAATTTACAGCATTCAAAATTTCTAACATAGATAAAATATCATAATTTTTTATTAAAAAGATTATTTTTCAAGATAATGTGGTCACGTGCGCATAAAATTTATCGTGCCTAAAATTCATGATAATAAGCAGAAATAATTATTTCATTTTATTTTAAAAAAAGAATGGATTATTTTTCGAGACAATGAGGTCAGTTACACATAAAACTGATAAAATAAAGATCCTAGACGGAAATATCACTATTTATTAAAAATAAACTATTTTTCAGGAAGACGATGTCACTTACACACAAATATTTAAGAGGGAACTTCGATAAAATTCGGCTAGAGAGAGAGAGAGATCTCAAAATTTTCTTGGGTAAGAGTGCTCACCTCCCCTATTTAAATTTTTAAAATGTATTATTATAATATTTTATTACGCTTTACCTCATATCTGAGGTGTCGCGTTAAGCGTCTGCTTTTAACATACGAAAACCACGTCCGCTAAAGGACGTGGCGAGCAGCAGGCAGCAAGAAGCAAAAGCAACAGGCAAAGGCAAAAGCAAAAGTTTAAACCAAAGTAAAAACTTTTGAAAATAGTGATGGTCCTCAAGGACCATCATACTCAAACAGACCATCACCTATTTAAAAGCATCTTTTCCCCTTCTTTTTTTTTTTTTTTTTTTTGTTTTTGAAATTTTAGGATTGTTACATTCTTCCCCCCTTAAAGAAATTTAGTCCTCTAAATTTGTGTACCTGATTACTGGAAAAGATAATGGTATTTTTCTCTGATTTCGTCTTCTCGATCCCAAGTCGACTCTTCTCTTGAATGGTACTGCCATAATACACGGACCAAAGGAATCTCCTTGTTACGCAACACTTGCACCCTTCTATCCAGTATCAAAGTTGGCTGCTCAATGAAGGATAGGTCCTTCCGGATCGGTAAAGGTTCATATTTTAAGATATGGGATGGGTCGGGCTGATATTTTCGTTGTGAAGATACATGAAAGACATTATGGACATTTGCCAATTAGGGTAGTAAGGCAAGTCTATAAGCGACACCTCCGATTCTTTCCAGGATTTCAAATGGTCCGATGTAACGTGGGCTCAACTTTCCTTTCTTGCCGAATCTCATAATGCCCTTTATTGGTGAGGATTTTAGGAAAACTCGATCACTTTCCTCAAATTCAAGATCTCTCCTTCGGTTATCGGCATAACTCTTTTGTCGACACTGAGCTGTCCTGAGCCTTTCACGAATTAATGCTATTTTATCTGTGGTTATCTAGACAATTTCTGGCCCCAAAAGCTTTCTTTCACCAACCTCGTCCCAACATATGGGTGACCTGCATTTCCTTCCATACATGGCTTCATATGGTGCCATCTGAATACTGGCTTGGAAGCTATTATTATAAGCAAACTCAATCAGGGGTAAATGGTCATCCCAGCTTCCTGTAAGGTCAATAACACAGGCCCTCAGCATATCTTCCAAGGTTTGGATGGTCCTCTCCGATTGTTCATCAGTTTGGGGGTGAAAGGTAGTACTAAAGGTGAGTCTCGTCCCCATGGCTGACTGTAGTCTAGCCCAAAATTTAGAAGTAAACCGAGTATCCCTATCCGATACAATACTGACAGGAACTCCATGCAACCGCACTATTTCCTTAATGTACAACTGAGCCAGTCGATCCAAAGTGTACGTCGTGCGAATCGGTAGAAAGTGGGCAGCTTTGGTTAACCGGTCCACAATGACCCAAATGCTATCATGTCCTGAATTTGTTCTAAGCAAGCCAGAGACAAAATCCATAGAGATGTGCTCCCACTTCCATTCTGGCACCGGTAAAGGCTGCAACAACCCAGCGGGCCTTTGATGTTCAGCTTTTACTTGCTGGCATGTTAGGCATTTAGACACAAATAGTGCTACCTCTTTTTTCATATTATTCCACCAAAAGGTTTTCTTCAGGTCTTGATACATTTTAATACTTCCGGGATGTATCGTATAACGAGAATGATGTGCTTCTTCTAAGATAGCTTTCTTTACACTCTCATCATTTGGGACACAAGCCCGACCTTTAAATCTTAGCAAATCCTCACTACATATAGAGAATTCATCTCTCTTTCCTTGCTTCACCTCTTCTATAATTGTTATAAGCCGAGGGTCTTTCTTTTGTGCCAATCGAATCTGTTGAATTAATTGGGGTTCCGCCTTAATGTTGGCAATCATACTTACCACACCATTAATGGACGGAGTTGGATGCCAATCCACTATTTCCTCTAACAATCGCATTTCTTGGATCATTAGATGAGCTAAGACTCTCGTAGATTTTCTACTTAGAGCGTCGGCCACAACGTTAGCTTTTCCTGAATGATAATGGATTGTACAATCATAATCTTTTAAGAAATCCATCCATCTTATCTGCCGCATATTTAAATCCTTCTGAGAGAAAAGGTATTTCAAACTCTTATGATCCGTGTATATTACGAATTGCTCACCATATAGATAATGCCTCCATATTTTCAAAGCGAATACTATTGCAGCTAGCTCAAAATCATGAATTGGATATTTTTTCTCATATTCTTTCAACTGTCTGGATGCATATGCCACTACTTTCCCATATTGCATTAATACACAGCCCAAACCTTTATGTGAAGCGTCACTATAAATCACAAATCCCCCACTCGCTTCAAGAATAGTTAAAATAGGTGCTGAGGTTAATCGAACTTTTAGTTCTTGAAAACTCTCCTCACATGCACTTGTCCACTCAAATTTGACATTTTTCTGTGTCAATCGAGTCAATAGGGTTGCGATTCGAGAAAATCCTTCTACAATTATGGTACCATAATTGTCACACCCCAAGAATTTACAATACTGTTATTCCTGAGATGTGACAGACAAAACATATATACATCTATTGATAGGACAAATTTACAGTGGCGAGGTCTTACAAAGTAAATAAAGAAAGCTAGTACAACAACAGTATCTTCCAAGGTTGATCTTGACTAACACTCAAAATGAATCCGCAGTTATCCTGAAAAAATGTTTACCATAGTTTGATGAGTTTGACTACTCAGTAAGTGATCATCATAATCCTAAAAATAATCATGATTGGAAGATATCAATATTTTCCAAAATGAGATCTATTAACAGAAATGCATCAACAGTTTCACTTTCAATAAATGCATAACTAAGTATAATCCGAGTAATTGAAATGCTTATAACACTTTTAACGGCAGTACATAATTCAAAGGATTTCACAAAATACCCTACTGGCGTCCCAAAAAGGTCACCTATATACCCCATCAGCGTCCTGATGGGTCCACTTAATCCCTATCGGCGTCCCAGATAGGTCCACTTAATCCCTGCTGGTCCACTTATACCTCACCGGCGTACCGAATGAGTCCACTTAATCCCTACCGGCGTCCCAGATAGGTCCACTTATACCTCACCGGCGAACCGGATGAGTCCACTTGCATACTTAAATTATTTCTAATCTCTTTAAACATTCGAAAGCAGCAATATCATGTACTCAACATATCACTGAAACCATTAATATGAATTTCACTTAAACCATTAATAACAGTCAGTCTCTATAACATTTCAAAAATAACCAATCAAATATTTTGGGCTCAAATTTAGAAAGGTAGCTGTTTGTAAAGGCATTCTAGCATAATTGCCAATTTAATATGTATAGAAAAACTCTTATAAAAATTCAAGAATACAGAATTATCACAATTTATGGAATATCAATTCACAATATAAACATTTCACAACAATACGATAATCAATTGCAAAAATGTCAATTTTTGAATAATAAGGCAGTCATTTGCACATGAATTTTACAATGTCTAAATATTCAAAACAGTAGAAAGAAATATCACAATTTTACTAAAAGCAGAAATATCACATTTATTTCTAACAATAGACAAGAAAAATAAATAAATTTATTTTTCTAATTTACAGCATTCAAAATTTCTAACATAGATAAAATATCACAATTTTTTATTAAAAAGATTATTTTTCAAGATAATGAGGTCACGTGCGCATAAAATTTATCGTGCCTAAAATTCATGATAATAAGCAGAAATAATTATTTCCTTTTATTTTAAAAAAAGAATGGATTATTTTTCGAGACAATGATGCCACTTACCCCTAAAACTGATAAAATAAAGATCTTAGATGGAAATATCACTATTTATTAAAAATAAACTATTTTTCAGGAAGACGATGTCACTTACACACAAATATTTGAGAGGGAACTTCGATAAAATTCAGCTAGAGAGAGAGAGAGAGAGAGAGAGAGAGAGAGAGAGATCTCAAAATTTTCTAGGGTAGGAGTGCTCACCTCCCCTATTTAAATTCTTAGAACGTATTATTATAATATTTTATTACGCTCTACCTCATACCTGAGGTGTCGCGTTAAGCGTCCGCTTTTAACATACGAAAACCACGTCTGCTAAAGGACGTGGCGAGCAGCAGGCAGCAAGAAGCAAAAGCAACAGGCAAAGGCAAAAGCAAAAGTTTAAACCAAAGTAAAAACTTGTGAAAATAGTGATGGTCCTCAAGGACCATCATACTCAAACAGACGATCACCTATTTAAAAGCATCTTTTCTCCTTTTATTTTTTTATTTTTATTTTTTTTTTGTTTTTGAAATTTTAGGATTGTTACAAGAATAGATAAAATAGATATAAACGAGTTTCTCAACCATCCGATGACAAAGATGGATAGTTCAAACGTGGTTTACCTTTCCTGGTGGATATTGAGTACGACATGATACCCTTCGACCGTCCCTTCCTGAAATTAACGGTTTGAGGGACCTATCAGTACACATGCGAATCATCAAGTAGTATACTATGTTTCATCATCCTAAAACATTATCGGTTGGGGTTTGTGTAAGGTGTCAAACTTATACCATTCAGGTAAGGTGCGCCTCAAAAGTATGCTGAAAATGTAGTTTCGGTGCCGTAAAGCCTTGTGATGATATGACAATCTCTTGTTGCTCCCAATTATAAAATTTAAAATTTCAAAAATGGTGATGATCATGCAGATCTATACACACTTGAAAATCTTGAAAATGGACGGCCTAAATAATGTGTTAGATGATGACCTATTGTTAGGACTAGAAATCTCTATTTTTTTTTTTTCATGTCTATGAATCTCGAGGTCAAGATGATCAATTCGAGAGTTTTCTATTATAAGAAGAACCTTTTCTAGTGCAATTTTTAGGTGCACCCTACTCATACAATATAGGGGTGACATCTTATATAAACTTTTTGCATTATAAAATACAAGTGAGTTTTAGTTGGAGTCTAGTAGGAATGAGACCTCAAACTTGTGTAGCCAAATAAGGAGGCATTACTTTTTGTGATAACAAATCCTAGTGGCAATGGCATCACAAATCAATTCTTTTCCTTGGGTGGTTAATCTTGTCCAAATCCAAAACTTAGTGTTCCTCCCATTATATATTGACCACTAACTGAACTAAGAGGTCAAACCTTGCATTCATGGAATGCTAGAAAAGTAGAAAAAAATATCAAAATTGGGAGTTTTTTTTTCTTGAATTTTATCTTTATTTTGGTGAACATGAGACATATGGGGCATGTTTTTCCCTCTCGCTTCTCCAACTTCAGTGGAACGTTTATTTAAGGGTGTGGTTTGTACAAAGGGGAGGTTCTAAACAATCAAAGTAAAGCGTACTTTCAAATAGTGTCGAGAAATGTGGTTTTAATATTGGAAATCTTTGTGATAGTCTTAAAATATATTTTCATATCTAATTGTAAAATTTCAAGCTTAAAAATAGTGTAGATCGAGCAGAGCTACGAAAACTTTAAAATCTTGAACGTTGATAGTCTAAAAATGTATTACAAAATGTATTATTTCCAAAACGTGAAATCTATTTTTTTTCTCATGTCCATACATTTTGATGTCGAGACGATCAATTTGAGGATATTTGAGCATCAAAACAACCTCTTCTAGTGAAAGTTTTGAGGGGCGCTCTAATTTGATTTTTTAGAGCATCGCACTTATATAAACTATTTCCTTTATCAAATTCACATAAACTATTTCCTTTATCAAATTCACATGATTCCACAAAAGTTTAGGTATATTGATATTATCAAAGTCATCGGACTTTCCATCATATTGTTTCATCTTTTTCTATTGGAATTACTTTTACGACTCCAAGTTCCTATCCTGCATGGGATCAAAAGGTCCTAAAGAAATAGGAAAAAGGGTGTCCGACCTCATATATTTTCCTTTTAGTCTGTGAATGTATAATCTTTAAGATCCGAATCAAGGGTGTTCAACCTCATATAGAAGGTTGATATAAACTGTAATAGGATTTGGAAGTTCCTATAACACCTCACGTACTCAGTATATATGTAAAACCTCTAATTTTTTCATGATATGAAACTTAAGGGTGAATTTGGCCCCAGTTGTGTTAGCCCGTTGATTTATTTCTCTGATATAGAGTCATAATATGATGAACATATTCCTTAACGTATTTCAATGCGACTACTAGCCCCACTTCATCTCTTTAAAAAAACTGGGCCAAATGACATTCAAGACACCTAAAGTTGTGGAGGTAAGGCTGACATTGTTTAAACTAAAGTTCTGTTTATACGCAAATCTGAGGCAAAAAATGGACTCTAGTCTATCCCATCTTGATATGTGTCCAATTTTTTTTTTTTAAAACACATCAATAGAGTGGGTTTTGTCGAATTACTATCTAGAAGAATTAGCTTGAAAGATCTATTTTTTTGCAAACTGCGGTAGGTGCTGGCATTGATCCTTGTAAAAATCCAAGAAACTTTGGGAAAACTCATAAAAAAAATAGGAAGACTGGTTTTTAAAAGATTCTAGAAATAATAAGAGCAAATATTAAAAGAAATGAAGCATCTATGCAATATCTATAGGTGAGATGCTATAGTGATTCACCCCATAGGCCCATCACGGTCTGAAAAAGTCAGACGGCGTGCGGTTTTCGACCGCCACGGATCCAGCATTGTAGGTCAGTGGCAATAAAAAATTCACATGGAACCGCACCATCAATAAACCGCGCCGTTCGTTGCAGGTCCGTTCAATAAACCGTCACGAATATAATAAGTCCGTGACAGTGGCGAAACACTGTAGCACTTCGCCTATGGGCATTTTTTAGGATTTTTCTAAAAAAAAAAAAACAAAAAACAAGGTGGTAGCATTAAATACCAAGAAAACCAGAGATTCTAGGACCCACACCTGGAATTAGGGCCTAGACCAAAGATTATGAATTCTTCCTCCTTTTATCTTCGGATCGAATTATCTTGAACTTCAGGATAGAGTGACTTTGGTTGGCTAGGAGGGATGTCCTTCCGTGAGGGTATGAATTTTGCATATATTAGGGATTAGGGTTTGGTCTCCTAAGGCTTTGCTAAAGTTTAGAAATTGTAGAACTAAGAGGCTAGGGTTAGGGTTTTCATTCTATAAAAGGTCCAAAAAATGAGCGCAATAAGTACTTTTATAGGCCAAAAACATTTAAATTAAGAAAAAGGCAGACCTTTAGTACGGCAGCATGAACGTTCTTTATACATTGGAAATGTAAGTTTTGTGAAGGAAATTATGCATGCCAATAATTGATTATTGAAAAAAACACAGAAATATTCACTATTGAATGATGATTCCCATGTTGGAAACAATGTTTCAAAAACCATGATTCGAATAGCAAAGACGAAGTGTGGTATAAGAATTGGGATGGTATATAATGAGATCATTTATCTTTGGCACGGGAAAATCACAATTACTTATAACCATCCGATGTAAAATCTGATAACTTAAGTGTGTCACAAAGTTCGAAATTTTTTTTTTTGAATTTTGAGCTTGGTACTGCATCCAATAGTCAAGATTAATTGAGACCACCTTATACCAAAGGTAAATGATCTCATTATATACTTTCTCATAAGAATTTTATTGAAAGCATGATCAAAACAAAAAAACGTTTTTAATTTGTTTTGTTTAAATATCATCCTTTATAATTTGTTTGAACGTATGGATCTTGGGATGGTATGCACGTACCAAAATTTTTAATTGGACATGGTCCATCATGAACGATAGTGTGATGGAGCTATTTCGGCCACTGGGTAACTATAAAAGTTATTTTATATGTGGGTTGTGGTTTGTATAACTCCAAGCCTCTAATCAAAGCAAGGTGCACCTCCCAATATTGTCAAAAGATGCTGTTTTAATATTAGAAATCTATGTGATGTCCTGAAAATTTATTGTCATATCTAATTATAAAATTTAAAATTTCAAAAGTAGCCGAGTATATCTATGAACACTTGATAATCTTAATAATTGATGGTCCAAAAATACATCGCATTACAAGTTACACTATTTCTAAGGCTTGAAATCCATTTTTTCTCATGTTCATACACCTTGAGGTCGAGATAATCAATTCGAGGAGTTTTGGGCTTCAAAATAACCTGTCTTAGTGAATTTTGAGATGTGCCTTAAATTGATCGTTTAGAGCCTCAGCCTTATATAAATATTTTCCTTTATATATTGGAATGTGTAGGGCTTTGTGAAGGCAACTATGCATGCTAATACTCAATTATTCCAAAACAAAAAGAAATATTGAGTATTGAATGATGATCCCCACATTGTTGAATCTTAGTGCTTGTTGGAGCCAATGTTTCAAAAATCATGATACGAATTGGAATTTCTGGATCTAGATAGCCACCAGTTTGGTTCTAGTTTTTAACCGATATTTATCGAATATATAAAGTAATACACTAATTCTTTATCAAATAGCACATGTTGTTGTTTTGGTTAGTGCAGTCGGATTTCCAATGTAATCGCCTGCCATGATCAAAAGTTTTAAAATTTTTGTTTTGTTTTTTTGGATAATTTGGTGGGGAAGACATGCCTTTATTCATTTTTTTTTCAAATAGTGTAGGAGTAAGTTTTTTAAAAGAGTTTTCAAATAGTTTTAGGAGTAAGGAATGAAAACCATAACATGGTGAATGAAGTGTTGGGGTGGTGCCACGTTCCCATTGCCTTTCCCAAATTTTGTTTTGTTTGTCCTCTTTTAAAACATTGCTGAAAACAAGGAGGTGATTCAAACCTATTAGGGCCTGTTTGGTTTCTTGGATTCAGATTTTTAAGAGTCGCTTTTTTTGGAAAAGGTTGGGCTAATCGTGTTTAGTTCGCTTAGAATTGACATTTCTGTTGGAATAGAGATTTTTGTGGGATTCTTGAATGCTCATTTTAAGTCTAACTTTTGGAAATCTTAATTCCATCAAAATAGGCGAAATTGACATTTCATCGAAATGACCCATTTTTTTCACAGACCAATATTAAAATTCTAGAGAAGACAATTATATCAAATTCAATAGATAGAAAGTACAAGAAATTTTCTAGAGGGAGAAAATATATGAAATTTTGTAGAGAAAGAAACTATCTCAAATTTTTAGACAGAGAAACTATCTCAAATTTAAAGTTTTAGAGAGAGCATCTTAAAATTTTAGAGTGAAAAACTAGTTTAAATCTTATGTTTTAGAGAGAAAAAATATCTTAAATTTAAAGAAAGAAAATTTAAATTTTTTTAGACTTTCCCTTCTTCTTTTGAATATTAATATTTTTCTTTTTTAAACGCGTGAGGTAAAGAACTTATATTTAGTGTGCCGCAAAACTGTCCACAAAAGTCAAAACACGATTTGCTTTTCATTATTATTTTTGAATCTTATCTCATACCATTTGGTCAATGGGGGATGTCAAAGGGTTCAAAGGCTAGTTTGTACCTAAAATCTCACCAAGAAAACTATCTTTTGCACATAAAAGGTAAAATCTGACGTTTAAATATTAACAAACATGGATTTGAATAAAAAATAAATAATAATTTTTAACTGGTCCATCTGAGATTGAAATTGATATTGATAAATTTTTTTTTTTAAAAAAAAAAAAACAGAAAAAGATTCTTGGATTATCTCTTGGTATCAACCCAACCCGGCCCAATTAGAAGGCTTTTTTTTTTTTTTTTAATTTAAATCTTCCTTCAAACGTGTTTGTTTCTAAGCCAAAAAGAAAAGTCTATAAAAAATTATTCTAAAATATTTTTTTGAAATTTTTTTTTTATAAAATAATATTAAAGAATGAAAAATTATTGAGAAGAGGGTGGGGACTCGTGACCACTCACCAACTCATTCCCCACCCCCACATTGATATGAAAATGGTTTCCCTTGGTTTTGCGTGAGAAGCCCCAACTCAATCACTTGTGAAATTACTTACATGAGATATGGCAGAGAGATCCCATTTTTTTGGAGAGAGACTCTCCATCACCGAGCCCTCCTCTCCTGCTCCGGACCCACAGTCCCCTCACGGCTCTACCCACTCGTGATCACGGGGTCAACGGCCATAGGCACCATCTTGAGCCACAAAAACACAAGGCCCACCCTCTGTTTCCATCCAAGCCTTCTGGGCTCTTTTCCCCATCTCTCTTGCCTCATTCATTCTCTAGTTTTTGCAGCCTACCTCGGTTCTCTGTCTCCCTGAAATTCCAATTCTTGTTCCTACTGCTAGCTTTCCTGCTTATTCCTTCACAAAAAAAAGCTTGAATTCACAAGTGCCACAATGCCACCTTTGTTTTTTACCTTCTCGAACACTTTGACATGATCCGATCCAAACAGCACAAAACGTCCTGCAACAATTATTTGCATTACCTATATTAATTTGATCTCCATTCCTGGAATATGTTGCACGTTCTCTCCTGCACGAGGCTTGGCCGTCTCCATCTCTGATGTAGTGAGTATGGGAATTCTTCCCCTCCCCTCACGGTGAACTTTGATCGAGCTCGTGTCCTGGACCTGCGCAGATCCTACTTGTGCTTCCTAGACACCATCGTCACAGTGCTCCAAATCTCCGTCTTCCTAGGCATCTTGCACTGTTTCACGAAATGACCCGATTTTCATCAATGATAGCATGCCTTTTTCCTCTTCTGTTTATCCTGCGATTTACCATCATTTTCCTCCTCTTTGTTAGAGTCCGACTTCAGAGGCTGATTTTTTTTCTTCCTCTCCCGTTGCCCTTGGGTGACCGCAAATCTTCTTCCCTCTCTTTCACATAGAGCTCCACCATACCGTCTGTCTTGCTCGAGGTTCTTGGTTAACTACGAGGATCTTGACCGGCGTGGGTTGCATGGGCCAACCTTGAAGCTCTATCAAAGACACATTAAACTTGGGTCTTAGCCCACAGATCAGATGATCAACCTCCGCATCCAGCTTTCTCGAATCCATGACTCTTCATTAAGTTTGGAGTTCTCGTTTCACAGGTTATTCACTTTCATAAAATACTGATAAACCGAACCCTGCGTCAACCAATCAAGCTCATTCTCTAGCAAGTGCAGCCGATTGTTGTTTGCTCGAGAGAACAAAGATGAATGGACTTCCCGTGGTGTTTTTGCATATCTGTTGTAAGCTCCTTCTGGATCGAATCTTTCAGCACAAACAATGCTTTATCCACTTGGGATCTTCCAATTCCACAAGGCGTCTCAATCTCCATTCACAATTTCTGCTGTCTGTGTGATAGCATCGTAACTCCATGCAGGATTGCCATTCGATCGATGTAGTTCTCGATCCTAACATTGTCCGCCATGTCCACCGTATTTCAATTGGTCTCGATGCTTTAATTTTTCAAGTCGAGCACCGCACCCAAAATCGCGAACCGGGCTCCCATAGTACCTGTTGAGTCACGCCGAAGAAAATTTATGCTCGCACCATGCACCCCATGCTGAAAACACAAAAATAAAATCACGCACACACCAGAAACAATGCGCACATATGCACACCTAATCTAGAGAGAGAGAATGAAATTTTATTCACAAAAAAACTACTCTTGACCATAATTAACAAGTCGGGGACGAATAATATATCGGAAGACTAAAACATACGTATTATTTAAAAAATTCAGATAAAAAAATCGGGTCAAAAATAAGAATCGCCCAAAATAAAGGTAAGATATAGAATCATAAATATTTCGGACTTGGTTAAAAAAAACGGAATGAAATAATCAAATATGTAAAAATGGCACAATATAAGATTATGATTTGCAATTATTTTATAGATACATTAAAGCTATTGAATAATAATTTTAAGGCCTTTCCTAGTCTCATTAGAGTAATACTGGATAAAGTTTTGTTAAAGCTGTCAATAAATCCAACAACAATGCTTACTTTGTTGTAAGGACACAATACATATAATATATTTATTGGAGGCATAAAATGAAACAACAACAACTGCAGTACTAAAAACAAGAACTACATTAGTAAATAACAAGAATTGCAAACCAAGGTATATAATTTTGTTCATTTAAAAGAAGGTCTTATATTTAAACCAAAGTTCAATAATATTAAGTTAATGAGTAAATAAATTTATATCAAAGTTCAACAATATTACGTTATATCAAAGTTCAACAATATTAAGTAAATGAGTAAATATTAAGTTAATGAGTAAATATGAAAGAAGTTTTTTTAAAATAAAATAAAATACAGATTTAAATCAGTTTCATTAAAAAAAGAAATTTCTTAGACATCTTTTAAAAAATTCGGAATTCTTTACCGATTTAAAAAATCAGATATTTTTTTTGAAAAAATCGTATTTTAAACGGACAGCCCCCCTCCCCCTCTCTCTCTACAATGCCTCGTTCATGCTAACCCTAACACCCCTAAAGACCTTTGGCCAGTTTCGTGAATTAGCACCCCTAAAGACTTTTGGCCAGTTTCGTGAACTTGGCCGGTCCAGAACTGGCTGGTCAAATCGGAATCGGTCACTGGCCAATTTTGTTTTCGCCGGTTTAGGTGGTCCGACTAGGTATTTTAAAAAATAAAATATAAACACCCAAAAAAATAGGATTTTCTTTTGTAGTATGTTTTTGAATATTTTTTAACGTTTTAGGAATGATTGAAAAATGTTTTGGCCACGAATACTTATTTTTACTTTTTTTATATTATTTCTAAAATACCCTTGAACAAATCAATTTTTTTTGAAATCCATTTATTTCACTACTTTTCAACTTCTTTTGAATATACTTTGTTCAGTTATTCTCTAAAATATTTTTGTTTAGATATTTTGTTACTTTTTATAATTTTTTTAAAGCACTTTTTGAACTGGCCGAGTTAGCGGTTACTCATACCCGGGCCTTGGCCAGTTTCCGAGGCCGGTAAGACCTGTCGAACACTGCCTTCCGCTGCTACCTGTTAGTGCCCTGCCCTCAAGATACCCAACGTCAATGCCTAAGATCGTCATCAATGGCCTCACTGCTACCCATTGACGTTAATGCCCCTCTTCTCTTTATATACAACACAGTGATCCTAACGAGCCTTGACCAATACGTGAGGTATATGTCCTTATAAAAACGATCCTATCTAAATCAGGTAAAAAAATATTCCCTGATCTTATTAAAAGTTACTCAAATCAAATATTCTCCTACCAATTTGAATATAAACCCAAAGACCCCAACAATTTTGTTAATTCTGACTTTGTCATTGAAAAACAGAAGTATCCTAATTTGTATGGCTTTCACCGCCCCGCCCCGCCCCGCCCCATCCCCTCCGGGGATTGTGAGAATAAGCGATGACTCTCAACACCATGTCTGCCTTTCCTGCAGTTAGATAAGTTAGTATGGCTTGTAGTAGGGTTTTCTTACTCTTCGGTATAAGGGATAACATGGACTTCTACTCTGCTCTCAATTTAAGACCCGACTTCTAGTGAAGCTATATGCGACCGGAACGATGTCTTTTAGCGGGCACGGCTCCCATCCTATAGCCTGTTAAAAGAATGAAGTCCTCTTCTTTATGGATGGGAACCAGCTCATAAACTAGTCAATTAAAAGAACTGCGTCCTCTTCCCTATGGCGGGGGCCTGTTTGCTTGGGGAAAACATGCCCCTAACAGTAGGGAAGACATGAGCCTACTCATGTTTTTCAATAAATTAGGAAGTTAGTTTTTTTGAAAGTTTCATTGGGTAGTGTCAGCAAGATTGAAAACCATAACATGATAGCTAGGTACAGGGGTGCTACCACCACAACCCAGCCCCTCTCCAAACACTCTAGTTATAGCACATATTTTCTGCCCTAGGACTAGTCTTTCCGGGGAGATTTCGGGTGCGGCTTCATGCTTATTAAAATGACAATAGTGAAGAGAAAGATGAGCAAGAAGGAGAAGAAACGTTTTAACAACTTTTTCTCTAACAAGGGTGCACACAAAAGATGTGGCCCATGATGGAATACTGCTTGAAAGACAGATCTAGAATATCAAACATGTGGCATAGGTTCTCTCAACCGTAGTGGAAATCACCCTATAAACCCCACTACATGATTCATATCGTTAAATTTCCACCCTATAAACCCCACTACATAATTCATATGGTTAATTAATGCTTATCGTACACATTAACTTAATAAACATACCATTAAGTGGGATGCCAACATGTATATAAGTAGCTGAAACTCGTGATCCTATCATCCAATGCACTATGAGCTCTCTTAGCATGTGGTTCACTTCCATGGAGCCTTGCAAACCCTATTTGGCAATGATTTTATCCCAGTCCATATATGCAGGCCTGACCTTGTTCTCCAAGGTAGCCATTAAAGGAGGAATGAACCCCTATGTGTTTGTTGTTTATAGGCAAGCTATAGCCTCAGCAGTATTAGCCCCCTTTGCTTACTTTTTTGAAAGGTAATAAAGTCCAGTTATATGGTTTAATTTTTTCTCTCTTCTAAAACTTATCCAATGAGTAGCAAACCATAGCCTCAGCGGTCATGGCCTCATTTTCTTTCTTTGAAAGTTATCAAACCTCAGTTAGAGTTTTTATTTCTTCTTCTCTTTTAAATCAAACTTGTATTCGATGCGTGATTTGATAATAAATGAGAGAGAGAGAGAGATTAAATCAAACTTTTATTCAATGAGTGATTTGATTAATAAATGAGAGAGATAGAGAAAGTGAGAGAGAGATTAAATCAAACATTTATTCAATGTGTAATTTGATTAATAAATGTGTGTGTGTGAGAGAGATTAATCAAACTTTTATTCAATGAGTGATTTGATTAATAAATAGGAGAGAGAGATTAAATCAAACTTTTATTCAATGTATGATTTGATTAATAAAAGAGAGAGAGAGAGAGAGAGAGAGAGAGAGAGAGAGAGTTTGTCCGAATCTTCATTGTTGGCTTTCTATTGTTAAATTAATATTATGCTTTATTTTATGATCATGGTCAGGAAGAAGGCTCCTGCAATGTCCTTTACACTCTTTTGCAAGGTTTTCTTGCTGGCCTTAATAGGGTGAGGAATGTTTTTCTTTCTTATCACTTGTTTTGAAAATGAAGGGAAAGAAATGAATAGCATAAGCCTGTGTTAGTACTGGGCCATGTGTTTGGATACTCGCCGGTCGTGGCCCGAGGGGAGTTATTCGGCCGGGTCTATTATGAGAGGGCTAAAAAGTGCTCGAATTTTTTTAAAAAGATATAATTGATTTCTAGTAGGAGAATCTTTCAAAAATTAAAAAAGAAAATGACAAAATAGGTAATATGGGACAAACAAAACAAAAACCTCACTAATCTTTTCCAGTAGATATCCAAATAAAATATGATATATTTATAAAATATTTTTTTTATTTTTTTGTTTAATTTTTTCGAAAAACATTTTTATATACCTCAACTTGTACATAAAAGTTGGAGATGCTTGGCCTCACTATTGAGTGAGGCTGAGTAACTCAGCCGAGTCCAGGTGGACTTCACCAAGTCTTGAAAGACTAAGCCTAACTTTGGGTTCGGGAAGAGCTAACTATTAAAGACCGCCCAAACATGTGATTGGAAATTAACTGGTCAGCTTTATTAGATCTAGATTGCCATTGAGCCGTTTAGGGTTCTGGTCCAATCAAAATGGACTTCAATTGTTAGTTGAACAACTTAGACTGTACTTTAAGAAAAATATAGAAAAAGCATTTGTAAATATTGCAAAAGAAGTTGTTCAACTTTATTTAGCTTATTTAATTAATTAAAGGAAAAGTTTACAATGAGACCACATACCTTTTGTACTAGGTGGTCACAATTATTTTGACCATTAGTTGTGAAATTGGGTTGCTGCATGTATTTCAAACGAAATTTTCTCGAACTTTATAATATACCCAAGCAGTCAAACTTCATATTAGATGAGTAACTGTGACCTCCTTATACAATAGGTAAATGTCTACCTTAAACTAAACAAGTAAGATACACTTTTAAATGTTACCGGACAATATAGTTTCGATGTTGAAAATCTTATAATAGCTTAAAAATACATGGTCAACCCTAATTATGAAATTAAAATTTGTTCAACCCTAATTATGAAATTAATTTTTTTAAAAATAGTGCACTTCGAGCGGATCTAAAAATACTTGAAGCTCTTTGAAAATAGACGGTTCAAGTAACTTGTTACAAGATATAATATTTTTAGGTCTAACAATAAATTATTTTTATATTCATAAATCTCAAAGTCGAAATGATCAATTGGAAGGTTTTCCAACTTCAGAACAACTTTTCTATCGGATTTTCGGAGTGAACCTTGCTTCTATAGAATAAGGTTGCCACCTTATATGAACTTTTTTTTTAATCAAAACCAACTAGTCTGATGGATTGAAACCAATTAAATTTTTTTTTTTTGTTAAGTTTTCCTCCAAATCTAATTTTTATAATGGACTAGACCGTCGTGGCCATCAAACCAAGTGATTTGATCCGACCAGTAGGTCCGGTCCAACCTTGATAACAATGCAAAACTACAATAAGCTTATGTGGATATTGCATAAATAAAGAATTTGATGAAGAAAAAGGCATGCATTGTATTGTATTGTAGGATTACTGTGAGCATGGACTTGTACTACGTTGCGTTCAAATACACGACAGCAACCTTCGCAGCCGCAACCTCCAACGCCATTCCTGCTCTTACGTTTCTCATGGCCATTCTTCTTAGGTAAAACTACAACACCCCTCTCTCTCCACAAAATACCAAAAGTGTCCATAGCAGAGAGCGATCTAATGAACTCTTAACTGCAACTTACACCTTGTGAGACAGCAAGTCAGATGATGAAATACTTTTAATTGCAACTGACGAGAGAGAGAGAGAGAGAGAGAGAGAGAGAGAGAGAGAGAGAGAGAGAGAGAGATTGATTGATTATGAAGCGGTACTCGGAGGCCTGATGAAACTCCTTTAATTGCTAGTAGTGTTCAGACTCCCGTTACTCGGATTTGCCCTATGGGAGATTTTGAGTTGCCGCGAGTTGTGTGACCAACTCGAGGCATATAATTTTTTTAAAAAAACTATAATTTTTTAAAAGATAGAACAAATATTTTATAAATTTTTTAAGAGTAACAATCCTATGACACTCTCGCACATCTGTGTGTGTAGGATTTTAAAGGATCACCATTAAATTTGGCACAAATCTCTAAAAAAGTCAAGTCTCACATCCATGTGATAACTTTTCTAGAGATCTGTGCCAAATTTAATGATGATCTTTGGGTTCCTATACACATGAGTGTGGGAGGGTCTCATAGAATCATTACTCATTTTTTAAGTGATTTTGATGTTTTTGGTAACATTGGTGGTGTTTTGAGACAAAATCCCTATTTTTATATTTTGTAATCTTTTAATTTCTTTATAGTGTCCCAAATTGTAAAGGAAAATTATTTAATGTGGGCTGGACCGCGTCACCACATATGCAGTCTAAAAAGAGTAAACCATCCATCTTAAAGATGGATGCAAGTAGGTGTTCCATCTAAAAACAATAGAAACTAACGGTCCAACTTAAAGATGGATGCATGTAGGTGTTCCATCTAAAAACAATAGAAACTAACGGTCCAAATGTTACCTTACTAGAATTTTTTTTTTTAAAATTTACTTAATTTTTCATAATCATGATCTACATGTTAGAGATTACATATCCTTAAATATTAAATCCAAAAATACATCTAAATAATAGATTGATTAATAGGCCCGCATTTCTACATTTGTGGGCTTGTTGTAAATTAATTTTTCTGGATCCATTTTTCCTCTACTTTTTAAAGCTTAAATTTTTGAAGTTGTTTTATTTATTTATTCTACTTTCTCTTATATGTTTTTATTTTTTCAGATTTTTCATTTTTTTTTCTTTTATTTTTTAAGGTATATTGGCCCTATACCGGACTTGGGCAAGTCCACTCGAACTTGCTCGAATAACTTGGCTCGGCCAAGAGGAGGTCCCTTGGCCAGCCGAATTTCAAAACCTCGAGTGCAACACGAGAGAGAGAGAGAGAGAGAGAGAGAGAGAGAGAGAGAGAGAGAGAGAGAGAGAGAGAGAGAGAGAGAGAGAGAGAGAGAGAGAGAGAGAGAGAGAGAGAGAGAGAGAGAGAGAGAGAGAGAGAGAGAGAGAGAGAGAGAGAGAGAGCATTACATATGAAGTGATAATGCAATCCACCCCCTTTTTTGTAGGATGGAAAGGCTTAACATGGGGTATGTCCACGGTCAAGTGAAGGTTGTAGGGGCAGTGATTTGCATAACAGGGGCTTTCATACTGTCCTTGTACAAAGGTCCTCCTCTTAAGTCTCTCAACTTGCACCATTCATCTCTGCATTCCATCACCTCTTCAACTGCAAGTAAGGACGAATGGGTGAAAGGTGCCTTCCTCATGCTCACATGCAATGCAGCATGGGCCTTATGGCTCGTTTTGCAGGTTGGCCTATTGCTGATGCTTGCATTATTTATTTATTTATTTATTTAATGTAATGCATTATTTATTCATTCCTACAATTCGAAAGGTGACTTTTTAAGAACTGTGTTTAGTTGCCGACTTTTAGTGGCACTGCATCCTAAGTTCGATTCCTACTTAGCGGTACTATATCTCAAGTTCGATTCCTGCTTTTTAACTAAAAAAAATAAACTAATAAGTAAAGCATACCATTCACTACTAGAGTACGGTATTCTTGCACTATAAGATGGTAACTACTAAGTTTAAGTGAAAGATGGTGTATAGATTTTATACTCTTCATGAGTCATGATATAGTTTTCATTCACTACTAGAGTATTCTTGCACTATGAGATGGTAACTACTAAGTATATGTGAAAGATGGTGTATTTTATACTCTTCATGAATCATGATATAGTTTTCATTGGTGAGTATAGGGAATATCTCGGAATGGGGTTGAGGTCGCGGTGTAGTATCACTTGGGCATTAGCTCCTGGTCTAGGTTTTTATTCTCTTTGATACATTTAAAAACTACAAACTATTTCTAAAACAAGTAGGGGCTTCTATTCTTTACTGATCTACCTAAAACAAAAGTATAGTGAATCTCAACTATACGTTGTAGTGAATCTCCACCAACTCCTTCTTCGTCATCCTCTTTTTCATCATCGTCTTTCTACTGATAGAAGATTGATGAACTCTACAACCATCATGGCCATTTAGACTGCTATATACCTCCCCGAATTTTCCAACCAATTAAATAAAAAACTTATTATTATTATTTTTGAATAGGTTAAGCTCGGGTTTTCTAATGTTTATAAAGGTGCAATTTCAAAACGAAAATTTTTATTACATTACAACTTGACAGTACAAATAAGCTGCACCATATAAATTCAGTAAAAAAGAGTATTCCGACCTTTTATTTGGTCATTTCGACTTCAAAATATATAGATATAAA
Source organism: Amborella trichopoda (assembly GCF_054954075.1). Taxonomy (NCBI): domain Eukaryota; kingdom Viridiplantae; phylum Streptophyta; class Magnoliopsida; order Amborellales; family Amborellaceae; genus Amborella; species Amborella trichopoda. Next base: position 5,213,548 of record NC_142346.1, on the reverse strand, counting down.
AAGAAAATTGAATTTCAAGTCCTAAAAGTAGTGAATCGTGTAATAAGTCATCTGGGTTGTCTAATTTCAAGATTTTCGAATATTTATAGATCTACCTGATATGCACTATTTTAAAATTTTTAATTTCATAATTAGGGTTGAACATGAAGTTTTGTGCCATAATAATGGTTTCGACACCAAGACTATATCTGCCGACAAAATTTGGAGTGTGACTTACTTTATAATATAAGGTGGTCAACTTATACAAACCTCACCCTTCGAATTTTTTTTTTTTTTTTTTTAAAATTCTTTAAAGGACACAATGCAATCATTTATCATTTACATATGCATCTAAATAATCCATCGGAGATATTGTTTGAATGTTGAAACATCCTCTAATAGATCATCTTGACATCGCGATGTATGAATATGAAAAAAAAAAAAATTTATGAGTCCCAGGAATAGTGCATCTTGTAACACATTATCTAGACCGTCCATTTTTAAGATTTCCATATGTTAATAGATCTAGTTGATTTTAACCATTTTTAGAGCTTAAAATTTTATGCTTAGATATAAAAATAGATTTTCAGATATAATCCTAAGAATTTTTTACATCAAAATTACATTTTATAATAAAATTTGGAGATGTGTCTTAATTGACTTGTTTAAGGTTGCAATCTTATACAAACCACACCTTTTATCTAATGAACACATATATTATGCGTATGGGAAGCATAATGTATGCCTACCTCCTTAGTTAAAAGATGTACTTGGGAGGAGTTTTTTAATCTAAAATTTTGGGAACCACCAAAGAATCACTATATGATTATTTTCTAAGGAAAAAAACTTAAGTTTTTGAGTTTTTGACCCTTAAATCTTGCCCTTCAAACTTTGGACGGTCTCTGTCTTGTCTTGATACATTTTCTTTTTAGTACATAGAGAGTTTAATTCCATTTTTATTTTTATTTTTTTTATTTTTATTGAGGTTAGACAATGGGTTGAAGATGTTACATTCCTAAAATTTGCAGTCTAAAATTACTCTTCTATTGGGTTTTACCACAGGGAGTAAATGGGTAATATATTCCCACAAGAGTATAAAATCTTTTAGCTTATCTTATAATGTTTTTATTTTGGAAGAAATTTTATAAAATAACAATCAAGGTGATTTTATTGAGAAAAAGTACATAATAAGATTATTTACTTTTAGTTTGAGGAGGTCACATTTACTTTGGCCGTCGTATGTGGAACGGGGATCCATTTACTTTTCATTCAAGGTCACAATAATTTTGGCCTTTGGCCACGAAATCAGGCATTTCAAAGTGTGGCAGTGATCAGATTTAAATTTCAAAAAAAAAATTAAATCTAAATTTGATGAGATACCTATATATTCATAGATCACATTTGATGGTTATTGATAATTGAAACCGTTCTCATAGTATACGATCCCTTTTGTAAATTATGAATCTTCATTAAAATAGTTTGCGGTTTGGGTCCCAGCCATTAAACTCGAGGATGCCATATTAGCAGTTTAAAATTTGATCACTCACATTTATTTCTATATGAATCGAAACTTTAGTGTCGAAAATTTATGTCCGTACTATAAATAAAATAGAGAGTTACGTGGAGGTCTAAATTTTGAAAAACTTACATAGAGGTCTATTTGTTTGCTTTTTAATTTTGCTTTTTGTCCGATGTTCCAAACATCATATTATTATTATTATTATTGTTATAAAGTTTTTGAAGTGTAGGGATCAATCTGTGTATAGATCCTTTAACCACTTAGTTTATGTGAAGATTATGCAAGCCAAGGGGTCCAAATTCTAGAACCTTACACCATACGTGGACCATACATTGCAGCCTAGGGATATGTTTGAGGCTTACACTTCGGACCACATGGCTTGCGTGAACATTATATGACATGCTTCTCGGATCCACCTGGGAGATCTCCCGCATGTTAATATTATTACTATGACTTATGATGTTGTTCGTGTTCTCCATGAAATCTGTATTCCTCTCCAAGATTGATTATGAAAACATAGGGACCACCTAAATATGATATTTTACAATAGTTTAGGGCCGTGAACGTCAAGGATATCCTCATTAGTTGCAACGGCTTGGGTACGGGTCAGGTTTGGCCAGAATATTATATTTATATGTGTAAATTACAAAGAAGAACGGTCAACCCACTTTTTTTTATTTTTCCAAAATTGACTCTCGGTGTGAGGATATCCTTGGACCAAATTTGATTTTATTTTTTTTTAATTTTTTTTCATTAGTAGGGTACTACCCTAAAGCTTGGGGCATTGCCCTACTAACGGAAAAATTAAAATTGAGGATTTCATCCTCATACCAAAAGGCAAATTTGAAAAAAATAAAAAAAAGTGGGTTGGCCGACATTCTTTGTAATTTCTACCTAAAAACTGAACATTTCATATTTTAGAAATTGTTTTAAGGTATGTATGTAAAGCACTCTTCAAAATTTTAACTTTTGTAGTCCATACTTTCTAAAATCTCAGTCACGTGTTGAGCTTTTGCGAGAAATAAAGTCCTCTTTTACTTGCCATCTAAGAAACATAGACACATATCCTAGGGTTTGACCATATGTCGATATTTGGCGGACATCAATACGTATGTTGACACTTTTGAGCATGCATACGACATCTCTATTAACTTTCCACTACTATATCTTTTTTTTAGACACATTTCTTCTTTTGAAAGTGATGTTTCTTTTTTTAGAAACTTCATTCTTCATTAAAAGTATTTTATTTTATAAGTAACAAATATTTAAAAGTAACAAATATTTTAAAATAAAATTAGTAGTTTAGAATAAAAAATAAAATTTTTATTAATTAAATTAGGGTTTTCATAAGTCATTGTTACTATAAATAAAAAATAAGATTTTTTTGAACTACTATGAAATTTTTTATGTTTTCTCTCTCCTCAACTAGTTTCTCTCTTTACAAGTCATGAACCACTACTGGTTTCCCCCTTTTTAAGTCTGTGAACTATTGATTTCTTTCTTTCCAAGTTATGGACCACTAGATATTCATCTTTCTTCTTTGTGTGTTTTGTGCCATCTAAAATCTTTATTGTTCCATATATTTTTCCCATTAATGGTATGAATTGTATTGCACCTTGCCATGTGCTGGCAATTGATTTTTAGTAGTTTTGAAAGCTTATAGTTAGGCACTTTTCAATAGCTACACAATAAGGGTGCTACATTTTGAATTAATGATTAATAGCGTGTCTGGATGTCATTTTTTGGGGTTCACGTCTCTAACACTCGTATCTGTGTTAAAAATAAACATTGTGTCTGTATCTATATAATATAGTTTGCTATCCATCAAAATGATTGAAAACTCCTATTCTAGACCATGGAAGTGAACAATTTTGTTGAGTGAGCTCCCAAAGAAAGAACATGGTTCACTCTAGACAATTAGAAAACTTTGATAACAATTGTTGCATCATGAGGGAAGACACTCTTTGGTACAATTTCTAAATTTGGAGTATGTTCACTTGATTTGGTATATTTTTAAGAGAAAATATCTACATATCTCTTATTTTTAGATTTCATTTCTTGATAAACTCAATATTTTAAAAGATATCTTCTAACCCCTTGGCCACTTTAAACCTATTTTTTAACCTAAATAAATATGAGAAAGACCTAAACCGAATCATTTCTCTCTCTTCACTTATATACCCCAAATTTCTCTTTCTCTTTCTTCCTACATCTGTCACTCTCTCTCTCCTCCTCTCAAACTTAAAAAAGGAATTTTTTTCTAAACTTTTTTCCCTCTCCCCATCTCCCAAACTCCTCATACACACACACACACACACACTCTCTCTCTCTGTATTCCCTTATTTTTTCTCTCCGAGTCATCTCTCTTTTTGTATTCTACTATTTTTTTTCCCTAGTTCTATCTCTCTTTTTGTATTCTCCATTCTTTTTCTCTTTCCCTATCTCTCACTCTCTCCCTTCCCGTGTCTTCTTCCCGATCTCTCTCTCCCCATCTCCCAGACCCCCCCTCTCTCTCTCTCTCTCTCTCTCTCTCCTAATATTTCTCCTTATTTTTTCTCTCCATGTCTTCTATCTTTTTTCGTATTTCCCATTCTTTTTCTCTCCCCTGTTTCCCACTTTCTTCACACCGAACTCTTTCTTTGCAGCATAAATATATAAAATTATATGGAAAACATAGATGGTGCATAAATGTTCAATGGAGGTCAGTAAATATTTTCAGGAACTAATATAGATATAGTTTTCAAAAGACATTCTCTAAGTTTTCAAAGGTTCCCAAAACATCATCTGCGCTTTCAAATGGGTTGACAGTCAAGTTGGAGCTTTCAGATGGGTTGGCAATTAAATTGGAGCTTTTAGATTACTTGCCAGTCGAATTGGGATGTGCAATTTATTTATCAAATTGATAGCTCTCGAATTTGTCTATCACGGGGAGAGAGAAAGCGTTAGGAGAGCACCGGAAGAGAGAGTGAGAGACACAGGGAGAGGAAATGGGGAAATAGAGAGAGGGGTTTCATTATAGGGAGAGAGAAAACGTGGGTTTGGCAGATGTGGAGAGAGAAAACGTGAAGGGAGAGAGGTTTAGAAAGAGAGGATGATTTTAGAAAAGATGTCTTTTTAGATTTGTTCGGCCTAAAAAAACATATTTAAATTAGCTCAGAGGGTTAGAAGAAATAAAATCTACAATTTTTATACCCAAAGATATCTTTTAAAACTTTGTGTCTATTGTGAAATAAAAATCTCAAAATAAGAGGTATTGAGATATTTTTCCTATTTTTAAAGCACCAGCCTATTTAAAGCAGGTTTATTAGATATTTTAAGATTGCAAAAAAACACCAACGCAGACCCGTTTGCTTTTCTTTTTTTTTTAATAGTTTTGTCCTGCGTCTTTTGTTTTTCATACCTATACTCATTTTGATCAATTTTATATTCCAAAGTAGCTTAAAATGAAGCAATTTGGTTATGCGGGTTTTGAATAATCAATAGCAAGTATAGACTCATTTAAGTTTTTGAAATTTTACGTGTGGACCTGAAAACAAATGCAGCATTACCGCATGGCCTATAATTTCCCTGATTTTATGTCTAGGTCCTAGTTTGTGTTTTTTTTTTTCTATTCCTGCTTTGGCCTTTTTTTGATGTTATAAACATGTGACCTTTTTTTTCTTCTTCTTCTATTTTTAATTCTTTTATTTTTTACTTTTTATTTTTTATTTTTTATTTTAAACCATCATGAATTCTATGGCTGTATGAAGCCCCATGTATCATACCACCCTATTTCTAGGGGAGCTGATATTAGAAATACCGAATTGCCCTATGATGGGAGCAATCCGATATTCCAAATATCAAATTACCCCATGCTCCTAAAATTTTAGAGTTTTGTTTAGTATGTAGCGCTACAATGTCTATAACCTCGGAGTACCTATCCTTAGTGTGTCCTTTTGTCTCCCTTCTATGTTCTAAAAAACGAATTATTGTTATTTTATAACTGTGAAGTACGTGTAAAAATTTCAATACCTTTTTTTATTTCAAGAAGTGTTACATGAGTCGGGGGACACATTCCTACATTTGTGCCCCCGAGGCATAAACCATCAATCAAAGAATAGATGTAAATGATGGTCTCTCAAAAAAAATAAAATAATAGTTCAAATATTTCTTTCAAAAAATTTTATTTTAGTTTCTAAAAGTATTTCTTTTAACACATGCATGATCTCCATTCTAGTGACTACATATTCCTTAAAAAGTAAGGTCAAAATACATTTTGAAATCAATTATTGGGGGGCTGCATTTCTACATTTGAGTCCATGGATTCATAGAGACCGTGTCATTTTGATTTAGAGGCTGAATCCTAGCCAAAATTTTGGTATTCCTATTACAAAAGTTATTTTATGATATTTTTCTCACAGTTTTATTGAGGTGATTTTAAAAGATGTTTAACAACATTTATTTGGTCAAACCAGTGCATAGGCACCTTCACGTTCAGATATGATGAGTGCTTTAAAAAAAAAAGAAGGTATTGGGTGGCCCGGGACACATCAAAACTCCCTATACTTAAAAAAAGAAGAAAAAGTGCATAAAATATGGAGAAGTCAGACGTTTAGAATATTGAATATTGAGATGTTTTCAATATCGGGCTACCTTAGAGATGGTGCAATTTGAAATTTGGGCATACGACAGTCTTAAAATTCATATCAAATTTGAAAAAAAAAAAAGAACAAGAAAAGGAAAAACTGATTCGATGTTTGCAATATCGAACCAAGGCAAAACATGAATATAAAGAACCCGAAAAAGAAGAAAAGTGGAATAAAATGTGCAAATATAGACCATGCAGTAATTCTGCATTTGCTTTCAGATCCACATGTAAATTATCCTGAACTTTAAAATATGTAAGTTAAACGTTACAACCCTTGCTAATCTAGAATTCAAAGCAACAAAATTGTCTAGACTCCGTAGCTTGAAACAACATAATGCTTCAAACCTTCTAGTAGAAGGGCGACTTTCTCTATGAAATCATCATGGGCACTGGATCTTTTGGATGCTTGAGTCGATTGTTTGTTCTAAAAACTCAGCCCGAGTCCTGGATTCCTCCCTGACCCAACCTAGTAACTCGGCCAAGTCTGAATAGATTTAGCCAAGTAGTGTATAGAGCCCAAAACGCCTTTAAAACAAAAATAAAAAAGTCGTTTAAGATAAATAAAATTTGTAAAGTGAAGCAAAACTAAAGACAACATAAAAAGTCCGAAAAACCTAGAAAAAATATAAAACATAGATATAAAAAAAATTGATTCATAGTTGGAGACATTGAAGAAAGATGATAATATAAAGATAGGGCACATGACAAGAAATGCTCACAAATCATTATAAAAAAATCCAAATTACATAGATTTGTACATTACTTCTATATTCATATATACATTTTGAAAATTTTTAGCCTTTTTTTTTTGGTTTATAGTTTGAGTTACACCGGAGTACTCGGCATGCTTAGGAACCAAGTCCAAGTAACTTGGCCGAATCCAAGTGGATATCCCCCAGTTTTTAATATGTGGTTTGGTATCTATTCATGAATGTGCACTAAGATACTAAATGCTTATAATAAAAATTATATATATATATATATATATATACTTACAGAAAAAAAAAGGGGACCTCTTATACATTCTTTCTCTTTCTCTTGTAGGCTCCCTTGATGAAGGCCTATCCTGCAAAATTGACTTTGACAACTCTACAATGCTTTCTTAGTGCACTCCAGTCTGCAATTGTGGCCTTCGCCATTGAGAGAAGACCCTCTTCATGGAAACTAAATTGGGATCTTAATCTCCTCTCAGTGGTATATTGTGTAAGTCCTAGCCTCCATGAACCCTTTACATTGGCCCTTCAATTTTGCATGATTAAGGCATTATAGGTGTGGTTCAAAGAAGGGCATAGTTTTCTTTCTTTATATGCACTACCATGCTTTTGTTTTCCAAAATAACAGATATCCCTCCCATTGATTGCTTTTCCTTCTCAGGAAAAAGGATTTATCCTTTTATTATGTATGGTTTTTGAGTGGGTATCCTACAAACGCGAGCCATGGCCCTAGCCTGGCACAAATCTGGCCCAGGTGTGCCCAAGCTCTGCTCACGGGCCTATGGTGGTCTGGCCCAGTGTAGGAAAGATCAGGCGGTTCAAATTCTAACCCGGTTAGATTGGAACCGGCTACCCGCTTTAGGTTACCCTGCTGGTTATTTTTTTAAAAAATTAAAACAAATTATAGAAATCTCAAAAAAAATGGAATTTTCTTGTAATGCATTTTTTAATGTTTTTTATCATTTGGGAAAATATTGGAAATTATTTTGACCCTTATAACTTATTTTTATATTTTTCCATCTTTTTAAAAAATTTCAAAAATACCCTTGAGCATAGATCGATTATTTTAAATCTATTTTTTTCATTAATTTTCCCACGAGTTGCCCAATTAGGATGTTTGAACTGGCCGATTCACTTCCAGCCCCATGCCTTGTTAACCGTTTCGGTTTGATTTTCCTACACCGGTCTGGCCATAATCCTTGTCTTTCACTACGGGTATGCTCAACCCATTGCCTCGTAATTGGATCTATCTTGAAACAAGATTGACCTACATAAAAATAAAAAATAAAAATAAAATGGAGAAGGTAATGAAATGTTATCCTACAGGATTGAATTTTTCATTTGGTAATCATAAATGATATTTGTCATTCTAAGATAAATAGGAAAATGGCTCTTGACTCGGTTGTCGGGACCATAAAACTAGATCTTGACATCAAGGGCTCCAATCCCTCCTGCTTTCTCACCCACAAAAAAAAAGAAAAAAAAGAAACCGATTTCAACATGAAATAGTGCCTCAAATCAATATACAATTCAAACCTTCTAAGATTCATCAGATCTTAAATCTTCCTACAAAAACTTAAATTTCTAATATCATCAAACAAATTAGCTTCTTGAGAAATTTATGTGGGTGAGATTTGTATCCTAAAGCTGGGAACTAAGTGTTCAATAATCCATGACAGGGGGTTGCTGTTACTGGTCTGACATATTGGCTTAATTTGTGGTGCATTGAGAAGAAAGGCCCAGTCTTCACAGCCATGTTCACGCCATTAGTCCTCCTCATAACTGCAATTTTGTCAGCCCTCTTATGGAATGAGCCACTGTATTGGGGAAGGTTTGTTATACCAACTATGAGTTTATTACTATCTTGCAAACCATGCAAAATGGCCTTTACGATTATGCACTTGGAGCTGATAACTATAAGAATATTCACTATTGTTGGTAGAGTAAAATGGTAGAAAATTCGAAATAAGGGGTGTACTGCATGCGTTTTAGAGGAAGGGAAATTTTATTAAATGGTCAAACCACCTTAAAAAATGAATGGAGTTGGTAAAATCAACAATTTGACTAAAAAAGTGAATCTTTTAAAGTGGCTTTCTTTTTGGTGCATCCTCAAGAATTCTATCAACAAATTTCCAAATTGCTCTTTTCCGAGGTTTGTTACTTCGAATAGAAGTTATTTGGTAATTTGAACTCGCTCAAGTCATTTGAGCCAAATAACCTAAACATCACTGCTTGTATGAAATCTCAAAATAGGAATATATTTTTTTATTGAAAAATATTGTTTGGATTTAGATCCCAGAACAAGTGGGGTATTTTTTTGTAATTTGTCCCAACTTAACTAGTTCAAGCCAAAAAGATGTAAATAACTTATACTTGATCTAGTTTCCAATCTCGTAATTTTTAATGAAAATAATGTGTTTCAGACCTTCGGGCTTTAGCCCTGGAAGAAGAAGGGTATTGAGGTTATTTGTATCAAGTAAATTAACTTGAGAAAAATTGAACTTTTATAACAAACTAATTGAAGGGAAAGGTTTTTATATTTCCCGTACAACATGGAAGTTCTATCCTCCCCTTACGACCCAGCTGTCCAATTTTGATCAAGAGAGCCACTCACTATTTGATCTTAGATCCGACGTTTCAAAGTATTTTATTTTTAGTTTTTTTTAAAACTTGTATGAATATGAAATTTGGTACGTGATATCTTCTCATTGGGGCGAACCTATAAAAAATATTAAAAATAATTTTTCGATAAAATATAATAATCAAAATACCACTTGAAACTTTCAGGGGTATTTTGGTTATTTTATTTTATTGAAAATATTTTTTTTGTATTTTTTGCAGTACGAGTTTAATAGAGGATTGAACGTACAAAATTTGGTGTCAAAATAGTTTATAGAAAAAAAACTAAAAATAAAATAGTGTAAAGACGTGACATTTTATGGCTAAGGCTTGTTGAAATTACATATTGAAAATTGTTGTTTTGAAGTGGGAAAGTAATTAAATTTATTATCTTGATCTAGAAAATTATGGATTAAAAAGAGAAATTGATTTCAAGCCCCATAAGCACTATGTTTTGTAGCATGCTATCTATATTGTATATTTTCAAGCAGATCTATACTATTTTTGGGACTTCAGAATGGAATGAGTATTCAGACCATTACATGTTTCCACTTCGAAAGTGTAGTTTTCTCAAATATTCACTTCGGTAAACTATAGCTTAGGACGGATTCCGTGATCAGCTTTATTTTTCATTTATTTTAGAAACATCATTTTAATTTTCATTTTTTCATTTTTCATTTTTTCAGTAAAGTTATATATTTTTTCAGTAAAGTTAGTTTTCATTTTTTCAGTAAAGTTATATATTTGACAAAAAAAAATATTTACTATGATATTGTGACCTCAATTAAGGTCACAAAGAATAAGAAAAAGTGGGTGGGCCTTGCAGTATGATAGGGGGAGTTTTGATAGTGGGTGGTCTATACGGCGTTCTATGGGGCAAGAGAAAGGAAGAAAAGGTGGCCCTTGAGCAAGACCTGTTGCCACACATTCAATCCAAAGGAGAGCCATGATGCCCCAAGCTTCCTAGTTCAAGAGATTCTCTTTCTCTCTCTCCCTAAAACAACCAATCCAAATACTTGTGTCTCCCTCTTCAAAACAGGAATACCATTACAAGAGTCTCTCTCTCCTAGAAAAACCTGTCGTCAATTCAAGAAGCTAGAAAATTGTGTGAGTGCTTGTAAGTGATGCCTTCAAATTCTGTGAGTGCCCTGCAAATGCAACAGTTGCAATATGTATATATGTTTTCTTCATTTTAATAAGAGTAAATTACATACAAGTACTTTTTCGAGGTTAATTATCAAATGGATTGTATACAGTGAGACCATTTATCTTTGGGTTTTGTTAAGCTACACCACTTGTGGTGTAGACCTTTAAAGTGCTTAACATTTTTAGATATTTAGATACCCTTATTCTATAATATAATAACTTTTTGTTTAGAGGTATTTTAAGTAATTAGTCAAAAGTAAATTAGTAAATGGGTAGCCTCTAGGAGCTCTATAAAAATGGCCCCTTTTGCCATACGAAAAACAATCAAACAAACTATACACTCTCAACTAACCTTTTCGTAAACAATTATTTGTGAAATTCCACATAGATTAATATAGCCCTCATCTCTCTCTCTCTTTCTGTTCTTTTTTCTCTTTCTCTCTCTATTTAACACATAAGACTCTGGTGTTGACTGTGGGTTTCAAGTTTTGGTGCACAGAGCTTTGGAACATCAGAAGAGACATTTCTGTTTTCTGTATCCCGAGGACGAGTTGCCCTTCTAATAGAAATCTATTATAGCATCGAAGAGGGGCTAATATCGTCTTAAGATAACACTCCTATGTACTTGAAAACAAGAAGGAATCAATTTTCCTTTTCCATAAATCCTACCATCTTTTGCCCCTATTTTACCTAAATGGTTTCCAACAATTCAAGACGATATTTTATACGTGAAAACAATGAGACTACCATGACTTTCTTGAAAGTCATGAACTGCGATTTTATAAAACTCGAGCACTTCAATTGATTGAATTTTAAGAGATGGCAATAGAAGGTCCTTTTTCTGCTTACTAATCTTAAATTGGCTAACATAATCACTGAATCTATGCCTGTACTACCGACACCATTTAATGATTCCACCGACGAGCAAACTCAAACTTATAAAAGATGGATGCAAGATGACTATATTTGAAAATTTTATGTCCTCAACGCTTTGGCAAATCCTATATATAACATGCATGGATCAGTTGCCATGGCGAAGGAGCTATGGAAGCTTCTTAAAACCAAATACCTCACATAAGAGTTTGGTAATAAAAGGTTTCTTAAATCTAATTTTTCGAACTTTAAATTCATTGAAAACAATGCAATTATTCCCCAAATACATGAATTGCAGCTTGTAGTGAATGAATTTAAAGATTGTAAAATTCAATTAGATGAATCTTTTCTAATAGGCACTATACTCACAAACTACCCTCATCTTAGTATGAGTATTAAAAGAAAATAAAATTGAAGATAGTGGAGCTTGATTTTTTTCAACTTCAAAGATCTCTTCAAATTGAAGAAGATGATAGACTTCATCGAAAGAAAGATTTATATAATTTTAAATTAAGACAAACCTTATCGAGCAAAAATCAAGTGCTCAAAATAAAAAGAAGCCTTTCTTTCCTATGATCCATAATGATACTTCTAATGTCCATAATTGTTTAAAATCTATTTTTTCACTACTTCTCAACTTCATTTGGATATGTTTTGTTTAATATATTTAAATATATTTTTCATAGTTTTTTATATTTTTTGGTAAAATATCTCGATACATCCAATTTTTAAGTTTTCTATCTCATTAGACCCAAGATTTCAAAACATATCTAAGCATAAAATTCTTAAGTCTTATATCTTCTAACTACCTGATTAACTTTACTCACTTTTAACTTATTTTTTTAGCCTAAACAAATCTGACAAAGATGTTCTAAACCTTTTCGTTTCTCACTCTTCACATGCTATTCCCCTAAATTTCTTTTTCTCCCCCTCCAAACCCCCCCCTCCCAAATAGCTTTCCCCAGACCCTTTCTCTCTCTGTATTTTCCCCCTCTCTCTCTCTCTCCCTCATGTCTCTCACACTCTCTCCCCCCTGTTTCCATGTACCTCTCTCTCTATGTGTCTGTTTCCCCAACTCCTCTCTCCCCATTACTTAATATCTTGGTGATGGGCTTAATCTATGACTGGTCTTTTGAGGATATTGCTGCAACCTTAAAGAGTGTGTGTCAACAATTGGTAGACACGGCCAAAGGATCGAGAGAGATTGGACACTTGGGCTCTGAACTTAACTACATTAGAGCCACCCTTCTGATGGACCCGGGCCCAGTAACCCTGCAACTCAAGTTTTTAGGTGCTCAGGCACCAATAAAAATCTATGTGAAGTGAAAATCTTATTTTAGAATACACGAGGCTTCCTACAAAGGCTTTCTTCAAGTATTTTAGAATACATGAGGCTTCCTACAAAGGCTTTCTTCAAGTTATTTGGGACCCAAACTGTCTTCTCCCGAGTCTTTCATAATCCTGGTCTTTTTTTTAGTATGTATTTTGTTCTCTTGTCCCTCCTATGGCTTCAAATTGTGGTTTTCGACGCCCCCACCTGGCCCAGTCAGGGAAGATTTTTAGGGGAAACTACTCCACGTCTAGTTGAATACTCCCTGCCGTGCTGCATTGGGGGGGATTGGAATAAAAGCAACTCCTGCATGGTTGGTTGTACCCAAGTTCAAAAGAACACAGAAAAGGCTTAACCATCGTGAAAGCTAAGAGAGACTATGAAGGTTAACATGATCAAAGTCGATGGTAAAGAGGGAGAATGCTTCAATTTTTTAAAAAATCAGAGGCTGATTAGACCTAGTTGTTTCCCATGGCGAGCATGCGTATGGGCTCAAAGCATGTCAATTTAAGAACACTAGCATGTTTTGGCCAGAAGAAATCAATCACCTTCAACTTGATTTATAACAAAACTGAAAAATGTCCTGTGAAGTAAATCCATAAGAATATCCCCTGATTCCAAATAGAAATGCAATCTAGCCACAGGGTCGGGAAACACGGAGAAACCGAGGTTGGGGAAACACAGGAAGAGATAGAGAGGGTGGGGGTGAGAGAGGGGTTTGGGGAAGTAGGACGTAAAGAGAGTGGGAGACAGGGAGAGAGAGTGGGGCATCGAGAGAGAGAGAGAAGGGGTTTGGGGAGAATAACATGGCAGAGAGAGAAAGAAATTTGGGGGAATATAACGTAAACCGAGAGGATGGGTTTAGGACGAGCGTGTCTTTATCATATTTGTTTCGATTAAAAGAAATTGTTTAAAGTAGGTAAAGTTAACCAAATGCGTCACGAGAGATGATACTTATGATTTCTATGCTCCAAGATATATTTTGAATTTTGAATCTATTAAGATAAAAAACTTAAAAATAGTGGGTACGGGGATATTTTTTATATTTTTTAAAGACTGATGAACTGGCCGGGTTATCGCTTACTCAGATGAGGTGGCCCTTGGCTAGTTTCTGAGGCCTGTTTGAATTGTCGAACAGTGCCTTCGGCTGCTACCTGTTAGTGCCCTCAAGAAACACAACGTCAATGTTAGTCCCAATAAAGAAAATTAATAAATAATTAAATAAAATAAATAAACAACTTACTCGGATCTGTCTTTAAATCACACGAGGGATTCAAGGTTCCGTACCAAAACCTATAAACCAAGCCATCCGGTGACAGACTACTTTGAGAGTCCTCTTGGTGAATCTTCTTCACCTTCCATCTCTATTTTTCTATCCTTTTTATCTCTTTTTTAGAGAGGTTAAACTCCTTTTATAGAGAACACATTTATCTTGTAATTCTCGCATTCATAGTCTATAGGAATTGAGATTCGAGTGTAATTTCTGCTTTAAGTCTCTTACGTGCAGCTAATTAGGATCAACAAGTTGTCACCAAACTGTTAATCCTATGTAATGAGTTAAATCTGTCATTAGTCCACTAATGACTCATATAATAGGATATCATCCAAGCATTCCCACAATTTACAAGTAATCCAAACCAGTATTCGTAAAATCGAACCGAAATGGTTAACCAGACATGAGCCCAAAGCGGTTTAACTGGCCTAACCAATAAACCGGCAGATTTAATCACTCTAACTGGACAAGTCTTGGGCGGTAAAAACAATGTTGAAAAAAATAAGAAAATACAAAAAAAATCTACTAAAATATAAAAAACATATAAAGAATGATTAAAACAAAACGCATTCAAGTGAAATTGAAAATTAATAAAAAAAAATCGATTTTAACCCATTTTATATTTTACAATAGCTATTTTTAAAATTTCTAAAAAGATGGAAACTATAAAAATGAGTATTAATAATCAAAATAATTTTTAATATTACCATAATGTAAAGAATATTTAAATGTACATTACAAGTCAAATTCCTTATTTTTGAGAATTTATATACATTCATTTGAATTATTTTATTTTAAATACTGGGTGATCACCCTAACCGCCTAAAACCATAACCGGCCACTAGTGGGATCCGATCTAACCGGGCAGTTAGATTGGGCGATTTTGTAAAAATGATCCAAATACACCACTGGGTTTTTCCTCCATTGATACTGAATTTTTCCTCCAGTGATAACATCCTATTAAAACTTAAAAATAGATTCATGTTAACCACATGAGCTTTCTACCTACACTTCAATATGACTTTTGTATCCTTATCGAAAAAATGAATTTTTGAGAGAATAAAAGTCATGGGTCACGTTTCGAACAGTCAATGACAAAGACGTTCGTCAATTGCTTCACACTGCAACCCATTGATGTTAATGCCTCTCTCCTCTTTATATACAACCCAAAAAAGTGATCCACAGTTCCACAATGATCCTAACAAGACTTAACCAATACGTGCGGTATATACAACTAAAAAAGTGATCCACAGTTCCACACTGATCCCAACAAGACTTAACCAATTCGCGAGGTATATACAACTCAAAAAAGTGATCCACAAATTCCACACTGAAATTTCGGCCTATTTTCGGATGTTGAACATTCGAAAATCTTTCCAATTTTTGTTGTTCAACATCCGAAAATAGGTAAAGTCATCTTTTTTAAAAAACTGCGATATAAAAAGCAAAAAACGGATATACATGTAACAACATAAACTATTTGATAAATCTGTAATAAAGCAAAGTATAGCAAATATTTATGTAATTTTCTCAAAAAAAAAATCCGAACTTGTGTGGCTTTCGCCGCTCCAGCCAACCCGTCCCCTCCGACGTGTGTGAGAATCAACGATGACTCTCAGCACTACATGTTTTCTGCATTAGGATCAGTCTTTTTGGCGCGATTTCGGGTGCGGCTTCATGCTTAATCAAATGACAACAATGATGAGAAGGCTGAGGAAGAAGGAGAAGAAACGTTTCAAAACTTTTTCTACTAACAACGGTTCACACATAAGATGTGACCCCATGAGAGAATACTGCTTGAAAGAGGGATCTAGAATATCAAACACTTGGCGTTGGTGCTCTCAACCCTAGTGGAAATCACCATAAATCCCACTACATTATTCATACGTTTAATTGATTCTCATCATACAGAAACATATAATTAAGTGAAAGGCCATCATGTGTATAAGTAAGCTGAAACTTGTGATTCTATCATCCTATGCACTATGAGCTCTCTTAGCACGTGGTTCACTTCCATGGAGTCTTGCAAACCTTATTTGGCAATGGTTGTAGCCCAGTTCATAAGTGCAGGCCTGACCTCGTTCTCCAAGTTAGCCATTAAAGGAGGAATGAGCCCTTTTGTGTTTGTTGTCTTTAGGCAAGCCATAGCCTCAGCAGTATTAGGCCCCTTTGCTTACCTCTTTGAAAGGTAATAAAGCCCTGTCATATTGTTTATTTTTTCTTCTCTTCCAAAACTTATGGGACTGTATACAATGAGACTATTTACCTAATGCACATGGAGGTCACAATTACACATAACCATCTGATGTGAAATTTGATAGTTTGAATGTGTCGCAAAGTTTGAAAATTTTGCTTTGAACTTTAAGCTTGGTCAATGCAATAACGGCAACCGCACAATCTCACATCCAACGGTCGAGATTAATTGCGATCACCTTGTTTAAAAGATAAATAGTCTCATCGTATACTTTTCAAAACTTATTCAATGAGTAGCAAACCATAGCCTCAGTAACAATGGCCCCCTCTGCTCTCATTGAATGATATCAAACCCCAGTTATAGGTTTTATTTATTCTCTTTTAAATCAATCTTTTATTCAATGAGCAATTTGATTAATAAATGAGAGAGAAAGAGAGAGAGAGAGAGAGAGAGAGATTGTTTGTCTAAATCTTCATCATTCTTGGCTTTTTATTGTTAAATTAAGCTTATGTTTTCTTCTATGATCATGTTCAGGAAGAAGGTTCCTACGATGTCCTTTACAGTCTTTTGCAAGGTTTTCTTGCTGGCCTTAGTAGGGTGAGGAATGTTTTTCATTCTTAACTTCTTCTTTTGAAAATAAACGGAAAGAAATGAAAAGCATAAGCCGATGTTAGTACTTGGCCATGTGTTTGGATACTCGCCGGCCGCGAGTTATTTGGCCGAGTCCATTATGTAGAGGACCAAAAGCTCTTAAATTGTTTAAAAAAGATATCAGATAAAATATTAAAAAATAAAATAAAAGTAGTAAAGGTTAAATGAAACCAAAAGCAGCCCCAAAAAATTCAAATAAGCTTAGAAAATATAAACAAAAGGTAATATGAGCATCACTAATATTTGCCAATAGATATCCAAGTTAAATATAAACATTTTATACAATAATCCCTTTTTTCTTTTTTTGAGATTTTTTCTTTTTTGGAGATTTTTTGAATATTTCTTTTACATACCTCGAGTTGGCCTCATCATTGAGCGAGGCCGCGTAACTCAGTCGAGTCCGAGTGGACTTGGCCAAGTCTCGAAAGACAACCTTATTTGGTTTGAAAAGAGCTAACTATTATAGACCGTCCACTTTTAGGACCCAAAAATCTGATTGGCAGTTAACCGGTCTGCAATTTCCCTTGACCCAGCTAAGATGGGCAGCTTTATTAGAATCGGATTGCCATTGAACTGTCTAGGGTTCTGGTCCAATCAAAATGGACTTGAATTGCTAGCCAAACCACATTCACCATGCTTCAAGAAAAATAAAGAAAATATAAGGAAAATCATTTGTAACTATTACATAAAGAAGTTGTCCAACTTTATTAGTTTATTTAATTAATTAAAGGAAAATTTTACAATGAGACCTTTTACCTTTTGTATTAGGCAGTCTCAATTAATTTTAACTATTAGTAGTGAAATTGGGTAGTTACATGTATTCCATTGGCTAAACTCAAAGTTCAAAAGAAATTTTTTCGATCTTTATAATACATGCAAGCAGTCAAACTTCACATCGGATGATTATAAGTAATTGTGTCTTCTTTGTATAACAAGTAAATGCTCTCATTGTACACAAAACCTTAATTAAAGGGTGAGGAGGTGCCTAACTCATACTACACAAGTAAGATATTTTTTAAAATTTTGCTGGAAAATATCGATGCTGGAAACCATATGATAGCTTGACAAATATATGTTCAACCCTAATTATAGAATTAAAAATTCTAAAAATAGTGCACTTCAAGCATATCTATAAATACTTGAAGCTCTTGAAAATAGACCATCCAAATAACTTGTTACATGATACACTACTTTTAGGCCTAAAAATAACATGTTTCTTATATATTCATACACCTCAAGGTCGAGATGATCAATTGGAAGGTTTTCCAACTTTGAAATATTCCTTTCTATCAGATATTCAAAAAAGAATAAAGTTGCAACCTTATCTGAACTTGTTCCTTAATTATTACGAAGTTTAGCTCCAATTAAAAATTAGTTTTGTTTGATTTTCGATCAAATTCGATTTTTGTTATTAACTAAACTGATCTGGCAACGAAATTAGATGATTCACGATCCGACTAGCAAGTCCGGTCCAATATTGATAACAATGCAAAACCAAAAAGCAAAACTTATATAAAGTTTGCATACCGAGAGAGTGGGTACATAAATAAAGAATTTGATGAAGGAAAAGGCATGCATTGTATTGTAGGATTACTGTGAGCATGGACTTGTACTACATTGCGTTCAAATACACGACAGCAACCTTCGCAGCTGCAACCTCCAACGCCATTCCTGCTCTTACATTTCTCATGGCCATTCTTCTTAGGTAAAACTACAACACCCCTCTCTCTCCACAAAATACCTACAGTGTCCTAGGAGAGAGAGAGTGAGGCTCGATGAAACTCATTTAATTGCAAGCAGTGTTTCGTGCCTCGACTGAGACCACTCAGCCACGAGCAAGTTACTCAGACTCATCCTATAGGCGATTTTAAATAATCTTGAGTTGTGTGTGTACAACTCAGGGCAAATAATTTGTTTTAGAAAATCTAAAGTTATTTACAAAAGAATTTAGAAATATTTTATATGATTTGATGGTTTTGGTCAAGATTGATGGTGTTTTGTGCCATAATTCTTATTTTTATATTTTATGTTTTTTTAATTTCTTTAAAATGTCCCAATTTGTAAATCGCTTTTTTTAATCCACTTTTTCTCTAATTTTTAAAGTTTTACTTTCTGAAGCTGTTTTTTATTTTAATTTATTTTCTCTACAATTGTTGTACTTTTCAGTTTATTTTAATTCTTTTAAGATCTATTGGCCCTATGCCAGACTTGGGCGAGTCCACTTGATCACACCTAAATAACTCAGCTCGGCCATGAACCAAGTCCCTTGGCCCAGCCATGTTTCAAAACCTTGATTGCAAGATGAGAGAGAGAGAGAGAGAGAGAGAGAGAGAGAGAGAGAGAGAGAGAGAGAGCATTACATATGAAGTGATTTTTCAATCTACCCCTTTTTTGTAGGATGGAAAGGCTTAACATGGGGTATGTCCACGGTCAAGTAAAGGTTGTAGGGGCAGTGATTTGCATAACAGGGGCTTTCATACTGTCCTTGTACAAAGGTCCTCCTCTTAAGTCTCTCAACTTGCACCATTCATCTCTTCATTCCACCACCTCTTCAACTGCAAGTGAGGACGATTGGGTGAAAGGTTCCATCCTCATGCTCACATGCAACGCAACATGGCCTTATGGCTCGTTTTGCAGGTTGGCTTTTTTGTTTTTTGTTTTTTGTTTTTTTGTTTTTTTTTAATAATGCATGCAATTTTTTTTTAATTATTTAAATGCAATGCGTTATTTATTCGTTCCTACGATTACGATTAGAAAGGTTACTTTTAATAATTGGGTTTGAGTTTGAGTGGTTAGCAAATGAGGTTGAGCAGCACTGGTGGAGTGTGGTATACTTGCTTTAGAAAAGGGTGAGGCTTATAAGGCATCAATTGTATACTATATAAGTGAGGTGCGCCTCAAAATTTATCGAAAAATATATTTCCATTATCAGAAACTTCACGATGGCTTGAAAATTCATGTCCAACTCCAATTATAAAATTTAAAATTTTTAAAAAGATCTCCGAGATCTATGAACACTTGAAAATAGGTTGTCTAGATAATTTTTTTATAAGACACCTTACTTTTAGGACTTAAAATTTCTTTTTTTTTTTTTTTGTTTATATGAAAACATTTTTTAGGTCAAGGGATCAATTTGTATGGTCTTTCAACTTTAAACACTCTTTTCTACTAGATTTTTTAGATAAACCTTACTTCTATAAAATTAGATTATAACCTCATTTTAAACGTTAACCATATTGTGAGCATGGCCATTTGGACTGCAATACCTTCCTCACTTTTCCAATCAATTAAATAAAGAACTTATTATTATTGTTTTCTAATAGCTTAAGTAGGGTTTTCTAATGTTTATTATATAAAAGTAATGTGCACTTTAGAAATTCGGTGGAAACCAGTGTTTCAAAGTTGAAAAATCTTCCAATTGGTTATTTCGACTTCAAGATGTACTAATATAACAAAAGAAAAAAAGAATTTCAAGTTTTAAAAAAGTAGTGTATCTTGTAACAAGTTATTTCGACCGACTATCTTCAAGATTTTCATGTATTTATAGATATGCTCAACTTTGCACTATTTATAAAATTAGGCATGAACATAGATCTTCAAGCCATCGTAAGGTTTCCAACAATGAAACTGCATCTGCAAAAAACATTTGAAGTTACGCCTTACTCGTATAGTATAAGGTGGGCACCTTATACAAACCTCAACCGTTGGAATAAACTTAAAACAAAAAAATTTTCTTTGAAGGACACAATGCCATCATTAATCATATATCTTATGATTGTGTATACTATGCTCCTCGAGCATAATGTACGTCTATTCCCTCAATCAAAAGACTTAGTTGGGAGGAACTTTTTAGTCCTCAATTTTTGGAATCACCTAAAATGACTTTATGATTAGTAGCCAAAAGAAAAAAAATTTAATTTAGATTTTTTACACTTCAATCAAGCCCTTCAAAATTTGCATGCTTCTGTTCAACCTTGATACATTTTTCTTTTTTTACTATATAGAGATTTCAATTTATATATATATATATATATATATAATTCTATTTTATTTTTTTTGTTGTATTGAGGTAGTCTATGGGTTGAAGAGGTTACATCCTAAAATTTGGGGTCCTAAAATTACTCCTATATTGGGTTTTACCCGAGGGAGTAACTAGACGGTATACTCCCGTGAGAGTATAAAATCTTTTGAACTTAGCTCATTATATTCTAATTGTTCTTATGGAAAAACTCTTATAAAATTGGAATCAAGATGATTTTATGGAGGATAAGTACACAATAAGACTATTTACTTTTAGTACGAGGTGGTCACAATTAACTAGGATCCATTGACTTCTAATTCAAGAAGGTCACAATAATATTGCCCATTCACTCCAAGTCAAGCATTTCAAGGTGTCCCACCTACCAAACTCAAAGTTGCATAAAGAAAAAAAAAATCCAAATTTTGTAAGATACCTATATTTTTATATAGGGTACGGTTTGTATAGAGTCTAGGCTCTAAACAATTAAATTAGAGCCTACCTTCAAATAGTGTCAAGAAATGTGGTTTCAATACTAGAAATCTTGGTGATAGCCTTAAAATATGTTTTCATCTTTATTTATAACGTTTAGAGCTTCAAAAATAGTATAGATCAACAAGTCTATGAAAACTTGAAAATCTTGAAAATTGACGGTCCAAAAGTGCATTACAAAATACACTATTTTCAAAACTTGAAATCTATTTTTTTCTCATGTCCATTCATCTTGATGTGGAGATGATCAATTTGAGGATATTTGGGCATCAAAACAACCTCTTCTAATTTGATTGTTTAGAGTCTCGGCTCTATATAAACTTTTCCCTTTTATATATATATATATATATATATATATATATATATATATATATATATATATATATATATATCACATTGGACGACTATCGATAATTGTAATCGTTCTCATGGTATATGACCCCTTTCTTATAAGATGATTTTCCGGCAAAATAGTTTGCGGTTAGGGTCCTAGTCGTCAAACTCGAGGATGTGATATTAGCAGTATGGTATTTGATTACTCACATGCATTACTATATGAATAAACACTTTAGTTTGGAAAATTAAGTCCATAAAAAATTGGAATTATGTGGAGGTCTAAATTTTTGCAAATTTTACATGGAGATCCATTTGTTTGCTTTCTAATTTGGAAAATTGTTAGATAGGGTTGCAGCCTTATTAAAATAAATGAAGCCATTGTAATTCAAGGGTTGAAAAACTTTTGAATTGATCATCTCAGCTTGAACATTATGATTGTGAAAAACAATTAGGATTTTAAGTTTTAAAAATAGTTTATATTGCAACAAATCATCTAGAACCATTTATTTCACCCACAAAATAAGTTTTCACATACCGCAAGATCTCTATCATTTTTAAACTTTATTGTCGGGGTTGGATATTAAGTTTAGAGCCATCATGAAGATTTCCAATCCCCAAAGTTTTTTTGCAGATAAATTTTTTTATATTTTTATTAGATGCGCCTCAGTAAGATGTGTATACCATCCAAATTTCAAGTTATTCCGATTTGTAGAAAAAAAATGAAAAATAAAATACTACCTGCCAATCGTAACTGCACGATGAAATTTAGACGGTGATGAGGGTAGACGAAATCACTATTTATTTTCACCTGTATGCTTATAAAAGACTTTTTCTATATATATATATATATATATATATATATATATATATATAAATAAAATAAAAAAACACTTATACATTGTTTCTCTTGTAGGCGCTCTTGATAAGGATCTATCCCGCAAAAGTAACGTTGTTTTTTGTGCTGTAGGGTCCGTTAATAAAGATGTATCCGGCAAAAGTAACGTTGACGACTCTGCAGTGCTTTCTTATTGCACTTCAGTCCGCAGTTGTGGCCTTCGCCATTGAGAGAAGGCCCTCTTCAAGGAAACTAAATTGGGATCTTAATCTCCTCTCACTCATATACTGTGTAAGTCCTAGAATCCACAACCTTTTTATATTTGCCCGGCCCTGAAGAATTAGGGCTTGGGCCACCACATATGGCCAGAGGCCTGGGCCAAGATAGGCTGGTCCGGTTCGGCCCTGCCAAGCCCGGCCCTTATTTTCCTTTTATTTTTTCTAAATTCTAGTAGCCATTGCGCTAGTCTAGTGACCCTGGTAGGGCTAGGGCCTCCTTGGCTTGCCCTGGGCCATGGCTAGCCCGATCGAGGCCTGGTCCTGGCCCATTACCAGCCCTAAATTTGATCTTTCAATTTCGGTCGTATTAAATGAAATGCATGATTAAGGAATTACCGGTGACGTTCAAAGAAGGGCAATGTCGGTCAGTTTTCTTTGTTTATGTGCGCCAAAACTTCTAGAACCATGCTCTGTTTTTCAAGAATGAGAGATATCATCTTTTCTTTTCTTTTCTTTTTTCGTTCGAGGAAGACCACTGATATCCCTCTTAGAGATTGCTTTTCCTTCTTAGGGGAGAAGACAGATTTGTCGCTGTTATTATTTATGATTTCAGATGGGTATCCTATACATATTATCCTAATTCTTAGCAGGTTTTCAACCATGTTATGCTACTTTTTATACGCTTTTAGAGCAAACAAGATTGCAAAAATTGAATAGTATTAATATCTCATAATATTTTTCCAAGAAAATGCTAAGAGGTTTTGGGTAGGGCTGGCAATGGGCCGGACTGGGCTAGGGCTGGGCCTTGCTTAGGCCAACTGTGCCCTAGCTCGACCCTGGTCCCTTCGGGCCTGGTTTGAGCTTGGCCGCCCTAGCCATATTGAGGCCTAAGCCAGTCTTGCCCTAGCCTTTCCCTCGGGACATGGTGTTCTGGCTGTAGCCCAGCTCTCTGGCCACAAAATGTGGTCCAAGCCCTTGTCTTTTATGTCCGGCTAGCCCATTGCAGAGGCTATCATTTGGCACTCTAGGCCTCCATGCTTTCTTCACCTTCCCTTATTTCATGTTATGGCGCAATCACCTTATTGTAGGGTTGTAAGATAGTATGATATAATTTTTCCCATCTTTATTAATGTAAACCAAGTAGGGGGCTTCTCCCCCATTGATATACCCAAAAAAAAAAAAAAGGAATTGGTCATTTGGTCATCAAAAATCATATATGTGACACTAATATATGTGGGAGCATGGCTCTTGACTCGGTTGTCATCAGGGCCACAAGACTAGAACTTGACATCAAGGTTTCCAATCCACCCTGCTTTCTGACCCACACCCAAAAACAAAAGGAGAAATTCTTTGGGATAAAACAAGGACACAGTTTTGGTGAGTCAGCCGAATCACCTATTACCATGTGGTCCCTTGTCTAATCTAACGTCCACCTCTAACATGGATGTAAAAATATATTACATCAACTACAAATTAAAAGGTACAGTGAGTAAAGAAATTAAAAAATAACACATATTTTTTGTAAAAGAAAATTCCAAATTTAAATCATTATCATGGTTGAAATTATTGAACTCCAAAATTTTAGATTGAAAATACATATTTAAGATATATTTTTTAGAGAGACCGCACAAAAAGAGTATGTGTAGGCTGACTTACCAATCCCTTTTCCGTAAAATAAAATCAAAAGGATTTAGATA
Organism: Amborella trichopoda; assembly: GCF_054954075.1. NCBI lineage: Eukaryota > Viridiplantae > Streptophyta > Magnoliopsida > Amborellales > Amborellaceae > Amborella > Amborella trichopoda. The sequence continues at coordinate 5,189,028 of NC_142346.1, read as the reverse complement.
TGAAATAGTCCTTCAAATTAAGATAGGCTCAAAAATTTGAGCATCCATTACGATGGACATCAGCTTTGGTAATTTTCAGCTAAAACTATTATTTTTTGAAGGGATTTTATATAATGAGACCATTTACCTTTGGTATATGGTGGTCATAATTACTTACAATCATCCGATGTGAATCTGGTAGCTTGGGTGTGACTCAAAGTTAAAAAAAAAAAAATTGAACTTTGAGCTTGGTCAATAAAATAAATGCAGCTACCCAATTTCACATCAAATGGTCAAGATTAATTATGATCACCTTGTACCAAGGTAAATAAATAGTCTTATGATATACTTTCCCTTTTCTGAAACTCATTTTTAGGATGCTCCAAAAAATTATTGAACAAGTTTTAAGCCACAGAACTCAAGTAACTACGTATTTTCGCAGCTAGACCACCATATCTGAATCCCATAATACAATTCAAATCTCCTAAGATTAATTAGATATTAAATCTTCCTACAAAAACCTAAATTTCTAATATCATCAAAGAAATTAGTTTCTTGAGAAACATATGTGGGTGAGATTTATTTTTTATTATTTTTTTTAATGTGGGTGAGATTTGTAGCCTAAAGCTGGGAACTAAATGTGCAATGATCCATGATAGGGGGTTGCTGTGACTGGTCTGACGTTTTGGTTGAATTTGTGGTGCATCGAGAAGAAAGGCCCAGCCTTCACAGCCATGTTCACACCACTTGTCCTCCTCATAACTGCAATTTTTTCAGCCTTCTTATGGGGCGAGCCACTGTATTGGGGAAGGTTTGTTATACCAACTAACAGTTTCTTACTGTCTTGCAAACCATGCAAAATGGCCTTTACAATCATGCAATTGGAGCTGATGAGTATACGAATATTCACTATTGTTGGTAGAGTAAAAAGGGAGAAAATTCGAACAAGTTGGGGTTTCTTAAGTAATTTATTTCAACTTAACTTGTTCAAGGGAAAAGATGTAAATAACTCATGCTTGTTCTAGTTTCAAAACTCGTAACAAGAATTATTAATGAAAAATAATGTGTTATGGGTTTTTTTTTTTTTTTTGGGTGAGTCAATGGGGAGAGTCCCCCTACCAAGAACTGAGGCTAGGGAATAATGTTTCGGCTTTCAACCTTGGAAGATGCAAGGGTATCTAGGCCATTTGGATCAAGTAATTTATTTATTTATTTATTTTTTTAAATCCCAACTTTTATAACAAAATCGTTGAATATGTACCTAAGTGAAATAAATATTAACAATAACTATTTTATTGGTAAATTAGTTTATTAAAAACCTTTTATACATGAATATCACAAGTAAAAGGGATTGTATACATCAAAAACTATTATTTTTATTTTTAAAAATTACTTTTTATAAATTCATGTCCACCATAGTATAGATTATTGAACCCTAAAATTTTTAAATCCCAAATCCATCTTTAAGATGGATTTTTGAGGGAGAACTCTTATGAATAGATGAGTGAGCCGACTCATAAAAACCTTGTCCATTAAGTTATGTGATTTTTCTCTTCAACTTTTCCTTGTAATCGCAATTCTATTCTATCCCCCTCTGTCCCCCTCTAATATTCAAGGGACCCTGGTTCTAAAAAATCGCCTTTTTTTTTTTGCTCAAAAGATCCAATGAATTAAAAACTTACTTGACATGGTTGTGAAAGTGTTTTTCATAAGACCACATTATCAGGAATCTGCACTTAAATATCACGTTCATTATTCCTTGGGTGGTACCCAAGGGCTAGCAATGGTCGGATTGGGTTTGGATCCTCCGGGATCTGGATTTGAATCCAAGAAGTATGCATGGGATCCGAATCCGAACCAAGACTCCATTGGATCTAGATTCAAATTCAAATTTGGATTTGGATCCAAAAAGTATACATGGGATCGGGAAGATATATCTTTTAATATTTCGGAGATCAAAGGGTGCGTGTCACACCCCAAGAATTTACAATACTATTATTCCTGAGAAGTGACGGACAAAACATATATACATCTATTGATAGGACAAATTTACAGTGGCGAGGTCTTACAAAGTAAATAAAGAAAGCTAGTACAACAACAGTATCTTCCAAGGTTGATCTTGACTATCACTCAAAATGAATCCGCAGTTATCCTGAAAAAATGTTTACCATAGTTTGATGAGTTTGGCTACTCAGTAAGTGATCATCATAATCCTAAAAATAATCATGATTGAAAGATATCAATATTTTCAAAAAAGAGATCTATTAACAAAAATGTATCAACAGTTTCACTTTCAATAAATGCATAATTAAGTCTAATCCGAGTAATTGAAATGCTTATGACACTTTTAACGGCAGTACATAATTCAAAGGATTTCACAAAATACCCTACTGGCGTCCCAAGTAGGTCACCTATATACCCCATCACCGTCCTGATGGGTTCACTTAATCCCTATCGGCGTCCCAGATAGGTCCACTTAATCCCTGCAGGTCCACTTATACCTCACCGGCGTACCGGATGAGTCCACTTAATCCCTATCGGCGTCCCAGATAGGTCCACTTATACCTCACCGGCGAACTGGATGAGTCCACTTGCATACTTAAATTATTTCTAAATCTCTTTAAACATTCGAAAGCAGCAATATCATGTACTCAACATATCACTGAAACCATTAATATAAATTTCACTTAAACCATTAATAACAGTCACTCTCTATAATATTTCAAAAATAACCAATCAAATATTTTGGGCTCAAATTTAGAAAGGTAGCAGTTTGTAAAGGCATTCTAGCATAATTGCCAATTTAATATGTATAGAAAAAAAACCTCTTATAAAAATTCAAGAATACAGAATTATCACAATTTATGGAATATCAATTCACAAATAAACATTTCACAACAATACTATAATCAATTGCAAAAATGTCAATTTTTTTAAATAATAAGGCAGTCATTTGCACATGAATTTTACAATGTCTAAATATTCAAAACAGTAGAAAGAAATATCACAATTTTACTAAAAGCAGAAATATCACATTTATTTCTAACAATAGACAAGAAAAATAAATAATTTTATTTTTCTAATTTACAGCATTCAAAATTTCTAACATAGATAAAATATCACAATTTTTATTAAAAAGATTATTTTCAAGATAATAGGGTCACGTGCGCATAAAATTTATCGCGCCTAAAATTCATGATAATAAGCAGAAATAATTATTTCATTTCATTTTTAAAAAGAATGGATTATTTTTCGAGACAATGGGATCACTTACACATAAAACTTATAAAATAAAGATCCTGGACGGAAATATCACTATTTATTAAAAACAGACTATTTTTTAGGAAGACGATGTCACTTACCTACAATTATTTGAGAGGGAGCTTCCGATAAAAAAATTCGGTTTGAGAGAGAAGTTCACTGTGTTTCGACCAGAGAGAGAGATCTCAAAATTTTGTTTTAGGGTGGGAGTGCTCACATCCCCTATTTAAATTCTTATGACGTATTATTATATTATTTTATTACGCTCTACCTCATACCTGAGGTGTCGCGTTAAAAGTCTGCTTTTATCGTACGAAAACCACATCCGCTAAAGGACGTTGCCAGTTGCAAGCAGGAAGCAAAAGCAAGCAAGCAAAACAGGCAAGCAAAAGTTAAACGAAGTAAAAGTTTTTGAAAATAGTGATGGTCCCCAAGGACCATCATATTCAAACAGATCATCACCTATTTAAAAGCATCTTTTCTCTTTTCTTTCTTTTTTTTTTTAATTTTAGGATTGTTACATTCTTCCCCCCTTAAAGAAATTTAGTCCTCTAAATTTGTGTACCTGATTACTGAAAAAGATAGGGGTATTTTTCTCTGATTTCGTCTTCTCGTTCCCAAGTCGACTCTTCTCTTGAATGGTACTGTCATAATACACGGACTAAAGGAATCTCCTTGTTACGCAACACTTGCTCCCTTCTATCCAGTATCAAAATTGGCTGCTCAATGAAGGATAGGTCCTTCCTGATCGGTAAATGTTCATATTTTAAGATATGGGATGGGTCGGGCTGATATTTTCGTAGTGAAGATAATGAAAGACGTTATGGACATTTGCCAATTCGGGTGGTAAGGAAAGTCTATAAGCGACACCTCCAATTCTTTCCAGGATTTCAAATGGTCCGATGTAACGTGGGCTCAACTTTCCTTTCTTGCCGAATCTCATAATACCTTTTATTGGTGAGATTTTTAGGAAAACTCGATCACCTTTTTCAAATTCAAGATCTCTCCTTCGGTTATCGGCATAACTCTTTTGCCGACACTGAGCTGTCTTGAGCTTTTCACGAATTAATGTTATTTTATCTTTGGTTACCTGGACAATTTCGGGCCCCAAAAGCTTTCTTTCACCAACCTCATCCCAACATATGGGTGACCTGCATTTCCTTCCATACAGGGCTTCATATGGTGCCATCTGAATACTGGCTTGGAAGCTATTATTATAAGCAAACTCAATTAGGGGTAAATGGTCATCCCAGCTTCCTGTAAGGTCAATAACATAGGCCCTCAGCATATCTTCCAAGGTTTGGATGGTCCTCTCCGATTGTCCATCAGTTTGGGGGTGAAAGGCAGTACTAAAGGTGAGTCTCGTCCCCATGGCTGACTGTAGTCTAGCCCAAAATTTAGAAGTAAACCGAGTATCCCTGTCCGATACAATACTGACAGGAACTCCATGCAACCGCACTATTTCCTTAATGTACAACTGAGCCAGTCGATCCAAAGTGTACGTCGTGCGAATCGGTAGAAAGTGGGCAGCTTCGGTTAACCGGTCCACAATGACCCAAATGCTATCGTGTCCTGAATTTGTTCTAGGCAAGCCAGAGACAAAATCCATAGAGATGTGCTCCAACTTCCATTCTGGCACCGGTAAAGGCTGCAACAACCCAGCGGGCCTTTGATGTTCAGCTTTTACTTCCTGGCGTGTTAGGCATTTAGACACAAATAGTGCTACCTCTTTTTTTATATTATTCCACCAAAAGGTTTTCTTCAGGTCCTGATACATTTTAATACTTCCGGGATGTATTGTATAACGAGAATGATGTGCTTCTTCTAAGATAGCTTTCTTTACACTCTCATCATTCGGGACACAAACCCGACCTTTGAATCTTAGCAAATCCTCACCACATATACAGAATTCATCTATCTTTCCTTGCTTCACCTCTTCTATAATTATTATAAGCTGATGGTCTTTCTTTTGTGCCAATCGAATTTGTTGGATTAATTGGGGTTCCGCCTTAATATTGGCAATCATACTTACCACACCATTAATGGACGGAGTTGGATGCCAATCCACTATTTCTTCTAACAATCGCATTTCTTGGATCATTAGATGAGCTAAGACTCCCGTAGATTTTCTACTTAGAGCGTCGGCCACAACGTTAGCTTTTCCTGAATGATAATGGATTGTACAATCATAATCTTTTAAAAAATCCATCCATCTTATCTGTCGCATATTTAAATCCTTCTGAGAGAAAAGGTATTTCAAACTCTTATGATCCGTGTATATTACGAATTGCTCACCATATAGATAATGCCTCCATATTTTCAAAGCGAATACTATTGCAGCTAGCTCCAAATCATGAATTGGATATTTTTTCTCATATTCTTTCAACTGTCTGGATGCATATGCCACTACTTTCCCATATTGCAGTAATACACAGCCCAAACCTTTATGTGAAACATCACTATAAATCACAAATCCCCCACTCCCCTCAGGAATAGTTAAAATAGGTGCTGAAGTTAATCGAACTTTTAGTTTTTGAAAACTCTCCTCACATTCACTTGTCCACTCAAATTTGACATTTTTCTGTGTCAATCGAGTCAATGGGATTGCGATTCGAGAAAATCCTTCTACAAATTTTCTGTAATATCCTGCCAATCCCAAAAAGCTTCGAATTTCAGTCACATTACTTGGTTGTTTCCAATTAACAACGGCTTCAACCTTTGAAGGATCAACTGATAGACTTTCTTTTGATATGACATGTCCTAAACATGTCACTTGTTCAAGCCAAAATTCACATTTACTAAGTTTGGCATACAATTTATTTTCTCTTAATATTTGCAATACCATTCTTACATGCTGCTCATGTTCCTTCTGATTCTTGGAATAAATTAAAATATCATCGATGAATACCACAATAAATTTATCCAAAAAGGGCCTAAAGATTCGATTCATCAAATCCATAAATGCAGCCGGTGCATTAGTTAATCCAAAAGGCATAACTAAAAATTCATAATGGCCATACCTTGTTTTGAAAGCTGTCTTGAGTACATCTTCACTTTTAATCTTAAGCTGATGGTATCCAGATCTAAGATCAATTTTTGAAAACACTTGTGATCCTTGTAATTGATCAAATAAATCATCAATCCTAGGTAATGGATACTTATTTTTCACTGTCACTTGATTCAACTGTCTATAATCAATACACAATCTCATAGTCCCATCTCTCTTTTTGACAAACAGTACTGGAGCACCCCAAGGTGACACACTGGGCCTGATAAAACCTTTATCTAATAATTCTTCCAATTGTTGTTTCAGTTCTTTAAGTTCTGCAGGAGCCATTCTGTAAGGTGCCTTAGAAATTTGTGCTACCCCTGGCAATAATTCAATGGAGAATTCAATTTCCCTGTCAGGCGGTAATCCTGGCAATTCTTCAGGAAAAACGTCGGGAAATTCTCGGATAACCGGAGTGGTATCCAAATTTATTTCTTCCTTCCTATCTTCTTTGATATAGGCAAGAAAGCCTTGACACCCTTTTCGAAGGAGGCGATTAGCTCGAATACAAGAGATTAAATATGATGAGGAGTCTTCTTTGACACCATTGAAGTAAAATACTGGTTGATTCGGAATACTAAAACTAACAATTTTCTTATAACAATCAATACTTGCATGGTATGCAGAAAGCCAATCCATGCCTAATATTACATCAAAATCTTGAATTTCCAGGAGTATTAAATCAACCAACAGTTCCTTTTCTTCTATCTTTATTACACATGATTTGTACATTATATTGGTGTTAATTGAATCTCCCATCGGTGTGGCTACCTCTAGAATGTATTCTAATTATTCTGGTTCTACCTTTAAGTGGCATGCAAAGTGTTGTGACACAAATGAATGAGTAGATCCAGGATCAATCAAAATATGAGCTACTTTTTGGAAGATAGTAAGAGTACCTTGGATCACTGATTTTGAGGCCTGAGCGTCTTGCTCGGTAATCGCAAATACTCTTCCCTTCATCTGAGGCTTTGGAGCTATCTCTCCCTGCTTTGGAAGCTGTTGTGTCTGTAAGCTAGGACATTGTTTAATCTGGTGTCCCAATTTTCCACATTTAAAACAGGCTCCGGTATTCCAATAACAAGGGCTTGATCCATGATTTTTCCCACATTTTCTACATGTTTCTATTGGGCTTTGAAATGGCGAGGGCCTTGGCTTCTTCAAACTGTTGTCGATTAGATGATGTAGGTCTAACATGACTTTTCTGATTTTTCGTCTTTTGGTAATCTTCAAAATCTTTTTCGACAATTTGGGCACGATCCACTATTTCAGCATAAGTTCTTAATTTCAAGACTGATATTCTGCTTCTAATAGCTGGCCTGAGACCCCTTTCAAATTTCTTCACCTTTCTTGCCTCATTATTAATCATATGTGGTGCAAACCTGGCCAATTCAATAAACTTGGCCTCGTACTGTGCTACTGTCTTATTTCCTTGGATTAATTCTAGAAATTCCATTTCTTTTTGGTCTCGAATAAAATCTGGGAAATATTTTTCATTAAATGCCTCTAGAAATACTTCCCAAGTCAAGGTTTTATTTTCTTTTACCAATACTCCTTTTGCCATTCGCCATCAGTGTTGTGCCTCACCTTCTAACATAAAAACTGCCAAGGCCACCTTCCTATCATCAGGACATTCCATAACCTCGAATATTTTTTCCAATTGCATAATCCATCCCTCGGCTTCTAGTGGGTTTACAGCACCCTTAAAAGAAGGTGGGTTTAATTTCTTAAATTGTTCGATATTGCTCCCACCATTTCCTGTAACTGACTGCCTGGGTGGATTGTTGTTTTCCATCTGATGTGGCATTAGAGCAACCATATTTTTCAAGGCCTTGTGAATTCCTTCCATATTGGCTTCAGCTATTCTGGATCTTGACTTTATCCCGGTCTGTACACACAATAAGTGTGATTTTTAAGTACATTCTTTTTAAATTTTTTAAGGATCTTAAACCTATTGCTCTGATACCATAATTGTCACACCCCAAGAATTTACAATACTATTATTCCTGAGATGTGACGGACAAAACATATATACATCTATTGATAGGACAAATTTACAACGGCGAGGTCTTACAAAGTAAATAAAGAAAGCTAGTACAACAACAGTATCTTCCAAGGTTGATCTTGACTATCACTCAAAATGAATCCGCAGTTATCCTGAAAAAATGTTTACCATAGTTTGATGAGTTTGGCTACTCAGTAAGTGATCATCATAATCCTAAAAATAATCATGATTGAAAGATATCAATATTTTCCAAAGCTGAGATCTATTAACAGAAATGCATCAACAGGTTCACTTTCAATAAATGCATAATTAAGTCTAATCCGAGTAATTGAAATGCTTATAACACTTTTAACGGCAGTACATAATTCAAAGGATTTCACAAAATACCCTACTGGCGTCCCAAGTAGGTCACCTATATACCCCATCAGCATCCTGATGGGTTCACTTAATCCCTATCGGCGTCCCAGATAGGTCCACTTAATCCCTGCAGGTCCACTTATACCTCACCGGCGTACCGGATGAGTCCACTTAATCCCTACCGGCGTCCCAGATAGGTCCACTTATACCTCACCGGCGAACCGGATGAGTCCACTTGCATACTTAAATTATTTCTAAATCTCTTTAAACATTCGAAAGCAGCAATATCATGTACTCAACATATCACTGAAACCATTAATATGAATTTCACTTAAACCATTAATAACAGTCACTCTCTATAATATTTCAAAAATAACCAATCAAATATTTTGGGCTCAAATTTAGAAAGGTAGCAGTTTGTAAAGGCATTTTAGCATAATTGCCAATTTAATATGTATAGAAAAAAAAACTCTTATAAAAATTCAAGAATACGGAATTATCACAATTTATGGAATATCAATTCACAAATAAACATTTCACAACAATACTATAATCAATTGCAAAAATGTCAATTTTTTTAAATAATAAGGCAGTCATTTGCACATGAATTTTACAATGTCTAAATATTCAAAACAGTAGAAAGAAATATCACAATTTTACTAAAAGCAGAAATATCACATTTATTTCTAACAATAGACAAGAAAAATAAATAATTTTATTTTTCTAATTTACAGCATTCAAAATTTCTAACATAGATAAAATATCACAATTTTTATTAAAAATATTATTTTTCAAGATAATGGGGTCACGTGCGCATAAAATTTATCGCGTCTAAAATTCATGATAATAAGCAGAAATAATTATTTCATTTCATTTTTAAAAAGAATGGATTATTTTTCGAGACAATGGGGTCACTTACACATAAAACTTATAAAATAAAGATCCTGGACGGAAATATCACTATTTATTAAAAACAGACTATTTTTCAGGAAGACGATGTCGCTTACCTACAATTATTTGAGACGGAGCTTCCGATAAAAAAATTCGGTTCGAGAGAGAAGTTCACTATGTTTCGACCAGAGAGAGATCTCAAAATTTTGTTTTAAGGTGGGAGTGCTCACATCCCTTATTTAAATTCTTATAACGTATTATTATATTATTTTATTACGCTCTACCTCATACCTGAGGTGTCGCGTTAAAAGTATGCTTTTATCGTACGAAAACCACGTCAGCTAAAGGACGTTGCCAGCTGCAAGCAGGAAGCAAAAGCAAGCAAGCAAAACAGGCAAGCAAAAGTTAAACGAAGTAAATGTTTATGAAAATAGTGATGGTCTCTAAGGACCATCATATTCAAACAGACCATCACCTATTTAAAAGCATTTTTTCTCCTTTTTTTTTTTTTTTAATTTTAGGATTGTTACAATGCGTTAGATTTTATGAAAAAATTTTGAAAACTGCATCTTTCAAGGAAGTAGATACCTCAAATTCTATGGTCCCCCGTAGAACAAGCGGTATCCACTTTTTAGCTTTAAATTACTGCATCTTCCAGGGAAGTAGATACCTCAAATTCTATGGTCCCCCGTTGAACAAGCGGTATCCACTTTTTAGCTTTAAATATAACGCAAGTGGATACTATACTTTACTGTAAAACTTCCTCTTTACGATACCTGAAATTCTATGGTCCCTCGTAGAACAAGCGGTATCCACTTTTTAGCTTTAAATATAACGCAAGTCGATACTATACTTTACTGTAAAACTTCCTCTTTATCAAACAGCGAAGTGCTACGATATTGGAAGACAAGATTTCCAAAATTGTGTCTTCCGGAAAACTAATACACCCTAAAACATATATTTTGACAAGCAGTCGTTAATGGGTTTTACTAGCAAAACATGATTTCTTACATTCCTTTTTCTACCTGCAAACATTAAAAAAGGAGAATAATACATACTCTGAAATGGATAAATATAGAGGTTACTAAGTAGCGTTCGAGGCTATATAAATCATTACGTTTAAATTAAAAGGTGTGTATATTGATCAGGTAGGAATAGAATCTAAGATGTCGTGTTGTGGCACCTTGCCCCTCATTATTTTAGCCTTGGCATTGTTCCTATTTGTTTTTATAATTTTTTATTCATTTACGAAGTAGGTAAGTTCGGTATCCAATGTCCGAATTGCATTTTCGGCTCTGAAACGTTGAGAATTTATAAGAATCCAATGGCCTCGTTTTTTTTTCCTAAAAAATTAGTTTGGATATTGAACGTCCAACTGCACTAAAAAAACTAGAAAACCCAAGCTCAAACAATAATGTTCAAACTTGGGTAAAATGAAAAAAAAAACAAATAAAACTTCCACATAGATTTAAAATTTAAAAACTACTCATAATTACGATTTTTCCTAAACATTCCTTTAAATATAGCTATGTTAAGTTGTGTCCTCATAGTGACACTTGAGTTGCGAAAGGTTTAGGTACTCCCACACATTTTCATAGAAGGCAATAGCGTACAAGTGTACAACAATTTTTTTATGAGGCTCGAAATTGGAGCCTACCTCAACCATTTAACTATAAGAGGCTGTTTTAACCCCCCAATATCCTCAAGTTTATCAACTCGACATCAAGATGTATGGGTGTAAGAAAAATATGGATTTTAAGTTTTGGAAATAGTGTATTTTGTAATATATTTTAGGACCGTCAATTTTCAAGATTTTCAAGTTTTCATAGATCTGTCAATCTACATTATTTTTTAAACTTTAAACTTTATATTTTAAGGCTATCACAAATATTTCCAGTATTGAAACCACCTTTTTCGACACTATTTGAAAGTAGGTTCTAATTTGATTGTTTAGAGCCTAGGCTCTATGCAAACCACACTTTTTTTTATTTCATTTTTGGGTGAGTCGTTTGGAAGAGGGCCCCTACCCTTTGTTCGGAATTGAGCTTAGGACGTATCGTTGAAAATCGTCAAGCGCTAACCAATTAAGTGTACAATAATTCAATTGTTGGAATATCAACAACGCATTGTTGTATTCACATGGTGAAAATTTGTGGAAACTTGAATATCTAAGCAAAAGTCATTTTTGTTTGGATAATTCATAATCGTGTACAAATAAGACTTGATTTAGTACATATAAGTTAGCCCAAATTGGTTGTCAATCGCAATCGTAATTAATGATGATTTGAGCATCAGGATGAGGTTTTCCATACCATTGATGCTCTTTTCCGAAGGGCGCGGCGCAATTTGTATAGAGCTGAAGCTCTACACAATCAAAGTAACGCGTACCTTCAAATAGTTTTTAGAAATGTGGTTTCAATATTAGAAATCTTTATGATAGCTTTAAAATATATTTTTATATTTAATTATAAAATTTAAAGTGTAAAATATAGTGTAGATCTAGCAGATCTGTGAAAACTAAAAAATCTTGAAAATTGACGGTCCAAAAATGTATTACATAATGCACTATTTCCAAAACTTTAAAGCCATTTTTTTTCATGTCCATTCATTTTGATATCGAGATGATTAATTTGAGGATATTTGGACAGCAAAACAAACTCTTCTTGTGAAATTATTGATGTGGGCTCTAATTTGATTGATTAGAGCTCTATATAAACCTTTTCCTTTCCCAAATCTTCTTCTTCTTTTTATTTTTTTGAAGTTTCTGCATTATTGGCCCTCAAACATTTGCTTTATAATCAAGGATTTTGTTACTCTATAGACATCAATTCCATATTTCTTTTCCCCTTCTATGCGTTCCATTGGAGCAACTTTCTTATGCGTATGATTGGGCTTTATAATATGGAAAGGGTAGTACGAGGCTAAGACATGTTGGTCAAATTACATCGATGAAATTATATATTGGAAAATTGTTGTTCCGAAGTTGAAAAACAATTAAATGTATCATCTTAACCAATGCAATTATGGATAAAAAGGAGAAAACTGATTTCAAGTTTTGAAAGAAATGTGTCATGTACCATACTATTTGTACTGTCTATTTTCAAGCATTCACAAATCTTCATCATTTTTGAAACTTCAAATTTCATAATAGAAAAAAGGAGTAATATTCAAGCTATTTTTGGCCTTCCATTTTAGTAACTAAAGTTTTTTTTAGTATTCAATGTGCTAACTATAGTTTAGGCTGGATTATAAGGTGCTTTCCTTTTTATTATTACTTTCATTAAGGTCCGTACATTTACCTTATCTTTTCAAAATTTTCGGCAAAGCTCTATATTTATCAAAAACATGTTGAAAAGTATAAAATGAGACAATTTACTTTTGGTACAAGATGATCACAATTAATCTTTAACCATTTGATACGAAATTGGGTAGCTGTCACTTATTCTATTGACCAAGCTCAAACTTCAAAAAGAATATTTTTGAACTTATCGAGACACCCAAACGATCAAATTTGATAATTGGATAGTTGTAAGTAATTGTGACCACCTTGTATCGAAACTAAATTGTGTTATTATATACAATCCCATAAAATACCTTATATGATAGTGGACCTCAATTAATGTCACAAAGAATAAGAAAAGGTAGGTGGGTCTTGCAGTATGATAGGGGGAGTTTTGATGGCGGGTGGTCGGTACGGCGTTCTATGGGGCAAGAGAAAGGAAGAAAAGGTGGCCCATGAGCAAGAACTGATTCCACCCCTTCAATCCAACGGCGTTCTATGGGGCAAGAGAAAGGAAGAAAAGGTAGCCCATGAGCAAGAGCTGATTCCACCCCTTCAATCCAAAGGAGAGCCATGATGACGCAAGATTTCTAGTACAAGAGACTCTCTCTCTCTTAAACACGAGTTCTAGTACAAGTTTCTCTCTCCTCAAAACTAATACAAGATAGTCTCTCTATATGTATATAGAGCAATGATCTCATGCAACGGTTGTAGCATAGTATAATGCAACGATATTTTTAGATGAATAATTTTTTGTTTATAACTTTAAAAATCATTTTTTTTTTTTCTAACAAAAAAGACTCTATATGAGCAATGATTTATAAATTCAAAATCACTTTTTTCTTTTTTTAACAAAGAAGACTCTATATGGGCAATGATTTATAAACTCAAAATCATTTTTTTCTTTTTTTAACAAAAAGGACTCTACATGAGCAATGATTTCATGCAACTATTGTATGGTAATATGATGCAACAACTTTAAAAAACCATCTTGTGGTTATTTGTTTGATCCAAAGTTTGAAATATATACTCTTTTTATTCTAATGAACAATTAGAAACAAAGGAAAATTTGAAAACACAGCCTAAAAAGTACTTTTTTAACCCAATTAACATAGGCTGTTCATTTTGGTGAGATACTTAGATCAAGGCTTTAGAAAGAATTTTTCATTTCCAATTTTTTTGGATGGCTATATTATAATTAGATGAAGAATATATATATTAGAAAAGTCTTTCCAACGCCTATATGAATAGTGATTTCGCCTACCTTCATCACTGTCCAAATTTTATCGCGCGGTCACAATTGTCTGGTAGTATTTTATTTTTCATTTTTTTTTTTACAAATTAGAATGACCTGAAATTTGAAGGGTATGTACATCTTACTGAGGCTCATCTAATAAAAATATAAAAAACATTATTCGTAAAAATAAATTGATCAAAATACCCCTGAAACTTTTTGGAGGTATTTTGGTCAATATTTTCATGTAAAACATTTTTTTTTATAATTTTCGAAGATTTCTCTATTTTTTATGAATACACGCTTCAAATTTTAGGTCATTCCAATTTGTATAAAAAAAAATGAAAAATAAAACATTACTGGACAATCGTGACTGCGAGATGAACTTTGGAGGTGATGAGGGTAGGCGAAATCACTGTTCATTTTCACCTATAGGTATTGCGTAGTGGTTTCCACATATATATATATATATATATATATATATATATATATATATATATATATATATCCTAAAAATATCTGTGATCATTTCAAGAAGCTATAAAATTTTGTGAGTGGATTCCATGTCAAGGAAGCGATGGCTTCAATTCTGTGAATTCCCTGCAAACGTAACAGTTGCTACATTTGTATATGTTTTCTTCATTTTAATAATGGCCTTTCTCCCCCTCTAATCCACCTTTAACTGACCAATCCTCAACTCTTTTGCTAATTGATGAACAGTTATACAGGTTCCTCCACTACTTAATGGAACTGATTGTGTTTTGCATTTGTTTTCTCATGTGAAAATTTCTTATACCCTAATTGTAGAATTGAAAGAAGGGTGAAGTTTCAAATTTCCTTGCTTGTGTAACTTTATGATGTGGGACTGAGCAAAATTTCGGACTTCTTCTAGACCCTTTTGTGCTTTGCTAGAAGTTTTCCTGTTTGAGAATCAAATCCTGTGTTTTACAAGTGAAAGAACCGGAAACTACATCAAATCATTCGAGCAGTGCCAAACCGAGTCCACTCGATCAAGGGCGCGCAGCCTTAGGCCGAGTTACCCCCCAATTTTGTGTACATCTCAGGGATATAAAAATAATCTCAAAAATTATAAATTTTTTTAAATATAGGATTATTTTATGATCTTTTTGTGTATGATTTGAATGTATTTTGCAATGATTTGTATGCGTTTTTTTTTTTAGAATTACTTTTTTATATTTTTCTCTTTCCAAGAATTTTTAAAATGTCCCAGAACCTACTAAAGAGGACATTCTATAATTGAGATTTTATAATGACTTAATAATCACCATATGAGTATTCTTAGTATTTAAAAGAAAACAAAGTGGTGGGGTGGATTGTCCACCCTCCGATCCTAATTCTGATTGACATAATCGAAGATCAGGCAAAAGTGAAATAAAAAAAGAGGAAAAACAAAAAAATTAAAATATAAATACTATGTGCTTAGAGGTTCAAGGTCAAAGGTTTGAATCCTCCACTCGTTTTAGGTCTTAAACAAACAAATCATATAAATATCTTTACTTTTGAAGTGCATTCCACTGGGTTCGAACCTCAGGCCCAAGGTTGGGGTATGCTGACCACCGGTGCCTGCTAATGTTTTTGTTAAAAATTAGATGTATTATAGTATATATACTTAAAACACTGATCTAGCTCAAGAACTAGATTGGTTTTGGACAATTCTAGATCTAGATCGGCGACTTTTTAAATACTAAGTTAAAAATATCCTTTTTAATTTCTAAGCTCTTAAATCTGACGATCAAAAATTTTGGATCATTGTTCATCGCCATTCTCCTAGGACATTTATTTTTTCAATCAAATGTAAAGTGCATTTCTATTTCTATTTCTTTTTCTTTTTCTTTTTTTCTTCTCTTTTGTTACTACACTTGAGACTACATTCGGAAATTGTGAGGTTGAAAAGGTACTTCTAGATAGGGATTTACTTGAGGGAGGAAATGCATGGTATGCCCCCACTGGAGAATATAATATTCTCTCTTGGGTGGTCATAGTGGTAGGATGCCAGCACATAACCGCATAGAGTTCTATTCTTGTCAACGTCCCAAGACAACATTAAAAAAAAAGAAAGAAGTAAGAACAATATTTTAACAAAAACATAACCTTCCAAAATATTTCAACTCAAGATATTTTGGTCGCGGAGAGGGTTCATGTGTTGTACGTAAAAGCTCTAAATCCGACTGATTTATTTTTTGGTAAATAAAGTACGATAAATAAAGCACGAAACACATATAGCAAGAACACAAATATTTATGTGGTTCACTGCAGAAAGACGACATCTATGAGAACGGTAAACTGAAATCCAATGAAAGTTACATCAAAGATTTTGGAACAAACATTGATAAAAACATAGTCGAACAAACCCTTTTAAATCACTCTCACTTCCTTTTTTTTATTTCTGGCAATCATTATCGAAAACACCAGATAGAGAGGCAAGAACTGTCTTTCTCTCCAACTAAAAAGAAAAACAACCCAAAATATTTATGGGACCACTTTTCTACAAAAAACAAGTCTCTCAATCTTTTGGAGTCTACAAAAGGCACCATCATGTTTTTCTCCATAGGAAGCTATCTTCTCTTTAAGAGGAAATTTTGCACTCTCAATCTTCGGGAGTTTACAAAAGGCACCATCATATTTTTCTCTATAGGAAGCTCTATTCTCTCTAAGAGAAAATTTTGCATCTTATGCACAGGAGGCCCTGCCTCCCTCTCTCTTTAGATGAAACCACAATTCCCATATGATGACCTAAATAAGGCGCATAAATTCTCTACACTTTCATCTCATATATATAAGATTAGGAGTACATACTAAATAGAAAATTTTCTCTCGATCTCTACATATATCTCAAAACCAAAAGATATATCCAAGAGGCCAAAATTTTTGAAATTCTATTTCCCGTAGGAAACTTATCAATATCAATATCAATCTCAATCCCACATAATATAGGAATATCTCAATAAAACCAAAATATATATCCAAGAGTCATAATCTTTTGAAATTTTATTTCCCGTACAAAACTTATCAATATCAATCTCAATCACACATAATATGGGAATATCTCAATCGCTCATAATATGGGAATATCTCAATCCCACATATAGGGTTTCCTTATGTAGGTCAATCTCACATACATGATTTTCTTATGTGGTAATTTTGGATAGCACCAAATCCAACAATCTTTACCTTGATATCAAAATCACCTGCTTACCATATCAATATCCATAGGATAGCTTTATGAATTCTTCATCTTTTATCAAATAAATTTATTCATCATTCTTGTTAAAACAATAGTGTTTTCCATCAAATTTCTTCACCTCGAACTTCGTACTCGAAACTTTTACTGTCATACCGAAAACCCCAAACCAAGGCTCTAATACCACTTGTTGTGCGCAGAGGCTCTAAACCTAACAGGTTGAGTTTTTGGCAAATAAAGTACGAGAAATAAAGCATGAAACACTTACTACGAGAATACAAATATTTATGCGGTTCACTCCATAAGGACTACATCTACGGACACGATGAACTGAAATCCACTGAAAGTTACATCTAAGATATTAGAACAAACCTCGACCAAAATACAATCGAGCATACCCTTTTAAACAGCTCTTCATTCATTTTCTTTACTTCTGGCAACCATTACCGACAACACCAGATAACGATGTGAGAGTTAACTTTCTCTTTAACTAAAAAAGAAAACAACCCAAAATCTCTATATGAACTATTTCTCTACAAAGTACAAGTTTTTTAATCTTCGGGAGTCTACAAGAGGCACCATCACAATGTTTCTCTCCATAGGAAGGTTACATTTTATAGAAGCTAGCATTTTATGCACATGAGGCCTTGTCCCCATCTCTCGCTAGAAAAAACCATAATTCCCATATGATGACCCAAATAGGGAACATAAATTCCCTACACTTTCATCCCATATATAAAATATTAGGAGTCCATATTAAATAGAAAACTAATTATAGATCTTATATATATCTCAAAACCAAAAGATATATCCAAAAATCTTAATCCCATATATATAATATTAGGAGTCCATATTAAATAGAAAACTAATTATAGATCTTACATATATCTCAAAACCAAAAGATATATCTAAGAATCCTAATTTTTTTGGATTTTTAATTCCCATCGGAAACTTATCAATATCAATATCAATATCATTCCTACATAATATATGTATATCTCAATCCCACATAAAATATTTCCTTATATGGGTGATTTTGCATAGCATCAAATCCCACATCCTAGTCATTGCCTTTTATTATTTAAAGACCCAATTTTAGTGCATTGCAACCCGTGACAAAAGTGATGAAGCCCAATAATCTACACTGTCTAATTACATTGGACGGTTCAGATTGCACTAAAAAATCTAGACTAAGGACATTTTCCATGCATACGCACGGGCCATCAGATGTGAGGGTCTATATAACAACAATAAGCTAGTTTTCTTATTTTAGAACTCTATGCTACTTCGTCTTCTAATGTGAATGCTGAATGCTCTTGATCAGTGGTTTAAAAAGCAGATCAGTGACCAAGATCGGGCATCTCAAAAACCCATTTGGATCGGCGAATCGACGATCCAGATAGGGAATCGGTCGGATTAAACCTGAAAAAAATCTGAAAAAATTATTAAAATTCATTATAAATATTGTTTTTTAGGAATTTGATAAAAAATGAGGGTACTCTATTAAGAATTTTCATTTCTTTGCATGAATATGCAAATATTGATATGTTCTTTCCCTGCATAAACTCCTATTTACCATTTAATTTACATCACATAAAAGGATAAACATAGAATTATCATGGATTAAGTATATCATCATACATGAACTACAATAGAGCATACAATTCGTAATATACGATCTAAAAATAAAATGACAGACGACGTCGTTCTGCATCTTGGTCACGTAGGTGCAATTGATTGAATTCGTGTGACAATTCATTGATTCGTTCTAAAAACGAATCATCCAAATTAGTGGGCACCTGACTATACCCAAATCCCTGAGTGTTAGTATTTTGTTGTAGTCCTAATCCAAAATCCCCGAAGCTGACCCATCCTTCATGCTCACCTACACTATCATGCTCATCCCTACCCTCTTGTTGTTGGGACCCGATATGTGAATAATTTGGCTGGGGTTGGGTAGCCTCAGAATCATCATCTCTCTCATTTTCCCTTAGACCCCCTTCCACTCTCCCTCATTAGGTGCAATATCACCGACATCTCCGACAAATTGTGGATATGTTGGCGGGCTGCTTCCTCTTTCATGCTGCTCATCACTTTATTCAAGATCTTCCTCATCGATAGCCTCAAGGAACACTCTATTGTGCAACACTAGCTCATCTTCTTCTACTACCCATTGTTCTACTGTGTCTGTGATAAATATTGTGTCTAAATCTATCGGCTCATAGTCTTCAAGCTTCCTTCTTATTTTTAGCTCTCGAAAGTTTAAGTTGTAATGAACGTAGACTAGTTTATGAAGCTTTTTCGAAGCGAGTCGATTCTTCCTAGTAGTGTGCAACCATTGGACCGTACTCCAGTTTCGCTCATAGCCAGTAGCAGAACATGTCTAGGAGAGCACATTGATTGTTATCCTCTTTAGGTGAGGTGCACCACTACTATATATCTTCCACCATTCAGCTGGATTAAAATGCAAAAAGCATTGTAAGGGCAAGATTAATTCATAAGATTAAATATATGAATGAACAAAATATTAGTTAGGGGATAACCTAGATCCATCTTAGTTCGAGAATTCCTAGCAAGTCTAGTTCCGAAGGATCCTATAGCATCCCTATACATAGCAAGCTAAAACAAAATATTTCGTTTTAGTGCATTATTCATCACAAAGATAACAACTCATTCAAGTTCTTACCCAAATATTAAATAATACCTCGTGTATTGCTGCTACTTGGTTTCGATGGCTTCTCTCCAACCTGGCAATAATGTATCTGACCCCTTCCATAATCTTGCGGGGATGTTCAAGTGTCAAATAGAAAAATTTTAGGTTGAAGTAGTAACCTAGAAAATATATAGATAGAAAAATGTCATTTAAAATTTCATAAAAATATAATTTAGAATGAAACATTCTAATGAAATAAATATATATTTACCTGCATAATGAATTGGACGTCCAAATTTGGTGTGTTCCACCTTCTTTCTATAATCTCGATCACTTTACTAGCAAAACTACACTTCTCCCCAATAGCTGATTTGGCCCTCTCGATACCTTCATAAAAGATGCCCATTGTAGCTTTCTTGTCAGTATCCACCATTCTTAACACCGTGACCAAAGGGACAGTGGCCTCTACGATACAAGAACATCGAGACCAGAACCTCCTATTTGATACTATGTCGTCCACTTTTAGCCCGGTACTGGACTTCGAGAGGTGATCATTTAACCACTCTTCACTGGTAAACAATATCTTTAATGTACCTTCAGATTCTCGAATGGAGTCCACAGCCAAGTAATCTGTCGTAAAGAGGGTTATGGCAGGCTTGACTATCTCTTTTTTCTTAGACTGTTATCTGAACAAAAATAAAATTTTAGAATGGTTATATATAAATCTTGACACCAACCTTGCTTCTTGTAGAGTCTCCTTCACAATTTTGATCTCACTGATGTCCTCTAGTATAAGATTGATGCTGTGTGCAGCAAACCGGGTCCATATTAGATGCTTCATCTTATCCATCAACTTGCTGCCCGCAGAAACACATTCACGCACATTGTCCGTAATAAACTGGACTATATGTTTATCTCTCACCTGCTCCACTATCTGATCATATAGTCGTACAAAGAAGTTTGCATCTTTCTTCATCCCTGATACGTCTTTGCTAGACAAAAAAGCTGTACCTTTTGGGGAATAGGCCAAGAAGTTTAAAAACTAATTTTTGCTAACTTTATTCAACCAACCATCACTCATGAGAGTAATGTCTGTTCTTAGCCAACTCTGTTTATAATCTTCAATCCACTTTCTAACTTCCTCCACCTCTTCATCCAATATTGGCCCACTGAGCTCATATGCTGTCGGGAGTTTTGCCTCAGGCCCGGCTCTCTAGATTGTGTTGACCATAGGTGGAAAATATGGGCTATTGGCTATAACAAATGGAATCCCTTTATCATAGAACCATTTACCAACATATCTGCTTTATCGTACCTTTTACCATGCCTTTGAGGGTCATCTGTTTTGACTTAGGCTTTGAGAGAAATGGGTCTATAAAACCGTAACCTGCAATACTGGCACTCCTAGATAAGCTAGAAACAATTTCTTCAACATCTGATTCCTCTTGATACATATTGGCACCAATCCCTCCATACATAGTTGAGCTGAGCCCGACATACATACTCGAACTAGGTCCGCCATGCATGTCTGAGCTAGGCCCACTATGCATGCCCATGTCATAACCACCAGGCATTCTAAACCCGCGTTCCCTCAAGTATGTTTTCTGTAAACTCATTCTAGTGGTCATCTGCAAGTCATTATTATATTGCTCTTCTAGATCATTCCCACTTGATGGCATATATAAACTAGCTATCTCCTTATCCATCTTCTACTTTGCAATTTTTTTACTTTTGGTAGCCTTGAGAAATGTCGTCATCTGCTTATTTACATTATTATGGACACTATTGCAGGTAGAAACATCTCCCTTAACCCCTGCCAAGTGTTGCTTGAACCTTTGGCAGTAATTACAAATAATTTTGTCTTTTTTGTTGGGATCAAGTTTGACCCCATGTTGCCATACAGGGTCTTCCGCAGATCTTATCATGGTTTAACTGTTTTAATATGTAAAAGGTTAAAAATTAATGTCACAATTCAACATGAAAAATAATCACCATGTGTAGTGATAATATGTAGGCGTAGTTCATGAAGTTATATTTGTTGTTAATGCAAAATATTTATATTGACAAAAATATTTTAGTTTCTACCGAGAAAAATAATTTATTTATGCAACATTATAGATAAAAATAGCCTATATCAGCTACTACATATAGAATAAAAAATTTACATCGATATAGTATCAATAAAAAATATATTTATAATGGTATAGTAATTCACAATGCCAATACATATGGACTTGTCACAAATATTCATTTCGACAAACATGAATTAGTTCCTACAGAGAAAAAAAAATATTTATGCAATAATATAGATAAAAAAAAGTCTGTATAAATCACACTTAGAATCAATAAAAAAATTACAATAATATAGTCATCCATAATGCCACTACACGTATATTTGATACAAAAAACATTTACAATGATATAGTCATTCAAAATGCCACAAATAAAATTTACAATGATATAGTTGGCACAATCCCAACTCAATTGAAATGATCACAAATAGTTGTACATCTCAATTACAAATATGCAAGATAATATAATAAAAAATGCAAGCTCCAAACATGGCTACAAGTCAATTATCAAGAACATACATTTTTTGCATTAAAAATTTAATAATATAATTGAAAAATGAAAGATAATATAATTATCATGCATGCCACGATTTTTTTATAATGATATTCACTTTAATTCCTCATGATAATACAGTTTAACAACAAGTATTTTTTGCATTAAAAATTTTAAAAATTAAAAATACATTTTTAATGCAAAACGGCATTAAAAATATAATACAGTTTAACAACATGTATTTGTTAATGTATTTTTTTGCATTAACAACAACTTAAAAAATACAGTTTTGGATTAAAAATATAATAACATGTATTTTTTTGCATAAATAATCTATCAACATGCAATTTTTTGAACTAAAAATTTAACAATAAAAATTAAAAATATTTTTTAGTCCCCCATGATAATAAAAAACTGGTCACAATTTTTTGGAAAATCACGATTTTTCAAAAAAATTGATCGTGAATAATTAAAAAAAAAAAAAACGCAGTTCGTCACAGACCCATCTAACATTAGTCATTCCAAATCAAAAATCCGCCTCAAATCGAATAAATTACATCAAATTGAATACATGTTTTGATAAACAACACTATAAGAAATCAAAGCCCTATAATATTAACACATTATTATCAAAATATAAAATAAAATCGATTGAATTGAGAGAAAAAAAAAAAATGCAGTTTTTCACAGACATCAGTCATTCAATCTAAAAACTCAAGCTCAAATTGAATAAATCAGATCAAATTGAGTACATGTGATAATAAACAACACTATAACGAATCAAAACCCTATAATTTAATACATTATTTGCAAAATATTGAGTTAAATTGATAGAATGGCAGAAAAAAAAAAAAAAAAAAAAAAAACGCAGTCCATTTTTTCTTCACAGATATAAGTCCTTTTTTCTCAAAAATCAAGCTCAAATTGAATACATGTGATGATAAACAACACTATAACGAATCAAAACCCTATAATTTAATATATTATTTGTAAAATATTGAGTGAAATTGATATAATGGCCGAAAAAAAAAAAAAAAAAACGCAGTCCATTTTTTCTTCACAAACATCAGTCTTTTTTTCTCAAAAATCAAGCTCAAATTGAATAAATAAAATCAAATTGAATACATGTGATGATAATCAACACTATAACGAATCAAAAGCCTATAAATTTAACATATTATTTGTAAAATATTGAGTGAATTTGATAGAATGGTGGGAAAAAAAAAAAAACGTAGTTTTTACCTGTTTTTCGTGCACCCGTGGCTTCAAATTCAAATTTGATATGTATTCATCCAAACTACTCACAAATTATGAACATAAACTTCTGAACAACACTCTTACGATCCATAACCCTCAGATTTTACAAAAAATGATACCCTCTTTTGCTTGAAATCAAAGAAATGGCGGAACCCTAAAACTTTTTTAGGGTTCTTCACGGATCCAAATTTTTTTGATCAAAATCGGTGATTTTACTACCTTTTATTGACTGAAATGGCTGAAAAATTTAAAATAAAGCCTGCAAGATTCAATTATAAAGCTGAAAAAGATAAAAAATGATAAGAAAATGACAAAAAACCATGAAAATCGTAAAAAACACTGTACAGCCCGTGTTCTCGGACGAGTCACTGTTGAGACTCGACGATTCACTATTGGGAATCGCCCGGTTCTCTCTAAACACGAGTGATTCCCGGTATTGTAGTGGAATCGGTACGGGGTCTGCCGATTCTCGAATCGAACCGGGCGACTCGCCGAGTTTTCCAACCCTTCTCTTGATTCATCAAAACTTCACCTTTCATAAAAGCGAGACTAACATTACGCACAAGGTTATAATAATCGTCAAGTCTAACTCAAAGGTGCAGCAGTCGACCTGGGCCCAGAGTGCAAATCACTATGTAAGCCCTTCTATGGGGCGGAAAAGCGTTTTTAAAGGTTTCTTTATTTATTATTTTTTATGTTTTTTGTCTTCTCTTTCAGCCAACAATTTATCTCTAAGCTCCATTTTGTTCAACTTGAATATAATCGCCCAAAAATCATTTTATTGAAGAAAACTTGCCTCTTTGCAAGAGTTTTACATTAAAAAATTATTCATTTTTTAGCCTTACGACCCAGCCTGCCTTTCTCGCATTCTCTCGCTTTCATTTCTCAACGAAATCATCAAAAACTTTGAAACACTAACAGACCGCTGTAACAATTTATTTGATTAAAAAGCGTAATCGAAGAAATCAAGTTTCCAACTTTAGGGAGATTTTAAACCTAAAAAGAACAATTGAATTTCTCTCTCATTGTTTCACCAAATTATTTTAGATTTGTCCCCAAATGCCTCGATCAAGTTGATCTACAAAACGGTTAACAAAATTTTTGAGTCTATAAGATTGATTTTTAGTTTTTTCAACATCTTTTGTGCCAAATATTTTTATTTATTTTTTTTGTTTTTATTTATACCTCCTTTTGTATGATATAAATTATTTGATTTTGAATTATTGATTTATGTCTTTATCTGTATTTTTAGAGTCCATTTCTGAATTTTCTCTATGTTTTTTAATATTTTTCCCCATATATTAGTTGAATCACCTGACCAAGAATAGTGACTCGATAGTTCGAATGAGGATAGGTGGTGACCGGTTCAATCCACTTATCCGAGTTGTTAAGCATTAGCCCTGCACATAAAAAGTTATGCTCATAAAAACCGGCTTCCTTACTTGAATGGAAATTTTGTAATTGAGCAAGCTTTCTATGTTTCTCCTACAGCATAAAACTTATATGCTTCCCCTTATCCAACCATCCATTTTGAATGGAGGGCTAGATTACCCCAATTACAATGTCACTATTTTATTTTTAATTTTTAATTTTTAATTTTTACAATAGTGGAGGGCTAAAACCTACACTATTTTATTTTTAATTTTTTCTATAAACTATTTTGGCACCAAATTTTGAATGTTCAATCCTCTATTAAACTCGTACTAGTGAATAACATATATATATAAAAATATGTCTAATAAAATAAAATGACCAAACCACTTTTGAAATTTTTAAGGGGTATTTTGGTCATTATATTTTATCGAAAAATTATTTTTAATATTTTTTATAGGTGCGGCCCAATAAAAATATAGCACGCACCAAATTTCATATTCATATAATTTGTATTAAAAAAACTAAAAATAAAATACTTTGAGACGTCGAATTTAAGATCCAATGATGAGTGGCTCTCTTGATCAAAATTGGATGGCTGGATGATAGGAGAAGTATATTTCTTTTATGCTACAGGGGAAGTATAGGAACCTTGCCCTTTTTAATTTACGTGGATTCTTACTTCCCAGGTGATTTTTTTATTGTTTTAATGGGATGTGTCGGACCCTAGTGATCGGATCCTTGGATTTCTCGAATATACAAATGCTTTTGCCTGGACTAATTGGAAAATTAGATGTATTCCAGGAAGGCAAATATCATTCTTGTTTTGAACCTTTCCATGAAGGCAAGATTACCCATGATAGAGAGTCTAAGTCACAAAGGTGGAGGTTTGCTTGAAATTTCCTTTACATATGGTATTATATGTAGTTCATCTAATATTTTAATTTGGAGTTGTATACTATAAGACTATTTACTGTATAAAGTGTTCACAATCACGTCCAGCCATCAGATGCGAAATATAACAGCTTGAAGTGCATCATATAGTTCGTTTTTTTTTTTTTTCTTTTGTTTTTATCATGTCTATGCTACATCCTCTGCTTCTCGATTTAACATTCATTGTGCAAAGATAAATATTAAACATAGATTTATTAGGATGGGTTTTTTTTTGCATCAGTCTTTCAAAGTCTTTTAACAATCCATCTTAGATTTTGATTTTGGATAAAAATTACAAGTCAATTATCTGGATCATCTCAATGCTGAAATGAATATTGATTTTGGTCCCAAATATAGGCTATTTCAAATTTCATTTTCAGATCATTTATGACCATTTATTTTAGGGAAAATATCTCCGTGCATTCTATTTTGAAATTTTATTGCCCAATAGACCCAGGATTTGAAAATATTTATGACGGCATAAAAATCCCCTATAATATATCTTCTAATACTTTGGACCAATTTTACTCATTTTGACCATCTCATTTTTGTCCAAACAAAAGTAAAAAAGATGCATGTCTATTCCTTTTTAAACCTTTCTCTCTCTCTCTATTACGAGTCTTTCTTTTTCTCCATTTGTTTTTCCCCAAAACCTCTCTCTTTCTCTCACCCATCTCTCCTTCACATCTTTTTTTAAGAGAGAGAGAAAAACTCCTTATAAAGAGGGGTTTAGAAAGTAATAAATATATGCATTTTTTTAATTTTTGTTTGGGTTAAAAAGAGATAAAACTGATCCGAGAGTTAAAAGATATACTAAATGAGATTTCTATACGGAGTATTTTCAAACCCTGGGTTGGTTGGGAAATGAAACTTCAAAATACAGTGTACAGAGATATTGTCCATTTGTTATAACTCTCCAGCAAACAAGATTTGCATATTTTTTGGAGTCACAAATTATGGATCTAAAGTAGAAATGAATCTAAAGAAATTGAACAAATTGCGGATCCCGAATTTGAGACAAATTTTCAAAAGGGTACTCCATTTCTAAGGACCACATTTAAAGTTTTGTTGCTTTATTACATAGACAAGACACGAAAAATATCAAGGACATGAGGATTTTATATCGTGTCACATATCAAGTGGACATATTCTAATGTGCTTCCACTTAACATGAGCATGGCCTGACAAAGAAAGGGTACGTTCAATCGGACTAATGGCAATTGCATTAAAAAAAAAAACCAATCAAAATACATGTAGAGTTAAAAGGTAAATTGAATCACATGAGTATAGGCTGTCAACTCAGATTTAAACATAATGCACTGCCAAATTCTAACACTACTCATGGCTATACATATGGCTATACATAGATAAAAGTACTAGTTAAGGAAAAGTAGAGATAAAAGTCATCATAGATGGGCACTTACATGAAGTGTCTCGAAAGGCAGTTTTGTGGAAGGTAACCACAACCCAAGTGGAAATCACCCTATTACTCCCACCAACTACTTTAAACCTCATAAACATTCCATTAGTCGACAATCATCAACTATAAATGCCCACAAATGAGGCACCATTTTTTATTCCATGAACCAGGCCATCCCTTGGTTTACATCCATGGAGTCATGGAAACCTTACTTGGCGATGGTCGTGGTGCAGTCCATATATGCAGGCATGGCCTTGTTCTCAAAGCTAGCCATTAGTGGAGGAATGAACCACTTTGTGTTCGTTGTGTACAGACAAGCCCTGGCCTCAGTGGTATTGGCACCCTTTGCATACTTTCTTGAAAGGTAAATCCCTCATTTTTAGGGGTGGCAATCGGATTGGGCGGCAAGTTTATCCGAACTGGGTCTATATTTTGGACCCAGAAAATCGGGTCCAGGTCTAAATGACTTGGACCAAGCCCAATCAGGTCCAACATGGACCCGGTCTAAAATAAACAAAAAAAATAGCACATATAGTAAATAATATAGTAAAATAATTTTTACTTTATTTTTTTGATTTTTAGACCTAGATCCACATCGGTCTGGGTTTGGTCCGGGTTCAAGTCACTTGGACTTGGCCCAAGTTTGGTGGGGGTCAAACCGGACCCCACTGCACCTGTTGCCGCCCTACTCATTTTTATTTGTTTTCCTAATTTTTCATTTGTCAACGTAGGCAAATATTAATTGTAAATTGTCGAAAAAATATCATTAATATTGTCAAATCACTCAAGTTAACCAATTTATCAACAAAGTGATTACTTTAATTGAAGGTATCTCCACAATTGTTTTGTTAAAATTATACAAAATATTCATATTCTAGATTAGATCTCCTAAATAAGAAAAGATGCCCATGAGTTTGAGGTTCGAAACCTGGAACATGTTTTTTAGAATAAAATCTCTTGTTCTAGATTTGGATCCTAGAAAAAAAAGGAATATTCATGTCATTTTGCTCAGATGCGTGAAAATGAGCCAAATAGTGAGACACTTGTTCAAAGTTCCAAATCTAAAACTTGTTTTTTTATTAAAATGTCTTATTCCGAATTCAGAATCTAGAACAAATGCATAATATTTTATTATTTTACTCAGAATCTAGAACAAATGCATAATATTTTATTATTTTACCCAACTCCTTGATGGGTCAAATTGCCGAAATGCTAGATTCCAAATCCAGAATATAGCATTTTGGGTATTCTTACAAAATGGCCTAAAAGGGCTTGATGAAATAGTGTTACTAAAACAACCATTTTGTTGGTCCATTTGATCAATAGTTTGATAATTTTAAATATACTTTCCTTTATTTAATATACTCGAATATATCATACATTTATGTGTGCATTACCGCCATCGTTTTCATCAATAAATACTATAGAGGAGCAATTGTGTGCTTTCTTAGTGCCAAAGGAATGATTCATCTCCACCATTAATTGACAAGAACAGATGGAGGATGGCAGCATCACACACTTTTAGTTTATTATTTTAATTGATTTTTCTTTCATTATTGAATGTTCACTTAGATAAAAGTGGGAATGGAACTCTAGACCAATATTTCGAAGCTTGTCGGAGTCCACTCGGAGTTTACTTTGCCACGCCTTATGGGTGAGGGTGAGTTCCCAATGAGTTTGGTGCACAACTCGCTAGGCCCAAATAAATACTAAAGCAATATATCAAAAAAATATTATAAAATGTGTATATATATATATATATGAGAAATAATCCTATAAGACTTTCTTCTATCTATATGTGTAAGACCTCAAAGGATCACCGTTAAATTTGGCACGGAATTATAGAAAAGTCAAATCCTACACCCATGTGATGACCTTATTAGAGATTTATGCCAACTTTAATAGTAATCCTTTGAGGTCCTACACACATGGATGGAGGAGGGTCTTATAGAATCTAATTATATATATATATATATATATATATATATATATATATATATATATATATATATATATATATATATATATATATATATATATAGCATAATAGTTCAAAATACTTATTTCAAAAAAAATTTTAGTTTTAATTATTATTTGGGAATTTTCATATTTTCTTTCTTTTAATTTTTTTAAATATACAAAATACAAATACACTTTTTCAATAATCCATCTTATAGTTTTTTTTCATCTTGTTTAGTCTCCTAAAGATTTCAGTAATCATTTTAAAATTTTTTAGTTTTAATGACTTTTAGAGATTTTTTACCACTTTTTAGCTCTTTTGTTTTTCCACTTTTTGGGGTTGTACGTAACACGCCTTGGTCGAATCAATGTTTTGCACACTGCTCTTTGGTGTGGGACCCTCCAAGCCGAGCTTCTTTACCTAAAGCAGATTCTATATTATTGTTGTTCATGTTACTTTTCATGTTGAAATCTCGCTCGAAATAAAAATATGATAAGACTATTTATCTTTACAACAAGGATCACACAATTATTTAGTGCCATACGGTGTGACATTTAATAATTTAGATATATCATAACATTCAAGAAATTTATTTTAAATTTTGAGCTTGAGTAATGAAATAAATACACCTTCTCAATTTTACATCCAATGGTTTAGATTAATTGTGACCACCTTATACCAATAGTAAATAGTCTCATTTTATACATTTACTTTTTGTGATTGGTTCCATTATTATTTATTATAGATCAATGTTTAAAATTCGACGATCTAATCCAAAATCTCTCGATTTGAATCAAGAATCGTTCTGATTGTTCTAGATCCAAAAATAAATTGAGATCCACATGATCCACCCCTGAATCGATCAGTTCAAACATGTCTGTATTGGTTCTGACGTCATGGAACCAATTCTTTCATTATCAAACCGATTCCGACATCACGGAAACGTCACATTTTTCTTTTAATTTTTGAAACATATTTATTTATTTGAGATATTTTTTAAACATGCTTTTTCATTTGAGAAAATCTTAATTTGAAAATTTTCAGGAAAGAGGCTCATGCGATGACGGTTACAATCTTCTGCAAAGTTTTCTTGGTGGCCTCAATAGGGTGAGGGTCGCTTTTTTAAGGAAATATATGTAATGAGACCATTTAATCTAGAAAGAAAAAAAAAAGTTCGAGGTAAAGTAAATGATGGGGTAAAATCACATACAAATGCAGGATTAGTCTTAGCATGAATCTGTACTACGTTGCCATGAAATACACTTCTGCAACCTTGGCGGCCACAACACCAAACGCCATTCCTGCATGCACGTTTCTCTTGACAATTCTCCTAAGGTATGTTCAATTTTTTTGTCAATCTGACTGGCATTTTAATTTTGATTGAGGCTTGGATGTACGAGATAGTTTATTTATTTATTTATAAATCTTTTTTTTTAAAACAAATTCTTAACTTGTTAGAAATTAAGACACAACAAAGTTCAGGTGAGTATACTTCTAGGATACAATCAGCCTTATGAACCACCGCTTCAATTTCAGAGCATCACGTGTGATCAACTTCTCTAAAATGAAAATTCCACAATTCATCTTGTAATTTGCATTCCAATCAGCTTGTCTTATAGGCAATCCTAGATTTTGACAGGAATCTTGTTGAAAGGAAATTTCAACTTTCAACTACGATTTAGTAATAGATCCTATACTTAATTGGTTAGGGCTTGATGATTTGCAATGCTATATCCTACGTTGAATTCCTATCTAGGATAGGGGTCCTCTCCCCACTTACTCATCCAAAAAGAAAAAAAGCTAGGGATTTGATAGATTACAATGTTCTACTTTTAGAGTAACCTGAAAAATTGTGGTTACCGAAGTTCTTAAAAGGACTTTTAGAAAGAGAAAAAAGAGTAACCTCAAAGTTGTGGTTACTGAAGTTCTTAAGGGGAGGCTTGAAAAGGCTTTTGTCTAAAATAGGACTGTGAAATTGGGTATATATGAAAGTATATAAGGAGATCATTATATTTTTGGCTATATGAAAATTGTGGTTATATATGAAAGTATATAAGGAGACTATTATATACTTTGGTACAAGGTGGTCACAATTAATCTTGATCATTGGATGTGAAATTGGATAGTTGCATTTATTTCATTGACTAAGCTCAAAGTTGAAAAGAAATTTTATCGAATTTTGTGACATACCGAAGCTATCAGATTTTACATCAGATGGTTATACATAATTATGACCTCCCTGTACCAAAGGTAAAATGGTTTCATTGTATACAATCCTATATATGTTAATAGAACCCATATATATATATATATATATATATATATATATATATATATATATATATATATATATATATATATATATATATATATATAAATAGGAAAATCCTGAGATTAGCCCACTAGCTCATATGAATATATGAGCCTAACAGCTTAGATTGAATATGAGCCGATATAACGGTCACAACCTCATTTCGTGCTTAAATTTTAATTTTTATTCTATGAATCTAAATTACTTGCAATTTTAGGTGTATGTCCTTAAGAAATAGGAGGTTCTAATAAAAATATCAAAAAAATAATTTGTAAGAAATAAATTGATCAAAATACCCTTAAAATATTACAGGGATATTTTGATCACTTTATATTTTTTTAAATATCTTTATTAGTTGCACTTGATGAGAAGAATGGACGCCTAAAATTTCAAGTGATTTGGATTTATACAAAAAAAAAAAATTTAAATTCAAATATGAAATGAAGTCGTGACCATCAGATCGGCTCGGATTCATTCTGGGTCGTTGGGCTCAAATGTTTATTTGATCAATTCAAATACAAAATGAGGTCGTGACCCATCAGATCGGCCCAGATTCAATTTGGGTTGTTGGGTTTATATATTCATTTGAGCTAGTGGGCTAATCTCATCTTTTCCCATATATATATATATAAAGTTTATATAGAGCAGAGGCTCTAAACAATCAAATTAGAACCTACTTCAAAATTTTCACTAGAAGAGATTGTTTTGATGCCCAAATATCCTCAAATTGATCATCTGAACATCAAGATGTATAGATATGGAAAAAAATGGATTTTTTAGTTTTGAAAATAGCGTATTTTGTAATGTATTTTTGGACCATCAATTTTCAAGTTTTTAAAGTTTTCATAGATCTATCGATTTACATTAGTTTTGAAACTTTAAACTTTATAAATAAAGATGAAATATATTTTAAGGCTATCACAAAGATTTCCAATGTTGAAACCACATTTCTCGACACTATTTGAGGAGAAGCACTAATTTGATTGTTTAAAGCCCAGGCTCTATACAAACCACACCCTAAATAGACTCTAATTTGATTGTTCACGGCCTTTCAAATTACAAAGATTCAAGATAGAGAGAGTTGTGAGGGTGAATTTATTAATTTTGTAGTCTATTTTTAAAAAAAAGTTACTTTTGTGGGGTAATTTTGTAAATATTACTACAAGACCAATGGTACTTTTATTATCTTTGTAAGGGGTAAAATTGAAATTTTAACTAAAAGACAATGGCACTCTACAAACAAAGTTTCAGGACACTAACTTTTAAACTGCCATTGTATTTTTATGAAAATTTCAAATTTGCTAATGCTTAATGGTAAAATTACCTATTTAAATAATTTTTTAATAAAAAAGTAATGATTGTTTTGATAAATATACTCATCACAACCGCTTCTTACTTAAACCTTTGTATTTTTAGGGGTTGTTAACTCTAGACAAACCCTTATATATATATAGAATTTTTAGGGGTTGTTAACTCTAGACAAACCCATATATATATATATATATATAGAAAATGCTGGGATTAGCTCACTAGCTCATATGAATATATTAGCCCAACGGTCCAGATTGAATCTAGGCAGCCGATCTAATGACCACGGATATTTGGTAGTATTTAAATTTTATTTATTTTTCTATAAATCTTAATCATTTGAAATTTTAAGAGTATGTTCATAAAAAATAGTTGAATCTTTAAAAAATATCAAAAAACTATTTTACAAGAAATAAATTGATCAAAATACCCTTGAAATGTTTTGGGGGTATTTTGGTCATTTGGTTTTGGTGATTACTGTTTTATTTTTTATTTTTATTAGATGCTCCTTGATGAAAAAAACACACACCTAAAATTTCAAGTAATTTGAATTTCGTAACGATCAGATCGGTCCAGATTCAATCTGGGCTATTGGGCTCATATGCCCAACAGCCCATATTCAATATGGGCCGATCTGATGATCACGACCTCATTCCGTATTTTAATTTTAATTTTTTTCTTTAAATCTAAATCATTTGAATTTTATATGTGTGTTCTTTTCATCAAGGCGCACCTAATAAAAAGATAAAACACATTATTCGTAAAACAAAAGTGACCAAAATACCCTTGAAAACTTTCTGGGTTATTTTGATCAATTTATTTCATGTGAAATATTTTTTTGATATTATTAAAAGATTCAATTGTTTTTTATTAACACATTCGTAAAATTTCAAGTGATTTGGATTTGTCAAAAAAAATTTAAAACTCAAACACTACCGAATATCCGTGATCGTCAGATCGGCCCAGATTCAATCTGGGCCGTTGGGCTCATATGAGATAGTGAGCTAATCCCAGCTTTTTCATATATATATATATATATATATATATATATACTATTTATATATATTTATTTATTTATATTTATTTATTTATTTATATTTATATATTAAATTTTTTTCAATTTTATTTAGGTAATTAAATAGATCAAAACTTGCTGGTCCGACCAACCAAAACCGATCAAATATTAATTTTGATCAATTTTCAATAAAACCCAATCTTTATTTTGAACTAGACCCATCATGACACTATTAAGCCGTTGAACTAATCCGACAACCGAGTCGGTCCCCTCATGACAACTCACAGATTTTCCACAAACGATCCTCAAGAAGACCTTCCAAGTGGAAAGGGCACTATCCTCATTTTTGCACTTATTTGCGCATACAAATGACATGATTACCTCACCTCTAGGGAGTTCGTTGTCGCGGTGTGACCATCATCTGCATGGACTTCACTGTAAACTGCGCTTCTACAATATGTGTTAAACTGTTCAGCAGTGGGAGCAGATATATCTTATTTGTCTTAAAACGCAACCAAACAGGCCAATAAGCTCATAACATTTCACTTATAACTCGATTTTGGGTAAGGGTGGCAATGGGTTGAGCTTGAACCGGACTTGTCCTAGACAGGCTGGGCTAAAATTAAATGAAAAAAAAACAAGGCAAAAAAGAGGACCGGATTGGGCTGGACAAGGACAGACCTTGGCCCAAGGGTTTGGCTTTGTTTCCTAGGCTTTACTTTTTTAGGGTCGGGTTGTGTGGGCTGAACAGGGCCGCTCAGCCCATCCACATCCCTTTCTTGGCATATGATCACTAGTTAGTAAGCTATCAACGAGCTCTACAACACCAAATCCATTATATGCTAATTTTGTCTATGGAAAATTAGGGAAAAAAAAGATTCTTAATTTTCGAAAAGATTTTCAAATCTTTTAAAAGCCAAATTTCATAAAATTAAATAAGGAATTATATACAATGAGACCATATACCTTTGGTACAAGGGGGTGACAATAACTTATAACTATCTAATGTTAAATCTTATAGCTTAGGTGTATTACAAAGTTTGAAAAAATTTGTTTTGAACTTTGAGCTCAATCATTGGAATAAATGTAGCCATCCAATTTCACATATAATAGCCAACGTTAATTCTGGCCATCTTATACCAAAGACAAATGGTCCCATTACACTAAATAATTGCTTTGAAATTTAAGATGAGAGAAAGATGGAGATGAAAGGTCGATGTTCCCACTTTTCAGGATGGAAAGGCTAAACATGAGGTATCTCCATGGGCAAGCCAAGGTTGCAGGAACCGTGATTTGTATTGGTGGTGCTATCATACTGTCCTCGTACAAAGGCCCTCCTTTGATCACACTCAATCACTACCACTCTTTTCATGCTGCTTCTCTTCCTACAACTCCGAAGAAAGAGTGGGCCAAAGGGGTATTTCTCATGCTCACTTCCAATGCAGGATGGTCCTTGTGGCTCGTTTTGCAGGTTGGCCTTCCACTTTCAATGCTGCTCTCCCATCTCTCTCTCTAACACACACTCACGTATTTAAATTCAAGAAAATAAGATGTCAATTTTGGGTCGAGCTAGCAATGTGCAAGGCTGTCCAACCTGGTCGGCCCTGTTGAAAAATCGGGATAACCCAATCACTATTTTTGAGCTAATCGGGATATCTCAAATCCCATTAAATGTGAAAAGCACTCCACCACAATAATTTCAATCCTCAAATAATATACCCAAGATGCAATAACAAGTCCAATATAATTGAAAAAAATATAAACAAATAAAACGAGCAATATGAGAAATCTTCAAATCACAACACAAATGAAAATAGAGAGGGACACACATATACGTGGTTCACCCAAGATGGGTTACGTTCATAGGCAATATGGCAAAAGTGTATTCACTATCAAGAGGAAAATTTACAAGATTGGGGTTATACAGAATTACCTCATACAATTCAAAGAACGATCAAACAAAAAACTTCTTACCATAAAACTACCTACAATCGACTCATTTTTTCGATTCACCGATGCCACGAAGAAATGCCGACAAAATGGCCCAAGATGAGCATCAAATGGTGGTGCTAGGGTTTTGTTGTAAAAACCCTCAATTTCCAACCCCAACTTCTCTCTCTACAAGGTTTTTCTTCCGTCCCTCATTCACCCACATTCTTGACGAGATTACCCTTTATCAAAAGGGTGAATGACATGGGGGTGATTTAACATCACTCCCCAACAGCCCCAGCCCTAAAAAAGTAGCGCCCGAGGGCGGGCAAAGACCAGTGCCATTTTGGCTCTCTTTTTTATTCTCTTGATGTTTTACTTATGTTTGCTTCATTTGTTTTTTGGCCCAACCAGACCCTAATAGGGGCCAGGGTCGCGCCTGGGTTGGTCCTACAAGGACAAGGGCTGCGCCAGGGCCAAGGTAGGCCTGGCCATGAGTCCAGCCCTTTGGCACCCTTAATTTTGGGTCCATATCCATCTCTCTCTCTCATATGTCTCAAAAGGCAAATGCTATATTTGGTTTAGTAATGTTGATAACCATGTGTGTGTTAGGTTCCCTTGATAAAGTCATATCCCTCAAAATTAACTCTGACGACCCTACAATGCTTTCTAAGTGCCCTTCAATCTGCTGTTGTGGCATTCGCGGTCGACAGAAGAGCGTCTTCATGGAAGCTAAATTGGGATCTCAATCTCATCTCCGTCGTCTACTGTGTAAGTCTCTTATTCACCCTCCCCTCTAAAGAATGGACATACATACAATAAGATTATTTAAATATTTGTATAAGGAGATCACATTGTTAGATTTGAAATTGAAGGGCTAGGAATATGGGAATTGTATATAATGAGACCATTTCGTTTTGATACAAGGAGGTTACACAATCATTATTGACCTTTGTATATGAAATCGAGCGGTCATAAATGTGTTGTTGATTGGGTACATAATCCAAAAAAAAATTTCTCGAATGTTGTAACACACTTCAATCTATTGGATTTCATATCTAATGGCTACAAATAATTGTGATATCTTTGCATAAAAAGTAAATGGTCTTATAGTATACAATCCCGAAATGTGCGACTGATCATCCTTAAAATTCAAAGAATTTTTTTTCAAACTCTAAAATAGAGTTGAAGTTGTTTGATTTGACATTTGATGGGATATGATTAGTTGTCACGACTTTATGTCAAGTCAAACACACTTCAATCTATTGGATTTCATATCTAATAGCTACAAATAATTGTGATATCTTTGCATAAAAAGTAAATGGTCTCATAGTATACAATCTCGAATCGTGCAACTGATTATCCTTAAAATTCAAAGAAATTTTTTTCAAACTCTAAAATAGAGTTGAAGTTGTTTGATTTGACATTTGAGGGGTATGATTAGTTGTCACGACCTTATGCAAAAGATGGATGGTCTTATAGCATAGACGCTTAAAAGTATTTTTGTTATATCGAAAGGGTTTGTATACTACCATTGCGTTGTGTTTAGAAACACTATGCCAGCTGATCCTAGATCTCCATAATATCTTTTGGCTATATAATTTGGTCTAGTTCCTTTACAAGTTGGCACTATAAATACAAATTTGATCCATGGTACCATTGTATGTGATATCGATATTCATAATATGAATGTACCTGAATAAAATTTGGGGAAAAAGACATAAAACCTCCTCCAAAATTATATCCAAATAACATCTTGATCCATTAAATATCCTATAGAACTTCCCAAGTTGAATAAAAAAGAACATTTAATTCCCTTATTACTTTTTTCATTGTCCAAATTTCAAAATCCAACATTTTTTTTTGTTTTT
The DNA here is from genome assembly GCF_054954075.1 of Amborella trichopoda. Taxonomy (NCBI): domain Eukaryota; kingdom Viridiplantae; phylum Streptophyta; class Magnoliopsida; order Amborellales; family Amborellaceae; genus Amborella; species Amborella trichopoda. The sequence goes on along the minus strand of NC_142346.1, from coordinate 5,151,177 downwards.
TAATAACCTCTTCATAAAAATCGAGTTTGTGATGCATCTTTTAAGTTACTTGTGACTTATGTATGTGAGAGAGAGAGATAAGAATTCAGGGAAGGTTGCTGGAGAGAGGGAGGAAAAGTTCCCCAACTGAAGAAAATAGAGAAAGAGAGAGTTTTTCCTGGATTTAGATAACATGGTGATTAAGAAAAAAGAATGATAAATTCTCTAATTTGGACAATAGAAAAAGTAAAGAAAGAGTTACACATCTTTTTTTTGTTTAACTTAGGGATTTCATGGGATATTTATAGGATCAAAGGGTTATTTGGAATTACCACTTTAGATGGAGGATTTATGTCTTTTTCCCAAAAATATTTTATATGATAGCCTTTAATTTTCAAATTAGTTGTCCCATGCATGTATCCCATATGCCCTTCTTCTGTCCTCTAGATTTTTCAACAACATGGGTATTCATAAGCTACTTTTTTATTCTCCCACACATTAATTAGACATTCTTGAGATTTTATAGAGTTTTATTTTCAACATTTTTAGAATTAAAACATTCTAAAATTCTCTTGTAAAAGTATCTCGTCAGCCCGGTTTGCTTTTCTGGAAATGGGTGCCTAGGGAGATGCCCCTTATGGAATTGGCATCTATTGGAATGATGGTGTATGCTATTTGGATAGCATTTGGTAAGGGACCTAGAAGATGCATGTCCACTGTTCGAATTGTTTGGAAGATATGTCTGTATGAAATTCAGGTATCTGATTATACCATTTTTCTTTTCTTGGTTTTTTAAGTTCTAACATTCTTAATATTGTGTAATTCTTATTATCGTGGTTAGATATTTTTTTGTTGTTTTTTACAAGTGAAGAATAAATGACCGCATTTTAAAATTGCTGAGTAGGAATGATAGAGAGAGATTGCGGAATTGACAGAGAGATAGAGAGAAAGGGGAGAGATGTTATGGAGATAACGAGAGAGAGAGGGAGAGGGAAACATAGAGAGCAGGTTGAAAAAGAGAGTGGGAGAGGTTACAAAGTTAATGAGAAAGATGAAAAGGGTAAAGATGGAGAGAGACAGAGATACATCAGTTCGACGTAGATAAACATAAAGATGTTACAGAGACAGGGAGAGAGTGAGTGAGTGGTTCAATGAGGGTTTTTTAGTCTGGACCTCAACCACACTATCAAAAGGTATTTTACTGCAAAATTTTGATTCCAGGAAAGCATTCTCATCTCCCAGCAATGTTAATTCCACCAACTTTGGTGGGATTGACATTTCTACAAAATGGGCTCAAAACATGGATACCAGTCTCCTCGTGAAGACATGAATACAGCCTTGGCAGTGTGTATCCAAACGCAAGAAACGACTGGTATCCATGGAATTGAGTCTCCTTGATTCCCATTTCTAGCAAACCAAACCTCGACTCAAAGATATCTTGAGAATGAGATTTAACTCCAAGTTGCATTTAATGGCAGGGCGTGGTTGTCACCGGGGTTACCCATTGGTTACAGCTATGGTGCATAGAGAAGAAAGGCCCAGTCTTCACAGCCATGTTCCATCCAGTAACTCTACTAATAACTGCAATTTTCTCAGTCATCTTGTGGAATGAATGGATCTACTTGGGAAGGTTTGTTATGCTATTTTGATGAAGCTTTCTTTAATTTCCTCTATCATACAAGTTTTGGAGAAATATTAAAATATCAAACGGTACTATAGTTTATTTTTAGTACATGAGAGTCATAATCACTTAGATATGAATTTTCGTAATAAGAAATATGCTACTAATCATTCTCATAGTCTTGAAAGAAGTTTCTCGAAGTTTTTTGACACTCTTGGCTTCTTGATTTCACATTTACTGATTAATTGTGAACTTCTTGTAGAAAAGTAAATCGTCGTTTAGTATACAATCCCTTAATCTACAAACGGTCTACTGGGGAAAGTGTACTATATTCCGCATGATTATGATACATTATTTCTTACCGTCATGATAAAATGAGCAATTGGATGGTGATGACCCTCATGATCTATAATCTCGAGGACATTATGCTTTTTGTGTTGGGTGCGTTTTGTGTAGAGCCTAGGCTCTAAACAATCAAATTAAAGCCTACCTTCAAATAGTGTCGAGAAATGTGGTTTCAATATTGGAAATCTTTGTGATAGACTTAAAATATATTTTTATATTTATTTATAAAGTTTAAAGCTTAAAAAATAGTGTAGATTGATAGATCTATAAAAACTTGAAAAATCTTGAAAATTGACGGTCCAAAAATGCATTACAAAATACTTTATTTCTAAAACTTGAAATCTGTTTCTTTCATGTGCATACATCGAGATGATGAATTTGAAGATATTTGGGCATTAAAACAACCTCTTCTATTGAAATTATTGTGATAGGCTCAAATTTGATTATTAAAAGCCGCGGCTCTATATAAACTTTTCCCTTTTGTTCAAATCCATTCATCTGCATTTGGAATGGGGTTGTGAGTCCCATCATAGTTCTCTGACAATAATAAGATCCACCTACTAATTCAAGGGAAAATTTTCTATACTTTTTTGCCACATATATCTTATGTACTTCCCCCATCTCTGTATCGTGAATGAATGGATAGCGAAGATGGCTCCAATCACATTCCACATCTATACACTGTTTTATTTTTTATTTTTCTACGAGATATTTTTACACCAAGTTTGGGGTATCCACTCCTCTCCTAAACTCACACCTACATAAAACATAAAAAAACTATTTTCAAAATAAAATGTTCAAAATATCTTTGAAATTTTTAAGGGTATTTTGATCATTTTATTTTTAAAAATATATTAAAAATATTTTATTTAGGTACACCTCATGGAGATAATGGCACATACTAAATTTTCTCATATAATTAGTAGATAAAATTAAAAATAAAATACTTTGAGACAACTAAACTAGATCATACGATAAGTGGCTCACTTGTGAAATTTTGAGACAAGTAGCCTCAACTATCCATTTAAATAGGACAGCTGGACAGGAGAGGAAGTATATAGCCCCTAATTCAATGTGTTTAGATTGGACGGTGATGCAATCAATATTATGTGTATATTTTCTTGATGTTGAATCTATGCTCAGGGAAGGAAAGGCCTGGTATTTTGTTACTAATGGTGTACAACACTAAATACCTAGATCTAACCTTCCAAAAAATGTGTGATTTTTGTACACTCTAGGGAAAACATATTTTCAAGCAGCTTTAAGGCGCAATTTCCTGTTCTTTTCCTTTTTTGTTTTTTTTGAAACGGCCATTAATATGAGAAAATTAGATCCCCCAATTCTGGGGTTCAAGAAACAAGTTAGATTTTTTTCCCTATGGGAGCAATTTAACTTTTTGTTCATTCAATAGCATGTAATAATTTCTAGGGAAAAAATTGTTTGGAGCCCCAATTTTCTAATGAAAAATAGTTTCATGTGGATTGGACCGCATGAAATGGTTCAAAGGTATAAACCATCATTAAAGATGGATGCAAATGGGTGATTCAGCTAAATCAAGTGCAACTAACGGTCTATATGTTTTTTTTTTTTTTTTACATTCATGATCTCCATATTAAATATTATATATTTTTTAAAAATTAGAATCAAATTATATTTTAAAAATATATTTATTGTGAAGCCTGCATTTCTACAGTATACAGACCGGTCGTATAGAAACCATGCCCTTTTCTAATATATCTTGGCCACACAACTTTTCTATTTCACAGACGTTAAATTTCTCGTAGAACTATTGACGTACCCCTCCCTCCCCTCTTTTCGTACTTCTTTTACATGAAATATACCATCAACAATTATTTTATACTGCATAAGGTAGAAAAGAGATGGGAGGAGAGTGTTCATACGTGGTATAGGAGAAATTGTTGATGTTAAATTTCATGTAGATTCTTAGATCTTTCTTAAGTTCTTAACGAGGTTGTGCTTTATGCCATGTTGGAAAAACCGGGCGATCTAATCGGCAATCGTCGGGTTAGATTGGAACTAGCCAGTGGCCGGTTTCAGTTTCGAGCGGTTTTGGTGATCGGTTGGTATTTTTTAAAAAACATAAAAAAAGTATATATAAAATCTCAAAAATAAAGAATTTGGTTTGTAATACATTTTTTAATATTCTTTACATTATTGTAAAGATAAAAAATTGTTTTGGTAATTAATACTCAGTTTTATATTTTCCCATATTTTCTAAAAAAAATTTAAAATATCCCTAGGCATAAATCAATTCTTTAAAACCCAATTTTTTTTCCTTAATTTTCAACTTCATTTGAATTTGTTTTGTTTTAATCATTCTTTATATACTTTTCATATTTCAACAGATTTTTTTTGTGTCTTTTTTATTTTTTTTCAACAATTTTTTGACCACCCAGACTTGCCCGGTTAGAACGGTTGAATAGGCCAGTTTACCGATTAGGCCGATTAAACTGCTTCCAACCCCATTAACTAGTTAACCATTCCGATTCGATTTTACGAAAACTGGTTTTATGTGCATTTCCATTTTTGTTTTCAATGGACAAGCCATCGGGGGACTTTTACACAACTACAAAGGTGTACGTGCCTCTAGTGTGCATATTGGGTGATAACAAGTATATATTTTATTTTGAAGGGAAAAGTTTATATTGAGGCTACACCAAATATTTCATTAGAAGAGGTTGTTTTGATGCTCAAATATCCTCAAATTAATCATCTCGACATCAAGATTCATGGACACGAGAAAAAATAGATTTCAAGTTTTGGAAAATAGTGTATTTTGTAAATACATTTTTTGACCGTTAATTTTCAAGATTTTCAACTTTTCATAGATCTATCAATCTACACTATTTTTAAAGCTTTAAAATTTATAAATAAACATGAACATATATTTTAAGGCTATCACAAATATTTCTATTATTGAAACCACATTTCTCGACACTATTTGAAGGTAGGCTCTATACAAACTGCACTCTTTTTTGAAAAGTGTAGGTAGGGGTCAGTGGTTAGTTTGGTCCAGGTTGACTCGAAACCAAACCCGACCCGGCCTAACAAAGTTTTACATGGACTTGGATCCAGGTTTGGTTGAGTCATGTGGACCCGGACCCAACCCACTGGGTCCAAAATATAGACTTGGACCTGGACTGGGTTTGGGTCGATTTCCTAGATCCATCGATCCACCCGAACCGAGTGCCACCCGTAATTGTAGGTTATTATAAATATTACATTTTATGTTTTCACAATATAGACTATATATAGAATGGATAAGACAATTATTATCCGCAAGGAAAATATTAAATGATGCACTATTATTATCATGAGTATACGACAAGCACCCTTCCTATGGTTGAGATCTCCTATGGATCTATCCAACGGCCAAAAATTAGTCTCATGTTTTAATTTTCCTTTTTTATTTAAATTACTAGTACCAAACTTCATATTTATATGCTCGGACCCCTAAATTTGGGGGTGTATTCTCAATATAGCCGCCAAGCTAAAAGAGAAAACAAAAAACAAAAGTTCAGTAGCACTATAAATCTGCCTTAAAAAAATATAAAATGTTTTAGGATTTGAATACATATTGCGTACAACAAATTTAACCGTTTACCAACTGAAAATATTTTTTTTTGTTTTTTTATAAAAAATACTTATTTAAGTTAATCTCAATTAATTGAAAAAAAAGTGTGATGATGATGAGTTTAGAAAATACTGATCTAGGTGATTCTAAGTGATCCTCAAGTTTTAATAATAACATTATCCTGAAGCCTTAGGGAGGGTAGAGTATGATCTCACGAGAGCACCACGATATTCGTGGATGTATGATGCCTATAATCAGAAATATGCTACATAGTTATAGAAATAACCATGGCCATGTGATTCATCACTCATTCGTTAACTGCACATTTGTGTCCTTGATAAATTAATTTTTACGATGTTCTTCCCTAGAAATGTGGCATCCACCATGATTTCCAACAATTGACATAAAAAATGGGGGAGAAATATTTCTATCACCCCATGTTTTGCCTCATTTTCTGGGTAAAAATCTTCCAACTAAATAATTAAAGAAATTATTCTCTGAAAATGAGTATTCTTCCCCTGATCAAAATCTTCTCCTACAAAACCAGGCACTTTCTTTCTCCCACAAATCCTCAATTACCTCTGTCATTGAAATTTTCAACATATTTTTTTCCAAGAAGCCAAATAGCTTGGACTTAAAATATATAGTGTGATCTGATCGACTCAATTAGCAACCAGGATAGCACTGGTGCCACCCAGGTGGCCCTGCCCTAACAAACTAGAGCCTGAGCCACAGAATCTGGCCTCATAATAGGACCGAGGCCAGGCCGGACCAAAGCCCTGATAGGGTCGGACTGGTTTGGCCTAGTTTTCCATCTTTTTTTTCAATTTTCTTTAACTTATTTTACTTTTTATCTAACCTGGCGTGGCCCAAATAAAACTAGGGTCGGACGTGGGGCAGGGCCTGTTTGTCCCAATCAAGGTTGGGATGGGCCCGGGCAGGTCCTATAGGGACCAAGCCCCGCCTAGCGGCCAAGGACCGGCAAGTTGCTAGCTCTGTGAACCTTATCTACATTCTATATGTATGAACTTAGATAAATGGTGTTTTTCTACAGTGTAATTGGTGGGCTGTTGATAGTGGGCGGTCTCTACGGTGTCTTGTGGGGTAAGAACAAGGAGGACAAAGTGCCCCATAAGGACAGGTTACCTATACCATCGGAGGCCAAAGGAACACCCTGATGCCTACCCCCCTCTCTTTCTCTCTCTCTTTCTCTCTCTTTGCATGCTCAAAAGCTTCAAATGTAACATTTTAAGTTTGCTCTCTACCTGTAACTTTTACTGCTCTTGATATAAAGGAAATAGATCAGCATTGAATGAGCGAGACAAAATTTCTTGTTTAAAGGGCAATGAGAATGGCCAGACAACGTCTAAGGTCAAGGACTCATTTTTATGCCACTCTATACCATAGTTATCAGGTCTTTGATTAAAACTTCTTAAAACATTTCTTCTTTTCAGGCAACCAGAAATTTGCTATTTCTTTTTGGATCATTTTTTAGTTGGAAATGCTATTGGGCAGGTGGAGGAATTGGAAGTTCTCCCCCATCCCATTGTAAATGTTATGCTTCCATTGTTTGCACTTTTTTGTCATCATGAAAACATGACAAAATAACTAAATTACCTCAACCATTCGTTTTTTAAATTGGATTGAGATGACATTTTGTGAATGTGTGCCCATCAGGCATGTATATAAAAATAAATAAATAATAATTTGCGAAGTCTGTGAGAGCAGAGGCGTCTTGCGCAAGTCGGAAAGGAAGGAGGCCGAGTCAAAGAAGCGGAGGCATTCCGAGGTTGCTGAGCAGGAAGGCAAACAACACCGATGAAAGGCATGCACACAGAGCTTAGTATCATTGTGTTGAGCTTGTGGCGAGAAGGCCCTGGAGATTGATCCCAGCATGTCTTGGTACCACCATCCTCTTGCACCAAGAAAGAAAAAGCAAAACAAAGAAAGAAAGGAAGAGCAATGTATAAAAGTATTTGCCCAAAGGAGGAATCCTAGAATTCCGTCAGTTTTTTGGTTATGGAAAAGTATTGATCTTCAAGAACGAGAATCTCATGATATGATGGGAATCTCTTAAGATAACCACCCATGCCTGAAATATATCTTGATGCCTAAAAGTTGGATTGGTTAGCCACTAGGCAAAGATTATATGCCCTTAATTTCTATGAGATGCAAGATGCTCATTGAACTATAAGAAACTAATCTCCGCTTCTATGGTCCGGGCACTACCCTATCTCTCGCTCTCCACACCTCTCTTTCCCTCCTTCTGTGTAGGCAAAGCCTTCCCTTGCCAAAGTTGAGAAGCTGCCCTCCTAAACAATCAGTCAAGCCATTCGGTCAAGTACGGCGGCAGACAAGCGCCTTTTGGTATTGAATCAACGAATCATTCAAAAGCACTTTGAATCCTGCAAAGGACAATGCACCAAAGGAAAAGAAAAAAGCTCTGCACCCTAGTCTAGAGCACCCCATTCTTAATCCTACCCTTTTCGATCATATCGAGTCCTCATGGACATCAGAAATGCAAACCGATCCCAACTGAGCTCCTGAATTGATCAAATAGAACCTCTTTAGTGAATTTCTAAAAACAGAAAAAGGCACATTCAAACAAAAGATTGAATATGAATATCTCAGGTCAGAGAAGTGGAAATAATGGAGACTAAATGCAATAGCAATAGCGCACCTAAGCCAACAGGCACGAAGGAAGGCCAATTGTTGAGTAAAGGGGTGCGTAAGGTTTGGGTTAAGAATCTTAAGCTTAGGAGGAGGATCTCTGGATTTAGCAAGCCAAGCACAAGAATCGGCATCGTTACCTACTGGCCGGTGTTTTGAGTCTTTTGCAACTCAAACACATCTTAGTATATTCCGGATACCAAGTAAGAAGTAATTAGATATCATGACGACTGATTTGAATCTCTTTTTCCATATTCAAGAATAGTTACCGATTCAATAAATCCCTGGTTTACTGAAATAATCGATTTCTCTTAATTTTTAATAAATAACTTCCTAAATAGCTATAATGACTTTGCCAATGCTAATTTGTTAAGAATCAATTGGATTGAAACTATAGCATCATCGTTGACTTAGCACATTCAGTTTTCTTCTTGCTAGCGTGCCCTGTAGCTTTTCTTCTCATCACACCCTTCAACAATGAGGGCGAAGAGTGCTAGGCAAGACAAGCCTACACTGTGATATAACAGAAAAAAAGAAAGGAGTTGCTTATTACGCTGCCCTCCTGCTATCCACTGCCTGAGAGAGGCACTATCCAGGTCGTCGGATTACCTGTCTTCATTATGGAAGCACTACCAATCTTCTTCTTTGCTGACACCCCCAAATATGTGATGGACATTCATCTCTGAGGAAAACAAACCCAAAAGGAACCGGTCGAATGATGTGACATGAAGTTGAGCCCTCTGCTGGAATGCTTAAGACGTAGAGAGAAGCATATGATGAACTTGAAGTTTCTCCATGTTCTCGCGATAAGACCATGGAGATAGATAAAGAAGTATTGAGTCCTATATATGGATTGATTGCTCTACCGGTGAGGTCAGCTCCAATTGTTGGTATAACTTCCATTGAGTCTTTGCACTTATCCTTTCCTTTGATTCCTACTGCACTTATCCTTTCCTTTGATTCCTACTTGCTAATAACTTTTGTTTTCTGTAAATAGGATTTGGCTTAGGATTGCCCATTTATCAATCCAACTAGGTTTTCATACCACACCACTTAGTAGGTTTTCATACCAAGGTTCAATTAAATTAAGTGCAAGCATGTACCAATTTCACCGTATCCACTCAAATATAATGGAATGGTGGAAATTCCTCTCAAAGTCGCATGGGGCATTTCAATCATTTTATTTTTATAGTTTATTTTAATATTTTTATAGGTCTGTTATATTTAGATGTATATTTACCCAAAATTTTAGCTCAATCAAATATAAATAAAAGGCTTAAAATTGAAATATTCAAATATGCTATGCCCATTGCAATCAAGGTCTAACCGAAGAGATCACTAAAATTTTAGGTGAACCAGAGTGTGAAGTTTCAAAGTTAATATATGTATATGTTTATGAGTGTTATAAATTCTCTTAAAACTTCGTTTACAATTTTTTAATACAATCATCCATCTCATTTCACATGCCAGTAATTTCGTGCTCGGAATTTCATTTTCCTTTTTATACCAATTTATTCCTAAATAAGTATATATAATGTTTTAAATTCCAGTGCCTAGTTCTTAAACACCTATTAATTTCACTCCTCCTCTTCTATACCTTTATTCTAAAATCCAAGATGACCTTACAATCTTTAGAGGATGGTCGATCTGCCTTCTTAGCTAGAAAGAAGTCTATTTGACTTTTATACGATGCATTTTTTACAAGCAATTAAACATTTATCTCTTTTTTTAAAGTACGTATTTGCTATTGCTAGGTTTTAAGTTACAACACAATCTAGAATAGCATCGCCCATCTCAAATCCTTCTTGAAAACCATATCCTCCATGCCCTCTATCATACTATCTATTATCTTTTCTTATATGAACATTTAAGTCACCTTCTAACAACGTCCTTTCTCCATTAGGTATTCTTTGGACTAATCTATCCATGTCCTCCTAGAATTGTCACTTAATATTATTATCTAGTTCTACATATGATACATAAGTACTAGTTACGTTAGTTATCTCATCCTTTAATAAAAGTTTAATTAATAAAAAAAACTATCACCTACTCTTGTGATATCAACTGCTTTATCCTTAAATCTTTATCTGTCATTACGACTATGTCATCTCTATTATTATCTTTTTCTATGTGCCAAAGTTTATATCCATCGATTTCCTTAGCTTTTGCCCCTTTCTACTTATTTTCTTGTAGGCATACTATGTTAATTCTCCTTAATCTCGTTGTATCCACTAACTTCACAATCTTATCCATAAGAGTTCCTACATTTCATGTGATTCATCGAGTCATATTATCTTGGACTACTTTCTTTACTGGTGCTCGTCCAAAATGACAGGAGAACCCCTGCCTAATGACCACAACCGGGTGTTGTTGTTGTGCATCACTTCAAGGGAATGCCCTAGCCAATCACTGCTCATTTCTTACACCCGAGTTCTGATATAATGCATCTCTTATATAATGCTTAGCATGAGAATATAATATAGGTTCAAGGTTCATGAAAAAAAGTGGCAAAGTTTTAGATTGTTATGTATTATATATAAGTATCATAATTATAAAATAATATCATTGTCACAATATCTAGATAATAATATTATACCATAAAATTAATAGAAGGGTGAGGTTTGTATAAGGTGTCCATATTGAACAAGTAAAGCACATCTTTAAATTTTGCCAAATGATGTAGTTATGGTGTTAAAAATCCTATGGTAGCTTGAAAGTCTATGCTCAAACCTAATGATGAAATTTAAAATTTAAAAAGAAAAAAAGGTGAAAATTGAGCATATATATAGACTTTTCAAAATTTTAAAAAATAAACAGCCCAAATAACTTGTTATAATATGAACTATTTTTAGTACTTTGAAATTCTTTTTTTCTTATTATCATACATCTCAAGGTTAGAAGGTTTTCCAACTTCAATACACTCTTTTCTATTGAATTTTTTATATGCACAACATCGCTTATATAGTATAAGGTTGCAACCTTATGTAAACATTTGCCTCAATAGAATATGGTAATACAAATAAAATATTATAATAAAATAGACAACATTTTAATATCGAGATAGTACGATATTAATATAATAAGATAATAATCTAATGATGTTATATGTCATTATTATAATGTAACATTATTATGTTATAAGGTTAGTATTGCGTGCACATTCCATGAATAATTAATTAAAAGCCACACAAGCACTTTTTAAAGGTTCAGATTGAAACTAGCCTCATCCAAGGCTTAAAAATTATTTTATTTTTTAATTTTTAATTTTAAATTAAAATTTATATTTATCTAAATTTTGTGGTTGCAATTCATTTTTATAAGCATAATTAAATAAAATAATAAAAACTAATTTGAATGAAAGATTACCAAAATATATTTAGGTGTGTTTTGACCTGTCATTATTATAATGTAACATTATTATATTATAAGGTTAGTATTGCGTGCACATTCCATGGATAATTAATTAAAAGGTACACAAGCACTTTTAAAAGGTACAGATTGAAACTAGCCTAAAAATCATTTTACTTTTTCATTTTTAATTTTTAATTTTAATTGTAATTTTTATTTTTAATTTAAAATTTAGATTTATCTAAACTTTGTAGTTTCAATTCATTTTGTTGAGTATAATTAAATAAAATAATAAAAAATAATTTGAATGAAAGATTACCAAAATATATTAAGGTGTGTTTTGGCCATTTTTTATTTGAAATATTTTAATTAGGTTTTTAGTTCTCTTTATAAAAATAAACTTAATATAAATGTAAAATTTAAATAAAAATAAAGACAATTCTTAAAATATTTTTTGGTCATTAGGTATGCCTTGTGAAACCTCAATCATTGAAAGGGTGCTTGTGCACCTTTCCAACCATCTATCTCATGTCGACTTTGTACTTTTCCTATATTATAATATAATAATATTTTTATTAATTGATGATTTATGGTCTACGATGGCATTACACTTACACTTATAGATTAGAATGACAAAATATGATTCGTGTAGCCAACCTCAAATAGTTAAGATAAAGATGTGTGATGATGATGATGAATACTAATATTGATGAAAATGATGTTTCATAATAAAAAATTATTTAAGTAAATATTAAAGTGAGCGCTATTTTAAATATGAATATATTACAAATAAATGCTAATATTAAATATGTATACCATAACTATATAATAACACCATTATGGTGATATTTATAAAATATTATAATATCATAACATATATTATAATAAAGCGAAAATGACGTATATATTCATTACAATTTCTGTTATTACATAATTACCAAAAATATTATCTTATTACATCGATACCCAGTTTTTCCTTACACGACAATATTTTAAAAAATTGATGAAACTGTATTTTATGATTTTTCAATAACTGAATTATTCAAATTTTAGAAATTTCAAGAACTGAAAATATTAAGTTTTCGATTTTAAAAAACCTGAATTTCGACATTTATTAGTAATTGAAGATCCGAATTTATGTTTACGGTTATTCAAAACCTAAAAATCCTTTTATGATATCTAGAGAGCTACTGGAAAATGCAACATTTATTTCAAATCTGCAACAACCGAAAACATTAAAATTTTGGTTTTTCAATAATAAAAAAACAGTGATTTTCGTTATTCAAAAACCAAAATCCTTCTATGATTTTCATGGAGTTACTGAAACATGCAACATCTATTTTGGTTTTTCAAAAACCAAAAACATTGGCATTTCGATTTCTTCGAAACCAAAAAATGATGTTGTGGTGTTATTCAAAGGCCAAAAATCCTTTTGTGGTTTCTTGAGAGCTATTAAAAAAATGTAACCTCTTCCTTGGTTTTTTAAAAACTTAAAACATCGGATTTTCGGTTTCCAAAAATTGAAAGGTCATAATTTTCAGTTATTCAAAAATTGAAAAGGTCTTTCTGTGGGAGAAAAGCAGTAGATTTCATCTCAAAATTGTTTTCACAACCAAAACTTGAAATACAAAAAAAGGCATTTCAGAATCCCTGAACGAAAACCAGAAATGGTCATCTTAGCATAATCAGTTCGATATTTTAATATATGAACGTGGAAAAGTTATCACTATATTTTTTTACTGGAAAAAACTAACAATTGATTGTCACTTAAAATGAATAATAGTTTCGGTTATGCTCCTAGCCATCAAATCTTGATCAGATGGTTGAAAATACATGTTATCATTTGAGTTTTAATTTTTGTTTCTGCAAATCTGATTGAGAAGAAATTTTAGGCATGTGTACAACAAAAAGGGAAAACCAAAAAAATATAAAACAAGTATTTGCCAAATTTTAAAATTACAAATTATCCCTACACTGATGGGGAAAATTTGGTCAGTTTTAGTTTTGAATATTTTTATATAGTGCTTGGTAATGTCAATTATATTTACCTAAAATTTTAACTCAAATATGGTTGTAAAGAATATACTAAAATTCAAATAGTGACATGTATTTCGAACCATTAAATCAAGATCTGATGGCTAGAAGTAGAACCTAAACTGATATTCATTTTCGGTACATCCTATTTGTGGCTTTATTCTTTTCTAGTTTCAATAAACATCCATGCTAATACCGTTTCACAATAGATTACACGATTCTCCTAATAAGGATTAAAAAATATGCCGAACCAGATCCAAACCAGTCGATCTAAATAAGGAGTCGTCAGGGACGAATCGTTCCTACAAAATATCAGGAACCGACCGGTTCAATCCATGAGACGGTCAGTGCTCAAACACAAAACGAAAGACTAAGCTAGTTCCCCTTTTAAAAAAAAATAATTTTGTATTTTTCTAAAATAATATAACAAAGGGTGGACCACTTCACCCTTCATTTTAGAACCCATTTATGTTTTATGTACAAACTTTCTAGTTTTTTAACGAGCCTCATGCCGACCCGACTGACCAATGTTAGAAAAATCGGGTGATCTAACCGGTACTAGTTAGATAGGAACCGGCCGGTTCCGGTTTTTGGCGATTTTGGTGATCTCCCGGTCTTTTTAAAAAATAAATAAATAAATGTACATAAAATCTAAAAAATAATAAATTTGGTTTGTAATATATGTTTTAATATTCTTCACATTATGGTAAAGATTAAAAATTGTTTTCATCATTAATACTCACTTTTATATTTTTTCATTTTTTTCAAAAAAATTTAAAAATACCCCTAAACACAAATCAATTCTTTAAAATCCTTGTTTTTCATTAAATTTCAACTTTCATTTGAATTTATTTTGTTTTAATCATTCTTTATATGTTTTTCATATTTTAGAATATTTTTTTATATCTTTTTATTTTTTTCAACAATTTTTTAACCGCACAAGACCTGCTAGGATAGAACGACTCTCAACTTCATTTGAATTTGTTTTGTTTTAATCATTATTTAAATGTTTTTCATACTTTAATAAAATTTTTTATCTTTTTTATTTTTTTCAAAACGATTTTCAACTTCATTTGAATTTGTTTTGTGTTAATCATTCTATATAAGTTTTTCATATTTTACTAGATATTTTTAATTTTTATTTTTATTTTTTTAACCACAACACTGGCACGACTCACTATTCTGAGATGCCAGGACTGAATATTCTTTAGAAGTTGTTGCGTTCCCCTCTCCTTCCCACGTTTTCGATGTGTAATTAAATCTTTAGCCACCATTTCTCTCTCCTTCCAATTCTTCCGTAAAACTACACCTTCTCACATTGCATGTTTCTTTTGCCTTTCTTTTTTGTTTTTTATGAGTAAGAGGGGATGGATTCCAAATCCCAACCAATATAATTCAGACTGCTTGAGAAATAATAGTAAATGAGTTAACGTTCGAACACAAGGCGATTTTAAAATAGATACGTCATTGATATTATTTAAAGTCTAACTAACCAAACACTCTTATACGAGAGAGACTCTTAGTATTTATGTATTTTTAATAAATAATTAAATAAGTAAATAAATAAATATATATATATATATATATATATATATATAGGAAAAATATCTCCATATCTCTTATTTTTAAATTCTATTTCATGATAAACCCAAGGTTTCAAAAGATATCTTCTAACCCCATGGCCACTTTAAACTTAATTTTTAACCTAAACAAATATGAGAAAGACATGCTCTTTATCAATCCAATCATTTCTCTCTCCTCACTTATATACCCCAAACTTCTCTATTTCTCTCTCTTCCTGGGTCTCTCACTCTCTCTCTCGTCTCGTATTCTCCAAACACGTTTCTCTCTCTCTCCTCCCGGTAACCTCTCACCTCCATGAAGCCCTTCTCTCTCTCTAGAGGAGGCCATGACCGAAACCTACAAATGCTGAAAACCAACAAACCCATTACAATGACCACAATTTCTTACCGGTTTTGAAGAATCCCTAAAAAAACGAGATAGACAAAGAGAGAGAAGCATAAGAAGCCCTAAAAAATCTAGACAGAGAGAGAGAGCAAGAAAGTGTGAGAAAAATGGTTATGAAAAAAATAAAGATAAAGGGAGAGGGAAAACTGAGAAAAAGCCCTAAAAACAAGATCAGTAAGCAAAGAACTCACAAAGAAAGAGCATAGAACAACAAACAAATAGTCTACACCAGTGTTTAAAAAAACGTCGGGTCGAATCGGACTCGCCCGATTCGACTCGGGAATTGGCACTGGACGTGCCGGTTCCGGCAAATTACACGGAATCGCCCGGTTCTAGAGAGAACAGGGCAATTCTGTATAGTGACTCGCCGATTCAATGTACGGAATAGTCGAGTCCCGTGAAGAACACGGGTTGCACAGTGTTCTTCACGAGATTCTTCAAAATTTGTCATTTTTTTATCATTTTTCTTGTTTTTTTTGCCATGTGATCAAATATTCAGGCTTTATGTAGCTTTTTTCAGCCTTTTCATAGATTAAATGGTGGAGAAATTTCGTGTTTTTGGATCATGAAAGTTGCGGTTTTTGGGTTTTCGCCTTTTCTTTTGTTTCATGCCAAATAGGGCATGAATCTGTGAAAATTTTTAGGCATTTTGATTGTAATGTGTTCATCCAAAAATTATGTTACGAATTTGTGATAATCTTTGAGAAAAAAAGAGTAATTTGGTGATTGAAGCCACAGGTTCACGAAACCAGGTAAGAACTCTGGGTTTTTTTTTTTTCCGCCATTTGATCAATTTCAATCCATATTTTGAAAATAATGAGTTACATTTCTAGGGTTTTAAATCTTTATCGTGTCTTTTATCATTTACCATATTCAATTTTATTTAATTTACTCAATTACAGGCTGATTTTTTAGATGAACTCAGTGATGTTTGTGAAAAAAAATTTCTGCTGTTTTTTTTTTTTTTTTTTTTCCGCCTTTCGATTTTTTGTTTACGATATATTACAAATAATGTGTTAGATTTCTAGGGTTTTTAATCGTTATAGACTTGTTTATAATAAGATGTATTCAATTTGATCTGATTTATTCAATTTGAGCTTCATTTTGTAGATTCAATGATTGTTGTCTGTGAAGAACTGCTTTTTTTTTTTTTTTTTTGCTCAATTTAATCAATTTGATTTGATTTATTGAAGATAATGTGTTCATAATTTAGGTTTTTGATACCTTATATTGTTGTTTATCAAAAAATGCACTCAATTGGATGTAATTTATTAGCTTGGAGGCGGAATTTTGAGTTAAAATGACTGATGTAAGGTGGCTCCGCGAAGAACAAAATTTTTTTTTTTGTAATTCATGATCGAATTTTTTTTTTTTGTAATCCATAATCGAATTTTTTTTGTAATCCATGATCGAATTTTTTGAAAATTTGTTTTTGTCTTTTTTTTTTTTTTTTGTCATCCATGATCGAATTTTTTTTTTTTTTTTTGTAACCCATGATCGAATTTTTGTAATCCATGATCGAATTTTTGTAATCCATGATCGAATTTTTGTAATCCATGATCGAATTTTTTGTAATCCATAATCGAATTGTTTGTAATCCATAATCCATGATCGAATTTTTTGTAATCCATGATCAAATTTTTTGTAATCCATGATCAATTTTTTTGAAAATTTGTGATTTTTTTTTTGTAATCCATGATCGATTTTTTTGAAAATTTACTGTACTTTTTTTTTTTTTTTTATCCATGATCGAATTTTTTGAAAAATGATGATTTTTCGAAAAGATGTGAAAATCGTGACGAGGTTTTGATTATCATGCGGTATTAAGCTATATTTTTATTTTTTATTGTTTGAGTTTGCTGCACTTTTTTATTTTTATTTTTTATTTTTTATCCATGATCGAATTTTTTGAAAAATGATGATTTTACTAAAAGATGTGAAAATCGTGACCAGGTTTTGATTATCATGAGGTATTAAACCATATTTTTTTGTTTTTATTGTTAACTTTTTTGTTGAAAAAATTGTATGTTGATAGATTATTTATGCAAAAAAGTGCATGTTATTAGATTTTTAATGCAAATTTGTATTTGTTTAATTTGTTGTTAATGCATTTTTTAATTGGAATGACTGATGTTACGTGGCTCTATGTAGAATTGTTTTTATTTGTTTTTTTTTTAGTACATGATCAATTTTTTTTTTAAATAGTGATTTTTTGAAAAGATGTGAAAATAGTGACCAGGTTTTGATTATCATGAGGTATTAAACCATATTTTTAATTTTTATTGTTAAAGTTTTTGTTGAAAAAATTGCATGTTGATAGAATATTTATGCAAAAAACATACATGTTATTATATTTCTAATGCAAAGCTGTATTATATTTTTAATGTAGTTTTGCATTAAAAATGTATTTTCAATTTTTAAAATTTTGACTGCAAAAAATACATGTTGTTAAATTGTATTATCGTGAGGAATTAAAGTGAATATCATTGTAAAAAAATCGTGGCGTATATGATAATTATATTATCCTGCATTTTTTCAATTTTATTATTAATTTTTTAATACAAAAAATGTATGTTCTTGATAATTGAGTTGTAGCCATGTTTGGAGCTTGCATTTTGTATTATATTATCCTGTATGTTTGTAATTGATATGTACGAAAATATTATTGTCAATAGAAGTATTTTGCCATAACAAATAACAACAAATATAACTATATGAACTACCCCAACATATTATCACTACACATGGTGATTATTTTCTTGTTGAACTGTCAGGTTAATTTTTAACTTTTTATATATTAAAACAGTTGAATCATGTCAAGATCTGCAGAAGGCCTTGCATGGCAACATGGGGTCAGACTTGATCCCAACCAAAAAGACAAAATTATTTGTAATTACTGCCAAAGAGTGATAAGTAGTGGGGTACATAGGTTCAAGTAACACTTGGCAAGGGTTAAGGGAGATGTTTCTGCATGCAGTAGTGTCCCTAGTAATGTAAAAAAATAGATGGCGGCATTTCTTAATGCTAACAAAGGTAAAAAAATTGCCAAACATAAGACGAATGAGAAGATAACTAATTTATATACGCCATCAAGCAGGAATGATACAAAAGAGCAATATAATAATGACCTAGAAGAGCAATATAATAATGACCTGGACATGGGCACAAGAATGAGTTTACATGAACAATATTAAAGGGAACGTGGGTTTAGAATGGTCGGTGGGTCTAGCTCAGACATGTATGGCGGGCCTAGCTTAGACATGCATGGCGGGCCCAGGTCGAGCATGTATGGCGGGCCCACCTCAAATATGTATGGAGGGGTTGGTGGCAGTATGTGTCAACAAGAATCAAACATTGAAGAAATAGTTCTTAGCTTATCTAGAAGTGCCAGTATTGCAGGTCATAGTTGTATAGACCTATTTCACTCAAAGCCTAAGTTACAATAGATGACCTTAAAAGGCATGGTTAAACGTACAAGAAACATGTTGGGGAGATATGTCGGTAAATGATTCTACGATAAAGGGATTCTCTTTAATGCAGCCAATAACCCATATTTTTCACCTATGGTCAGTGCAATCCAGAGAGCCGGGCCCGGGGTAAAACCCCCGACGGCATATGACCTCAGTGGGCCAATATTAGATGAAGAGATGAAGGAAGTTACAAAGTGGATTGAAGAATATAAATAGAGTTGGCCAAGGACAGGCATTACTCTCATGAGTAATGGTTGGTTGAATAAAGTTAGTAAGAAAGAGTTTTTAAACTTCTTGGCCTATTCCTCAAAAAGTACAGTTAATTATGGACAATGCGCGTGCATGTGTTTCTGCGGGCAGCAAGTTGATGGATAAGAGGAAACATCTAGTATAGACCCTATGTATTGCACACAACATCGATCTTATGTTAGAGGAAATTGGTGAGATCAAAATTGTGAAGGAGACTCTAGAGGAAGCAAGGTTGGTGTCGAGATTTATATACAACCACTCTAAAATATTATTTCTGTTTAGAGAACACTATAAGAAAAAAGAGATAATCAGGCCTGCCATAACCCGCTTTGCGACCGATTATTTAGCTGTGGACTCCATTCGGAAATCATAAGGTGCATTAAAGAGATTGTTTACCTGTGAAGTGAGGTTAAATGACCGCCTCTCGAAGTCCTGTACCGGTATAAACGTAGACGACATATTCTCAAATAGGAGGTTCTGGTCTCGATGTTCTAGTGTCGTAGAGGCCACTGCCCCTTTGGTCACGGTGTTAAGAATGGTGGATGCTGACAAGAAAGCTACTATGAGCATCTTTTATGAAGGTATTGAAAGAGCGAAATCAGCTATTGGGGAGAAGTGTAGTTTTGCTAGCAAAGTGATCTAGATTATAGAACGGAGGTGGAAACCAAAATTTGGACGTCCAATTCATTATGTTGGTAAATACATATTTATATCATTAGAACGTTTCATTTTAAATCATTTTTTTATGAAATTGTAAATGACATTTTTCTATCTATGTATTTTATAAGTTACTACTTCAACCTAAAATTTTTCTATTTGACACCTCAACATCCATACAAGATTATGGAAGGGGTCAGATACATTATTGCAAGATTGGGCAGAAGCTAGCGAAACCAAGTAGCAGCAATACAAGAGGTATTATTTAATATTTGGGTAAGAACTTTATTGAGTTGTTATATATGTAAGGAATAAAGCACTAAAACGAAATATATTTGTTTTAGTTTGCTATGTATAGGGATGTTATGGGATCATTCGGAACTAAACTAGCAAGGAATTCTCGAACTAAGATGGATCCAGGTTATCCCCTAGCTAATATTTTGTTCATTCATATATTTAATCTTATGAATTGTTCTTGCCCTTATAATGCTTTTTGCATTTTAATACAGCTGAATGGTGGGAGATTTATGGTACTGATGCACCTCACCTAAAGAGGATAGCATTCAAGGTGCTCTCTTAGACATGTTCTGCTACTGGCTGTGAGCGCAACTGGAGTACGTTCCAATGGTTGCACACTGCTAGAAAAAATCGACTCGCTTCGAAGAAGCTTCATAAATTAGTCTACATTCATTGCAACTTACCTCCAAGAGCGACAAATAAGAAGGAAGCTTGAAGACTATGGGCCGATCGACTTAAACACAATATTTGTCACAGACACAGCAGACCAATGGGTAGTAGAAGAGGAGGAGTCAGTGATGCACAAGAGAGTGTTCCTTGGGGCTATCGGTGAAGAAGATCTTGAAGAAGGTGATGCGCAACATAAAAGAGGAAGCAGTCAGCCAACGTATCCACAATTCGTCGGAGATGTCGGTGATATTACACCTAATGAAGGAGAGTGGGAAGGGGGTCTAAGGGAAAATGAGAGAGATAATGATTCCGAGGCCACCCTATCTCAACCATATTATTCACATATCGAGTACCAACAACAACAGGGTAGGGATGAGCACGACAGTGTACGTGAGCATGAAGGACGGACAAGCTTTGGGGATTTTGGATTGGGAACACAACAGAACACTAACACTCAGGGATTTGGATATAGTCAGACGCCTGCTAATATCGATGATTCGTTTTTAGATCGAATCACTGAATTATCAAACGAATTCAATCAATAGCCCCAACGTGACCAACAAAAAGAACGACGTCGTCTGTCATTTTATTTTTAGATCATATGTTACTAATTGTATGCTTTATTGTAGTCCATGTACGTTGATATACTTATTCCATGATAATTCTATGTTTATCCTTTTGTGTGACGTAAATTAAATGGTGAATAGTAGTTCATACAAGGAAAGAACATATCAATATTCACATATTCATGTAAAGAAATGAAATTTCTTAATGGAGTACTCTCATTTTTTATTAAATTCCTAAAAAAAAATATTTATAATGAATTTTAATAATTTTTTCAGATTTTTTTGAAGCTTTAATCTGACCGATTCACCCGATTCCCGATCCGGATCACCGATTCGCCGATCCGGATCTGTTTTTGAGGTGCTCGATCTGAGTCACCGATCCGCTTTTTAAACCATTGGTCTACACTTTATAATGCTGCCATATTCAAGAACTCATAAAGATAAGCACAGAAAATAAGAACTCTACATTCATCTACTGTTTTTAACAAGAAAATACTACAAAAATAGTGTTTCAAGGAGAGGGAGATTGAGACTGGTTTGCTAAAAAGCCCCAAAAGTAAAATGTAGAGAGAGAGAGAGAGAGAGAGAGAGAGAGAGAGAGTGTGTGAGGGGAGATAGATGGGAAAGACAGAGAGACAGAAAGAGAGAGAAGTTTGGGAGGATGGATTTTAGAAAAAGACATGTCTTTTTAGATTTGTTTGGTCTAAAAAAAAAGATTTAAATTAGTTCAGGGGGTTAGAAGAAATAAAATGTATAATTTTTATACCCCAAGATATCTTTTAAAACCTTGGGTCTATTGTAAAATGAAACATAAAAGTAAGGGGTATGGATATATTTTCTTAAAAATATAATGCAATACAATTATTTTTTTTTTAAATCCTAAAACGATAGATTTTTACTAATTTTTAGTATTTTTTGAAAAAAAACATTTAAGGTCGGATGCACTCGATCTAGCCAATTCCTCAATCCGAACTATTGATCTAACCTATTTTTTAGATAAACAATTTGGGTCATCGATCCGTTATTCTAAAACCTTACTCCTTAGTGACTCGCACAATGGGATTAATGTGTCACATAATAATTTGTGAGAGTATATAATGAGACCATTTACCTTTGGTATAAGATGGTCACAATTAATCTCAACCATTGGATGTGAAATTGAGTGGTAACATTTATTTCATTGACCAAACTCAAAGTTGAAAAGAAATTTTCTCTAACTTTATGACACACCCAGGCTATCAGATTTCACATCGGATGGTTATGGTAATTGTGACCTCCCTGTGTCAAAGATAAATAATCTCATTATATACAATCCCTAATAATTTAAGATCATGATTTTGAAGTATAGACTTCCTATTCTCATTGCCGGATTTTCTTTATCTTCATATTCTCATTGTCGGATTTCATTCAACTCAATACGATCATGGATACTGTTTTGGTTAATTAGAGTTAGAAAACTAAATGTAATCGGGTATCGCCATCGATCTTTAGTGGATTGGAAGAAGATGTGAAATACGAAATATGCTTTTCTTAATATCATTGCGTAGGAATTGTAAAAATAAACTACAGATTTAAAAACTTGATAAACAAGTAAATCTTTCTTGAGTCGTTGTTTGTGATTACCGAAAACAAGAATATAAACAGTAGATCAAAACATACCTGCTATGATCTAACAATAATAGAAAAAGTCTTGTCGTTCTCATCTCTAAATAAGGAGATCGGTCTTCACCTCTTTTCCCTTTGAAGCTTGATGGGAAGCTTCTTTATAGAGAATTGGCAGGAGCTGGGACCGTCACCTTATATCATTTCCTTATTATGTTTCTTTCCTTTTATCCAGTGTTTAAAAAAACGCCGAGTCGAACCGGACTCGCCCGGTTCGACTTGGAAATCGCCATGGACGGATCGAATCGGCAAAAAAAATGGGAATCGTCCGGTTCTAGAGAGAACCGGACGATTTTGCACAGTGACTCGCCGATTCACTGTACAGAATCGGCGAGTCCCGTAAGGAATTTTTTTTTTTTTTTGTGTAATCCATGATCGAATTTTTTTTTTTTTTTTTGTAATCCATGATCAAATTTTTTGTTTTTTGTTTTTTTTTTGTAACCCATGATAGAATTTTTTGTAATCCATGATCGAATTTTTTGTAATCCATGATCGAAATGTTTTTTTTTTTTTCTTGTAATCCATGATCGAAATGTTTGTTTTTTTTTCTTGTAATCCATGATCAAATTTTTTGTTTTTTTTTTTTTTTTGTAACCCATGATAGAATTTTTTGTAATCCATGATCGAATGTATTGTAATCCATGATCAAAATGTTTGTTTTTTTTTTGTAATCCATGATCGAAATGTTTGTTTTTCTTTTGTAATCCATGATCGAATTTTTTGTTTTTTGTTTTTTTTGTAACCCATGATAGAGTTTTTTGTAATCCATGATTGAATTTTTTGTAATCCATGATCGAATTGTTTTTTTTTTTTTTTGTAATCCACGATCGAATTTTTTGTTTTTTTGTTTTTTTGTTATTTTTTTAATCCATGATCGAATTTTATGTAATCCATGATCGAATTTTATGTAATCCATGATCGAATTTTTTGTAATCCATGATTGAATTTTTTGAAAATTTGTGATTTTTTTTTTAATCCATGATCGAATTTTTTTTTGTAATCCATGATAGAGTTTTTTAAAAATTTGTGATTTTTTTTTTTTAATCCATGATCGAATTTTTTTTTGTAATCCATGATAGAATTTTTTGAAAATTTGTGATTTTTTTTTTTTAATCCATGATCGATTTTTTTGAAAATTTGCTTTTGTTTTTTTTTTTAATCCATATTATTCAAAGAGAAAATGTGAGAGATGATGATTCTGAGGCCACCCTATCCCAGCCATATTATTCACATATCGAGTCACAATAGCAACAGTGTAGGGATGAGAGCAACAGTGCAGGTGAGAATGAAGGATGAACAATCTTCGGGGATTTTAGATTGGGAACACAACAAAACACTAACACTCAGGGACATGGGAATAGTCAGACGCCTGCGAATATGGATGATTCGTTTTTAGATCGAATCAATGAATTGTTAAACGAATTCAATCAATGGCACCAGCGTAACCAAGAAGAACAATGACGTCGTCTATCATTTTATTTTTAGATCATATGTTACTAATTTTATGCTTTATTGTAGTCCATGTATGTTGATATACTTATTCCATGATAATTCTATGTTTATCCTTTTGTGTGATGTAAATTAAATGCTGAATGGCGGTTCATACAGAGAAAGAACATATCAATATTCACAAAGAACATATCAATATTCGCATATTCATTCAAAAACATGAAAATTCTTAATGGAGTACCCTCATTTCTTATTGAATTCCTAAAAAACAATATTTATAATGAATTTTAATAATTTTTTCGGATTTTTTTTAAGCTTTATTCTGACCGATTCACCGGATTCCCGATCCGGATTGCCGATTCGCCGATCCGGATCGGTTTTTTGGGAGCCTGATCCGGGTCACCGATCCGTTTTTTAAACCATTGCTTTTATCCTAACCCATCATAGGTAGTTATCTTTAAGAGAGAGTGGGGGAGATGATTATCAATAATCTTGATCTTAATATTCAATAATCGACACACTTAAATTGTGGATAATTTTACCCTTATATAATTATCATTAGACCATAAATTGGAGATATTTTCTAACATTCTCCCACTTGGGCTAACAATAATTATATTAAAAATACATCAATTTAAGCAAATCCAAAATACTCTCTGAAAGTCAAGGCTTTGAGAAGTGAAACTGCTAATACCAAATCATGAAGTCTAATTGTATTCTATAAGTGATACATTGTCGTTCCATGGTTATAGTATTAGCACCAACACTCTCCATTGCCTCCAACATTCAACTTTTTTGGTGGACAAAAACTTTATAATATAGGACAATCTATATCCACATAACAGCGGTCCAAAAATTTATATCTTGTTATCCTTATTTATATATATAAAACAAGAACATTGATGCACCAATATGTACAAATTAAACTAAATGAATGTCACATACTGTATGCAAACAATATAACTTCCATTGACCAAGTGCATCCCACATATTGGTCAAACCCATATGAGCAACATGCTCTACAAACCATTTGGGACTTGAAACCCTTGGTCAAGGCAACAATTATCATCAGTTTTGTACTGATGTGCTCAATAGATATTACAAGTACCCTTACCTTCTCCCTTACAACAAGATATTTAATATCTACATGCTTGGATAAGTCCAAGCTCTTGTTGTTTTAAGTGAAGAAAACTGCAGCAAAATCATCACAGAAAAATCTCAGTGGTTTGGAAATAAAATCTACAACTCGAAGCCCCAAAATAAAATTCCACAACTACAAAACTCGCTTGGTAGCCTTATAGCAACCTGAAAATGTTACAATTGTAATCGACGAGTCTATCATGGAACGGCTCCACCAGCCATCGTGAAGATATAACATGATGTTGACTTCCTATCAACTGGATAGGCAACAAAATATGTAACCGAATTAAAAAAAAAAAAAAGAGATTTTATAAAGAATAAAAAAAATAAAGGAGAGACTAAAGAGATTCAAAAAAATAATAAAATCCAAATTCAATTTATAGAGATCATCACATAATTTTTCAGAACCCACAATAAATATCTATTTTTCACACTAATATGAGATTATACCTAACAGTTGGCACGTAAAGAGTATCTCTCAAGTCAACTACAAAATTACCATCTAGAATTAACCTAACTACTCATATCGTCTTTATTTCTTCTTCAACTCCATTTGCCATCACAAGCCTCCATTCTCCATCATTGAGTCTTTGACTGTTGATGGATACCTTCTCGTGCTACTGAAGATTTCCCCCCCCCCCCCCCCCCCTCTTTCCAAGCTGTTCCTGTCTTGTGGAACTCTTCTCGTGCTGCTGATATTCCAATGCTGGTAGCTCCTTCCAAGTCCACTGAGAGCTGGGCTTGCCAACTGCAAAAGGCCCTTGTGTGCTCCTTTTTGCCGCCTGTAGAAGAGTAGATGACCTTAGTATGCTGCAATACTAGGCTACTAGGGTCTAGGGTGGCCCTCTTACCGGTCGATCCATTCCCAACCATCGAGCTTTGGTCATTTTTGACAGGTCAGAGGTGGCTGCTAAAGTCCTAAAACATCACTTATGGATATTTAAGGGAGTGCTGATGACGGTGGAGCATTGGACAAATGAAGACAATACCTCCCTGATTCACTGCATGCGGTTTGGGTTTGGGTGAGGGTGGTGGGTATTCCTATCTAGGCTTGGACTAGGGGCACTTTCAATGTTGCAGTAGATGAGGCAAGCTTCTTGATATCGATTGGTTCACTGAAGCTGGCTATGCCTTGGGCAATCTGAGGATGAAAATTCAACCAGTGTTGAGTCATCCTTTGCGGTCTGAACTCCTTCTCAAAGGTTGCTGATGCTTTTTTTGGTCTGTCCATTTCGATGGAATCCTTCAATCCTTCTGATCCTTGCAAATCTCATGTTTCATCAAATTCCTCTGATTCCTTAATCAACTCTAACCGGTTTCCATCCAATGAAAAACCAGACAGTCAATGGAAGGTGGTTTTCAGGAAGAGGAGGGCTCATTTCCCGAAGCAGGCTCTGTTGTAGAAGCGTTTTTCTAGGCAGGAATGGAGGAAGAAGAAGGTTGGTCATGCCCTTGCCATGGCTGGCAGGAACCAAGTTGACCATTTAATGCTTGGGTCAAATTTGAATACTTGCCTAAGCTTAGTGGGCCTTTAGGTACCCCGCATGACCTGGTCTGTTTTCTGCATTCCACTTTCTCGAAGGGTGAACCTTTGAAAAGGCATTATACCCCTACATCGAAAAGGCCATTCTTCTCTGGCACGTCGATTGTGTCAGGACTGATATGTCCTACGAGGAACCTTTCCATAAAGGCACTGCCTTTGCCTGAAACATTTGACCCTCAACCTCCTGATCGTACAGTAGACCCTACACCTGGTGACGGTCTATCTCCCGATCAGGTGGATGACTTTGAAGGAGTTAACACCGTGGCTGCTATGATAATGTGGAGGCGGGTAGTGATGTCTCGACTGTTGCTTGGAGGATCGAGTTGGTCCCTAGTGAACGGTTGGATGATGGTCTCTCTCCTAATCCTAGATTAGATCCTACAGCTTACCGTTTATTAAATGATGAAAGGATTTCATTGAAAAGGAGGGAGATTTTCCTATCATTTCAATGACAACGGGTCGGTCTCAATTGGTACCTTACCAATATCCTTTCTCTTCTCCTTATATCTCTGAACTTGGCCCTATATCTTGATGTCCTCTTCATCTTCTTCTATTCAAAATTGTGAGTTCTCTCCAAAGCTTTACACTGGCACCCTTGGTCACCATTATAGACATCACTAAGGAAAGAGATGTCTTCTTCACTAAACCTGTTAACATTCTTGAAGATGCTGTGGGGATGTCTCTTTCTTAGTGGGAGTTTAGCAAAGCTTGAGGACGCCTCACCTTCTATATCCCATCAATGGTTGCTTCTCAAGAGTAACATCAGAAAGGCCTCATGATGGCCACCATCCCGGACATCCCTTGTGCCCCTCCTGCTCTAGTTACTGAGCCTTCGGACTCATCGGATGAGGACCTTCCCCCTGATGCTAAAAACTAGTCCATCAAGGACCATAAGAAAGGCCTTCTACGGGAACGGGTGGCTGGTCTGCTTTGTGGTATGAAGGTCAAGTTCAAGGGTGAAATTCACCTTGTGGAAGAAGGGGTTTTCTCTGATGCAGTGCCTACACTACCGAACCCGAGGCTGAGAAGGAGGCATTCGAGGCAACAGAAGGAAGCTGAGGAGCTTGTTGTTGGACTCTCATTCAACCCCCTTCCTATTGGTACTACAGGAACCACTAGGAGGGGCAGGGGCTTCTAGTTGCAATGTTAGTTATCTCCTGGAACACATGGGGATTGGGAGGAATGCGACGAAGAACGACACTCAGATGTTTGATCCTTCGTTGCAAACCTAACGTGCATTTTTTACGGTTGATGAAGCTCCCTTCTGTTGATGTTTCCTTTTTGCGTACTTTCTAGGGCAGTGGCCCTTTAGACTTTGCTTCTCTCCTTCCTCTAGTTTATCTAGAGGACTCTTAACTCTTTGGGACCTCTCTGTTTTTATGGGGCATACTTTAGATTTGAATTTTCGATCTATATCTGTTATATTTTCGGATCCTGCTAATTTGCTTTGGTGCTTATCCAATGTTTATGGCCGATCGTGCTTGATGAGAAAAAAGAGTTCCTGAAGTCCCTCTCTAGCACTATTTCTAGGGCTGGGGTTCCCTGGTGTGGGGTTGGGGATTTCAATATGGTCCGAGGAACACATGAAGTTCTTACTCTTTCTGTGCTCTCTTCGACTATGGCCCTGTTCGATGACTTTATTACTCATCATGGTTTGTTAGATTTTGAGATTGTGGGCACCAGATTCACTTGGTCTAATAATTCAGCTTCCGTCTTGAAATTGTCAAAGTTGGATCGTTTTCTAGTTTAAAGTGTCTAGGATGAGCTTTTTCCCAAGACCATGGTTAGAGACTTGCCTTAGTTTGCCTTTGATTACGTGCTGATTGCTTTGGATACTAATGAGGTAATTTCTTAGCCCCCCCTTTTCACTTTGAACTGATGTGGTTGGAAGATAAATCTTTGGTTGATGTTGTCCATCGTTCTTGGGCTTCTATTATGCCTCATCGCTGGTCAGGTTTCGTTTTGTCCAGCAAGCTTAAGTTATTGAAGAATAACCTTAAGCTGTGGGACATAACCAAATTTGGTTGTAAAGCTTGAACGTGATATCTCCGCCCTTAACTCCTTGGGACAACTTAATGGGGTCTGTCTCAAGATTTGGTGGATGTTAGGAAATCTAAAAAACATGATCTTGGGGCCCTTCCTAGACTTGAGGAAGTCTTTCAGTATCAAAGATCCATATCAAAGTAGGTTAAGGAGGGGAATAATAATACTAAATATTTTCATGCTATTGTTAATTCGAGGAGTAGATCCAACTGCTTCTCTGGATTATTTATCCATGGTGTTGATATGGACAATCCGTTGGCTGTTAGAGATGTCAAAGTTAATTATTTTAACCATGCCTTTTCATCTGAGCCTAGGCTCCCCTTTGACTTCAGGGATGTGCCTTTTAAGGCTCTTTCCGAGGCTTCTGTTGTGAGCTTAGAATGTTAGTTTTCTATTAACGAAATTAGAAAGGCTGTTTTTGGTTTGCCTAGCGATAAGGCCCCTGATCCGGATGGCTTCCCCTTGGCTTTTTTTCAAGAGTTCTGAGAAGTCCTTCAACAAGACATTTTTCGCTGGTTCAACCAATTCTATAATGATGGGATTGTGACCAATACTATTAATTCTACTTTTTATCTATCTTATCCCTAAAAAGGGTCATATTGCTTCCCTTTCTGATATTTGACCGATCAGCCTTCTCTCTAACCTGTATAAGATTTTTGCTAAAGTCCTCGCTAACCATTTTCGCTTGGTGATCAATGAGGTCATTGAGGGACCTCAAACTGCTTTCATTAAAGATCATTATATTATGGACATTATCTTGCTTGCTCAAGGGACTATCCATACCACTGAATCTTTCGGCCTTAGTGGTTTGTTACTGAAGATTGATTTCAAAAAGGCTTATGATTGGGTGGAATGGGACTACCTTGATAATATCATGGCTATCATGGGCTTTGACTCGAAATGGAGATTGTAGATTTGGGGTTGTCTCTCGTTTGTCCACTTCTCGGTCTTGATTAATGGTAAAGCTAATGGTTACTTATGTGCTACTAGGGGCCTCAGACAAGGGGATCCTCTTTCTCACTTCCTCTTTACCTTAGTGGCTGAAGCTTTCAATAAAGTACTGCAGGGATTGGTGGAGTCTAACTACATTAAGGGCTTGCTGGCTTGGCCTAATGAGCTATTGATTAGTCATCTACAATTTACGGATGACACTCTAATCCTTTTAGAATGATCTGATGTTAACGTCCATAATATCTGGATTTTTCTTAAGCTTTATGAATTAATTTCCGAGACTCGTATTAATATGGACAAATCCAAACTTTTGGGTATTAATTGCTCCACCACGATAGTTTCTGATTGGGCTTCTTGGCTCGAATGTCTGGGCTTGCCCCTTCTTAATGGCAGTGCTCCAAGATCCCTTTAGAATCCTCTCATTCAGAGAGCACAAACTAAAGTGGACAGCTGGAAGGCTCGATACCTGTCCTTTGTTGGAAGAATGACTTTGATCAATACTACTCTATCAAACACCCCTATTTATTACCTCACTTTCTTTTAGGCACCTGCGACTGTTATTGTCAAAATTGAAGCTTTAATGCGCAATTTTCTCTAGAGTGGATCCCAGAATAAGAAAGGGATGCATTTGGTCAAGTGGGCGTTGGTATGCCAACCAAAAGTGATAGGTGGTTTGGGCATCCGAAGACTTAGAGGAGTCAATGATTCCCAGCTTGCCGAATGGTAGTGGAGCATGTCCATACATGGAGACCAATTCTGGGCTAAAGTTATCCTTGGCAAATATGGATTGGATCCTGATGGTCCCTATGCAAGGAGAAGACCGATCTCTGGACACTTATCCAGGGTCTGGAAAATATCCAAGGCGTCAAAATCCCCTTTTTGGCCTACTCCAGGTGGCTGGTTGGAGGTGGTCAGAACACTAGAATCTTGCATGCTAAGTGGCTAGGGGACTATCTTCTTAAAATGGTGTTTCCTGCCCTTTACAACAAATCCAACTAGAAAAGATCTATGGTTGCGGACATGGTTTCCCTTGTTCATGGAAAATTGGTTTATAACGTTACTCTGTCCATTAGAATGGTGGATCATCAGGTTGAAGCCCAATTCTTGACTCTCATGGATACTTTGTATTCCCTTTGTTTCAACCCTTGGAAGAGAGATCGGTTGATCTGGAGTCTTGAGCCTTCGGGCTACTTCTCTGTCAAATCTTTCTATAAAGGAATATGGGAGGATAGGTACCTTGAGGATAAAAGGCATCTTGCCAAACTCTGGAAGTGTAAGGCACCCCTTAGAATTACAGCTTTCCTGTGGCTTTTTGCGCAGATTAACTGCGTCGAAGAGACATGATTATTATCAATGTTTGCCTGATGTGTAAGGAGGACGAGGAAACCACTTACCATTTATTTCTTAGATGCAAGTATGCCTTTATGGGACATCACCTTTGGAGAATTAAGATTGTTGCCTCGGACCTTATGGAAAGAGAGAAACTTGCGGACT
Source organism: Amborella trichopoda (assembly GCF_054954075.1). NCBI lineage: Eukaryota > Viridiplantae > Streptophyta > Magnoliopsida > Amborellales > Amborellaceae > Amborella > Amborella trichopoda. The sequence continues at coordinate 5,119,706 of NC_142346.1, read as the reverse complement.
TTTGAGGATCCAGAGATTCTTCATCCTTAACTTCAGACATTCAGTGATTGGCCATCATATGGGCTTATGCCTCTCTTCCCCTCACTATTGTTCTTAATCTACTTCTCTTCTCCTACTTTAACGACCTTTTATTTATTAAACTCCATTGATCGTCCATTAGACTTGTGTGGTCTAAACCGCCAGTTGGCTGGCTGAAACTGAATTTTGATGGAAGTGTTTGGGCGGTTAGGTCTGGTTATAGTGGTCTTCTTCGTGACCACAATTGATCCGTCATTTGGTCCTATTCAGGACCCTACATGCATGTGAGATCAATGACGTTGAGCTTTGGGCTGTTAAAATGGGAGTTTCATGTCTTGCTCATTTCCAAAGGAAGGTTATCATTGAAGGCGACTCGGGCAATGATGTCTTATAATGTTCCCAGCAATCCTGAGTGCCTGGTGCTGACTTTCTTGCTTGGTGCTGACTTTCTCTTTCTGTTTAGTTTTGGTTTGTTTTTTCCTTTAATTTCTTTTGCATTTCTATTGTGTTTCTTCATTACCTTAATGAATACCTTTATATGTAAAAAAAAAAAAAAAAAAAAAGGAAAAAAAAAAATTTCTATTGTGTTTCTTCATTACCTTATTGAATACCTTTATATGTAAAAAAAAAAAAAAAGGAAAAAAAAAAAAAACGAGAGATGTGTTAAATTGGGCTGACAGCGGCTCTAGACTAGTTCTCATGGCACAATATGTGGTCTAAGCTCTACTTTTTCGAAGGCTGGGCCGTGCAGATTGGGCTAGACCGCCCGGCCCATTGCGAGTTCTAAACGTAAATATGTTTAGAGATCCATAGATGAAAATCTATTTTAGATTTTTTTGCTGTAAAAGCTTAGAGATAGAATGCTCCCATTTTCTTAATAAGTTACCGTTAATATTTTTAAAAAAAAAAGAAAAAAAGAAAAAAAAAAAATTAGAGAGGGAAAGAGTAGAAACCGAGAGATTAGAAAGGGAATTGGTTGAGCTTAAAGAAGCCTAATTGGTTCATGTTGGGAAGAAATATTGGAGTGTGAGATATTGCAGGAAGAGAGAGTGGGAATATAATTACAAGTGGCGAAGCTGAGTGGTGCTTGGCGTTAGGAGAGATGGCTTTGGGAAGCTTCGCATTACACATGCACGCCTCTTCTCCCTCCCCCACTTTATTACGCCTTCAATGCCCTTTCCATTTTCATCCGAAACCACATACCCCATCCCTACTACGGAGAATATCGAAATTGTCCTCATCTTTTATGGGTTTAAAGGTTTGCGGTCGCTCGTCTTCATGTAAAATACCCAACCCAAATCAAATCGAATGCTCCTATAAATTGGATTTGAATAAATAAAATTTCAACCTCATCTTTTTAAGGTGCATCTCAAAAATAGTTTTTTAATATAAAAATAATATTTAATATATAATATTTAAATAAATATAACTTTATTTTTTAGTTATACTTTTTAACTGTTGTATATATAGATTTTTAATATATTTATGTAATGTATTTAAATACCAAACCAATAGATTTTACATTGTAGAGTGCTTTTTAAATGTCTTAACAAACAAAGTTTGCAAAAGAATTTCCTGCTGAGTGTTTACATATGTAAATATTTTCTTTGGAGAAATATTTATGCACCAACCAAAAATATCATTGGTTAATTAGATATTATTAACTCAAAATTTAGATGATTTTAAATTATCATAAGACATGTTTTATGCTATCAAACAATATATTTGAAATTCTAATTTCCTATGTAAAGAAGCTAGCAGTAATTAAGACTTAACTCTCCCAAATATTCATTGAAATTAAAAGGATTATTTGATTTCTCATTCTTCAATTAAATTTGCGAATTAAATCAAGGTTTGCCTAAGATTTCTCCAAAGTAACATGCAAAATGGCAGTTCCGACCGTTATAATTCTTGAGGAGGTTAACTTCGGTATTTCCTCGATATTCCAAGGTCGTATTACTTATTCTTTGCCAACTTAGCTGTATGCGGCCCCGTAAATCACGAACGTTTAGCCCGAAATCACCCGACTCGGTCCTGCAACTGTCACCCCTCTCTCTCTCTCTCTAAATTTCCAGAAACTTTAGCCCCAAGAACTCATTCTCTCTCTCTCTCTCTCTCTAAGGTTTTAATCTTCTCTCTCTCTAACGTTTTAATCTTCTCTCTAGATTTTTCTACGCCAAATACACACGCTCTCTCTCTAGATCACTATAAATACATATACACGAACCAGCTTTTCCAGAAACAAAGAAACCACTCTGAGTTTCCATTCTCTTTGTTTGCTTTTTCCATGCTCTCTAGACTGCTATAATCTCTCTCTAAATTTCTTCTTGTTGTTGCAAGAGTATCTTCTCTCTCTTGAAATTGTTGTTGCCAGAGTTCATATTCTCTTCTGATTCTCTCTGTGTCGTGGTTTCTTTGGAATCAGCAGACCAAAGAAACCACTTGAAAATCTTGTTCGATTTGGGCTTTTTCTCTCTAGATTATTTGTTAAGAAAGATGGGTCCAAGCGGATCTCTGAAGAGTTTGAAGCCTATCGCTTTAATGGTGGCGGTTCAGGTTGGATTTGCAGGGATGAATATCTTTTATAAGTTAGCCATCAATGCCGGCATGGATTTGAGGGTGCTGGTCGCTTATAGATTCGCCATTGGAGCTGCCTTCTTAGGCCCCATTGCTTTTTTTCTCGAAAGGTTCTTTCTCTCTCTAAAACATTACAATCACTGTCGAAAGTTGAAACCTGCTATCTAAACCTCTTTGCATTGCAAACCATTCTCTCTCTCTAGAATGAGCCCTTCTCTTTCTTAGAAACATTGAAAACCCTCATTTGATGGTTTTCGATTCTTCTCTTTGAGGAGAGAGAAACTCTCTGGTTACTGATTAGTTGTCCTTTCTCTCTCTAGATGAAACAACGCCATCTCTCTCTTTCCGTTTCTACCCACAAAACGTTATGTTTCAGTGTTTCTGTTTTATCATTATTTATTAAGAGACTTCATGCTACTTGTAGAATAGTTTTAAGGTTTTAGGCTTTAACGTAAGGAAAATTGCATAAAACTCAACTTTCTAAACAATTTACCCAACCAAACTTTTTGTAGCAACTTTTTTTTCAAAACTATGTTTCCAACAAATACCCCAACTCGAAAAAAAAAAAAAAAAACTTTTTGTAGCAACTTTTTTCTCAAAACTATGTTTCCAACAAATACCCCAACTCAAAAACAAAAAAAAAAAAACTAAAATACCGTACCCCAATTCAAAAAAAAACTAAAATACCCTCCAGCGATCTATGATTTTGGAAGAGGCGATCCGGCACGTAAGTCACCGATTTGGAACGCGCACGTCATCAAGGTGTTTTTGAGTTTGGAAGAGGGGGTTCAGCATTGGTTTCTAAATTAAATGAGCAGTTCGGTATTTGTAACTTACTGTTAGGCAAAATTGAAAATTTTGTCTCGAATAGGCGGCCAGAATTGATGGTCCGGCCATATACAACCGCAACAGAATTGATGGTCCGGCCATATACAACCGCAAGGTTTAGTTACGTACGAAAAGAGTATTTTTGTAAAAATAAAATAAATTTTTTGTATTGGGGTATTTGTTATAAAACTCAGATTTTTTAAAAAATACCCTAGAAAAAATCAGCAATTTTCCTTTTAATTGTACCCTTCTCCCTGTGAGGACCACACACTCTCTCTCTCTAAAATAGAACAAAAAAAGAATGCCACATAAGCCACGCTTGCATTCTTGTATTTATATGTTGTTTTTTACCCCTTGAACTTCAACTTTTTACAGGAAAATCAGGCCAAAGCTGACTTGGACTGTTCTCTTCCAGACATTTCTCTGTGGGCTTTTTGGGTATGTCCGTTTTTCTTTTCTTTTTTTTCCCTGTTATTATGGGGTTCTTTTCGACCGATGTATAATAAATTTAAAGTGCTTAGGCTAAGGTATATTTGAAAAAGAATATTACTGAAACTGGATATTAGGTTGAAAGCATTAACTTTTGAAGTTTCCAAGCACTTTAAATAAACAGTCTCTTACTGTTCTTGAATATTAGATGAATTTATATAAATGCCACTGTCCGATGTGAATGAATGGTTTGATACCTTCAGCCTTAATATTACAACTGAGCCTTGACTGTTTGATCTATAGATTAACGGCTTAGAGTTTTTAATTTCAATTTTGTTTATAAATCATACGTACATGAAGTTTGGTGCGGATGAACAGTTAAACTAGGTATACCTAAAAAATTATTAAAAAATATTTTTATTTTTGTTGAAACTTTTAAGGGTATTTTGAAATTTTATTTTTAAAAAAACATTTTTTTTTTAATATTTTTGATAGGTACGAGTCAAAGAGGACTGGACAAACCAAACGAAAAAGTTTATATATGGATGCAACTTATAATGTAGAACTACATATGCACTTCCAAAATCCATCGGAGAAGGTAGTTTTAATGTTGAAAAATCCTTTGATTGATCATCTCGACATCGAGATGTATGACCATGAAAATAAAATGATTTTAATTCTTAAAAATAGTGCATTTTACAATATATTATTTTCATATGTTTATAAATCTACTTGATTTGAACCACTTTTGAAATTTAAAATTTTATAATTAGATATAAAACTAGATTTTGAGATAATCTTAAGAACATTTTACATCAAAATTATATACCATTTTATTTGAGGGTGCACCTTACCTCTACAGCTATGGATGCATCCGTATGCCAATTGCACCCCCCACCAAATTTCGTGTCAATATGGTTTGTACAAAGAAACGTTAAAAATGAAATAGTATTTAGGAGCGATATTGTGATTAGAGCCATCTCAGTCTGCTGGGGGGCTGGCATATATAAATTCCTAGGACCTAATGGCATATAGGAAATTTTCCCATTAATAAATTCTATTATATGGATATGCAAATATTACTACATAGTTAAGGAACAAATTTATTGAAAATCAAGCATGGAGTTAGTATGTGAATGTCTGGTTATGTGTGTATTTCAGGGGAACTATGAATCAAAACCTTTACGCTGCGGGGATGAAGCTTACTTCTGCCACTTTCGTGTGTGCCATGACTAATGTAATACCTGCTGTGACATTCATATTAGCCCTATTTTTCAGGTATGAAAATACATCTCTGTTTCCAATGTCGTGAAAAAAAAATTTGGGATGTCAGTTTTGACCTTACCTTTCTTTTTTTTCTTTTGGAATTTTTTCTTTTAGAATGAACCGTGTTGCATTATCCAAAAACAAAATTTATTATAGGTTTTAAGGTTCAAAATCTGTCTTTATTTTCTTTTTGTGGTCAAGAATATTTATATTTGAACCTTTTTTAAATTGATTTTAATATAGATTTTCAGGAGGCAACCGCATTTGAAATGGTGCATCAGCTGATACATTAGAATCCCATCCTTTTAAAATAGGAAAAAGTTTATATAGAGCCGAGGCTCTAAACAATCAAATTAGAGCCTACCTCAAAAATTTCACTAGAAGAGGTTGATTTGATGCCAAATATCCTCAAATTGATCGACATCAAGATGCATGGACATGAGAAAAAAATGGATTTCAAGTTTTAGAAATAGTGTATTTTGTAACGCATTTTTGGATCGTCAATTTTCATGATTTTCAAGTTTTTATAGATTTGTCGATCCACACTATTTTTAAAGCTTTAAAATTTATAAATAAAGATAAAAATATATTTTAATGCTATCACAAAGATTTCTAGTATTGAATCCACATTTCTCGACACTATTTGAAGTTATGCTCTAATTTGATTGTGAGCTTAGGCTTTATACAAACCGCACCCTTTAATAATACAGTGTTACAAGTCCTCGAACTTTTTTACCATAAAAAATCAAGGCCGTCAATTCAGTTTGCATTGTTTATTTGGATTGTATAATTTGAGACCATTTGTTGTTGGTACAAAGAGGTCAAAATTACCTATAACCAAAATGAGGCAACTTGGAAGCGACATGGAGTTCAAAAAAATTTCTTTTGAGCTTTGAACAGAGCCAGAGCCAATGGAGTAAATGTTGCCACTCAATTTCATGTCTAATGGAAACAGTTAATTGTGAGGTCCATGAGCAAAAAAAAATAAAATTTGACCTCCATGTACACTCAATTTCTTTTTTTAATTTATTATCAGGCTTGAGGAGGTTGCTATAGGGACCATCAGTAGTCAGGCTAAAGTTGTGGGCACTCTAGTTGGAGTTGGAGGTGCTATGTTGATGACTTTTTACAAGGGATTGGCGATTCACATGCAGTCATCGTCAGTACAGTTGATGAACGCTTCTTCTCCATTGTCGCCTCACAAGCCTGGTAATGGTCACGTGATCGGCTCGTTACTCGTTGTTGCGAGCTGTTTCTCTTTTGCGATCTGGTTGATTATTCAGGTGATTCATAAAAACGCAATTTTCCTAGTTTCCCATTGACCTTTGGTACTGATTTTGCCTCTTTTTTTTTTTCTTTTTTGTTTTTTGTTTTGTTCTATTCTTTTTTATTTTATTTCCTCTTACTCTATCTCTATATATCTTTCTCTCTCTCTCTTTGGGTCTTTTGTTTCGTGCTCTCTCTCTCTCAACAGGCCAAGTTAAGTGAAAAATTCCCAGCCTACTACTCGAGCACGGCATTGATGTGTTTTATGGCAGCAGTGCAATCATTCTGTTACGCAAAGATTATGAATCGGAGTTGGTCGGCATGGAAACTTGGATGGGATGTCAAGCTTCTCACCGTTGTCTACGCCGTACGTTCTTCCTCCATTTTTCTCTTAAGGTCCAACAGATTTTTGGTACTTGTAGTTTTCATCTAGCCATCAACATGGGAACAATGATTTTTCCCAAAGAAATGGGGAAATTTGAGCTCCTCCATTTTTTGACGAACACAAGCTGTCCATTTGTTTGGGACAGTAGATCTATGTCAGTAATTTGTATGGCTTTGTTATAAGTGTTAGGATATGGATATCTCGGGTTCATATTGATATACATCATTATGAATATATATGTATATCAACATGAATCCGAGATATCCATATCTTAAATAAGTAACTAATAGCTTGTTACAGGACTGTGTTTGTTTGTGTGAGTTTCTTACACGTTCCTAATTGCTTGTGATAAAACTGATCAAATCTGAACAAGCCTCTTTCTCTCTATCTCTTAACGTTTTGTTTTTTTGTTTTTTTTTCAGGGTGTTGTGGTATCAGCTCTTCTAGTGTCGATGATGTCTTGGTGCATAAGGAGGAGAGGGCCACTGTTCGTGTCAATGTTCAACCCGTTGATGCTCATACTTGTTGCCATTGCTGGTTCCTTCTTCTTAGGCGAGACTCTCCACCTTGGAAAGTAAGCTTCATACTCCAAATAATGTGGATTAGTTTATGTTTTACAGTCTCTGATAAGGGGAAGATGCTGCAGTTTATCCCGAGTGGTTTACTGTTCTGGTTCTTTTATTGTTGGAAAAGTCTTTTATTATTGGAAAAAGGAAAATTTATGTCCCTACTATTTTTTATATGGTAATTTTAGGAAGGTCCAATTTTTTTGCAAATTTTACATGGAGGTCCACTTGTTATTTTGTCTGAATTTGCCCTCATTCTGATATTTGAAATCTCATACCTATTTTTATTTTATGTTTTTTAAATATTTGAAGTGTAGGTACCAGTCCAATGTCCTATCCTCCGATGCTTGTCTTGTTACCGGTTCTAGGTTTGGAACATTAGGCCGCTTAAGTATGTGGTCCAATGTTGGAGACATCGTACCAAAAAATTTTAAAAAAGAAAGCAAAATTTTTTAAAAAAGAAAGCGAAATAGGGTGCTCCGACATCTTTAGTATTGGACCCACCAAACGACCAACTAAGATTTCTACTAACATAATATCCTGTGATCTAGATATTTCACTGGACCATAAATTTTTGTAAAATATTGCATTGTTTCCTTAGTTCCATTAGTACTCTTTCTCTTCCAAAATATTCAGTCTAGCTGAACTCTTAAGACTTCATTACAATATTTTAAATTGTTGTAATAAATTGGGGCCTTTGTAGTAGGGCGGACCACCTAAGACATAAAGAGCTCCAATACCATGTGATGTTTCCTATATTCCAACAGTTACTTACACTTAAAGAAAAAGAAAAAAAAAAATGGTTTGATGTTTGGATTATCATATTGAAGAGAAACATTAGAAAAATTTGTCGTCTATGCAAAATTTTATCTAAGTCTTAGGTTAAAAATTTATTTTCAAGCAGTAACACAAAAAGAAGAGATAAAATGGCTTTTTCAAGGTGCAATCGTCTTTGCAATGACACATTATGTTTTGGAGAAATTTAAGAAGGATAGAGATGTTTTTCACCATGCCATAATTTGGATACTTGTAAGCTTTGTGTTTGATTATTATTTATTTTCTTTCTTTTTTTTTTTGACAAAAAATTAGTATTTATTTTCTTTGTGTGAAATTTTTGCCTTGTTTTTGGGCTGTTGCAATTTTGTGTTCCTTTATATATCTAATTTTCCTTCGCTGATTTTTATCACAGCATTTTGGGCTCGATTTTGATCATTGCTGGCTTATACATGGTGCTATGGGGCAAGAACAAGGAGATGAAAATGGATGAAGCCCAACTTCCCGTAACTGAACCTTCTCATGACAGCGTTAAAGAAGGAAGCACAAGTCCGGACCACCCAATACTTGTTATAGGGTGTAAACCCCAACCTCTTGCACCTGAATTGGGTACAAGTGGAAGCACCTCTCTTCATTTTCATGGAACTAAGCCACTCATTTGGGGTCCTCTTTTTTCAAGGGTTAATTCATTGTCACCCTTGTTAGTTCGCCAAGTTCTTGCTGTGTAAACTTTAGGTTATATTCATAGTGGCTTTTATTAGGGTGTCATCAGGTTGTCATCCGTTTGCACAATATAGACGATCAGGTTGTCATCCGTTTGCACAATAATCGGAAAAACGATGATGATGATCAATTTTTGCTTTATGTAGTTGTAACTTGAGTTTATAGGGTATAAAAAGGTTCAAGCAATCTCGGTAATGTATTTTTTTTTTTTGGGTATAAAAAAGTTCAAGCATTCTCAAAGCTGGGCAACGTTTTTTTTTTTTTAATTCAATCCTATGATGAGTTCAATCCTATTTATGCCAGTGACATATACAGTGCCTGAAATTGTTGTTCTGACTCGGAACGCTCAAGTTGGGTTCGTATCATTAACCCAGTGATTATTGTAAAAGGAGCTGGGGAATTTGCTGATTTTTTGACTTTTCAACTTCTATTTATAATTTCTTTGTTAAACACGGCCTGACCCACCTCAGGAATCGTTATGTGGTGCATTGGAATCGGAGTTCGGAGGTGGGAACTGGTTCAGGTCTTTTGAAACACTAACATGTACATGATATGTGGCCTGTTATCATCTTCTTTTTTCGGCCTTTTCAATTAGCTTGTGCTACAACCACAGTAGGTACCCAGAGGGAGGATCAATTGAGCCAAAATGTAGCAATTATTTTTAAAACAATTGACTCCAAATATTTAGTAACATCAATTATCAGCAAATTACAATTTCAATATCATCATCTGAGCCTTACCTAGGGTCGGCTAATTACAGTTTAAATATAGGGACTATAAGAGGTCTAAGTAAAGTGGCTAATTACAGTTTAAATATAGGGACAATAAGAGGTCCAAGTAAAGTGGCTTTTTCCTAGTACACAAGCTTAATCTCGTGAATCATTGTGAAATTTACCGTATAAATATAGGAACTAGAAGAGGTTTTAAGTAGTGGCTTTTTCCTAGTACACAAGCTTAATCTTTGAATCACATAATCAATGCTTCTTTCTCTTTGTTTCTCAAACCGTTTCATTGAAATCCACAGGCACTTTTTCCTCTTTGCTCTTTCCCCACAGAACGAAGTAGAGTCCGATTATTAGCAAAGCTCCTCCCAATACGCTACAATGCATAAACATCATCACCAGTTAAGACAACGGCCTTCGATTGGGATACAATTCTAGTATTTTTTTTTTAAAAGAAAAAGTTTATATTCGGGCATGTAGTGGATAGCTCATGCGGGCATACCCGCGTAGTGACTGCATCCTTCTAAAAGACGAAACATAATTCAATATGATGATTTTCAATAATGAAATAATTTTTGGTATGCCAAATTTTGCATTTTTTAGGTTAAGATTTAGCAACATATATATTTCAATGATTTCATTTAAAATGTCTTTTATGAAAGGCAATTTAATTTTCTAATTAAATTATAATAAGAGTGTAACCTGAAAATTCAATTATACTAAGAGTGTACTATGGAATTATTGTTTCCAAAAAAAGGGTTAAGGCAAGTTCATACCAGAGAGGTAGGAACAATGGGAAACATATTAAGAGGACAGGGTATTGGTGCACAAGCTAATGCACCAATTCAAAATAGGGTCTTCGTAAAATCAATCTTATAGGTGGATTTTGGAACTAGAAGTTTACAACTTTCCGTGGAACCTATTGAAATGTGTTCTCCATCAAGAGTGGATCTTAGATATGGTTTTTGAAAATAAAGGTTTACTTGTTCCTGATACAACTACTCAAATGTGATCTCCATCAAAAATCAATCTTAGAGATGGAAGCTGAACTTTTAATTACAGGTTGATAATCCCAACCATATGAATCTCAAAAAAGATAAAAAAATATAGTTTTTGAATTTTAAAGACCATCCAATTTTGAATCATTCATGGCCATTCATTTAATTCTCAGCAAACCATATTAACATTGTATTTTTTGAGCTGCAAAATCATGTATCTGAAGTGGAAGTGCATCTAGAGTGATGTAGGATGATTAAATCTTAAATCCATCGCCGATATAGATTTTTGGAAGGGCGCCGCATTTGAACATGACCTTATTCAAACTTTTCCTTATCTCCAATTATATTCACGAGATATTTGAGAAAAATGAATGAAGAAATTTGGCACTACAGGAAAAAGGGACTAGAGTTCATGATTGGAATCTTTGTTCTCTCTAATATGATAATCGCTACCCAAAGGATTGGGGCTTGGGCTCGATTGATTAGCAGTTGATGTCAAGTAAGGCAACATTTCAATTTCGATTCGTACCGCAGAGCTACCCAAAAAGATAAAAAGAAGCCGCTACACATGTTCCTGAATTTGTATCTTAAAAGGAGGAAAACAAGAAGGAAATTATGGAAATTTAATATCAATGAAATGTGAAATACCTTCCCAAATAAATAAGCTGACTCCATACGATGGTGGAAAAAATAGCAGTTATGAGAAGAGCAAGTGGAGTAAACATGGCCATGAAGACAGGACCTTTCTTCTCTATACACCACACTTGTAGCCAGAAAGATATCCCCGTGACCACGATCCCCTGTAATGTGCACCTCAGCTTATTATTATGTTTTATTTCTCTAAATTTTATACACCTACTTAAACTATGTTGAAAACTCAGTAAGCTTAACTTCTAGGGCAAAAATAATTGACAATAAGTACTTTATTTTTCTAGCGAGGGTATCTCATGCTTGTTGATAGAAATTGAAATTCTTGTGTGCATACCAGTATGGTCCCTTTGAGATAAGAAATATATGTGTCGTTTTCAAAGTCTCTCCATGATGACTAGTTCTCCTAGGATATATTCTGTATAAAGTAATAACTGCATTAAGTATTGGGTGAAGTTTATACTGTATAAAAGGTGCCCTTCTTATACTGTAGAAGTAACACGCAGCTCTAAATTTTACCTAGAGAAGTAGCTCCAATGTCAGAAATTTTACTTAAAAATTTATTTTTTTCTCTAATTATGAAATTTAATATTTTAAAAATATTACAGATCGAGTAGATCTATAAACACTTAAAAATCTTGAAAATAGTGGTACAAAAAAATGGTTACAAGATGTGTTATTTTTAAGACTTGAAATACTTTTTTTCTTCGTATATATACATCTCGAGGTCAAGATGATTAATTGGAGGATTTCTTAAAATCCGAACATCCTCTCTAAGAAATTTTTGAGGTGCACCTTACATCTGACATGAAATATAAAAATTCAGGGCCAACTTGGACATTCTATCCCTACATGAATGGGGGTCATTCATGGTTAGGGGAAATAGAAGGTTGTCCTTTTTATAGCATGCGAGCAAGACAAATCTACTGTTTTCTAAGCAAGTGGTGAAGAGAAACAGCACTTACTCATGAATAACTCAATAGTTCCAAAAGATGATTTTTACTATTCATAAATTAGTGTCCATAAGAATGAGACTTAACTCGCACGTCCGAACAGGATCTAAAAAACTGTAAAAACACAATGGTTTGTTTTAAGCAATGCCTTAGTGAGAGAGAGAGAGGGTTATACGCAGTAAGCCACAGAGATGAGTTTAAGGTCCCATCCGAGTTTCCAGGAGTTGGGGCTCCTCTCAAGGGCAAGCGCCACAAGTGCAGATTGAAGAGAACTAAAGAGACATTGCAGCGTTGTCAACAGTAAATTTGAACCACAACTCATAACAAGAGGACCCTGCAAAACATATAACATCTTGTCACTCAATTTTGTTTTCCTTTCGATGGTAATATTTTTTTTGGGATTGTATACAATGAGACCATATATCTTTGGTAATTTTTGTTGGGACCGTATATAATGAGACCATTTATCTTTAGTACAAGGAGATCATAATTACTTATAACCATTCGATGTAAAATCTGATAGCTTGGGTGCATCGTAAAGTTCGAAAAAATATCTTTTGAACTTTAAACTTGGTCAATGGAATAAATGCAGCCACCCAATTTACATCCAATGGTCAAGATTAATTGTGACCACCTTGTAACAAAGATAAATGATCTCATTATATACTTTTCTATTTTTGTATTCATTTCAATGATATATTTTTTTATTTACATGATCATTGGATAAAAATGGAGCCCTGGATGTTGTATGGCTCTATCATCCTGCCAACCCAGGCCAAAGGATTATTCATTTTTAAATCATAATTTTTAAACTTAGTTGCATCATAATTTTTAAGACTCAAAACTATCATTAAAAAAAATAAAAAATAAAAAAATAAAAAAATAAAAAAAAGAGGCTTTTTCAAAAAATAATGTACATATTTGGTAAATCCACCATTTGTAATATAACATTTACCTTTATATTTGTAAGGGTTGTTAAAAGTAGAATCCCCTTGTGTGTTTATAAAGCTAATAAGTGGTTATCACTTAAAATGAATAATAGTTTAGGTTACGCTCCAAGCTATAATAGTTTAGGTCATGCTCCAAGATGTTAGATGATGATATAACTTATATTACTGTTTGAAAATATATATTATTATTTAAATTTTAATCTTTTTCTATAAATCAAGTCAAAATTAAATTTTGCGCAACTATACTAAATAATAGAGCACACAAGAAAAAATCAAACAAATATATTTCAAAATTCAAAATAACCATATTATGACTGAAAAATATATATATATATATTTTTATACTTTGTATTTTGGTGAGTTGAAGAGAGAGGCACCTGCAATACAAGCCACAAAGACCATGTCGCATTGGCAGCAAGCAAAAGAAAAGTGCCCTTTATCCAATCTCTACCAGAAGCAACATCAATATGAGAGGCAACCGTGTGGGTCTCTCCAAGAGTGAGATGATGTTGATTTAAAGGAGGGCCTTTGTATAATGCAATTATTAAGGCTCCTCCCATGCACACCATAACACCTATCACCTTTGCCAGTCCCCGTAGGCTCCTAATGTGTACACTCTCCACTCTGCAAAGAAGAAGTAGAAGAGAATGCTTAGAATGTCTAAAAATTTCAAATAGGAAATATGTTATTCATATTTGAATAGGATATCCTCGTCAACATTTCTACCAAATTTCCTCAAGTTCAGCAAAATACTCTCTTAAAAAAGAAAAAGTGAATCTAATGTTCAATTACTCTGGCCATCCAACTCGGACTCGCCCAATTAACTTGAAATGGCTACCCTGATAATTCCAAGTATCCTCGAGTTGGATGGTCAGCTCGGTGATCTTAAAAAAAATTCAAAAAAAACATAAAAAATAAAAAAATTTATTTGTAATATGTATTTTTATATTTTCTATCATTTTGGTAAAGATTAAAAAATATTATACTTATTTTTTGGATTATTTCTAGGATACCCCTTTTACAATTTTATTTTTTCCAAAATCCATTTTCATTACTTTTTTAACCTCATGTAGATATGTTCTGTTTAGTTATACTTTAAACCTATCTTTACCTATTTTTAAGGATTTTTTATATAGTTTCTTCTTCTTTTTAACGCTTTTGGCTTGGCCAAGATCCTGCCTTACTCCACCAGAGTTACTCGGCCGGGCCATGGACCAAGTCCGTCCCCTGAGTCGTGGTTTTGAGCACTGAGTCAATACACATAAACCAATGTATAAAGGGGTCACCTTTTGCAAGAGCCATCCATGACAGTATAAATCTATAATAATAGAAGTAAGGCTAAAGAAATGGAAAAGGTAAAAGAGTTTTCATGTCTAACTCTACATATGTTTCAATTTTCATTTGGAGTGAATGCCAGAGGCCTCACTCTCTCTCTCTCTCCTTCCTGTGCATGACGTCAATCTGTTTCTACTATGGCCCTTGATTAGATCAGTAATTCAAAAGGTCATTGAAAGAGGACCACCAATTAATTATCCTTCAACGCCATAAAACTCGAAAACCGAAATAATGCATGCCACAATAAAGTTTCGTATTTGTTCCTCGAAAAAAACCATTTAAAGACTGATTACGACATTATATGTTCTTTCTTTTTCTTTTTCTTCTGATGAGGATTGTGATTGACCGTCCCATTCTCCAAACAGTGCTCTGACTTCATACGAATCTGAAATCAATTATGTGCTTCCGTGGGAGTAAAATGTGCATTTGCTCCGGAAGTCCTTTACCGGAGACCCAATGGAGTAAATGAATTTCGTGCTCCCGCAGGAGAATACTATTCGTGCTTTAAATCAATCAACATAATTTTGGTGATTATATGCACCAAAGTAGGCCTCCTCGCTCTTTTGTGCCTTACTAGCGTGTTGCCTGCTCCAAACTTATTACTTTCTGATGCAATAGCTTGAGAAGATCTAAGGGTCTGGGTGAAAGGGAAGCAGTGTGAAGGATGGACCTTCTTTTCTCGCATTCATAGGCACTATCTGCCCCTACTGATCAACCTGGGTGCAAAAAGTTGGATCGGGCAAAGTAGCCCTTGAGATATCCAAAAATAAAACACCTCAGTATAGATTTACCAATTTGATGCACTGAAATTGCGAATCTGAAATGCACCAGTGTTGCCTTAATTTTTATAGAGAGAAAGAAAGTTATATATAAATAAAATTCGGTAAAAAACTGCTAAACCACACTATATGTACACTCTGCAAGTCGCATACTTTGCATGCTCTGTACAAGCATCACACTCTCCCCTCTTTCTTCATAAAAGACTAGGAATTCTTACCCTATAAATACACCACTTTCCTTTTTATATTCTTCAACATGGAACTAAAAAATCACTACCACTCTCTCCAGGATGAAATATTTCAGAAGGATTATAGTATTATATTATGCTATTTCAAAATATTAGTATTTTACATAACTAAAATACTAGCAAGGGCACTTTTTATGTTATGAGATTTCTTCTTGCTTGTGACCACCAAATAAATAAAGTACTCCATGCTCCCCTTTTTGTCCTAGCTTTCTTTCTTCCATTATTTCTATTTCATGAGCTACTTCGCTAGAACGTCTTTGTATCAATTGGTATCAGAGCAAGTTCTACGGGAAAATTCTAACTATGGGAAATAGTATTTCAATCAATTATGACTACTAAAGGAAAATACTGGAATGACCTTATGGAAAAAGCATGCTCAAAGAGATGAGATTTTGTGGGAGTGGGCTAGGCATGCTGGTCGACTAGCCCAAATTGTTGGTGACTTGCATCAAGAACGAGCCCATATATGCATAAACTTAGCTGATGTACCCGCCAACACTCAACTCCTTTCACTTTTGAACTTGCATCGTTGTCGTGCAGGAATGAAATGAGGATGCATAACTTGCACATGAGGATGTGACTTTGTTCTATCTCAAATCAGTTTAAAGCCCAGCTTTTGATCTTATGGATGATCCTATCTTTGATTATCTTTCGAATAAAAAGGATGAAACTGTTGCCAATGTAATTGGAAAATCTTACTCATTGATTCATGGAAAATAGTCGTTCTCAAGTAGTTGGGAAAAGGCTTTGACGATGATACTGATTGATTCATGGAAAATCAAAGGAAATGATCTCCTTCCTTGTAGGTGATGTAAACTGGGAGACAAATATTTGGAAGACTAAGCCAGTATCAAACTATTTTTTTCATTTTTTAGTTTTACCAAGCGTATAATGTGAATTAAAATGAAATAATCAAAGGTCGTGGTGTATTTAGTATCGAGCTACTAAAAGTGATAGAAAAGATACAATGAAACAAAAATAAAAATAAAAAATCAGAAAAAAAATATAGAATGACGGTTCACCGAAAGAGGAGAGCCAACAAAAAGGTCATGACCGGTACTGAGTTCGTAGTTGCACTGGCAAGCGTTGCCGAAGTGTATTTTAGTCCAATGCAGTATATGTTTAAACTCGAGGTTATCCTGCGCCAACAATACATTGCACAGTTCAGAATTACAGTGTAAGCTCAAAGTTTTCAAAAACTTGTTTAAAAATGAAAATACCAATTGACACACCACAAACTGTCATATTGCAATTCCAAGACAGGAGTTGTTGCTTTCTTATGAATTGATTTTATGAGATCTTTGTAATATTTTCCCTCTTTTAATATATTTATTAATTTCATAAATTAAAAAAAATGGATCAGATTGCACATCTGACAGCTAGGGCTGATTATGACCGCTTTATACCAAAAGTAAAAAAGTTCTGGTAGATACATGAGAGAAAGAGAGCTCATTTCCAAAACCTTTTTATTTGAGTAATTCATTAGCGAAAACAAGCCCCTACCAATTTCTTCAAATAGTTTAAGAGTTAGTTTTTTTCTAAAGTGTTAATGGGATAGTGTCAGAATAAAAACCGCAACATGGGGACTAGGGTGCGGTATTAACCCAGCCCCTTTCCCCATTTTCATAGCTACTCTAAGTAGTTTGGCAACAACAATATATTTGGGGCTCAATTGTAATTGGGTATCGATTCAAATTTGAATATTCAACACCACTGAAGGTCAAATTGCAAGGAGCCAAATCTCAAATTAACCCAAATCGTAATTTGGTCTTAATATCAAACTATATTGCATAGCTAGAGCAAAAATGAATTCCAGTTACGTACCCAAAAAAAGAAACGAAGAATATCTTCAGGAGCACTGTGAATGATAATTGAGGAACCTTCTTCCTGGATGTAAAAGAAAAAGGAGAGGTTAAAAGACAAAGAAGAAAAAAGAAGCATAAAAGAATTACATTTTCTTAAGCAAAATGACAACAAACCAACTTCTCAAACATCATTCAAGAAAAATTAAACTCAAGCGAGTTGGGTGGGGGCTCTCTGAGTTCTCATTCGCTTTGAGGAACTCAGGCGAGCCCGGTGCTGACTCCCCGAGTTTCCTTTCATTTCATTGATTTTAAGGACTCTCTGAGTTCTCATTCGCTTTGAGGAACTCAGGCGAGCCCGGTGCTGACTCCCGGAGTTTCATTTCATTTCATTGATTTTAAGGAAGGGTTAGCAAACCTTTCGAGAAAGTAAGCAAAGGGGGCCAAGAAGATGGTGGCGGTGGCCTGCCTATACGCAACAAACACATATTGATTCATACCCACATCCAAAGCAACTTTTGAGAATAAAGTCATCCCTGCATATATGCATTGTACAAATAGCATGGCCACGTAAGGTTTCTTTCTCTCCAAGGCCTCCAGAGAACAAAAAGGCACCATACTTGTGATTTTCTCCAAACTCAACAAAATAGGAAAATCATAGTCGAAAGAAGTTTTAATATATTTGTATTCCGGACTCGAGGCAGCAAATGCAAGCCCAAAGTACAGCTAAAAATCCTTGTTTGGTAACCTGTATGAATTCTCTAGTGTCTCGGATCCGCTAAGGACCTTAAAGAAAATCAGGTGATATTTATAGTGTTACAAATGCAGACCTCCCTTCTTTGGTCTTTCCTTTTCATGAGTTAAGTCTTTATTTTGAAGAAACCTTTTCTTGAGTAATTTTTAGGTTTTAAATTTAGTGGTTAATATGTGTTGGGCTCTTTAGGATTGGAGGAAAGAAAAAGATGTCGGTGATGTTGCCATTACATAAGCTTTCCGCATAATTTATCACCCTTTACTCCTGGTCCCTTTGTGGATGTGTTTCTTGTGATTGATGGAGAATATGAGGAGTGACTGAGGTTGTGGTGGTTTGATTACGACTGGAGTTGCATGATTTTGTAATAAGTAAGGAAAAGTTTATATAAGGATGCAACCTTATATTGTAGAACTATGGATGCACTTCAAAAATCCATCGAAAAAGGTAGTTTTAATGTTGAAATATTGATCATCTTGACTCGAGATGTATGACCATGAAAAATAAAAAGATTTTCAGTCTCAGAAATAGTGCATTTTACAACATATTATCTACAATGTCCATTTTCAAGATTGTCATATGTTTATAGATCTTCTTTGATTTTAACCATTTTTGGAATTTAAAATTTTACAATTAGATATAAAAATAAATTTTGAGATAATAATAAGAACATTTTACATCAAAAAATATATATGATGATAAAATTTGAAGGTACACCTTACCTCTACAGCTACAAATGCATCCGTATGCCAACTGCACCCTTCTTTCTTTCTTTCTTTTTTTTTTTTAAAATACAATCAATAAAACTTCTATCTAAACTAGCATCTCTCTCTCCTCCCCATGGATGTTACATTATAAGGCCATGATGGGATTAAAATTTGATGAAAGGGACTAAAAATCTCTCTCGAGGTCTAAATAACTGATGGAAGTTTGCGTGAAAGTGCAAATCTCTCTCTAGGATGTTTTGTGATAAGCATAAAAGTGGTCAAAATTTGTTGAAAAGAAATAAATCGCTTTCACTCTCTAAGGCATGAGCACATGGGAATTTACATACCAATGCCCATGTGTCCTACAACAAATTCACGTGTTTGAAGTTTGTACCAGCCCACTTTGTTTTTTTTTTCTTTTGGGTACGAGGTCAAGTTTCGTGTATTGTTTTTATTTTTATCATTATTTTTCATATAAATTGGTCACAATTAATCTTGATTATTGGATATGAAATTGGATGGCTGCATTTATTTTATTGGCCAATCTCAAAGTTCAAAAAAAAAATTTCGACCTATCCATGAAAAGAAAATTTTTTCGAATATTGTGATACATCGAAATTATCTAATTTTACATTATATGATTGTAAGTAATTGTGACCTCCATGTATAAAAAGTAAATGGTCTCATTGTAAGAGGGTTGTGCGTAATTGTGACCTCTATGAACGCTAAATAATCTTATTACAATGAAATCGTTTACCGTTCATATATAAAGGTCATGATTACTTACAACTATCTGATGTGAAATCTGATAGATAGCTTACATTATTTTAGGCTTTAAGTTTGATCAATAAAATAACTGCAAACACCCAATATGTTAAGATGAATTGTTGCCTTCTCTTTTCAGAAAAAAGATTGAGAAGGCTGAAGTTTAGCGACCCACGACCAACCATGCATCTAACACGCACGAACTACACGCGTTTATCCTTTTTGAGGTAGGCTCTAATTTGATTGTTTCAAGCCTCGGCTCTATATAAACTTTTCCCATAAGAATGAATGTTAAAGGCCTTTTAACGCTACATCCTAAGCTCAATTCCTAGTAAGGATAGGGGCCCTCTATCCTATGAATCACCCAATAATAATAATAATAATTTCTTGGGAAAAGATATGCCACGAGCATCGAGATAGTATTGCTCCTCTTCTGAACCGCTAGTGATAGGTTTGGTAGTATACGAAGGAACCAATTCTATATTTCGTTAAAAAAGGATTAGGGTATTATAATCACACGGAGAAAAAAGAGGTTTTTGAGAAGCATGATAAGATATATCTATATGAGAATGACTTGGAGCCTTGGCGGTAATATTGTAAAGTTTTATGGCGAGGTCTTTGATTCCATTCTCACCAAAGGTTAGGAGCCCAAATTCCCACTGACTTACCACTTTTGAAAATAGCTCGGGGCCTTGGCGGTAGTATTGTCGAGCCCCATAGTAAAATCTTTGAGATGTGGGAAGGGATCTCCAAGGAGATAGGTTTACAAAAGAGAGAGACATAGCTTTTAAATAGAGAGATTATTCTCACATGGCTTCGGTTTTTTAAATTCCACTTCTAAAGGGAGAAAACCTTTCGGTGCTCTCAGTAATCTTTTTTTAGTAATGTAGAGAGGGAAAGATAAAGTTGATCGGCAGTGTTGTTGGGTGGGATGGTGGCTTTAGAAGGGAAAATAAATGAGGCTTTTACCAATGTTTTTCTTTCTTTTTTTCTTTTACCAATGTTTAGATAGATGTATATCTCTTATAACGCAAAACTGTAATCTTCAGTCGAAATAATGGACTTTTTTAATTGTTGAGACTACGAAAGTGACCCTACAGGGTGAACCACACAATATTTGTGCTATTGTGGTGTGCTCCTATGCTTTATTTTTTCCACTCGACTTGTGATTATATTCATCTAATTAAGGTGCACCTCAAAAATCAACCATAAAAGATTGTTTTGATGTTGGGAAACCTTCCAATTGATCATCTCGACATCGAGAAGTATGATATGAAAATTAAAAAGATTTTGAGTCCCATAAATATTATATCTTGCAACACATTATCTAAACCGTCCATTTCAAGATTTTCATGGGTTTAGATATCTACTCGATTTGAGTCATTTTTAGAGTTTAAAATTTTATAATTAGATATGAAACAGATTCTCAAGTCATCCTAAGAATTTTTTACATGAAAATTACAATTATGAAAAAATTCAGAGGCGCACCTTAAATTGATTGTTAAAGATCACACCTTATACAAACCACACGCCTAATAGAAACTTATTGATAATAAATAATAAATTTAGGAAAAATATACAAAGAGATCATTTACTTTCAGCCAGTGGTTTAAAAAATGGATAAGTGACCCGGATCGGGCATTCCAAAAACCCATCTGGATCTGTGAAACCGACTCGGTCAAATTAAGCTTTAAAAAAATCCAAAAAAATTATTAAAATTCATTATAAATGTTGTCTTTTAGGAATCCAATAAGAAATAAGGGTACTATATTGTTAACTTTCATTTTATTCTATCAATTTGTGAATGTTGAGATGTTCTTTCCCTGTATAAACTTATGTTAACCACTAAATTTACATCACACAAAAGAAAAATCATAGAATTATCATGGACAAAGTATATAATCATACATAGACTACAATAAAGAGTAGACTAAATCGATAAAAAAATGGCCACTAAAATCTTGAATTGGTGGAAAACCCTAATCCGCTAAAAAAACTCAAATTATTACAACCTAACTAACTATAATCCAAAATTGTTACAACCTAACTAACTATAATATTATATACTGAAATTAAAATTGTTGGTTTACATTTTATAATACAAATAATGACAAATCCAGAATATTTTATAATATCATCAAATTTAAAATGTATTATTGACAACGGTAAGAAAAATAGTACATTACATGATTTATAATGCAAAAATTAATAAATAAAATAAAATAAAAGATTTGGTTATCAATATGGAAATTATTAGAATGTGTACCAATTTTCGAAATAACACTTTAATTTTTCAAAATTTTAATTTTTTAGATTTCTAGAATAAATTTAGTAAAAGAGATTGTTAGTAGAAAGAGAGATTTCAAATGGAATAAACCAGTGGTTTAAAAAATGGATCGGTGCCCTAGGGTGTATTATCAGAACCTAACTAACTATAATATTACATTATATATTCCTTTAAGAAATACTTGTTGTATTTATAAATATATTTTAGTTTTTTTGACAATAAATATTTGTTGTAATATCCTTTTTTTTTGCTAAGAAAAATATGATACTTGTTTGATTACTTTTTATTTTATTTTTTGAAAAAAAAAATTAAGAAGATGTTATGCTATATTTTTTTTTTTTGTCTAAGATTTTATTTTATTTTTGACAAGAAATATGTTATATACTTTCTTTTTTTTTACAAGAAAAATAAAAAGATGCATTATTATTTTTTTACCAAAAATGCTTGTTGTCTTACCTTCTATTTTTTACTTTTTTCTTTTTATTTTTTTACAATAGATTTTTTTCTTCTATTTTTTATTTTTTTTCCTTTTATTTTTTTTACAACATGATTTTTTTTCTTTAACGTTTTTAAAAAATAAAAATAAAGCCTCAATGGGGTATTTTTTTCCTTTTATTTTTTTTACAACATGATTTTTTTTCTTTTACATTTTTAAAAAATAAAAATAAAGCCCCAAAGGGGAATTGCGCATGGGAGGAATTAAGGGTGGGAAGCACAAGACAAAATCCACAAAGCTAACCTCCTCCACCAATTCGTCACATTATGCAAGGTTGTAATAAATATATACATGCTATTAGTTTTGCAACTCTAATTTTGTCCCACATCGAAGGACGAGAGCACTAAAATGTTTTATAAATAAGAACGCAATAAATGAATGTCGTGCATGTGGAGGTAAAGGGGCGATGTGTCACGTGTTAATGTGTCTCGAGACGCGTGAGGTGGGGCTAGCACGTGTCCACTAGCTAGAAACTGGCGTGTCCGCTAGCTAGAAACCGGCGAGTCTAATATTGAGAATAGAAACCGGCGAGTCTACTATTGAGAATCGGTGATATTTTGCCGAGGGGGTCACAATCCCTCTTGCCTTTTAGATTTCAAATGGGGTGGCTGTGAACATGTTCTTGAATGGGGTGGCTATGAGCATATTCTTGACTAAACTCAAAGTTCAAACCATCTAATTTGATATCTAATGGTGGCCGTGAGCATGTTCTTGACTAAACTCAAAGTGGCTGTTAGTATGTTCTTGACTAAACTCAAAGTTCAATTTCCAATTTTTTGGACTTTGTGGCGCACTCCAAACTATCCAATTTGATATTTAATAGTTAGGAGTGACTATGACCTCTTAGTAAGAAAGATAAATGGTCTCATAGTATATAATCCCATAAATTTAATTGTCCAAAATGTTTTTTTGTTAATATCCAATAGAAAAGGTATACCCCCTAATAACCCATTAAAACTCCGTGTCGAATATCTATTATTTACATTTTAAGCAAGAGCACGATCTCAATTTTCTTTTGATAAGTGCCCTACTTGTTTTCAATTTTAATATTTCAATTTTTATATTATTAGAATTTTAACCTTTGGGAAAAGTTTATGTACTTCCACTAACATATAAAAGATATATTTTCCCTCCATCCAGCCGTCCAATTTACATCAAGCGAACTATTAACCATTTGATCTAGATCCGATGCCTCTGAGTATTTTATTTTTAATTATTTTTCTACAAATTACATGAATATGAAACCTCATATCTATCCTTACGGCAGTTCCATATCATTTATATCGATAAATATCGTTATGGATGTATATGTTAATGATTTATAGTAACGTTTCTCCCTATTTCCATGCATTAAATCTCTTTCTATTTTTTAGATTTTGGATTTCTTTCTTAAATGCTTTCCTATTTTTTATATTTTGTCTCTCTATTTTTATGCACTCTTATACTCTTTTAATCAGATTAAATGCACGCTTCTTATTTTTAAATTTTGAATTTTTTTTTCTTAGTATGCTCTCGCTCTCCACAAAATATCTTTTTTGTTACTGTCTCTGCCTTTTCCTCTTTTCTCTCCCTCTCTCTCCACTTTATCATTACATTTAGTGTTTGAAATTTCTCTCTTCTCTCTCATTGAATCCCTATTTTTTTCTCTATTCACTCAAGTCCCTATTTCCATGCAGTCTCCCTCCCTTTATCTTCAAAATAAATACCTTCCTAATTGATTTTTGTTGCTAAATGTGATCTCTCTCTTTCTAATAGCTTTTCCTCTTCTCTTCCATCTTTTCCTCTTCTGTAGTGTTTGAACTCCTCTCTCTCTCATTGAATGAAGAGATCTCAGAAGAACCCTCCACAAACTTTTGCTCTAAATAGCTAAGATTTATGATCGATAAAGATTGTTGGGGTCTTTCAAATTACGGTTCAGAAACAGATTCTAATATCAAAAAATCAGCCATCTTTGACAACGGTCGTATCACGAGCTGAGTTTAACACACGAAAATGATCCTGAAAAGCTAAACCTAACAATTTAAACTAGAAAATTGTGCAAAAACATAAAATTAATTTTCAAACTTCTTTGATTGAATGCATTCTTGGGAAATTAAGATCTTGTCCATTATTTGTCTACCCCTCAAGAATGCATATTATGGAGTAGAGATGATACCACGAAGAACTTCCTTCCCTCTAGTTGCCAAGACTTCGGCTAGAATCTTGTGTAAGCTTAAAAGCGGAGGCACTATATTTGGGGTCTATTGCTATGAAGGTTGCATTAATAGTTCTTTATTGAGTGCGTATTAAAGGGGACTCGAGAATTTTTTGGCCTTTGGAACAGCTTTTTGGAAGCTTTTTTATCTTTTTTTTTATTTTTTTTTTATTTTTTTGGGTAAGTAAAAGTTGTAAGTTGGTACGGATTTGGGCCCTTACCCTTTGGTGAGAATAGAGTCAAAGACCTCACCATAAAACTCTGGCACTGCTACTACCAAGGCCTAGGCTATTCTAAAAAATAGACAATATTACAACAACAATAGTGATAAATGGAACTTTTCACATACAGACCTAAAGTAATTTTTGTAATTAAAAATGGTCAGTATTTTGGAATATGCCAAAGTGAGGTTTAAAGATTTGCACTTACACACAAAAAAAACCAAAGAAGTTTTAAAATTTTTTACATTTTTATTCCTATAGTACCCATAGCAAACATTTGAAGCGCCCAAAACAAAGAAGATATCGGTTCAAAATTCCAATTTTCAAATAGAAAAAAAACAAAAAAAAAACTAAGTGCCTAGTCAGTTTGAAAGTTTGACTTTTAAATCAAAAAAAATGTAGAAAAAAAAAACTAAAGCGTTGTGCAGTTTGAAAGTGAGCTCATAACACCCCAAAAAATAAAAATTAAAAGTATTTTGGGGGTTCAAGGTTGGACTTTAGAACTACCTAAATCTTATTTATTATATTTTGGGATAGAGACAAATAGAGCGTCCAACATTTGTATCGTCGAAACACTTGGTTTTCTTGTGTTCTTTTGGGGTCGTGATGGTAGCACCCCCACACCCAGTCACCCCATTGTTCTCTACTTTCTTCTCTGGAGATCTCTTTTTAAAAAATCTCTACTTTATTCTCTGGAGATCTCTCTCTAAAAAATCACATGTTACCATGGTCTTCCAAGAAACAACTTTTCTTTGGCTCTTTACTTTCTTCTCTGGAGATCTCTACTTTCTTCTCTAGAGAGACAAATAGAGAGTCCAACATTTGTATCGTCGAAACACTTGGTTTTCTTATGTTCTTTTGGGGTCGTGATGGTAGCACCCCCACACCCAGTCACCCCATTGTTCTCTACTTTCTTCTCTGGATATCTCTCTCTAAGAAAATCTCTACTTTATTCTCTGGAGATCTCTCTCTAAAAAATCACATGTTACCATGGTCTTCCAAGAAACAACTTTTCTTTGGCTCTGTATTTTCTTCTCTGGAGATCTCTACTTTCTTCTCTGGAGATCTCTACTTTCTTTTCTAGAGATCTCTCTTCTCTAGAGATCTCTACTTTCCTTTCTAGAGGTCTCTCTTCTCTAGAGATCTCTACTTTCTTTTCTAGAGATCTCTCTCGTCAGAGGCTTCTCTGGAGATCTCTCTCGTCATAGGCTTCTCTGGAGATCTCTCTCGTCATAGGCTTCTCTGGAGATCTCTCTCTTCATAGGCTTCTCTGGAGATCTCTCTCTTCATAGGCTTCTCTGGAGATCTCTCTCTTCATAGGCTTCTCTAGAGATCTCTCTCTTCATAGGCTTCTCTGGAGATCTCTCTCTTCATAGGCTTCTCTGGAGATCTCTCTCTTCATAGGCTTCTCTGGAGATCTCTCTCTTCGCAGGCTTCTCTGGAGATCTCTCTCTTCGCAGGCTTCTCTGAAGATCTCTCTCTTCGCAGGCTTCTCTAGAGATCTCTCTCTTCGCAAGCTTCTCTGAAGATCTCTCTCTTCGCAGGCTTCTCTGGAGATCTCTCTCTTCACAGGCTTCTCTGAAGATCTCTCTCTTCACAGGCTTCTCTGAAGATCTCTCTCTTCACAGGCTTCTCTGAAGATCTCTCTCTTCAGAGGCTTCTCTGAAGATCTCTCTCTTCACGGGCTTCTCTTCTTTTTAGAGGCTTTCTCTCTTTAAAAGAAAATGATTTTTCTTTCTTTCTCTTCGAAACGTCTGAGATCGAGTAACGAAAAACTCGACAATCATCACACAGGATGGAGCAACAGAAAACTCCATCATCAAACAAGATCAAAGAACGGAAGTCTTGATCATCAATCAGGATCAAGAAATTCGACCATCTTCATCTCCTCATCTGGAGACAGAACTCTTGATGAACAACCAAGACTGTGAAATTTGATCATTTTCATCTCCTCATCTAGAGACGGAACTCTTGATCACCAACCATAACTTATAGTAATTGAACTGATCCTTGATCATCTTCATCTCCTCATCTGGAGACAGAACTCTTGATGAACAACCAAGACTGTGAAATTTGATCATTTTCATCTCCTCATCTAGAGACGGAACTCTTGATCACCAACCATAACTTATAGTAATTGAACTGATCCAGAATCTAGAACTTGTTAAAGATGTTGACTTCATCTCATCTCCATATCTCCTATACTTCATCTCCACTCATCTCATCTCCATATCTCCTATACTCTCCCCCTCAAGTTGGGTGTGGGTGCGAAGAAATACCCAACTTGCAAAATGCAAAAATTTGTTGTAGATTAGAGCCCAATCTTAAAAAAATACCAACCAATTTTTTTTTTTGTTTTGAGTACCTTAGGAAGACATGATAATGAAAACAAAAAGAGCCTAGGTGAATGTGACGAATGTAACCAAGCCACGTCTTTAGTTAAAAAGGAAAATCAAAGAGCTTAACCTCCTCCCTAATGGCAATACTGTCGTTGGTGCCGGTGATGAATAGTGAGGCAAACACAACAGCGGCGAGAAAAATACAGCGACGGTGAGGCTAATCGAGAGCGGGTTATCTTTCAACACTATGATTGATGGAATAAATCGAGAGTGGGTTATCTCGATTGGAGGGAGTTCATATGATCCTCTTCGATTGGGTTATTGCATATGATGAAGAGTAATATGGCTTTGGTGGGTACGTTGCTTCCGATCAAAGACCTTCCCTTCCAAGATATTTCGAAACGTCCGGCATTGGTGGGTAAGAGAGAGAATTCAGAGTTAAAAACTGTATTTCTGTATATTTGGGCCTTAGATTTATAGTTGAGAATAGTAAGATCGTATTTCTGTATATTTGGGCCTTAGATTTAGAGTTAAGAATAGTCAGATCCAAAATAGACCGGAGAGTCGAAACATGACTTGGCAGAGAGATAGATCAAAGAGTCGAAACACGACTCGACAGAAAGACAGAGCAAAGAGTCGAAAAACAACTCAGCAGAAAGACAGAGCAGAGAGTCGAGTCCAAAACATAATTGTTCAGATGTTTCAGATGGGTGAATTCAAAGTGGAGATGGGTGAATAGTATGGTCCTTCTCTTTGTAAAGAGAACAATGTGGTCGATCGGTTATGTCGAACAAAACCTGTTTTTTTTTTTTACAAAAGTCCTCTGCTTTTGCTTTGACGCGATGCAAAAAGAGGAAAAAGAGGGACAACTTTTGCTTAGACCAGACGGTGTAAAAACAAAGAAGAAGGAAACTGGTTAAAGCACATGCAGAGAGAGAAAAATAACTGGGTGGGTGTGTTGGTGGAGAACCGGAGGATGGTGAAGATGGCTTTCTCCCCTTTCTTCATCGTTTTGTTCCCTTGGTCCCATCCTTTGATTACTTGCCTTCGGGCATGCTTGAACTTAAATGGCGTTCCTCTGTCACGGCTTGAATCGAATTGGGTTCCATCCAAGAGTGTGCCAGTATAATGCACTTCAACTTCATCCCCATTCTTAGGAGTCTCCCATCCTGAACCTTCATTGACAAGCTTCTTCTTCTTTCCCAATCTCCTTCTCCTCACCCACTTTTAACCTTATGGATCGCTCACAATAACAAGGAAGCGCAGGAAACAAGCAATTCAGATCTGAAACTCT
This sequence comes from Amborella trichopoda, assembly GCF_054954075.1. NCBI lineage: Eukaryota > Viridiplantae > Streptophyta > Magnoliopsida > Amborellales > Amborellaceae > Amborella > Amborella trichopoda. The sequence continues at coordinate 5,091,385 of NC_142346.1, read as the reverse complement.
TGCCAAAGAATACCTCATCCGAAAGAAAACAAGTATTTATCTAGCGAACAAAAGCCTTCACATAAGAAAGATCAGTGGTTGCAACACATCACATCAACAAGGATCGGTGGTTGCAAATGGTCATAAAATTTCCCAATATCAAATCTGAGCCGAGGAGTCACATGAACAAGGCTCGGTGGTTGCAGATGGTCTTGAAATCAAGAAGGCTCGGTGGTTGCAAATGGCCTTGAAATTTCTCGATATCAGCTCTGAGCCAAGGAGTCTATGGCTCGGTGGTTGCAGATGGTCTTGAAATTTCCCGATATCTGAGCCGAGGAGTCTATGGCTCTGATACAATGTTAGAATTTGTGGGAGCATATAATAGAGAGAAAACACAACACTTATGTGGGTCAGCGGGTCAGGCTGCTTAAGCCGAAGCCTTACGTTCATGGATCCAAAGTCCAACCGGCTACATCTTCGTTATATTGGATCAAGCTTTGGATCCAACCGGCTACATCTTCGTTATATTGGATCACGTCCATGGATCCAAAGTCCAACCAGCTACATCTTCGTTATATTGAATCAAGCTTTGGATCCAACCGGCTACATCTTCGTTATATTAGATCAAGCGGCTCAAGCCGAAGCCTTACATCCACGGATCCAAAGTCCAACCGGCTACATCTTCGTTATATTGGATCAAAGCATACATCAATAAGTACTTCTATATATAGAGGACAATCACACAATTAAAAAAGATAATTATGGTATGATAACTCGATGATCAAGTAACTTGGTCTCTATCTTCTAAATATCTATCCTTATCAAGAGATATATACATCCATAATGATGTATATCAATATGAACCCAAGATATCTATAACCCAACACTTTCATATAATAAAATTGGGCAAAAAAGTCCTTGGATCTGACCTCCATTTTTCCTTTTTTTTTTCATTTTAGAAAACGAAATTAAAAGATTTTTATGATCACGATATGGGAGCTGTGGGACCAAATTAAATTTTTGGTCCCGCATGACCACACTAACAAACAAAACGACAAACCTGGTTCCGCAACATTGCTTTGATATCCTCACATAATGTTTGAGATGCAAATGACGAATTTTATTCTTTACTATATAGTTCTCTAAAGCGAATGATAAAGACTCCATTACTGTTGTTGTAAATAAAATACATATTTACAATATAATAATTCCATGAAAATAAGAGACCGTTCTAGACGGTTCATTCTATTATTATTGTTATTTTGAACTATTGGTCATATTATTTAATATTTTAAAAATTCAGCCAAACTGAGTTCCTTTGTTGGTTTTACCGGTTTTAACTAAATCAAACCTCTGACCAGCTCGATTACTGGTCAAATCCTGATAACATTGGTATAGCTAATAATATTTTCGGTCATATAGTAACCGGCTTCCAATATATGTTAAGAAGTGGATCCTCGCAACTTTAACCGGCTTCCAATATATGTTAAGAAGTGGATCCTCGCAACTTTAATTTTCTTTCATAGTATCTTTTTGTCCGTTTGTGGTCAGAATCTTTTTCAGTTTGGTTAGAAAAATGAAACAATTCGGTGTTTCTGTTAATTCGGGAGAAGATTTTAGACTTTTTTTTTATTTAATATAAATAATAATTTATTTATATATAAAAAATATACAATAATGTAAAAATTTTAAAACTAAAAAAATAAAGTTATATGGCTATTTCTTTGCTGACCGAAATAGACCCAAAGCATACTCAAAGCAGATCCAAAGCATTATCGTTTCGGTCTATGCCTAAAATCCGAAGGCTTCGGCCTAAGCGAAGCGAATTTGATAACAATGGTGTGTATGGTGCCGGGGGGGGGGGGGGGGGGGTGTGTATGGTGCCGGGGGGGGGGGGGGAAAGAAACTGTGCTTACTCAAGTCCCTTCTCTGAAGGTATAAGCATACTTCATACTTTTTACTATTAGACAACTATTAGAAATAACAAGTGACCTAAATATCCCTATAAAATTTAGGGATATTTTAAAGTAATTTATTTACTTAAAATTATTTTTAATATGTATATCATGGTGAGAATTATCAATGTAGCAAAATTGGAGCTCAAGCGAATTTATGGAAAAAAGATAAAACTAAGATACACTATATGCCTGCAAAATGTAGGACTTGAATTTAAATTATGAAATTTAAAGGAAAATTTTAAAATTCTAACAATAAAACAAGACTTCCGTAAATTTCTTTTTTTTCTTTTCCTTTTTTTGTCTTTTTTGTTTGCAAGTTAGGAGAGTAAAACGAACGAAACCATAGTGTAGTATTCTAAGAATACTATAAAAGCTTATAGATTTCTGGATGCACATTGTTATTTTTGTCTACTGTGCTTTAGCAAAATAACAACAAGAGTTCATGGGAAGTATGTCCAAGAAACACAAACAACTATCCTAGGAATCTGCCCGGCCCTAAAAACTAGGGCCTGGGTCACAAAAATGTGGCTTGAGGGCTGCGCAAGGGACGGGCCACTTGGGCCCGAGAGAAGGTCACAGGTTAGGCAAGGGCTAGAGCTGGCCCATCCTTCCTTTTTTCTTATTTTTTCTTTTATTTTTTTATTTTTTCTAGCCCGGTCGAGTCTGGCCCTAAGAGAGCTAGAACCGAGCTTGGGCCAGGGCCTCTTTGGCCCGGTCCAGGCCACCCAGCCCAGGCCCTGCCAATTGCCAGCCCTAATCCTAGCTTTTTTGTCGTTAGGTTTCTTCTATTTTGCCACTTGTAACTTTTATCTTTTCTCTGCTACTTTCTTTTGATTGAAGAAGTTGAACCTACACAACGCAGAAAACAACTGTTGAATGAGTATCAAATGAAAGTTGTGATGCATATCAGTATGAACGAAGAAGATACAATCTATATTCCAAATCATGTCCACATAAAAATGCATTGAAATTTTGACATTAACAATAGGATGGAAATCCTGTAACTTTGTCTTGTGTGCTTACTATGCATACTGGTGATTTTTAACCATTCTCAAAACTCATGACATGCTCAAACATAGAGGGGGGTTTGGGACTCAAATTAGGAATCCTCCAACCCCTCAATCTGAAAATTTTGTTTGTCTTAGCCGATGTACAACACGGCTCGCGGCGAAGCTCTGGGGAAGAAGTTTAATTGCCTTGCTACTTCAAACACTTTTTGGTGTTCGATTCCTTTACTAGTCTGAACATTAAACTTCTCAAGTGTTTTGATGTTCGTCAGGAAGAACCTGATCAGCTCCATTTGATGCTCGATTCCTGTAAGGTACTTGAACTCAACTCTTTTGAGGCAACCCAATCATGGCACAGAATGCTCAAGCCATTTCCAGTTACCTTGATTTACGCTACAATGATTTGTAAGAGTACAATCCTAAAGAGAAGGTAAGGATCACAGGTTAGGGACGTGAAAAGAAAACAAAATGCAGAAATCAAAAACTCATATACATCAAAAATAATAAGACAGAAATTTGAGAATCAAGAAGTGCACCTGAATGCCAAGAAATTCTAAGCAAGGGTGGCGTTTCATAGACCAAACAACCCCATAACCGCACTTTCTACGCACAAGTTAATACTCACATCAAATGCCCTTACATTTTTATTACTGCCAGGCAATCCTTGTGGCACAACTGCGTGCCATATGGTCTGACATAAACAAAGGAATTAAAAGTGAATAGACAATTATTTTTCATTAATAAAAATTAATTAAATAATTATTTTTTCAAATCTATACCGGACTAAAATAAATAATATGCAACACTAGAACTTTATGTCTACAAGTTTGCCCCTTATATAAATTTCACCGTTCACTCAAGCGAAAAGTTTATATAGAGCTGAGGCTCTAAATGATCAAATTTGAGCCTACATCAAAAATTTCACTAGAAGAGGTGGTTTTGACGCCCAAATATCTTCAAATCGGTCATCTCGATATGGATATACATGGACATGAGAAAAAAATGGATTTCAAGTTTTGGAAGTAGTGTATTTTGTAATACATTTTTGGACAGTCAATTTTCAAGATTTTCAAGTTTTCATAGATCTTTGGATCTATACTATTTTTAAAGCTTTAAACTTTATAAATAAATATGAAAATATATTTTAAGGCTATCACAAAGATTTTCAATATTAAAACCATATTTCTTGACACTATTTGAAGGTAGACTCTAATTTGATTGTTTAAAGCCTAGGCTCTATACAAACTACACCCTTAACTAAATGGATAATAATATGATGCAGCTCAATGAATATTGCTAGAGTAAAAGAAAAATAATGAAAATCAATAAAGGCAAATAGAAATATTGGATAAATTCTTACAGGCAAACGACAACCACACAAGCCCAATGACTTTAACCGGGCCAGACCGTTCAGAGCCTGGATAATGCTGCGACCACGGCCATGATCACCATTCCAGCTAGAAGGACAACACAATTCAACACTGAACTTCTTTACATTGCAACTCTTATTCGGGTCAATGTTCTTAAAATCCCCAGAAATATGTAGTACCACAAGCTTTGGAGCATGGATCTTGATACAGGAGAGACCACTGCATCCTTCGATTTTTCGGTGCTCTATACACCGACTCCCAGAAATTAGGGACCCGAGTATGAGATCTTCCACGTATACTTTTGTTAGGGAGAGAAACTTTAGAGACTGGAAGCCATTGAAACCAGATGGAGGTCTCAGCTCTCAAGATGTCAGATTGAGAGAAACTAATATGCTGCATAAGAAAATGGAACGGTGGATTTTGTAATGCAACTCTTCGGCTCATTTATCTCACTGTCGAATTCGATCACAAGTTCTTGCAAGCCTTTCCTTGAGAGGCAATGTACCCATCGATCGAGATGGTTGGGGGGCAGAATTCCATGAATCCGAAACCCATGGATAGATTCAGTGTGAAGAATGAGCGCCCAAACGACTATCAAAAACCAATTAAGCTTACTCTTTTGAATTGGGTTGGTATCATTCTTAATATTCAAAATTGGAGTAGAAACCCAAACATTCGTCCATCGCTTCGATAAACTTCGATAAAATTGAAGTTCTGCCTGCTTCTCTGATAGGCAACAAAGAGAGAATTTGCGGAAGATTTCATCACAGAGAGAACTGATTCTATCAGGCGCCATGGCCAAGGAAGAAGGAAAATGCAAGATAAAGGAAATCTATCCAAGCATATAAAGTCCACTATGACGATTCGGGTCCCCGCTATTTTCTGAGCACTATGTTACTGCGGGAACATATCATGCGCCTGTTCCTTCATGCAAAACACCCATTTAAAAAAGTTATTTTAAAAGAAAAAAAAAATGAATTTTGAATTTTGTAACACTGAGATCTAGCTCTTCAAAAATTGGATAGTCTCCATTTAATCTTGAGGTATTATGTATTGGGTGCGGTTTGTATAGGCCAAGGCTTTAAACAATCAAAGTCATGCGTACTTTCAAGTACTGAGGAGAAATGTGTTTTCAATATAGTAAATCTTTGTAATAGACTTAAACTATATTTTCATCTTTTAACTATAAAATTTAAAGCTTAAAAAATAGTGTAGATCTAGCAGATCTATTAAATCTTGAAAATCTTGATAAGTGACGGTAAAAAAATGCATTACAAGATGCACTATTTCCAAAACTTAAAATCCATTTTTTTTCTCATGTCCATGCATCTTGATGTCAAGATGATCAAATTGATGATATATGAGCATCAAAACAACCTCTTCGAGTGAAATTTTTGAGATGCGCTCTAATTTAATTGTTTAGAGCCTTGGCTCAATATAAACTTTTTTCTTTTTTTTTTTGGGAAAGGTTTCTATGCTTCCCTTATAGCATAGAAGTTCTATCCTCCCCCTACCATCCAGCCATCCAATTTTGATCAAGAGAGCCACTCACCTTTTGATCTTAAATCTGACGTCTCAAAGTATCTTATTTTTAGTTTTTTTTTTATACAAATTGTATGAATATGAAATTTGGTATATACCATCTTTTCATGTGCAATTATAAAAAATATTAAAAATAATTTTTCAATAAAATATAATGACCAAAATACCTCTCGAAACTTTCAGAGGTATTTTGATCATTTTATTTTATTGAAAATATTTTTTTTACATTTTTCGTTAGTGCAAGTTTAATAGAAGAATGGACGTCCAAAATTTGGTGTCAAAATAGTTTATAAAAAAAAATTAAAAATAAAGTAGTGTAGAGATGTGACATTGTGATTGAGGTAATATTAAACCTCCATTCAAAATACACGGTTGAATAAAAGGGAAGATAGAACTTCTACGTTGTAGGGGAAGCCTATAAAGATAGCTTTTTTCTTATGGAGATTTTATTTTGACATTGAAATTTACTTTATAGGTTATAAAGACAGTTTCAACTCATAGCCTCTTCCTCTGCCAGTTTCACCACATTCCTCTGGAATATGCGATCATGTAACTCGGCGAGTTTGCCGATATATTGCCTTTGAATATCCTATCTTGTAACTCGGCGAGTTTGCCGATATATTGCCTTTTACTTGAGCACGGGACGGCCCAGTCCACGATCAACTCAGGAGAGTTCCTAGTGAGCCAAGCGCTCAACTTTCCATGCCCAAATAAATCTTTTTCTAGTTTTTAAGATTATTTAGAAAAAAAATTTTCTTTTATGAAATATTGAAGTTATAAATATAATTTTTCAATAATCCATCTTTTTATAGTTTTTCATCATCTTATTTAGTCTTGTAATTATTTTTATTACTCCTTTTATATTTTTTCAGGATTTCAATAATTTTTTTGAAACTTTTTTACTTTTTTTTAACATTTTTTTTTTTTTTCACTTTTAATGGGCACTCCGCCAAGTCCACTCAGACGCGGCACATTAATTTTGTGAGCAAGAGCATATCGTATGATTGATTTTAGGCTATCGTTGTGAAGATCCTAGAAAGTCATTTGCAAACGAAAGCTTTGAAGTAAAGAAACCCAAGGCATTAAAAGACCTTTTAGGGATTTATTGCCATGGTAATTTCATTGATAGCTACGTTAAATGGAATTTAGTAATATATTTTTAGAGAACTTTATGTTAATATTCCCCAAAAATAAATGTTTCTAAAGAAATACCTTGAGAAAGTTTTATTTAACAGTCTTGCATATTTATTTATTTCTCCAAATTGCCTATACTTGGATCTTGAAGATCCAAAATAGAAAAAGTGCTATTTAGGGCTTTGACAAGACTGAACAAATCCTGCAAAACTTTTGCTCTGACATTGCTATTACTAGCTTTGCCGGGTTGCTACGTGGTGTAGACAAGATAAATCATAATTCACAATTTGACTTTAGACCTTGAAAATTTAAAGTATTAGTTTTAACCATAAAAACACCTTCAATTTTAGTAATAATTGGGATATTATTGTGTGAGTATTTTAATTCAATTAATTTTATAAAAAAATTATCCACTAAATAATTGAATATTAACTGAAAATATAACAAATAAAAATCATAAAGGATTTATTGCATCAATCGTTGTAGTAAACTTGGTGTCTCGATTAGAGTATGAAACTTTAAGTATATATACAGTTAATAATAGTTAATAAAAATTTTTCTATACTACATTATTAAGCAAGAGTTAAGGGTAGACTTGTATCGTGAAAATAAGAAGGGTCCTTATTGTATAGAAGTTGTAGGACACGTTTCTAACTTTAAGGGTAGAGAGATAAAGAGAATAGGGTAGAGAGAGTACGGGAAGAAAGGGAAGAGAAAGAGAGTACACATAAATTTTAAGAATAATGTAATTATAAAGATATGTATAACTATGAACAAAGAAAGAGGAATGAGATAGGATTGTGAATTCGTGACTCTCTTAGCTTATCTATCTAAAATGAAGATGATCTCAAAAGATTTCCAAAAAAATACACATATCTCAATTTGAGATTAAAAAAAAAAAAGATTGAGAGAGAGAAAGAGAGAAAAAAAGAGCATATTAGAGAGAGATAGATAAGTGTGCGCATGTTTTAGGAAACGAAAGAGAGAGCAGTCTCAGTGTGTCCGCCCTCATCTCTTATCTCCCTCTTTTACGGACTTTTGACCATAAAAATTGGTCCAAAAAATTTTTTTTATACCATTTCATTTCAAAAACAAATTTAATCATCTTTTGCCCTTTCTACCCATTAAAAAAAAATTGGATTAAAATGATATAAAAAGATTTATTGGGGTTAATTTTTATTATCAAAATTCAATAAAAGAGCGAGATAAGAGATGAGGGAGTATGGCGAAATCTTTAGGGTTTTCTTATGCCTCTTCAAAAAAAATCAGAAAGAAGGGTCTACCATGAAATAATACGAGGAATTAGGGTTTTATACGAAATTTTCCCTATTATAAAATAGGTACTTATTATTTCCTCACCTAAAATATCTCTCTTTAAGAGAAAGATTCTATATCCTAATTAGGTTTAGAAGTCTTATAAATACGTTAAGAAACCTTCACATCCCCTCTTGACCTCTCAAAATATGTAAGCTATTTTTTTATTTTTCATGCAACAATTGGTGGGCTTCCCTTTTCTCTCTCCCCCGTTCGCTATGTCTCCCTTAATGCGTCTCTCTCCCCCACTCTCTCTCTCTCCCCTTCTCTCTCTCTTTGTTAATGCGTGTTTATGTGTTGGTTTGATTTGTGGTGCTCGCTCTCATTCTGTTTTTTTTTTACAAATTTTGTCATGCTTTATGTTTTGTTATATTGGTACAGTTTCGTTCTTTAAATTTTTTTTAAATGCATTTGTTTTTGTATTTTTGAGTTTGTTCATCTAAATTTATTTTCATTGTGATTACAATATTTATTTTGTTTTTATTGTCATGTTTACCTAAACGTTCTTTCCTGTGACTTTGAAATGGGGAGTTCGCTTAGGTGTAGAATTTTTTATCACATTGCATATGTAATATATAGTGTATCAAATTATCCTAGTAACTGAATTATGATCTACTGGTTGCAAAAAAAAAAAAAATGGATTTGTAGGTGTTATTGCTATTGTTTGTTTTTTAGTTGGCGTAAATGATGAACAACATTCATCTTTTTATTATTATTATTAATCTTATTTTCTAATATGTCTTATAGCGATGGTTAGTTGTACATTATAAATTATTAATGCAATGATAATTATAAAGAAATCTCATGCCCGCTCTTTCACATAATCATATGGATTTTGTGATTTTGATGTATTATTTACCATTGAATGAAGCTTAACAAAGTCCATATTGAAGATAAGTCGTAGCAATTTTTTTTTTTGGTAATCCTATCTTTGTATTTTTTTTAGGTGTTCTTCCCATTTTGTGAAGATTGAGGAACACATTAATGTTTAAAGGTAAGAGAAATCTTGCCTTTCTCAAAATGTAATTATTTTTAAACAAATTTCGGAAGCACTTGCTTTGAATTAAATTATATACTATCTTATTTTGCGGATATTTTATTTGAAGTAAAAAATAACAAATAAAATTATAACCAAATAAAATAAGAGTAATGATACTATTAGACCCTCTCACACCTATGTTAGTAGAACCCCAAAGGATCGCCATTAAATTTGGACACAAATCTCTAGAAAAGTTATCAATAAATCCATTCACTTAAGTCCCACACCCATGTGATAACTTTTATAAAAGTATGTATCAAAATTTAATGGTAATCCTTTGGGGTTCTACTCACATGGGTGTGGGAGGGTCACATAGTGTCATTACTCATAAAATAATTACAAATTTTTACTCAGGGGAGGGTCTCATAGTGTCATTACTCATAAAATAACTACAAATTTTTACTCTACTTCACAATTTTAGTGAGTTTCTACATAAATATTATTTTTTGAGTTTGAAATGATAAAAATATATTTTTTTTAGGTAAAAAAATTGTATTTTCATTAGATAGTCAATGTTTTTAAGCTAGAGGATGGGGTGGACACCTGTCGTGAAAATACATAGAGACGCCAATTTTATAAATATTGCAAGACACATTCCTAAATTTTAAAAAGAGAGATATAATAAGCACTTATTTTAAGATAACTAAATTTTAAAGACAAAGAGACAGTATGAGTATACACAAGAGAGAGATCTCAATATTATTTCTATACCTCCACTTTATTTCTATATCTTAATTCAAGAGAGAGGGAGACAAATTATGAGCACGCACTAGAGTGACATCTCAACATTGTGAGAAAATTGGAAAAGGACAGAGAGAGCATGCACAAGAGACAGAGAACGAGAGATTTTAAAAGAGATTAATATTTTTTTTTTATCATTGAATATTTAGTTAATCTGCTACAAATAATTGCATACGTGCAAACTTCAACTAATACATTATTGAGAAAGAAAAATAAAAATGATAAAGATAATGTGAATGTTGCTGTCACCCAAGGAATTGGTTTTGGAGGGGTGATTTCATTGACGAATTTGCTTTCAAAGGCTAAAAGGCAAGATTACCATAAATGAATGATTTTTTTTTATTTCTATTTTTTTGAAAGAAATCCTCTTTATTCTGCATACCTAACGTAAAAGAAGGGAAAAAATTAAAATTTTAATAGCAATCATCTTGAAATAGCACCTTAGAATAAAGGGAACCCATATTGTACAAGTGGTATATAGTATATACTTTCCCTTCGGGGTGGCAATGGACCCGGACCCGGACCCGACCTAGGATGTGCTGGGTATACTCGATACGGGTTCAGTATTTGGACCTGACAGATAGGGTTTATGTCCAAAATTTGGACAGAAACACTATTTTGGTCCAAGTCCAGCTCCAACTAAACCTAACCCTTACGTTAAACCGTTGGCAATAAAATATTTTACTTTAAGTCTTATTTGTTTAGGTGCATCAATGATCTTATGCAATAAGAACTTGTAGCCATATTTAGCTATTAAACGATAAATCATACAATTTGAAATCTAATAGTGGGTGATTGTGACTTTGTTGCCAATCATACAGGTATATGATGGTAAACAAAATAGCAAAAATAAGAAAAAAAAAAAAAAAAAAAAAAAGCTCATAGTGAGGGTGGCAATGGACGCGACCAAACCCTAGACCTGACGGGGTAGACCCAGGATCTGACGGGGTAGACCCAGGACCCGACGGGTACAGGTATGGGTCCAATTTTTTACATCAAATTTTGGGCCTCCATTCCTATCTTAACTCGTACTTGCAAAAAAGATCAAATAAATATTCCTGATAAAATAAAATAAATGAAATACCCCTAAAAGTTTAATAGGTATTTTGGTCATTTTATTTTAACAAAAACATATTTTTAATATTTGTTTAGGTGTGCCCCATTGAAATGATGGCACATAACGAACTTTATATTCATATAATTTGTAGGAAAAAATTAAAAATAAAATACTATGAGGCATCAGATCTAGATCAAACGGTCACTAGCTTACTTGATCTAAGTTGGAGGATTGGATGAGGGGGAAGTATTTAACTTTTATATAATATGGAAAGTATAAAAAGATTTCCCTTCCCCTTTTCTTGATTGTACAGTCTAAGCACCCATTCGTAGGCTGCCTTTGGCCACGTCTAGTGCTTTTGTGACTAATAACATGATCAATACAGTTATCTTTTTCTCAAAAAAAAATCTGAAAATGACAATTGTTACTAGGTTACTAGTTGCACCTTTTATAATTTATTTGATAATCCATAATTACCTTTATAAAATTATTAGTGTATTGATGGAATCATTAGTAACTAGATAATATAGCGTTGATAATGTGGGGTGATATGTCAAGGAAGTCATATTTACAAGCAACTTATTTTACGTTACAACGTGAAGCATTTTTTTTTTCTGAAATGGGTATTTTATGTAGAAATGAAAAACATGTTCTCAAAACATATTATTTCATAAAATTATTGGCCCTTCTAAATGTTCTAAAACTCATTATTTAAAGAGGACTAAACATTACCTACTCAAGACCAAAAAGTAGCGAAAATTATTTTCATTTAAACATATGTTGCTATCAATTTTGAACATACCTATTTATTTTTCTGGGCGAGGACCTTAAACTTTCCCTTCACCCGTCCCAACCCGAGTAAAAGGTGGCTTGCGTTAGGTAGGCAACCAGCATGAAACTTTGCCACATCTTATCATGAATCCTGAACCTATGTTCCTCTTATGCAATGCGCTGTACCTCCCATGCGCAGTGAGAAATAAGCAAGGGTTAGCTAAGACATTTCCACAAAACAACGTGTTCTACGGGTATTCGGGTGCAATGAAAAATGAGCAAGGGTTAGCTAAAGCATTCCACCAAAGCAACGCGCTGCAACAACATCCGATTACAGTAATAAGTAGGCAAGGATTCCCACGTCATTCTAGACGAGCACGAGTAATAAGCAAGGTCAAGAGAGTAGGATCCATCGAACTACAAGGAATGTACAAACACTAATAGGTAAACACATGGAACTTAGTAGATACAATGAGAAGCAAAAGAGTTTAGTTTGTCTACAAGAAACTAAGTGGAAAGAAGAAAAACTAAGGAAATTGATGGATGCAAACTCTCATATATAGAAAAATATAGTAATAGAAATGTCGTAGGCATAATAGTTAATAAATATTTATAAAAAAAAGTAGTTAATGTCAAGACAGTAAGTGATAGGCTCCTATTAATCAAACTCGTATTAAGGAAAGAATAATTAACATAATTACTATGCACCAAAGGTAGGACTAGAGGATAGAATTAAGAGAGAATTTTGGGAGGACTTGGATGGACCAGTCCAAGAATACCAAATGGAGAGAGGACCTATTTAAGAAGGGATTTAAATGTTCATGTAGGAAAACATATTAGAAGATATGATGGGGTACATGGGGGATATAGTTTTTGGGACAGAAACGAGACGGGTGAGGCTATCCTAGATTTTTCTATGGCCTACGACCTAGCAATAGCAAAAACCAACTTTAAAAAGCAAGATGAACATTAATAATTTATAAAAGTGGATCATGTAAAAGCCAAATAGACTTCTTTCTAGTCAAGATTGTAGATTGACCATCATGTAAAGATTGTAAGGTTATCCTAAGAGAGAGTTGGACCACGCAACATAGACTCGTGGTCATGGATGTCTGCCTAAAGAGATGGAAGAAAAAGAATGAAAGGTACTTAGAAGAATATAAAATACTAAAAAACAACTAAAAAAATAATAAAGCTAAATTTAAAACATATGATAATCTATACAATAAACAGGGAATAAGAGAATGTGAAAAATATGTCTTTAAACTAGCAAAAATGATTAAAGGAAATGCAAGGATCTAGATCATATTAGATGCATCAAGAATGAGGATCAAAAGATCCTTACAAAAGCTGACGAGGTCAACGAAAGGTAGAAATTTTATTGCATGAGATTTGTTATACCACCCATGATATAAGCATAAGAATGTTGAGAATGTATATGTTATATATGCAATAATTGAGTGGGAGCTCAAATATACAGGTACTCTATCATGAAAGATCCAGATAAACTAAATATTCCAGTAGGAGCACGTTCAAGTGTTTGACAGACCAACTGGAATAACAGACTATGATGTTGTTCACCCATGGAACCCGGATATGTGGCGCTGGTTGTATGGCTACAAAAAGGAGCAACTTGTTTGAAAAACTCCTTTAAGCCCATAAAGATACGACCCCCATGTGATGATGATATGCGATGATCTTCTACGACAACATGTCCATGATTCGTGATGCGATATGAAAGATCGAATACAACTACTTTTGAGATGAGATCCGAGCAGCAAATAGAAAAAGGTGTTGCCTCTATAAGTCTTTTATGAAAGGATTAATGGTGAAAGTCATAATTAATGTATTGAGATATAGTAAGCGAAAAATGCTTGAGAAAGATATTCTAATTGAGAGAAAGATGAGGAATAGAGAAATTGAGGAAAAAAGACTGTAAGGCCTTCAAAGGCTAAGTGGGAGATATTGGGTGAGTGTGGCCATTAAAGGTATTATGAATGCTTGTAAGATGAAATAATATAATGGAACATGAACTCAGTAGTAATGTGGTCATGTGTGGACCTTACTAGGCAAACGATGTTTGCTGATGCTGATACTGGACTGAGCTTGGCAAGCTAGACTAGTCGGTTGGGAAAAACCTATGTTACTTGGGCATAAAAAACTATCTGATAAGGGTGATGACGTCAGAGTATGCCGGATGAGTGAGCCGAGGGATTGTGTGACCCTTGTGTGTGATGGTGGACTTCAAAGATGAGCGTCAAAGTCTCATCTATGTACCATCACATGGCATGCATAATGATAGTCCTTCGAGAAAGCAAACCACCTTTCAAAGTGAAGCTTATGCATGTGCGAGAGATACCCCTATGCGACATAAGAGTTGTTGTCGCAATATAGGTGACCTTAGCATGTCTCTAGGGGAGAACTTGAAATCCACAAACTGGGATTACGGCCCCTTGGCTCATCGGCCTGACTTTGATGGCCCACTACTGAGCCCCTACATCGACTGTGGGTCATGGGAAATACTGGGTCCGTTGATAAAGCAAGTGTGGACCATACGTAGTCCACGGTTGAAGGTGGAATGCCCTAGATTGATTTAATTCCTAGACCATTTGGATCTTTTTCCCATCTAATGAATTTAATTATATTTATTTTATGATATATATTATTTTAGAATTGTTATTTGAATTTTTATATATCTCTGGATATTTTATTTATCAAATTTGGGTTTATAAAAACACATATATTGATTTTACATTAATTTAAATATTTAAATAAATTCTAAAATTATTTTATTGAGTTTTAAAATACTTGAAATTGCATAGGGGCCCATTGTGCACATGGGCCCACCATAGCCTAGATGGTGGGGCCCATGAGATCCTCTCATGGGTGGCATGCCCCACCCATTTAGGAGCTTTCCAATTTTTGTAATAAGCAACTTTGGCTTGGAGGGCAAGTTGTTATGTGTTTAGGAAAGGTATTAGTTTGATGAAGCTTTGAATGGATTTTTGAAAAGCATGAGAAGGCTTGTGTATTATTTTGGAATGCATAATACTATATTTGAAATTATTTTTATTTAATTTCTTTTAATGGGAAAATGGTTTAGAAAAGGGGAATAAAGGTTCTAACACCTTCCATAATGTTGATGCCTTATCTATAGAATGGAGGGCTCAAATCGCTCACCCCACAAGTCACCCAAGATCAATGGTTCATGTTCAATCTTACAAGAAGAGGCATGTCATGCAAAACCCTAAGAAGCCCTAATCTTATTTTTACACTATAAATAGAGAACCTCTTGCTCATAAAATCCCTACACCAAAATTTATCTTCTCTCTCTAAAATATTTCTCTCTCTAGGTTGACATAAGGGGCACGCCCCAACCTTAGAATCTCTCTCTCACTCTCTCTCTTAGGAAAGTCTCTCTCTCTCTCTCCCTCAAGAGACCCAAAGGGGCAACCCCACTCTCTCATCTTTGATATCTCTCTCATGGTGGTTCTCTCATCTCTCATTGGGGTTTTAGATTATAAGGTTGTGGAAAAAAAGAGAAGCATCTCTCTCTCAAACTAGGTTGCTAAAGGGATTCACCTAAAGGGTTGAGATTTGTGATAATTGAATTCATAGTTCCATTAGAGGATTTGGCTTAAACTAGCTTCCCGGTTGAGATTGAAGGTTGATCATTGACTCCGGGCCATCGAATGGTGGTGACTCAGTGTGGGGTGTAAGAAGCCTGGTTGAAGTAATCTCCGGCACTCTCTTTTTGTTTCTTACCATATTTAATTATATAGTCTTTATATTCTCAAGCATAAGAATTGTGGTTATTTTCTTTGATTAAAGAAAATTGGTTTAGTGGCATCAAGGTTTTTTAAGATCTTGGATTTATTAGTTTTATTTCCTTTGAAGCAAAAGTTATTGTAATAAGACTACTTGGAAGTGATATTTACCAAAAGAAAAGAAAAAGAAAAGAAAATGAGCGAAAAAATAAGAAAAAATATATATTCTCCGACAAAATCACATAAGTCTTTCTTTCAATGTGCTCCTCATTCCAACACATACGTAAAAAAAAATAAGGAAACAAAATGGTTATTCGCTACAATGGCAAAATGGAAGGTTATCTAGCTTTTCATTGAATGGTTTTTACAGGTTTAAAAGGGAGCCATGCCTCAGCAAACCACGAAACAAAACAAAACGTTTACATCACAGACACATAAACGAAAAGCAAGATAACCAAGTCCCAAAATTGTGAAATACATTGTACATAAGTTTTCAAAGTATTACAAAAGGTTCCTGGGCATCAAAGGCCTTGATCATTACATAACTTTAAATTTTAAACGAAATATGTGGCTATCAGCCATCAAAAACATACAATGGAACCACTTTCTATAAGCAGCACGAGCTCCTACCAGCAACTGTGATCCCCGAATCGTTCGCCCTAGACTTGTGGCTATCGCTCTACAAGGATGGAAGTTAAAGGAATGAGCTACAAAGCCCAATAAGTAGATCCAGATGTCATGTGTTACAATTATGTCTAGCAATGTGTCATGAATGATTCTTTTCAGAGATGAGTAATTACAATGCAGATATCATATGAGCCATCACGAGCATCAAAACTATAACTCAATAAGCCTAATAAGTATAAGCAACATTAGCAAGCATTAACCAACTCACTCCCTAATTCGCCTACTCCAAAGTAGAAGCTCTATCCATCAGGCCAAGTGAATCCTGTTGCTGAGGACTTCTACCATGACTCAGGAGGGAAGACAATGACAAGTGGGGGACCCACTTCATAATGCCTTTGCACACACACAATCCCAACACGCTTTGGGGCTTTTGATAGGCACAGGCTTTGCAAGATACAGCCCTCTCTATGCATCTTCGCTAGAGGGCATCACAATACTAAAGGGGTCCCAATGGATAGTGCCTCAAACAGAAGTTTGGGGGGGGGGGAGGTGATCCAACCCAACACACAGAATCATCCTAACTCCCATCCTATCATAGGGAGTTGGGGAAAAATATCTCAACTGCCAGCGCAACGTTCTTATCAGAGCAGATTCTTATCAGAACATATTCTTATCAGAGCAGAGTCTTAACAGAACACATTCTTATCAGAACAGACTGTTATGAGAGCAAATTCCTATCAGAACATATTTTTATTAAAACAGGTTCTTATAAGAGAAAATTCTTATCAGAACATATTCTTATCATAGCAAAGTCTTATCAGGACAAAGCATACATTTAATATACACATACATGTCCAGAGCAAAATACAAGTCATTAAGCTCATTTATAACATTTTTTAAACATTTTGTCGGTTTGAGAAGAAGTGAGCTCAGCCTAAATTTTTTAGAATAGTTTCTAGATCACAAAGAATTTCCTCAGGGACCAATTTTAAAATAGACTCACTCATCTTTCATTCAAAAGTAGTTTGAGTTCATTTGGACATGATTTGGTCAGTAAACAGTTCATTACAAAAACATGTAACAGTTCTGGAAATTCCTTGCAATCACAAGAGTGACACCTTCATAGAAAAAGGAGTATAATTTCCAAACCATAGAGAATTTCGACATGGTTCCAAAACCATATTTTAATAGACTCATTCATTTTTCATGCGAAAGTAGCTTGAGCTCATTTTGAACATTATTTGTTTTGTAAAACATTCATATCAAGAACATGTAACAGTTCTGGAAATTCCCTGCAATCACAACAGTGACACCTTCATGGAAAAAAGAGTATAATTTTCAAACCTTAGAGAATTTTAACATGGTTCCAAGAACCATTTTTGAAGTAGACTCACACATCTTTCATGCAAAAATTAGCTCATTTGGACATGATTTGGTCAGTAAACAGTTTATTACAAAAACATATAACAGCTCTGGAAATTCCCTGCAATCATAACAGTGACACCTTCATGGGAAAAGGAATATAATTTCCAAACCTTAGAGAATTTCAACATAGTTTCAAAACCATTTTTGAAGTAGACTAAATCATTTTTCATGCCAAAATGGTTTGAGCTCATTTGGATATGATTTGGTTAATAAACAGTTCATTACAAAAACAAGTAAAGCTCTTACAATTTTATGTCACAGATTTGGCATGTTCTAACAAAAGTCTCATAACTTTCCAATCACAAACGATATTGATATGAGGCCTTTTCCCTTTGAAAATAGACTCAAAGGGTACTTCCCCACAGAATTTCATAGTTAATAGAAGTATTCTCAATGCTCAAACATTTGCTCAAAAGAGAGTCATAATTCTCGAAAAACAAAGTGCAAGATTAACCCAATTTCATAAGCATGGTTCTCCAAATACATTCATATCTCTACCCAATTTCATACTTTAACAATTAAATTGAACATGCATTCAAACAAAGCATAAAATATGGATCTTGAATCCACTTACAGTACTAAAGGAACTCCCAATGTCCTTCACAAGGCCAAGCTCCAAGGATGGTGGGTTTGAGGTCACAAGTTCTCAAGGCTAAGGAGCTGGGCGAGAGAGAGAGAGAGAGAGAGAGCAAAGGCTTATAGGAGGTAAGAAGAGGGGTTTTATAATCAGTAAAAGAAAGAGGTGGCAGCATGCAAGAGCTAAGTGTCCTCAAGGAGACATGCAGATGGCACGGCACATTAGAGACATACAAACAATTATGAAATCTTTGTGCTTGGCGGCATGAACTCTCTGTTGCGCACAACGGCATGCTCACACTCATGGCGGCTGGTCCTTTGCACGCATGGTGGCATACACGCATGGTGGTCATACGCGCACGGCGGCATACTTACACTCACGGTGTTGATCCTTTGCACACACGGCGGCAACCTTACACTCACGGCGGCTGATCCTTTGCACGCATGGCAGCATCCTTACACTCACGGCGGCTGATCCTTTGCACGCACGACGGCATCCTCACACTCACAGCGGTTGATCCTTTGCACGCACGACGGTCATACATGTACGATGGCATCCTCATGCACGCGCAGCGGCTGCAAAATGTCAGAAAAGTCTGGGTCCTTACAGTGACCCTGGCTAGGATCACATATTTCCTCCATTTGAAGTGCATTGTGGTCTATGGACACATCAAAAGGTGTGAGACTAGCCTGCGATGTCAATAAAAATCCCTATTCTTTTATTCCTTCTTTCACACACATGCAAATGGACAAATAAACATTTATATTATTCGATCACATCTGCACCCACAAACTCACCATGCTTCATTTGGTAATGAAATCCAAGAAACATTTCCTAATCAAATGAGGGGTGCTCCATCATGATAAATTCATACTTGGTATCACGCTTTTGAAGGTTTACTTGAATACTTCTATTTCTTAATTCTAGAAAAACTGAAACTAGATATACTAATATATAATGTCCTTTGATGTCATTTCACCTTGAATTCATCAGAAGATTCAAAACTTTTTACTACTAGATCCATCTATTTGGTTTCATTTCACCTTGAATTTGGGCAAATTTGGTTAGATGTTCATATTTCTCCCTCTTTATGTGTGTGTTTGTGAGAGAGAGAGAGAGAGAGAGAGAGAGAGAGAGAGAGAGAGATATTCTTGTGTTTGCATCACAAGACATGAATAATTTAGTTGACTTGGGATATGATTCCTGCCCATAATCGGATGGCAACCTGCCAATGGAATATTTAGTAGTATGAAATGTTGGGATTAGTCATTACTTGGAATAGGGACCCCAAAAGTATAGATAGCCATTAAATATGGAAAATGCAACTTTGTATATTATTTGTTTGCCTTTGCTAGTTGCATTATGGATATTTGTTGTTTGTTTTGTTAAACAAGATGGTTTCTCAGGCAATTAACCTTATCTCAGAAAAAAAACAAGATGGTTTCTCAATTACCTCTATTGTTAAATCAATGTAATTTTTTGCAGGTGGTAGAGAGCTGGGATATACGCTAGTAGCATTGGCTCATGTTTGGGACAATTCCATGCTGGATGAAAAGAACAGTATGTTAAGCCAGGAGTGGAGGTCTTGTTGTTCAACCATTGCGTGCATGTTGCTAAAGGAAGCTTGGTTGCTTGCTGTACAGCTACGATTTTATATTGTTATTGGATATTTTTTATCCCCTTAAGCTGGAGGAATATCCAAATAGCTCGATTTGTAAAATTGGGGTAATCTTTAGTGGTATGTGCCATTATAAGTAATCGTGTAACCATTTCTCACCATTTCCTCTTATTTTTTTTGTCCTTCTATAGATCTGATTCAAGCACCTCATTTATTATACATTCTCCTTTTTCTCCAATATATGCATAGTAAATTTTTATTTTTTAATACTTGTTACTCCCATGTTTTAACAATTGAACAGTTTATATAATTATATTACGTAGTTTTGACTCTTTTTATTTCATGTATCCCCGGCAAAATTACTAATCTTGAATTTTCTACATCAGGAACATGCTTCACCCCCATCATGATGCATGGAGCACATGTCCATCTTCGATGAGATAAAAGAAGTTGTTCATTTTCATAGAGGGTGTGGAATAAAGGGAGTTGCCAACCCCACCTGCACCTCCTAGTTCCAAGCATTCAATAATCGAAGGCATCGATACATTTATTAGCGAGGCCATGGAAGGATACCATGCTGCAACATGGAGAGCTTGGTCATGTGCACATGTTTTGCTCCATTTGCCGGATTCTCATTTGAAACTGAAGGACCTAAGCAGGCATTAGCAATTGCTTTTTGTAAAGCTCAAAGCAAGCCAGTGGCTTTGAGGAAGCCTCTGTTGCTGGTTATTGCAACTCGTTGTATATTTTGCCCTGATTATATAAAACAGGTTCTGGAGAAGGATGAGGATGAAGGTCTCACTGTGTAGGTGCGTGGAGTGGTGTATATTTTTGCTCATTTGTTCCAGCCTGGTCTTTCATCTAGCTCCAAGATAAAGATGGCTGATGAGTTTGACTACTTTGCTTTTGTCTCAAATGGGCAATGACGATTCCTGTGTGTGTCTTTATACACACACACATCCTAATTCTAAATGGTGATTTTAGAAATATCTAATAAAAAATTTTAAAAAACCTTTTGCCCTTATATTAATTAAAAGACATGTGTCTTTTCCTTTCTATAAAACAAATGGAGGGCGCTTAATATAAAACTCTCTTCAAGATCTCAGATGTCTCCCATTAGGAGGATATCTATTGTCATGAGACTTCAGCACCTAATGAGAACTTCCTTTGGTCAAGGGCATAAAGAAAACATAAGTTTCATCTAGTAAAGTAGGACACCATTTGCAAATCCATTAGGTATGGATGATTGCACATTAGGTGCCTAAAGCAGATGAATAGGATCCTATTGGGAAAATGGTGGTGGCACTTTGCAATGCCGGATGACCAACTTTGAAGGCTGGTTATTCAGTGAAGGTATGGCTGCAAGGGCTTAGGCTTTCTTTAGGGGTTCAACCAATGCAAGGGCCCCGGGGATTGAAAAAGTATTATCTCTGCATATTTGGCCCATTTCATATTCGGTTCATGGCAGAAACTAGAGATAATATTCAAATGTGGAGACATCAATGCTAGTGAAAAAGCAGTTTGGAAGCCCAATTCACTATCATCTTCCCAGTGGCAGCTGACCAAGGTTGTCTTGTCTCTAATGCAAACACAGTTCTCTTAAGGGATGTTTTTTTATCTGAGGTTTAGAACAGAACTGTCCACTGATGAAATCTGAGACCTGATAACCCTGCTATAACCCCTAAATCCAAATTTCCGTCCTCAGTCCTCACCATGGCAGGGACAAGATGGTGTAGGAGCCAGCTAAATCATGTTCTTTTTGACAAAACATCTTTCAATGAGCAGCTTTGGCCAAGTGATCTTCCCCTGCCATTGCCAGCGAGGTATGGCTCTCCCCAGCCCGGCCCAAAACCTAGGTTCTCGGTTGGTTATTGATTAGTAAAAGGCTCTCATGGTGGACGACATCCAGCGTTGGGGAATACACTTCACTGACAGATACAAATGTAGCATATACAAAACAAAACTGGGAATCAATTAGACTAGTAGGATTTCTATTTGTGGCTAGAAACTGAACTAGTGTTTGAATATTTTTTAGCCCATTGAATCTCTTGAGGTGTCTTCCCAACACGCATGGCATGAAGCCAATGCTATCGGGGATAGCCTCACCAAAGTGGGGGCATCCCCAACAAATCGTGTAACCTTGGTCTAGAGGGCAGTCCCTTTTTATTTCTTTTTTGTACAATTTTGTCTTTGTTCTTTGTTAATTAACTGTACAAGAGTTCTGGTTTTGCACTAGTTATAAGTAATCCAAAAGAGTAAATAAACAAACAAAAGAAGTCTTTACTTTCCTTGTGGAACTTGCATAATATCAACAGTTGACTTTATCATTTGTCTGTTGTTCATGAAAATGGGAAAGGATTTTGAAATAATATTAATTTCTGGAAGTATATCTTAGGTTTTGTAAAGAAATATCGATTTTACTTCTGGAAATAATCACGGACAAAAAAGAAGCAGAGCAAAGCCCTCTAACATAGATTGGAAGTAAAAAGATACATTTTATCAGTTAGCAAAATGACTCGAACTCCTTGAATATTTGATGCCCTCATTTATAGTAGACAAGCATTACAATAATTAGTTTACGTATTTCCTTTATCGGTGGATGGAGGCCAAAATCTATGCAGTGATTATTTATGTGGCCAATAATTTCCAAAATATGTATCTTTTGTTTTTCAAAACAGCTTTTCCTAGATATATTTGACACTCAAGTTATCCTTGATTCCGTTGTAAGTATCTATACTATCAAGACTCTTGTAGCTACTTTGTTAACTGTTCAACTTCATATACCTCCTTATGAAGAGGATTTTCGTTTGCTACATTTTGATATACCACAACATTTGTGTTGTTTTCTTGACTTTCAAATTATTTTTATTTGAAAATGATATTCCTCATGAGCAATGTATGCTAGAATCATGACATATTTATATTTTGTCTCTTTCTTTTCTGCATCCTTAATCAAAGTCCTTTTATGGTGTATCTGCAGTGTCGTATCCAAGACCCTTTTTCGGCAATTTTCAAGGGAGTGAAAAGGCAAAAGGATAAAGGAATGAAGAATTATTTAGAGATGTGCTAGTTGGAGAGTACTACGGGCACTGGTCTAGTGAAAGCACCCGCTACAATAGGAAGGATAAACAAAATCACCTACGCAGCACTTGCTTTTCATGTGGTTTATGCCTTCTCTTTTTTTTGCCTTGTAATTGTAGGTGTGATATTTATGTTGTTAAGCATTGTTAAATTAAGAGAGCTGCATTTTTTATTTTTAATTCTATTTTTGTTAAAAATAATTTGGATGTCATAGTGAAGACTCTCTCTCTCTCTCTCTCTCATGATTTAGGCCTCTGGGCATTTGGCCATTTGCTATGGTACTCATTTTGAAAGTCTCTCTCATGATTTAGGCCTCTGGGCATTTGGCCATTTGCTATGGTACTCATTTTGAAAGTCTTTTATATTGTGAAATACACATTTGCTAACTTCCAAAAAAAATGTAATATGTATATGGTATCTAAACTTTTCCATTTTCTTTTCATTAATGGACGTTCGTATCCTAAAAAATCTGATCTCATGTTGTAATGTGTAGACATGTGAAATGGATTGCTTGGGCAATGTAGCTTAAATGCATGATATAGTTTTTCAGTTGGATTTCCTGGCCTTAATGCTCCTATTCCACCTGGTGCTAGCTTTGGTTATCATCCTAGAGGTTGGGGCAAGCCTCCTGTTGATGAAGTAAGCTTCCTATGATTCTTGCATTCTTGTTATCATAGTGTTTATAATATTTTGTATGGATTCTTCTTCTGTGCGATTGCTTATTCTTTTCTAATTGCTTCTGTGAAATTTTTATTCTGTAGTTCGGACACCCACTATAGTGACATTTTTGGTGTCCAACAACAAGAACAACCTAATTATGAGGTATGGAGATGAGCATTTGAGAAAGGTTTCTATGTAACCACATCCACACATACAATATATGTGACCCCTGATCTCAGCCGTCAGATCTGGGTAGATGCCTTGAGCCACAATGTCACAAGTTGGCTTTTAACCTTCAGATCTTGATCGGACCGCTCATAGTTATATATCATTTCAAAGAAAAATTTGGGGCATGCATAGATCTGATAGGGGCGCACATGATAAAAATAATAATAAAATATTTTTGGTGATGAAAAGTTACCATAATATTTTCACTTAATTTATTGAATTAATAGAATAAATCCTTTGTGTTATTATAATAAACTTATGCGCGGGCAATTAAATCTTCCTTTGTTGGAAAATGACTTTCCATGTTACTATAACTTTCTTAGTTTTCTTAATGATGGTGATATCATTGTTGCTTCATTATGCATTTTCCTTTGATTGCAGGAGGCACTTGTTGATAGGAGTAAGTATTGGGATGAACTAGTTGATAGGAGTAAGTATTGGGATGACTTGGAGGAAGGGGAGGAATAGATGGAGGAAGGGGAGGAATAGATGGAAGATGAGGAATTGGAGGTTGGTATTCAATCAATTGCTACTCTCTCTCTCTCTCTCTCTGTGCTGTATTAATAAATTGAGTTTTTTAAGTTCCCCATAGTACGCCAACTGGTGTGAAGGCACCTGACGTCATTGATCTTCAAAAGCAATAAAGGAAAGAGCCAAGGAAGCCTCTTGACCAAATGAGTACGTTGAAAAATTTTGGGCACAACCTTCTAGTGAGCTACATTATTAGACACCTTTTGATTACCATTTTATTCTCATGGAGTCCAATACTCTATTTCTCTTGTTCCGAATAAGGTACTCGAAGAGAAGGAAGAAAGGATTGCACCAGGAACCTTACTTGGAACAACACACATGTATGTCTACACCTAACTAGCTGCTTATCTGACCATCATTTTCATGAATTTTAGGACTTTTTTTGTGCATTTTCTTATTTCTCATTGTATGAGTTTTTTTTTTTTTGCCTTTTTCAGAGAGGGTTTAACGCAGGGAAACTCTTGATTAGCATTTAATAACTTTTTTCTTTGGACAGGTATGTGCTTGGGGCAATGGATAAAACTGGTGCTAAAAGGGTCGACACATTTATTCTTCTGTATGTTAGTGTTACTCCACAAGCACTTAATGATTTGTTGGCTAGATTTATATATGAAATTCTTTCGACCTCTTTTCAATTATCCTCCGCATTTTGTCATTCTGATTCCACGTGATCCTTACCCAAGTTGAGCTACTAGTAGGACTAAGTGGATGTCACTCTTAGGTTGGAAGAATTAGAGGCTTTAGATGATGTTACTTTCACAGCAAAGTAAGGTTTTTTTTTTTTTTTTATAATAGGAGCCCAAATTCTTGATGTGATGTTTGATGCATGCATGCAAAGTTTTATGCCTTTTATGGGAGTGAGTTATTCATTATTGGGTGACCTGCTTCATGTATGAGGAAGCAAGCTATGAAATCAACGCCAAGGACTTCAGTGACATTGTGGCAGAGGTTTGTTCTAAGTGCATTCTAGAGTAGGTTGGAATTTTTGTTCGTGCTGTTCTATGGGTTTTCACTTTTTTAAAAAAAAAAATTGAACTCTATGCAGGCTAAGAAAAGGAGGAATCGCAAGATGTAGGAAAACGGAAGGGAAGGCAAAGAAGAAGGATTTCAAGTTTTAGGCACAAAGCTATACATCAAATTTGCATGCTCCCCTTCCCCCATTGGATATGTTCTGTTTGGGGAATATACTATGAACTCTGAAATTTGAAGGATCCGACACATTGAAAGTTCTTATTGATAAGTAAAATGTGAAGTTCTTTGGTTGATCTTGGGCCCATCTTGGTTCAATTAATAAATGGACAGGGCAGCTAGCTACTATTCAGGTAGGAGTGATGTTTAAAGGGAATTTGATTAGTGAATCCATTATAAGATCGTCAATGAATCTTAACTGTGCCTGAAGTTGGTGGAAAGTTAGAAGTGGTTTTATTTTATTTAGAAGTTATTCGCCTATGTGCTTGTTTCCCCCTTAGTGTCAACGAGCCATTGACACCGTCTAAAGGAGCATTATTATGAGCATAAGATATATCCATTGTTGTCATGAAATAATGGGTGCAGACCATGCATAATAAAATATCGGCAGATCAAAATATCGGTAATAAATCAATTTTATTTCAAAAGGTCGGAGGAAAAAAATCAGTTAAAAAATATGGATCACCAAAAAAAGAAGGTAAGTTATAGAGTCGTGAATATTTTGGATTTGGTTAAAAAAATGTAGTGAAAAAACCAAATATGCAAAGATCATAGTTGCTAAGTCTCCGTTTAAAACATGATTTTTTAAATAAATATCTGCTTTTTTTTAAATCCTTTAAGAATTCTGAGTTTTTCAAAAGATCTTCAAAAAATTGCTTTTTTAATAGTATTGATATAAATTCGTATTGTATCTTTTTTAAAAAATACTTATTCCTTATAACTTTATTTATTTATTAATTTAAAATTATTGAAATTTGGTTTAAAGAAAAATAAAGTTACAATAGGAGTAAATTTAAAATCTTGATTTAACAAAAAATGCCATTAAAAGTTTTACCAATGACTTCCCTGAAAAAATG
Source organism: Amborella trichopoda (assembly GCF_054954075.1). Lineage (NCBI taxonomy): Eukaryota > Viridiplantae > Streptophyta > Magnoliopsida > Amborellales > Amborellaceae > Amborella > Amborella trichopoda. Next base: position 5,064,914 of record NC_142346.1, on the reverse strand, counting down.
TACCAAAAATTGCAATATATTCCCAAAAAAAAGTGACTAAAACAATCATATATCTCAAAATAGTACGTAGAACTAATATTTTTCCTTTTGTACATATTTAAATAAATTTCTTATTTTTCACAACTTTTATTTTAATAATTTATTCATAATTTTATCGATTTTCTCATTTTTGGGATTTTAGACCAGCTATTTATTGAACTCGGCTTGGCTTGTTTTCGTGCTAAAATGTATCGGCTGGTTTTCGCGCTAAAATGTATCGGCTTGGCTCAGCTAATCTCGGCTTGGCTCAGCTAATGTCGGCTCAACTTGGCTAACATCGGCTCGACTCGGCTAACATCGGCTTGATGTAGCTAACATCGGCTCGGCTCGGGTCAATGAAACTCAACAATAGATTTTGCTATTTTAGTGAGTCGAGCGGAGCCGAGCAAATATAAGCGGAGCCGAGCTGATATAAGCTGAGCCGAGCCGTTTTAAGCCGAGCCAAGCTGATGTAAGCCAAGCCAAACTTCTATGAGGGCCAACAGAATATCAACAAAAGCAGGAAAATTTTAATGTGTTTTTTTAAGAAAAAATGACTCTTTTTCTTTAGATTATATGTAGAAAGATAAAAAAATGGTGCCTGGCTAGAGTGGCTTGTAATCAGCCGACCAGTCTGCCCCAAAAAAGGGTTACAAGTCGAAACTTAATAAGGTTAGTGTAGGCTACACTGTAAACGCCAAGCTAGAAAAGTGCTTCCATTGCCTTCTGGTTTTCTGGGTTTTCACAATTGAGGGGAAGAATTGAAGGAGTGATGCCATGCCTCCATCGACTGTGAATTTCTAGAATATGATTGGAGAAGGGAGTGATGCCATGCCTCCGTTGACTGCGAATTTCTAGAATATGATTGGAGAAGGGAGCGATACCATGCCTCTGTTGACAGCGAATTTCTAGAATATGGAGAATGTCGCGGCTGCCTCAAGGCCTCCAACACCTCACGACCTTTCACGCATTAGATCTTCCGTTGACACATGATGAGTTTATGGAGTGGCTGCGCAATGAAGAACGTTACAAAGTGGAGCACATCTCACTCATTCGAGTTTGGCAGGAGACCACTGAAGGATAGCAGATTACCACTCTCTAGAATGTTGCATGTGCGTTCATGAATGCGAGCCGCTCCTCATAAACTCATTCCATGGTAATCCTCTACCCCAATCTTCATTTTCTTTCTGACAGTGTGCCCGAGTCTCTCACTACCCTAGTCTTAGCCCATTCCATTATCACCCAAGACCCCTTTGCCATCCTTCACTCGTTGCCCCAACTCACGGCTCTGGTTTTGCTTGGGTACTCATATGTTGGTAAACATCTAGCAAAATGCAGCGCAGGCAGCTTCCCTAAGCTTCAAATTCTACACAGATTGGGGTCAGTTTTCGTCTCCTTGCTTTCCCTGTGAATGAAGATGAACTGCAATTGCAGTTAATATTTAATGTTTAAACTGAATTGATAGTTTGCATGCTTCAATATTATAATGCACTAACCATGGTATTGTTGGACCAAACCATGTGAATCAAGTGTGCCATGCTGATAGACATCAATATTGTGTTAGAAGGCTTATCATCTTGAACAAGGGGGTTTAAAGTAAAAATAGTCAGTCCTTTGGAAGAAGTTGAAACATAAAACTAGGTGATGAATGAAACTTTTCTCAATAATGAATATTTACCTTAGGAAATATTCCCTTCTATAAGTCTTTTGTGGCATGCAATGAGAAACAGAGCATCAATGTATGAACAAGGCTCACTGGTTCTTTGAGGATATGATATTTACTGAGATGGGAGATGGAACCTTTATTCTTTTTTGTTGCTTATCCAAATCAGACCTCATAAGGGTGATATCTATCAATTTTAGAGTAGTATTTGTTTAAGTCTCTAGGACTGACAACGTCTCTGTGAATTTTCAGGGGTTGTACCTTTTAAAATTCACAAGCCTCTGCCATTTATTGGTCTTTCTTTTAATAGAGATACTAGACTATAAGGAATGTTTCTCCATAGAGAAAAAGGGACTGTGAACTATGGCTTCATAGAGCTATGAGCTATCCCTGGATGCATCTGGTTCCGAGTTAGCCAACTCATCTGCCACTGTATTTATCTTTTGAAAAATGTATTTAACAAGTTTTGTTAGTTCTTTAGAAACTACTGATGGCTTTCCAAATTTTCTAGATCACAGTAGTAGTATCAAACTTTATAAAACTGATGGCTCGTCCGCATTTACCCCCATCTTACCACTGTTTTTGTTGGGTTTTGTGTGTGTGTGTGTGTGCGTGCGTGTGTAGAGACAGAGAGAGAAGATCTTGGTAAGGGCAATTGTTGAGAAAAGGGGAGAGAGAGAGGTGCACTATGAAATAGAATGGGAGAGAATTTATGTATAACTATATTTTCATCAGTGTTTTAAAATGCGGGATGCGGCCAAAAGCGGTGGGGGGCCAATATGGCGATGCGGCTCGATGCGGTCCGAATGCGGATGCTGTGATCAATAAATACAAAAAAAATCTAAAAAATCTAAAAAACATAAGTTAATGCATATGAAAAAATATAGAGGTGATATATGTGATAATAGGTATTTTAGTTTAATGATTAACTCCAAAAATATTAGCTGTCGGAGATTCTGTATCCACTATCCCTTGATAGAAACTAGAAACTTGAAACTAGCTTCATAAAACATTCAACATTCAACATTCAACATTCAACAATCAACAACCATAAGCACAAATTTGCAACCACAAACTTTATAGTTACAAAATAGTGATACTACAAACCTAAATCAACAACCAAAAGGTTCAAATCAATATCCAAGTATCAAACAATACCCAAATCCAAGATCTCAATGAAAAATAATTTTTGCCTCTTTTTTTCTTTTTTGCTCGATTTGATCCCAAAAAAGTCATGAAAGTGGTTGTAAATGCTCGTTTAGGGGGGTTTAATACCCCCAAGCTATTTCCCCCAATTTTTGATGGTCAAAAAGACCATTTTGCCCATCCCCGAGGGGCATAATCAAAAATAACATCATGGAACAGTATGCAGCCAGATGCACTATGATGCGCTATGCGGCTCTAATGCACTCTGATGCGGCGCATATGCGCCTGCATACCTCCAAACCATATGCAGTCTTTTTCGATGCAGTGCCCACCACATACCGCCTGATGTGGCCGCGGCGATGCGACTGCATTTTAAAACACTGGTTTTCATAGGAGTTTGTCAAAAGAATGCTATCTTTAAAGAGAGAATCTTGGTAATAGCATAGATAAACTTGTGATATGAGTGGTTCTTCTTTTGGAGTGAGGTTTAGGAAAGGGGAGATAGAATCATTGTCTAAGAGACATAATATATAAGAGAGTTTGTGAGACTTAGGTTGAAGCCGATTTCTATAGGACTTTAATTATATTTAGAGATGAGAGAGAGAGAGAGAGAGAGAGAGAGAGGGAGGAAAGAGACCGATTGAAAAGAAGAGCACTTGGGATGTAAAATGGAGAGATTTTAGGAAAAGGGAGAAGTGATGGGTGGAATACATTTACTGGTTAGGAACTAAAGTCGAGTGTGATAAGTTAGAAATTTTAGTTTACATTGGTTTTCTTTTGGGATATTTAATTTGAATAAGAATTATCCTTTGGATTTTATACATATCGAATTTAGTTGTCTTGAATTGATGGTATGAGGATAGAGGTGCACACGCATTCCCAAGTTAATTAGTATCTAAGAAAAATACATAGTGTATTTTTTTTTTTTTCAAAACTCCCCTAATGGTAACACTCGTTAAAATGCAGAAGACCTTGCAACAAACAAATGCACAAATTAAAGAGGCTTGGTACATAGTACTTATTTTTAAAATTGGCTTGGATTTATTGCCTTTTCATTTTTCCTGGTTGATGATCTGTTGTTCTTTCTTTTGTTTGTGACCAAGTAGATGATTTTCATGCATTTCAACTGGCTTGGATTTTCATTTTTCATAGTTCAAGATCAATTCTTCTTTCCTTTTTTTGTGATTAAGCAGATGATTTTCATTCATTTCAATTTCAGTTCTATCAACGCTTACAATAAAATTCGGCCTTCTTGGACATAAATGCACAACCAACTATTAAAATTATCGGATATTTATCACATTGGCTTGATTTATAGGGTTCTGCTATGAACTTTAGTTATATGAAACTGACATTGTATCTCAATTTCATGAAAGGGTGGCCCATGATTATCATCTTCTTTGGGTTATCTAAGGTATTTATTATTTTGTGGTTATATAAATAGGGACTTGCAAAATGGGAACTAGGTTTCAGACATGCTGATTTAATTATATGGGGAATAGGGTATAAGGGTAGGTTGGTCATTCTACTATTTTGTTAGAGGTATTTTGGTCAATATCAAGGGTCCACAAGTGGGTTTAAATGTATTGTATAGATGGAGTTATTGATGTTATTTTGATTTATGGAATTGAAAAGCATTCCCTCCTATTTTGGTGTAGTAGAGAAGACCCCTACTCTGTTTAGAGGTGCAGCCCTACTTCGAGAAGTGACGTGTGGGAAAGGCCCTTGTTCCTTTCCCTTTCTTGATGGTCATCTAGGATGTTTTCCACTTGTTGTACACCAGCCGTCCGATCTTGCAGAAACGGACGGCTGAGAGTCTCTGTACGGGAAGAGCTTTTATGTCACGTGCTCGGCGTAAACTTCGAGAAAGTCGTCAACGTCAAAGGGGCGTCAAATCGGGGTTTATTGTTGAATCGGTCTCTAATCTCTCCTTTATGGGTGTCGGTTTTGCACCACTGTGCATTAAAATTAGGGCTTTGCAATCAGTCAACGAGCATGTAAACTGTTATGAGAACAATTCAAGGACATGGTCGTTGTATGTTTGATGGAGTAATTGTGATATTCTCGATTCAGCCACTTAAACATGCTAGAATTGGCTAATTTCAGCCATTTACGCTCGTTGAAATTGCCTCAGTTCAGTGGCAAGTTGCTAAGTGCAGTCATTATTTGATGAGATAAGGGTTTCTCTATGGTCTGTCTATTTAAGACCACAAAAAACATTATGCTCGCACAACGAGATTACCTCTCCTCTAGTTATGAGGTGAGTTATAACAACAATTGGATACAGATCCGCCTTAGTCATGAACGACCAAACATCATTCCGAGCAGGTTGGCTTCACCTCATCCACCATATCCTCAAATCTCCTTTAATTTGACCTTTTTTACCTTCTTCGTACACCACTTGTTCAATTTTCTCATTAGATCATTTTATTCCCTCACATATAACTTTGTCACCACCACATCCATGAACTTGACCTCTCTAACCACCATCGAGCAAACTTGCAGCAAATGCTTATGCGCTTTGGGAACGGGCCTACTCCAATACCAGATGGTATGGTGAAAAGAAAAAGGGGAATAGAAAAATCAAAGATCGAATTGATTGAAATAACATGAAGCTTACAATCCAAGCTTCTTGCTCTCCGGTGAAACCAAGATTTTGAACAAAATGATATCTAAGTCTGAAAGCAAAACCCTAAATACGACCACTATTTATAATAAATGATCTTACTTAAATTCCAAGGAATCCTAATTCTAATTGAAAAAAAGAAGTTATGATTAAAACAAAATTTATGATAACATTTTTACCCTTGATAAAATAAATAATTCCATAATAACTCTTAACTAGCTTAATCAAGCATTGATGTCGAGGCCTACCCAGCCTGTTCACCAAATGGCTTCATACCCAAGCCCTCAATCAAGCCCATCCTTACCCATCTATTCTACCCCTCAGCCTACCTCTTCACCCTTAATTCCACCTCAACTTCCGACTCCCCCCTGGCTATCATTTTTTTCACATTCCCCATTTTGAAGGTCCCCTCCCCCCTTTGCTACCGTACAATCTCAGTGAAGAGCATCCTGCTCCCCCACCCATGCATTTTTCCCTCCCCTTTGATAACCCCTCTTCCTCATATTCCTCGGAATCTTCTTCACCGGTTTCTGTGGACTCTAGCTCTGTGGATGCAATCGACCAAGCCCAAGGCAATCCTCACAAGATCCTTTCAATGATGGGTTTCTTGTTCAACATCCCACATGAAGCCTTTGAAGCCTTCATCAAAGCTAATAGCGAATCTAGATGCTAGTGTAAGTCGAAGAATGTCAAAGGTAAGACTTCTGCCACCAATTTGAGAGCATCTTGAGAGCTATCCAAACTCTTTCAAAGTAAGGTACGAGAAAAGAGAACCCTCAGCCAAGGTCCTCCCCATTCCCTCAGCTCCTCAGCATTCTCGCCGCTCGACCAAGAGTGACATCCGCTCCTTAGATGTGATATGAAGATCAGTGTTTTAAAATGCGCGATGCGGCCCTGATGCGGTGGGGCGCCGATGCTGCTCGATGCAGCGGAGATGCGGGTGCATCGTGATGATACCGTCAATAAATGTAAAAAAATTCTACAAAATCTTAAAAAAAAAGTTAATGCATAGAAAAAAAATATGAAGGTGATATATATGATAGTAGGTATTTTAGTTTAATGATTAACTTCAAAACTATTAGTTGTCGATGAATCTGTATCCAGTTATTCACTATCCCCTGATAGAAACTAGAAACTTGAAACCAGCTTCATTAAGCAATCAACAATCAACAACCATCAGCACAAATTTGCACCATAAGCACAATTATAATTAAGCACAACCATCGACAACCATAAGTACAACCATAAGCACAAAATAATGATATTACAAAATACAAATCAAACGTCAAGCTCAAGAAGAGTTAATAGTTAATAACTTAATACAATCATCCATTTTGATAGTCAATTTTGAAATTTGAACTTCATTTTTTCAAATATCAATCAGACAAGTCATCTTGAGAGTCGTCATGCGCATCATTAATATCATCCTCGACGGCCGCGATGTATTCTTCTTCATCGGTCTCCTCTGAGTCAGCTTCCTCCTCGACCTCTGAAGCTAATGTGCGAGTGCGACTAGACCCAGCAGTTCCTCTACTCCTTTGTGCTTTAGTGTCAGGTCGATCTTCTTCATTAGCCCCTGTTGCTAGCTCGACATCACGCCATGTAAGATCGTGACCCTCAAGCACACGCTCTTGTCTTGAATCCATGGTCCACTCACTTATGGAATCACCATCAGCTTCATATAAATGGATAGGATTGAGCTTCGTGCGATTTTCATACCTCTCCCTAAGCCGCTCCGCACATAAACCAATCATTCAACTTTTTCTGCTCCAACCTATTTCTTTTTTTTATATAGAGTTGTGCTAGAAATTTGAAATCAAATAAATTAAATTTTAGATTAGAAAATTGAAATTCAAGAAATAAAAATTAAGGAATAAAGAGTAAATGACTTACATGCTCAAATGCACTCAATTGCGCTCACAACCAGATGAGCTACGTGTGAGATTCAACACTCGAATAGCGAGACATTGTAGATTTGGTGTCTCGCTTCCATATAATGCCCACCATGCAGTTGTATAACATTTTATAATTTAGAATATAGTTAAAGCTTAAGGGTATAAACTAAACAATGGAACTATACATAAAGTAAGAGGCAACTAAGATTATTTTTTGGCTTTTGGCCTTTACCTGGATCTGTAGTGTCCCTATTTCGAGTGGCAATGTCTCTCCCAAAGTTTCCCAAGACTAACTTGAACTTAATCAATTCATGGCTCCAGATCTCATCCTGGATATCTGTCTGGCACCAACCTCTTCAGCACATCTAAGAACCCACCATTTATTACACGATCTGACTCAATGGATGGGTGCTTGTAGTGAAGAGATGGGTTTAGAAAATAACCAGCTGAATGGAAGTGCCTGTGAAGCTGGGTATCCCATCTTCTATCAATAATTTCAAGTATAGCCTTGCGCATATTTTCATCATCCTTAAAACATCTTTTATTTCAGTTCTTGCCCTAGTCATTGCCTCATGTATGTAGCCCATGGCGGGCTTCGCATCACCATCAACCAGTTTAAGCACTCTCACTAGCGAGTCACCTCCAATGCAAGAATTATTTGACTCCAAAAAGATGTATTTAGAATAATTTTTTCAGCCTTTCTCCCATCCTTATGCTTTGACCATTTGCTTTGACTCGATTCCTCTGAAGCAAACATGGTCCTCAAGGCACTTTTTTGCTTGGCTAGGCTTCGAAGAGTGAGAAATGACGTGGAAAATCTAGTGATACCCGGTCTCACTAATTCTCTCTTCTTTGTAAAAGACCTCATCATGCTTAGAACTATGGTGTAATTGTAAATAAATCCAACAACAACCACAGCTCTTGAAATCACCCCACTAAATAAAGATGTTGTACCCATTTCGTTAAGCATAAGATTAACACAATGAGCTGCGCAAGGAGTCCAAAACACATGCTTCCTTTCAAAGTCAAGAAATGCCCAGCTGTAGTATAGTTGGCACCATTGTTAGTGATAACTTGTATCACATTTTGTTCCCCAACAAAATCGACAATCTCATCCATCAAGCCACATAACTATGTACCATCATGTGACTTGTCTGATGCATCAATAGACTTAACAAAAAAAGTACATGTTGGGCCGTTAACCAAAAAATTAATGAACGCTCTTTATTTCCCATTGGACCAACTATCACACATAATAGTGGCCCCCTATTTCTCCCACCCTTCTCTCTGAGAAATCAAAATTTTATTCACTTCAAATACAACATCCTTCAACAAGGGCTCCCTAACCTCATGTAGTGAAAGAGGAATAAGTCCTGGTCCATATTGCCCAATTGCTTGGACCATACATGCAAAACTATCCAGAGTTATAGTAATATAAAGAATGCCCGCCATGTAAATCCACTTTGCAATCCACTTACATACCGACTTCCTTTGTTCTTTCTTATATTTATTTTCAATTGTAGTTTGTTTTGTTTTTTTCTCTCTCGTGAACCACAATTTCGAGGCCAGGGGTGGAAAAAGAATCAATTGGCCCTTTAGAGAGAGGTGTTCTTCTCTCAGCACTACCACCATTATTTACAACCCTCTCTCTTGAGGTTTGAGTATGAGTACCCCTTTGCCTCATAGCAACTTCAGACATATCCTCATCATCAACAACATCATCAAATAATTGCATATTATCAAGTAATTCCTTTCTTTTCTATTCTTTTTTTCTCTTTATCATTTTTAATCTATCCAAATATTCTCTAATCTCCTTTTTTATATTATCTGTAGCTTGTGGGCATGCTCTTACATTCCCAGAAATTCCGGCTAAATGCTCTTTTTGTCAAAAAATACCACCCATATAAGTATTTCCACAGAGCAAGCATATCACACAATTTCTATCTTTTGGATTTTCTAGTTTAGCATATTTTCGAGCTGGATCCTCGTTACTAGAAGATTTGGAAGAAGACATTGCCCCAAAAATAAGTATAACAGTATTATTGTACAAGAAGGAATAAAAAGTTACCGACTCTGTGAAATAGTGCTTGATTTCTTCACGGCCTCTTAAATCCCCAATTTCTTATCACAAATTCACCTTAACATCCCCAAATCAACAATCAAAGGCATCAAATGAACATCCAAGTATCAAACAACCGCCAAATCGAAGATTTGGATGAAAAAATATTTTCGCCAAATTTTTTTTTTCCCTCTATTTGATGCAAAAAAAGCCACAAAAGTGGCAGGAAATCTTCGTTTAGAGGGTATAATAACCCCCCAAACAGTTTCCCTAAACTTTGGAAGTTCAAAAAGACTATTTTGCCTCTCCCCGAGGGACAAAATTGATAATTTTTTCTGCGAAAACAGATGCGGCGCGATGAGGTCAATGCGGCCATGATGCGGCCGAATCTGTCAAAAGCGCATATGCACCAGTTTGCGATGCGGATGCGAGTGCATCCCGCATGATGAGGCCGCATATGCGGTGATGCGACTGCATTTTAAAACACTAATGAAGATCTTTATTTGGAATATAAGGGGTTTGGGCCACCCAGGAAAATGGCAAAATATTCGTCAATTTGTTTCACAGTATTCTCCGTCTCTTCTTGTTTTGGTGGAAACCAAGCTTCCTTATCCCTCTCTCTCCCAAATTCAAAATATTTGGGGTTTTCCCCTGCCAATGGTTAGCTCTGGATGCAATAGGACCTTCTGACGGTATCTGGGTCCTCTGGTACCCATCTCAACATGCCTTAGTTGCCTCTCACATTGGCAAGTTCTCTGTCACAATGACCCTAGCAAGGATCACAGATTCCTCTATTGGAAGTGCATTGTGGTCTATGGACACATCAAAGCGTGTGAGACTGACCTGCCATGTTAATAAAAAATCCTAATTCTTTTATTCCCTCTTCACACACATGCAAATGGACAAAGAAACATTTATATTATTTGATCACATCCGCACACACAGACTCACCATGCTTCAGATGGTAATGAAATCCAAGAAACAATTCCTAATCAGACGAGGGGTGCTCCATCACGATAAATTCATGCTTAGTATCACGCTATTGAAGGTTTACTTGAATACTTCTATTTCTTGATTCTAGAACAACTAAAACTAGCTATACTAATATATAATGTCCTTTGATGTCATTTCACATATACTTGAAACAGGCTCCGTAAGATTTGTTTCTTGTTGATCAGTTTTCTTTAGAAATCTCTACTAATGACTGAGTGCAAAAGATATGAGAAAGAGATATTTCAAAAAGATTTAAGGACATTCGATGATCTCTCCTGTTATTGCATATTTCGCATTAACTGTGAACTGTGCACAATAAATTATGTATAATTTAATAGTGCTCTAAATGAACATTCAGATATTTCCATATTACATGTCCATGCATGTGCTTGTGTGAACAATGATCCGATGATTTCATAGAATGCTAACTCTCTATGTGTGTATCTTTCACAAGATATATACAACAGATACAAGAACCAGATTGTAAAGGATCAAAGGTATTTGTATACTAAAGAATAGGGGATTACTCATGTAAGGCAAAGATTATGACAGCATGTTGCAAAGGCAACACCTCTCAGGCTGCAATTGTCTCCTTGTCTGTTATGTTGCTGAGTTAGGCAACACCTTATGGTAAAGTCTGCAAGCACAATTTAAATGTGAAATAAAGAATACGGAGAATTACCAAAGCCAATAATGCTGAAAAAGTTATCGTCACATGCCTTCTCTAGTTCATTATTGGGTGACAAACTGAATTTGCCAACCTGTGGCAGGACCACATTGATGTTTCCCAATTGCCACCCCGTAAAAGTCTACACATTATTCAAGTCCAAATCATCAACTGCAATAGTTAAGTTAGACATTAGATGCGCAAGGGGGACGTAAACTGACAGTATTCAATAAATATATCCATACTTGTAATGCTAAATATTGTCGTCTTATCATGTTAAATGTGTTAGAAAACCAAATGAGCTCCCATTGAAAATAGCCTTCATTAGTTTAATCGTGATTATGTATGGAACTCAAGGCCCCTGCAAGGTCCCTGAGCACTAGGCCTTCTAGCACTATTACAACACAATTGTTTAATGAACTTCAACATGCACGAGCAATTTGAGGGTGGACTAATGTGACCCATGGAAAAAGCATTCTGCCATTACTGACCTGGTTCTAGTATAAAAACTCGAAAATCCTCTTAACTTGATGGTGAAGCCTTTCAACAGATTGCTATAAAAGGGACCATAGCTAATGGATTATGGATGAAGGCAGTACTTTATGAACCCATAACTTTCAATATTTGTCTATAGTAGTTTTTACAGTGTAAGCCAACGGCCAAGATTCAGTAGGTCCTTGTGACTGAAATTGAAAGCTTTGGGTATTGTGTGTCTACCTTCTGGATGCTATTTTTTTGGCTCAACACTGCCTCATTATCTAGTCAGATTGATCACTGAACAATTTGTTGAAAATTTGTTTTTTAGTACCATGAAAAAAGGTATCGTCTTTCGATTGATAAATTTCTATTGGAAATGCAATTTCATGTGTAGTCTTGAAAAAGAGAAAAGAAGTTAGTAAAACTTGGTCCCCATGATCGGAATAGGTACATAGAATATGATGCCATAATAGGGAATCTTCTATGAAAATGAAAGCATTTAGATGTGTGCTGAAAATTCTGTGGAAAACTCTAATGAATACTTCAAATGTTGTACCTTGAGAAATGCATGAAAAATCATGGGGTGCATGTGCAAAATGCTTGGCAAGCTTGGAGGAGATATTGGAGATATATAGTTAAGTGTGGAAATGCTTGGTAGTGCCAAGAGGTGACATGAAGGCGATGCATTCCCCTTAATTTTGTGTGGCAGAATCATGCTGGTTTCCGAAACATTTATTTTGGGAAGTTGAGTTCCTTCATACTATCAAGTTTTTGTCATTTTCACTTGATAAGCAATCATCCATCTTGGTATCATTTTTACTTGTTGCAGTAGGTAAAACAAAGAAACCAGAACAGTGGTCTTCTCCTACTCTTCTATGAAATTGGTTGGAATTTTCAAACAAGTGGTTAAATTGTTAGCAAACAACTATGAACTTGTTATATTTAACTTCCCTCAAAAAATAAAAAACAACTATAAACTTGATAGCATGTTGTATATGAAGATTGTCTGTGACCTCTTCCTATTGTTTCGCTATTGAATATTATAAAGCTTGAATATGGTAGACAAGAAATTCAATTTTCTATACTTCAAAGATGATTTTGGCTTTTGGCATGCAAATGCCTTTTTGTGGCATTTGTTTTTTTACATGGATAACCAACCAATGGTAATGTCTTAAAAAAAAAAAATTCAAACTCATTGAACTTCTAGTGGCAAAGAGTTAACATCAGCGTGATCATGTGTATAATCTATGTATAATGATATAAATATATTTCAAGTTATCAAATAGAAGTCATATAGACATAACACATATATACGACGAGAAATTGCATGATGTCACGATTTTATAGATGCTAATTGGAGGAATGTCAAGTAGGATTCCAAATGGAAGCAATGGAAAAACAAACCAGGCAGGTTATAATCATAAGTAACAACTTCTTGGGATATGGTACCCCATTTTTAATAACCTATATCGTATAATAATGAAAATATTTTGCATAAGAACATATACATGCAGTATTTAGGAAACTTCCCATCCATAATATTACCATGACTGTACATAATACTCTATTTAAACTCATAATAGTTCAGATCCAGCCACATTGATGAGAGAGATAATGGTTTTTCTCAGCCTCCAGATTCAACTCATCTTGGAACAGTAGAAACTATAACATTCATCTTGAAAAGTTTAGCCAGTATGCTATGATACAACTTGTATCCATTCAAAGCACAAAAGAACTCATCAAAAGACAACATACCTGATTGTCTCCGTGAAATGATGGTACATTACTTTACATAATAGCTAGCAATTCAGAATAACAAATATAGAGGGAAGCCAAAGTGCAGGTAATAAATCGATTTTTATCCAAAAACTTGGAGTCAAAAATATAGATTGGGAAAAATTAGGTAAGTTAAATAATAATGAATATTTCATATCTGGCTCAAAAAACAGAGTGAAAAAACGGATATAAAAAGAGAAATATAAAATAAATTATAATTTGTACTTATTATTACTTGACAAACTTTTGTCTAATTTTTTTATTAAATTCCCATGCTTATCCTATTCTCATGACACAAAACATATGATGATTTTATAAAAAACCAACAACAATACTAACAATTACATTAATTAACAAATTTAACAGAAAAGGTAAGTCATGGTACATGATTACTCTCAGAAAAAGGAAAAAAAAAAAAAAGACTATTAGTATAGGATTGAAGTTAACAAAAATATAAAAATTAAAAAATGTGAAACAATCCAAATTATTATGTTGTATACACAAGTGTAATAACAAAAAATCAAAATGATTAACCAAACATCTATTTATAGAAAAAAGCAATAAATTGCTCACTTGCAGTGAATAAGCAAACTCGAATATTCGAAGGATAAATGACAGATCCTAGAGAAAAAATTAGAAAGAAAAGAAATCTCATATACCATAATCCAATTATATTAATGTTAATTATATTAAATTAAAGAGAAAGCTTTATAAATGCCACTAGGTATGGAGATTTATATATGTCACCCTCTCCCAACCGTCTGATCTAGATGGTCAGTTAAGAAAGCCCCAATCAAAGTCACACCTAAACACTATTTTATTTTGTGAAACTATCTCCGTACACCTTCTTTTTAAGTTTAATATCTCAGCAGAGCCATGGTTTTTAAACATATCTTGCAGTATAGAAATCTGATGCATTATATTTTCCAATTTCTAGACCAACTTTGCCTTATCTTTTAGCCCAAACAAAAGTTTAAAAGACATGTTTTTTACTATTCTTTTCTAAATCCCTTCTCTCTCTTTATTTTGAATTCAAAATTTATTCATAAAAGGTACCAATTACATCAACGAATCCACATTATCAACGATCACCAGCGAATCCAAAAGCACCAATCTCTTAACCAAAGAATCAGCCACACCATTAGCCTCCCTATACACATGTTCTAGAGATAAAGACAAAAAAGACAAAAAATCGAAAATCTACAGCCCAATCAGTTTAAGTTGTCAAGGAAGCCGTTGTTTTTTCTTACACCATCTACTAACATTAAGTGAATCCCCTTCAATAATAAAATCACCTCCAAGGTTCCAATCCATAAGAAGCTTCAAACCATTCAAAACTCCAAGTAACTCAGCATGGTTAACTGTTGTAATACCGCAAGGTCCAGCATATGCAAGTAGAACATTCCCTTGATAATCTCGGATTACTCCGCCATAGCTAGCTGTGTCTGGATTCCCCTAAGAGTTACCATCAAAATTCAACTTTAGGACTCCCTGATATGGTGGCTTTCATCTAACACATGGTCTATTTCTAGGCACATCTAATTGAAAAAGATTCGAAAGATTCGTAACATCAGTTTTGGAAATACCCCAATCCTCTTTAGTAACTAATGACCACGACCAGAGACGTAATTTGATGTTATTGATCACCCTTTCAAAACTAAAACCACCCCTTCAAAATTTCTCATGTTCCTCTCCAACCACACTTCCCACATAATATCCCCCCGTAAAACTTTCTAATTTTGTCCTCCAACTTTTGGTAGGGGTACATCCATTTGAACAATCAGGTCCAAAACATTTTGTGGTAGTACTAACTTTATACCCATCAATTGAAAACACCACCACCAAATTTTGGAAACAAACGAGCTGTGAATGAACAAATACGCCCATGTCTCTCCATCATCCTTACATATTAAGCACATATTTGTAATTATCTTCCCTCTCTTGATGAGATTATCTATGGTGAGGAATTTTTCTTGAGCTGTCAACCAAATAAAAACTTATACTTTAAGAGGAATAAACCATCTCCAAATCCGTGAAATCTTAGGAAGACACCAACGTACTATATCAAAGAAAATAAGTTTGTAGACATATTTTACTGAGAACTGTCCGTCATTATCTATCTCCCACACCAACTCACCCTCTTGATGCTGCCTAATATCCACCTGATAAAGATCCTGTAAAACGGCAGATAAAGATAGCCATGGATCCTATCATAAGGAAAGGTGATATTCCAACTAACTTTATCACCTATCACTTCCACTACAACAGCAACCATAGCATGAGGCGCACTTGTTTTTTCATATAAAAGAGGATAGGGGCATATCACCCAACCACTTATGGTGCCAAAAAGATATTGATGAATCTGATTCAGGCAACCACGTCACGTTGCGATCAACCACTTGCTTAAAAGCATAAATATTTCTCCAAAGAGAAGAAGTACTTACCCTACTAACTCCCCTATTGATCCACATACCACACCTATCCACATCATATTTAGAGGCAAGCACTCTATACCACAACTGATCTTTAGAGTGAATGTTTCGCCACCACCATTTGCATAACACTACTGCATTCATAAGTGGCAATCGTCTCAAACCTAAACCCCTCTCACCCTTTGGGGTACAAACCTTATCCCATCGAATGAGGTGATATTTCCTCTCTTCACCAAAAGAATCTCATAAAAAATTCTGCATCATAAATTCAATGTGCCTTGCCAGTGCCCTTTGCATGAGCATCAAAGACATTTGATAAATTAGTAGATTTGCTAATCAGGAAAGCAGCAAAGTAACACGTCCACCCAAAGAGAAATACTTAGGCTTCCACAAATCAAGCTTAAATTGAACTCGTTGTATAACATTATCCCAGGCAGCAACAGGCACATTCCCTATCTAAATAGGCAGTCTCAAATATTTGAACGAAATGACGTCCACCCTACACCCAAACCATACCGCTAAGCTTTGAACCACTTGCTCATCACAATTAACCCCCAATCAAAGCTGACTTACCAAAATTCACTTTCAATCCCATAAGAACCTCACAATAAGTAAGGAAAAGCTTGATAGTGTCAATTTGAGCAGCATTTACATCACAAAAGAGCAACGTGTCATTAGCATACTACATATGGGAGATTCACAAACCATTCTGAGCAACCTTAAAGCCATTGAAGTAACCATTATCCATAATATTGCAAATCATCTTGCTGAAGCACTCTGCATACAAAGAAAAAGAAAGCGTGATAGGGGATCACCTTGTGTAACGCCCCTGGATGCCCTGAAAAAACCTTTTGGGCTACCATTAATTAGGATCAAAAAGTGAACCGCCGAGAGGCACCCAAAAATCCAGCTTCTCCACTTGTAGCCAAAACTCATATTTTAATAACCTCCATCAGAATACACCACTCTACCTTATCATAAGCTTTCTCCATATCTAATTTCATCACTACACCCAGCTCCCTACTTAAACACCTAGAATGAATGCTTTCTTGCGCAGTGAGCATGCAATCCAAAATCATTTTATTTTGGATAAAAGTAGACTGAGTTTCAGCGACCAAAAATGAGAGAACGGACTTCAAACACTCTGCTAAAATTTGGCAATGATTTTATACAAACTAATGAGGAGACTAATAGGCATGATATCAGAAAGGGAAGAAATAACATATGTCTTTGGGATTAATGCTGTAAAAGTAGCATTGACACATTTAAAGAGTTCCACAATCTCCATAATTCCCTAACCATATCCAACAAGTCCACTTTCACCACTGACCAAAATCTCTAAAAGAAGAATAAAGGAAAACCATCTGGTCAGGGGATTTATTCTCTGGAAGTTTAAAAACAGCTCGTTGTAATTCTTCCATCGAAACCCCTATCTCAAGGCTTTCAACTAACTTAGCAGAAATTCTAAAAAAAGCAAGACCCTCCATATTAGGCTTAATGGGAATTTCAGAAGAGAAAGCCTCTTGAAAATGATAAATAATGCTAGATTCCCATGCAATATTATCATGCACATCAAAACTAGGAATCACTAAGTCTGATATATAGTTTTGTCTCCTTCGAGCAATAGCAATTGCATGAAAAAACTTAGTATTACGGTCTCCTTCTTTTAGCCACTTTACTCTCGACCTTCGCTTCCAGAAAATTTCTCCCAATCGATAATAATCCTCCAGAGATGACAGCTACCTGTTATTGAACCAGGTCACCCTCATAAATGAGACTTATATGTTGAACATCATTCTCCCATCTCTGAACAACAGTAAGAATCTGATCAATTTTGTTTTTCACAAACGACCAATTCTCAGCTTTCCATGTTAACAAATTATGCTTAACATTTAGTAATTTTTTATGGATCCAAAAATCAACAGAACCTAAGGAAAAAGAATTAGCTCAAGTGGATTTGATCAAATCAACAACACCAGGTTCCTCTAACCAAAGCAATTCCAACCTAAAAAGTTTGCTCCCACCAGGAATCAATTTTGTATTCATCAACAAAAGAATGTGATTAGATGAAAGTCTAGGCAAAGCATTAACTGATGCCAATGGAAAAACTTCCATCCAATCAGGAGTCACCAAGAAAAGGTCCAGTTTAGACATAACCATATTAGTCGTACTGTTATTGGACCAAGTATATTGGCCCCCACAATAGACAAATCTAGCAATTGAAACTGCTCTATAAAAGTGTTAAACAATCGCATCATAGAATTTATGGGAATATTCGAAGATGTATCATCTGGTCACTGAATGAAATTAAAATCACCACCCAAAAAGATAGGCAAATTATGAGAAAGTAAAACATTGCCCAAAGCATTGAGAAAGTCTTCTTTAAGAGTAGGTAATACAAGGCCATAAACGTTCACAAGTCCCCAAGAAATTTCTACATCATAACCCTAAAACAACAACGCCAAAAACCTATCATCTCTAATAACCTCCACACAGTGTAGAGCAAGAGGTTCCTATAAGACCCAAAGACCCTCAGAAGCCCATATTAAATCAACCCCTTCAAACTTAACTGCCCCCAGGGCCCCAACACTCCTTAACTAAAGCAAAAGTAGAAGCGAAAGATTTAGTTTCCTGCAAAATAACAACTACTGGTCTAAACTTCTGAATAAAAAGCTTTAAATCACTTCTGCGTCTGGTATCCCCCATACCTCTGACATTCCATGAGACGATCAGCATCAAGGGTGAGAAGTAGAACCAGGCCCCTCTTCAAAGGACCATATATCGCCACCATCTTCATAAAGGCCTTCATCAGCGTGATCATCCCTCGAACTGGAGGAGTCGCTGCTAACCTCCACCACTCCAACATCATTGATTCTGATACCCCCCTCCGGCTTAGGCTTTGGACCCTTAACTGCGATCCGAGCAAACTATCTAAACCCCTTCTCTCTCTTCCCATGTTTCTCCCCAAGCCTCTCTCCTTTCTTTTTTTTAATATTAGAAAGATATTTTTTAAAAAAATATTCCCTTAATATTAAAAAAAAAAAAAAAAGGAGAGAGGTTTAGGAATAAACGCGAGAAGAGAGAGAGAAAGAGAGATGGGGATTTAGAAAAGAATTATATATATATATATATATATATATATATATATATATATATATATATGAAAACATTATGTAACGCCTATAGGTGAAAATGAACAGTGATTTCGTCTATCCCTATCACTGTCCAAAGTTCATCGCGCAGTCACGATTGTCTGGTAGTGTTTCATTTTTTCTTTTTTTTTCTACAAATCAGAGTGACTTGAAATTTGGAAATTTTATTCATCAAAAATAGGGGAATCTTTAAAATTTATAAAAAAAAAATTTACATGAAAAACATTGACCAAAATACCTCCAAAAAGTTTTAGGGTTATTTTGGTTAATTTATTTTTTTCATATAATTTGTTTTATATTTTTATTAGATGAGTCTCAATAAGATGTACATACCCTCCAAATTTCATGTCATTCCAATACGTAGAAAAATAATAAAAAATAAAACACTATTAGACAATCGTGACCGTGCGATGAAACTTGGACGGTGATGAGGGTAAGCGAAATCACTATTCAGTTTTGCCTATCGGCATTGGAAAGACATTTCGATATATATATATATATATATATATATATATATATGCTAAAAAGATAGGTTGAAAAGATATGGTAAAGCTAGTATAATACATGAGATCTTTATGCTGCAAGATCAGCTCTGAAACCCTTTCGAATGAAAAATGAAACTTAAAAAGATGGTGTACAGAGATATTATCCCTTTTATTTTAATTTTTTTTTAAAGCTATATTAACACCAATTTTGGGATGACCAAAATACCCCTAACAATTTCATTGGCACTTTGGTCATTTTGTTTTTTTTGCAAATATTTTTCAATATTTTCTTAGGTGCGCCCCTATTGAGATGATGAGACACACCAAATTTCATGATCATATGATTTGTAGAAAAATTGATTAAAAAAAATACTCTGAGACATCAGATATAGATCAAATAGTGTGAGGCTTTCTATGTGATCCCACCCACATATATGGCATATATGACCCTTGGTCTGCGCCATCCAATCTGAGTAGATGGCTTGAGTCACAATATCACAAGCTAGCACTTGACCATTAGATCTTGATTAGACGATTTATAGTGTTTTATTATTATTATTATTCTACAAATAATTTGGAAGTAAAATATGGGGAATGTATAGATCTAACAAGGGCACACATGATAAAAATATTTTAAAAATAGGGATAATATTCCCTTATCCCCTATTTTTAACTTTCATATCTCATGAAACCCACGAATTGAAAATATTATTTGTAAGCAAAAGGTTTCTATCTTTTCTATCTTATAACCCCCTAGACCCCTTTGACCATAATTTGACCCAAACAAATACTAAAAGACACTTTTCAAACTCCATCTCTCTCTAAAACTCCATCTCTCTTGATGTAAGGGAAAACTAGGTGGTTTTTTGCCTAAAATTAGTTTTTTGGCAGTGGAGGAGATGGAGGGGGAAGAAATAAGGTTTAGAGAGAAGTTGAAAAAAGAAATCAAGAGAGAGATGGAGTTTGGATAGGGTGTCATTTTAGTGTTTGTTTGGATTAAAAATTTATGGTCAAAAGGGTCAAGGGGATTGTAAAAAAAAAAGATGGAGATATTTTGCTTACAAGTAATATTTCCAATTCTTGGATCTCATGAGATATGGAAGTTAAAAATAGGGGATAAAAGGATATTTTCTCTAAAAAAATATTTCTAATGATAAAAAATTACCAAAGTACCCCTGAAAAATACAGCAACATTTTGGTTATTTATTTTTACATAAAATAGTTTTTTAAAATTTTTTTAAGTTCGTAATAATTTTTTAATGGGATGACCAAAATTTCATTAAAAAATATTTATAAAAAAAATAAAAAATAAAACAATATTTGACGTGATATTCGATTAAGATCAAATGACTAAAAAACAAGATCTTGTTGAAGTCGCATAGAAATATCCGAGACGTCATTAAACTATATGTTGTTGGAGTCGCATAAAAATATCCCAGACGTCATTAAACTATATGTTGTTGGAGTCGCATAGAAATATCCCAGACGTCATTAGACGCAGAGAGGGACACGTATAAATTCTATACACCTCCTAAGTTAATTTTGTTTTTACAAATACCTCCTAAGTTAAACATTAACTAGTTAATTCGTAAATATGGGCCGTGCGCTTTTTCTGTGTCAATTTGAGTCCACTATATTTCCACATGGCATTGGTTTTTTTGCTTCGAGACTCTTCTTTTTTGAGAGATGCCGAATCAGGCCGGTATAGTTGACTAGTTGACCATGCATGACACATGTTCCTCATTCAAGGCCAAAAGGACCACCAAAACCATCACCATCTTTCTCCTCTCTTGGTTGTTTGTTTTCTCTTAGATTGTAAAACGACAAACACATGGAAATTGTGCCCTTATCTAAAAATAGTAAACAAAAAATAACTATTTCACTATAATATATTTCAAATGGGGGGGTATGAAGGCATTGAGGATTCAAGAGAGAGAGAGAGATTGAGAGAGTGTGAGGCATTTTGTCATCCTATTGTCCACTATATAACAATTAAATTTTGGCATTATATATTATAAAATTATTTATATGGGTAAGCTTTCGATGTTTTTCTATAGCATAGAAGTTTTATCTTTTCTTTTATCCAACTGTCCATTCTGAATGAAGAGCTAAGGTTGATCTAATCACAATATCACGTTTCTATACTATTTTATTTTAAATTTTTTTCTATAAACTATTTTGACACTAAATTCTAGATGTCCATTCCTCTATTAAATTTACATTAGCGAAAAATATGAAAAAAAACTATTTTCAATAAAATAAAATAGCCAAATACCTTTAAAAGCTTCAAAAGGTATTTTGGTCATTATATTTTATCGAAAAATTATTTTTAATAGTTTTTATAGGTGTGCCTCAATGAGAAAATGACACATACCAAATTTCATATTCATACAATTTGTATAAAAAAAACTAAAAATAAAATACTTTGAGACGTCGAATCTAAGATCAAACGATGAGTGGCTCTCTTGATCAAAATTGAACGGCTGGATGGTAGGGGGAGGATAGAACTTCTATGTTGTAGGGAAAACATAGAAACTTTTCCCTATTTATATTTGCTACAATGAAGTCTTTATCACTTTTAACCATTGAATGTAAAATCGAATAGATTAAAATATATCACAACGTTCGAAAAATTTTATTTTGGACTTTGTTCTTAAACAACAACACATCTTCAACCACCCGATTTCAAATATAATGGAAACCATGATTGTGAACTCCTGATATTAAAAATAAATAATCATATTATAATTGAATATAATATAATTTCCAAAACAACAAACAAAGTCAGGGGCATTACTCTCCTTCCTACAAATAATGGACGTTTTTTTATGGCCTCAGGGTTCCCCCACAAAAACATAATGGGGGTTAAATGTTTATCTAATCATTTCCCTCTCTATTTATACTCGAGCTTATGATGAGGAGGCCAAACCCCCTTATTGAAGAAGGAAATTTTGTAGAAAATTGAAAAAGATGAGCTCCCAAAAGGAAACCCATAAACTCAAGCTTCCAAAGGAGAACTAAGGATCTTGCATGCAACAAGAAGAACCCATTGCAGAGAGGGAAAACCCTAATTTGGAATAACGCCATGTTTTGTTCAGAGCCATTTACTGATGCTCCTTTGTTGCCGGAAAACCAAGATTCTGATAAGAATTGCTGTGATAACGAAAGAAGGGGTCGTTTTGGGGTGAAAATTTCAGAGGAAGCAAAGATAAGGGAGGAATTGGCAAGAGAGATCGAGAAGGAGCTAGAGAGAGAGATATTAGAAGGCATTTTCTCTCTCATCCGTAGACTCAGTGACTCGAAAGCTCGAAGGATACTTGAAGGTCGTGCATTTCAAAGCGTAGATATGTAACTATCAAGGAAATGTTTGATCATCTTTAGCGACATTTTTTAACTTTCAGCTAAATTTTGAAGTGAATGTCGGTTCGAGAATATATGGAGGAGAGCTAAAAAACAAAACTTTTTATCGTCCTTTTCTTTCTTTTTTTTCTTTTTTTTTTTTTTTTTAAGTAGTTAAATAGGGATGAGAATGGTATGAGGCCTTGGCAATAGTATTGCCGACCTCCATGGTGAGAACTCTTACTCCATTCTCACTAAAATATGAAGACCCAAATCCCCATTGCCTTATGACTTCTGAGAATGGCCTCAGGTCTTTCCGGTAGTATTGCTAAGCCCCGTGGTAAGGCTTCTAACTTCATTCTCAGCAAAGGATAGGAGCCCAAATCCCCATTGACTTACCACTTTTAAAAATGGCCTAGGCCTTGCCGGTAGTATTGCCGAGCTCTATAGTGAGGTCCCTGACTCCATTCTCACCAAAGGGTAAAAATGGCCTGAACCTTGCCAGTAGTATTGCCAAGCCCTATAGTGAGGTCCCTTACTTCATTTTCAATTACTTCATTTTCACCGAAGGGTAGAGGCCCAAATATCGATTGACTTGCCACTCTTTTAGAAAAAGATCACAGGCCTAATTGGTTAGTGCATGACAATTTACAATGGTTAGTGCTTGACAATTTACAATGTTATATCTTAGGCTCAATTCCTACCAAAAACAGGGATCCTCTCCTCATTAATTCAACAAAAATAAAATAAAATAAAACTCAACACATCATGCCACCCTTACCACTTAACCTGCGTATTCCTCAAATTTTTCTTACGACTTTGGCCTGCCATTTTTTAGAGCTCCTTAGACAAAACTGGAAGCGCGATCCACGTTGTGAGAAAAATGTAACATTCTATGCACACGGTAGGCATGGAGGATAGGACATTATATTGAAGAGTAAGCCGCCTTACAACCAATGCCCAACCCTATTCGGGCTAACTAGCAAGGCATATCAACAATGTAATACAAGTCATCTCCGCCGTTGATAGTTAGCAATTGGCGGTAGGGATGACCTGCTCTTAGTGACAAATCCGTCATGTCCACTTTAGGGAAAGAGTGGCTCATCCCATCATTTATGCTTTTGGTTGCATGTCTAGTGGTCTTATTGGGCGCCTGTGGCAGGCTATGCTCCCGCAGGAGTGTACTATATACTTAATCCTTTGGGCATAAATTCTAAGAGGATTTTTTTAAAGTTGAGATTTTGGGACTTGCTTAAAAACAACCAAATGATGAATTCGAATTTTTTAGAATTCTGCTAAACAATTTCATATGATTTTCCAAAAATGGGGAAAATCTATATTCAATCCTTTGACCTTTTTTTCCTCCTTTTTTTTTTTTTTTTTTTTTTTTTTTTTTTTTTTTTTTTTTTTTTTTTTTTTGTGTAAGGTTTATGATCAAGTTGAGGAGGTTACATCCCCAAAATTTGTCCAAAACATACATCTGCATTGTGTTTTACCTAAATAGAGGAAATATTCATTTTGAGAGCATAGAATTTTTGGACTAATATTAACCAAATTACACATGGTCAGGTTGAGAACCCAAAACAAACGAAGGCTCACTGACCTTGGAGGCTGGAACCTAATGATGGGTGTACCCAAGCTCGTTAAGAGTGGTTCAAATTACTAGGATACACCTTCTTATTTAGGTTCCAAAACCTGAACACGGTATTTTTAATTATTTTTGGAGGAGGTATATGTAAAATAAACTAAGATGCTAACCTTCTAATATTACTTGAGATCTATTGACCGGCTTAGATACTTTCTTCTTTGTGTTTGTCATTTCAAATTTGGCATCTTCATAATCCCTTGTATCTTTGTTCACTATACAAGTTTTCGCTGTGGTGTTCGCAAACTCAGCTCGTTCAACTCGGCCCGTTTATGTATGGACTATATTGGGTCAATCGGAATTATAGTTGTTCTAAATTAAAGGCGGTACTCCCTGTCGCACTAATATTTTTTTGAAGTTACCCATATACGGTAATACCAGTACTGGACAGTTTTCCCAAGTTACCCACTGTCTGATAATGCGAACAGGACAGGTAAGGTTTATACCAAGCAAAACACTACTGTCTAATAATGTAAACACTGGACAAATAGGGTTTATACCAAGCAAAACACATATCTGGTATTTGAAATACGTGACAGCTATCTTCAATTCTCAAAACCAGCAAATCCTGTCTTTCTCCAATCTCTCTTTAAAAGACCAGTGGGCCAAACAAGGTGCATCAGTGCTAGGTTTGTAATAAGATGTTCGCTTTGGGTCAGGTCACAAGAGCTGTCATTGGGATGGTGGGGTTTCGGGCTAGACTGATGGTGCTTCTTCTGCGATCACAGGAAGGGTTAAAGAGAGAGAAACCAGGCTTTTTTTATCTCAAATTGCCTCCTCAACCCGAGAGTTTGGGCGATTTCAAAACCTATTATAAAGGGCATAATGGCGACAAAGTGGTGGAGAGCCCCTTGGCTGTGAAGTCCAGGTTGTTTTATTAGGGGTTTTTTTTATGAGAGGGAAAGTGCAGGCTTAGAAGAGGGGTCACTGGACTGATTTTCAGGGATCATTGAGGGGTCGCTTGGATCCTAGGGTAGGTTTTGTATAACCATGCTATTCTGCAAAAATACACGTTTGGCTACTTTTTGTATACAAAACTAAGAAAAATTTGAGTTATTCAAAACACTGTTTTGTTTAATCGAGAAATAAGGAATACAACTTCCGACAATACTCACATAAGAGCTGCCCACTTTATTAAATATAATTAATTATGCCAAAACATCTACACAAATTAGAGAGAGAAACGACTTCAAATTTTAAATTTTAGAAAGAAAAAGTATCTTAAAAAAATTTAAAAAGAAACTATATCAAATTTTAGAGACAAACTACTAAAAAAATTTAGAGTTACAAACTATCTTAAATTTTTTAGAGAGAGAAACTATATCAAATTTCAAGTTTTAGAGAAAGAAAGTATCTTAAAATTTGAGAGAGAAACCATATCACATTTTAAAGAGAGAAATTACATAAAAAATTTAGAGAGAGAACCCTTTTAAAAAAATTTAGAAATAGAAATGATATCAAATTATAAATTTTAGATGAATAAAATATCTTAAAATTTTAGAGAGATAAAATATAGCGAGTTCTAGATAGAGAAACTACTTGAATTTTTTAGAGAGAAATTATTTCAAGAATTTTAGAATGCATAACCATATCAAATTTGAATTTCTAGAGAGATAAAGTATCTTAAAACTTTAGAGAGCAACTAATTAAATTTTAGAGAGAGAAATCACTTGAAAAATTTTAGAAAGAAAAACTATCTCGATATTTTTAGAGGGAGAAAGTATCTCAAATTTTAAGTTTTAGATAGAGAAAGTATCTTAAAATTAAAAAAAAATATATCAAATTTTAGAGAGAGAAATTAAACGAAATTTTTAGAGAAAGAAACTATCTTCAATTTAAGCTTTAGAGAGAAAACAAATATTAAAATTTTAGAGAGAGAAACTGTATTATATTTTAGAGAGGAAAATTACATGAAATCTTTTAGAGAGAGAAACTATCTCAAAATTCGTCTTTTTGAGAGAAATATTGTAAAATTTTAGAGAGTGAAACTATATGAAATTTTAGAGAAAAAAACAACCTAAAATTGTTTAGAGAAAGAAATATCCGAAAATTTTTAGTGAGAGAAACTATCTCAAAATTTCAAGTTTTAAAAAGAAAAAATATCTTAAAATTTTAGAGATATAAACTATATCAAATTTTAGAGAGAGAAAGAGAGACAATCTAAAATATTTTTGGGAGAGAAAATGTCTCAAAAATTTAAGAGAGAGAAACTATCTTAAATTTCAAGTTTTAGGGCTAAAAGTATCTTAAAACTTTAGAGAGAGAAAATACCTAAATTTTTAGAGAGATAAACTATCTCAAAAATTTTAAAGGAAATTTTATCTCAAATTTTAGGCTTTAGAGAGAGCGTATCATAAAAAATTTAGTGAGATAAACTATATCAAATTTTCAAGAGAGAAACCACCTAAATGTTTTTAGAGTGTAACTATCTTAGAGAGAGAAACTATATCAAATTTTAAGTTTTAGAGAGAAATTACATCGAAATTTAGAGAGAGAAACAACCGGAATACTTTTAGAGAGAATTATCTCAAAAATTTTAGAGAGAGAAGTTATATCAAATTTCAAGTTTTAGAGAGAAAGTATCTTCAAACTTTAGAGAGTGAAACTATATCAAATTTTAAAGAGAGAAATTACTTTAAAAAAAACATTAGAGAGAGAAATTATCTCAAAAATTTTAGGGAATTTTTTTCTAATTTTAAGTTTTAGAGAGAGAAAGTATTTTAAAGTTTAATGAAAGAAACTATAACAAATTTTAAATAGAGAAACTACTTGAAAATTTTTTGAGATAGAAACTATCTCAAAAATTTTAGAGAGAAATTTTCAACTATCTGAAATTTCAAATTTCTAGAGAGAGAAACTATCTCAAAATATTTGGAGAGAAACAATATCAAATTTAAAGTTTAAGACAATTTTCTCTTTAAAAATGTTGAGATAGTTTATCTTTCTAAAAAAAATTAGCTAGTTTTTCTCTCAAAAATTTGGTATAGTTTCTCTTTTTAAAATTTTGGTAAATATTTTTATAATGGAAAATTTTTTTATACGTATTGTTGCATACCAAATATGTGTAATGTAATTTTCACATGAAAATATTTTGAACGAAAATGTTTCAAACTTAATGTGTCCTAATTAGTGTAAACCAAGTTACGCAGATAGATAGATGACCCAAACAAAGGATTTTACATAACACGGGTACATCTACACGCTATTCAAACAGTTATTTTTCTAACAGGGTTTGCGTAATCATAAAACATGGTTTTGTTTACCCTTAGGATACCTGTTTTTCAGGGATCATTCCAAGCAATCATGTGCCATTCAATGTGCGTCGCTCTGTTGTAGATGGCCAAGGCCTTCTCAAAACGATTTTTTCTCTGAGGGTCCCGATTGAGCTTGGGACATAGGTGGAGGGACAGTGGAATTCCATCTCTCTCTTATGTTCAAAACGAATAAATAAATAAAAAATCCATCTCTCTAGAATTGGGCACTCTGTTTTCCCTGGGAATTCCAGCACATTCTCCCTCTTTGGAAAGAGTCAAGCAGTGCTTGAAGACCGCATACAAAAATCAGAGCCTCTGTGGACCAGTATCTCCTGAAACAACAAACAAAACCCGCTAAATCCAGTCTAAAATTTCCATCGCTCTCCCTACCTCTCTCTCTTTAAAAAAAACCCATTAATGCAAGAGAATGATTGATCAGAAGAGTGAATTACTGAACCACTGGCGCAAATTAAATGATTTTTTTTTTAGCTAAATTAAGTGGATAGAAAATAGGTGAGGGTTCGGTAGGGAAGAGAGAGTCTAAGAGATGGAAGGGTTGAGAGAGATTATTAAAAAAAAAAAATAAGAGTCACGATGTTTGGCAAAAAATAGATGGCTTGTTGGTTTTGAAAATAGCAGATACATGTCCGGTGTTCTCATTACCAAAAAGATGGTAATTTAGAAAGGAACTCCCCAAGGAGGAGGAGGTGCCACCCGTAACTTGAGATAAGCATATCCCGTTTTGTAATTGACTCCCCCAATATGGTCCATATGTAAATTCTCTTCTGATTTTAGTCAGATTTTGTGAACTATTGGGTATTTTAAAAGAAATAAAAAATGATTATAAAAAATCCTAAAAATTACGAGATTTATTTGTAATGTATTTTTTAATTTTTTTCATTTTATCAATGATTGGAAAATTTTTGGGCCATGAATAAATATTTTTATATTTTTTCAGTTTTTAAAAAAAAATTTAAAAATATACCTAGGCACAAATCGATTTTTTCTTTTATTTTTTTTACTAATTTTCAATTTCATTTGGATAGACTTTGTTTAATCATGTTTTAAATATACTTTTCATATTTATTTATTTTTTTTTATATTTTTTAATACTTTTTTAATCGGACAGGACTTGCCCCATCATCGATTACTTCGAACTAGCCCTTGGCTGGTTTCTCAGGCCACTTTGATTTTTCGAACAGTATATCCGCCCAATTTGCGATTGAAGTTTTTCATTGCTTTCATCCATTTAGAGGCAGATTCAAGAACTAAGTTCACACAATAGAGGGTGGATCACTTTTCTAACCTTACTTGTCTAGGAGCTTTGTGGGTGCGTTCTCTTGGATGGGCATCGCCCCAGCGCATACAATCTATGATAGTCGTGATAGCACTTGTGGTTCATAAAGAGCCTATCGTCTCGTATCAAACCTCGTGGATTTAGGGATGGACTCAAGATATAGGTGGTCAGAGTGGTGTGTGCTACACCATAATGTCTTTGAGTTTTATTTTTATTATGAGTACGGGATCATTTTAAGTTAATTTATCCAAAATAAATTGTTTTTTGGATTTTTAAAGTACTTTTGAAATCTAAAATTTATAGCTCAATGCCCATAAATCGAATGCGGAATTGAAACTACAAAGGAAATATAAGAAGGACAAATCTAGTCTACTACAAAAAAAAAATATTTCAATTATGTTGCCTTAGATTTTTTTTAGATTTTTATACAATAAATTATAATTATTTATACTTTTAGGAAAAAAAAAAAATTTGGCAAAAGGGAGTGCAAATGCCTATTGTATAAGGTACTCGTTGTTTGTGAAGTGTATGTTCATATCTTGTCAAGTGTATATTGCAATCTTAATTGAGACACCAAATGTAAAGGGTAAGTTTTCTATACTTATCCTAGAGCATAGAAGTTCTATCCTCCCCCTTATCAAACCATCCATTCTGAATGGAAGGCTAAGATTGTCCCAATCACAATGTCATGGTTCTACACTATTTTATTTTTAATTTTTTTTCTACAAACTATTTTATACCAAATTTTGAATGTCCATTCCTTTATTAAACTCGCACTAGCAAAAAATATAAACAAAATATTTTCAATAAAATAAAATAGCCAAAATAACCCTGAAATTTTCAAGGGGTATTGTGGTCAATATAGTTTATCAAAAATTATTTTTAATATTTTTTATAGGTGCGCCCCATTGAAAAGATGGCATGTGCCAAATTTCATATTCATACAATTTGTATATAAAAAAACTAAAAACAAAATACTTTGAGACGTCATATCTAAGATCAAACGGTGAGTGGCTCTCTTGATCAAAATTGGACGGCTGGATGGTAGGGGGAGGATAAAACTTCTATAATGTAGGGGAAGCATAGAAACCTTTCCCAAATGTGAAAGCGACATCAAATTTACTTCAAAATCATATTTCATAATCAACGTCACGAATTGTGACGTTTCAAAACCATACTTATATTTAATATTAATCATTGAAACATATTTATTATTGAAAAATATTTTCAATATAATGGTCTTAGAGATTATTGAATTTATCTTCATAATTGAATAATTTTATTAAATAATTATGATTTCTTTAAAATCAAGAAAGAAATAAATAATATACTATTTGTGATCAAATAAGATCATAAGAAGACCAAAAAATTTAACTGCTATTTTAAATAGAGGAAAGTGCAAAAGAAAAATAGTGAGAGAAAGCTAGAGAATATTTATGTGAATTATCATTTTGTTCTAATATGCATTATTAAATATTAAGTGAGACTAAAGATGATTTTATAATAGGGAACTAATTGAATATAAAAAATTTGTTCGAATTTTATAAATCATGCTAAAATTATACATTTCTATTTATCTCTCTCTATCAATTCTATCTCTCTTCCACACACCAATTTTAGGAACTTTATCTCTCTTTTTCTATTTATCATTCTCTAATGATCTCGACACACCAATTTTCATTCTAAATTTATACCTTTCCATTAACTATATCTCTTTCAATGCTCTCTCTTTGACGCACCAATTTTGGGAACCTTATCTCTCTCTTTCTATTAATCTCTCTATATATACCATTCTCTCACCGAGTTTGGGAACCTTTTCTCTCTATATAGTTTTTTTTAATGAAAGTCAGCAAATATTATTCAGATTCTAAAACGAAATTACATGGTCAAGGACTAAAATCTCCGTGAGAATGGTACCATTTTTGCTAAACTATCAACTAAATCATTAGCTTCCCTATAAACATGGACAATGGAGAGAGAAAAAAAACTAGACAAATCCAAAATCTATAGCAAAACCGATCTCAAATCCAATGGTACTTTCTTCTCCCCCTTACACCAATTGATAATATTGAGGGAGTCACCTTCAAAAATGCAAGTCGATTCCAAAAAACCGGCATCAAGAAATTTTAGACCATGAAGAAGCGACATAAACTCAGCATAGTTAGTGGTATTCTCTCCCAAAGGCCCAGCATAAAAAACAAAACCCATCCTTCCCAATCCCTCAAAACTCCTCTAAAGCCAGCTGGACATGGATTGCCAAGCGAACTCCCGTCAAAATTCAGTTTCAAAATGCCTCTTAGTGGAGCAATCCATCTCCCTTTCGACCTACACTTCCTGTAACCCATCTGGAAAAGATTGTATAAATTTGTTCTAACATCCACTTCCAAAATATCTCTCCCACCTTTGTGATAGACAAATACATCCAAATAGAATGAAAAATTTTATCAAAAATTATATTTAAAGATAAGCTTATCCCCTCAAAAACTCTTCTATTTCTCTCCTTTCAAACTCCCCATAAAATAACCCCTCTTGCTATTTGCCAAATCACAACACCAGTTTGAGGAAGCGACGAGATAGATAAGGGTTCAATAATTCCAATAACATCTGGAGGTAAAATCAGTGCCACTTTAACCTGAAAAAAAAATCATCGCCAAATACTACTAGTAAAAGGGCAATGGAAGAAGAGATGGGCTCCTGATTCACCATCCCCTTTACAAAGCAAATTCATATTAGGCCGGAATTTTCCCCTTTTAATGAGATTATATGTAGTTATTACCTTATTTTGCACTGCCAACGACAGAAAGCTTGGATTTTAAGTCGAATCAGCCACTGCCAAATAACAGCAATTTCGGACATTGACCACCTTCATCGATCATAAAACAAAAGATGGTACATAGGCAAGTGCAGGGGAATATATAACTCATTAAGCAAAGTCTCTCTATATATCATTCTCTTATGATCTCCCAGTACCAATTTTAGGAACCTTATCTCTCTCTTTCTATTTATATGTTTTGGAAATCAATTTTAAGTATAGAATGGATTTTGGCATTGGGAACTAAGAGAGAGAGAATGGATTTAGGAACCTTAGATGGTGGGAAGAGGGAGATACATAATAGATATATCCATTGGGAAGAGGGAGACAGATATTTAGGAATCTTGATGTGGGAAGAGGAAGAGAGAGAGAGATAAGGCAATTATGGAATAAAAAAAGACACATGGTGCAAAAATAACGAGGGTGTGTCTCTCGTTTAATATAAAATAGATATTGGATTTTGGCGTTGGGAAGAGGGAGGTAGGGAGAGAGGGAGAGAGAAACAATTTAGAAACCTTAAATTCTGGAAATAAAGAGAGAATGGATATATTTATGGGGAAAAGAGGAGGCAGAGAGAGAGATTGGATTTTAGAAACCTTATATTATGGAAGACGGAGAGAGAAAGAATTTAGGAACCTTAAATTCTGGAAAGAAAGAGAGAATGGATATATTTATGGGGGAAGAGGGGAGGGAGAGAGAGAGATTGGGTTTTAGAAACCTTATATTATGGAAGAGGGAGAGAGAGAATGGAGAGAGAGAGAGAGCGGGTAATTATAAAATACAAAAGAGAGAATGAATTTAGGAACCTTAGATTGTGGGAAGAGAGAGAGAGAATGGATATATATATAGGGAAGAGGGAGGGAGGGAGGGAGAGAGAGCAAGAGATTGGATTTAAGAAACCTTAGATTGTGGGAAGAGGGAGAGAAGAATGGAAAGAGAGAGATATGGCAATTATGAAATAAAAGACACATGGCGCAAAAATAGTGAAGGTGTTTATCTCGTTAATATAGAATAGATACTTACACAATAGCAAACAAATAAAAATATTTATGAAAATAGACAAATCGACAAAAAAATAAAACTCTAAAGGGCCGTTTAGATACTAGGAAATATATTGTCTGTGAAATATATTACTTGCGTAATACATACTGCGTAATACATTATCTGCAAATGGATATTTATTGTTTGGGTAGTATTTAGATGCAACTTGGGAAATATATGGCTATTGTTTAGCTATGTCTGAAAGAAATATGGGAAATGCATTACCAATATTTTACCAGCACTTGCCTATAAACTATCATTTTTTTCTTTTTTTTGCCACAAAATTCCACTAAAGTACAGAATAAAAGTCATCATCACATCATTTTAAAAGATTTTCTACTAATAATATCATCACCATTCCAAAAAGATTTTCTAATAATAACTTGTACCATTCTAAAGTCGTCATCATATAATTTCTTACTTATTTTTTATTCCTTTTGCACTTACATGGAATCACATCTCTTCTAACATGTTTAGCCTTTGGTTTCAACATGATAAGTCATTGGAATAATATGATTGGAATAACATGTTTTTATTATGATAAGCCTTATTTTTATTTATTTATTATAGAAGCATTTCAAATGTCTATCTTTATAATTTCAAATAAGCAATAAGTTTATGATACCAAATTAAAAATATTTACGGTACAAGCTAAAAAATGTGAAAAAGTTTGATTAGTAAAGTAAGAGGTTTGCTAACTGCAGTAGAAAATTTTGAGTTATTGGAGAAAACTAAAGAGGTGTCTTATTTCAATTGAGCTTTTACTAGTCTCTTAAGAGGATTATGTTGGGTGAAATTTATTTATTATAATTGTATTGTGTACTTTTTTTTATGTTGGGTGAAATTTTTTATTATAATTGTGTTGTGTAATTTCACATTGATTAAATATGCTAAGGAGAATAGATATGCTAAGGAGAAAGGGAAAATGGAAAATTTCTAGATGAGAGAGTAAGGGGCTTTAAAAAAAGAGCTTTAAAATAAATACACATGAGAATAAGGGGTTTAAAGAGAAAGGGAGCACCTTATGCAAACCAAGTATTAGGGTTTAAGAGAGAGAAGACGAGTTTAGAGAGAGAAGGAGCACCTAGGCAAATCGAGCAGGCTTATTGGGATTTATTAATCTAGGGCAGAGAGACGCACGGGGAAGATTTCTAAAGATTACCTGTCAAGCACGTAATAGATTTTTCACCTTTCACCACGTAATGTGTTTCATTATTTTGGAAGATACTAGAGTGAGCCCACTAGCTCATAGGAAAACATGAGCTCAATGATCTAGATTAAATTTGAGCCGATCTGACGATCACAAATGTTCGATAGTATTTGAATTCTTTTTTTTTTCTACAAATCCAAATCATTTGAAATTTGGAACGTGTGTACATAAAAAATAGGTGAATCTTTAAAAAATATCAACAACATATTTTACATGAAATAAATTAACCAAAATACCCCCAAAAATTTTTGGGGTATTTTGGTCAATTTGTTTTTCATGAATTATTATTTTTTACATTTTTATTAGGTGGGGTTTGATGAGAAGAACACATGCCTAAATTTTCAAGTGATTTGGATTTGTAGAACAACAATTAAAAATCAAATACTACTATTGGGCTCATTTTTTCCTGTGAGCTAGTGGGCTCCCCCAAGCTTTTTGCGCGTAATGTGTTTCATGATTTTGGAGAAATCTCGGATAATTGTTTTTTATTTCTTTACTATAAAGTATATCTAAACGGTAGAAATGTTATATTTCTTCGTAATCTATTGTCATGTAATAGATTGCCAAGTACCCAAACGGCCCCTAAAACATATCCAACAAAAATAAACAAAAAATAATAATAAACAATACATATTCTCTCTCTTCCTCTCTCTCGATATGATGGGAGAGGTTGCTCACACCTCTCTCACCCATTTTCTCTCACGCCTCACAATTAATATCTTATTATATATCATATCATGTAGTTTCCACCCAATCAATTACTCAACCATTTTCTCTTGCATATCATGTAGTTTCCACCCAATCAACTACTCAACCATTTTCCCTCACATCTCGCAATTAATATCTTATTATATATCAGGTAATTTCTTCCCAGTAAAGTATAAGATATTTATTTAGATTTTAATTGATAGTATCTCTATAAATTTGGCTTTCCTTGTAGCTCTATCTATCCACATCTCTATATATGTCTTCCTCCCTCCCTCCCTCCCTCCCCACACATTTTCACATCTCTGTACACGCTTTCTTACTCCACGTCCCCTATTTTTAAACTTTCATAAAAATCTATCTACATGATTTTAAAAAAAAATTGGATTTCTTTTAAAATTTCATGCATGACAAAATAGTTTTGTACTCTCTGTCTCTATCTCTTCTAAGAATATAGGTACACATAATTTGTCAAAAAAAAAAAAAAAAATGCATAAATTTTGTAAAATGATTTTCTCCCTCCCTCCCTCTGTAAATATGGGGAATGAAAATGGAAGCCTGTCTATCTCCATGATTTTCTCCCTATCACTCTCTCTTAATTTCCTCTGTATATTTTCTTTTTCCAATCAATATCCTCTCCAAGTCTATCTCTTCCTTAAAAATACGTCTCTCTCCCTCAACTCCTAGAGATGGGAGTGTAGCCTAATAATAAGTCAACTACCTTATAACCTCTATAGTATTAGGGTCCATTTTTATTCTTGCGACATGTTTCCACCATTTAGTTCTTGCTAATAATGTAGTATTGATAACCACGATTCATGAGACAAATTCATTTTACCGGACAATATGTCATATAACAATGACAAAAACTTAAAGTGATCAATATGGGTATATTAAATTAGGAAAACGTTTATATAAGGTTTCAACCTTAAAATGTAGAACTACGGATGCACCACAAAATCCATTGAAAGAGGTTGTTTTAATGTTGAAAAGCCCTCTGATTGATCAGCTCGACATCGAGATGTATGACTATGAAAAATAAATAGATTTTGAGTCTCATAAATGGTGCATCTTACAACATATTATCTAGACCGTCTATTTTCAATATTTTCATATGTTTATAGATCTATTTGATTTTAACTATTTTTGGAGTTTAGAATTTCATAATTAGATATACTAATAGACTTTGATATAATCCTAAAAATATTTTATATCAAAATTATATATTATAATAAAATTTGAAGGTGCACCTTAATTGGATTGTTTAAGGTTGCATCCTTATGGAAACCACACCCATTAAATTAATCTCTTAAAATTGTGCTATTGTATATTAATTTAAAAAAATGATTTGATAGGGCTGCACCTCATGACACATCGAAAATTAAACTTGGCCATTGGATGTGAAATTAACACATTAAACCTTCAATAGCTCTAAGAGAGCACCTAGTGAAGCCTCCTATCTCTTCCCACTATTTTAAGAATTGAATAGGTTGCCTGCATCTAAAGAATTTAGTTTCCCACACAAAATAGAACTCCTATTTTGGCCCAAACTAAATCACATGATTTTCTACTTCTTAAAGAGTCATATCCCCTAGTAATAGAAAACACAACGCAGTTAGGATATACAGCTTCACCATTTTAACAAAGTCTCCTAGAACTTCTAGAAAGGAAGCCTACAGCCCTTGAACTCCAGATATAGTAAAGCACATTATCTAAAAACAAGTTTTTCAGAACTATCACAATATTTAAAATTCCATTGCAGACAGAGAATAGCTAGTTCTCAAGAAGAATGGAAAATAACCTTAAAATTTTATCAAAAGAAGAGGAGATATGGTACAATATGCAAAAGTTAAGATGTGCATGGTTCATCATTTTTTATGGAAGTTTGGTCTTCTAAAAAATGAGTCTTGTTTTATGTTAAAAAATGCTGTGTGGAAGACCTCACTTCTACATAGTCGCTTCTATGTAACAAAATTAAACATGGAAGTGGGATGTTGAATTCCCACTTTCAAAAAACTCCCTGAAATAAAACATGCCACAAGAGCATGTTCAATATCAAGGAGTTTTTGAAAGTGGAGTTGAACGTCCCACTTCCGTATTTGATATCGCTATGTGGAAGGTTGCGTGGAAGCGGGGCCTTCCACACAACAATTTTTAACCTCAAAAAGGCCATTTTTGGATCACCTCCCTTCCATCAAAAATGATGGAAGTGCGATCTTCCATAGTTTGTTGGAGAATCCCTCCCGCTCCCAAAATCTTTGAGCGTCCATCACACCCTAAAAGTTCTCTAAAATTTAGATAGGATTTGGTTCAAAGGTGGGTTAGATAGTAGGTGGTCCAAGCATGGCTTTTGTGTTTTTGAAAATTAACATGGCTGCAATTACCAAAGCAGCATGTATGAAGTGAGCTCTCTATCTCTCTCTTTGATCAAAGCAACAAAATGAGGTTATCGGAAGAAAAAGTGTATAATAAGCCATTCAGTTTTTAGTACAAGGAGGTATCAAACTACATGTAAATTGGGTGGCTGAAGTTGTCCAGTATCTGGGGTCAAAAGCCTCAAGAAAACTTTTTAAGCTTTGTGACACTCCAAGCTATCGGATTTCAGATTTGATGGCTATAAGTGATTGTGATAGCTTTGTACCAAAAAAGAAAAAAATTTAAGCTTTGTGTCACTCCAAACTGTCGGATTTCAGATTTTTAAATGGTTAATAGTTTTTTAATGTGTTAGGTGGAAATAGAAGCCTAAACCTTAGCTGTGATACAAATAGTGCTACCACCAAAACCCCAATATCAAGTAGTAAATTAGTGAGGATTTGGCACCTAGCGTTTGATGAGAATAGCTCCTCAAGAAGCTCGACAATACTATTGCATAACTCTGCATTTCTCCTCTCGTCTCACGAATTTTCACATAAGACCATCGCAGTTGGTACCACCAGCAAAATCCATGAATGAGATGTTGACACGTGTCACATCACTCGTGTAACTTGAGGCTTTCTTCAACAACCAGAAATGCTTCCTTTTTCAAACCAATCCAATAAAAAACCATCCATAAATCACCAACCCATCGAAAAAAGGCATCGCATTAATTCAAAAAGGAAAAATAAAATGTGGTCCAAATAAACACTTGGAACAGACAGTTTGGTCATGCGGCCTATCGCCATCCAATCAATGCGGGACGAGTAATAGAGAGGAAATGAGACCGACCACAACATGAGAACACCCAGATTTTGGTTCCATCACCCTCTCCATCACCTCCAATAAATAACTTGAATGGTGATGACCCTCATGACCACATTTGTCACATAGTCATGAGATTAAAATACAGATAAACAACCAAAAAAAAGCATAGAAAATTAAGTATATTAGGAGCCTAACTAAAACCAAGGTAGCCAAAATTTATTTTTCACACCAGTAGATGGAAGAGGGATCAAAAACCAGCAATGGGTTTTGCAGAGTGGGGAGATCGAAACCAGTCATGGCCATGGTCATGGTTGCTTTCTCAAGTGCAGGAATGGTTCTCATGTCTCAGTTTGCCCTCAACCATGGCATGAACAATTTCGTCTTGGTCACTTACAGGCACGCCTTCGCAACCCTAGTCCTATTTCCCACCGCCTTCATTCTCGAGAGGTATGCCCTCAATCGTCATGGCCGTCGTCCGTTTAAGGTCCTTTAAAACCTTAATAAGCCATTATTGCACTAATCCTCAAATATACAGTCCTAACCAAAGGGAATCCATTAATATCATTATGATCGTCATCACCATCATCTTCATTTAGTGTTTGCATGTATGCAGGAAGGATGATAGACCGAAGCTTACCATGGCGATCTTCTGCTATCTTTTCTTGAGTGCGCTTCTCGGGCATGTATTACCATCCACATAAGTGAATTGTCATTTTAAGTTATGTGTTTTTGTATGTTTTGAAATTATAGTGATTGAACTGGTATGAATTTTGGGATTTGGATTGAACAGAATAACAATGGGTCTAAACCTTTACTACCTGGGCATGAACCGGACCTCAGCAACCTTCGCTTGTTCCTTCAACAACCTTGTTCCTGCACTTACCTTCTTCATGGCCTCGGTATTTAGGCAAGTAATACCATGTTGGGCTTGTACGTGATAGAGAGAGAAAGAAAGAGAGATCACAATTGACATTTATTTTGTATAATCGCCTGTGGGTGTTTGTGTGTATGTGTTGTATATGTGTGTGAGAGAGAGATGTTTTTTTTAAGTGGGGAGAGGGGGAGATATTGTCATCGTCAAAGCATTTTTTCAATTATTTGGGGTCAACTAGATAAATCATCGTCTGTCATTCTACTCTATCAAGGGTCATGCCCTCAATGAGGTTATAAATGCTCATATTTTTTCTCAAAATTTCCAACCATGTTCTTTTGGGCTTATCCCTTTATGTGTTTGGGCCTTCAACTTGAATCAACCCACATATCCGTATTCTAATGAGTCTGTGTTGCACATGCCCAACCCAACTAAATTTACATTCTCTGATCTTATCACCTATTAAAATTTAGAACCATACGAGGGGGAGAAATATGCTTAGAAAAATGTCATCTCACAAATAAGTGTTCATATGTGTATGTATATGTGTGAGAGAGAGCTTGAGAGTGAGGGAGAGAACAATTAATAATGGAAGGATTGATGGTTGGGTTTCAGAGTCGAAAGGGTCCGAATCAATGGGGCTGAGCACAGGGCAAAGATTGCAGGTACTGCAATATGCATCGCAGGAGCCATGATCCTAACATTATACAAAGGCTGCAGAGTCAAGCTGTGGGTTACCCATGATACCAGCAACAATTCCAAGGATTTGATGAAGGCCTCAAGGGATTCTTTAGATTGGACCATTGGAGGGATTATGCTTATGGCAAGCAGCCTCTGCTGGTCCGCTTGGTACATAATTCAGGTATCTTAATCAAAAATCAAACTCTCTCTCTGTCTCACCCCTTCCTTGATTATTCATCCGTTACAGGCCAGAATCAGTGAGAAATATCCAGCGAGCTTCTCTACGACCGCATGGACTTGTTTCTTGGGTGCCTTGCAATCCGCGGCTGTAACCCTGATCTTCGACCATGATTTCTCAGCTTGGAAGCTTGGGTTGGACATGAATCTCCTTACCGTAATCTACT
This sequence comes from Amborella trichopoda, assembly GCF_054954075.1. NCBI lineage: Eukaryota > Viridiplantae > Streptophyta > Magnoliopsida > Amborellales > Amborellaceae > Amborella > Amborella trichopoda. The sequence goes on along the minus strand of NC_142346.1, from coordinate 5,025,086 downwards.
CTGTAAGTTTATTCTTCTCTAAATAAAACTTCATAAGAATGACTCACAAATAGGTTGGCTTAGCTAGAAATTACTGCATACTCTTTGTTATCATCCTAAGTTTAGCTTTATTTCAACTATTAAATCATGTTCCTCCATTTACTTTATCAAGAGCCATACCTTGAGACTCCAGTACCCAAAAAAAAATCTTTTACAAAACTTAGCTCCAGTAAAAGACCATCTTTTGGGGATAGTTGTTTATACATGTTATATCAAAGTCACAACACTTGCATTACTTCATAAAGATAAATACTTACTTTTAACCTTTTTTGTTGAAATATTACAAAAAAAATACTTATGAAGCACTAAAATCCCACATTTGCCTTATTTAAAATATTGTAGGGATGTGTAATTTTTGATAGACCAATTTTGATAGTGGCGCTTTGAAAGGCCACACGACCATTCATCCACTAATGGACTAGCCATAGGTTCTCATGACTAGAGATTTCCTTGTCTATATATTTGAGTATGCTTTCACATGAATATATATATATATATATATATATATATATATATATATATATATATATGAGACCATTTATTTTTTGATATACCACAATTATTATTGACCATTAGATTTGAAATCAGATAGTTGAGTGTGCGATTATTTGGGCACAAAATCCAAAATAGAGTTTATCATATTGGACATGTCATATGGTTTCAGTAAAATAGAAGGGCATAATACCCATATAATTATATGATTCTGGACAGGGTTTGGTGCCATCAGGCATAGGCTTTTGCATTGTGTTTTGGTGTATAAGAAAGAGAGGACCATGCTTTGTCACTGTGTTCAGCCCCTTGATCCAAATCATAGTCGCAATCTTAAGCCCCATGATCCTAGCCGAACATCTCCATCTCGGAAGGTTCGTCACCCCCATCTACCAGTTTTCGATAAATCTCAAGCTAAATTTAATAAGTTTTATTTTTCATCAAGCCTCTTTTGATTTAAGAAGGGTTATGACCTTAAACTTTCCTTTAACCCATCCCATGCTCGAGTAAAAGGGCATAATTGTGTTAAGTAGACAGCCAACGTAAAATTTTATCAAAACCTATCAGTTGACCCCAATTAATTGGAAAAAGGCTAAAACAATAATGTTGATCATTGAAACATCTTTTCAACTATTTGGGGTCGCCTAAGTTTTATTTTTAAACTCTATAATTTATTTTGATGAATTTTCTCAGTATTTTAGGAGCAGTTCTCATAATTGGGGGCCTATACGCTTTCGTATGGGGCCAAAGCAAGCAGCTCCTCGACCAGCCAGACCAATGTACGGTGCAGGATATCGAACCAGGGGAACCACGAAGCTAGAAAGTCCGAAGTGGATACCATGACACGTGTACGGATAGAAATCGGGGCTAAAAGTAAAGAGTGCGATGATGATCACGTTTCGCACGCTTGATAGTTGTAACGGCCACTCACGCCATATAAAAGGGCTTGCGTGGTGTTTCTTTTCTGAAAGGCTCGAAGATGACCAAACTACCCTGCAAGTATTTAGACATGACAAGGATACCCTTATTTTTCTTAAAGTGCCTTCACTTCTGTTTGTTGTATTTGTAAATTTTGGACCTAGATTGCCGGGGATTCAAAGCGGAAATGTAAAGGGGTTGTGGATTGATTATAATGTATTACTTAATATTTTTCGATGGAAATATGAAAATTGCATTGTTTTTCTCCCTAGGAGGGTGCTTCAAACCCATAATTTGAAATATACCCAAAAATTAAAAAGAAAAAAAAAAAATTTTATATAAGGTTGCAACTTTAAAAATGTAAGATTAAAGATGCACCTCAAAAATTTACTAGAAAAGATTGTTTTAAAGTTGAAAAACCCTCTAATTGATTATCTGGATATTGAGATGTATGAATATGGATAAAAAAATATGATTTTGAGTCTTAAAAATAGTGCATCTTACAACATATTATCTAGACTGTCTATTTTCACGGTTTCCATACATTTATAGATCTACTTGATTTTAACTATTTTTTAAGTTAAAATTTTATAATTAGATATGAAAATCGATTTTCATATAATCCTAAGAATTGCTTATGCCAAAAGTACATATTATGATAAACTTTGGAGTGTGCCTTAATTGGATTGTTTATAGTTGCAACCTTGTAGAAATCACACCCAAAAAAAAAAAAAGTTAAACTTGAACTGTGCGTCTCTCACCCAAAACCAATATATCAATGTAGGCTGCACCTTCTACTGCTATGTAAACTTGCTCTTATTGGTAATGATCTAAGCATATAAATGAGCTTCATCATCCAACTGTGTATGATTATTTTTTAAAGTGTTAGTGAAAATGGAGGCCATGAATTTTAACTGGGGCCCAAGTGGTACTACCACCACAACCCCAGCCCCATTATTGACAATGGATGATTCTTTGATGCTCACAAATGAAAATGCTACGCTATGCTAAGAGAGTAGGCCAACAATGTTTTATATGTCCATTGTAGAACACATTTTTTTTCTTTTTAGGTAGTACAACAGCAAGCATTGAACTTAGCATTAACGTCAACTAGAACCTTTTCCATGTCAAAAGGTAATTTATGAGGGTTATATAGCAATATATTTCTATATAGATTTTAAATTCTGATCCGCTATTTTGCTCTATCCAGGGTCATACCTTCAACGCATAAGTAGCTACATCTCTTTTATTAATTTCAACCATGTCCTTATGAGCTTAATATAAAATAGGAAAATGTTTATATAAGCTTGCAACCATATATGTAGAATTATGGATGCACCTCAAAAATCCATCGGAAAAGATAGTTTTAATGTTGAAAAACCCTTTGATTGATCATCTCGACATCGAGATGTATGACCATGAAAAATAAAACGTTTTTTACTCTAAAAAATAGTGCATTTTAAAATATATTATCTACACTATCCATTTTAAAGATTTTCATATGTTTATACATCTACTTGATTTTAACCATTTTTTAAATTTAAAATTTTATAATTAGATATAAAAATAGATTTTCAGATTATCTTAAGAACATTTTATATCAAAAGTATATAACATGATAAAATTTGAAGGTGCATCTTACCTCTACAGCTACGGATGCATCCGTATGCTAACTACACCCTATAAAAACATAAAAAGTTTATATAAACATGCTAACTTATAATGTAGAACTACGGATGCCCCTTAAAAATCTATTGGAAAAGGTAGTTTTAATATTGAAAAACACTTTGATTGATCATCTCAATATCGAGATGCATGACTATGAAAACTAAAAAGATTTTAAGTATCATAAATAATGCATTTTACAACATATTATCTACACCGTCCATTTTCAAGATTTTCATATGTTTATAGATCTACTTAATTTTAACTATTTTTAAAATTTAAAATTTTATGATTAGATATAAAAATAGATTTTGAGATAATATTAAGAACATTTTACATCAAAATTATATACCATGATAAAATTTGAATATGCACCTTACATCTACACCTACGGTTGCGTCCGTATGCAAACCGCACCCTAAGCTATGACTTAACATAAGAAATGTGGCGATATGGTCATAAATAGAAGGGATGACTGGGGTATTTCGAAAATACGTAGCGGTATTCTCGTCATGTGGAAGACCTTGGGATGGGTTTCATGTCTCCGTCCCCGTGTTAAATGGGCGCGTGATATATGCATCCTTCTCGTGACAATTTCACCATCTACATTGATATTCCATCTTTTCTTTTTAACTCGAGTACGCCAATGGCGTATGGCATATTGATGCGTGAGTATTCTATACATATGCTCCCTCGGGGAAAGAGAGTTATTTTCGATATAGAATTATGAGATCCACTAGACAAACACCACACGAGTATTTTCGCAAAAAAGATTTTAAGTTCTTATATACTTAGATCTGACCATCTAAATATTTAATAAACTCTATTTAGATCTAATGATCTAAAAATAATAATAATAATAGTAATGTCCATTTAACCTTGGAACATTAGTTTTCTGAGCAAGTGTTTAAAACATCCCCAGTGTAAATCAAAACCGCCCAATCCAAATTAGGAATCATCTAATAGCAATCCGGTTCTTAGGCTGGATCGGTGTTTTATTTAGATTCCCATGCCATGTCTTTCTAAATTGAAAATACTTATAAATATTTTTCTACAGGAAAAAGTATACATAAGGTTGCAACTTTAAAATATAGAATTAAAGATATACCTCAAAAATCCATCAGGAAATGTTGTTTTAATATTAAAAAACCCTCTAATTAGTCTTCTTGACATTGAGATGCATAAATATAAATAATAATAATAATAATGAGTCCCAAAAATAATACATGTTGCAACACATTATCTCGTAGCCTAAAATGGAATTAACGTAAAATTATAAAGAAGTGTATATTCTACTCACTAATGATCATGCGACTCACAGCGTCTTAGTATGGCTACCATTAGATCCATACGTATTGTATCATCATCAGCATCGGATCCTTTTGCCAACCCCTACGTGTTGTATATCACCCAAAATCCAGTCCAAATTATTTAATATTATGGGTTAATGTAAGATTCTCTTACTTACTATACAAATTATGAAAAATGTGATTGTCTTAAACTTTAGGGAAAGGATTTGATCTACCGAAGAATAGGGCACTTACCGGTCATTCGATCAAAAACTTAGGATTGCAAAACATATTTTTTGAATAAATAAATAAATAATTTGAGAAAAAAAAAAATTGAGTTTTTAAAAGCCTAGATTTTATCATCCACAAAATACAAAATAAATGTTGTCTTTGCACCGATGTTATGTGAGATTTCAACATATCATTCTTAGATTTTTTTTATTTCCTTTTGTGTGTTCATCATGCGATGAGAGGTGGTATGCAAAGGTTTTTTTTTTAAAGTAAAAGGTGAGAGGTGGTATGCAAATTTATTTTTTTAAGTAAACAATATATCTATATATATATATATATATATATATATATATATATATATAGAGAGAGAGAGAGAGAGAGAGAGTTGAGACTCTAAACAATCAAATTGGAGCCTATCACAAAAAATTGACTAGAAGAGGTTGTTTTGATGTCCAAATATTCTCAAATTGATCATCTCGACATCAAGATGCATGGACATGAGAAAAAAATAGATTTCAATTTTGGAAATAGTATATTTTTGTAACGCATTTTTGGACCGTCAATTTTCAAGATTTTCAAGTTTTCATAAATCTGTCGATCTACACTATTTTTGAAGCTTTAAACTTTATAAATAATGGTGAAAATATATTTGAAGGCTATCACAAAGATTTACAATATTGAAACCACATTTCCCGACACTATTTGAAGGTAGGCTCTAATTTGATTGTTTAGAGCCTAGGCTCAATACAAACCCCACCCATATATATATATAAATATATATATATATATATATATATATATATATATATATATATATATATATATAATGACAATCTGGACATTCAGGGACCCAGCGTTTTCCCTAAGCGGCTCTTCCTGGCCTTGGCGGTACTTTGCAATAGGCTTTCCCTTGTCTCTTGCCTTAACTCTCGGACCAACTTTCTAGGATGTAAAATTTATCTTGGTATCTTACTAGTAAAAATGCAACTTCATCTCAAACACTTAAAGTAAAAAATAAGGAACAAATAATCATCAATGACATTGAAGAAAATATCCAAAATTGGAATATACCAAAGGTACCAATCCATGACATTTATAATAAGGGATCATTCAAATTTAAAAGGGCTATGCCATCAAGACAGTAGAAGAAAGTCTATCTGTAACTCAACATCAAGAAGATTTTCAACTACTATCAAAGAAAGTTATTGAAAAACACAAAGAAAATAATTACAAATATGTACATATTGGTTTAATCCAAATAGCAGTGAAACCTTTGACCCGATTAGGGTTGAACACCTCTGTGCTTGTATGCCTAAGAGATACAAGACACAATATTTTCACAGACTCGCTACTTGGCGTGGTTGAATCCAGCCTATGTAGTGGTCCAATATATTTTAATTGTTTTCCCAATTTTTCTGTTTCTTTGACTAACCCAAATATATTAGATATACTAACAATAAATCTAAAAACACATGGTTTTAATATGATGCATGGTTCTCAAAACTTAGCAATAGTATATAGAATATACTACAAAGTCATGAATACCTTATGTCCAAATATTATGAAAATTGATCAAAAAGATTAAACCATATTATTCCAAACAAATATGGAAAAATCCAATATGATTGTTCCTAAAACAATAAAATGGTCAGATATTATTTTACCACAGTCATGGGCATTACAATATGCCAATCAACCTCAACAGGTTCCTCAAAACCATATTCCAAACCAGATAATAGAACATCCTGATGGAAATATTGAAATAAAATTTCAACAATTACAAGTTCAAGATGATATTAATATTCATAGGAAAAAGAATATAAAACATAAAACACCAAGTAGAAAATCATATTCTCATAATCCGAATGTGATAATACTACCTTCTCCTAGTCAACCTTCTTCATCCATACCTAGTTCCGATTTACAATTCCAAGGAACCCGGAGAACAACAGATCCTGTTGTTATTCCCACATACACTCCTGAATCTAGTATAGCAAATACTCCTGAACCTAGTTCAAAAGATTTACAAGATTTCCAAATATTAACTTTACAAATAGAAGATGATATAGAAGAAGACAATCAATATGATCAATATTCAGATGAATATATAGCAGCATATTTAGCAGCCAAATTAGAAAGAAAAAGGAGAAAAGTTAATAAAGAATATATCAGGAAAGATTATTTATCTGAAGAAAATAAACATATTAGAGAATGGTATCTAAAAACATTTCAACCCAGATTAATGGAATTAATGCACAAAAAATATAACAAATTCCTGAAGAAAGAAAGATTAAATAAAGGATTTTTTATATGGTTAAAAGAAATATGTATTGAATATATAATTATTATTCCCTCATTTGAAAAAATTCAAACAATAGAAGAGAAAACTTATATCAGTACAGATGGTACTACCACGGCTAGTACACATCCACCTGAAAAAAGTATATTATACTCAAAGCAGCTATCCCAGTTAAGGATGAGCCTACACAGCCTCAATCATTATATGATATAATTGCTACTCCATATAAAATCTTACCCAAAGAACTTGGTCAGAAACAAGAGCTAATTCCTGATATTGTAGAACAAAACAATTATACAAACTTATATATGCAATCTTTAGGTAAACAAGCAGAAAGAATATAAAGACTTGTTACCAAAGAACAGCCTTCTGCTACAGTCATACCAAAGGCAGTTTTGTTCAAACCACCTCCAGAATTAAATAAAAATAAATTTCATCTTGGAGATAATAATAAATCCTTAATGGATCAATTAATATCAAAATCATCTCAATTAGATATTAAAGGAATACCTTCCCCCAAAATAAATATTCCTCCTCCAACTATTACCAATATACCACCTGAGTCCTCAGACAAAGGCAAAGCAAAATTACCTGAGCATGAAACAATGATGCTTCAGGAAGAAGAACCAATTATAGAAGATACTATCCAAAATCAAGAAAAAGCATTTATGGATACTACCCCTATTTCTGAAACCATAAACAGGATAGCCTATGGAAAATATTGGAAACCAATAACAGCTTTACCATATCACAAAAGACCTACACCTGTTGATATACAAATGGAAGAAGATGCCATATAACAGGCAGTATCATACTCAGGAAGGTCAATAGTAAATTGGCAAATAGATGGACTATCTGAATTAAAGATATTAGATGTCATGAGGCATATGACAATGTATGCTTCTGCTAATAAAATGGCAGGCAACCCGGATCAAGAGGTTGCAAAAGCAATAGTCAATGGATTTACTGGTTGGTTAAGAGGTTGGTGGGATTTCTATGTAGATGATGAAACAAAACATAGAATCCTCAATAATACTAGACAATGGACGGCAAGAAATGAACAAAACCAAGAAATAATATATACGGAGAGTGATGATGTCAACACTCTAATATATACCATTACACTTCATTTTGTAGGCAGTACAGCTTTACTAGCAGCAAGATCGAAAGATCTGCTATCTAATCTACGCTGTCCTACCCTATCTCATTATAAATGGTATAAAGATGTATTTTTCTCAAGATTATTAATAAGAGAAGATTGTCAGCTAGACCACTGGAAATATAAATTTATAGCTGGTCTACCATATTTATTTGCTGAGAAAGTCAAAGAAAGACTAAGGAAAAACATAATGGAATTATTGTTTATTCTTCACATACACTTGGAAAACTCTCCGCAGAAATATGTGCTTAAGGTTTAGCCTTATGCACAGATATAAAATTAGAAAGACAATTAGATAAACAAAAAATCACTAAGCGAAAAGAGCTTGGTGACTTCTTTGAACAATTTAGTTATTACCTTGATAAGAAAAATATGCCTTACAATTTATATAAGCAAAAGAAAAAATATAAAAAGGAAAAATATAAATCCAAAAATAAAGAGAAAGATAGGAAATATTATAAAAAATCTAAAAGGAAATTAATCATTAAATTTTCTCCCAATACAAAGAAAAAGAGAAAATTACCAGTTTGTTATAAGTGTGGTAAAGTAGGACATTATAAGCACCAATGTAAATTAAAAAAGAAAATAGAAGCTTTACAGTTAGATGAAACAATAAAATCAAAATTATATCATATATTCAATTATGATTCTTCATCTTCTACTTCTACTGATTCCCATATAAATCAGATCCACGATGATGATCTCATGTGGACAGCATCTTCTGAGTCCAACAATTCTACAGAAATAGAATCATCTAGCTCACAAACTAATGATTGCAGTTGCCCAATATCAACACATAATGTTCACACACTTACCCAAGAAGATAATTTCATTCTAGATATTATTGAAAAAATTATTGATCCAGATGAAAAAAGAGCTATCATCACTCAATTTATCTCTATCACAAAAAATAAAGCAAAATCACTTCCTATCAATAAATCTCCTGATGAATATAACTTTGCTTCAATAATGAAAAGAGTAAATGACCAACACACTTCTCAACAAAAAGAACCTACCATTTTAGATCTCAAAAAAGAAATCAAAGAAATAAAGACTGAAATAGTTAAATTAAAAAATAGAATTAAATCATTGGAATTACAACAAATATCTCAACAAGATTCAGAAACAGATGAAATAGATTTGGATGAATTAATGAAATATGATCCAAATCCATCATCAGATATCCCTGAATCCTCAGATATCCCTGAATCCTCAGAAGCCAAAATAGTACCCATTCCTTCTGTCAATTTAATAGATAAAATAGTGGTACAAAAATGGTTTGTCCATGTTAAGATTATTGTTGCTAAAGATTATAGTTTTGAAACATCAACCCTAATAGATTATGGTGCTGATTTAAATTGTATCAATGAAAGACTTGTACCTTCCAAATATTTTGACAAAACTACTCAAATATTAAATACAGCCGATGGAAGCAGATTATTTATCAAATATAAACTATCCAATGCGTCGGTATGTAACAATCATCATTGTATTGATACACCATTTATAATGGTAAAAGGATTAAGCCAATCAGTAATCTTAGGAGTTCCATTCCTTACCTTGTTATATCCTTTAACCATAGATGAAACAAGAATATCTTCAACCATTCAACATATTCCAATGCATTTTAATTTTATCCATAAACCAAAAGTAAAAGAGCTAAATAATGTGAAAAGTCAATTAAGAGACAAAGAAAGATTTCTTTGCACTCTTAAACAAGAAATTAAATATAAGGTTATAGAAGAACAATTACAAACTTCTTCAATACAACAAAAGATTCAATCATTACAACAACAAATAGAAACTTCAATATGCAGTGAGCATCCTAATGCTTTTTGGGAAAGAAAAAAGCATAGTATCAGTTTACCATATGAACAAGGATTTGATGAAAAACAAATACCTACAAAAGCTAGACCAATACAAATGAATATTATCTGACTAGATATGTGCCGAAAAGAGATTGATGAGCTTCAACATAAAAAACTTATAAGACCAAGCTCCTCACCATGGAGCTGTGCAGGCTTTTATGTTAATAAAAATGCTGAAAAAGAACGAGGAGTTCCTAGACTTGTTATTAATTATAAACCTTTGAATAAAGTTTTGAAATGGATAAGATATCCTATTCCCAATAAAAAAGATTTATTAGAAAGAGTTGCCCAAGCTTGTATATTTTCTAAATTTGATATGAAGTCAGGATACTGGTAAATACAAATTCAAGAACAAGATAAATATAAAACGGCTTTCAATGTTCCATTTGGACAATATGAATGGAATGTTATGCCATTTGGACTTAAAAATGCTCCATCAGAATTCCAGAAAATAATGAATGATGTTTTTAATGCCTATCATCATTTTATGATCGTTTATATTGATGACGTATTAATATTCTCTGAATCAATAGATCAACATATAAAACACATTAATACTTTTATACACGCTGTTCAGAATGCTGGATTAGTCGTTTCAGCCAAAAAGATAACATTATTCAAAACCATTATAAGATTTCTTGGACATATGATCCATCATGGAACTATCATTCCCATAGATAGATCCTTACAATTTGCTAATAAATTCCCCGATCAAATACTTGATAAAAAGGAACTTCAACGGTTCCTAAGGTGTTTAAATTATGTTAGTGATTTCTATCCTAATCTTGCTTTAGATTCTAAACCTTTATATAATAGACTCAAAAAGAATCCTCCACCATGGACGAATATTCACACTCAAGCAGTCCAGGTAATAAAAAGCAAGGTAAAGACATTAGACTATCTCTCCCTTCCCCATCCAACTGCTTTCAAAATTATAGAATGTGATGCTTCTGATAAAGGATTAGGTGGAATTCTAAAACAACAAATTGATTCTCAAGAACAATTACTTCGTTATACTTCAAAAGCTTGGAATACTACTCAATTAAATTATTCTATGGTCAAAAAAGAACTATTAGCTATAGTTCATTGTGTTACTAAATTTCAAAGTGATATTTTAAATCAACATTTCTTAATACGAACTGACTGCAAAGCAGCCAAAGATATCTTGCATAAAGATGTTCAAAATTTGGTTTCTAAACAAATATTTGCTCGATGGCAAGCAATTTTATCTGCTTTTCATTGTTCCATCGAACACCTTCCCGGGTCATCCAATTCTCTCCCTGACTTTTTAACCCGTGAATTTTTGCAGGGGGGCAACACTGACTCCAACGACAAAACTCCTCTATCCCTTGCATTGCAATTGTTCGAGGAGAATAAAAATAATAGTAATATATCACTTTTACTTTCACCTACTATAATGGGTTCTCGAGGCAATTCTCACCGAGATAAACAGCCCATGAGAAATATAATACCATACGAAGGGGAACCATCGCCTTTGGCAACAAGGTCACCTTCACAATCACCTATTCACCAGATTACCTACCCTGAAGCTACAGCTTCAAAACCCATATATTCTCCAGCCCAGACCAAGTCTTCTCAACAACCCAATATACCAAAATCCTCCTATATAGAAAGATCCTGTCTCATGGATATCACTATCGATGAGAAACATATTCATTCTGAGCCAAGAAACCTTGCTCCTATATATTTACTCAACCACCTTAACCCTTCCAATGGGGTTAAAACAAGAGAGTATTTTGAGGCCATTCTCATGGAAACGGGATCCATTTCCGTTGTCCACTACTACTAACAAAATACTAGGACCATTGCATACTCTAAAGTCCAAATAAAAAATATACTTTCCTATGAAGAGTGGGGTTGCAATCCCGCGTACGGAAAGAAATTACATAACCCAGATTTTTCATACAAATATTATAAGTATGCCGAATATATAGAGGCAAGGCACAAGTTTTTCTACTATCAAAACTCTCATAATACACACAGCTGGTATATCCAGTTTAGACTACCTATTTTTTAAAGATTCCCCACCTGGTTCAAACATTGGTTTTTTTGTGTGGGGTTCAACTTTTCAAATTTTACCTCCTGCTTTCAAAAAAGTGCAGGACCAGTTCCAAGAATATAACCAGGCTGACCAATCCATTGATATCCATTTGTACTTCATATCCCTATACCAAATCCCTTGGATAATGAAATGGGATTATTCAATATCCCCTGATACTACTGGAGATTATTCATACATCCCCAGACTTGGAAAAACCATATCTGTCAAGTGGTGGGACATTTTCAATATGGACCCCACATCACTTACACCTAAAAGAATACCACCAAAAACTCCTGAAAATCAACCAAGCCAGCATACAGCCAATACATGTTTTGATTTCCCAACATATCTCAGAAACATGCTTCAGTCCAACCCTAATGCCTCTAAAGAAACATTAAAACAACAGATGAGAGAAATCTTTGCTGAAGCTGGGAAAAAATCAGTTTCCTCAGAAGAAACAGTGCAATCATTACCTTTAAACACCAACCAACATGTCAATCTCCCCATAGAAGATCCGGACGAAGAATCTGACCCAGAAGAAGATCCGGATGAATTTAGCCAAAGACCATAAAGAAGACTGCATCAATAATTACACCGACAAAATAGTCTCTATCAACAAGATTGGCTACCGACGCAAAACGACAAAGACTGTTTTCACCACCGACGCAAGAAGACAAATACTGTTCCACAATACTGTAGCCACTCACCAAAAAGACAAGAAGATGGCCGACAAAAAACACTGTAGCCGACAAAAAATACTGTAGCCACTTGGCAACCGACAAAAATAAGCACTGTACAAAGATGCTCTGTCGGCAGCTTTTCTTTTTAAATTTTTGTTTTTTCTTCTTTGAGTCATGTTAGTCTACTTTTCTTTTTGCTTTAAGTCATCTCACCCTCCTTTACGTCTTATCCATCTCTTTTTGCTTCGGTTGCTTCATCACGAAGTAACTTACCTCTGCCTATAAAAGGCCCTGAGTCCTTCCATTCAAGGCAGGTCGCAATATCTGCCTCTTCTCTTCTCTTCTCTTCCCTTCTCCTCTCCTTCTCCGCTGTTGCTCAGACTTCTTCACCCTTCTCAGACTTCTTCACCCTTCTCAAACTTCTTCACCCTGCTCAGACTTCTCAGACTTCTTCACCCTGCTCAGACCTCACCCTGTTCAAACCTCTTCATGCAACCAAACATACAAGCTACCTTGACCTCGTAGCTCCAATATGCAGGTTCAATCTCTTCTTTCTCTTTGAATTTATGTGTGACTGCAATATTACATCCCTTCCTTCCTACTGTCCAAAACAATGGAAATTATTTTCCAGCTACTGTATACGCCGTCAGTAAGTCTCCATCCTCTTCTTCAGTTCTTTACTCTTCTTTGTTTTTAAGTTGTTTTTCTTCCATGTTACTTTATTTCCTTCTTCTAGATTTCTGTTTTATGACAATAGTATAATTGTAATAGTTTGCCAATAGTGTGCTAGTGTGATTGTAATAATTTGTATCAATAAAGTTTTATTATGAAAGTTTCATTATGCAATTTAAAATACTGTTTAGTATCAAAGTAAGAGAATTTACATATGCTCAATGGTTAGTAATAGATATTTCTATTGTTCCATTTCTTTGTATGATATTATTTGTACTTAATTATTATAGAATCCTACAAGGATTGATTAAATACAATAATATTCTATTCACTTATTTACTTTAATAATTTCATCTCTGAAAAAGATTTCAGAAAAATAAAGTCATAAAAAAGTTCAAGAATTAAGATCATAAAGACAGTACTGTAGATCCGGGCCGAAGATATATATATATATATAAGATATTTCAAAACGCTTATAGGCGAAAATGAACAGTGATTTCACCTACCCTCATCACTGCCTAAAATTTATCGCACGATAACGATTATATGGTAGTATTTTGTTTTTCACTTTTTTTTCTACAAATTGGAATGACCTAAAATTTTGGACGTGTGTTCATCAAACATAAACAAATCATCAAAAAAAATCAAAAAAATATTTTACATGAAAACAATGATCAAAATACCCCCAAAAGATTTCGAAGGTATTTTGATCAATTTAGTTTTCACGAATTATTTTTTTGATATTTTTATTAGATGTACCTCACTAAAATGTATATAGGCTCTAAATTTCAAGTCATTCGGATTTGTAGAAAAAAAATAAAAAATAAAACACTATGAGACTATATATATATATATATATATATATATATATATATATATATATATATATATCAGTGCATCACCACGTTCAAAAAAAAAAAATTCTAAACTTTGATCTAGTTAATGAGATTGCAATCACTCTTATTTGTAAACAAATATCTCCAAAGTTTAAAAAAAAAATTTCTAAACTTTGATCTGGTTAATGACATCACCATCACTCTTGTTTGCAAACAAATATCTCCATATTCTCTTCTTTTTTTTTTCTAAACATGGAGTTATTCCAACCCCGTTACCGCTTTAAATATATTTTATAACCTAAACAAATATGAGAAATATATGTTCTTTCTAAACTCAATCACTTGTCTCTTTTCATTTAATATACCCCAAAGTTCTCTCTTTCTTTCTCTTACTGCTTGTTTTCTCCAGTGTTTATCCAAATACTTCTCTCTCTTTGTGTTTATCCAAACACCTCTCTAACCTCTCACCACCCAGCACCTCTCTCCTCTCATGTTTATTTGAACACCTCTCTCTATTTGTGTTTATCAAAACACCTCTCTCTCTTCTCGGGTAACCTCTCACCACCAAACACCTCTCTCTTTATGTTTATCCAAACGCATCTTTTTCTCTCTGTATACTTACTATGTATTTTGCGATAACCTCTCACTACCAACACCAAACACCTCTCTTTCTCTCTTTGTGTTTATCCAAACACCTCTCTTTCTTTCCGTACCAACACCAAACACCTCTCTTTCTTTTCGTACCAACACCAAACACCTCTCTCTCTATCTTTGTGTTTATCCAAACATCTCTCTTTCTCTCTATATACTTACTGTGCATTTGGAGGAGAGAGAATAAAGGGAGAGAGATGGGAAATATAGAGCGAGCGAGAGGAGAGAGAGTAAAGGGTTCTCTCTCTTAGTATACTTACTGTGTATTTTGGATGAGAGAGATGGGAAACATGGAAACAGAGCGGGAGGAGAGGGGCAGAAGGGTTAGAGATTGGAAAGACAACGAGAACTTTGGAAAGATGGCTTTTAGAAAAAGCATATCTTTTTATATTTATTTGGATAAAAAATATAGGTTTAAAATAAAATAGGGATTAGAAAAAATAAAATCTACAATTTTTATGTTGAAGATATCATTTAAAATCTTGAATCTATTGTGAAATGAAATCTAAAAATATGTGATATCGAAATATTTTTCCTAAAAGTAAATAGCTACTTTATATAGTTTTCACTCTACACTAAAACATTCTGAGTCCACTGTATATACTAAAACATTATGAGTCTCACTATACACTGAAACATTATGTGTCCACTGTATATACTAAAACATTACGAGTCCCCTGGACGAAAGTGTGTGATTGGAAAACAAGCTATTGGCACTTGAAATAACAACATAAAGAAAGGCAGATCTCCTAATATTCAATCAAGTGAAAACATATGAAAGGCTTGGATGTGAGTTGGGCATATGAGAGGGTTGGGTGAATTGGCTTAGTCACTTAGGGGTCGTTTGCATCCTAGGTTATCCAAAACCACAGGGTATCTTGCATAAAAAAAATGAGTTAAACCAAAATCTTGTTTTGTGTAACCATGTAAAGAGGGAATACAGCTTGTGACAATATTATTTTCATACTAGAGCTGCTCATTTTATTAAATACAATTAATTATGCCAAAATATCTGTACAAATTAGAGAGAGAAACCACCTCAAATTTTAAGTTTTAGAGAGAGAATGTATTTTAAAATTTTAAAAAGATAAACTATATCAAAATTTAAAGAGAAAAACTACTAAAAAAATTTTAGAGAGAAAAACTATATCAAATTTCAAGTTTTAGAGAGAAAGTATCTTAAGAATTTAGATAGAGAAACTATATCATATTTTAGAGAGAGATTACCTAAAAAATTTAGAGAGAACCCTTCTTAAAAAATTTAGGGAGAGAAATTATATCAAGTTAATAAATTTTAGATCAATAAAAGTTTCTTAATATTTAAGAGAGATAAAATATATCAAAATCTAGAGAGAGAAACTATCTGAATTTTTTAGAGAAACTATTTTAAGAATTTCAGAAAGCATAACTATATCAAATTTGAATTTTTAGAGAGAGAAAGTATCTTAAAACTTTAGGGAGCAACTAATCAAATTTTAGAAAGAGAGATTACTTGAAAAATTTTAGAGAGATGAACTATCTCAAAATTTTTAGATAGAGAAAGTATCTCAAATTTTAAGTTTTAGATAGAGAAAGTATCTCAAAATTAAATAGAGAGAAACTATATCAAATTTGAGAGAGAGAAATCATCCAAAATTTTTAGACATAGAAACTATCTTAAAATTTTAGAGAGAGAAACTATCTCAATTTTCAAGTTTTAGAGAGAAGACATGTCTTAAAATTTCAAAGAAAGAAACTATATCAAATTTTAGAGAGAGAAATTACTTGAATTTTTTTAGAGAGAAAAACTATCTCAAATTTCAAGTTTTAGATAGGAATTAATGCGAAATTTTAGAGAGTGAAACTATGTCATATTTTAGAGAGAAAATTTACCTAAATTTTTTAGAGAGGAAATATTTGAAAAAATTTAGTGAGAGAAACTATTTTAACATTTCAAGTTTTAGAAAGAGAAAGTATCATAAAATTTTAGATATATAAACTATATCAAATTTTAGAGAGAGAGTCTATCGGAAAAAAAATTTAGGAAAAGAAACTATCTCAAAATTTGTGGGGAGAGAAATTATCTTAAATTTCAAGCTCTAGAGAGAGAAAGTATCTTAAACTATTAGAGTGAAAAAATATCTAAATTTTTAGAGAGAGAAACTATTTCAAAAATTTTAAAGGGAAATCATCTCAAATTTTAAGCTTTAGAGAGATAGAGTATATTAAAATTTTACAGAGAGAAACTATCGAAATTTTTTTTAGAGAGTACTTAAAAATTTTATAGAGATAAACTATCTCAAATTTTAAGTTTTAGATAGAAAAACTGCATCAAAATTTAGAGAGAGAAACAACTTGAAACTTTTTAAAGAGAGAACTATCTCAAAAATTTTAGAGAGAGAAATTATATAAAATTTGAAGTTTAAGAGAGAAAGTATATGAAAACTTTAGATAGTGAAACTATATCAAGTTTTAGATAGTGAAATTACTTAAAAAAGCTTCGAGAGATAAACTTTCTCAAAAAAATTTAAGAAACTTTTTCATAATTAAAGTTTTAAAGAGGGAAAGTATCTTAAAATTTAGTGAGAGAAACTATATCAAATTTTAGAAAGAGAAACTACCTAAAAAAATTTTAGATAGAAACTATTTCAAAAATTTTAGAGAGAGACATCTTAACTCATGGAATTTCAAATTTTTAGAGAGAGAAACTATCTCAAAATATTTGGAGATAAACTATATCAAATTTAAAGTTTTAGACAATTTTCTCTCTAAAAATGTTAATTTAGTTTTTCTCTCTAACGATTTTAAGTAGTTTCTGTGTTGCCCGAGTTTAGTGCATTTTTTTAAAAAAAAATGAAGAAGAATATGTATATCTAGTGTGAAGTTTTTTAACATCAAATAGTCAATGGCGTGTTGGTTATGTTGTGGGGACATTGCTGCGATTTTTTTTAAAGCTTTTATGAAATAAAAAAAATGGCAAGGTTTTATAAAACAGGGATGTTCTACCGGGATTAGAACCTTGACTAAAGCTTCTATGAAATAAAAAAAAAAAAAAAAGTGGCAAGTTTTTATAAAAACAAGCTTTTATGAAATTAAAAAAGTGACAAGTTTTTATAAAAACGGGATGTTCAGCCGAGATTCAAACCCTGACTAAAGCTTCTATGAAATAAAAAAAAAAAGTGACAAATTTTATAAAAACAAGCTTCTATGAAATAAAAAAAGTGACAAGTTTTTATAAAAACGGGATGTTCTGCCGGGATTCGAATCCTAAATAAAGCTTCTACGAAATAAAAAAAAAAAGTGACAAGTTTTTATAAAAACAAGCTTCTATGAAATAAAAAAAGTGACAAATTTTTATAAAAACAAGATATCGTGCTGGGATTCAAACCCTGACTAAAGCTTCTATGAATTTAAAGCTTCTATAAAATAAAAAAAGTGACAAGTTTTTATAAAAACGGGTAGTTCTATCGGCATTCAAACCCTGACTAAACCTTCTATGAATTTAAAGCTTCTATGAAATAACAAAAGTGACAAGTTTCTATAAAACGGGATGTTCTGCCGGGATTCGAACCCTGACTAAAGCTTCTATGAAATAAAAAAAGTGACAAGTTTTATGAAAACAAGCTTCTATGAATACAAAAACAAGCTTCTATGAAATAAAAAAAGTGACAAGTTTTTATAAAAACAGGATGTTATGCAGGATTCGAACCCTGATTAAAGCTTGAAATAAAAAAAGTGACAAGTTTTTATAAAAACAGGATGTTCTGTCGGGATTCGAACCTGAGTAAAGCTTCTATGCAATAAAAAAAGTGATAAGTTTTTATAAAAACAAGCTTTCTATGAAATAAAAACAATGACAAGTTTTTATAAAAACGGGATGGTCAGCCAGGAATCGAACCCTGACTAAAGCTTCTATGAAATAAAAAAAGTGACAAGTTTTTATAAAAACGGGATGTTCTGCTGGGATTCGAACCCTGACTAAAGCTTTTATGAAATAAAAAAAGTGACAAGTTTTTATAAAAACAAGCTTCTATTAAATAAAAAAAGTGACAATTTTTTATAAAAATATGATGTTCTGCCAAGACTCAAATCCAAACTAAAGCTTCTATGAAATAAAAAAAAATGATGAGTTTTTATAAAAACGGGATGTTCTACCAGGATTCGAACCCTGACTAAAGCTTCTATGAAATAAAACAAGTGACAAGTTTTTATAAACACAAGCTTCTATGAAAAAAAAAAAAAAGTGACAAATTTTTATAAAAATGGGATGTTATGCTCGAATTCGAATCCTGACTAAAGCTTCTATGAAATAAAAAAAGTGATAAGTTTTTACAAAATGGGGATCTTCGGCTGGGATTCGAACTCTGACTAAAGCTTCCATGAAATAAAAAAAAGTGATAAGTTTTTACAAAAGGGGGGATGTTCTGCCGGGATTCGAACCTTGTCTAAAGCTTTTATGAATTTAAAGCTTCTATGAAATAAAAAAAGTGATAAGTTTTTATAAAAACAGGATGTTCGGCCGGGATTCGAACCCTAACTAAACTTTTATGAAATAATAAAAATGACAAGTTTTTATAAACACGGGATGTTCTACCGGGATTCTAACCTTGACTAAAGCTTCTATGAAATAAAAAAAATGACAAGTTTTTATAAAAATGGGATATTCTGCAGAGATTCGAGCTATAAGTTTTTATAAAAATGAGATATTCTGCAGAGATTCGAACCATAACCATGGTCAATCTCTCAAATCTTATGTATAAACAATAACTAAGGAGACTTGACAAGTTATGTAACTTAAACGTGACGTAGGAATATAAATATAGTTTATAAAATTGTTTTACAAACACAAGCCTCCCCTTCTAAAGCGTAAAGACAGAAAGGCAAACCCCAACTAAAACCTAGCGATTCGTGCCTCATCTTGAGTAAAAAAATCCTAGTACACAGAGAAAGAAAGCTGAATCCACAAGGGCTTCTGCCGGTGAGATCTAAGTTGCACGGAGAAGTCTTGCAAACTGAGTCTACAAAATTACGAACCCCACATAATTTGTTAACATTTTATTTTTTTATTCGAAAAGTCGTGTTTTTTTCTTTTTTCTTTTTTTTTTTTTTACAAGAGTACTTAACTTTCATTGATAATAAAGGTTTTTTTTTCTGTTTTCATGTGTTTGTTTTAGGAGAAAATCACGTAATTATCCATTATATATCTTGTTATTATGAAAATATCTTAAACTTTTTGTTATTGAGCAGATGTCTATTTTTTCAACTCAATAAAACTTTTTAAAATAAAAAACAAAAAAGATAAAACTCCTCATTTTTGGTTTTTGAAAAAGAAAACCAAATTTTACTGCTTGTAACTTGGCATGTTAAAAAAATTAATAATAGTAATAATAACGATAATAAGAATAATAAGAATGATAATAACGATAATAACAATAATAAGAATAATAATTACAATAACAATAATAATAATAGTAAGGTACTACCACTATTACTCAAATAGTGTATTGGTAAAAACATATGGTTTTGTTTAAGAAAATTAAAAATATCTATTTCTTATTGAAAAAAATTAAATTGCATATGGAGGGACTTTAACCCTTAACATGAAAGTGTAGAGGCATGCATGATAACCAAAAAGCCACATCAATTCCATGATGAAGTTTTTGTTTTTCATTTTTTAATATAATAAAAAATATCTATTTTTTATTGAAAAAAATTAGATTGCGTATGGGGGACTCAAACCTTTGATGTGAAATTGTAGAGGCATTGCATGATAACGAAAAAGCCAATTCAATCCCAATTTTAAATATTTTGACATACATAATATTGATATTTAAAAATTTTGATTTTTGAAATTCAGGAAAATAGGCAATTTCATATTTTTTTTCAAAAAAATGTTATGAACTTGAAAAAACAGACATATGTGTAATAACATAAAGTTTCAAGTACTTTTGTAATAACAAAAACTATAACAAATATCTACATAATTTTCCCTTGTTTTATTTTTGGAGTCATAGATATATATATTTTTACACACGAAATTGAACCTACTCTTAGGTCTCCTAAACCCTACTTTCTCAACCCCAAGGTCAACTTACCCGACATTAATGTTAACATAGGAACAAAAGGAAATAGAACTCTTTATATTGAGTGTATCAAATTTCTTAAGGGTGAGGATTGCATAGAGCCTAGGCTCTAAACGATCAAATTAGAGCCTACCTTCAAATTGTGTCAAGAAATATGGCTTCAATAATGGAAATCTTTGTCATAGCCTTGAAATATATTTTTATATTTATTTATAAAGTTTAAAGCTTCAAAATTAGTGCAGATCAAGATATTTATGAAAAGTTGAAAATCTTGAAAATTGACGGTCCAAAAATGCGTTAAAAAATGCACTATTTCCAAAACTTGAAATCCATTTTTCTCTATGTCCATAATCTTGATGTCGAGATATTTGGCCATCAAAACAACCTCTTTTAGTAAAATTTTTGTGGTAGGCTCTAATTTGATTGTTTGGAGCCTCGACTCCTTATAAACTTTTCTCATTTCTTAAATTTTCTCAAGTCTTATATGCTATTTATCTTAGTTTTTTCTATTATTTTAAATATTTTTTAAGTTATTTTAATATTAAAAAAAATCAAAGTATTCCAAAAACCAGACTAGGTGATATGCTTCCTTTTCCCACCCAAATTGAAGCGTCTATTCTATACTCTCGCGAAGAGCATAATTTATATTTACTCCCTCGGTTAGAAGACCGACTCCAAAGGATTTCTCAATTTGAAATTTTGGGAACCGACGAATCACTTGATGATTATTCTTAAAAAGAAAAAAAATTGAAATTTTAGTTTTTTAATACTTAGATCTCACCTTTTAAAAATTAGACAGTCTCTATTCAATCTTTTAATCAATCTTTAGACATTATTTTTTTTAATTGTGTAAAATATGAAATTAGAAAAAAAATAAAATTAATCTATGAGTTGAAGAGGTTATATCCTCAAAAATTGAGATCCTTAAATTAATCTTCGGTGGGGTCTTACCCAAGGGCGTAAATGGACAGTGTACTCCAGAAGGAGTGTAATATCTTTTGGCATATAATAAGAGTGTCCCACACATAATATTCCAAGCGCATGTAACGTGGTCCCATGGGAGCACAATGTACCTGCACTCCCTTGGGCATATGACGTATTTAGGAGGATTATCTTGATTTGAAACTTTATAATCCACTTTAGAATCACCATATGAGAAATTTAACAAAAATAAAATTAGATTTCAAGTTCCGAAACACATAGATCCTGTCTAAGAATTGAATGATCTGCTCAATCCAAAGCATTATTTTCTTCAAGCACATATACCATACATGGAATTCTAGTTCTATTTTTCTTTTATGTTGATCTAGAGGAAATCATTTATAGGTAATTTGGTGGGGAAATGGGGGCCTACCTGTGTAGAAATGGAGTTCGCGACCTCGTTCTGGGTCATAAAAAATGACCACCTGACCTCATCCCATTTCCTGGTCCAGAGGAAGTCACATCCACAAAACCCTAGGTTCCTAAACATTAGCCATGAGTAGAGTTTGATACAAGGGAGTGAATCTATGTTATGCTCCGGAAGTTACAATCTTTTGACTAATACTGTTAACTTTTCAATTCAAAAGTTTATTAAGTAGAATTTCAAATCATGTTTCATGCGGCTGATCTCAAATAATTGAAAAAAACAAGTAATAAGTTATTTTAGGGTTTTACAGCCACTGACTTATACTAAAAAACTAGTTAGAAAAAAGACTATGATGATGATGACACGATCCAAGCTGGCTACGCATTAATTAATTGAATAGCATAAGGGCCTTCCAAGTTAGGATGGTTGGTTCTCATCCTCGATGGTGAAATGGTTCATCCTTCCGTTTAGACACCTAATCTTCCCTATTAGTAACTAAAAAGGAAATTACTAAACTAATCGAAAATGAGAAAAAATATAAAGACAATAAAGAAAGGAAATATTAACATAGGAAATCTCAAGAACCAAATACGAAAGTAGAAATTCAGACGGTTGATCACACCTAGGAAACAAATCCAAGCCATCGATTATGCCACAACCAGATTTAGCATTTACCTTAAGGGCCTGTTTCGATTGGATGAAATTACGAATCTTTGATATTTGAAATCCAAGAAAATCTATAGACTTTCAATATAATGGATTCTTTAAATCTCTTGTTGGAATAAACTATACAAAATTCATGAATTCCTTGCAATCACTTCCATGTCCATTGTTTGGTAACAAAACTTAATATAATATCTCTCTCTAAAAATTTTATGTATTTTATCTCTCTAAAACTCAAAATTTGGGATAGTATATCTACAAAAATTTTGAGATAGTCTCTCTTTTTAAAACTTGATATATTTGTCTCTTTAAAATTTAATATACTTTCTATCCAAAATTTAAAATTTGAATTTGCCTATCTAAAATTTTTGAGATAATTTCTCTCTCTAAAATTTTTAGGTGCTTTGCTATATCTAAAAATTTAATATAGTTTTTCATTCTAAAATTTTAAGATACTCTCTTTCAAAAACTTAAAACTTGATATAGTTCCCCTCTTCAATAATTTTGAGATAGTTTATCTCTCGAAACATTTTTAAGTAATATCTCTCTCTAAAATATTTTATAGTTTTTCTCTTAGATTTTAAGATACTTTCTCTTTCTAAAAGCTAAAATTTAAGATAATTTATCTCCAAAAAGTTTGCGATAGTTTCTTTTTCTAAAAAAATTTGTAGACTTTCTCTCTCTAAAATTTGATATAGTTACTCTCCTAAATTTTAAGATCCTTTCTCTTTCTAAAACTTCAAGTTTGAGATAGTTTCTCTCTCTAAAATTTTGAAATAGTTTCTCTCTTTAAAATTTGATATAGTGTATTTTTAAACTTTGGTATGCTTTCTCTATTAAAAGTTTAAAATTTGTGATACTTTCTCTCTCTAAAACTTAAATTTTGAGATACTTTCTCTCTCTAAAGATTTTTGAGATAGTTTCTCTCTCTAAAAATTTCATATACTTTCTCTATTTAAAATTTGATATAGTTTAACTCTCTAAAATTTTAATATATTTTCTCTCTCTAAAACATAAATTTTACGACAGTTTCTCTCTCCAATATTTTTTAAATAGTTTCTATCTTTAAAAAATTTTAGCCAATTTCTCTATCTAAAATTTGATATAATTTTCATTTCTAAAATTTTAATATTTTCTTTCTCTAAAACTGAAAATTCGAGATAATTTCTCGCTAAAACTCAAAATTCGAGATAGTTTCTCTCTAAAACTCAAAATTAAATATAGTTTCTCTCTCTGAAAATGAGGTATTTCTCTCAAATTTTTTTTTGACCGTTTCTCTATCTAAAATTTATAATAGTTTCTCTCTAAAAGTTTAAGGATACTTTCTCTTTCTACAATTTTAAGAATACTTTCTCTCTCTAAAACTTAAGATTTGATATAGTTTCTCTCTCTAAAATTTTTTCAAATGGTTTCTATTTCTAAAACTTTTTAGGTACTCTCTCTAAAATATGATATTGTATGTTTCTCTAAAAATTTTGAAATAGTTTCTCTCTAAAAAATTGAGATAGTTTCTCTCTCTAAAAATTTGCATATACTTTCTCTCTTTAAAAATTTTTATGTACTTTCTCTTTTTAAAAATTTACATGTACCTCTCTAAAATATGATAGTTTCTCTCTAAAACTTAAGATTTGAGATAGTTTCTCTCTCTAAAATTTTGATGTAGTTTATCTCTCTAAAAATTTCTGGTACTTTCTCTCTCTAAAATTTTACATACTTTTTCTCTCTAAAAATTAAAATTTTAGATAGTTTCTCTCTGTATATAAAATTTTGATATAGTTCATCTCTCTATAAAATTTGGCACTCTCTCTCTCTAAAATTTTAACATACTTTCTCTCTCTAAAATTTAAATAATTCTTTCTCTTTCCAAAAGTTAAAATTTGATATAGATACTTTTTTCTTAAAAAATTTGAGATAGTTTCTCTCTTTAAAAAATTTACGTACTCTCACTCTAAAATTTTCATACCTACCAAATGTTCCCTATGTTTCCGGTTGAAGGAGCCAATGAGTGAAATGCCAAAAAATAGGTTTTGGTGTGGAAATGAAATCAAGAAAAAGTAGGTCTTATTTCCATGATTTTGATTTTCTTAATTTTAATTATCCTAGTCATTAAGCAATCCAAACGATGGATTTTAACAATATCCAAAATATTAGGCATCCATGCCTTAAAATCCATGTACCCAAACAGGCCCTAACGACTTTCCATAATTATTTGGCATGCTTTCGGATATGAATGAAAATTGATTTTTGGATAGCTACTATGAATGAGTAATTGAACACGAAATTATGTGTTCTTACTAAACTTGGAAGAAGCAGCTCTATCATACATTACCTTTGCAAATAATCTTGCTTATTGTTTAGAGAGAGAATACTTTTGCAAATAATCCTACATATCATCTAGAGAGAGATGGCAAAAGCTAGTGCCATTGTTGCTGTTCTTCTCTGCTTCTTCCTTTCTACTGGTAACTGAAAATTTCCCTAAGTATCTCCATGTATTTTTAGAATGTTTTTTATTTTATTCTATTGAGATATATATTATCCAAATATTTTCCTTTTAGTAAAATTGTATGGCTTGATTTAACCCAGAAATATTCATATATATATATATATATATATTGTTCAAGCCTAGTGAGAAGAAACGCTTGAAGTTTTTTTTTTTTTTTTTCTTTTTTTGTTTTATTGGAAGTGCATATGGGCCGGTAGATCGGAAAAGTTGTCTTATGTGTTCTTTTATTTTTGCTTTATGTATTTTTTTTTACTGTTATGATGATATGAGAGAAACTGCTAGAAAAAACCTTCTCTACTACCATAGAAGTGCATGGATGGTTAGAGAGAGGGAATAGTTGAGAAAATTTTTATTTTAAAGGCTATTTGTGATGTTCTTTTAGGATATTAGAGGAGAAAAGATTTCAAGTTTTGTTTTAAGATATTTGTAAAGAAACCATTTTTTAGAGAGAAAAAATCATGGCTCGGTTAGTCAGGCATGCTGACTCGGACTTACCCAAGTAACTCAGGTTATTCGGGGATCTTAAAAAAATAAAAAAATTTATTTGTAACGTGTTTTTTATGTTTTCTGTCATTTTGGCAAGGACTAAAAGTATTTTTGCCATCAATACTTATTTTGAAATTTTACCTTCTTTATTGATTGTTGCTAAAATACCCTCATTGATTTTCAATTTTTTGGTTTTTACTACTTATTTTTACCTCATTTAGATATATTTTATTTAATTTCTCCTATTTTTAAAATTTTTATATTTTAGTTGCTAGAGTTACTCAGCCTTAGTAAGTCTTTCTCATACTGGAGAAAATAATCTAACTTGTTCTTGCACAATATTGTTTCTTGGTTATGATCACAGTCTCAGTAAAGGGCGTGGAAGTGGAGAGGTCAGGAGAATAGGGAGTGTCTAAGACGTGTTGCAGACTCTTGCATTTTAAGTGTGACCCCATGAACCATTTGGACAATGAGCATTGTGCTCGTGTCTGCAAGGGCTGCTCAAAGGGTGGAACCTGCAAGCCATGGACCAAAACTGGAATTTGCCATTGCTATTGCTAATCTCTCTCCCTCTTATTTTCTGTCTCTACCTTTGCTTGTTTGCTCTCTTCTGGTTATGATTTCTATGTCTATTTAGCTCTCTTCTGGCTTTGATTTCTATGTCTAGTTTTTATCTCTTCCTCTCTGGTTTGAATGCTACTTTGATTTCTCTCTGGTGTTGATTTCATGTCCTTTGGCCAAAATATTAAATGATAATTTTGCTCCAGTGCTTCATTGTTTTGGTTTCTTTCTGTCTTTACCTTTCATTGCTGCTCCGCATACGTACCCAAAAAATAATAATTTATGAATCAAAGAAAAGAAAAACAGGTTCGCTTGCTTGGTTTTTTTTTTTTTTATTTATTTATTGGGAGGCTCCATGGCTCAAACCAATGAATAAAACTACTACTCGGACTCGACCCTAACCAAGCCGAGTAACTCGGACTCAATCCTAGTCTAGCCAAGCTAAAACGTGTTAACAAAAATTAAAAATACAAAATCCCAAAGATAGGAAAATTATGATTATACTAACATTAAACAAAGGGATTGTATACAATGTGAAAGTGTAGAGTCATGTCTGATAACCAAAAAGCCACTGCAATCCCAAATATAAATATTTGGACTTACATAATATTGATATTTAAAATTTTTGGTTTTTGAAAAAAAAACGAAAATCGTCAATTTCATTTTTTTTTAAAAAAAAATGTTATGAAGTTGAAAAAACAAATATTTGTGTAATAACATAAAGTTTCAAGTACTTTTATAATTATAAAAAATATAATGAATATTTTTTTTTTTTTTTTTTTTAAGTCATAGATATATATTCACACACAGGAAATTGGGCCTGCTGTTAGGTCTGCTACACCCTACTTTCTCAACCCCATGGTCAAATTACCCGACTTTAATGTTAACATACGAAAACAAGGAAATAGAACTCTTTATATTGAGTGTATCAAAATTCTTAGGGGTGCGGTTTGTATAGAGCTTGAGCTCTAAACAAACAAATTAGAACCTACTTTCAAATCGTTTTGAGAAATGTGGTTTTAATATTAGAAATCTTTGTAATAGCCTTGAAATATATTTTCATCTTTATTTATAAAGTTTAAAGCTTTAAAAATAGTATAGATCGACAGATCTATGAAAATCTTGAAAATTGACGATCCAAAAATGTATTACAAAATACACTATTTCTAAAACTTGAAATCCATATTTTTCTATGTCCATAGTCTTGATGTCGAGATGATCAATTTGAGGATATTTGGGCATCAAAACAACCTCTTTAGTGAATTTTTTATGGTAGGCTCCAATTTGATAATTTAGAGCCTCGGCTCTATATGAACTTTTCCCATTTCTTAAATTTTCTGAAGTCTTATATGCTATTTATCTTAGTTTTTTTGGGAAATTATCACAAACATAATAATTTAATTTTCGTTTATTTAGAAAATAACCTTTAACTTTCATACACCTCACCCACACCCTTTTCTTTCAATTTTGGTTTCTTTTTATGTTTTTAACCAAAATAACCTTCACAATAGTCGTATTAGCATGAAGCACAATTACGATACTTTAAGTATCGGAAAAACTAAAATGTTATACGGCATTTTAATTATAGTAAAAACTAACCTATGTTATATGGCACTTGAAATACGATAAACCCTTATCTCTTTCATCGGTTTATATTTATCTCTTTAATTTCTCTAATTCTTTTAATGTTTATCTCTTCTTTCTCTCTCTAATTCTTTTTAATATTTATCTCTTCTTTCTTTCTCTAATTCTTTTTTATCTATTCTTTCTCTCTCTAACTCTATTTCTCTCTCCAAGGAGATTTGTAGAACAACATGTGCGTATCTTACCATCTCCTATAAAAACTACCTTCAACCCCATCCCCTATGAAAATTAGACGAAGTCAGATTTGTATCACTTTTGGAATCTTGTTTGTTGAGTTGATGAAGTAAGTAGAGAGAAAAAGAGTTAGTGAGAGAAAATATTTAGACAGAAAAATAGATAAATATTGAAAAGAATTAAAGAGAAAAAGAAGAGATAAACATAAAAACAATTTAGAGAGATGTAAGAGATAAATATGAACATAATAAAAGGATTTACGACATTTTGAGTGCCTTATAAATGAGTTAGTTTTTACTATACTTAAAATATCGTATAACATGCGTTAGTTTTTACTATACTTAAAATGTCATGTAATATGGATTAATTTTTACTATACTTAAAATGCCGTATAACATAGATTAGTTTTTACCGTTAATTTTTACTGTACTTAAAATACCGTATAACATGGATTGTTTTTACCGTACTTAAAATGTTGTCCGTAATTCGCTTCACGGTAATGAGGAACAATAGTACGATTTTGGTTCAATAAGATACCAAAGTGGATGATTGACTCATTTCATACTAGCAAGAATCGGCGATAAATTGACCATACGGATTCCTATTTCCCAATGATATCCCACGATTGAGACAATTGGTTGAATCCGTGAAACTCCATAAGTTCATTGATATCTTCTTTTTATAAAACAAATCAACTTCGATTCTTGAATAATCCACATCACTTCTGCTAAGGTGA
Source organism: Amborella trichopoda (assembly GCF_054954075.1). Classification (NCBI taxonomy): domain Eukaryota; kingdom Viridiplantae; phylum Streptophyta; class Magnoliopsida; order Amborellales; family Amborellaceae; genus Amborella; species Amborella trichopoda. Next base: position 4,996,051 of record NC_142346.1, on the reverse strand, counting down.
GATTTATAAAAGTTGAGAATTTTTTTCTAAATAGATAAAAATTAAAATATATTTGTGATAATTTTTCTAATTTTTTCTATTATTTAAAGTATTTTTTATTTATTTTTAATATTAAAAAAACCAAAGTATTCCAAAAACTACGGAAGAGGTGGAATGCTTCCTTTTCCCACCCAAATTCAAGGAGCAGGTGGTAAAGCATCTATACTCTACTCTCGCGATAGCATAATTTATATTTACTCCCTCGGTTAGAAGATCGTCTCTCCGGTGGATTTTTTCCAATTTTGAGAACCACTTACTAATCACTTGATCATTATTCTCAAAAAAAAAAAATTTAAAATTTTAGTTTTTTAATACTTACATCTTACCCTCTAAAAATTGGACAGTCTCTATTCAATCTTTCAACATTTTTTTTTTAAGTGTGTAAAAGGTGAAATTAGAAAAAATCAATCTTTATATATTAATTTTTTCAAGCGTGTAAAGGGTGAAATTAGAAAAAAAAAAATGTTTAGTTAATCTATGAGTTGAAGAAGTTATATCCTCAAAATTTAAAGACCTAAAATTAATCTTAGGTGGGGTCTTATCCAAGGGGTAAATGGACAGTGTACTCCAGAAGAAGTCTAATATCTTTTGGCATATAATAACAGTGGTCCACACATAATATTCCAAGCGCATTTAACATGGTCCCATGGGAGCACAATGTACGTGCACTCCCTTGGGCATATGACGAATATAGGAGGATTATCTTGATTTGAAACGTTATAATCCACTTTAGAATCACCATATGAGAAATTTAACAAAAATAAATTTAGTTCCTAAACACATAGATCTCCGTCTAAGAATTGAATGATCTCTACTCAATCCAAAACATTATATTCTTCAAGCACATATTCCATAGATGGAATTCTAATTCTATTTTTCTTTTATGTTGATCTAGAGGAAATCATTTTTAGGTAATTCAGTAGGGAATGGAGTCCGAGACCTGATTCTGGGTCATCAGAAGTGACCACCTGACCGCGGCCCACTTGCTGATGCTGAGGAAGTCACATCCACAAAACCCTAGGTTCCTAAACATACCCATGAGTAGAGAGGTTGATATGAGGGAGTGAATCTATGTTATGCTCCGGAAGTTACAATCTTTTAACCAATACGGTTAAGTTTTCAATTCAAAAGTTTATTCAAGCAGAATTTCAGGTCATATTTCATGCAGTTGTCCTCAAATAGTTAGAAAAAACGGGTAATGAGTTGTTCTAAGGTTTTACTGTCACTAACTTACCCAAAAAACCAATAGTTGGAAAAAAAGCTATGATGATGATGATGGCGAAATTAGCATGGTTGGAAGAGTATGAGGTCCTTCCAAATTATGGTTGGTTCTCACCCTCGGTGGTGAAATGGTTCATCCCACCCCTAGTATTTCTGTTTAGACACCTAATCTTACCTATTAGAAACTAAAAAGGAAAGTACTAAACTAAAAGAAAATGAAAAAAAATATAAAGACAATAAAGAAAGGAAATATTAATCTGGAAAGATCTAAAGAACCAAATAGGAAAGTAGAAATCCAGACGGTTGATCACACCAAGGAAACAAATCCAAGCCAATGATTATGCCACAACCAGATTTAGCATTGACCTCAAACGACTTTCCAATTATTTGGCATGATGTCAGATATGAATGAAAATTAGATTTTTGGGGTAGATACTAGATACTATGAATGAGAAATTGAACACGAAATTACGTATTCTTACTAAACTTGGAAGAAGCAGCACTATAAAACAATACCTTTGCAAATAATCTTGCATATTCTTTAGAGAGAGAGAATATTTTTGCAAATAATCCTGCATATCATCTAGAGAGAGATGGCAAAAGCTAGTGCCATTGTTGCTGTTTTTCTCTGCTTCCTCCTTTCTACTGGTAACTGAAAATTTCCTCAAGTATTTCCATGTAGTTTTGGAATTTTTTTTAATTTTATTCTAGTGAGAGATATATATTATTCAAATATTTTCCTTTTGGTAAAATTGCATGTCTTGATTTAGCCTAGAAATCTTCATATAATTTTTTTTTTTTGGTGAAATCCAGTGAGAGATAAAGCTTGAAGCTTTTTTTTTTTTTTTCATTGGAAGTACATATGGGGCGGTAGATCGGAAAGCTGTCTTATGTGTTCTTTTATTTTTAGTTCGTGTACTTTTTTTTTTTTTTTTGCTGTTATGATGATTTGATCCAGTGAGAGAAAGAGCTAGAAGAAACCTTCTCTACTACCATAGAAGTGCATGGATGGTTAGAGAGAGGGGATAGTTGAGAAAAAAATTATTTTAAAGGCTATTTTTGATGTTCTTTTAGGATATTAGAGGAGAAAAGATTTCAAGCTTTGTTTTAAGATATTTGTAAAGAAAACCGTTTTAAGAGAGAAAAAATTATTGCTCGACTACTTGGGCATGCTGACTCGCACTTGCCCAAGTAACTCAGGCTCGCCACCTTGATGAGCTCGAGTATCCTTGAGTTGGGTGGTCAAGGATTGAAAGTATTTTGGCCATCAATACTTATTTTGAAATTTTTTCTTTTTTTTATTTTTAAAATACCCTCCTTGATTTTTCAAATTTTAGCTTTTTACTACTTATTCTTATCTCATTTAAATTTATTTTATTCAATTTTTCCTATTTTTTGAATTTTTATAGTTTTTATATTTTACTTGTCAAAGTTACCAGGTTCGGGCCGAGTACTCAGCTCAAGTGGTTTCTCTAAGGAAAAAATAATCTTACTCACTCTCTTATAATATTGTTCCTTTATCATGATCACATGCTCAGTGATGGGTTTAAAGGGCGTTGAAGTGGAGAGGTCTGGAGAATGGGGAATGTCTAAGGCAAAGTGTTGCCAAACGTTGTATTTTAAGTGTGACCACAACAACGAATGGGACCTTGACCATTGCAATCGTGTCTGCTCCAATGGCTGCGCAAAGGGTGGAGTCTGCAAGCCATGGACCAAACCTGGAATTTGCCACTGCTATTGCTGATCTCTCTCCCCCTTATTTTCTCTCACTACGTTTGCTTTTTAGCTCTCTTCTGGTTATGATTTCTATGTCTATTTAGCTCTCTTCTGGCTTTGATTTCTATGTCTAGTTTCTATCTCTCCCTCTCTGGTTTGAATGCTATTGTGATTTCTCTCTGGTGTTTATTTCATGTCCTTTTTGGCCAAAATAATAAATCATAATTTTGCTCCAGTGCTTCATTGTTTTGGTTTCTTTTGCTCTTTACCTTCAGTGCTGCTCAGCATACCTACCCAAAAAATAATAATTTGTTAATCAAACAAGGAAAAACAGGTTAGCTTGCTTGGTTTTTTTTTTTTTTTTTCCGATGCTCGAGAGTAACCAATGAATAAAACTACTACTCAGACTCAACCCTAACCAAGCTGAGTAACTCGGACTCAGTCCAAGTCTAGCCAAGCCAAAAAGTGTTAATAAAAATTAAAAAATACAAAATCCCAAAGAAAAAAAAACTATGATTATAGTAAAATTAAATAAATGGATTGTATACAATGAGACCACTTACTTTTGGTATAAGGAGCTCACAATTACTTACAACCATCCGATGTGAAATTCTATAGCGGGTGTGTCATAAAGTTTGAAGAAATTTCTTTTGAACTTTGAGCTTGGTCAATAAAATAAATGCAGCTTCACATCCGGTAAAGATTAATTGTAACAGCCTTGTACTAAAGGTAAATGGTCTTATTATATACTTCTCTCAAACAAAACACATCTAAATGAGGTTAAAAAAAATAATGCAAAATATTTTTGTAAAAAATCAATTAGGGGGCATTTTAGAAAGGAAAATGCAAAAATAAGTTTGCTGGCCAAACACTTTTCAATCTTTGCCAAAAATGACACAAAACATATTAAATATAATTTTCTTATTTTTTTGGATATTTTTATACTTTTTCTGAATTTTTTTTTAAGATCCTCGGATCGGACTACCCAACTTGAGAACTAACGAGTCCAAGTTAGCTCGCCTGAGTCTTTTCTTATTAGTTCGAACCATTGATCTCACTTTATGAAACAGATGTCGACCGCTAACCCTCAAAATCCTTTAGGACAAATAAGTTGGTTTGAACCCTTTGATCTTCTTCAACCAAACCAATATATAGCCACTATGAAACCAAAAGCTTAAATGAAAGGATTTCAACATTAAAAATAGTGCATCTTGTAATGCATTTTGTCGCCAAATTAATTTTCAAGATTATCAAGTGTTTATAGATCTGTTAGGTCTACACTATTTCTTAAGCTTTAAATTTTATAATTAGATATAAAAATAAATTTTAAGACCATCACAAAGATTTTCAATACTATTTTGATACTATTTGAAGGCGCTCTATATTTTGATTGTTTAGAGCCTCAACCTTATACAAACCACACCCTAAGAAGAGATTGTCTATATTTTGAGGTATTTTACTATTTTTTGTCCTTGGAAAATTAGAAATCAATGATTTGAATCAACATGAAATCTTAGTTTTTTGCATGGGGGAGCAACCGCACAAAGACCATGCAGGCTATTTTGTTTTAATCGATTGTTCAATACTATGAATCCAAATCTGTGTTTTCTAATCCATCCCTGGAGTGATGTACGTTCATGGTGATGCATTCTTAACAAAAAAAAAAAAAAAAAATTAAAGGTGCGGTTGTACAGGGTGTTAAGCTTAAACAAAGGCGTATCTTTAAATATTGCTAAAAGATGTAGTTTGGGTGTGGGAAATACTTATTATGGCTTAAAATCTGTTTTTACATCTAACTTAAAGCTTCAAAAGTTGTTTACATTGAGCCAATTTATAAGCATTAAATTTTTTTGAAAATGGATGATCTAGATAATGTATTACAAGATGCATTATTTTTTAAATTTGAAAGACTATTTTTTAATGAATCATAGGGTTTTCCAATGTCTAAACAACATTTTCGTGAGGATTTTTGAGGTGCCCCTTACTTCTCTACATAAAGTTGACATGTTATATAAACTTTTTCCAAACATAAATAAACTCTTCATAGTTCATAACAAAACAAAAAAGGCTAAAATTATATAGTTTTTTCATTCAATATATCTTCCATTTAAACAAAGAGATTCAAAGTTGAAAATAATAAAAATATAATAATTAAAATACAAATCGCTTTATGACTTTCTTTTATTATTTAACTTCTAATCGAATATGATATTTATCTCTTCTTGTATTATCTAAATCAAATAAAACTTCAAAAGGAAACTCCCCCATTCATAAACTTCTTAAACTCGTACTACGCTCACTGCAATATATTTTTTGAAAAAGAAACTCTCCCTATAGTAAAAATTTGTATTTTATTTTAACCCTCAGATAAAGAAACATCATATTTCAGCCATAATGTTTTAGTACTTATTAGTTTTTTCATGTCAATAGTGATTGAGAATAAATTTTGATACATTAAGTTGAGAGGGAATTGCACCTCTACCTTTAAGCATAGGTGCAAAGCACGCATGTTCCTCTAGTTAAAAACAAAGTTGAAGATAGCATGTTGTTTTAATGGGCAATGGATTGGAGGATATGGAATGTGCTTTGAGCCCAAATGGTAAACAAATACAGTTATGTAATTTATTTTTAATTTTTTTTAACAATTAACTAAATTTCATTAAAAAGATGAGAGGCTGAGGAAGTCACAAAGAGGAAAAAAAAGGAGAAAGGGAGAAAGAGATAAAAGAAGAAGGGAGAAAGGAAGAGTGGGAAAGAAAAGGAGACTGAGAAAGAAGTGGGAGAGGGAGAAAAGTCAGAGTGTAGAAGCGTCTTTAGCCAGAGAGTCTGCTAAAGAATTTCTTTTTCTATTGACATGAACAAATAGCATATTCCTCCCTCTCGGAGCAAGGAGAATTTTTGCCGAAGTATCAGCCGGCTTCTATGGAACCGATGATGGATTGTTACACTACTTTGTTACATTCAAAGAGTCTCCTTCAATGATCACTTGAGAGAAAGAACCTGCTAAAATTGGCTGCCCATATCTCAAACTCAGGAGCTCCGCCTCAATCGCCTGACTTGGTGGTTTAGGACTCCATTCAAGGTTCAAATACTATGAACCATTTCCCCCCCACCCCCACACATATAGCCTGCGATTTGCCCATTCTCCCTAACATTTTCATCAAAATTAAACTTTGCCCAAAAAGGGTGGGGAGGTTTTCATGTAGCTACCTTCCTAAGCCTTTCTTTTGAAGCGTAGAAGATGGTGGAAATTGGTATTTTATAGTCATGTAAGTATCACATTTAGAAGATAATCATTTGGTGGGGACTTGAAAATTCTTTGGGTCCCTCAGAAATTTATTTATTTATTTTTTTTATTTTTTATTTTTTTTATGTAGTTTAGTGGGGATGGGATCTTTAACCTCTTGTAAGAATTAAACTCAACATAACCACCTTAACCGCTTAACCTTGAGCCGACACCCCCCCTCAAAGCTCAATTGTAGAGTTTGGATGTGGTCATAACGTTGTGTCTCAAGGGTAAGTCAGTAATAAATGGAAAATGTTTCATGCATGATCTTTTTCGGACAAAGTAAAAGATTTTAATGATCTTGCGAGACAACTGTATTCCATCAGGGCATATTCATGCATCATATTATAAAGAGACTATCTATTTTCAGTACAAAAAGGTCACAATCATTCTTCCATCAAGATGCTAAATCGAGACTCAAAGTTAAAAAAATAAATAAGTAAATAAATAAAGAAAAAATTTCGAACTTTGTGACATACCAAGCCATCCAATTTGCATTTAAGTGATTGTGATCTCTTTATAGCATGGTCTCATAGTATATATCCCATTTATATTTATTAAAACCCAAAAAATCCCTTTTAAAAAGGAAATGATAACATGCACCTCTTGACCACCAAGCTTGATGTTCTCCCACCTCAAAAAACACGTTTGAGGTGTGGGGTGACTTCAAAAGTTTCTAAATCATACTTCAAATTTCAAGCCCCAAAAGCGGATTTGTCAAAAAAAAATTAGTTAAAGAAATATTTCTTGTCCCACGTGATTTAGAGTCAAATCTGGACTTTCAATTTCAATGGCCAATGGGTCGACAGAATTTGAAGTTTTTGGGATCTCTGTACAAATTCAAAGTTGGAGTAATACGACTTGGATGAAAGGGAAGCACGATATCATTTTTCAAAGAAAATTAAATGTTGAATTTTTCTTTTTCTACAAAACTTCGGGAGAAAAGGACATGGGTTTGGTGAGTCAGCCGACTAATCTATTACTGTGTGGTCCCTTGTCTAATGTCCAACTCTGAGATGGATGTCAAAAGATGTTACATATACTAATAATTAAAATGGACGGTGAAAAAATAAATTCAAAAAATAACATTTATAATTTTTTGAAAAAAAAAATCCAATTTAAATCATTGTCATGGTTGAGATTATTGAATTCTAAAATTTTGGATCGAAAATACCTCATTGAGATGTGTTTTATAAGGAGACTACATAACAATAGTGTGAGTCGACCAACTCACCAAACACTTTTACAAAATCAAATCGTTTCCATGGCCTATATATGCCCCAATATTTGGTCAATGACAAAAAAAAAGGGAGAATACTATGGAAAATTATAGATTTTGAAGTGCATTTCGTATAAGAAAAAGCCTTGAAAAGCAAATTCAAACAAGAGGAAAGAAGAGAGCCGTGAAGGGCATAGAGTAGCCCAGCAAGACCAAAAATTGTACCATTTTGCTTTAATTAGTAAATGATGCAAGGAGAAATTAAAAAAAAAAAAAAAGGACTATACCCTCTGTCAAAGTCTGCAAAAAAATTCATTTCAATTTTTTTTTTTCAAAATATCAAGTTTACTCAATTCTCATGTTTATAAAAGAAATACATCTCCGTTTAAATAGACTATAACAAAAAACAATAAAAAAAATAAATAAATAAATAAATAAATAACTACCTAAAAAAAGTACTCTCTCTCTCCCACTCACTTTCACATACATCATCGCAATCCTTCCATATCTTTGCAAAAAATTAACTACCAAAATATACTCGAGTACTTATCCATTACCTCCTATCTTATGTTTTTTTAAGATACCCCTCCCTACCTATCCCCAAACAAAAAATATGGTCATTATGGTCGCTAATCAAGGCACCAAAACCAGCCGTACCAAAGTTCCCAAAAGACCACCAAACTTGATGCTCTCCCACCTCAAAAATCATGTTTGAGGGGTGGGGTGACTTCAAAACTTTCTAAACCCATTTTATAAAGTCACAAATGCAGTTTTTTCAAATAATAATAATAATAATAAATAAATAATTTAAAAAATAAAAAAGGGGTTTTAAAAATGTTTCAAATCCTTCGTGATTTAGAGTCAAATCTGGACTTTCAGTTTTAATGGCCAATGAGTCTAGAGAATTTGAAATTTTTTGGATCTCTATATCAAATCAAAAATTGGAGTGACGAAGGGGGAGCACTATATCATTTTCCAAGAAAAAAAAATATGTTGAGTATCTATTTTCCTACAAAAGTCAGTGAAAGAAAAGACAAACAAGTTTCCACGAAATTCCCATGTCGACCATGCAACGCTTTCCTCCAAAAATCAAATTCTTTGTAGGACCTATACATTCCCCATTGTGGTGTTTGAAATAAGGTGTGGTTTGTATAAGGCCTAGGCTTTAAATAATCAAAGTAAGGCACATCTTCAAATAATGTTGAAAGATGTTATTTCAATACCGGAAATCCTTGTGAGGGCTTGAAAATTTATTTTTATCTCTAATTATAAAATTTAAAGCTTTAGAAGTAGTGTAGATCGAGCAGATCTATGAATACTTGAAAAACTTGAAAATTGACGATCCGAAAATGCATTGCAAGATACATTATTTCGAAGACTTTAAATCCATTTTTTATCATGTCTATACATCTTGAGGCCGAGATGATCAATTTGAGATTTTTTTTAGCATCGAAACAACTTCTTTTAACAAGTTTTTGAGGTGCAACTTAATTTGATTGTTTAGAGCCTCACTTTTATATAAACTTTTCCGTTGAGGAGAAGGGAGAGTAATGAAGCCAATTTTTGCTAATGCGCCTTCAAAGACGATGGCACTTGACTTGGAAAATAACTTCTAAATTTTGAACTGCATTTCGTATGGGAAAAGCTTCAAAAGCAAATTCAAACAAGAGCAAAGAAGAGAGCCGTAGAAGGGTATAAATTAGGCCCGCAGGACCAAATTTTTACATTTTGTTCCAATCAACAAAGTACGGACAATATTTTGACTTTAATTTGCAAAAGAATATTTGACTTACATAATCAATTTAAAAAGACTGATATCCATTTCTAGAAATTGTTAATCCAACCCACCTAAAATTCCAGTGTCAATCTTGGAGTGCAAATTGATTCACAAAGTGATTCTTTCAAAACTCCATAAATTTTTGTAATCGATAAGGTTCTTTTAATTAGCTTACAAAACTGTTGTCCATATGTGTATTGTTCAATAAGAGACGAATAGGATTAGGGAACTCTTTTGATGAGTGACTCAGCTTCCCCATTTGCCTTCCTGCACAAATAGGCAAAAACCAATTTCGTTTGACCTCGTTTCTAAGATGCAGCTTGGAATCGGCCGAATCAGCTCGGACTCGCCGAGTTATTCGGGCCCGGGTGGTGGCCGAGCCTGAGTTGTCCCGAGTTGGGGGTCTAACTCAGGGGTATTTAAAAAAATTATAAAATATTTCAAAAAATAAGAAATCTATTTTTAATATTTTTTATATTTCTATAATTGTGACAAAGCTTGAAAAATATTTTGGCTGTGAATACTTATTTTTTATATTTTCCAATCTTTTTAGAAAAATTTCAAAAATATCCCATCACAAGCTGATTTTTTAAAAATCTATGTTTTTGTTGCTTTTTTACCAAATTTAGTTTTTTTGTTTAATTTTACTTCAAATATATTTTTTCTATTTTTATTTTTATTTTTAACATATTTTTGCTAGTACTCGACCGTGCTTAGGCAGGGTTACTAAGCTCAAACATGGGTCGATTACTCGACCCGAGTAGTGGTTTCAAACACTAGTTTGGAGATGAGTAAAGGTGATTCAGTAAAGGGTGTAGTTTGCATACGGATGCATCCGTAAGTGTAGAGGTAACGTGCTCCTTCAAATTTTATCATGGTATATAATTTTGATGTAAAATATTCTTAGGATTATCTCAAAATCTATTTTTATATCTAATTATAAAATTTTAAATTTCAAAAATAGTTAAAATCAAGTAGATATATAAGCATATGAAAATCTTGAAAATGGATGGTGTAGATAATATGTTGTCAAATGCAATATTTCTGAGACTTAAAATCTTTTTATTTTTCATAGTCATACATCTCGATGTCGAGATGATCAATCAAAGGGTTTTTCAATATTAAAACTACATTGTCCGATGGATTTTTTAGGAGCATCCGTAGTTCTACATTATAAGGTAGCATCCTTATATAAATTTTTTCCTTCAGTAAATTTGTAAATGAATAGTAGGTTGTTGTTTTTCTGCATTGGTTCAAATAAACAATTTCGTCTTGCAGGGCCACCACACATTTTACGTAAAAGAAGAAAAGGAGAGTGCCTTTTGGCACCGACCTCGTGGGAGCGGGCACCTCTGGTGACTGTTGACGCAGAGTCCATCAACCGGTCAGCGCCCGGTTCACGAGCCGGGGGCTCATAATGAAGGCGTGCGCCGCGTCATAATATTACGATTGGCGCCAGGCACTTGAACCCACATATCATATGGCGAGCGACCGCGTTGTCTTTCAGCTTAAAAAATGACCCAAATACCTTTATGTCCTTTTATTTTTTTCTCATGTTACCCTTACGAAGTTGCAAAAAAAATTAAAGGAAAATTTTCCCATACCCCAGATTTTGAAACCTATTTATCGGGATACCCAATATTTCAGAATTTTTCTTCCACCATTAGGTTCTAATCTTCGGTATCTTCCAACCCTTGGATTCAAATAATTCTATTTGACTACATATTATAGACTTATATAAATAATAAAATGACACATCGTTAGCAAGTCGAAAAATATCAATATATCGACTCACCATAAAATTGTTTTGAAACTCAATATCTAAATTGCTTTTATCTAAAGCATAAAATTTAGAATGAGAAAATCCTCTTAAGTATTGTCTTATTCCCGAGTAACTTGGTGAAAATTAAGAGGAATGTGAGATAGGAGGTTGATAGAGGATCTTTTATTAATTTCCAAAACCACAAATGGCTTGGACCAATTCTTCAAAAAATACAGTATAGGGAGCTATTTTAAAAAAAACACTGGTCAATTTCTCAAGGTGGAAGATGTTTACTATTGGTCTCCGGATAGGATCACTTGGGATATTCAATTCATATATAATAGAGTATTGGATAGAGTGCTCACTCAATTTTGTAATCTTATGACTGATTTGGTGTCAATATATATTTCTAGGAGTCATGATGATGAGGTTATGTGGGAATTGACTAATGATGAGGATTTTTTTAGTGAAATCTATATATTCTTTGCTATTCCATGATAAAGCTAGATAAGAGCAGCCTAATCTTAAATATATATGGAAATTACGTGTTCCTCATAAAATTCAGTTTTTCATATAGACTTTGTGTTAAATATAGACTTTATGTTAAAATAAAGTATTGATAGTGGATAATTTGAAAAGAATGGAAAAACTTATTGTTAATTGCTCCATCTTATACAAAAAGAATGAGGAGAAAGGTGATCATTTATTTCTCCATTATTGTTTTACTTGTTCAATTTGGATGTGGGCATTACAATTAATTGGTTTCTTGCTACCTCTTCTTAAAAAGCATATATGTATTATCGACCAACTCTCTATTCCTTCTATCTCAAAATTAGGTGTCCTGATTTGACAGATTTTAAGTGCTTCGATTCTATAGGAGGTTTGGCTTGAGAGGAATAAAGTTGTTTTTTTATGGAGGTGTCTAGAGGTAGTTCAAGTCCAAGAGAAGGTGGTTTAAAATGTGTGCCTTTGGTTATCCAATACTAAAGAAGGCTTTGGTGTTTCTAGGATTGATATATTCCTAAACCTTCGTAACTTGATGCATCACCATGTACATCAACCCATTTTATATAGAGTTTGGTCTCCTCGACTCTTCCTAGTGTTGGTTGTATGAAGCTGAACTTTGATAGTAATTCTCATGGGAACCCATGACTTGCATAATGTGGTGGGGTTGTAAGAGACCCATTGGGCTTGGAGATTTTTTTCTTTTATGGTTTTTGTGGGACAGTTATAGCTAACCAAGCTGAGATGATGGCAATTTTGCATATTCTTAAGTTGAAAGAACGGTAAACTTTGGATGGTTGGTGAAAAGGGACTCTCTTAATGTCATCAATTGATGCTCTGGCTTAAATAAGCCACCATGAAATTTAAAAAAAATTTGGTTTCAAGTGTAAGATTTATGTCAAGGAAATTGAGGCACGATAATATAGCATGGCTATAAAATAAATTTATCATGATAATATGAGCCTCCCCGATATTATCCCAATAATAACCTTAGACGACAATAATAAACAGTCTTTTGAAGACTAAATTTGAGAGGGAGAGGGGGGAACTCAAATGAGAGAGACCTTTTAAATTAGTAACATATTTGCCTAAAAAGCAGCAAAACTCTTTCATTTTATTATTTTTGAATGTTAAATTTAGAAAAACCTCAAATACATCTTCGGATTGAAAATTCTAAAAACTAATCCTCATTGCCTAAGAAATACCTACAATTTGGCATCTAAATTTTGACTTTTGAAAGAGGTTTACAGCCCTCAAAAGTGGGAAATAAGCATACAATTTAAAATTAACTTTTGAAAGAGGTTTACACTCTCAAAAGTAGGAAATAAAGCATAAATTTTTTCAAAAAAATGAGAGATCATTTCACTGAATATAAGGGATATTTATGATAATTTCCATGACCATTTTCTTTAGATGCAACAAATAGTTACCCTACAATTCCATATAAGCTTTTACATGTGATTTTGCCAAAGTTTCCACAATTTTAGATTAAAAAAAAAAAAAAGGGTCCATAAAAGACTGAGAATGATCTCTAAAAAACATGCAAGAATCTCTCTCCAACATTGTTCTCACCATTCACTCATATTTTCAAGGAAGAAACATAATCCTTGCTTTTTTAAAAAGAATTATATCTAATAATCATAGTTTCCCCCTCTTTAAACAGCACAAACAATCATAAAGAGCGGTGTTCATCTTTTTTGACAATAAATCATAAAGAACGATGTTCATCACTCTGATAAAAAAGTACCTCGAAAATATAACAATGAAAGGACTAGCATTCAAGTGAAATTACTCCCCCATTTATTTTTAAAGTACGGCTCTATTTAACTTAGGGGCTGAAAGCACATCCGTGTGGTCTGAGTAAGGCCGACGCCGTAAACAATCAAAGTAGGCACACCTTCAAATAGTGCTGAAATATGTTATTTCTCTATCAATAATTTTTATCATGGTTTGAAAATTTATTTATTATAAATTTTAAAGCATAAAAAATAGTATAGATCGAGAATATTTATGAACATTTGAAAATCTTGAAAATTAACCGTTCAAACAACGTATTACAAAATGGATTGTTTTTAAGACTTAAAATCAATTTTTTATTATGTATATAGGTTGAGAGGATTAATTTGAGTGTTTTTTTAGTACACCAAAACAACATCTTCCAAAAAAAAAAAAAATTGACACTTGCTTTAATTTGATTGTTTAGAGCTTGACCTTCTTTCAAAAACATGGCTTCTCATAAAAGAGATGAGGACATAACTGATATTTGAAGCGAATCCTTGGGCTTCTCTGTTTTGTGCCGCTACTCTCTGCTAAATAAGGCGTGGTGGCGAAGTCGCGTTTTATAGTCCCCCTCTCTTTACTTACACGTCACCCACACGTCCAAACTCACGCACGCTCACCGACTCAAAAATATTTTCTTTTTCTTTTTTTTTGGGTGTCAAAATATCGACGGTATCTAATTTCATTTTGACACCATCGTCACGCTATAACATCTGGTCTTTTCCCGTATCATGGCCTGTTCGTTTCAGTGACTCCGTTCTTATTTCTTTGAGTGAAAGAGAGTGCAAGATTCGGAGCTTTGAAGGTGGAGAACTGATAAAGTGGTCGGGTATAAACCCTAACTGAACCAGATTTTAGAGTTTTTTTTAACAAAAATCAGCTACATCAGGGCTTTAATGGCGTTATTCTGTCGTGTTTTTTTAGACATTCAAGCGATTTTGAAGCATTTAGGGAAATCGCGTGGAGGGGTGATTTCGAGGCATTAGGGGAATCGCCTGGAGGAGTGATTTTGAGGCAGTTAGGGGAATCGTCTGGAGGAGTGAGTTGCGAGAGAATTAAGTGCGTTGTTTCCCTGTTCTGTGACCGTTTTCTGCAATATAACGGTGGAAAGGCCTAAAGTTAGTGGATCGGTGTTGATTAAATCGATATGGCGTGGAGCCTCTGAGGGGCTTGTTTTATTCCTGTTAAATTAAAGGAAAGGCGTTTTTAGTGCTTTATGTCCGTTTCCTGGAAGGAAAGGCGTTTTTACTGCTTTATGTCCGTTTCCTGGAAGCTTCTAGCCTAATTGCGTGTCCTAAAAGTCAAAACGGGGGCAAGTAACGGCCGTGAGCCGACGTCCAGAAAGGCTAAAGCAAGATTCGGTTTGGCTTTTAGGGCACCATAACGCCGTTAACTCTGCAAGGTACTGAAGAGGATTAGCATTCGTCCGTCTCTCTCTAAACTTTATTCTTTTAGATATAGAAAATGTGAAAGTTTGGTCTTTTCCTTTGTGAATTTCATCTGTGCGATTTGGAATCCGGTGGAGAGAAGGCAACGATAAACATAGATAAAATAAACTTTGTGGAGGTTGTGGTGGGTGAGTGATTTATATTTTTATTATACCGTTCAAGAGGTTTTCTCTTACAATGTGAACATTCCTGAAATATTTGGTATTTATTTTTCCCTTTATGATTTCTATATCAGAGTGGTTTGATTTATCAATCTTTTTGTAATTTATTTTATTTTGAATTTCATTATTAATTCCTTCTCTTTTCATGAAGAAATTGACACACTTTATCATTTTCTCTGATGTCCTTCACAAGATCACGGGAAACCTCTGTTTTGCTTTTGGCAATTGTTCTTCATATTTTCCTCTCTTTTTTCAAATTTTATTTCAGTTTTGACGAGGAAAACAAGAAGTTCTTTTATTCTAATTTATTGTTTTGTGGATAAGTTATGTTTTTATAATTAGGTCAGTTTTGGAGGAAGAGAAAAGCCATTGTTTAAGTGAGAGGTTTCTTTGAATTTTTTCTTATAAATTTCTAAGTATGAAGGGAAGTGCAGGTGCGCCTCATAGAGTCTCTCTCTCTTGATTCTTAACGTTAAGTTGGGGCTTCCGGAGGTGATTTTTGAATAAAACCCTGAACAGTCTCTTTCCTTTTTTAGTTGATTTTTGCATAAAACCCTGAACAGTCTCTTCCTTTTTTTAGTGAACTTCTATGAATTATTTCATCTCTGTTTGGTCCTGTAATTTTTCTTAGGTAATTATTCAATTGGAAACTCTAAAGAAATATATACTCAATCTCCTTGTTTCTCATACAACTTCCATTATTCTCTGTAACCGTTTTGAAATCTCAGTAACGGGATCCTTCATCGAAGCAGGCTCACTTCGTTCCTGTTATCCTTCTCTCACATTTTCTTCTCCACTACTTTCCTTTTATTTTCATGGAAAAATTAGTGGATTTTCGTTTCGTAACTTTTGTTAGTCGTGACTTAGTCCACAAAGCGTGTTTCCCGCATGTATCTCGGTCGTGGGTGTGCTAGCCACTTATATACGTGGACCAAACTGCTTATTTATTTCTCTCTATTTATGTTTCCTTTTGCTTTCTGGATTTTGATTGCCTCTAAATGTTGTCTAAGTCTTACACGTGTTGATTGGATAGACTTCTTCCCATATCCCTAATTTTTCTAACTGATACTGGAAAAGCTTGTTTAAGATGCCGTTCAACTCTTTAAGACCTTGTGGTAAAGAAAAATTAGGGTTTCTAATGGGAGTCATCAGTCTCTGATACCGTGCTTCTTTCTGGTGTGAGTCACTCGGTATAAAACCTGTTTATATAGTAGCTTCCATGAGTAGTAATTTTGTATCTTTATTTCTGTATATTGTGTTAGAGAACCCTTAAACCAGGCTATTTCTGCTTATGGGCGCCGAGTCACAACTTTCCCTTCCATTTTTGCAGTTCTGCTTTTTATTCTGGAAAACCGAGAGCTTCAGATGTTTTATGCTTTAGATTGTTCATTTATTATGTGGGTTTTTTTTGCTTTAGATTGTTCATTTATTATGTGGGGTTTTTTGGGACAATTACTCGGGTGTATCGTTCTAGCCAGGAAATGACCTTTGTCTTTCATTTTTTGTTTGGGCAGCTAGAAGGGCATGGAGTTGTGGGTTGATTAAGACTACCAAAGTAAACTGAAGGAGGGACTCTGATTTCCATTGGTAAAAGTCAAGCTTATCCTTTGATCCCCACCATTTTCCCTGCCTTCATTTTCACCGGTCATGGGGTCAAAAACTAGACCTGCTGGGTTGATTTCAAGTCTCTCTAAACTGCCTCTAATCCCTCAGAATTGAGGATCATTGCTGTAGCGACCTAGATCTTTGATTCTCTCTAATATATGTGCCATCTTGGAGCTCATCATTTCAGTTTCCCATCTGCTTTTGCACATTTTACTGTATAAATGTCTTTCCGAAGTATAGTTCGTGATGTTAGAGATGGGTTCGGGAGCTTGTCAAGGAGGAGTTTCGATTGGAGGCTCGCGAGCTTCCATAAGGGGAAAGCTCGTGGAGCTGTGCATGAGCTTCAGACTGAGTCGGAGACAATTCAACAAAGCCCTTGGGCCAACCTACCACCTGAGTTACTTCGAGATGTGATAAACAGGTTAGAGGCAAGCGAGAGCGCATGGCCTGCTCGTAAGCATGTGGTGGCCTGTGCTGCAGTTTGCAAGTCTTGGAGGGCGATGTGCAAAGAAATCGTTAAAACTCTGGAGGTGTGTGGGAAACTCACGTTTCCCATTTCTCTCAAGCAGGTTAGGATTCCTTCCCATAGAGAAAAAGAGTTCCCTTAAGACATATACTGTTAAAATATTTATTATTTGGGTTTTAGTTGAACTATAAAATTGTTATTGCAGTTAAAGTTCATAATTTTTTGTTCATGTTCACTATTTTATGCTACTCAATCTGGTTTCTTTTAGTCTTTTCCTGACTTCACAAAAGATAGCTCTTTATTCCATCTTTCGTAGACTAGATGGCATCTGCTAGGCACTATCACATAGCAAAATCTACCTTGCACAGCTGATAACATCTTGGTGTCAAATATATTTGTGATACACTAATGGATTATTTGTGATACTCTAATGCAGATACATAGACACCACAGATGAATCCATAGTGGGGTATATATAAGATGGTATCCATACAGAGTGCTATTAATATTGATATTTTAGCTATTGATATAGTTTACCATGATTTATGATAATATAGGCAATTCAGTGGGAAGGTATGAATAAAATATTGTGTTGATTGTATTAATTTATTGATTATTTTCTTCTGATATTGGCAGCCTGGGCCACGAGATGCAACCATTCAATGCTTCATAAAGAGGGATAAAGCAACTCTCACTTATCATCTGTATTTGGGACTTAGCCCTGGTGAGTTGTGAATCCAAACTTATGTGAGGTCATATGCTGAATTGTTCAAGTTCTTAGCACTGTTTCATTAATTGCCTGACAATTGGTATGCAATACAGTACAATTCATGTACATGCATTGCCATGGTACTTGTGTATTTGGATGCCTTTTATGTTTAAGTTATGAACCGGGATATATCTTTCTTTGGTTCCTTTTTCTTTTTCCTCTCTCTTTTTTTGGCAGAAGAAATCTATGTTTCATTGTTGACTGTCTTTTTCGCAAATGGTATTGTTTTTACTTCTTCAAATTTTTGTAGAATGTTTTGTAACGGGGTATTTTCCAGTGTTCCAGTCCAGTTCTGATGAAATATATGTATGTGTGCATGTGGCTATATGTTTTAGATTTTCACTAGGGCCCCTTTAATTATTATTGTCTATTCGGCATTGCCTTAATGTAAGTGCGAAACTTTTCTGAGAAGGGGTAATCGTCATAATTTATGTCTGTAATTATCACTTGCATCTTTTATTTGCAAACATTTGACGGAATCTTCTGTTGTCGTTTTTATTCTACTTAGGAGTTTCTCTCTGCTTCTTTGGCGTAATGTTTCATTTGAAATTTTAGTTCTTTCAACATAGAGTCTTTAAGCAATATTATGGAGGGTAGTCAGTGACCTTTCATTTGTATTTTGTTAATTTACCTCTTGGCTACTTCTTAGTTACTAGGATCTCCCAACTCTGTAGTGATCCCATGATTCCACATTCGCGGACGAGGATTTTGAGTGGATCCTGCTCCCATCCTGGGAGGAAACAATGCCAACCCCTTTGGGATTGGTCAGTATAATTCAAACACTAGATATATCTTTTATAAGGAAACAAGTCTTAAGTGCATACCAATTGGGTTTTCATAAAAACAAATGGGTATCGGTGTATCAAAATTATGTGTCATATATTTTCCAAGGGCAAAATAGATGCTTTATTCCTTGTCTATCTCTTATATTCATGTCAATCTTAAAAGAAAGAAATGTTGATGCAAATCCTTGTGCAGCATATTCTTTTAAGGGGAGAACCAGAAATGATGATCAAATCCTGATTAATTTGTTTGGTGTGGTTTTTTTTTTTTGTTTGTGTTTCTGCCTCTGCAAGAGGGGGGGGTAAAGGAGAGATAAAGTCCTAAATGCAATGGTCCCATGATTGCATTAAAGAATGGATGGTGGGTCTAAGTTTGGCAACTTTAGACAAAAACGTCTCTCTCTTATGCTTCAATAGTTATTCTCTTTGTATGTTTTAGTTTCTGCTTTAATTTATAATTTAAGGGAAAGGGAAGAAAAGAGGAGGAACTGTTTTGACTGAAATTTATTATTATCATTTATTAAAACTCACAGCATCCATCAAATGAAAAACTTTGGTATATTATTATGTAGGACTTTATTATGATAAGACTCGAGTAAATATGGGTCTTATAATTTACTTTAGAAAATATATTTGTAAGTAAAGTACATATAACTCCTTGATATGTTATGTTTGCGCATGGGAACTGTTGGTACGAGATGATTGGGCTGCATATTATCAACAAAGGGTTGTGGATTAAGAGTAATGAAAATCTAAATTAGGAATGCATGGCCTTTAGCCATGTTGGCTTGAGACATGGTTTGGTAGTTGGCCTTAACATTGCTTTTGATACTAGATGTCGACTTGAGCATCTTTGAGATATGTTCTTAGAAAAACTCAATTAATATCTCTCTACCTGAATTATGACAAGGTAACAAAGCTGAGGGACTCAGAATAAAGGACTTCACATCTAGGGGCATAATGTACATTTATGGCTTGTTAGGATGTGCTCATTATTATTGATAATCTATTACTTCAATGAAATTAATCATGATAATGAATTCTCTGTTGTTTGCCAGTGTCCCTCATGAAATTATCTAAGATAAACTTATGGACAGTTTTTCATGTAAGGTTATAATTTTGAAAAGCTGTTTTTACTTTATACAAATAATTTGCTGAAAATCACATGTTTTTAGCTGGAAATAACTAAAAATAGTTGAAAATCCCAAAAAAGCTAAAGAATTAAATGATATTATGTATTTCACATGTTATGTTCCAAACAGCTAATAGAATAATATCACACAACATATATTAGTTTTAAATAAGATATGCTACTCTTGATAAGATTAACTGCTATCCAAACAGGCCCTTACTGTATTTGATTAAGAGAGGTGCAGTCTCCATGGATATGAAAGATTGGTGCAGAAGAAAATATCACTAATGATATTGCTAAGTACGAACAGTCTATTTCTACATTCTAGCATGCAAAACTAGATTCCCATAATCAATTTAGTATTTCTCACCTTCAATGTAAACAAAAAAATGAGTGCAGAGTGCCCTATCAAATGGATCACACTAAAAAACATCACCTATACATGGGGTTGCCAATAAAATGATTAATAAGACGGCTGATAAATCAATCATAAGATGCTCCTGCTGACATGTGTTCTTCGCAAATATTTTAAAATTGTCTACTAAAATGATGGAATTATTGCAATAATGTTCCACCCATACTGATCTTCATAACAGGTGCAAATGTCTCCTTGTGACCAAATATTATACTTAAATATATCACTGTGCGCCTATGTCATTAAAAAAAAGATTATTTTAATTTTTTCCAAAAAAAGAAGAATGAAGGCTTATTTTATATGACGAGTTATTTTTTGAATGCTATCTTACTTAAGTTAGCTATTAAAATTTCTACATTCTACTTATAGATTTTTTGCTGCTCGGCATTGAAACAAGTTCCTGCATATGATATTTGCTTCAGTGCATGAACTTCTTGCATGGCATCCGGCCTACACTAGAGTATAAGAAGGCGCACAGAGAATCTTAATAGACAAAGTGTTGGATAAGAAGGTGCTCAGAGAATCTTAGTAGACAAGCCCTCTCATAAGCAACCAGGAAACAAAACTACGTGAAAGATCTGAAGGATATCTCCCAGTTAAAAAATCAGGTTCATTAATTTGAAAGTTGTCTATTGGATCTTGAATCTCAACTGGCTTTAGATAAGGCCAAGAGAAGAACATGAAAGATAATAAGCAGTAGAGCATGTCCAGTCAATTACAAACATGAGAATATATAAAAAACAAAAACACAAGATGTGCTAGTGAAACTGACCTGTCAATATTTGTGCTATCAATCCCAATTTCTCTTATTGCAGAGAATAACTTGTCGAAGTTGCCAAGATCGCTGTCCTTGTCAATAACTTGGTATTAAAAAATATGGTCTTGGATAGTTTCAAAAAAAAAAAAAACAAAGGTATTGGATATACAACAGTTAACAGCTTCAAAACAAAAAAAGGTCTTGGATATCTTTTTTATCAGAGAGCATTTCCCCCTGAATTTAGTTTCAATTGCCTATATCTACATTTTACCCCCTCAAAAAGACATCTCTCATCTCTACATATTTGTTCCATACCACCTTTACCTTAGTAGCTTGTCAGAACAATGGCCTTTAAACATCCTCAAACTGAAATAGGCCAAATTTTGTTCCCAATTTATTGAAATTTTACTCTAAATCTAAACTAAGAAAATGGCGAACATATTCTCAGTTTCAGCTGATTTCTGATTTTAGATGGAATTTTCAACTAAAACAAAGTTCAATAACTGAACCAAACAGGTCTCGGTTTTCTACAGTCTCAACACACACTCTTTTATCCTTTTTCTTTGAAAACAAGTTAATATATATATGTGTTTTATAAGATGATTTTTTATACATATAAGATGGGTCAGCCCACAGCTCCGGTGCTTTACACACTCTTTCATAGCAATCTTTCCAGTGAGACTCCACAGAGATTGGAAATTGAGAGAAGGGCGATTTTATTCTTATGTTAGATGAGAGGGTATTTAAATTTCCCATAAAATAATGTCTTGCTGATACTATTTGTGTTTTTGTGTTCAGTTCTGGCTGAAAATGGTAAATTTCTTCTCTCAGCGAAAAGATCCAGGCGAACCACGTGTACAGAGTATGTCATTTCCATGGATGTAGATGCTATAAACAAAACCAGCGGCTCATATGTTGGGAAAATGAGGTAAGGACACCCCGAGAAACATTTTCATATCTAGAGGCAACAAAAAACCTTACTCATACTTGACACAGGATAAATACCAACTGTAAAGATGTGACCTGATGTCACAGATAAGGAAAAGGTGGTCTAAAAAGATGACAATAAATATTGAAGGTTTGCATGAAAGTGGTGCAAACAAAGGATAATGAAAACAATCAGATTATATTATGGTGATAGTCTTTCAAAAATTTCCCTTTCATTCTTGCCATTAATTTCCATGAAAATTCAAGTGAAACAACCCTGTGAAGTTGCATTTGATATTGTAAAGCCTGTTTTATAAATATGGTTTGACATCTCATATTCTCTTCTTGTTCTTTATTTTTTTCCTTCTGCAATGACAACAAAGGAAAATGACAGAAACTTAGTATTGTTGCTAGTTTGCTACACAAAATCACAAATATTCCAATAACGAGGTCATGTTTTCAGATTGAAATGGCAAACAACTGAGAGAATCGGAATAACCGTCGGTTGCTTCTGAAATTTACAATTGACACGTAAGCTGGGAACCCTCAAGAAAGAAATCAATATTGGTGCACTGAAATAGAAATTACCCTCTTCTAACCAACATTTGTTTCCTATAGTGAAATGAAAAAGTTGGGGTTTAACTGATAATCCAGCAAGAGGTTTCTATAATTTACAGAACAAAGAAAAAAAATGACATGAGTTTCCTGTTCCATGTAGCTTACAAATGGTGTACTCCTGACTATTATATTTAGTTTACAAGGAACTGTTGAGATGGGTGTTCCTCCACCAAAAGTGGCATTGAGTAGAGGAATGGTCCAAATTAATCGTCCCTTGTCAACAATGAGAAATGCTTGATTTCACGTGGAATTAACTATTCATGAATTAGATTAGGTTAATGCTAAGTCATCATTCCCTGCTCTCCAATATCTCTCAG
This sequence comes from Amborella trichopoda, assembly GCF_054954075.1. Taxonomy (NCBI): domain Eukaryota; kingdom Viridiplantae; phylum Streptophyta; class Magnoliopsida; order Amborellales; family Amborellaceae; genus Amborella; species Amborella trichopoda. The sequence continues at coordinate 4,973,351 of NC_142346.1, read as the reverse complement.
GTCAAACTTCCTCGGCACCAAGTTCATCGTATATGACACGCAGCCCCCACATGGTCGTGGCCGTGTCTTCTCATCTTCGCCTTCAAGCAAGTTGAGCGGCTTACTCCACAGCAAGAGGTGGACCCACTCTTCCAGGAAGGTCTCACCTAAGGTCATGGGCCCCACACCCCCCTCTGCTGCCAGTGGCAGCTATGAGGTCGCTGAGGTTGTGTATGAACTCAATGTCCTCGGCACTCGCGGGCCCCGCCGCATGCACTGCACGATGCACTCCATCCCTGCCTCTGCCGTCGAACCCGGGGGCTTTGTCCCTTTGGGCCCATGGACCTCACAAGGCTCATCTAGCCCAATGGCCCCGTTCGGTGATTCCTTCTCTGCCCTATCCATCTCCTCCATGGACCACCGCTCCATTGACTTTGGCAGCTCTCGTTTCTCCGAGGTCTCAGGTTTTGGTGGCCCTGATGTGGGCTTTAATGGGTCAGAGGTGGCGACAGATGATACTCAGATGGGCTTGGGTTTTGATGTGGGACTCAAGAAACCTTTAGTGCTTCGTAATAAGACCCCTAGGTGGCATGAACAGCTTCAGTGCTGGTGCTTGAACTTTAGGGGGAGAGTGACCGTGGCATCAGTGAAGAATTTCCAGCTGATTGCGGCAACAGATGCGGTACCTACTGGAGGGCTGGGGCCGGTGCAGCCAATAGCGGTGGGATCCACGATGGGCACGACAGGCCCACTGCCAGTCCAGCCCCCAAATGAGCAAGAGAGGATCACATTGCAGTTTGGAAAGGTGGGGAAGGATTTGTTCACCATGGATTATAGGTATCCACTCTCTGCTTTCCAGGCATTTGCGATATGCTTGAGCAGCTTCGATACCAAGCTGGCTTGTGAATAAATCGTTGGGTAGTTGATTAATTAGTTGAATTAGAAGGTTGGGTTAGTTGGTTCTTTTCTGCTCTGATTTTGCGTTTGATGTTGTCGTTGGGTAAAAGAGGAAGGAGGAGAATTTTGGTGTTGTAAGTAAAACATAGGTGAAGTCGCAATAAGCAACGTGTGAAATGCCGGAGAAGGTTTTCTTTTGCAAAAATTTTCTTTCGATGTTTCGTAAATGTATTTGTTGCGCCGGACGCTATATGGTTCTAGATCTTCTTTTTTATGTGATTATTGAGGAGTATAGAAGCAAGAAGTGAACTGAATGGCAGTTCTGGAATTTGTTTTGGCTGGAGTGCCTCTGGGAATTACGGAGCTTTTTTTTTTTAGGTTCTTGCTTCAGAATTGCTATCGGCCCTGAAAGGATTGGCAGCTTAATTTCATGGAGACAGTCTTCAATTTATATTGTATTATATTTATTTGGCTGGAAACCTCCTTGCACTATTGCTTACTGTTGCTGGTTGTATGCGTTTTTCCTCTTTTTCTTATGTTTTTATTTGGGAACGGTTCAGGTTGACTTGCTACTAGCATAATAGTGGGTTAGGTTGGGTTCCAAATGACCTGGAGCTCACTTGGGGCAATATTGAGATTGGTTCCATCCATGAGCTTACCAGGTTGGTTTGGGTTGAAGTTAGGGTCCACCCTACCCAACCAAACGTGATTTTTATGTATAACATATATTGTATATTCTAGATAATATGTGCATTATAAATAAAATATATTTTTCTTTTATCTATACTTGGACTTAACTCGGTGGAGTGGGTCTATCCAACCAAAACTGATTTTTATGTATAACATATATATATATATTCTAGATAATATGTATATTATAAATAAGATATATTTTTCTTTTATCTAGGCTCGGACCTAATTTGGTGGAGTGAAATCACCTTGTGTTTTTCGTTGGAAATATAGCGTGTCACTTGCCACGTGCGAACAACTTGTATGCACTTAACGCGCTAGCCAGCACGGGGCAATATGCTCAATTCTTAGTATCCATCGTTTACGGTTGGGACTATTGGGGTATTTCATTTGCTCCTTTAGCTTTCCCAGCAGAATGCTTTCGTCGTCATCGTTCTTTTCGATCCCTATGCACTTTACTTCGCCATCGTCATCGTTCTTTTCGATCCCTATGCACTTTACTTCGCCATCAGAAATATGCACTTTACTTCGCCATCGGAAATTTTCTCTGCCCCTACTATCATCATAATAAATTTAGGAATTATGTACAATGAGATCATTTATTTTTGATATAAGGTTATCACAATTACTTCCTACCATTTTATGTTAATTTGGGAAAATTATAAAAGGTGTGGTTTGTATAGGGCCAAGGCTCTAAACAATCAAATTAGAGCCTACCTTCAAATAGTATTGAGAAATGTGGTTTCAATATTGAAATTCGCCTTAAAATATATTTTCATCTCTATTTATAAAGTTTAAAGCTTCAAAAATAGTGTAGATCTAGCTGATATATGAAAACTTGAACATCTTGAAAATTGACGGTTAAAACATACATTACAAAATCCATTATTTTCAAAACTTGAAATCCATTTTTTTCTCAGGTCTATGCATCTTAATGTCGAGATGGTCAATTTGAAGATATTTGAGCATTTAAACAACATTTTCAAGTGAAATTTTGGAGGTAGGTTCTAATTTGATTGTTTAGACCCTATGCTTTATGTAAACTTTTTTCAATTATAATATACCTTCAAATTCAACTTTCTAGGCATCCTACCCTTCAAAATTTTTTGTATCTCACTTTAAATCTCAATGCTATTTTCATTTATATCTACCCCCAATAAAAAAGTTAATAATTTAAAATTTTTTGTATCTCACTTTAAATCTATATACTATTTTCATTTATATCTACCCCCAATAAAAAAGTTAATAATTTAAGACAAAAATGCCTTACTTTATCTCTTCTCCCTTTTTGGAATCATGTGACTCTCTCTCTACCCACACACTCTCTCTTCCAAAGTAAAAACCTATATCCTCTATTTCTTTCTCTCTCTCTCTAGAAACCCATATCTTCTTTCCCTCTCTCTCTCGTAATGTGGTCTGACACATAAAGTGCTGGACCGAAATTTTTTACGATTCAACACAAAAAAGTGCTAGACCGCAAAAAAAATTGGGTCTGGCACTTAACTCAAATCTACCTGGTCCAGCACACGAGGTGTCGGACCACATTACAAGTCACGTTGCTGAAACAAAGTGTGTCAGACAGCATTACGAGCCACTTTTTTGTGCCGGACCACTAAAAAAATTGGTCCAGCACCCTATGTGCCAGACCGCATTACCGCGAGAGAAAGAAAAAGAGAGAGAGAGAGAGAGAATAGGCTTTTCCTTTGGGAAGAAAGAGTCACATGACTCCAAATAGAGGATATTAAAATAAGGGTATTCTTCTCTTAAACCCATTTACTTTTTTATTTGAGGGATAAATATAAAAAAAATAGTATTGAAATTTAGAGTGAGATACTAAAAGTTTTGAGAAGTAAAATGTCTAGAACGTTGAATTTGAAGATATCTATAATTTTCCCATGTAAATTTGATAGTTGGGGTGTGGTACAAAGTTCGAAAACTTTAGTTTTTTGAAATTTGAGCTTGATTGATGGAATAAACATAACACCCAATTTCACATTCTATAGTCAAGATTAATTGTGACTATCTTCTACCAAAAATAAATGGTCTCATTTTATACTTTTTCATAACTTTACTAGTGCTTCCATGCAAGTTATGGATACTCATCATATGGAATCTGTGTCTAGAAAACCGCAGAGGTAGATAGAATTAGTCCCCCACCGGATTTGAATCAAGTTGCCCAACCCGACGAGTTGGATTGGTAATCCATGAAATAAATTTAAAAAAAATAAAAGAAAGAAAAAATGAAGAAAGATAAATAAGAAGATGATGAAAATGACAAAAAGAAAAAGAAAACGTCTTAAAAACGATAAATCAAGATGAAAATTAAAAATTATTGTAAAAAACAGATGAAAATAAAAAATTAACCTAAAAAATGAATTTAATTCAAAACATTATAGTTTTGTATGAATAAAATATACACTAAAATGAAATGTATGAATAAAATATACACTAAAATGAAAAAGAAACCAATCTTTAATTTTTTTATTTAAGGAGTTAAACCAAAGGAGAATACCAAAAGGAAGGAAAAATTATTTCTAAAATGCCCCTTATTTTGTGTTGGAGACTTCTTATTTTGGGGGGTCTTTACTTGTCCTAAAAATACCGCGTTTAGAATTTCAAGTTTTGAATTAATTTTTTCTATTGAGAGATTCATTTGGAATTTTAGGGTTCGAACAAATTTTTTTTTGTAAGTAAACCAGCTCGGAACTTGAAGTTCTGAACCGCTCAAACACAAAAACAAGTCAAGTCAATTCGTTTCGTTGTTCAAGTTTCAAGCCGGCTCATTTGTTCATTTTTTTTAGAGTGGAATGGTTTAGAACTCTATGTTTTTTTTGGGAGAGGGGGGTGAGTCAGGGGGAGAGGGCCTCTACCCTTGTAAGAATTGATCTTAAGACACAAGGTTGCAAATCATCAAGCACGAACCAATTAAGTCTTGACTCTTTTCCTAAGTGGTTTAGAACTTGAAATTCCGAATGCTCTTTTACAAAACTTATCTAGCTAACTTATCTTTTTCATAGAGCGAAGATTGGGTTGGAACTTGAAGGTGTGAACCGGTCTCTTGGGCCAAAAACAACACAAAAAGTACCTTTACTTGGGACTTGGAGTTTCGAGGTATTTTGGAAAAACAATAAAACACAAGAAAAAAGGGCATGGGAGTAAAATATAGAGGATAATTGTTTGGTGCGTCCAAGTCCCTGTTATTATATGAGTTTGGAGATATACGCCATCCATGATAAATAATATTCTTACAAAGAACAAGTAAAATCAACGGTTCAAATATTTTCTCCAAAAAATATCATTTCTAATTTTAAAAATTTATTTATGTTTAGAAATTTATGATCTACAAGGTAAAGATATATATTCTTTAAAAATTAGAATTAAATTCTATTTCAAAAATAAATTATTAAAGTGCCAGCATTTTATGTGGACACATAAAAACCGTGTCGAGATATAAAATATGGTGAATATCTATATTACATTATCATACAGATAAGAGGTAGACATGTGTAAAGGGAGACCCTCTACCTAGAGAGGACATAGGGCATGTGATTTTCAAAAGGAGTTTAAGGCATGCAGCTCAATGGATTCCCCTCTTCTTAGGATATTGAGATTTTAGAAGAGATATGACACTTATCTTAGGGACGAGAATCCTGACAAAAGTAAATTTGGAACCACCCCCCTATATCCAAGGATTTAGGGTAAATCGTAAAATATTTTTTTTGAAAATAAAGAAAGTTAAGTTTTTAATTTAGGAATTAGGTTAAATCATATTAGTTTAGGATTTAGGGTAAATCATAAAATAAATTTTTTGAAAATAAAAATTTAAGTTTTTTGTGACTGCTATGGGGGTAGGATAGATTTAGAATTTAGGGTAAATCGTAAAATAATTTTTTGAAAATAAAAAAAAGTAAGTTTTAGGTTTAGGATTTAGGGTAAGTTTTTGGTGACAGCTATGGGGGTAGGATAGATTTAGGATTTAGGTTAAATTGTAAAATAATTTTCTGTAAATAAAAAAAATTAAGTTTTAAATTTAGGATTTAGGGTAAATTGTAAAATAAATTTTTAATTTAGGATTTAGGTAAATCGTAAAATAATTTTTTTAAGTTTTAAATTTAGGATTTAGGGTAAATCGTAAAATAAATTTTTTAATTTTCAAAAAATTCAGCCTTAATATGACAGCTGTGGGATTTGAACCCACGCCCTTTCGGACCAGAGCCTAAATCTGGCGCCTTAGACCACTCGGCCAAACTGTCTAATTCAGATGTGCTTTAGAGAAAAATGTTCTATACATTGAGTTTCTAAATTATTTACAGTATTAACATACTCTTTCATCTCCTCCTAAATTTACTCTGACTCTGCTTCTTAGATGTGATCAAACATATACTAATTTTTTAAATTTAGCACTTAATTAAATCATGGGATGAATACGTAGTCTCATCATATTTGTATATCCTCATTTAATATAATAATGATGCCATTACTTTGCGATACCACTATTTCCTAATACCGAGGTCACATGTCAAGAGATATAAAGATGGCATAATACCAAATCTCTTACGAGGTAATTCTTTTTTATTTTGAAAAAGGTTTCTATGCTTTTCTTACAACATAAGAGTTCTATCCTCCTCTTATTATTCAGCCATCTAATTTTGATCAAGAGAGCCACTTATCGTTTGATCTTAGATCTGATATCTCAAAGTATTTTGTTTTTAGTTTTTTTTCTACAAATTGTATGAATATGAAATTTGGTACGTGCCATATTATCATTGGGGTGCACCTATAGAAAATACTAAAAATAAATTTTCGATAAAATATAATGACTAAAATATCCCTTAAATATTTCAGGGGTATTTTGGTCATTTTATTTTATTGAAAATATTTTTTTTATATTTTTCGCTAGTGATAGTTTAGTAGAGGAATGGACGTCCAAAATTTGATGTCAAAATAGTTTATAGAAAAAAATTAAAAATAAAATAGTGTAGAGTCGTGACATTATGATTGGGGCAATCTTAGCCCTCCATTTAAAAAGAAAGGCTGGATAAAGGGGAGGATCGAACTTCTATATTGTACATAGAAAGCTTACCCTTTTATTATATCATACATGACATAAATTCCTAATACTAAAGTATAATGTTTCAATAATAAAGATAGCATAATAATTTCCTAATACCAAGTCATATTTCTTATCATAAGTCATATATTACATACCACTGCCGTCCTCTACAATTTAGGTCTATGAAATTAGGTTTTTCGGTAGTATTTTTTTTTAATAAGGAAAATTGTTTCATGCGGGTTGGACCGCATTTCTACATATGCAATCCAAAAAGTGTAAAGCATCCATCTTAAAAAGATGGATGCCAGTAGGTGTTCCATCTAAAAACAATGCAAACTAACTATCGAAATGTTTTCTCACCAGAATTATTATTTTTAGTTCTTTAAAATTTATTTATTTTTTCATATTCATGATCTCCATATCAAAAATTATATGTCTTTAAAAATATAGTCTTAAAATCCATCTCAAAAATAGATTTATTAAGAAGTCTGCATTTCTACATATACGGGCTTGGTTGCATAAAAACCGGATCCTTAAATAATCTTTTTCTATCTTCTCACAAAACAGCTGTCTTCAACTATCTAGGTACCTGCAATAGATCCTTCAATAGTGTTCTTATGGAACTAGGTACATATGTGGGTTCGATCTCTCTCTCTTTCTCTCATGAACTATGTACACATGTGAGCTCTCTCTTTGTCTCTCTCTCCATCTTTTGCTAGAGAAATATCAATAGTTTATGATAAAACTATAACGGTATATGGGTGTCCTATTGGTGCTCTGTAATACTTTTTGGTTTTATAACTTTTTATTTGTTTGATATTTTGTACCTAAGATACGAATATTAATATTATGATATTAATTGGTTATATAAATTATTCACTATGCAATAAGAAAATATAGTAACAAATAATTATTAATAAATATTAATTATTATTATTATTATTATTATGTCTTTATTATGGAATTAATGAGATCATGACTAATAACATACTCTTCACACAAATTTTAATTAAATGAATGTCTAGTTCATCTTGCATTCACTATAAAAATAGAGAAACAATTTTAAAATGACTAGTATATTTAAGTTCTGATTTTCCAATGCTTTTGAATATCATCAAGACTAAAAAACTTATCCTAATTCCACTTGAACCAAATCGTCCGTTCCCAACTGACATTGTTCTAAGTCAACGCTACACATGGCATGACCACCTAAGTCTACTTTTCCTCATCTTTTCCTCATTGGAGCAACCCTTAAGTTTTCCATGATGTATTCATTCCAATTTCTATCATTTTCTATTTTGTCATTCATCCGTCTCAATATCTTCATCTCTATTGCATTCATTATATCATTATGTTGTTTCTTGACTGCACAAGGGCTTTGGACCTCGAAAGTCCTAAGCTGTTTTGAATCCAAGGATAACTTTTTGGTATGAAGGGTCAAAAGTTTCCCTTTGTACTACCAACCTTAGAGGTCTGAAATATAGGCAATTTGGAAAAAAAAAAAATAAAAATAAAAAAAGCAAACAAATAGGTAGGACATAAATATTGAGTATGGAAACTGGTATGACAAGGCTACAACCCCATCAAAATACGTAAAGCCTCACATCAAAATTCATCTAAAATTGCAGTTATGGCATCTAAAAACCTTCAAATTGATCATCTCGGTCTTTGACTGTTATGGTTGTAGACAAACAATTACGATTTCAAGCTATAAAAGTGTATATTATAACGCATTATTAGAACAACCATTCCGCCTCAAAAAAATTGTTCACAAATCCACAAGATTTGTACCATTTTTCTTAACATCAAATTTCATAGTCAGTGTTCAAAATTGATTTTAGAATCGTCATCGAGATTTCTTGCCTGAAGTGCTTTCTGGATGAGGATTCGAAGTGAGACTTTACTTTATTTTCATAAAGCCTAGGCCCTATAGAAACTGCATCCATTAAATATTAGAAATATTGGAAAAAGTGTACAAAGAGACCATTTACTTTTGGTCATAATTACTCTTTTCTATTAGATTTCAAATCGAATGGTTATAAGAGTGTTATTGGTTAGACTCAAAGCTCAAAAAGAATTTCTCAAATTTCGTAAAACATTTCAAGCCATCCAATTTGATATCTAATGAATATGAGTAATTGTGACTTCCTTGTAACAAAAATAAATAGTCACATAGTATATAATCCCTTTCGAAAAAAATTTTCTAAATATTGTGACTCTGGGGATATTTTCTGTAAACTTCTGTTTTCTTTTAAGGGTGTGGTTTGTATAAGGCTAAGGCACTAAACCAGTGTTTGAAAACTCCACGAGTCGAACGAGACTCGCCCGATTCGATTCGGGAATCGGCACCCCCATGCTAGTTCCAATAAAACATGGAGAACCACTCGTGTCTAGAGAGAACCGGTGATTCTGAACAGTGAATCCCTCGAGTCACTGTAGCATAAACGGGTGAATAGTAAAAAGTAGTATATATCTTCAAAATTTATCATTTTTTGATCATTTTTTTTGCTTTTGCAGGCTTTGGTCGAATCTTTCAAGCTTTGTCTTTAACTTTTAAGCATTATTGTTCGATATACTGAAGTTGAAACCATTATTTTTTATCACAAATCTTCGGATTTGTGCAGAACAAGGTTTTTTTTAGGTTATCTGCCATTTCTTAGATTTCAAACGAAATAGGGCATTATTTTTTATTAAATAAGAGGGTTATTAATCTTGAGAGTGTTATTGTGAAGAAATTATTAAGAATATACGATTATATTGGTCGATTACAAGTCAAATTTAGGTTTGAAGTCACAGTTGCAGAAAAACAGGTAAGAACTTCGTTTTCCGCCATTAAATCGATTCTAATCTATTTTTAGCAAATAATTTGTTCATAATATAGAGTTTTGATTCTTTATAGTGTTATTTATCATTAAATGTATCCAATTTGATCTATTTTGTTCTATTTGAGGTGGATTTTTGAGTCCTAGTCATTGTTGTCAGGTTGGGTCTGCGTTTTTTTTTTTCCTGCCATTTAATTGATTTCGAACTGTTTTTAGCAAATTTTGTGTTCATATCATGCGGTTTTAGTTCTTCATGATGCTATTCAGAAATATTTGTATCTTATTTTCTATTTTTTGGTCGATTTGTAGTGGATTTTCGGTTTTGAGTCACGATTTTGTGAAGAACAGTTAGGGTTTTTTTTTTCCTGGAAAACTACAAATATGAGACGAATTGAAGCACCATTATGAATTATTTTAGAGGGTTTTTTAAGATAATACTGTTCTTCAAATGATTTTGGGTGTAATTTGTTGGATTAAACAATTTTTATTGCTCGATTTCCTAAGAAATGGAGTTGTGGCTGCGTTTTTTAAAATATGAAAATTTGATGATCGATTATTTTGAAAAATCGTGATTTTTTGAAAAATTGTGAAAATTGTGACCAGGTTTTGATTTATCAGGAGGAATTAAACTGTATTTTTCATTTTTATTGTTAAATTTATAATGCAAAAAAGTGTATGCTGATATATAAAATGTATGTATATTATTGATAAATATTTTATCATTATATTATCTTGAATGAGTTTATCATTGTAAATATTATTTTGCGGCATGTCTGTATATTCTTGGTACTAAATGTATGAATATTATTGTAAAAAAATCGTGGCATATATAACAATTAAGTTGTCTTGTATTTTTCAATTTTATTGTTAAATTTTTAATGCAAAAAAATGTATGTTGATACATATGATGTATGTATATTCTTGATAATTGAGTTGTAGGTATGTTTGGAGCTTGCAATTTTAATTATATTATCTTGCATTTTTGTACTTGAGTTGTAGGACTATTTGTGCTCATTTTAATATTGGGATTGTGCCCACATATTGTTATATACTTGTTATAAACTAATTTTAAAAGAGGTTTCGTAAGTTGGCTAGGCGGTGCTATCATGAAAACCAATGATTAAATTAACTTGTATTTTTCAATGTTATTGTTAAATTTTTAATGCAAAAAAATAGATGTTGATATATAAAATGTATGTATATTGTTGATACATATTTTATAATTATATTATCTTGAATGACTATGTTATTGTAAATATTATTTGTGGCATTGTGAATGATTATATCATTGTAAATATTTTTTGTGCCAAATGTAAGTGTAGTGACATTATGGATGATTATATTATTGTAATCTCTTTCTTGATTATAAGTGTGACTTATACAGACTCTTTTTATCTATAATGTTGCATAAATAATTTTTTTTTCTCAGTAAGAAATATTTCATGATTGTCAAAATGAAGATTTGTGACGATTCCATATGTACTGGCATTGTGAATTACTATACTATTGTAAATATATTTTTTATTGATACTATATCATAGTGATTATTTTTCATGTTGAATTGTCAGGTGAATTTTTAACCATTTCATATTAAAACAGTTGAACCATGGCAAGATCTAGGCAAGACCTTGAAGAAGAAAAACGACGTCTGTCATTTTATTTTTAGGTCATATTTTACGAATCGTATGTTTAGTTGTACTCCATGTATGATGATGTACTTAATCTATGATAATTCCATGCTTATCCTTTTGTGTGATGTAAATTAAATGATCAACAGCAGGTCATGCAGGGTAAGAACATATCAATATTCGTATATTCATGCAAAAAAATGAAAATTTTTAATGGAGTATCCCCATTTCTTTTTTTATTCCTAAAAAATAACATTTATAATAAAATTTAATAGTTTTTCTCGATTTTTTTAAGGCTTAATCTGATCGATTCGGCCGATTCTTGATCCGGATCACCGATTCACTGATCTGGATGGGTTTTGATGTGCCCGATCCGGGGCACCTATCCGTTTTTTAAACCATTGCACTAAGCAATTAAAATAATACGTATATTGAAATAGTGCCAAATTATATTGCTTCAATATCAAAAATCTTTATGATGGCTTGGAAATTGATTTTTATATCTAATTATAAAATTTAAAGATCCAAAAATAATGTAGACCGAGCGTATCTAAGAACACTGAAAAATCTTTAAAATTGATAGTCTTAACAATATATTACAAGATGTACTATTTCTCAAACTTGAAATCTTGTTTTTTCGTCATGTTCATACATCTTGATGTCGAGATGATTGAAAATTTTTTTAATGAAATTTTGCAGTGCGCCTAATTCTGATTGTTTATGGCCTCACCCTCATGTAAACTTTTTACTTCCTTTAAACGCAACGTCGGAGAGGGATCCTGTGAGGCGAAAATTGAAGGCGTAAGGAGGGGAATATATATAGAGAGAGAAATATATATATATATATATATATAGAAAAGTTCAAAAAAAAGAGAGAAAAAGGGAAATATATATAGAGAGAGAAAAAAGTTCAAAAAAGAGAGAGAATGAAGAATGACGGCGAACTTTATAAACTCCAAACCTAGCCGGGAACTTCAGAGAAGCCAAACGTGCTTCTAGCGGCCAAGCCTCCTCTCTCCCTTGGAATAGGGGTTCTTTGCCCTTTACGAGAAACCCTAAAATCTCCATAGCTCCTTCAATGGAGGATCGCAGAGTCTCATCAGACGGAAAATATCGGTTGTACGACCCTTACAAGGAACTGCAGCCTACCGCAAGCAACGCTTACAACATTTACAAGCTCCCAACCTCACCCGAGTTCCTCTTCTCTGAAGAAGCAGTCATTAATAGAAGATCATGGGGTGAAAACCTTCAATACTACACAGGCTGTGGATATGCTGGAGGCGCCATTACAGGTGGCGCGAAGGGTTTAATCCAAGGTCTGACAGCCAGCGAACATGGTGATACTATGAAACTTCGGGTTAGTAGGGTATTGAATGCATCAGGCCATACAGGAAGGAGATATGGGAATACGCTCGGTGTTATAGGTCTGCTTTATGCTGGTTTAGAGAGTAGCATCACTGCTTATAGGGACACAGATGATATTGCCAACAGTATTGTGGCTGGATTGGGAACAGGTGTGCTTTATAAGATGGCGTCCGGGCCGAGGTCGGCAGCACTGGCTGGGGCGATTGGGGGACTAGCAGTTGGCGCCATGATGGCGGGGAAGCAAGCGCTCAAAAGATATGTTCCAATATGATTTCTCTGTTGTTTTTTTGGGCGATATCTCTATTTATTTCTTTAGTTTTATTTGGACCTTGTTCATGGGGATCATTTGATCCTTTTTGATGGTCTACCATTTTGGCTGATCTAGGACTTGATGTCCTGTTTTTTTATCAGAGATGTTTTGAAATATATGGAAGAGGGAGTTACATTAAGTTATGTTTTAAATAATTGGTGGATTTTATTAAAGTGGATGTAATTGTTGATGTTGGGTGTTCACCAATCTGTCGACTTATCAGTTCACATTGATTACATGGATTATACCATATGTTTACATGATGGGTTGTTTTGAGATTTGAAATTATTGTAGGAAAGGTGTGATTTTGAGTAATGGGTTTTTGTTGCATTTTTTTTCCCCTTTTTCTTTACTTATTTGGATTGGTTTTATTTGATCCTTGGAAGAAATAACATGAACTACATGCTCGGAAAAAAAAAAAAAAAAGGCTACATGTGAATGATGATTCATGGTATTTGGTTGTTGTGATATTTTTATTGAGATATTGGATTTTTATTGTGAGTTTTTATGTTTGCTTATTCGGTTTTGTTTTGCTTTGTTTGATCTTTGAAAGCAAATCACATGAATTACAACAGATGTATAATGGGTTCATGATATCCACTTGGTATGATTTTTTTTTATTTTTTTTAAGGTTTGGTTGGCGTGAAATTGGGGTTTGGTGCTGGCAATGTGTAATGTTAGTTGGATTCTGGATTTTTTTTTTTTGTGGCTTTGTGCATTTACATGCTTTCTGTTTCCTAGCGAGTTCCATTGTTTGTTTATTAGCTATTCGTGATTTGTTCATGTTTCTCTTCTAAAGTGCAGTATTGTCAAATATGAGTTATAATTTGACTAGTCTAGGCATGGTTTGGCCATTGTAGGCTTTTATTGCGTCATTTTCCATTGTACATTTAAAATATTCGACTATTTTTCATTCAATAGGTTCGTTCACATGACACCTAGCTCAAAATTTAGTCATTCCTCTCCTTTCTGGTTCGTTCAATCAGATACTATCTGTTACATTTTGCATGATCTTTTGAGTGCTCCAATGTCTTATGTGCATTGTTATTACTTCTGATACATGCATTGCTAATAACCAACGGTAAATCGCTTCAATTTTTATGTTTCTGAATGATGCGTGAAGAAAAATGTCTTCATGCATGCTTGGAAAGCGAACTCCATGCATAGACTCTTTTTGTCAGAGAGTAGTGTGACCTACAAATTTGATGATGAGTAATTCAATAACTAGTTGGCTACAGCTTCACCTTTTTTTGCATAGAAATAAAGACAGTTATGAAGCAAGTAGATTGCAAAATACTGGTCAATCATGCAAATCATGGACTTGATAAATTGTTATGCCTCCTTAAATGGTTTAAGCGTGTTTATTATCCCCATCATGAGTTGCTTGGTTTAATAGTCTCAAAGGTGCCATGGGAGGAAGTAATTCGATTTGTGAGATGCATTAACGTATAATCTAATAGTTAAGTTAGTGTAGATCTAAGTATACTGGTTGCAAATTCAAAAGAAAGTTACACCTGAAACTAAGATGACTATTCTCTTCTGGTGGTAGTTTCTTGGTGTGTTCACTCATGCAATTGGCATGGACTGCTATGCTTGGAGGCTTTTGTTTCTTAGGCACTAGGTTATGCAAATGGTTGAACCATTGACGAACTATGAAGTGGAAACTACACAATCATATCCGGAAACTTGAATGAACTCCAACAGATTACCATAAAATTGTCCATTGCTGAATGGACAAAGTAGGTAAAAAAAATCAGCTAACTTGGGAGCATGATGGACTTCATAAATGGTAGATTGATTGAACCATTGAAAGAATAGTGAATGGAAGAGGAGGTTGGGAGTTGATTAGCCATAACAAATCACCTCAGGTGAGTAACTTAAAAGATGATGAAGTAATATGGTTGGGAATGTGTCATGTTGGTGTAAAAGGTAATGCAAATTCTAAGGTGTTTGTTTGTAATAGAAAATGATACAAATCTACCAAGAAAAGAAAACATTTCAGAAACTAATGTCTGGATAAAAGAGGAAGCTATGATTTGTCACTTATAAACATTTATCTATTTAATGAAACTGGTTGTTTAAGCAATATGTCATATATTTCCGATTAGTTGAACACTGTTTTGATGTTGAATCAAGGACTGAGATGACAGTATGAGAGTTCATTAGTGGCCCAAAACCTCAATCATTGATTTTTCGGTGCTTCCTCTATCAATTAGATCTTTTATCCATTGAAATCAGTGTATAGGCTATATCCATTTCTTCATATCTCGGCTCCTATGAAGTCTCTTACTTGGCTACACCTGATAAAAACCCTTCTTTTGCACTATGTATATGTAGAAGGCCTATTAGCAAATGAACAAGGCATTGGAAAGATTGAGTTGGGGTTTTGTGAAGATATATTTTGATCATTGATTTCCATATGCTACTTAGTGTTCACAAATTTGAGGTCGATTTGTCCATATCTTTTACAAGGATGGGGTTGATTTCATTATGCTCTAAACGACGCTTCTTCAGCTTCTGACTATACTGAATGAAAACCAGGTCGTTTAGTCTCTTGTGCTGGAACCTATTTCTCTTCGTTGCATATATCTGTTGCATAATGTATGATTGTAATATTAGATTTTTTTTTTTTCAAAATATATCATAAAAGTTAGGGTGGCAGGAGATGAGGGCAAATGATGAATTTACCATCTCGAATGTGCTGAAATTGCACTCTCATCAGTATAATATACAAGTTAAGTTAAAAAATCACCCGTGGAGGGCATATATCCTCATCCAGTTGTGCTGCTCAATTTTGAGGATGTCATTGTTGAGTTGATTGTATGGGAGATTATACTAATCTTTACTCTCCTTACAATCGACAATCTACTCTTTTGCCATAATTTTATCAGGTTTCCGTTTTTTGGAATTGTCATAAGGTTGTTGAATTAGTTCAACTACAAGACCCTTAAATATTTGTTGTCAGAAGTAGGTGCTGCAAGTAAGTTGGGCATATGAAATTCAGGTGAGAAAATTAATGTGCAGCTGTTAGCAATGTGGTGTAGGATGTGAGATGATTGATGTTCCGAGCACTTGTGTATTTATTACATGATGGAATTGGCTCGTTTTGGAACTTCTACATTAGATAAATTTGGCTATTTCCTTGGTTTCTCTGTTAGGTACGAGTTATAATGTTGTTGTAGCACTTTGAGTAGTGCATTTGAGTGCTTCAAATTAAATTCTAGGTAATTGTGATCATATGCTAAAGAGGTCTTGCAACTTGCAGTATATACACATGTTACACCTTCCATTTCTTTCAGATTCTTATTTGTTTTGGCCGTTAGCTTTTAATTCCACGCGAGAGAATTCTCTAGCTTCTCATGATGAGCAAAGCATGGCAAACTGTGTTTGCATTGGGGGACACATTGGAGAATTTGTCGTTTGTTCTGAGTTTTATAGTCAGCCCGCCAAATCTTTCTTGCCAAATCTTTCTTAGTGATATGAAATGTGAATGTCTCCCTCCTATTTCATCAAGTATCAACGTAAAGTACTCATTTCACATTAAAGAGTATAGATTGTAAGACCCTGATGCTTGAACTTCCCAAGAGTGTGGAAGTAGTTTAGATGTCCTATCTGAATCAGCATTGCAACACCTCATAGATTCAGGTCAGGAAATCTAGTGTTAATATGCTTGGTGCGATGCAATGTTTAAGAGTTTGGAAGACACTGCCTGGGTGGCACCTTGAGCCCCTAGCTGGCAGAAGTGCATTTGTATTGAGATGTCCTTCAAACAGTGTTTCAAAAAGTGCTAGGAGGGTCTTAGGCGGCCTGGGACCCCCAGGCTGCCCAGTGCCTAGGCAGGCACCCAGAACCTAGGCAGCCCAGTTGAATCCAAATAAGGATTCTGCAGTTATGTCAATATCAATTATATGTATTGCAGTACATAATTCAAATTATACTACATATTAGTATTTAGCACACACTCCATAAGCATAACCATAATCCATAAGTTGGTTCATACTCCATATCCAATTAAAACTTAAAATTTTCCAACCAACCAAATTATCAAATAGTATCACACCAGTACTGCAGTACACCACCATGAGGAAGAAAACAAAATTGAATTATGAAACTATGAAAGTAATACTTGAAGACTCAAAAGAATCTTCAATAGTTCAATACACAATACTTCAATCAAAGTTCAAACTTCAAAGTTTAATAATTGGCTCCATCAAGTTTTAGGGTTCAAATGAAGACATCTAAAAAATAATGCAAATTACTAAAGCATTAAAAAAAAATCCCTTACTTCGAGTTTGATTGCTCAATCTTCAAACTTCCACCTCAAAGATGCTTCTAAATACTCAAAATCTTCTAAAAAACTCCCTACTAACTTTGCAAAACATCAAAAAGTAAATCTAATATCAATGGGTGATGTTTTGATCAATTTTTGTTAACTTTGAGAAACCTTTCGATCCTAAAAAATTCACCAAAAACTAGTTTTTTGGCTCTCTTCAAAATTGGCTCCAACAAGTTTTAGGGTTCAAATGAACCTAAAACCCTAATTTTTGGCCCTTAAAAACATTAAAAACAAAAAAAAACGATCAAAATTGCTCCTACTAAAAGTTATTTATGCCCCGGGGCAGCCGCCCAAGGCTGGGCATTGGGCGCCCGCCTAGGCGGGTTCTATACCGCCTAGGCGGCCACCCAAGGATTACTTGGCCACCTAGGCCTGGGCGATGCGCCCATGCCTTTCGGACCGCCTAGGGGCTGGGCGGTCCGCTTTTTGAATCACTGCCTCCAAAGTGCTAAGAGTGCCTAGTGGGTAGAATTTGCATGTGTATTTGAGATGTCCCCCAAGTGCATGTTTGAGATGCCCTCCAATATGCAAGAAAAGAAGATGTGTGTGTGTGTGTGTGTGTGTTCAGGATTTCCTCCAAGAGTTTGATGCTCTTTGTGTGTGCTCCAAGTGTTTGACGATTTCTATGAAGAAGTTGTGTGTGAAGGAGTGGGTGGACTCTAAGTGTTGGATGTGTGTGAAGAAAAAAAGTGTGTGGTCCAATTGTAGAAAAAGAAGAAGAAGAAGAAGACAGTTCGTGATGCGCCCACTTGTATAAACTCTGGAATTTTGGATGTCCATGTGAAGTTTGGAATTTTGTATATGTTATACTTTGTGATGCACCGTCCACTTGTATGAAGTCTGGAATTTTGGATGTCCATGTGAAATTTGGATCCATGTGAAGTTTGGAATTTTGTATATGTTATACAAGACGGAATAGATTTCTTTGTTTGTTAAATGTATTAGCTTATTAGACATTTAAACTATTAAAGATTAGAAGTCAGAAGTTAGAACAACAAACTCCCTTTCTCTTTATCAGGCTATCAGGGGACTTTGAGTCTTAGACAACTAAATATTAGAGATAATGAATAAATTAAAATACCTTCTATCACACAAATCATATCTATGTCTTTTATGCGTTATAACATTTTTTATGATTTTTTTAATTTTTCTTAAATTTATTGACTGCATCAGAGGTGATGTGCCTTCATCGGACTACATTGAGCCGCATCACCACATTGGACCCAGACCGCATCGGGTCCTCATTCCGCATTTTAAAACACTGGATGATGATGATGAGGAAGAAGAAGAAGCCAAGGCAAGTTAGGGTGCCCATCTTGGGCCAAAAGATGGGTCCCTTTTGGGTTGGCAGCCGACCCTAGGTGGTTTGTTTTGGGACTTCGGCTGCCTAGGTTCCGAGGCGCCCAAATTTTAAAACACTGATGTGATGCACTAATTTTGATCTCGTCTCATCTATTAGCTCTAGTTGGGCTAGACTCTTTTTTATACTGATTTTCAGTGAGGGCCTCTAGCACTGCATCAGATCTATAGACCATAGAACAGTGTCATGTTGGAGCTCTGATTGACATGCAATAGAAATATGGAATCGTAGTGAGTGTGAACACTAGCTTTTCATGCCAATCTCTTCCTGATTCCACTGGCTTATTAATATTGTTCTAATAAGTGTCGAAACACACGGATCGGTGTGGTGGATCGCTGATTCGAATCTGTGATCTGAGAATACACCCATAAAAAATATATGATAAGCTTGCATAGGCGTTATAATGTATAATTTCAAACATATAAGCTAACATGTCAAAGTGGCTAGACCTTGCAGTTATTTACGCAAGGTCACAGATTCCAATCCCATATTTTTAAGGGTTAAAAGAGCAGTGTTTGTGTTTTTGAAAAAAAACAATGCATGTTAGGGGCCCACCTTGTGTAAAACAAAAGTTTAGGAAGAGCTAGCAAAAACGCCCTTAGCCTTTTAACAATCATTTCTTAAAAGAGAGAATTTAAGCAATATCTTATCTATCTAGTAAAAAAAAAGCACCTTGCCCGGTTTGAATATGGAACATGAGGCAAAAATTCAAGTTGTGCAAGCCTCTAGTACATTTTTGTAGTGTTTTGGTTAAGATGCATATATTATATAATATATTATCAATAAATTGCCAGTCCAGCTCAAGAACCGAAATAGTCTTGGTCGATTCTTGATCCAAATCGGAGATTTCCGATCCTGATCAACGAATTTTAAAACTTTGGTTATAGTGAATTATATATTGGTTGTTTTAGTCTCTTTATTGTTGGTAAACATCCTTTCTGTAAGGAATACAATATCTTTTCTACCTGCCAGATTATTTGAAACTTGTAATTGGTTACACTTTTCCACCAAATCAATGTCCATGTTTTCTTTTATGGGGAATAAAAGCTTGTAAATGTTTTGTTAGCGTGTTACCTGATATTCTGGTTCCATCGAGATGACAGGACCTCTGTCCCCTCTCCCTTCCCCCATTCCCCATAGGGAGGGCGATCCTCTTTTCTGGCCTTCACCTCCCGCCCGGCCCAGCAGAAATAGAACCAAACCAAGCCCCCCCTTCTGATCCATCACAAACTAACAGGATCATTGTTTTTTGTTTTCCCTAGGTAGATGTCTTTTGGGAGGGCCCCCTATCACCTAGACTGGGGGCCTCATGTGACATCAGTAAGGCCATCACTTGCTGCTTTAGGTGATCGCTTTGATAAATCCATTCCCTAGCTGGGGGTACCCTGACTTATGGGTACTTTGGCCAATTTTCTGCCCAAAAAGATGCATGGAGTTTTGGGGCTTTAGAACCCACAATAACACCTGAAGCCTTGTTTTGCTTAGAATACTACTTTATTTTGGACCTTTTTATTTGCTACAAGGAATGTTATCTAGATGGTTGTGCTGTATACAATTTATAATTAATGCTTTGGTCGATTTAAATATGTATACATTGTCTTTATTTTATGTTTGTTAGCACATATTTTCTATATATACTTATATTATCTTGGTCTGACCTTTTATTTAGGAGTTATTCCAGATACTAATCTCACTATTCTTTATGCATATATCTATGCATCTTCTTATGTAAAATCACTTCCAAGCCATACATAAGTAAATCTGACAATGTGTCTTAATGTGGCATAGGAACATGCACTCAAGAAGATTGATGTTAGGTGCATGTTTGCCCATGAGCTTATGTGCTAGCTGACTTCAAAATATTTGGTGGAAACTTCTTGGGCATGATGAAGACACAGGATATATTGAAATTGGTCTTTGTCCAAATACTTGGAAAGTTAATTTAGCATTAAATCCAAATGGATCTATTTATGGGGCTTGGTTCATTTGTCTTATTCTCCATTCTTCTCAGTGGTACACCTCAGTTATTTTCTGGCGTCAAGGGGATTTATGTCAAGGTGGCCCTTTCCCCCCAATTTTGTTCATCTTACCTGAGGAAATTTTATGTTAGGGGCCTATATGTGGGTACTTGACAAGTCAAGTCGGCCAGCTCCACTAGACTTGCTTTAGACCTGTAATTTGTCTAGGTGGCTAATGTGAAGCTCAATGGGAGAATATACGTTGCTGATGTAACAATTAGTGGATGAGCTTTCTCCTATTGAAATTTGATTAAGTGCAAAGAAGCACAATGGGGCATACCTTGGAATAGTCTGAGAGGTTAATGATAGGCATGGTCAATCACTATGATGAACAAATTCAATTTGCAGATGCACCTATGAGACCTCCGCAGTCATGTCATCATGTGCATGGTAAGTCTACAAAGCTTAATTGTATTTGTGAACATTATTGAGATCAGAGATTTATGAGGGTATTATGAACAAAATTTCCTCACATTAGAGTGAGTAACTAATCTTCAACATTCGAGAATTGCTTTTCAGCTAGCTGGAGAAAGTTCTGAACATTCTTTCTTTCTTTATGATTCTAAACGATTTCATCCAAATTGGGAAAAAGAAGATAGCCATTTATTGACAAAATCTACCAAAGATTCAAGGCATGGTCTGTTCTCCTCTGAAACTAATTACTCACTCAGATTTCATTATTGGGACAAGGGATAGATGGTGGACAACTGCAGTGGTGTAAGCACATGGAAAAATATGTTCCTCCCTTTGTGGCCTCCCATGCAGCTTCTGTTGATGTATGTAGAATTTCCTCGAGAGATCAACGGAGTTTTGGTGGACAAATTGCTCATTGGAGTTGAGATCAGAAGATGTTGAAAAGAGAGAGCCTGCAAAAGAGCACATTACTATAGAGAAACTCTAAAAAGTAACTATAAAGTATATATCAAGTTGAACCAGAGATGAAAGGCTTTTTGAGACGTATGCCGGAAACATAACTCATGGGATTGGAAGATTATCCATGACATGCATAGGGTCTCTCTCATTTCCACTCGTCTATGATATTTCATCTTTGCCAGCCCTACAGTCCGAATTGAATACATCATTACCGTATGACAAAAGGGACTATATATGTTAAGATTGTTTACCTTTGGTATAAAGAGGCCACAATCACCTCTAGCCATCAAATGGGAAATTAGGTGGTTAAAAGTGTGGTATTTGAATACGGATCTTTGCCAGTTTTACATTCCTAATGAATACGGTATTACCATATGACAAGAGGGAATGTATCCTATAAGATTGTTTACATTTCATGCAAAAATGTCACAATTACCTCTAGCCATCGGATGTGAAATCAGGTGGTTAGAGGTGTGCCATTTCTCCTCACAAAGGCCGAGAAATTTCTTTTCCGACTCTGAGTGTTGTCAATGGCTCATCCCTAGCCGTCCGGTTTCTTATCTAATGTCTAGGTCTATTTTTTATCTTTTTCATACCAAAGGTAAACGGTCGTATTGGATATTTGATTATGAAAAAGTTATGTTGAAAATAAATTAAGTTGCCAAGAGCATAATCATTTGGGACGTATTGTATGCTACATGAACACTCAAAATGCTATATGACATGGAAGTGTGAATGTTATTTTATGTGTTGCCACCCTCATGTTTTACATTTCTTTTTAACATTTCTTCTTGAAATATCAATTTAATAATACTTATTATCACCTAAAATCTCACCTCTATTTTCTTTAAAGGGATTCTATGTTATAAGACCATTTACCTACGGTACAAGGTCACAATCAATCCTAGTGGTCAGTTGTGAAATTCGACAACTTGGGGCATATCACGAGTCTCAAAAAAATATTTCCTTTAAACTTTTAGCTCAGTCAACGGCAGAGTCTCAGCCACCTCATTTGACATCCAATGGCCTGTGGCGATTATGACCTCCTTGTATTATAAGTAATGTTTAAAAACTTGGATTAGTCGGTTGAACCAGCCTATGTGAGAATGGTTTAGACCAATGAATCGTCGATCCAGATCAATGATTTGTCCAAGAGAATTAACTAATAAAAAATAAAAAATTGACAACAAAAATAAAAGTTTAGAAATAATAAAATTTTTGAGAACCATGCTATCCTGCGGTCAGATCACTTCGCCCTTTGATTGAATTGATTGGTTCTTTGTTGGATTGCATAGTTCTTTGACAGAACTGGTCGATTTTGTCAGAGAACCAATCAATTAAGTGGGGAATTGGCCGGTTCTGTGAGGAATCTGCCAATTCCTGGTTTCAATCGAGAAGAGGACCAGTTCCCATCGATTTCTGATCTGGAATGACGGATTCTAACATTTTTCCAGGCACGAATCAAAAGCAAAAGGCCTTGATCTAACTTTCCCTTCTTTACATGGTGTTTGATTATGTAGCTCAAATGATATGCCATATACATCCATGAAACATTCCATTTAATTGTTCCTCTCTGAAGTCAATCTATTTAGTTGTTCCTCTTCTGAAATTAGTTCCTCGGTGTTTTACTTAATTTTTACTTAATTATTCTGTGTTTGCGAGTTGGGTGGCCACAGTTTGGAGCAGAGTTTTAAAACCCAACGATGATCCAGATTGCTTATCCGAATGGAATCAATTGGACATAATCGGTTTCGGGATGGTATGGGTGTCAACCCAGTT
Organism: Amborella trichopoda; assembly: GCF_054954075.1. NCBI lineage: Eukaryota > Viridiplantae > Streptophyta > Magnoliopsida > Amborellales > Amborellaceae > Amborella > Amborella trichopoda. The sequence continues at coordinate 4,950,241 of NC_142346.1, read as the reverse complement.
CCTCTCAAAACCCTCTCATAAAAATTTTTGCCTTTTGTGTTTTTAAGCTTGTCTAATGTTTTCGTAGGTCCCCTAAATCCTCACCCATAAACCCCTATTTTAATTTTTATTTTATTTCATTTATTTTTTAATATTTCTCTTGGTCATGAAATCAGACAAATTCAGTCTGGATTCAGATCACCGTTCCAACGATGTGACACATATTTGTTGGTGAACAGTCCGCCCTTCCAAAATTGTGTGGTTTGTGTAAAGTGTTAACCACATACTATTGAAGTAAGGCACACTTCAAAACTATGCCGAAAGATATAGTTTTAGTGCCAAAAAGCTTTGTGATGGGATGGAAATATATTGTTATTCCTTAGTAAGAGTTTAAATATCAAAAAATAATGTAGATCGAGCAAATCTATGGACACTTAAAATCTCTGAAAATGGGCAATCAAGATAATGAGTTTATAAGATAAAGTATTTTCATGACTTCAAATCTTTTTTCTTCTCATATTCAATACGTCCCGAGGTTGAGATGATCAACTTGAAATTTTTTTTTATTATTGGGAATACCCCAGGTTGAGATGATCAACTTGAAAAAAAATTTTATCATTGGGACTACCCGATGGGTTTTTCAGGTGCGCCTTATTTCACTAGTATAAAGGTTGACACCTTGTATAGTCTTTTTCCTTTTCTGAAACCACCTTGGAAAGAAAGCCATAGCAAAAAGGAACCCCTGCCATACCCTTTAATCAATTAACCTATATGCACCTTGGAATTGAGGCAGCAACAATTGACGACCCAAATTAGTGGGGTGGATTGTTCACCCACAAATCTGTGTTGGATCAATGATCCGAAACTGGTTTTGTTGACAATCCAAAGAAAATATTAAAAACAAATTAAAAAAAGGGGTTTATGAGGTGTGGATTTAAGGGACCTAACAGAATATTACATAAGGACACGGTTTCTATGTGGCCGCATATTGTAGAAATGCGGGCTTAGTGATAAATATATTTTTTAAATATAATTTGATCCTAATTTTTAGAGAATATATCATATTTAACATGGAGATCATGAATATGAAAAAAAAAAAGCTGAAAACTAGAAATAATAATTAAAAAAAACATTTGGACTGTTAGTTAACAATTGTTTTAGATGGATCACCTATTTGCATCCATCTTTAAGATAGATGCTTTATACCTCTAGGCTGCATATGGTAGAAATGCGGTCCAGCCCACGTGAAACAATTTTCCATTATATAAACTTAAAACAATAACTAGGACACATACAATACCAAAACTGGTTCGGTCCCAATTGATTCTCATCCACATCAACAATCGGGGTCGGAAATTGTGGGGTTTTAAAGCAATGCATGGAATTGTAAACACTTGACCTCCATACAAATCACGAGGCTTTCTCTATTAGAAATTCTTTCACCAGAAGAAAACTGAATGAGCCCAAAGGATTAAACACCCCAAGAAACAGAAGAAGCTCATCTTAATGTGACCTCCATGCACAAAAGATAAATGGTCTCTTTGTAGACAATCCCTTGATTAAATAGACACTATATCAGTTTTTTTGACATAGAAGAAACAAAATATTTAGCGTTAAATGTACCCCCATGCCCCTTAAATAGTGCAAAAGACTTATTGAGACTGAAAAGTGGATTTAGCTTCCACAATAAGATTGTAGAAAAAGCATAAGGAATTGTATGGGTAAAAAGAAGTCACAATTCCCCTTAGCCATCTGATATGAAATTTGAGAGCTTGGGTGTGTCACAAATTTTGAACATTTTTCTTAGAAACTTTGAGCCTAATCAATAGCACACCTATGGCTACTCGTTTTCACATCCAATGTCTGAAAGTGATTGTGGCATCTTTATACCGAAGATAAATGATGTTATTGTACTCATTTCAAAAGTATAATGCTCCACCATCTTTTGAGGACTCATTGAGGCCTTAAAAAATCCAGCAGTCTTCATTTCTTATCTTTATGTGTTTGAGAAAATTATCGAAATGCCCATGTGCGATAAACATTTGAACATTGTACCTATATTATTTGATTTAATTTCAAAATGCCCATAAAAAGACACATGATCATGAGTTTGAATAGTATCAAAAGTGTCAAATACTAAATGGCACATCTTTCATGGGTATTTTGATAAATTGCCCTTTTTTTTGTGCCATTTGTATTTTTCAGCAAATGCTCGAGACAGCTGTGAGGACTTCTAACTCCCTGAAACGAATTTTGAAACAATCCAAGTTACACAAGGAGTGTTGAAGAGTTTCTAAGATTTGTAAAGGAAATACTCTTGTTGTGCGTCTTTTCCACCCATAGTTAAGTCAGCCATTTGAATACTGCTATGCATATTCAGTTTTGATGCAATAGCAGTGATGGATTCATTATGTTTTTCTTTACGGTTGTTTGGTATTTGCAACTTGTAAATGAAGCTGTTCTATGCTAGTAGGTCTTTTGTTTTTCTTTTTCACTTTCTAGCTGTGTTACTAGAGCTGTTGTTATCATATTTTTGCAGTAGACATTGCCGTGTAGGTTGTCTAGATCAGAGATTTGTCGATCATGTCAGGTATGCCTAGTAGCCCTAAATGTGACCCATTGGATTCTAACTACCTGATTATCAAATTTAGTTCCTGTTTTCTGTTTCTGAATTATTCTTCCTTCAAGTTCATGACTGTTATTTTCTATTTTGGCCCCCAAGTAAATCTTATGGCTTTATTTCTACCATGGAATATGGATCTTAGCTTATATTTGTACTGTACAACTGCTGATTTAATTTAAGAATACCGATCAATATAAGAAGACCATGCTTGGAACAATTGAAAAAGGGTAAACTGTAATTGTCGAAAAGTTGGAATATGTTTTAATAAATTCCCTAAAAAATTTGTACCGAGAAACATAGAATGACCACAAAAAACTCCAAGTCTAACTTGGGCTCTCTCGAGCCTGCTGTGTCCGCAACCAAACCCATGTGGCAGGCTCAGTTTAGCTGGTTTCCAATATTTTATGATTTTCTTTTATAGTACTCACCGTTCATAAGACTTGGCTCAAGCTCGCGAACCTAGTGAATCCCTTTTCCCTAGTCTGGTTATGTTTTTTTCACCAAATGAACAAGTGATTTTCATTTATATATTTGTAAACAGTGGTTTGAAACGAGTCCGGTTGGGACTTTCAAGGGTCCTAAGCCCAACCTGCCTAAGTAAATTGACAGACTTGGTTGAGTCCTAAAATGAACATGAGTTATATATTAGGAACTGGCAAAACTAGGGGGGTTCCCATGAGTTGGTTCTAGACTCTGCATCATGCTAAGTGTCACTCTGTTTTTTGATTTACTAGTAACTGATGACTGGATACTTGTGCATATGGCTCTCGTTTTGGGAATTGATCATGATCTGTAGTTACTAATTCAGAGCTTTAGAGCTATGCCATTTTTTATGCTTCTTTCTGGTGAACTATATAAATCCCAGATTTTACTCAATTCATCCCTATGCTCTTGAAAACATAACTATCTATCTATCCGTAGAATAATTACTACAAACCTATTCAGACTGAACTTTGCTAGTTTCTTGGGGTTACAAGTTTTCTTTGACAGTTCAGTTTGTGAATTGGGACTTGAGAACTTGAAAACATTTTAAGGCGTTTTGCTCAACTTACTTGTAGCAGAAGATAGGCAGATTAACCTAAACATAATGGATAGAATCAAACTTGCTACCCCTTCTATGGATCATGCCAGGTACCAAAGCTTTTCCTGGATTGTGCACTGTTATTACAAACACATGCTCTCTCTCTCTCTGTTTGCACACACGTGAGTGCAAGCATTTATTAAGGCAAACTCATCCAGGGGATGCAACAGTGATTGAGACCTAAACTCAATGCAACAGTGGTTGACATTGACTGTCTATTCATGTATCTTGCTTGCCTTTTTTCTTTTCTTTTCATCTGGATCATCATCAAGCATCATCATCATGAATAGAGTCTTGAGTTGGTGCATTTAGGACTTATGCAAAGATTAAAACTTGGTTATCAATCAAGAGAGAGAGACGGATATTGATATAATTCTCTTTTAATTCATTTGAAACCAGTCTAGGAGGATATAGGCTCAAGTTAGAACGGTAAAGGGTCTTGAACCTGAATTGTGTTTGACAAACTTGTCTAAGCTATTAGAGACTAGGCAAGTCTGTCAAATATTCATCCTGTCCAAAAAAAAACAAATAATGAAAACAGAAGCATAATAAGACCGAATGCTTTTGGCAAAAGGAGGTTACAATCATTTTTGGAAGTCAGATTTGATATCGAGTAACTAAAGGCAAAGTTCAAATGAGAATTTCTCAAATTTCATGCCACCTCAAGCCATTTGATTTAACATCCATGACTAAAGTTGGTTGTGACCTTCACGTATTATGCCAAAGATAAATGGTTTCATAATATGCTATCCCAATATAAGCCATCCAAAAATCCCATATGCAGCATAATTCAAGCAAGTTGGAGTGGACTCACCCAAATTCGTAAATATTATTTGGACAATATAAAGTTTGTTCTCGGCTTTCGAGGCGGGCTTACCTCTATGATTGAATCCTAGATTTTATTTGCAGACTGATAGCTTCTCCTTAAGTTTCTGACAGATACAAGTAGTGAGCACTCATTGACATTCTAATGGAAGTGCAGAGGCTGCACCCACAGAATTCTTCCCTCTACCATGGCATTTTAAACAAAAATAAAATGAAGTCCATATGAGGAAGGTGGTTATGAGCTCAGACCTTATTTTATTCTTTAATGATGAATGATCAGAGAAGCACTTGGAAAGAAACAAACAAAAACTACTAAATTTAATCAAAATTACAAGTTTCATGGTTTATATTAGGTTCATTGTGACCGACCAATTCTTAAGGATAATGTTTATTAGTGAGTAGGTTGATTCGGTGGTTAGTCCACTGATTCTTGCCTTTCTCATTTGTATTTATTTACTTGGAGTATGAGTTATTTAATGACCTTGTAGTCCGCATATATATGAGCTGCAACAAATGGCATCCAAATAGAGGCCCTTATGCCATGAGGGCTGAAATTCCCCTATCTTAGACTATTCTGCTTATCATTGTGCATCAGGATTTGTCCATGATTCTCCTTGTTGGGGAAGAGCTGGTCCCCTCGGAGGCTGAAATGTTCTGGTGCTAGAAATAGGTGTGGCAACTGGTCTGGTCGGGTCGGGTTTGATCCGGACCCAGACCCAATCCGACTAGCTTGCGCATGGACCTAGACACGACTTAGACCTAGGTCGAGTCGACGTGAATTGGACTTGGTTCAGGTCGGGTGCAAGCCATTTTGATTTGGACTAGAGTCTATAAATTAAAAAAATAAAAAATATATTTTATACATTTTTAACATATATATTTTACATATTTTATATACATAATATACCATGTTGGGTGCGGTCGTTTTGATCCCTGACTTGGAATCGACCCAATAGTGGTCCATGCCGGATCCGGACTTGGATCCGACCTAGTAGATCCAAAATATGAACCTGGACTTGGATCTGATTCGGGCCAACCCACCATTCGACCTGAACCAATTGCCGCCCCTAGCTAGAAAAATCTGGTGTTTAGGGCACGTAGTGATGTGTCACTGCCTTGCTTGCATGTTTACTGGTATTATGATGTGGACTTCATTTAAAGCTGTGCTTGAGGTGAATGTGCCTTTGTAGGTACTAAACTGTTAGGTCTTGCATCCCAACCGCAACCGCGTGCATAGCCTCCCTCCAAGTATGCTGTCAAACCACGTGCAAAGCTTTTTTTTTTAATATTTTATTTTGATGCGATTTGGTCATATGTAGATATATTTTAAATTTTATTAATAAAATAATTATAAAAATTCAAATATTATCAGACAACTATAACCATGTGATGAAGTTTGTATGGTAGAATTGATGATGAAGCTGTAAAATTTTGGATAAAAAATCTATCTTTAAGATAAATTTTAGAGAGAGAACGTAAGTGTACATATGAGGCCGCTAACTCATAGAAACTTCATCCTTCTCTAAAAGTTGTGGTTTATATAAGGTATCAACTTTAAACAATCCAAGGTGCACCTCCAAAGCTTATTGAAAGATGTGATTTTGGTGTCAGAAATCATAGAAGGTATCAACTTTTAACAATCCAAAGTGCACCTCCAAAGTTTATTGAAAGATACGATTTGGGAGTCAAAAATTCAATGATGATCTGAAAAAGTACTTCACATCTAATTATGAAATTCAAAATTTAAAAAGTAGTATAGATTTATAAACACATGAAAATCTTGAAATTAGACAGTGTAGACAATGTATTATAAGATGTACCATTTCTAGGCTTTAAGATTTTTTTTTTCGCAGCCCTTTTTCACAAGGATTACACGAACCTTTAGAGTGTTTTTCAACATTGGAACGATATTTTTCGATATATTCCTGAAGTGCGTTTTTACTACATTACAAGGCGGCAACCTTATAAAACCCTTTTTCTTCTTTAATCGATTCGTTCTCTTAGAGGAATGGACTGAGGATGAATGCTTCAGCTTGGGGAATTTTGAATAAAAATATGCTTTGCCTCTCATCAGGGTGGAAATCGACCCAAACCTGACCTGGACCTAACGACGGAGGACCTGGGTCCAGGTATATGAGTCCAAAAATTGGACTTGACACGTGAAGTTTGGGTCCAAATCTTGGACCCAAGTTCGGGACCATGTAGACTAGACTCCGAATAGTATTAATATTTAAATAAGGAAAAAGTTCATATAAGTGCAAGGCTCTAAACAATTAATTTAGAGTTCACCTCAAAACTTTCATTATAAGAGGTTGTTTTGATGCTCATATATCCTCAAATTGATCATCTCAGATTCAAGATGCATGGACATGAGAAAAAATAGATTTCAAGTTTTTGACCATCAATTTTCAAGATTTTAATTGGAAAAAAGTTTATATAAGGATGCTACCTTATAATGTAGAATTACGGATGCCCCTAAAAAATCCATCAGAAAAGGAAGTTTTAATGTTGAAAAACCTTTTGATTGATCATCTTGACATCGAGATGTATGACTATGAAAAATAAAAAGACTTTAAGTCTCAGATATAGTGCATTTTACAACATATTATCTACAACGTCCATTTTCAAGATTTTCATATATTTATAGATCTACTTGATTTTAACCATTTTAGAAATTTAAAATTTTATAATTAGATATAAAAACAGATTTGAGATAGTCCCAAAAAAGTTTTATATCAAAATTATATACCATGATAAAATTTGAAGGTGCATCTTACCTCTACACCTACGGATGCATCTGTATGCAAACTGTACCTTTTTAATAAATATGCTCGATCTACATTATTTTTTAAACTTTAAATTTTATAATTAGAGATAAAAATATATTTTAAAGTTATCACAAAGGTTTTCAGTATTGAAACCACATTTCTTGACAATATTTGAAAGTGCAATTGACTTTGATTATTTAGAGTCTCAGCTCTATACAAACCATATTCTTTAAAAAAATGTAACTATATATTTTTAGTTATAAGATTTAAATAATATATATTTAACATAATATTTTAATTACATATATTTTTTAATTTTTGGGTCGATCCAGATCCAAATCAAGGTCCCTGAATCCAGGTCCAGCCGGACCCAACCCAACCCGTTGCCACTCCTATCTCCCCTAAGTCTTCTAATCTACTTTGGCCTCACGGTTTTGTTGTATTGAAGTCTCTCTCTATTTCTCTTTCCTACCGTCTCCAAGTAACCGGTTTTTGCAACTGAATCCAAGGCATCTCTATTTTATTTAATTTCGACAAGGATACGTAGGAATGGAATTGAGATGTTGAGTTGTTGACCTATGAAAACTTAGCCTCGACCGTCTTGACCCAAGCCTGTTTCCTAATCCAAAACGTCTGCATTCTCATGGAGATTTTCGATTTTATTTTAAAATTCAGTTTCTCTCCCTCTCTCCATCCCACAGTACCTTAGAGAATCTCATCTAATGAAATTATTTTTGAAAAATAATAAAGATATGGATATGTAGCATGACATGTCACGCTTTTCATATTTTAAAGAACAATAATTTAATAATATAAACATGAACATTGAATAGTATAAATATCGTTAGTTTGTAGTTTAAAAAATGGAATGTTAATGTATTTTGAAATTTTTATACTGTGAAGTCAACTGGTAAAATATTTTAAAAAGTTATCATTGAGAAATTAGAAGAGACTAATATTAAAAAAAAAGGAAAAAGTAAGATCTACTCGCATTTATTTCTAAATAATTTATTATTATTATTATTATTATTTTGTCTATTTGTCTTTATCCATTTGGACCGGTCTAATATCATGCGTTTATGGATCTATACGCTAGACCAGTGTTTTAAAAATCGGCGAGTTGAACCGGACTCACTCGGTTCGACTCGAGAACCGGCACAGCCCGTGCCGGTTCCAATACAAAATCGGGAACCGCCCGGATTCTAGAGAAGAACCGCCGATTCCCATCCGATTTCTACCTGGGTTCAGCCCGGCTCCCTCCCGACACGCGTGCGACACGCGCGTGCACGCGTGTGACATGTGTGAGGTTGCCTCAATTTTTGTACACAAATGCTTTTATTCATATTACATCGGTATTTATATACTAAAGTTGAATACCCATCTTTCGATGTGGGATAATTTTCAAACATTATTAAATGAAATGGGAATGTAAATATATTATATTAATTTACAACCACATGTGATGAGGTGGTGTGGTGGTTAAGACTTTTGCTTCTTCATGTGACCTCTCAAGGTTGAGTCCCCTCGGGAGATTTACATTTTTGTGTTGTATAGTTTTTGTTGTATATATTGTATAAATATTTTTGTAAATAATATAAAAAGCATAAAAAAATAAAAAAGTTAATATTTTGTACAGCAGTTAATTTTTGTTGTATATAATGGTATAATTATTTTTTTAAATAATATGAAAAGCATAAAAAAATAAAAAATAAAAAGTTTATTCTATTTGAAATCTCTATCTTTCTACGAACAATCTCTTTCACTAAATTTATTATAGAAACCTAAAAAAATAAATTTTTGAAAAATTGAAGTGTTATTTTCAAAATTTGTATGTATTTTATTAATTTTTATATTGATAACCAAATCTTTTTATTTTATTTATTAATTTTTACATTATAAGTTATGTAATGTACTATTTTTCGTACAGTTGTCAATAATACATTTTAAATTAGATAATATTATAAAATATTTTTAATTTGTTATTATTTGTTTAATAAAATAATTATAAAATATAAACTAATAATTATAATTTTATTATATAATATTATAATTAGTTAGGTTTTAATAATTTTGAATTATAGTTAGTTAGGCTGTAATAATTTAGATTTTTTTAGCGGATTAGGGTTTTTTGCCAAAACGAGGTTTTAATAGCCATTCTTTCATTAATTAGTCTACTCTTTATAATAGTTCATGTATAATTATATATTTTATCTATGATATTTCTATGATTTTTCTTTTATGTGATGCAAATTTAATGGTTAACATAAGTTTATACAGGGAAAAAGCATCTCAATATTCACAAATTGATGAAAAAAATGAAAGTTAATAATGTAGTACCCTCATTTCTTATTGGATTCCTAAAAAACAATATTTATAATGAATTTTAATAATTTTTTCGGATTTTTTTGAAGCTTTAATCTGACCAATTCAGCCGATTCTCGATCCGGATCGCCGATTCGCCAATCCGGATCGGTTATTTAAGTGCTCGATCCGAGTCACCGATCCGCTTTTTAAAACATTGCGCTAGACTATATCCCTTATACATTAGAATTAGACTAGTAATTAAAAAAAAAAAAATATAGATATATATATATATATATATATATATATATATATATATATATATATATATATATATATATATATATATTGAAAGTATAGAGTCGAGGCTCTAAACCATCAAAGTAAAGCTTACCTTCAAATAATGTCGAGAAATATGAGATCAATATTGAAAATTAGAAATCTTTGTGATAGCCTTAAAATATATTTTCATCTTTAATAATAAAATTTAAAGCTTCAAAAATAGTATAGATCGAGCAGATCTATAAAAACTTGAAAATCATGAAAATTAACGGCCCAAAAATGTGTTACAAGATGCACTATTTCTGAAACTTAAAATCTATTTTTTTTCTCACATCCATGCATCTTAATTTCAAGATGATCAATTTGAGGATATTTGAGCGTCAAAACAACCTCTTCTAAGGAAATTTTTGAGGTGGGCGCTAATTTGATTGTTTAGGGGAATGATTTCATACAACAATTAGTTGTATAGTAATATAATACAACTGCATTTCTCAAAATCTATGTTTGTAGCATTCGTATCACCCCAAAAATTGCACATACCCTCTCTTCATCCCAATAGTCAATTTAAAATAAAAACAAAAATTGAATTTGCATTATAGTTTTGGTTCAAATGAATCCCCTCCAACTATGAATCTAGACCATCCATTTAACCAATTTCAAGATCTAGGCCTTTACAAACTCAAAACCATTTTTTTTTTCTTTTTCAACATTGTTCATCTACTGATAACAAAGCTATCTAAAAATTTTGAAAAGAGAAAAATCCTCCCAAGGCCTAGATCCAAGGACCTTAACAAAAGGGATGGCTTATGTTGATTGGGCAAAAATAACACATGCATTTTCAAATTTTGTTTTTTTGGTGATTGTTCAATGGAGTGAAAATAGTGTACATTTAAAAATTGGGATAAAAAAAATGACACTGATATGGTTTTTTAAGATTGTTGCATTATATTACTATAAAACGGTTGCATGAAATCATTCACACACACACATACACACACACACATCTATATATATATATATATATATATATATATTAAATTTTGCAAATTTTTGAAAAAAATTCTAAACCATCGCATAAATTGGAAATTTTTTAATTACTGGATTTATAGTGTAATTCTAATGTATAAGGATATAGTCTAGATCCATAAGCGCGTGGTATTAGACTAAGCCGCAGTTTATAACTTTCAATTCCCTTCTCCTTTAATATAACGGTTTTGCAAGTGACGCACTAAACATGCAAGGGAAAGGTTTCTATACTTCCCCTACAACATAGAAAGGTTTCTATACTTTCCCTACAACATAGAAAGATCTATGCTTTCTCTACTATCCAGCCGTCCAATTTTGATCAAAATAGCCACTCACCGTTTGATCTTACATCCGACGTCTCAAAGTATTTTATTTTTAATTTTTTGTATATACAAATGGTATGTATATGAAATTTGGTATGTGCCATCTTCTCATTGGGGCACACCTATAAAAATATCAAAAATAATTTTTTGATAAAATATAATAATCAAAATACCCTTTGAAACTTTCAGGGGTATTTTGCTTATTTTATTTTATTTTATTTTATTGAAAATATTTTTTTATATATTTTTCGCTAGTGTGAGTTTAATATAGGATTGGATGTCCAAAAATTGGTGTCAAAATAGTTTATAGAAAAACAATTAAAAATAAAATAGCGTAGAGACATGACATTGTGATTGGGGAAATCTTAGCCTTCAATTCAGAATGGACGGTTGGATAAGGGGAAGTATATAAGTTTTATGTGGTAGGGGAAGCATAGAAAGTTTGCCCAATATGCAATTGGTCCACTATATGAGTGGGGCCATTTTGCCCCGAGTTATGGGAGAGGCCTATTGCCCCGATTTGAATTTAGAACTTGGGGTATATGAGAAAATTTAAAAATCTAAAAAATAGTAAAAAAAAATTAGGAATATTTATTTACAAAGATTGTGTGTTTTTTTACCATAATCCCTATTTTTTAAATTATTTTTATTTCTAGATATCCCTAATTATAAATTAATTTTTAAATCCTTTTTTGCTATATTTGTTTAGTTTATTTGGACTGTTTGTGGTTGTTTTTTTATTTACTTTTACTTACTACCTTTATTTTTTTTTCATTTTTTTATTTTTTATTTTTAAAAAATAGTGGCTGAGACGAGTCCCTAAACATGGGCTCATGCTCGAGCTTTGATGACTGAAAATGATGCACTTCTGATTGTTGTTTCTCAAAAACCCAACTGGACTTCAATGTAAATGAAGCCATTCGCCTCGAAGTTATATCATTTGGAGTTATATTTGGGTCTACTTTCTCATAGTCCATCATCTATACGTTATACAGTGATATTTGGGCCTATACTTCCTCATTGTCCATCATCTAATGGCTTCGAAGTTATATCATTTGGAGTTATATTTGGGTCTATGCTTTCTCATAGTCCATCATCTATACGTTATAGAGTGATATTTGGGCCTATACTTCATCATAGTCCATCATCTATGCTTTATGGAGTGATGTTTGATTGAAGGACGTAGTTCCTCTTTGTTAAGTTATTATTTGCTCAAGTATCTATGTTGATATTGCCTATACTTTCTCACAATAGAGTATGATTGAATAACTTGATATTTGAAAGTGATATTTGGTTCTTTATGTTTCTCCAGAGATATTTGAATGTGATATTTGGTTCTTTATGTCTCTCCAGATTTAAGCACTTAGCTCATTCAGGATGGAAGCACTTGAGTTATCCTGCCTCGAGCATCTATGCTGATATTTGGGTAGACTGGAGGATTGAAAACGTGGTTATTTTGATCGAGCAATACTTTAGTCTATAATTTCTCAAATATAATTAATTTTTTTGTGGATGTGAACAATTTGTGAAATCTATGGTCAATTTTTTTTGTGAAATCTGTCATTTTTTCTATGACTTCATTGTCCCATCATTGTTGTTTTATACGAAGGTGAACAATTGGTTAAATCTATGGTTGAATTTTTTTTTTTTTTTGTTTGTGAAATGTCATTTTTGTTCATTGTCCAATCCAGCTACTGTCGTGATTGTCCAATCGGCCCTATCTTCATTGTCCAATCCAGCCCATGTCTTCGCTGTCCAATCCGGCCCAGGAAAACTACTTGGTTCCCACATTTGTATTTCTTTCCAATCTTTTGATCCCGTCTTAAATGTCCAATCCAAACCTTCTTCATTGTCCAATCCAGCCCGTCTTCATTGTCCAATCCGGCCCCAGAAAACCATTTGGTTCCCACAATTTTATTTCTTTCCAATCTTTTGATATTTTTTATTAAGCGGAACATGCAACCCATGTCACTTGGTTGCAAGCCATGCCATAACATTATTTATAGCAAGGCCTCCCCTCAATATTTGAATATTCCCTTTATGTGGGATAAATAAAGCATATTAAATACCACATTAAATAATTTACTACTAATACTATTGTTAAGTAATTTACGTTAAATAATCTACAAACGACAAGGATAAAGGAAAAAAATGAAGAGTCCTAATGCTCATGTTGCCATGACAATAAGGCCATGCATGATATACTCAAGGTTTGGCCACGAGGAACATGCATGGCGTTCCATGAATTCTTATGACTGTTTGTGTTATACTCAGCAAGGTATCCATATCATGCACCGTATGTCATCCATATATCATGTATATTAAGAAACGAGACATTTGAATTCAGAAAATATACAATACCATGCAGCATTGGTCTAGGGCATATGATATGCCTCGGGGATATCTACCAGCAGCTCTCTGGTGATGGACGGTGGAGATCAACAGTACGAAATGTCCATAAGTTGGAATTACCACCGATCCCCAGTGAATTCCATCCACCATGTAGTATTGATGCGTGGTATCATTTCTCTTCAATTTTTCAAGAAGTCGTTTGACAATGTTGTAGATGGCCACACATTTGAAAACGAAATCTGCATTGCTCAATAAAATCGAGGATGTTATAACAACTAAGGTCGCAGGCCAACTTGCCCAGGGGGTCAACATCCCCTTAATTGAAGGGAGCCGTTCATATCTCACCCCATACATTTTTGTTGCTGTTTATGCCTAAGACATACAGGAAGAAAACAAACACCGCAACTAGTCTCTCTCTCTCTCTCATACACACTCATGGTACAAGATTTGATTTGATTTCAACCTTCCAAAATTGTAACAACCTGGAGAGAAGCCCCATTAGAGGAAACTATCAATGACCCACTTCACAAATGTGCCTCACCATAAGCTTTAACTCCCAAGGTTGGAGTTTGACGATTTCTTCAAAGTACCCAATATGCTATCAATCAATTTCTCCTTCTCATCATCAACGGACTCCGTAACAAATGAATAATTCTTCCTAGATTTGGGCTTCAACGTCCGAGAAGAACTTTTGGGGCTTAAGGTCGAGGAAGCCAGAGGCTCAGACTGATTTCTTTGAGAACATTCCACAAGCCCATCAAGGGCCTCTGGGCAATCCTTATTAACACGCTCCTTTTTTTCATGCCAAGAATCTAAAATTCGAAGAAGAGACCCATCATCCTTGTTTCTTTCCATCTCTTCTCTGTTCGCTTCATTTTCCAAAGAACTTTCACTTTCAGAATCAGATAATTCAATATCTGAAAGAGAATAAGTTTGATAAGGATTCATATTTTCTATCTCTGGATCAGTTTTTGCATTGAGTGTTGAATCCTCAGCATTTTCAGAGGCATCTGATATAGTAACAGGCCCAAGTTCCTCCCATACACAATCTTGATCAGTGACTGTCTCCGAACGATCAGCCTTTTCACCCAAATAAGCATTTTTGTCTGGACTACAAACTGACTTAAATTCATCAAGAAGTTCTTCTCTCCTCACATTTTTCCCTCTGTCTTTATCACTCAGAGCATCTACTCCAGGTATAATTCGGTATGACTCGATCTTCACACCCGGCATTATCTCCAACAAGGATGTTAATTTCGGGTAACCCAAAGTCTTATAATCCAAAATATAGCCATACCTCGCATAAAATTGAGGCCTAATACTGCCTATATTAAAACCTTCAGGATGATATTTTAAAACATCAGTGAGAAAAGCTTGGCAGTCTTCGATTATCTTGCTTCTGGACAATTTAGGGGGGTTCTTTTCCTCTCTGCTGAACCCATTCAGGGAATTAGAGGCTCCAGCCAAAAATATCGTGCTTAGAACAGGTGAATCAAAATTAGAACTTGAAGAAGAGAAGCCATTCTCAGTGGGAAGTGTCACTTTGAAAGGGGATACATCGAAGGCGCATTCCTCCACCCACTTCTTCTCGTGAATGAGAATTTCAGCAAGGCGTTGGAGATGACAATCCAAAAGGGTGTCAAGTTTCAATGATTCCTCTTTTTGCAGCTTCTTCACCATCTGTTCTCTGATGGAAATGTAAGGGAGTTAAGCATATGCATAACAGTAGAATATCAAAGACAGGCATATATATAAAGACATTATGTATGCATTACATAGAAAATGATATCAATCAATCATATGTACCAGGTAGGGATTCAGCACAAGGCACACAATCCCATCCCCGCATACGTACAAGGTTTCCAAGTCTCTATAGAAACCAATTAGGAAGACTTTTCAACAGTATATAATCCTGGAACTGATCTATGCAAAGTATTTAGATAAGAGAACACGAAATCAAACATACCTGAACAGAAATCCTTTTTCGAATGGTTACTTCCACACATATAGAAAGACAAGTAGAGATTGTAATCAAAAGTGAAGCAAAAAGGTTCAGATGGCCTCAACAAACCTAAAAACCCATGTTTTTCTGCATGTTTCACATGTCATGTTTGAACTATGAACTTGAAGCTTTATGCATGAGATGCTGAGGGAATAAGATCTGAATTTTTTCATAGTTAACATCCCACTGGTTATCATTGTACATTAAACAAGACTTACCTCCTTGGATCATTTGTTACAAAATTTTGAAAACAGAAGGAGTGCACCATGCCACTATCGATAGATTGCAGCCCCATGTATGTCAATTACAAGAGGCTACCACCAAAGGAACATCAAGAATCCAGCACTTGCTCTACCTACAAAAGGAGTATTGCGTTTATTCAGTATATGCATAAATAACCGAAGAGCTTGACGTGAACACTGTTTCAAAAAGCAGACTGCCCAGCGCCTGGGCACCAGCCTGAGCCCGCCTAGGCTGCCACCCAGGGCCTGTGCCCCACCCAGGGGCAGAAATGCGGCTCCTTGAGGGTATTTTTGGGTCCTTTTTAATACTAAATGGGTAAAATTGTGGGTTTTAAGTTCATTTGAAACCTAAAACTCATTAGAGACTATTTTAGAGAGAGAAAACCCAAAAAAAAAAAAATTTCTACTAAGCCGCCCAGGTTCTGGGTGCCCGCCTAGGTGTTGGGCGGCCTGGAACCCCCGCCCCCCCCCCCCCCCTCCCCCCGACCGCCTAAGTGCCACCTAGCACTGTTTGATTTGAAACACTAGACGTGAAGGACTCCAATCTGCTGTTATTGACAGCTTACTTCCATCAGAGTTTGAGTGATCATTCTATTGTCACATGGGATACTACTCAGACTGGCTGCCTTAAAGGTTCATGTGGATTGTCTTTTTCTAAGACAATGACCTTGTAAATTTGCAACAAGGACATAGCATGTATTCTTCAGACAAAAAAAAACTATAACGGATCAAAAAATCTAGTGCATTTCAAAAGTTGATGAAACATCTGTGTTATGCATATTTCCAAAGTTTATACTAACATTTGGCGTGAGGCCAACATGGCAGCCAACACTTTCAGGCATATATGGTGTGACGCTAACATTTGGCGCGAAGCCAACATGGCAGCCAACACTCTCGTCAAGGATGGTGCCAACAACACATCCAGCCAGGCCTCCAACAGTGTGGTGTTATCAGAATCCAACAGTACAGCAACAACATGGTGGTACCAATTTCACACCAGCTACTTCTCTTCCTTTCCTTCCTTCCTTCCCCCCCTCTTCCTTTTCCTTCTCTCTTTTTCCTCTTTTTCTCATTCTTTCTTCATCTCTCTCTCCCTCTCTTCCCTGTCGAACCCAAGATGCTAGCCCAGTTTTGTAAACCAAATATGCAAAGGGGTTTGTAAAGGTGGTGCATACATTACCATCGTTTTCATATACATTTAGATATCATAAACATTTAAAAAAAATACAGTGAATTACATTAAAAAAAGATGGGCATTTTGTAGAGGCAGTGCAGAAGTTATATTGTTTTTCTCATATACATTACTGGAATATAGCCAATTACATCAAAAAAACATATTTATATCGTATAAGAATGTTGAAAAAGAGAAGAATGACAAAGAGAGAGAGGGAACACAGTAATGCAAGGCTACCATACCACCTATGAAAAGCACCCAAAAGATCATCAGTTATGTACAACCAGCACCAATATGAGAATTATTGTTTCCTTCCTCCTCATTGCAGACCGGAAGAGATCACGAGATGATTGGAAATCTAAGATATGTTTGGCTTTTTCTTTCTTAACTTTTAGTGTCATGTCGATCTTCACGTACATATCAGAGTACTAAGAAGAGTTCTCGGCCAAATCAAATCTGCTTCAAATGAAGACAACAAAGATGGTCCCTTTGGCCAAACCTGAATAACTATACTCAATGCAGGAGTGTTCTTTTCTCTAAAATTTTCAAGGAATCTACTCAAAAAAGCCTAGGGAAAAAAATTTGACCTAGGGAGAGAAACTCCATCCCCAGTCCAACTGTTGGCAGGGGGAATCGGAAGGGAGATCGTGCCGTATTCAAAACCTTTATAGTAGTTTTGGGTTAAGCATTTCTGTGCTATAAACTACCATACAACCCATGAGTTTCATAGGCACAAGAGAGAGAGGAGGGACGATCATAATCCCTTTCCAGTAGGAGTTCTGGGTTTGACAGGTCCTTCGTAGGAGTATTGGGTTTGAGGGGAAAATCAAGGAGTTCATATCGGGGAGAGATAAAGACGTATTCCTTTTCTTGATTCAAAGCGCTCTAGATAGAGAAATAGAGATAAGAGAGAATAATGGAAAGTTGCCATCTTTGATAAAGAAATCAATGGATCATGATTGCCTTTGGCAACAAACAAAAAATATTAAGGAATGCCAAAGGTAGTATAGATTTCAGAATAACACTCAATTTTGTTGAAGGTTCCATAAACATATCAGGTGGGATTTTTGCATGCGTAACTTATTACTATCAGTTCTTAACTAGCATTAATACTTCATCATCATCATCCGGGCCTTATCCCAACTACTTGGGGTCGACTATGTGAATCATGTTCTGCCATTCTGCTCTGTCAAGGGTCATACTCTCAATCAGACCATAAGTCACCATATCTCCTTTCCCTACTTTCATCTATGTCTAGGCCTTCCCTTTGCCCTTTTAGAACCTTCCACTTGAACCAAATCGCCCCTCCTAACTAGTGTTGTATTAAGTCTATGCTACACATGGCCAGTCCACCTAAGTCTACTTTCCCTTATCTTATTGCCTATTGGAGCTACCCCTAAACATTAAGACTTCTTGATTTTTATTTTTATTTTTCATTTTGAAACTGGTTAACTTGTTAAATAAAAATGAAAGATTACAAGATCACAAGGTGTGTTAAAAATGGCAGCCCACAAAACGGGTGCTCAGAGTACAAGGGGGGAGTAGAAGAGTAAGAAAGAAGCTCAAAAAGAAAAACAAAAAAAAAAAGATAAAAAGAATACAGATTAAGAAAAGGGCCAAGAAAGAGCAAAGATCATCAAAAGAGAAAAAGTAGAGGAAAAGGCTTCAAGCAAAAGAGAAGTGCAGAGAGTCCAAAGAAGAGAGGTGAGCCCAGTGAAGACAAAAGTAGATGGAAGGTCCGTTGCTGAACTTCGAGGGCTCGAAGATGCACGGTTGCGAGATCTGTAGTAGAGCGAGCTTCCGTGGCCAACAAGGTTGAGACTGTAAGGCTGAGAGCATCTTCTGACCTTCCCGTGCAAGAAGACATTCCTTGGAGGCAAGCTGTAAGAAAAGAATAAAGAGGGGAAGAGAGTGAGGGGTAGGCTGAAGTGAAAATAACAGACAAGAAGAAAGGAGAAAATCGAGCTAGATGAGAAGCGGGGGTAGGTAGAGCAGAGAGCCAAAGGGAATGAAGAAGAGGAGATGGGGTAAAGCAGAGTGACGAGAGATAATGAAAAAAAAATGGGGGGTTGGGGGGAAGGGGTAGAGCAGAGGGAGTGAAAGAAAAGAGAAAGAGTAGAGGATTGCCAACAGAGAGAGAGGAAGAGAGAACAAGAGGTAGAGCAGAGAGGCATAAGATAGAAGGGAAGGGTCAGGGAGAGAAGAGACTTCTCCAGAATACATATATATATAGTATTTTGTGAGTGTTTTTTTTTAAAAAAAATTCTCTTTTGTTTTCCTAGTGTTCTCTCTTTTTTTTGTCCTTTTTTATTCCTTCTACAACAAGGGGGGGAGAATAGAGAATGGAAGCAAAGAGAGAATGAGAGAAGAGGGGAAGAAGGTTGCAAAGAGAGGGGCAAGTGATAATTAGTGTACCTGTTGCGAGAACAAAATAGTAGGAAATATGTTGCGAGAACAAAATAGTAGGAAATATGTTGCGAGCTCCTTCCTTAGCAAGGCCATCAGCTGCTGAGTTGGTCCCCCTAAGGATGTGCTTGAAGGTCACAGGTGGCAGGTCACTGCAAATAAGAGCAATAAGTTCAAAGGTTGACGTCAGCAGCCAAGGGGGTTGTATGAGGTTAGAAGTCCATCTGATGGCGTACTTGAGTCACACTCCACCTGTATACCGGAGAATTGTGTGCGAAATTGGACAATCTTTCCTTCCAGTAGAGCCAGAGCCTCGACAGTGATGGAATCTAAAATTCCAAGAGGCCCTGAGAAAGAGAGGAATGTACCATCGAAATTGGCTAGGGTAACCCCATATCCTGAGGGTCCAGGGTTTCTGAGAGATGCACCATCTGTATTAAGTTTGAGGACCCCCTTTTGGGGGGGGGGGGGGAGGGGGGGAGTCAGAGGGCTATGACAGCGAGTGAAGGGGAATGAAGTGCCAACAAACTCTGTTTCCTTCTAACCAGATGGACCATGAGAGGGCTGCAATAGCTATGCACCACAATTTTCTACCAATAGATCAGAAGGGAGGTGAGAGGGCCAAGAAGAGATCAGGTAAGGATTGAGGTGTGACCCACCCAATGAAGGCCAAAAAGTTGTAGAAGGGTGGACCAAAGGGCAAAGGAGAAAGGACAATGAATAAAAAGGTGAAGGATAGATTCTTCTTCCTGAAGACACAGAATAAATCGGTGAAGGGAGATACCTCTCTTCTGGAGTCGGTCCAAAGTTAAAAACTCTGCCCTGGAGAAGGATCCAAAAAAAGGCCTAAACCTTATGGGGATGGGGAAGGACCAAATTTTATTGATTAAGAGGGAAGGATTCAAAGTAGGGAGGAGAGAAGAGTAAAAAGAGGAAATGAAGAATATACCCGAGAGGTTGCCGACCAAATAAGAGTCTTCTAAGAGTGAGTGGGGGCCAAAAGCTGGAGAAGGGAGTTGAAGATAGGTAATTCAGAGTCAAGAAGGTTCCCTCTGAAGATCGCGGTCCAAGACAGAGAAAACCCCATGTGCTCCACATAGTGAGCTATGAGGGTCTTGATCGTCACTTAAGAGAAAGAGGGAAGGGAAAAGAAGGTCTAAGGTCTGATCCCAAATCCAAAGATCTTTCCAGAATCTGATTCTAAGGCCATTACCTATCCTGAATCTGGTGGAAACCTTAAAGGAGTTTTAGTCAAGGAGATGGACTTCCACGCCCTGAAGCTCGAGACATAGGGGAGCGGAGCAAGGCAACAACGCATTTTCCTCGAGACCATATTTGGCTTGGATGATATGCTGCCAAAGGAGGGGATAGGGGGTGTGAATCTCCACCACCATTTACCTAAGAGGGCCAAGTTCATGGACCTGATCCTTTTGAACCCAAGACCGCCATACTTCTTAGGAGTGCAGATTTTGTCCCGGGACACAAGATGAAACTTATGGTCCTCTGAGGTATCACACAAAAAAAAGTTCCTCATAAGTTTCTCGAGACAGTGCGCAACAGAGGCAGGAACTTAGAAAAGGGACATCTGGTAAATAGGAATATTTGCCAAGGTAGCTTCGATGAGGGTGATTCTACCCCCAAGAGAGAGGAATCTACACTTCCAATTGGTGAACTTCCAAGTGGATTTTTCAATGATGTTGCCCCAAAGGTGTTTCATGGGTTTGCGTAGATAGAAAGGGAGACCTAAATAGGTGGAGGGAAGAGAGTCAGTAGCACAACCAAGATGTTGGGCAAGTCTGCAGTCTTAACCTCACTCACCCTAACCCCCAGCATTTTGATTTACACATGTTGGCCTTCATCCCTGTGGTAACTTCGAAACATCTACAGAACAGCCAGAGTATCCAACTGAGTAGGATCAGCATCGCAGAATATCAGGGTGTCGTCAACATAGAGGAGGTGGGAAAGGACAGGTCCGCTAGAGGAAGTTTGGAAGCCCCTAAGAATACCCTGATCATAGAGCCTAATGAGAGATTTTGTAAAAAGCTCCCCCATGATAGTAAACAGAAACAAGGAGCGAGGGTCTCCCTGCCTCAGGACTCTAGAGGCAGAAAAGTAACCTACAGGATAACCACTAATGAGAACAGAGAAGTAGGAATGGAGATACAGGCCTTGATCCAAGATCTCCACCTACTGCCAAACCCCATGCACAACTGGATCTCTTCAAGAATACCTTAGTCAACTATGTCATAGGCCTTTTCCCAATAAAGCTTAATGACAAGGCCCTAGGAGAGTGCACAGGGTGCTCAGGACCATGATGGTCCTGTGTAGAGTAAGAGGACGTGGAGCATGAAATGGTCAGAGTAGGGACCGAACTAGACTGGGGGTGTTTCCTGTGGACTACGGTAGTCCAACCATCAAGGAACGGAGGAGAGCTCTCATGGCAAAAACCAGTTGCAAAACCTTGGATAGAGATATTGATCAGAAAAGAGAGTCCCTTATACTGTAGATAGAGGGGAAATGAAATCCTTGTTGGGGACTCTACAAGGATAATGACACGACCTAAGAGGTGCTTACTAAAGGATTTTCAGTGAACCGAGATGAAAACCCCAGAGGAGTCCCCAATGGCCTTGAAGACCAGTTGTGATCAGATGTGCATCGGGATCCCTTCTAGCCATAGCCAGAACTTGGTCATTCGCACAGCATTCATAAACTCCTCCCATTTCCTTAATGAGAGCCAACCCCCTCTAAAATATAGGTTACTCCGCCCAACAGCAATTGGGGCATCAAAACCGTCAGGCAAGGAAAAAAGATAGTTGTCGTTGTGCAATAGCCTACACGTGATCTGCTTGTTCTTGAAAACATACTGAACTGACCTGGTGATACTTCTGATATTGTTTCTATGCGGAAAGAAATATGCAATGTAAAAATTGTGTAAGGAAGAGATACACTCTTGAATCTCATTGGACTTAGGGAGTCTAATCTGAGGTACAGCATTTGAGTAGGAGACCTGAGGACGTGGAGAAACCCTGTCAAGTGGGGGAGGGTCTTTTGAAGGGAGAGAAGCAGATGGGGTGCAGGTACTAGACCCCAACAAAGTCAGCTTAAGATTTCCTAACCTCAACCTTATTAGAAAGGGCTGAAGAAGAGTGGCGCAAGAGAGGTTGGGCACAGGCAGGATCTATGAACTGATGGTAATATACGTACAAAGGAAGAGAAGGAACTTTGGCTACTTTAGATGACCGTCTCCACCCGGACCCGATGAAAAAAGTTGGATCACTTCTTATGGATTCGTTGAGAATGATTCTGATCTAGTACATGGCCTATTAGAAGGCGCTCTTTGGCTCGCTCAGTGTGCACATTGATTTGAGTTTGATGCACTTGACAGTTCAGGTAAACAAAGAAAGTCAGCCGAAGAACTTCCTCACCTCTTTCCGACGGCCTACTACATGCCAAGGAAGAGTTAAAAGTCACTTTTTTTTTTCACTGCCATTCTCTCCTGTAAGAGATCAAGAATCCAGAAAAGAGAGAAGACCGCTGCTTGATGCCAAACCAACCCTGTTCGCCTTTTGAATCAAAGTAGGTCTCGACTTTTGTATTGTAGTCGGTCGGGGGAAGCTACCGCGTCTATGACAGCTCCGCTTCCTCGTCTTGCGTCTGGCAAGCTTCTACTTGGCTTGCTTCTCTAAAAAGGCTTAGAATCAGGCTTCTGTCAAAGCGACTGATCCAACAGAAATCCCACATATTGAGCGCAGCTGATATGCGGCTACGGCTAGGCGATCATACCATATCATGCCGCATACTTATTAGATGAGGATAGACCCCTATCTATACAGATAGAATTTTGTTCATGGATAGACAGACATTCCATTGATTCACAAAATGGCTCGTCGATTCAATCATTCTTTTGGTCTGTCTCCACCGCCCCGTCCCAAAACTGACCCACGGCACAGCGCCCATTTGCTTCACGCGCGGGAAGGCAACGAAGTTCAGTTCAAGAGACCGCAGTAGAGTGGAGCAACCACGACACAAAGTTCCTTACCTTAGCTGGATATTGCTGGTGCCACCTATAGGTAGGTAGGCGGATGTGTGACATTTGGAGTTGTCGTTCGTGCACTTGTCCCCAATGGAAGAATTAGTGATCCCCAGCAGATAATGGCCTTGCCACTCGGTCCCCGATGGACAGCAGGGGATTCGGTATAGCAGCTCACGTTCGTTTGCGCTGCGCATTCCCCACGTGTGCTGGACACGTGTTAGCTGTAGGAAGTATGTATAGTATGGTTCCGAAAGTGACTTCGGTTCTCCAGTTCAGGCTCAACTCCTCGCTTTACGTTAGCGGACCTACAGGTCGGGCCGGGGCTCCGCGATCTTTCTTTCTGTGTGGGACGATGCCGGGGAGAGAAGGGAATGCATCGAGACGGCGAACAACAACAACACAACTTCATTTTTGCTTTTCCCTCCATGAGATGAGCCTGGCCGATGGATAAGAGAACAGAGCTGTCCCAAAAAGCGCTTGGGCACTGTACATACGATGTAGACTCCATCAGATACATATCGATTTCTTTCTGATGGATCCAGAATAGAGACTTGTCTCCCCAATAGATAGAAAGAGGAGATTTCCCCTCGATCTTGAAGCCCAGTAGGATTAGTCATAGGCGAAGTCTCTGCAATTCTTCTCTAAATCTTCCATTAGGCAAACAAATTTTCATTTTGTTGGCTCCCTTAGCCTCTTAACTACTATTAAACGAAATTTCCTTCTATTTTCGTACTTATTCTGGCTAATTTAAGTATGAAACTGAAAAATATGACCCAAAGCCAAATTCTTCATAATAAAATTGTTCACATGCCAAACAAGTTGACTATGGAGTTCTTGGCCACTGTAATTTCATAGAAATGCCCCCATTTTATCATGCTACTTGATTGTGATATTCTATGTTATGCTGCAGAAAAAGGGGAGTGCAGATGCAGAGGAACAGGTTGCAAGGGCTTGTGCACACATCAAGGAATTGGAGCTACAGGTTTAGGAATCAGCTTTAAAGAGGCTTTCATTTAGGACTTCTTGATTCAAAATTTTATTTTATTTTTTATATTAATTAATGTAATTTAATAATTACAATTGTGTTTACAGTGTAGAGAAACTCGCTTCAGCTAGGGAACTCACTCCCTAGCATCATGCACAGCGCTGACAAGCCCTTAAATAAACTGCAAAAAAAATGAGAACAAATCTGAAAAAAAATATACAAAATTATTAAAAGAAAAATTAAACAAAAAAAAAAAAAGCAACCTTTAGGAGTCCAAATAAACTTAAAAAAGTACAAGAATAACATATTTTAAAATAAAAAAATTTTAAAAAAATTAAAAAAATAAAAAAATAAAAAAGAGAACATAAAAATAGGGATTTATGGCCAAAAAAAACTCACCAAATACATCTCAATCAAGAAAAATTGTGTAGCTTGACTTAAATTTTTACAACTGTATTCAATTTTTTTGAATTTTTTTTAAATTCTGCGAGTTGTCACATAACTCGGAGGTACTCGGCCAAGTCTAGGTGCACTATTTACAAATATAAATGCAATGGTAAGGAGATGGGTGTACCACTTATCTAAATGTAAAGAACTAAGCGACCAAATTGCAAACCAGGGTGCTTATAATGATTTCTTTGACATATTGAGGACAAATTTCTTATTTGACAAAGCAGTTATAAGAACCAATAATGTTGGTCATCAAAACCAACTTTCTATGTTTTATTGCTTCATTACTCCATTTTATTTCTGTTCTTTATTATATTTATATTTATATTTATATGAAAGAAATGCCACAGGCCAAAACAGTCAACAAACCAACCGCCTACCGCGAGAAGCAAAATGGTATCAATGCGAATTTCACATCTTCAAATTAGCTTGTTTTCTTGGGGGCAAAATTCAAATTTTCAACCCTTTGACCTCTCATGCAAATTGGGTTTTAACCAGTTATTAAGCTTCGAAATTTTAAAAAATAAACTTCCTCTCAGAGAGGCAATACTTTGCCCCATGCATTATATCCAAATGGCCGGGGCAAGAAATGGCAAATGAAGACTTTGCACCAAGATACCTAGTGGGCCTGAGGGGTATTCCTTGACTCATTTTGGTCCGAGAAAAAAAGCCAATGTCCTAGGCCCATTCAGCTTAAGAGAAAGGTAACACTAATAACAAGGGAAGTATGGCAGAGATTATAAGCAGATAATGAGAAAGAACAAAGGCCAATAAAAGAGTTTAAAATAGAGACAAGTTGAACAGCTATGCATTTGAAGAAGCCCTATAACACCACCTTTGTCACCAATGGACTGATACTCACATGTGAGCTGAAGGAATCAGTCTCACATTCCATGCAGCATGACACCAATAGGAACTCCAAGGAGCATTCAGCTTTATTTTCCTTATAACCCAAAATACCATGCACTAATAGAAGCACACATGATCCACGATAGAAAATTATACACGTGACTTCACAGACAAACATGCCAATTGATGCGTATAGAAAATTTCATCCAAAATATTCAAGTAAACCCATGGAAAATCCACCTGCCAACAAATATCAAGCATTGCAAAAATGATGATGCACAAGAAAAATCATGCATAAAAATTTATGGTTGAAGTCCAATAGTGAAATAGGGTATATCTAAATACTTGGCTATTACCAACTGATGATTGTTGAGAAAGAAGGTCCAAGCGAAAATCATTTAGTATGGGGCCATGAGCTAAACATCTCCATACCTAGTCTTAGACTTGGAGACAACTTTGAGGCCCTTGGGACTCTGAAGAAATGATTTCATGGCATCCCAAAAATCATCCCTGGAAAATGATTCATGATTTATTGATTGACCTTGGACCACATTAACATCCAAATTTTCTGCCTCGTATTTCTCAGTATAATGAGTTTTCGGATTTTGATCAATGAACGGGGAAGTATTATCCAAACTTTCTTTACCAATTCCCCATAATTTCCAACCTCTTAAAAGCTGAGCAAAAAAGCCCTGACTCCCATAAGATTTCTCATCAGTCTTCCCAACACATCCTGTAGATTCTTCCTTTGGAGTTGCTTTGCTTACATCCAACAAATGTGAACTGCTATTAGCACAATCATGTGGCTCTCTTGATGGGGAAGGGTTTACAGTGGACGTCATTTTACTCTCAGAATATTTGCAACTTCCAACATTTGTGGCTGCCATTTTACTACAACTTTCAATTTCAGCATAACCCACCTGAGCAATTCCTACAAGTGTCACATTATGATGATCACTTCCATTACCATACCATAATCTCTTAATTCTTTGAAGGAAACCTTCCTTAACTGAGGAACCAAGTTCATCAACAGAACTAGAGTGGCTAATATCAGTAGCGGGAGTCTCTTGGTTATGAAGGACCGGCTCTTTTGAATCCGGTTGAGGGCCCACAGGTTGTGACCCTTCATTTGATTTAGTAGAAGCAGCAGGGATCGTTGTGTCTAAATGTCCATTAATTGAGTCAGGTTTCACCGGTTCATACAGTTTTGGTTCAAGACCATAAACAAGAAGCTTGGCTTCACCAGAAGGGGCACGCTTGATCTTCAAAATATTTTGCATGGCTAAGAGAAAGCGTGTGAACTTCTTATATCCAAAAAAATCTTTATCTATAGGTACATTATTCTTACTTAGTTCAGTACGAAGTTCTGGGACGCTGACTCCTTGAGGAAATGAATTCACTATTTTGTGAATTCGAGACACGACTGCTTTTGGGATCGGGCGGGGCTTTGGATCCATGGAAGATTCTGGACAATCCTCAGGAGAGCAGCCATCAGAAATGGGAAGTTTTATATCCATGAAAACTTCTTCAATAGGCCCCTTGTAGTGTCCATACCAAGAATTATACATTCCATCTGGTGGGTGGTTAAAATACTTGCCCATAAGAGAATGCCCCCTTACAAGTCCACTCCACTGCCACATAATGCTTGCAGCACTGCAAAGAACAGGAGAACACTCTGTACTCGCAAGCAAAATGTTGTAATTATTCATCCTTAAACGGTGTAGTATGTTTGAGAAATCCCCATCTCCGGAAATCAAGAAAAGATGGGCAGGTGGAGGATTTTGAGATACCCAAAGAGCAAGGTCGATCATGATGGACCTATCAGCACTGTTCTTTCCACCTACAAAAAGAAAATACAATAGTTGAATTAGCAAAATAATTGAACCAAGCAAGAAATCAGAGCATTCGCAAATCAGAAGAGTTATGCAAATCTCTCAGTGAAAATGAAATAGAATAGGTATTAAAAGTTGAACAGGCAAATGAACAAAGCATTTCCTTCCAAGCGTAAAGAAAAAAGGGCTCAAATGCATGAATTTCCAGCATAAACTGCCTTACAAGTGACCAACAAAACCAACAAAGATAAGAGTCTTACACGTGCATAAGATGAATCAATAAAGAGAGTACAAAGCAAAAGTAATGGCGAAAAGAGTACGCTAGAGCATAAGTATGAGCACAAGGAGAAGCTTCTGGATATCAAGAGCAATTGTGCTAAAAAATTAAATAAGATAAGAGCAATATGATGCATTCGATAAGTTGTTTTCGAGCACCATCATGATAGGGTTGTATTCCACATGTAGCATAAATCTCAAACAGTTTGGAATATATGAGATATACATATACAAGGTTCCAAAAAATGCTGGGTGGACCCTAGGTGCCAGCATGGTCTAGAATGCCCAGCACATATGTGGCAGTCAAGAACTTAGGCGCCCTGAGGTGTCAGACATACACATATATGGATATCTGTGCTGTCCAAGCACACATATATGCAGCTATATGCGTCAACGATGTATATTCATGCATTTATATGTATTCCAGATGACTTTTTTCTGCAAATATATGTGCATAAATGTTAAAACACATTCCCATAATTGAAAATGTTGATTCTTTGAATAACTGAAACAGTGAAAAACAAAAAAAAGTCCATAGCATATTAGTGATTTACTGTCTAAACACCAAAAGTCTTCTAAAAACCTCATTTGGACCCTAAAAATGACTCCAAAAAATATATGGTAACGTTTCAGATGATTCTACAAACTTTTCAAAAAAAAATTGATTTGAAAAACAAAACACAAAATCGTTTGATATGTGTGTGTGTGTTGGGGGCCTCCACTAGGGGATGGGTTTACAATAACTCAGCTCACCCTAGTCACTGCAGTAACTCGAGAGAGTTCAACAGGACTCTGTGCGTTTCTAACAAACTCAGCGAGCCCATAAACTTTTAAGAGTATAAAAGAGGGGGCAGAAATCAACCCCCATTCTTCCATTTTTCCGTGTTTTGAGCTTGTGTTTGCTCTGAAATCCATCCCTAGGCTTCTTTTTGCATCCTATAACAATTAAAAAAATCAGATTCGAGAGAAAAATAAAAAATCTTGGATTTGCAAGATTTTTTTTTTTGAAATAGGGTTCCAAATTTTCACAACCTTAGCTCAATCTTGCCTAACATATCTTCCCGTAAGCCTATTTTTTAGTTCTCTATCAAATCGAAGGCTTAATTCCCTGCCACCCCCTCCACAACCCCAGCCCCACACACGCCCCCTAGACACGCACACACGCACATGCACATGTGCACGTGCACGTGCGCATACACACAAAAACAAACAAACAAAAAAGAAAAGAAAAAAACCTCAGATTTGAAAGATTTTTAATATTGTTCTATCAAGTGATAGAATCACTTGCATCAAAATTATTTGTCTCATTTTTTCAGTTTTGATATAGTTTTCTTATTCTTCGTATTTTTATTTTCTTATTTCCACTCCTATTTTCCCTATTTTTGGGGGGATTTGTCAGTGGATTGCGCAACTTAGGGAAGATTCTGCAATTCCCACTAACCTCTCATCAAGCCGACTCACTCCAAGCACCCAGCAAGT
This sequence comes from Amborella trichopoda, assembly GCF_054954075.1. NCBI lineage: Eukaryota > Viridiplantae > Streptophyta > Magnoliopsida > Amborellales > Amborellaceae > Amborella > Amborella trichopoda. The sequence continues at coordinate 4,920,953 of NC_142346.1, read as the reverse complement.
CCCAAAACGGGTCCGATGAACACTAGTCCAGACTACTTGGTCATGAATTCACAATTTCACTTATTAAATGGCAAAGGTAATAATCACAAGGTCCTCAAAAGTAAATTCTTGTTCACATATATTCATAGATCCCAATGCACCATGATGAAAGAAAAGCTATATATTTACAAAATCAGCAATTCAAATTCATCATCATGATCAATGCAAATTCTCATTCAAATATATCAATAATGGGTTCATATACAGCAACTTTGGAAAATGTAAGCAAAGGCCCCCATTTTCTCTATTAAGGAACCAACCGCAATATTACAGAAAGCTTGATTAGTTCAGCGTGTACAGTAGTTGAGGCATGTCGTACTCGTGTTAATCCTACTTGTATTGAAACCAAAGACGACCAAGATAATTTTCATAGCAAATAAATGAAATACATGGAATAAACTGAAGAAAAAAGGAGGATGATAAAATACAGATAAAAATTGAATAGAACTGAGAGGGCAATATAACGCAGAAAATAATTGAAGAAAACAATTGCAAGCACAATAAAATACATACAAGCATAAAGAGAAACATTTACAGAAGAATCTGTATTGTATCCAATTAGCCCACATTCTAGAGCTATACATATCTCAGTCTCAAACAATTTAGAGCAGGCTCCAATACCATGTTTACAAATCAATAGAACATAACACAGGGCAAACAAGACTTTTATCCTTTGAGCACACCATAACCACCATTCTCATCCATAAATCAGGATATTAACCTCATAAATCGCAAGGGAAAAAACTGGGGAAAGAAAAATAAAAAGATGAGAGAAACAAAGAAAAAGGATTAAATAGAAACAGAAACAAAGACATACTACGAGGAACATGGCTCAAGCAAATCCCAGTAGATGATAGAGCCTCCTGTGATGCCCTAGAGAGTTGAAAAATATCTCCAAAAGCCGTGATATTCACTGGGCCCTTTATCCCAGAAACCCTCAGAGCCTGAGTTATTCTCTGAGCAACCTTGAACACATTCACCCCAGCCGGTACAGAACAATTCTCAAAATCCCACCAAACCGATACCATCACGCTTCGAATTTCTTCTTCGGAACGAGAATAACCTCTTCTCTTCAAGCTCTCTTCCATGGCAGATCCTCCAGTCCTGGTTCTCGAGTGGAAGAAGAAGAAGAAGAAGGGGCATCGAGTTACAGAAGACGGGGAGTGTTGCAGAAGGACCTTGCATTGTAAGAGAGCTCTCATGGCGATGAGATTTTAGAGTTTCTCAGTGCCAAATGGGGGCGCCCATTTCAGGGAGAAGAGGAAACGGGCTTAAACCCCCTTTAAACCCTAACGTGGGTAAAACCCAGAGGTACGTTGCTGGTGGTGTAACGTGCTCTGGTTTAGCGGGAGTACAAAAAGGTTCGGTGGGCCTTAGAGTAGCGTGAATTGCGTGTACTTGCGAGATCTCTTTGTACTACTACTCCGTCGTCAGGCTGCTTGAATTTTTTTTGTTTGGGTAAGTCAGTAGGGGAGAAGGCCATTAATAAGTATCAGGAAAATTTCATATATAAAATTCATGGTTTCAAAAACTAACCTCTTAATTGTTTTGATTTCTATCGGCATTCATTTCTTGCTACTCCTTTCCACCAACCCCTTGAGCTCGACCTTATCAAGCTCCCCATCTCATTAGGTGATCTCTCTTTAAAACCAAACATTTCTATTTTTTATCTGTGCTTGTCATCATTATCATCCTGGTTTTATATCAAATATTTAGTTCAACTACACAAATTATGTTCCGTCATTTCGTTTTATTAGGAGTCATCCCTCAGTCAAAACATAAATTACTATATCTCTTCACATTACTTCCATCCATATCTTTTTTTTCTTCCTCTTAACTTTAAATAGCCTTCCACTTGAATCAAATTTTCCCTTCTAACTTCCATCCATATTTTTTTTGTTCTTTTTTTTATTTTTTTAGAACTTTCCATTTGAATCAAATTTTCCCTCCTAACTAGCAATGTCTTATGTCGATGCTACACATGGTCAGGCCACCTGAGTCTACTTTCTCTCGTCTTATTACCTATTAGAGATACTTCTAAGTTCCTTCAAATAAATTCATTTTAATTTTTCTTCTTTCTTGTCTTACTACTCATCCATCTCAACATCCTTATCTTCACTATACTTATTCTATGAATATATTATTTCTTGACCGCCCAACTCATTATATGAATATATTATTTCTTGACCGCCCAACATTCCATTATGTAAAGTATAGCTGGTCTTCCATCCGCCTTATAGAAATTTTTTTTTAGATACATTAGTATGCAATGTTTATATAAATACGGTAAGAACACATCTTTACTTTATCCATCTGTTGTAATTCTATGAAAACCCTTATCCTTTTCCTCTGCACCTAAAATCGTGAAGACTCTCTCTCTGGCCATCATAACTCATCAACCTAAAAACCTGGTTCTTTTTTCATTTTTACCTAAATTTGTGAACTCTCTCAGCTACTTACTATAATTCATAGGTTTATTTTTATACATAATTCATGGGGTCAGAGGCTCTATCAGTTGAAAAGTTATTTGTGGACAATAATTTCCGATAGACAATGATTTCACACAACGGTTTGTATAGTAATATGATGCAACTAACTTTCAAAAAAAAAAATTTAGGACCGATCCAAATTTTAAAATGTACATAGATAGAGAGAGAAGAGCTTCTAGGTTCAACAACAGAAGTAAGGTTTGACTTTGGTTGGGTGGAAGGAACCAATGATAACAAAGGCTCGGGGAAGATGGTTCTAAAAAGAGAGTGACCGCGAACAGAGAGAGCGTTTTAGGAGGGTGTTTATGAGAATGGGATGGAGAAAAGAGATGGTTTTTAGCACTTAGCATATTGATTGGGGCAAATTTCAAAAAAGAACAGTAAATGAGGGAGGTATTACGAAAGGGGGTGAGTGAAAGGTGTAAGACAAATATAATGCCACTTGAAAATCAAATAACTACGAAGTTTTTCTGGCAAGACCAATTTTTTGGGGGTTTAGTATGATATTTTTCCTTCAAATTTTGGCATCCGGTTTAAAATAATAGGATATTTATTTACAAGACACTAAATTTGAAATTTTAATTCATGAATGTTAGATTTGACCATCAAAAAATTGAATAATCTTAATTCCATCTTAAAATGCTAATTTTCAAGCACGTTCTATGAAGTCTTTTTCCGAGGTCGATTAGTACGTTGAGGAGGTTACTTCTCCAAATTCTGGGGACTCCTAGGTGGCTTTTAATATATGGAATATTTATGTGGGAGCATAAAATCTTTTAAAAAAAGTAAATGTCGTCTTTTTCAAAAAATTCAAAAAATAAAAATAAAAATTATGAGAAGTGATTCTTTTAATGATCACGGTGGTTTAAACTAAAAAATAACCCGAAGTGAAATATTTGCAAAATCATACTAGCAAACTTTAATAATCAACTATAAGTTTATTTTTTGATATTTGACTTCTTAATTGTTGACACCCAAGATTCGGCTCAATGTTATGGACACAGTTTAGGTAATTTCTTCATCTCAAACCATAGGCAGAGCTTCCAATTTGCCGTACAAACCCCTCAGTGCATTGTAGGACCCTTGGATATCAAAATCGACTACACTAACAGCCTAAAACTCCCTATAGGACTTACCCTAGGAAAACTCATTTATTTTAACATCAGGCCTATTGAATTTGAAAGTTATGGGCAAAATACTAACAATATCTGAAATAACCACTCCTTTGCCTTCAACTTCTAGAATAATATTGTCCACTATTAATACTTTAAGCATGTTATACAGGGGTTCTTTAGTGATGAAGAGATCACCTCTTGGGGTCATAAACATGTTGAGTCTATGTACCATTGATTTCATGCCCATCATTGGCTTTTTCAAGTTTATCCTCGTAAGTTTCTTTTTCCTCTTGTTTTCCTTTTTACAATATAGTTTGGTTATGCCAATAATCTTTTGATTGATGTTCGATTTTCCTAGAATTGTAGCAATAAACTTTCATTGGTCTGGGTATGAGACTCACCTTGCTATTCCACTTTCTTGGATTATTATTTGACTCCAATTTCCGGTTTTCAAGTAGTACTTCCACTTGAAGTAATAGGCTTATAGCTTTTTTTTACGGGTAGCTTGAATTTTCGAATCATCACACTCATTGCATCAAACTCCATCCTTCAATTTTTAGAGAGATGGCAACTCAAGTGTCATTTTCTATCTTTACACCTCCAATTGATCATACCGATCCTTCACTTTTCAATAAAATTATACATTGGAGTCATTACCTTGCTCATATGCATGTAATTATACTTCCAAAAATGCCTTCCTAGCACCACTTACCTGTTCGTGCACAATGGCTAATCAATCATATACTTCTTTTGTTATTTCTACCGCCCTCATATAAGAGAACATGTGTGGCCCACATGAGATTTGAATGGTATATAGATCCTTGGTATTCTAAGTCTTCCATTACACAAGTTTATCTGAGCAAAAGGGTCTAAGTTCAATCCCATCGAATGCATTCTATAGAACTTGCCCTATCAGGTAGCTACATCCCATCGACTCCATCCTTTGATTTTTAGAGGTGATGAAAACCCAAGTGTCATTCTCTGTCTTTACACACCTTTCAATTGATCACACAAATCTTTCACTTTTCAAGAAAACTCTGCAAGTATGCCTTTTACCTTGCCTACATGCCTGAAATTCTACTTCCATGAATTCCTTCGTAGCACTGCTTACTTGTGCGTGTACATTGGCTAACAGGTCCGAGACTTCTTTTGATGTTTCTACATTCCTCATATAAGAGAACATATCTGACTCACATGAGATTGGAATTGTGTATAGAGCTTTGCCATTCTGTTTTTTCCATGACACAAGTTCAATTGGTCTAGGTTCAATCCCATCAACTACATCCCATAGACCTTGTTCTATCGAATGGCTTCTGAACTACATTCTAATCTCTATAATTCATTGTGGTCAAAACTTCAAGAATAATGACACTTGAGGTTGACATGGCAATGTTTCAGTTTTTATTTTTCATTTTTTTTTTTTGTTTTCCATTTTTTTGGCAATAAAAAATCAATTACAAAAAAACAAAAAATTAAAGATCGGAAAGAAGAACTAATCTCTACGCGCTGAGTCCTGAATCTTAAGAAGTTGGCTCTGATACTATTTTGAAAGTATGTGCATAAGCTTTGGGTGTTGACACCACGATTTAATGCGTACACATATGAAAAATTTGGGTTAGAAAGAAAACTTTTATTTTAGAAATCTTTAGCCTTTGTGGGCTGTTACATATTATTTGTCTTGTGCTGTGTAAATCGAGCATATCTATGAATACTTCAAAAGTAGTATAGATCGAACAAATTTATGAAAATCTTTAAAATTGACGGTCCGAAAAATGCATTACAAAACAACTATTTTTCTCTCTACTTTAAATTGATCATCTCTACTCTTTCTCTCTCTACATCTTTAAATTGATCATCTCGATTTCACGATATATGAACATTTCGAAACGTCAATTATCAAGATTTTCAAGTATCATAGATTTGTTCGATCTATACTACTTTTGAAACTTTAAAAGTTTATAACTAAAAATAAAAATAAATTTTCGGGCCATCACAAAGATTTTCAGTATTGAAATATCTTTGAACACTATTTGAAGGTGCGCCCTTCTTTGTTTAGAGGCTCGGCCGAATACAAATCACACCCAATAGGTTTTCAAGCGTTTTGGAGGTGCGCCTTACTTCTACAGTAAACGACGTATGAACCTCACCTTCTTTTTATTGGTCATCTATTGTGGGAGCCGATTCTTCTGTGAAAGAGAGGGATCAGTGTGTCTCGGTCAGGGAAGTAGGTTAGAGGCGGAGGACAGTGAGCGTGACAGGGTGGGGATGTCGTTCCTGTGGGAGAAGAGCCCCGCATGGCGGTGGCTCATTCGCAGGACCCGCGATTCGAAGCCATTCTTCTTCACCTTCGCCATGGTCTGCGGCGTCGTCCCGGCCGTGATAGGCTATGGCGTGATGCAGCTCACATCTTCCCACACCGAACAGCTTGAGGCTCAGCTGCGGAAAACCGCCACACCCGACTCCCTGGTACCCTTGTCTGCCCTAATTCTTTGTATCTCCTTGTGAATTTACAGTAATGGTAGGGTCGCAAGTTCGCAATAATAATGGCTTGAAAAAGGCAAGGGGCACTATGAATTTCTTCTATCCGTCACAGACCAAGTTGTTTATCCTAAATATTGCATCAGCTATCTGTTCATCATCTCCTTTCTTCCTTTAAGCTAGTCAACATTTGTCATTATACATGTTCTTTTTAGTTGAATTTGATGTTAAAAGATGAAAATTACTCTGGCCTTCATTTATTGAAATTTTTTTCTCTTTTTTGTCCGCATCAATGTCTTGGTTCTATGTATGCTGTGGAAAATGATTATTCAGGTGTATGTTTTCTAGTCTTATGTCATGAAGATGTTGAAATCTACGCGTAGTGTCTTATGTATCTCAGGGTTTTGAAGAAATTAGTTTCTTAATTTATTATTCTTCACACTTTGGATTGTGCCCGAAAGATACAAATTTTTCTCCAGTCCTTGAAGCTCATCTTTTTGCAGGAGAGAGAGAAGGACCGGAGTAAAAGGACTCCATCTATCACAGATTCAATGAATTCTGTCAATGGTTTCTTCATCTTCTTGATGATTATCCTTGTCTTTGAATGCATCATCCACCAAGTTTAAAGCCTTGGTCAATGAAAGACAATGTGAACAACTCCTCTATTGTTGAAGCGCCTGATAGGGTTGCCTCCCTTTTTAATGTGATCACTACATTGCTTTTCCCTTTAGTGTCCTGTCCCTCATTAGTAATAATAGTTTCTTGCTTGCATGTGGTTAAGGATAGGGCTGAATTTGAAGGACTCCCTATGTTGTGAAGTGACTGGTGTGGGTTTAGTCGTTTAGAGCACCTTCACTTCCACATACTTTAAGATATCCGCCCTTAAAAGGCCTTGTATTGGTTTCCCTAGGAGTTGAGTAGACTCCAGCGATTCCACTGGAGTCACTCTTATCTTTGAGGGAACATATATTATTTGGCGCTCATCTTGTAACATAATCTCAGCCTCTCTTCTGTTTCTTTCAGAATAGATGGCTGATTGTCGAGTGATTGTTATTTCCCAATCAAGGCATTGAGGACATGTATCTCATCCATTACTTGCTTCAAAAGCCCGTGTCCTTGATTCTGGGTAAGACAAGAGCCATAGATTTGGCCCATTCAGGTAAATATGGCTGAACAAAGTAAGTATCCTAAGGATTAAGTTGCTCTGTTACCAAAACTGATGTAAGACCAAGGGGACTTGGTTCCTACACTAGTGTGATACATGAGGTAGGCTTAGAAATAAAGGTTTGGGGTTGGTTCTAGAGCTCTAATGGGGCTAAAGCTTACTGGAATTTCTCAGTTCTAGCAAACAAAACCGATGTAGAAAGAAGGGGGTTTGGCTCCGTCACAAGTGTAATATGTCTAGCAAGCTTAGAGAGAAAGGATTTAGAGGTAGGTTTAGGAGTTCTAATTAGATGAAGATTTGGGAGCTCTAAAGGGTTTGGGTCTCTTATGAAGTTTAGGACAACATAGTTTTGAATGTGTTGAGTTATCAGTAGGAGTGGATGGTATCAGGTGCAAAGGGCTTAGGGCTGAAGTTAATTCTATGTGAAAGGTATTCATGATTAGCTTAAGGGGAGGAAAAGGAATACCTTCCTAGAAATGAACAGTCCAAAAAGATATTATGATGTTTATAAACGAAATATAGGGTTTAAACTTGGCTTTGAAGGCTATGAAGGTAAGTATATCATCAGGTTGGTATTCTACTAGAGTACTTGGGGTTTGCAGATGTCTGGTTGGGATTTATGGAAGAAGGTTTGAATGGGGTTTGAATGGGTGATTAATTTGGCTGTGGGAAATCTTCGATGGGGATGTTCCACATGAGGGGGGAAAGAACAGGCCCCAGCTTATGTGGGCAGAACCTCGAACCTGCAAGCTGGAGTTTTGTTGTGCCAAACAAAGAAGAAGAGTCTTGACCTTTATCAGGAGACTCTCAAATTAGGTTGGAGTTATAGAACACTATCTCTACGCAAAGAGTTGAGGAATCTCTCTTTTGAAAGTGCCATCTCACATCAACTGAAAGCCAAACTTTATTACATAATTTGATCTATTTGGCTATGGGCCTCTAAGGTTATTTATAGATTTATGCAATGATTCAAAAAGCGGACCACCTAGCGCCTAGGCAGTCCAGATGGCCAAGGCGCATCGCCCAGGCGATCTAGATGGCCAAGGCACATCGCCCAGGCGGTACCGAACCCGCCTAGGCGGGCGCCCAGGGTGGCTGCTCAAGGCCTGCGCCCCGCCTAGGCGGTATGGAACCCGCCTAGGTGGGCGCCCCGCCCAGAGGTGGAATGTTTTTTTCAAAGTTGACAAAAATTGATCAAAACATCACCCATTGATATTAGATTTAATTTTTGATGTTTTATAAATCTATTGGGGGGTTTTTTAGAAGATTTTGAGTCCTTAGAAGCATCTTTGACTGGGCATCCTTTTTGGATTCGACTGGGCCGCCCAGGTTCTGGGCGCCCGCCTAGGTGCTGGGCGGCTTGGATCCCCCAGGCTGCCTAGGACCCGCCTAGCGCTTTTTGAAACACTGAATGTATGTAACTTGATCTATTTGGCCATGGTCCTCTAAGGTTATTTATAGATGTATGTAACTTGATCTATTTGGCGATGGGCCTCTAAGGTTATTTATAGATGTATATTTGGCCATGGGCCTCTAAGGTTATTTATAGATGTACGAATCCCTCTTTATTTGACATAGCTTGGGACTCAATTTATCTCTACTTTCCTAAACTTCCTAATTTTCTAGATTCTTAAAGAATCAAGTGACTAGTTCCTTTATAGTTGTAGGTAATTAAACGTACACAAAACATGGGAAGAATCTTTCTAGACTCTTAAACTAAACTAGGAAACTAACTCTACTTGCAAAACAATGAAGAAACAACTTACTAAGAGTTTAGAAGTCAAAGCTACCAGTACTATGCTTTCTACAGGGCCTGACACTTGTTTGTCTATCGCGACGATCTCTCCCAATTTCTGTCTCTCTACAGCTCTCACTATCTCCACCTCTGTTCCTCCCCTTTTTCCCATCCTCCTCCTCCTCTCTCTTTCTCTCTCTCTCTCTCTTTTCCTTTTTTTGCTTCTTTCTTTCTCCCACAATTTTTTTCCTTATTTTGCTTCTTTCTTTCTCCCACATTTTTTCTTTCTTTATTGGGACATTTTATTCTCCCCCTCTTCTTTGTATTCTGAGCACCCATCTTGTGGGATGCCTTTTACGCCCTCATGGTTTTTGTACTTTATATTACAATCAATCTAAGAGATAACCTTTTTCCCAAAAAAGAAAAAGCAAAACAACTTCCTAAGAGTTTAAGGGAGTATAAGAAGTAAGAACATTTATTTTTGATACTAGAAGGTCACAACCACTTGTATCCATCACATGGAAAATGAAGAAACTAGGGGTGTTGTTGTAGAGTTCGAGAAAATTCTTTTGGACTTTGAGAAGGTTGTTGACATGGGCACAGGTTAGAAGCTTTGAATGGCAAGTCTGCCTTGTCGAGGGAAAAATTGACTGTATTAGGCAGCTTTTATTGAGTGTTTGGTTTGTGAGACACAAGTTCCCATTGTTTTTGTTTTTTTTGCAATTAAAATTTCCATTATTTTTTGAGGTGTGGCATTTCATTTCACATCCAAGGCATAAACAAATGGCCTGAGTTAACTTCTTGCAGGAAAGTGGCACATAGAAAAAATAAAAGAAGTTGGTGAGATTCAACTTTTCATGTATAATGTTTCTATTTCCTATGGGATAGTACATTTGGCATTTACAAAGGAGACCAGTAGGGCTGCCCACAACAATAAAAAAGTAGGTATATCATGGGGGCTTCAACTTTCCATATATTTTTTGTATTTCCCTGTGTATATATGGGATAGTAAGGTTTGGCATATAAAGGTAATGCATATTAGGAGAAGAAAAAAAAAGATTAAAGGTTAAATGGAAGTCCTGCCTAGTGAATGGCGCTCATTTTGAATGCCCCTCATTTTGTGAGTTTAAACGATGAGTTACATTCTATGATAGCCTTCATTCCATGAGAAGTTCACATAACAACAATTATCAAAGGATTACACATAACAAAATTTATAAGTAGCATTTTATTTATTTCATCGTAAATGAAAATTTTCAAATTTAATGCATTTAAGTTAAACATGATAACCCTATCATATGTGCTCATAATAATTTTGAAAAGTAAGAGTAGTTAATGATATAGTAAAAAACAAAACAATTATTTACTTACATTAAATATTGAATACATTATATATTTCTTTTAATTTTGTTTTCCTATTACTTTTAATTCTTGTAGTTAGGATTTATGAGTAGCTAATCATAAACCACATGGTGATAATAAATAGAGCACAAAAAATTGAATTATAAATATTCTAGTTGGATATAATATTAGTCACTAAGTTCATTTTTTGACAAAATTAAGATCAAAATATAAAAAATTAGATTATTTGAATTTATCATAATTTTTTGTTACTGCTATGCTAAGATATCTTTTGAAGATGTGATCTAGAAAATTTAGAATTTTAAAATTTTATTCCACAGTATTTTTTTTTTTTTCAAAACTTTTTGAATTTTTCACATTACATAAGATTTATAAAAAAAATATTATATCTAAATATTTTAAAATTTTTACTTGTATGGGCAAATGTCTAGTTTTAAGCCGAAGTACAAGAAACCTAACACAATGCAAGGTTTAAAAAAAGGGTCCGCCCAGCACCTAGGTGCCCAAGACCCCTAAGACCGCACACCTAGGCCTAGGCGCCCCGTTCTGGGTGGCTGTACCTGGGTGGGAGCCCAGGTGGGGGCGCCCCGTTTTGGTGTCCATGTAAATGACCAATGGTTCTCCAGAAAATTCTTAATAATATGATAATATCCACATCTTTGGCAGACGTTGATTCATGGATCATCATCAGGAAGTGTTCCCATACATGATGGTTGCATTCATGGTTCTCTCTTTTAGGAGACAAATGGAGCTTTTGTACCATTTAATTCAGTTTAAGCTTGAAAAGTTATCCTTGCATGGCATGCTGCCATCTATCTCCCGGAAAACAGTCCTTTGCCCCATTAGTTGGGTATGATCTATTGTGCTATATAGTTCCCAAATTGATGAGTGCTTTGCAAGAGTATCAGGTTAATCCAGCAAACCAAAATTTGGAACAGATTTTTTTGGTCATGTCATGGGCATACCCATCCATCACATGGTGAACATTTTAGAGATGGGATTCTCCACAAAGTGTCAGCAAGTTTTGTCCACTGGTTGTGCTCATACCAAATGTGGAAGGACCATTTTCGAAAAGAATTGCTTGCGAGTGAGAGAATAAGGCTTTAGTTGAATGTGGGTCTCAATGCAATGAATCAAGCAATGGAAGGGATGGTGGTTGTTCAAATCAAGCATTGGAAGGGATGGTGGTTGTTCAACCCATAGTTGTTGGAAACGCCTAAGATTCCGAGTCGTTTTAGGAATCAGAATCTCAATTGTCTAGAAGATTTGTATTTTTGGAATCAATGTCCGTACAAAGGGAATTTCAGGAAACAAGATTCCTACTTTTTACGAATCGAGATTCAACCCAAATGGAAACAAGATCCCTACATATGTGGACTTGAGTTTCTAACCTATTTGGAAATAACCATATAGAATCAAGATTTCTTCATATATAGAATCAACATTCTGATATCTTTGGAATCGAGTGTTTGATTTGATGCCTTTCATAGGTTCCGAATTGTTTATTTTGCAGCTCATGGCCCAATGTTTGTTTTTGTAATTTGTTTGAGAGAGTATCATTATATTTGGAATCCATATTCAACAAATGTGAATTCACAGTTCAACAATTGCGGAATCAAGAATCAATAAATATTAGAAACGATATTCTAGAAGTGTTGGAATCAAGATTCCTAAAATAAAGAATAGAGATTCATGACTTCATGGAAACGGATTCTATGAAGATTCCTTGTCGGAATTGTGGAATCGGAATCGCGACCTTGTGAGAGATTCCGGTGACTACGGTTCAACCAAGGTATAGAGAGAACATCAGTTATGTTAAGGTTATAGAGCGAAGAAATTCAAGGCTTAGTAACAAGCTGCTGCTTTTGCCCAACATCATGGAGCATCAGGTGTTCATATGGAAAACTTTGTCCTTGAAATGAGCTTAAAAGTGGCTATTGAAGCCTATTGTCTAGCTTATAACCTCCAAATTTCCATTAAGGTTGATAGGACTAATATTAGTTCTTCGTTGATTCTGTGAAAGAAGTGATTTCTTAGTGAATTGGAGATAGATGGGTTGCTCTCTCTCTTGAAAAAGATGGAGACGGATCAGGCTATGAGTGCCAGGGCATTTTGTTTGTAAGCAAATGTTATGCTTTTGAATTACTTCATTATATGCTAATAAAGTATCGACAGGGGCAAGTTAATTTGTCTATAATTTAGGTGCATTTCATTTTATTTTCTCGTGAATATTGGATCCATTTGTACGCAATAAAAAATGTGAGATCCATTTGATTGAATTGCTTTTCTATATAAACTAGCAAGTATTGACAAGGGCATAGTAGCTGGGTTTTCAGCCGCCAAAGAATCACACACCTTATGAGGGGCCTCAGTCTTGGTTAGTGCCTCTATGTTGGCCTTGGCACTTTGTGCTGATTTACTGCTTAACAATGCCACCTAGGCCCATCGATCAGATCCTACTGCCTCCACCTATGATAGCTCGTTGCTAGGTATGTATGTGTCAGACTGCTGCACCGATGAACTTTGTGAATGAGTACTGTTAGGATTCTGAACTCACAATAAAGTGACTCGTGAGTCAATTTGAGAGGCCCAAGTTGTGAGCAGATGCACATGGTATCTGACAACCAGTTCTTATTCTGGACCACTGTGAGATGTCAGTCTAAGGGGCACAACACATCTTCGTTGTTACCAATGGTGGTAAGTGTCATGGGGGCTGACTTTTCAGTTGTGCTTACCAAGCTCACTGAAAAGGAATGGAGCAGAAAAAGTACATAAGGCACGCACGCACAAGTTATAGAAAATGGCTGTAATCCCCTTTGCCCTTGCCCTTTCTTGTGCAGGATTGGGCGATGACCAACTGGGGAAGAGGATATAATGGAATAATTCGATTAGGGATAAGCAGACAGCGGGGTAGAGGTAGTCTTATCCTATTACTAAAGGCTTTTCCAGCAACACTAATATCTGTTGATCAATGTGCAAATAGATATTCCTGGGTACAGGTGATAAGGAACTGCCTTGGGGATTCCCCGCTCAGTTGCCACATGGTTTGATTTTTCCATTAGACCGAAAATATCCGAAGTTAGGAAATCTTTTTTGATTGCTCCTATTCAGCTCTAATTGGTTGTCAATGGTCTTTGCAAGGGTTTTGCACAGCCCAAAGTATGAATCGACACACTCGTCCTTATTTACATGGGCATTAAGGCCTGCACCACTAATTCTACCCACCACTTGATGGGGTGGTTACACTAGCCCATGTCTCACCATTAATGGCTGGTGGCATGACTTTTTCTTTGTTCTTTTTTTATTTGTGGGGGAGGGGGGTGTCAATCTACTCTACGGGTCACTATTGCCCATGCATGATTCAAACATGCGTAGTCATTAACTATTAAATATCCACCCAAGCACACCAGGAGTACTCAGCCTTTCTCACATGGCATATGATCACCAAATGCTCTGGGGCAGTTACATTTTAAGTCCGAATTCTTACATGTGACCATTAGGGTCAAGACACCAACCCAGACAGGTGTATGGTCAGCCGCTTCTTGCACATGGACCATACCCATGTCCTGTCATGCCATGCTGCCCGTGGTTCGACCAAACAAGCCTCATGTACACATGTACACATGCATCTATATGCACTGCATCCCCAAAGCCTTGCTCCAAAGGTTTTTGCTACTTGTCTACATGTACACATGCATCCATGCATTGTGCAACATCAGCATCATCTCCCGTCCAAGGTTGGTTAAGGTTAAAGGTACTCCTGCATATAGGTCTGTCAGTCTAACAACTGGCCTAACAAGAGAGAGCTAAATACTCTAAAGTTGCTCATGTACAGGACATTGGGTCCTTTGTAAATGTTCTGTCACCAAGGAAGTTTCAGTACCCCACTTAATCCACTCTCATGATGCTAAGGAAAAGAGTCTAACTGGTAAGACACCCCTGGGCAGGTATAAGAGGGCTTTTTCCCTTGGTAATTAAGTCATTTGTGTTGCCCCCAACCACACCCTATCTAAATAATGTGAGTGCCAATTATTTTTCTCCATTAATGGCACAGAGTCACTTGGGAAGCGAGGGCAAAACCATCTGCTGGATTGTCGGAGCAATGAGCTCTAGCTGCATTCTGATTTCTGGTTTTGGTGCATTGGTTTGAGTTTTACATTTGGTTATAAAAATACAGATATTCTCATGCATTTATTTTGATGTATTACTCGTAATAACTTGTCTTGCCACTCATCCATCTCAACATCCTCATCTCAGCTGCATTCATCCTATGGATATGTTGTTTCTTGATTGTCCAACATTCTATTCCATAAAGCATTGATAGTCTTACATCCATTCTATAAAGGCTGAAGAGAAAGTTTTATAGGACGGCTGTAAGACCAATCATGCTTATGGGACTAAATATTGGGTGGTCAAGAAACATCATCTTCAAAGGATGAACGTAGCTGAGATGAGGATGTTGAGATAGATGAGTGGCAAGACAATAAAGGATAGAATTCAGAATGCATACATATGAGAGAATTTAGGTGTGGCTTTAATAGGAGATAAAATGAAAATAGACTTAGGTGGGCTGGCCATGTGTGTTAATTTTTATTTAAAAATTGGAGTTTCAAAATCATTTTTAATGTTAAAATTGATGATAGTCCATCATGCTCTTTTGGTGCACATGGACCACCACTTCTTCCTCCCATCTTTTTTTTTTTTGTTTTTGTCTTTTATACCTTTAATGTTGCTTTGTCATGATGACCTCACCTCCTTGTTCCCCATGAGCCACATGCCCATGCACTTGGCATTTCACTCTCTCCATGTCTCGCTCTCTCTCTTTTAATGCCACTTCTCTACCTTCCCAATATTATATTATTTCTCTTATATATAAGTCTTGGGCAATCGAGAAAAAGCATATGGAGATGTATGAATTTGGGATAGTGAAGGGAGTGAAGTCAACGGCAATTTCCAGCAACATTTGGAAGAGGGATTTGAGGTATTTTCTAAGAACAATGAACTCATATAATTTCTTCTTCATGTCTCATTTTCTTTAAGATAAGTTTGGTAGCTGTGATTTTTGTGAGTTTTCTGAGCATGCAACTCAGAAACTCTGATAGTTTATGATCTGGCTGTATCCTGGAGGTGTGTTCACCATATACCTTTTGCATCTCGGTTTTGTACCGGGTAGAGGGTGATCAACACTCCAAAGAAAGCGAGCTCCTCTCATGCCTCCAAATCCCAATTTTTGTTGCTTCTTTGTTTAACCTCCGAATCCTGCTCCGATTCCTACGGGAATCCGACTGGTACTAGGATTGTTTCGGTTTCCAGATACAACCTCTGAATCCTGCTTTGACTCCTACAGTAGTCCGACTGGTATTAGGAGCGTCCTGGTTCAATTCAGGCTTTATCCGGATCTTAGAGAGGTGTTGCCAATTTTTTCCCAGGATGAGAGTTAGTGAAAGGCTTATCAAACGTAATTTCCACTTATCAGGCGGCAGTCAGATTTAGCGAGTGTAAGTTAAGCTATTGACTGTCTGTGAGGTTATCAACCGTGCATCAGCTATCACCACTACCGAAAGCTAACAATGTGCAACGTAGACTTAATACAACGCTGGTTAGGAGGTGCGATTTGGTTCAAGTAGAAGGCGCTAAAAGGGCAAGGGGAAGGCCCAAAAGGACACGGATAGTAGTGTTAAAAGATATAGTGACTTGTGCTCTCATTGAAAATATTGCCCTTGATAGAGAAGAATGGAAGAACAAGATTCATGTAGCCAACCCTAAAAAGTTGGGATACGGCGTGGATGATGATGATGGCTTGTAATAACTTGTAGTGGTGGTGCTCTTAAGTACTGAGCCCAATTTCATGCTTAGATACTGTTGCACCTTTTGACTCTTGCTGTAGTTGAAATGTTTTATATCGTATTTTGTCTCTGTCATTCCCAAGTTCCTCACTTACATAATGCCACTGCATAAGCGCCATAACATAAATATGTAATGTCACTACATAAACGCCATAACATAAATGTTTTCTCCTATTATTGTATTAGAGAGCATTCTGGTGTGCTAAATTCAAGTCATTGGAAGATGTGCGATACTAATCTATGCTGTGCATGGGGTTTGATTCAGATGATGGGAAAAGTTAACAAAGAAAGACTTGCAGAATACCTTGGGGAGCTACAGAGGAACGAGGATACCAATGATAGATATGTTGCTGCTTTGAGGGGACAGACATTGACTCGGAAACCCTATGTGAGAATTCAGCCAGTAACCAATGAAAGCAGTGAAAAGCAGTGAAGGGTAAGGTACAGCTCGGATGCACAAGTGCATTTTCAGATAGAAAACGTTTTGCTTGACAAACAGGTCCATCTTAAGGTAAATCTATGTACCTTATGTTACATAGGTAGTTTTGTATGGAGTGTTTGAAGAATTCTCATGGTTTTATGCGTTTCTTCATGACAACTCCGTGAAAGTGGCTTGGACCCCACAATGCTGCTTCGTTTTATTTTTCTTTTGTATAAAGGTTATCAAATGCTATTGCATGCCGTATTTTTTGTGAACTGTGGGAATCAATTAAGGCAAAATACTGGTAATGATCATGAATTGTGGTTTGGGAAGCCTCCATGGAAACATCCTTGAGAATGATTATGACCTCCATGTATTTCATAATTAAGGTGTATCTCAAAAACCCACCAAAAAATATTAATCTGGCACTAGAAAGTCTTCCCATTGAGAAGAATTTCCAGTTCTAAGTAGTATATCTTGTAATATATTATCTAGGTTATTCATTTTAAGAAAATATGTATAGATTTGTTTAATCTGCGTCATTTTTGGAACTTATTTACAATTAAGGGGTGGAATGATTTTGAGGTCAGCTTAAGGTTTTAGGCACTAGGGAGTTTGAGGGTGCACGATTCTTTAATGTAGACGCTTATTATGTAAACTTTACCCTTTTTAACAAAACAAAAAAGTTTATACAAGTGCTAGGCTCTAAACAATCAAATGAGGGTGCACGTTAAAATTTTCACTAGAAGAGGTTATTTTGATGCGCAAAAATCGTCATATCTCGACCACAAGATGCATGGACATGAGAAAAAAGTAGATTTCAAGTTTTGGAAATAGTACATCTTGTAATGCATTTTTAGATTGTCAATTTTTCAGATTTTCAAGTTTTTATAGATCTGCTCGATGTACATTATTTTTTAAGCTTTAATTTTTATAATTAGAGATAATAATATATTTTGAGGCTGTCACAAAGATTTTCAGTATTTGTGTTTGACAATATTCCATTATTTTATTAATCAAAAGAGCTTACAATGCAATCAAGTAATCAAAACATACGAAACAACCAAATCTTTCATCGTACCTCCTCTCTTAGCTAAAACATCTGCGATTTCATTTCCATCTCTATAAACATGTTGGAAGGTTACAGTCATATCTCGGCTGAATTCCATTACTTCCATCCATTCTGACCTTAACTTCCAAGGAGGTTTAGAGACACAATTACACCAATGAACCACATTTAGGGAATCACATTCTATCACACATCCTTTCTGTAAGCCTCCATCTTGTAAAGTTTGGAGCCCCTTTACCATCGAAATCAGTTCTACTTCATTGGCTGTTTTTATACCACACCAAGGTGATTCCTTACTACACTTCCAAAGCCTGCTGGCCCTGGATTTCCATAAGAGCTCACATCACAATTCAGTTTTATACTTCCTAATCTCGGAGCAATCCATCTTCCCTTGTGCCTCACCTTCATCACGTTTTGCATCATTAAATTCCTCATGTTTACCTCCATGTCAACCTTTGAGACCCCAAAACCTTCCTTCGTAATAGAGACCTAACTCCAAATTGTATGTTGAATTCTCTTCTTTAGCAAATCCCTTTCCATTACCAGCCCTTCAAACACCCTTCTATTCCTTTCCAACCAGATCTCCCAAAGGACTGTTGCCATTCCAACCAAGAAGATCAAGTTTCCAACCTTTGGCAGCCCGTCAAAAAACATATATTCAATAATATTGATGTGGCTTTGGGGCAACGGTCCTGCAATTCCCATCATGTGAAGAAACCAACACCATATGTGATGAGTGAAAGGGCACTGTAAGAATAAGTGGTCACCACTTTGATCACACTCCTTGCATAGCATACAAATATTTGTTATTATCCTCCATCTCTTCATAAGCTTATCAACTGTCAAGCACTTCTCTTGAAATAACACCCAAAGAAACACCTTCACTTTTTGTAGAATCCTCCAAGACCTTATTTTACCCAACAAGTCCCTATTCCACCTTATCCTATAATGAATAGAAGATTATATGTTGATTTCACATAAAAGACCCCATCACTTTTATCCTCCCACACACCAAGTCATCAGGAAAGTCTTTATGTAACTTCACATTTTCCAGCAATCTAAGTAACTCTTCCATCTGCAAGATAAATTCATCACTAACTTTATTATATGCACACTTTATATCCCAAATTCCCCTCTCTTTGCAGTATACCTCACCTACTTTGGTCCTAGGGTTAGATGATGCATTATAAATTAGAGGAAAATAATACCTTAACAGAATTTCCCCAATCCATTTCCCGTTCCAGAATTGAGTCTTGAGACCATCCCCTACCCTCTCATCTCGAACAACTCAACATAAACCTTCTATTCTACATAACAATTTTCCAAACCCTTGACTGCAACCTCGAACTCCTATTATTCCCCAATCACAAGCTATCTCTATCCTCTCCATACTTATCCTTAGTAACCACTTTTCATAGTGCATCATCACCATCCATAGATCTCCACTACCACTTTGCTAACAAAGCATAATTAGCATATTTTACTCTCCTAACTCCAAGGCCTCTTTCAAAGACCGGTGTACACACTCTATCCCAACTCACCAAGTGGTACTTCTTTCCAAATTCACCTGATCCCCAAAGGAAGTTTCTCATCAGTCTTTCAATAACCTTTGAGACCGAAGTTGGCATCATTAGCAGAGACATCTGGAACACAGGCAAATTAGAAAGTGTAGCCTTAATAAGAGTTGTCATGTCACCAAGAGATAGATTTTTTGACTTACACAAATCCAACTTGGCAGATTTTTTGACTTCCACAAATCCAATTTGACATGCATCCTTTCAATCACGGGATTCCAAACTGACCTTGGTAACCGACAGTCTAAGATTGGCAATCCCAAGTACCTAATGGGAAATGTCTCTACTTTATACCCCAAAATATTAGCTAATTGATTCACGGTCCCATTCTCACATGCCACACCAATAATAGAAGTCTTCTCAAAATTCACCTTGCGACCTAACCCCACTTCACAGCACAAAAACATTCTTCTAATGTTCATAATTTGTTCTACAGATGCATCACAAAAGAGAAGCATATCATCAACATACTGAAGGTGTGAAATATGTTGACTATTAGCTGAAACCTTGAACCCTTTAAATCGGCCCCTGTTTACCACATTACCAATGCTACGACTAAAAGCCTCCCCCATTATGGTGAAAAGAAAAGGGAACAAGGGATCACCTTGTCTCAGCCCCCTCGAGGCATTAAAAAAGCCTTTCGGACTTCCTTCCACCATAATCGAAAAATGGGTGCTCACTAAACAACCTCTTATCCAACCGCACTACTTTTCCCCAAAACACATGCATCTCAATACTTCTAAAAGCACATCCCAGTCCAGCCTATCATATGCCTTATCCAAATCCAACTTTAACAAAAGGTTCCCCCAATAAATTCCTTGAATGAATACATTCCTGAGCAATGAGAACCCCATCAGTAATAACTCTCCCTTGAATGAACGCTGATTGTGGACCCACCACAACTCTATGCAAGACCTTCTTCAATCTTTCAGCCAATATTTTAGCAATAATTTTATACATACTTGTTAACAGGCTGATAGGACGAATATCCGATATCCCTGATATGGAGCCACTTTTTGGAATGAGCATTATATATGTCGAATTCATTGCTTTATTGAGAACACCCCTTTCTAAAAACTCATTAACCATCATCATCAAGTCCATTTTCATAACATCCCAGAATATTTGAAAAAATCTAAGAGGGAATCCATCAGGTCCTGGAGCCTTATCTCTCGGCAAAGCAAAAACAACTCGCTTTACCTCCTCCTCAGATGCCTATCCTTCCAATGATCTAGCCTCCTCCAATGACAACCTTTGAAAATTCAACCCATGCAATGTAGGAGTAAAAACCATATCCTTGGTAAATAAATGCTGAAAAATGAAAATGGCTGACAAATTTCATCTCCCATGCGTCTCTATCCCCATCAACAACTCCTTCAAATCGAACTCTCGAAATATCATTTTGTCTTCTCCTAGAGTTCGCAATTGCATGAAAATATTTTGTGTTCAAATCACCTTTTCTCAACCATTTTACCCTAGATCTTTTCTGCCAATATATTTCTTCTGATCTCAGCGTCTCATGAAGAGAACTAAGGAGACCCACCTTCTCATCTCAAAGACCAATTGTTAAATTACACCCATTTTGATTCTGAGCTTCTACCCCTTCTAAATCTAATATGATCTTCTGAATCATTTTTTTAATTTGGAACTTCGTCTCTTTCTTCCATTGAAGTAACTTATGCTTGATACTAACCAACTTTTTATGCACGCGAAACTATACCACCCTAAAATAATAGAATTTTGCCGCGTGTGCTTAATAATTTCAACAACCTCCTTTTCATCTAATCAAACCAAGTCTAACCGAAATGGTTTATGACCAAAATGATAGTTCTCAGTATGTAGACATAATGGGATATGATTCGAAAAGAGCTTGGTAAAAGCCACAACACGAGCCAATGGAAAATGTTGCTCCCATTCATTCGAGACCAAAAAGAGATCAATCTTGCTTTGAATAAGATTATCGATGCTATTATTCGACCAAGTATAATATGCCCGATTAATAGATAAATCAATAAGCAGATGCTGTAAAATAAACTGATTAAATAGCCTTATAGATAGATTAAGAGAAGTAGAAGGCGATATTTCAGCTGGCCATTTAATCATCTTTAAATCACCACCAATACATACTGGCAAATTCACATATGCAATCAGAGCGGATAAGATATATAAAAAATCTTCTTTTAATTCATTCGCATTTGGTCCATAAACATTGCAGCACATCCAGACAAACCCATTCACAATCCTTCCAAAATCGCCATAACAAACCTTTCAGTCAAGAGAGAATCAATAAGTTTAAAGCAAGTGGGGTCCCACAGGGACCACAAACCCCCAGCCGCACCTGTAGACTCAAACCCTACAAAGGCCACAGGCCTTACACCCCATATCTCCCTAATTGTATTAACTGTTTCCCGCAATTTAGTTTCCTACGACAACAAAACTTCAGGCTTTAAGGACCTGACCAAAAACAGGATTTCACGTTTTCTCCTCACACTACCAAGACCTCTAACATTCCAAATACAGATCTTCATTAAAACGTGATGAGGACCCCATCCTGGCTGGACCAGAACCACCATCAGAGCTAGTGGAGAAAGAGCTGGACTCGATGTCCTCAATGGCATCTTTACCTTTCTCATTATCAACAATAGCAAGCTTCTTAGGTTGAAGTTCACGCCAAGCCACCAACCGAAGCGAGAACCTAGTTGGAGTTGTAACAGTCTGTCCACAACCAGACGAGACTTCCCCCACGTCAATAGCTTTCTTGCCCACACCCATCTCAACGTTTTGTTTATAGCTCTCTTTAACCTTCTTAACCCTCTCTTTAATCACTTCTAAAACCTGAACATGGGGACATTGGACCCCAGTCCAATATCATCCCACATTGTAGATATTTCTTCCAAATTATCATCAGGTACCCCAATTGAAACACCCTGCCCATTAACTCCTACTTCAATATCAACAGCACCTCTAAGTTTTCACCCTCTACGATCTCCCCATCTTCCCTATCATCTACCCCGTCTATTAACAGTGGTTGCACCTCTGCCAAATCATCACCAACAACTCCCTCACCAACAACTTCACCACCTGCCCCATCGCCATCCACAATAGAAAGCATACCTTCATCTTCTTGATCTTTCTCTACAATTGCCCCCGTCAGCAATGGAGGCAAAAGCTCGCGATTACCCAGCTCCAAAGGCATTGGAGGCGGTGGAAGCTTAACTTCGTCTTCTAAGTCACTGACCTCCACCCCTGAAGAGAAGGTAAAGGACTTATCAGTCAAAAGCATTTGAATTGGTACAATGTCATCCCCCACCCCTTCTTCGATGACCACGATCGGCAGGTCTTGGTCTTTGGCTGTAACCCTCGGACCTTGTATCAGCCTCCTTCGAGCAACCCTACCAAAAGGCAAGAACCTTTCCATGCTCCGCTACCAGGCAGCCGCAAGCACTGTAGCAATAATCTTGTGGAGTTTGAATAGATAGAACAAAACAACCACCACATCCTCTAGAGAGAAGGTCATCTCTCTCTTCCTACCTCCTAAGGCATGTTTCCCAGTAGCAGGCTCCTTTCCTTTAACACATCGAGAGACCTCCCTTATACTAGAGGTTAAATCGCCACATGATACTCGGTTGATAGGGACAATTGTGTCCCCAAAGGTGATCTTCCCGCCACCCTTAGGAATATGATTGACTTTCCCCATATCCCCCTTAATTGTCTCTTGAATGTTTTTATTACCTTGATCAGCACTTCCGCCACCTCTTTTTTGGCTAGTGGTTCCCACCTCACATCTTTGAAGGCCTACTTGGTCATCCTTTTTTTAATTTACATAACTGTCACCCACTTTGACTTGCTTGTTTTTCGGAACCCAAATATGCCACCTTCCTTTTCAAATTGCCGTTATTCCAACCACCATGTGTATTGCTATTCCACCTTTGAGGCTTGATTACCACTGTTCTCTGCAGCACTTCTTCAGAACCCTGTTTGCCAAACACTTCTCCAGAACCTTGTTTCCCTCTTTCTGACCTCTCATGCGTACAGTTTGCCACTTTGATTCCATCATCCCTAGAGTCATTTTCAACCACTCTCGGTTTCACTTTGTCAACCTCTTTGATACCATTTCTAAGACCTTCAATCTGATCTCGAATTAAAAATTCATCTCCTTGAACAAATAATCTAATGGCTTTGATATTAGGAGAAAACAAATTCCTCTTAATTCTCATCTAAACATAAGACATATCCCCATTGTTCATACCTGTCCAGTCTATACAGACAAACTCCCCACATAAATTCTCCACCTTTTGAAAAATATCAAAATTCCAAGCATGCAATGAGATACCAAATAGTCTAATCCAATAAAAAATTTTGCGAATTAAGGAAGAATGAACCAAAGAACTCCATACTCTAATTGTTAAGAGCTTACCTCGAACTCATTGTATTGAAACCTGCATAGCTTTCCACACATCGTCAGAAGATGCTAAGATAAAGACACAACGATTGTCCTCCATTTTCCTTACCGCGGGCTCATACAACAAACTCTAGGCCCTCCTAGCCCAGTCACCAAGGCTGAAATAGTCATTAGATGGAGGTGAGAAAGACCCCACCACCATCTTTGAAGTTCTTCTTATGGAATAGAGAACTTCATCTTTTCCCAAGATGACATGAGGGTGATCCACCACCCTCCTATACCCATCATCTACATCATCACGATCATACTTCACTTCCATGCTTAACCTCTCAGTAACCCTCGCCATTTTTTACTTCTTTACAAAAATAATCTATCCGTGCATCCTCATTCACCGGAAAAACCAAGATTCTTCTTCCTTCTCCCAATTTTTTGAAAAGAAATTCTAAGATTGCAGCTCTTCTGATCGATACCCCAAGCCAATCGCCGGAATCTTGTTGAATCTCTTTTTTCAGCAATGAATCCACCTGACTTCTGCAATTTTGCCGGAGAACTACCAACTTGGCCGATAAGGTTTTCTGAATCCACTAGATTTGGAACCCTATGAAGTCAAACATATCCCCTTGTCACGCCATCTCAAATATCGAGGAACTCTAATCTTCCATCATTGCCAATTTGAGAACCCTCATCAAATGTCCAAGAACCCTAATCCTGTATACTTTATAAGGTATCTTGAGAGTTTATCTTTCTACACCCTTTCCATCTCTTTTCCCCTTTCACCTCTTCTACTTCTTCTTCTTCTTTATCGTCAATCAAACTAAACTGATCCAAAGTAGTTTCAAAGATTTTCAGTATTGAAATTACATTTATTACCACTATTTGAAGGTACGCTTTATTTTGATTGTTTAGAGCCTCGATCCTATACAAATCGCACCCCTAACAAAAATACCACTATTTGAAGGTACGCTTTATTTTGATTGTTTAGAGCCTCGATCCTATACAAACCGCACCCCTAACAAAAATATCAACACTTAAGTTACACAATGTAAAACGTCAAAGGAGGGGGTTTTGGTCTCTTATAGTAGAATAGGTCCATATGCTTTATGTAGATTCAAATGTCCATATGGCTTACAGTTGTGTGGGGAGTAAGTCTCTACATATTCCCATAGAAAACTACATGTACATGATTCTTGATAATAATTCATTTCAAGTATACGTCTTTCTAAGAGAAAAACTATAGAAAATGGGTAATTGGTGTTTAAGATTTTAAGAAAAAGTATGCACCCCCATATGATCAGTGAACATTCACCAATGTGGATTATGAATGACACCAACTTGATTCCTAATCAGAATTGCGAATTGGTCCGATTCTGATAGACGTGCTTGCGAATTGGTCCGATTCTGATAGACGTGCTTAGTTCCATTAAAGAATTGAGCAAGTTTGTTAAGGAATCTAATCCTTGATCATTTTGTTTTCTAACTTTTGTTTTTTGGGCCTTTTTAGAATGAAGATTATTTTTTTTTTTTAGATCTAATTCTCACACTGGAGAATTGATCAAATTTGCCAATGCTGGCTGCATTTTTGAAGGGCCAGTTCGCCTAGCCAATCCGGTTTTGGAAACACTCTGGAACATTGCCACTCTTTTAAAACTGCAATTTAAGGGCACATTTTTTCAAATATCCTAATCAACTCTACTATATCTCTCTTTGGTAGGTACATGTCTCTCCCTTGTAAAATCTTTTTCCTCTCAAAATCTTATTCCTTTCCCATGAAAGTGTACACTTGATGACCTCTCTCTAAAACTCTCTTTCTATGATACACTACAGGACCTCTTTGGACGACTCATTGCTGTCTCTAGTGAATGCATCTATTTAAGGGCATGTTTGGTAATGCGTGAAAATATTTTTGTTAAAGTATTTTCATACGAGAGAACTCCTCTTTTGTAGGAGTTTTTTTATACCAATTGACCATCAACTAGTGTGAAAAATGAGTTGACCAATTGATGTGAAAAAACTTCACACTTAATCACATGGGGAGTTCTTTAGTGTGAAATTTTTTTTGTGGAGTTCCTTAATGTGAAAATATTTTCACAAAAAAAATTTCACATGTACTAAATGTCCATAAGATTATAGTAGACTCTAAAATCTCTATGCCACTGGAAACTAGTTTCTCTATAATAAATTCTTGATATCTTCAGGAGCTAGAAACGAGAAACTATAGGTGAGTGGAATACGGTTTCCCAAATACCTGTATTTTAGTATTCATGCAAGGATGAAATATGCGTATGAAATGCCATGGTGTCTACACAATTCCTCGTATATAAGATGCCCCACTGCTACGCACACGCATTGAAAAATTATTTATTTTTTATACCCTTGTCCTAGTTATTTTGTCCACTAAATCTAAATATGCTTTTTTATCTTATTTATGACCATAATATCCCCATTTGATAATTGATAAAGAGTATCATCATCGTTGTCATTCGAACTATATTTGGGATAGACCGTGTAAATCCTTTCCACCATTCATCTCTATCAAGAGGCATACCCTTAGCCAAACAATAAGTCACCATATCTTTTCCACTACTTCTTTTCATGTCTTTTTTTATATTTCCAATAATTTTAAAAAAAAACCATTCAAGGCGGCCCTTACCTATCTCTTCCCTTTCTTCTCTCTGGAATACTCTCTCTTATCCAATGATCATCTCTCTCCCCTTTCTTTTTTTACATTTTTTTTGAGTGATCTCCCTCCTTCAATTCTCTCTTTTTTTTTTTTTTGGACTAACGTTAACAATTTTATTAATGGTAAAAGATTACAAGAGCAAGGTTACAACATCAGAAACCAAAAGCATCAGAAACCAAAAGCAAGGTCAGAGAAGCACCTCTCTTAGCAAGGCTACCAGCCTCCCTATAAATATAAATATGATAACAAGAAATTCACAAAGATTTTGCGAATTGTAAAACTTACAGGAAGATTGATTTTAATTCCCAAAGGACTCGCTGTCCCAAATTACATCTTCTGATGACATTCAAAGAATACCTTTTTGTGCACGGAAGCTCTAAACTCGACGAATTGATTTTTTAGAAAATAAAGTACAAGAAATGAAACATAAAATACGTACCAATGAGAGTTACATCAAAGATATACCAATGAAAGTTATATCAAAGATTTTGGGACATAAAATTATTTCTCTAACCCTTGACAAAACCTAATCGAGCAAGCCCTTTTAGACCTGTTGTATCAAAGATTTTTAGACGTAGAATTACCTCTCTAACCCTCGACAAAACCTAGTTGAGCAAACCTTTTTAGACATGCTCTCCCAAACTGTACCACTGCCGATCTCTCTTCTCTATTCCATAACTAGACCACTGTTTAGGAAGAGACCATAACTAGATTATGGTCTAGAAATATAACTTTGAGAGCAAACAAGACTTTATCTTATTAAAAAAAGAAAACACCCAAAATCTCTACAAGAACCACTTCTCTACAAAAAACTACAATCTCACTCTGCAAGAGGCACCATCACAATGTTTCTCTCTATAAGAAGCTCTCTTCTCTCTAAAAAGATACCATGCATCTCATATACGGGAGGCCATACCCCTCTCTCTAGAGGAACCCACATTGCCCATATGTTGACCCAAATAGGGCACACCAAGTCTCTGCTCTTTCATCTCATATATATAATGATAGGAATCCACACTAAATATGAAACTTTCCATAGATGTTACATATATCTCAAAAACCAAGAGATATATCCAAGAGTCTTAATCTTTTTGGATTTCTATTTCTTTTAGGAAATTTATCAATATCAATATCAATCCCCACATAATATGGGATGTCTTTAAGTGGATGATTTTGGATAAAATCAAATCCAACAATCTCCACCTTAATATCAAAATCACTTGCTCACAATGTCGACATTCATTAGATAGCTTCATAAATTCTTCATCTTTTTCCAAATAAATTTCTTTAATATTCTTGCTGAAAAATAGTGTTTACCATCAAAATTTTCCACCTTGAAACCGCCATACTGACAACCCCAAACCAGGTTCTGATACCACTTGTTCTGCACGAAAGCTCTAAAACCGACAGGTTGATTTTTTGTCAAATAAAGTATAAAAAATAAAACATAAAATGTATACCACAATAACACAGATTTACGTGATTCACCCCATAAGGGCTACATCCACAGGCATGACAAACTATATCCACTATGCCAATGAAAGTTACATCAAAGATTTTGGGACATAAAATTACATCTCTAACTCTCGACAAAACCCAGTTGAACAAACCCTTTTAGACCCTCTCTCTCAAATGGCACCACTACCGATCTCTCATCTTTATTCTATAACTAGACCACTGTCTAGGAAGATCTATCATCTTTATTCTATAACTAGACCACTATCTAGGAATAAACAATAACTAGACCACTGTCTAGGAAGAGATAATAACTAGACCACTGTCTAGAAATAGAACTTTGAAAGCAAACAAGACTCTCTCACTAGAGGGTAAAACATACAAAATCTCTATGAAGACCAGTTATCTATAAGAAACCACTCTCTCACTTTGCAAGAGGCACCATTATAATATTTCTCTCTGTAGAAAATTATCTTCTCTTTAAGAAAAGACATTGCATCTCATGCACGAGAGGCCATGGCCCCCTCTCTCTCTAGAGGAAGTCACATTTCCCATATAATGACCCAAATAGGGTACATCAATTCTCTGCTCTTTCATCTCATATATATAAAGATACGAATCTACACTAAATAAGAAACTTCTCATAGATGTCACATATATCTCAAAAATCAAGAGATATATCTAAGAGTTCTAATCTTTTTGGATTTTTATTTCTTTTAGGAAATTATCAATATCAATATGAATCCCACATAATATGAGATTTATTTATGTGGGTGATTTTGAATAATACAAAATTCAACATACCTTTCCGCCATGTAAAAGTTTCCTAGGTTTTTATTCTTAAAGCGCTTCAAACCTTGGAGAAGGGCTGAGAATTCAACAGAGTTAGCCGTAGCAACACAAATAGGACCAGCAAAGGAGAAACTATCAGCACCATTCCAATCTCTAACAATCCCCCTAATACTTGCTGTTAGAATTTGTGGGAGCATGACATTGAATGGAGAATGGAGATAGAAGAAGAAAGAAAACAACGTTTACGTGGTTCAGGCTGAAACCTTACGTCCACAGATCTAAAGCCCCAACTGGCTACATCTTCACTATTTTGGATGATTATTTACTCCAATAAGTATCTTTATATATAGAAGATAAATATGGTATGATTCTTGGAAATAGAGGTAAATAGTAGGAAACCTTATCCCCAAACTAACTTGATGGCCATGTAACTGTGACTTGGTCTCTTCTTATCTGCTAGATACCTAATCTTATCAAGAGATATATACCCATACATCCATGATGATATATATCAATATGAACCAGAGATATCTATATTCTAACACTCCCCCTCAAACTAGATGCTTTGACACAAAACAGTTGGAGTTTGAATCTTTAGATTGCTTAGATTGCTTGAGCAACAAGCACAAAAAAGCAGCAGACTTCAGGAACCAAAACAGACGGCCTCAGGAACATATGGGATCGAGTAACGAAAAACTTGATCAATAGACATGATCAAATAACGGAAAGAAGTTCGATCATCTCACATGATGGAGCAACAGAAGACTCCATCATCCAACATGAATGAGTAACGGAGAATTCAATCATTAAACATAGGCATTTGGAGCAGACGAGATCGTGTACACTCGATCATCACACAGGATCGAGTAAACTCGATAATCATACGTGAATGAGTAACGAAAAAACTCCATCATCCAAAATGATTGAGTAACGAAAAACTCAATCATCAAACATGATCAAGTAACGAAAAACTTGATCATCAACCATGATCGAAAGATTCGATCATCGAACAAAATGCACTTGGAACTCTCTCTATATGGCGATCTCTGGGGTGCTGCAACTCTCTCTCTCTCTCTCTACTACGATCCCAGCAAGAGGCAACTACGTGAATTTTGGGCCCCGATCTCGTTTCAAGCCGAAGTACCGAGCTTTGCAATGTGAAGAATGCAAATCCTACAAACTGAAGAATGCAAATCTTATAAACTTGTAAGCTTTCTAATTTATTTTCTTTCTTACTCTTTACTTCTCCCTTCTTTCTCTCTCTTCTTTTTCTCTCTCTATTCTCTCGCCTCCCCTTCTCTCTGTTAGAAAGAAACCCCAAGTTCCAATCCTTTTGCATCAATTTTGTCTCTCACCCCAAATTTCATAAACTTGTACAGTCTTTTAATTTATCACTCCATTGAAAGACCAAATAATCCCAACTGTTCAAATTGAGGACCTTCCCTCTCTATTCAGAATCCAAAACCAAATCCCGAATCCGAACTTTTTCTTTTTAGTAATATTTTCTTCAATTCCTCTACCCTCTAGATCTTTCCAAATAGTTGCTCATGGAGATTAGGCACCAGAGCCAAAAGAGTTATTACACGAAAAAAGTGACTATTTTCATGGCAATTCAACAAAGTGTTTGAACTTTCCTTCCAGAATCAAATCTTAATATAATCAAATCCCAAAACAATCTTTTTCTAAAACATCAAACCCAATAAATTTCTCACTCATATCCATCATTTCTCTGACTTCAATAAACAGAACAGTTCCCACTACCTCATCTCCCCAAAAATCTCAGTCTGCGAAACCTAAGGACTCTCATCACACAAGAACTAGTAAAAAAAGAAATCCCAACCATAAAATTTAACAGGAATCAACGGTTCTCTAAGGAATCACCGCCATAAGGACCAGTGTCACTTCGATCACCAGATCTTTCATATCAAAAAGTAAAGAGAGAGAGTCCAAAATTACAGAATTTGCTGTGAAAGTCGCGGCTTCATCAGAAGGGTAACGACCATGGCATTTCTAAGACATTCCAATAGATGTAAAAGGTCGGGACTCTGGAGTCCACCACTAATATCCCCTTTGAGCTTTTGTTGGGCTTCCTTTGTTTCCTTGTCCTGGAAAAACCCATGTGAGGGGCGTTTCTAATATATGAGTGCATGGGAAGCCACGGATCAAGGAACTGGTCTTGAAATTTCCCAACCTCAGATCTGAGGTTGGCAAGTTCAAATCTGAGCTGAGGAGTCTATGGCTATGATACCATGTTAGAATTCGTAGGAGTATGACATTAAATGGATAATGGAGATAGTAGAAAAGAAAACACAAGATTTACATAGTTCACGCCAAAGCCTTACGTCAACGGATCTAAGCCCCAATCGGCTACATTTTCACTATTTTGGATAATTGTTTACATCAATAAGTACCTCTATATATAAAAGACAAGAGATAAAATATGATATAATTCTTGGAGATAGAGGTACATAGTAGGCGGCCTTATCACCAAACTAACTTGATGATCAAATAACTTTGACTTGGTCTCTTCTTATCTTCTAGATACATAATCTTATCAAAAAATATATATCCATACATTCATAATGATGTATATCAATATAAACCCGCGATATCCATATCCTAACACTTGCCACCCCAGGGTTACCCTGAGAGCTTCCATCAAAATTGAGCTTATAGCAACCTTGTATTGGAGGAAGCCATCTATTTATTGGTCTACTTTTAACCACACCCATCCAAAAAAGATTGGACATGTTAAGCATAACATCCGCTTCAGATACACGTCAGCCCTCCTTTGTAACTAACAACCAATATAACAGGAAATACTTTATGTTATTGAAAACTCTATCGAAAATCAAACCCTCCCCATTAAAAGTTATTCTATTGTGTTCCTTCCAAACTTCCCACAAAATCACTTCTCTTACTATTTTCCACACCACACTATCTCAAAAAGCCTCTTCTTTCTAAAACCCAACTGAACTCTTCTTCCATCTATCTCTACAACTCACTGGAGCTCTCTTCTTTAATAGTCCAATACACCATAGAGAGATTGTGCATCACAGGTTAGTAGTGGCTAGAGTATAAGATTTGATGTTCTGGTAAGGTAAATGCTTAAAAACCTCTACTAATGTATTTGATCGATTGCTTTAACCAAGGAATTAAGACCTTAAATTGCAGCTTCAACCATTGAAGTGAGAGCCTCAAATCGTGGCTTCAATGTCTCGACGTGTATAACAAGGTTTGGCGTTGATTAAGCAACAATATTGATAATTGAAAGTTCAAAGCAAATGTAACCAGTATGAAAACCACCTATGCATTCCATCAAATAAAAATAAAATGTATATAATAAGACAATTTATTTTTGGTATAAGGATATCACAATTATTATTAACCTTTCGATGCAAAATCGGGTGGATGGGGACATGTCATTGACTAGGGAAAGCATTGAAAATAAAATTTCTCGCATGTTGTGACATACATCAATATGTTAAATATCATATCTAAAAGTTAAAAACGATTGTAACCTTCTTGTACAAAAAATAAATGGTCTTATAATATCACTCTCAGATAAAAAGTGAGAAGAGAGAAGGAGAGGAGTAAGAAATGAGGTTTTTGTGGGTAAAAAAGAAGCGTTGTTTAGAGAGAGAAAAGAGAGAGAGGCACACACACACATACACACACACACACACACATATATATATATATATATATATATATATATATATATATATATATATATATATATATATATATAATAGAGGTATTCTGGTCATAAATAAGATGGAAAAGTGAGTTAGGGGATGGACAATAAGCACAAGGGTATTATTATGTAAAGACTTTTTCAACATGGGGTGGTATGTATGGCAGCTTATCTTTAGGGAGATTATGTAATTTTCCCTTTAGTATTAGATGGCATCCGGACAGAAATTTGGAAGTGCATGAGGGAGATGGGCATAAGCTAGCTTATCAAGCTCTTCAATAAGGTATGAAGAAAAGAAAATGCCATACAAATAGGGGAAAAGTATTGTGGTACGTATTTAAAAAAACATAGGAGACATAAATAATTATATAAACTATCAAGGGATCAAACTTATGAGCCATGCCATGAAGTTGTGAAAGATGGTATTGGGCAACGACTAAGGCATGAAACAAGTGTATTAAAAAATTAGTACAACTTTATGGCAAAGAAGTTAACTACTGAAGCAATTTTCTTACTTAAGCAACTGATTGAGAAGTTTAGAGTGAAGGGAAAAGACCTCCACATGGTATTTATTGATATAGAGAAAGCATACAATAAGGTACATAGATATTTAGTTTGGTAGGTGTTAAAAAAAAAAGAGTCACCAAAAGTTATATTGACATAGTGAGAAATTTATACGATGGAGTGCTAACTAGTATGCGGACAACTAGTGGAGAGACAAGTGAGTTTTTAGTAACAATGGGCTTATATCAGCGGTCAGCGTTGAACCTATATCTCTTTGTCATGGTTATGGACGAGCTAGATGAGGTACCATGATGCATATTGTTCGTGGATGACATAATTTTGATCGGTGAGACTAGAGGTGGTGTCAATACGAAGTTAGAACATTTGAACGATGCTCTAAAATCTAAAGGTTTTAAAATTAGCCGAACAAAGATAAAATATATAGAATAAAGCTTAGTAATAATAGTATGAGGAAACAATTAAGATTGATGATCAAGAAATACCTAAACTAGATTATTTCTGATATCTGGAGTCAATAATCCAGGAAAATACAGATATTTAGGAAGATGTTGCACATATAATTATAGTTAGGTGGGCAAAGTAGAGATGTGCATCCAGAGTTTTATGTCATCGCCTCATACCATTAAGACTAAAGGGAGGTCCTATGAGATGGCTGCATGACCAGCCATATTTTATAGAATGGAATGTTGGGTAGTCAAGAAACTACATGTCTATAGGATAAACGTAACGGAGATGAGGATTTTGAGATGAATGAGTGACAAGACAAGAAATGATAGAATTTGGAATGAATGCATATGAGTGAACTCATGTGTGGCTTCAATAGGTAATAAGATGAGGAAAAGTAGACTTCGGTAGGCATGCCATATGCAACATAGACCTAATACAACACCAGTTAGGAGGTATGATTTAGTTTAAGCGGATAGAACAAGACGAATACCTAAAAATATATAAATAAAAGTAGTGAGAAAAAATATGGTGACTTTTGGTCTTACTGAGGGTATGACTTTGATCGAAAAGAATGGAAGAACATCAAATTCTCTTAGCCGACCCCAATTAATTGGGATAAGGATTGGATAATGATAATGATTTTGAATATATTTTATTTGTTTCGTAGGTTTCATAAGAGGGACAAAACACATCAGGGAGATAAATTTTCTCAAAAAATTAAACATCCAATATTCAAAGTCACTAAAGAACCATCACGTACATATATTTCTATTACAAATCTCTAAGGATTAAAGGGAAATTTATGGGAAATAAATCCCTTTTAAGCATAGAAATTTAAAAATATTTTCTCTAGATTTTATATATTACTCTAAGGTATGATTTTATATATTATACTAAGGTATGTTCTTTTGCAGTTTCTATTGTATTTAAATTTTATTTTTTGTATGTTAGTTATGAACTTTTGAGCTTCCATGCTTCCCACAATCACACAATTGTAAAAATTTAGCGTTCTCCCTTGTTTTGTTTTTTCTTCTCGCTCTTCTTTTGTCCGATCCTGCTGATGATCCGAACACCAGGCCTCAGCTCGATAGTAGTCATTCCCGCTCTATCGAGAAGCATGCAATTGTAAAAACGTTTGTAAAAATGTAGGAAAATAAGTGACAAATATATTGCACAAGTTATAGGAGTAGTTAGTCATTTTATTTCTTTCAAATTATTTTTTTGTATTTTTTACATGTGTATAATGGTAAGAAATATAGACACGTCATTTGAGATTGTTCTGATGTCGGGTCCAATCCTAGTGTTTGATCTGACGAGTCTGTCTGTGTCCAAATGACTAGACCCAACCTAGGTCGAGTCCAGGTTTGGCTTGGACCCTATAGGGTCGGGTCCGGGTCTGGGTCCGGGTCTTAGTCGGGGTTGACGCAACTTATCTGACCTCACCTGGTACATAAATATATACATACATATATATTGTAAAATATATAAACTAAATATCTTTTGTTTATTTTCTAGACACGAATCCGACCTATCCAGCATGCCTGGTCTAGGTCCATATGATACCTAGTTGGGTCTGGGTCCCAATCGACCCAGATCTGACCCGAGCCTACCTAATATCCCTAATTGCTTCAAAACATTCAGGCATGTGTCTATATGTAAAATGATATAGTTCGGCATTGATTTTCACGGTAATTTATCAAACACATTGGCAAATTTATACAAGGATATATCCATGAGCAAAACAATATCCAAATCCAAATGGCAATTTCGGGCCCTCGTGGAGTTTGTCAAAAAATAAAAAAAAATAAAAATGGGGCCCTCATGGAGGCAAAAGCTTGATGAAGGGCGCAAAAGTTTGATGAATCTATACAACAATTATTATTATGCAATCCTTCTCGTTGTCATTTATGTTTGTTTTGGCAAACTTTAATCACTGCCAGTGGCAAAAAGACATGGGAAACAAACGAAAAGAGAATCCCACATTTTAAAAAAATATGATTTGGGGCTAAGTTCATTGGTTTTGGAGTATGACAGAAAAAGCTCAAATTATGGCACAAACTAAGGAAATTGACTTGCCAAGCAAATTAGGAACTTGAAAATTAAAATAAACTTTGTCAAGAGGTCTAGCAACTATTAAAACCTTTTCTAATAGGGTGTTGTTTGTATAGAGCCAGGCTCTAAACATTCAAAGTAAAGCATACCTTCCAATAATGTCGAGAAATGTGGTTTTGATACTAGAAATTTTTGTGCTAGTTTTAAAATATATTTTTACCTTTAATTATAAAATTTAAAGCTTCAAAAATAATGTAGATCCACCAAATCTATAAAAACTTAAAAATCTTAAAAACTAACCATCCAAAAATGCATTATAAGATGCCCTATTTCCAAATCTTGAAATCAATTTTTTTCTCATATCCATGCAACTTGATGTCGAGATGATCAATTTGAAGATATTTGGGCATCAAAACAACCTCTTCTAATGAGTTTTTTGAGGTGGGTTCTAATTTGATTGTTTACGGCCTCGGCTCTATATAAACTTTTTCAGCTAAGTATAAAATTGTCTATGAACCTATATATTCCAGATGTATTTAATGGCAGACATGGGGACATCCACCACCTTTTCCTCGTACACAGGTCGGTGTACGCTACACCACGGACATATACAGTCTTTTCCATTAACGACTGTAGTTCGACATGATTATGAGGGTATTGTAAGCAAAATCAAAACGGAACGGTTAACCGGACATGGCCCTGGTTTAACCGGCCTAACTGGTAAACCGGCTGATTTAATTGCATTAACAAAGCAAGTCCCGGATGGTAAAAAAAGTGTTGAAAATAATAAAAAAATATGCAAAAAAAATCCACTAAAATATGAAAAACATATAATAAATGATTAAAGCAAAACGCATTCAAATGAAATTGAAAATTAATATAAAAAAAAAATAGATTTTAACAAATCGATTTGTGTCTAGAAGTATTTTTAAATTTTTTTGAAAAAAGATGGGAAAATATAAAAGTGAGTATTAATGACCAAAATAATTTTTAATTTTGACCATAATGTAAAGAATACTAAAACATATATAACAAATCAAATTCTTTATTTTTGGGAATTTATATACACTGATTTTGAATTTTTTTTGAAGTACCGGTTGATCACCAGAACCGGTCAGTGGCCAGATCTAACCAGGTGGTTAGCAGTTAGATTTCTCAATTTTGCACATACTGATTGTATCATACGATGTCCATATTGAGAATATTAAAAGGATTTAATATGTTGATTTGAACCGGGAATTGGCAAGGACCAAACCAATTTCACGAAGGTCTCGGTATCATCTTGGATACCTCCTCCTCCCTCTAAATTTTAAAATTTTTATTTATTTTTAATATTTATGTAGATCGTCAATTCAGACTGATCTAAATAGGCGATCTGGCACGGATTGATCAGGTGGATGATCCCCGGGTTTTAGAACACTAGAAATTAATAGATTAGTGTGTATGTAGGACTCCTGTATAAGTAGGTTTTACATTTGCTCTCTTGGCCAGGAGACCATTCAGAAGGATTTTCTTGATGTAAAGTTTTGGAATCCACTCTAAAATTACTACCTGAGTAATTATTTTATGAGGAAAAAAGGATTTTGAATTCATAGAAAACCTAGGGTGGCAATGGGTCAGGCCTAGGCCTAGACCTGGACCCAAAAATGATATGGGACCTGGACCCAAATATAGTGTGCGACCTATACCTAGACCCATACCCGATCAGTCTGGACCCAAAAAATTTAAAATATCTATATATTTAACTATATTTAAATATATTTTACATATTGGGACCCGAAA
Organism: Amborella trichopoda; assembly: GCF_054954075.1. NCBI lineage: Eukaryota > Viridiplantae > Streptophyta > Magnoliopsida > Amborellales > Amborellaceae > Amborella > Amborella trichopoda. The sequence goes on along the minus strand of NC_142346.1, from coordinate 4,883,828 downwards.
AATATTACTTGATCTAGACCCAAATAGTATTCAGGTCCAAAATTTGGACCCGGATCTAACCCGCCGGGTCCAATTTTTTGATCCATACCGGGACCCGGATCAAGTCTACCCATCGGGTCCCGGGTCGGATCCAAGTCGACTGCCACCCCAACTAAAACCATCTAAAATTTTGGTGGTTGGTGTCGATTTAGGATGTAAATTATTTTTTTGCCCTTTTTACAACACATATCCTTTGTTGTTTCTTTTTAACTATAGTTATTAGGATGAGTAGAGGGGCCATTATTTGGTGTAACAGTAAAAGGTTCGGATAGCCACCACAAGAGTGAGAGTTGGAATCCTGAAAGTGGCCACTTTGTGGTGCCCACCCCTCCTGAAAGTGGCCACTTTGTGGTGCCCACCCCTCCCGAGAACCTGCTTAGGTGGACTAGCACCGGTTACGGCCTTTCCTGCTAGGATGAATACGCCACATAATCCCAAAATTTTGGTTGCTCAAACCACATCTGGTTTAAGGGTTTTCTCGAGGGAGCAATCAATGTGGACTTTGCTATGTTGGGAGCATATCATCTTTTCACCAAATAGGTTTGCATGATTTAATTTGGTAGGAGTTTGGTGAAACCGTTCAAATGTAGTCGCCTTCAAACCTTCATCTTAGAGATGGATTTTGAACCAACTACCATGATCATAAGAATTTGATTTTTTTTTAAAAAAAACAACCTTGAAAATAGCTATTTTAAATTTTGCTTTTAGATTATTCATCACCGTTTATTGAAGTTTTTGGCATATCATCAGATTTGCACTTCGTTGAGCTACAATTACTCAAAAATATGTTTCGGATTCTAAATCAATCTCTAAAACAAATCTTTGAAAGGACACCAAGTTTGAAAAAACAAGGAAAAGTATCCCGTCAACAGTTGAAATCTCATATGGCTATATCTAACTGCCGAAAATTAGTTTTGTTATTTAAATAAGATACTAATCTGAACTTTTGTGTGTAGGTGTATTTTTATAAATAAAAAATAAATAAAAATATTTTAAATAAAATTTTATCAAAATATGTGTAAATTTCTTTTGGTCAATATTTTTTATTCAAGATAGTTTGTTATTAATTTTATTCAATATCACTTATGAAAATGAACCTAAAACCAAAATTTCAGATTAATATGATTTTTAAATAAAAATAAAAAAATAACAAACGAGATTTATTGTTGGCCCTTGGATGAGCATGATTCAATCTGGACCATTAAAAGGTGCCTGTGCACCTTTTCCCATCTAGTTTTGAAAGACAAAAAAAAGGCACCGTTCACAGGTCGTGGCCATCCTTTCAACCACCGTAAACAACGGAATTGAGGCTTCACATGTTGCACTCAACACATGGGTATGCTTCAATTTTCAAAGGTCTAAGCACTCGTAATAATAATGTCCAAACAAATAAACACAAAGCAACAAATATATGTTGTCATGTCAGAATAAAGACAAAGAAGAAAGGCAGACTGTCCATTTCCAGTTTGAACTTTGCAAACCCTAATCTTCATGGTCTGGTGTGTTATTTTCTACATGTTCATGTAGGAAAACTCTTTTCTCTCTCGGTTAAAAAAAGGGTAAAAAATAATCTAATCCTTAAGATTGTAATGGACTGAGATCTGCACAAAACTCGATAACGTGTTTGTTTTTGGAGTCGGACAAAAGTTAGTATAGATGATTCTTGAGTGCTTCCATTTTTAACCTTAATATGCAAAAGCACAGTGCCATCTCCCAACTAGGGCAGGAAATCGGCTAGGCGCCCTGGCCCTGCCCGGTCAAGTAATGTCAGCATGGCCCAAAAAAAGTAGAGCTTGGGCTACGAATTATGGCTTGAGGGCTAACTTGGGGCTAGTTTCGGATTGGTTCGGCCTGGCTCCACCCTTACTTTTTTGGTTTTTTATTTATTTATTTTTGGCCTGTATAGACGATTCTTGAGTACTTCCACTTTTAATCTTAATATGCAAAGGCACATTGGCATCCCCTATCTAGGTCTGGCAATTGGCTATCTGGCACGGTTAGCATAGCCTTAAAAATTAGGCCCTGGGCTACAAATTGTGGCATGAGGTCTAGTTTCGGACTCGGTCTCCAGCTCTCTTTTTTTTTTTTTCTCATTTATTTTTGCCCCGACCTAACCCTAATAGGGACATCTCTCTGTTTAGGGCTAATGCAAAACGGTTTGGCCAGGCCCCACTCTCTGTTTTCTTTTTTTTGCTAGTTTGTTTTCGATTTATTTTTGGCCCAGCCGGGCCCTAACAGGGACATCACCCTGTTAAGGCCACTTTCGGACCAGTTCAGCCAGGGCCCACCCTCTTTTTACTTTTCTTTTTTTTTTTCTCATTTATTTTTGGCGGGACTTGATCCTAATGGGGACATCTCTGTTTTGAGTTGTAGTGCCATCCCTTGCTTTCTGGTCTCTCTTATTCCCCATGCACGCAAGCAACTGCTGCCTACGCTCTATCTCTCCCTTCTTGCACGCATAGAATGTGTTTTCTTTAAATCTTTGGTAACTTAGGTTGAGAATCTTTTGGCGTTTGAAAGGCATTGGAATATTGTCATTATAAGGTATAAAGACATATGGTCAAAGATCCGTATTCAACAAGCTTTATGTTAAATTTTAGTTTTACCCTATTATTTTAATATAAGGAATATGTTTTGAATTTAAGGAATACGTTGGAGTGATTTTTTTTTTACAGTTTTATAGTAATATAATGAAATACTATTTGTTTGACCTAATTTTTAAACATGCATTACTTTCACTATGATGAACAATTATAACTCTTTTTTTTTTTGGAAAAGGTAACCTAAATACTATTTTTAAATCCAATTAACACATGTCATCCATTTTGGAGAAATGTTTATATCTAGGCCTTACGGGGATTTCTTTTTTGATGTTTCTAAATCTTGTAGATGGCCTTATTAATTAAATAAACAATGTTAAAAAAGAGAAAAAAATTATTTTGAGTTTGAAAAGGTTTAGATATTAAAATTTACCAAATGGATGATCTATATTCATTGTTGGAGGGGGACTCATTCTGACCATCTCTTGGGTGCAAACTATTATTTTTTATTGATTATTGGGATGAAGAAATTGCTAGTGTAAAATTTGAAATCATACAAATGCCATAAATATGATTTTTTAGAAGTGGATATGGTGACATGTAATCATTTTATTTTTATTTTACCTTAAGTTTGGAATGTAACTTTAAAATCACCCCAAAGCCCAAGTAACTTGATGTATGTGGGAAATCAAAAAGTCCAACTTTTGAACTACTCAAAACATGTTCTTAGGTGCTTCAAAAGAAAAATTGCTCAAAAATAAAAAAAACATAATTGTGTTTAGGTGGTTTGAAAGTCCAACATTTGAACTGTTTAAAGCACACATAAAAAAAAGAAAAAGAAATTGAGCAATCCAAAAGTCTCAACCAAAATACAATGGTTTGAGAGGTCTGAAAGTTAGACTTTCGAACTCCCCAAAAACATGATACATGCGGTTCAAAACTTAGAGTTTTAAACCACCCAAATACATCAATTTGTTCAGGTTTAGAGTTACATTTTTAAACCGAGTGTAAAATGAGAAGAAATTAATAATCTAAAAAAAGTGGGAGTTCAACGTGATAGCCCAAAATTTGAAACGTGTGGTACATCTTTTTTTGGTTTGTCTGTAAGTTTCACTTTATTTTTTCAGCGTGTTTGTCTGTAAATTTCACTTTATTTTTTTAGTGTGTTAAAACCCAAACTCAATTGGCTCTCTGGTGTACCAGTATGGGTTGATCAAATCGGATAACTTGGACATATCAGGGAATACAACAATAGAAAACATATAAAACTAAAATTTCAGCCTATCATGGGGGGCTTTTCAGCACTAGAACTGCATTTTCCAGTTAAATATTGATTGCGACTTCACGTTAGAATGTAAAGTTTATACCAATCACACCTAAACTTAATGTTTTTTAGACATTCTTAAAGATTCTTTATATGATAGAGTGGTTACTTTTTGGAAAATTTGATCAAAACACACCTAAAATATCAAATAATCAAAATTTTACTCATTTTCAACGATTGCAACTTATGATAATGTGTTTCGCTGGGTTTTTTAAAATAATCAGAAGATATGAGCTTAATGCTAAATAGTTCATCACTAATGAGTGTTTTGATAAATTTGCCTAAGCTTTTTTGCTAGTCCAGGTGGACCTAAATGTTGTTGAATTCTGGAACCCTTTTATCAAGAACTCAAGTTCTATCAGAGATAGAACCCTTTAACAATGTATAAGAATAATAACAATGAAATTTATCAAAGCATACCAAGAAAACCAGCTATTTTACAATTCATGATTATATGTCATTTCATTGGTATTTTTGAAATTAGATCAAAACAAATAGTGACATGTTATATAGTAGCTTTTTGATAAATTTCCCATATAATTATTTCGCCTATGCATATTGTTTAAATTTAAGAAACAACATTGGATTACCACTTACGTAACATGGACACACATGTTTATGGTTTTTGCGCATATCGACACATTAAAGACATGACAACCAACGTTAGAGATACCTAAACTTTTTTTTTATATTTATTTCTTGAAAATTATTTACAAAAATATGCCATGTTGCTTATAAAAATATGTTATGTTACTTAAAAGCAACATTTCTATTTCTTTAAAGGGTGAGGTTTGTATAAGGTGTCAACTTTATACTATTGAAGCAAGGTGCACCTCAAAACAATATCAAAAATGTAATTTCAGTGTGGCAAAGCCTTGTGGTGAAATGAAAATCTATTGTTGTCCCCAATTATGAAATGTAAAGCTCCAGAAATGGTAATGATCAAGCAAATCTATAAACACTTAAAAATCTTGAAAATAAGCGGTCTAAATAATGTATTAGAAGATGAATTAATTTTAGGACTATAAATCCCTTGTTTTCAAGTTCATTAATCTCGAGGTCGAGATGATCGAATTGAGGGTTTTCCAGTATAGGAACAACCTTCTTTAGTGGGTTTTTTAAGTGCACCTTACTCATATAATATAAGGCTGACACCTTATATAAACTTTTCATTGTTTAAATGGTTTACAACCATGTTGGAAGTTCAATTTTATAATAAGTTTGGACACTTATATCTAATTAAAATATTGACATTGTCTTGTCCTAATTAATATATGTTAAGACACTTGCAAAGTCATTTGCCACCAGACTGTTTATACGTGAAAATTCTGGCATAACAAATGTGACCTCCACCTCGTTTTCTTGTGTAAACTCACCGAACAATGATAGAAAACAAGGGTTCCGTCGAATTGTAACTCGAACAAGGGACCGGCCGTCCAACTGCCCCCGTACTGATTATTGGCAGTGTCGGCTCAAGGGGCGAGAAAACTGAAAAATCCGCAAAAAAAATTTGGGAAAAAATTTTCCGATTAAAAGAGAAAGGGAGGGGACGGTTGGGGGTTAGAAAGGGTCATAGAAATAGGCTAAAATAAGTATATTAAAAAAATGGTGGGAAAAAGGGGCTGACTCAAGCCCAGCCCCCAGGCTTGGCACCGAGAGTCGATGCCTGGTTCAAGATTGTGTTCCATGCGCTGACCTTTTTCGATCCTTCAGAGTCTGCCAAGCAAGAATGATTGATGTCATGGGAGTTTAGGGTCCTGAGGGATGTCAGTATTAGGGTCTAAGGATCCAGGATTTGGATTCAAGTCTAGGGTTTAGTCATAGGGTTTTGAGGCTCGGGGAGTGTCTATGGTGTGATAGAGTTTTCGCTATGGTGTAAAAATTAATTCATGGTTTTAGGGGCTTAGGTTCGGTATGGGATGCAGAGTTTGGGCTAGAGTTAAAAAATTCCCTTCAAAATCGGAGACGAGGGCCTCTGTTTATAAACAAAAGTCCCATGAGCAATGCCCTAAAGTTTAGATATAATATGGAGGTGGCCACGCCGATATTGGGACTTGCAATGCCCAGACTTTAGCACCACTCAATCACCTCAAAGTCACAATCAATAGTGCAAATGTTAATCATGAATTATTACTCCTCCAATTCATGAAAGTATTGTTTATGCGAACAGGGGCACTGATTGCCAACGAGGCCACTATTAACGCCATCGTTGTCACTATTGACATCGGCCCTTCCTAACATTTAGTAGTTTCAAAACAGTGCTGAGTAGTGCTGATAGATGAGGTGCTAGTGCCTAATCATCCGTTTCTGATAATTGATCTAGCCTCATTTAATGAAATCAATTTTGTAGATGTGTGGTTCAGCGTTGCTGCTCCTAACACTGGCATTGGCACCACCCATGCCAAACACAATCTAACCTAGGGCATGTTTCAGGCAATTTTGCAGGTCAATGATTCAGCCAATTTATTTTGGGGCACTGTGGCTGACAGCATTGCTACCACTAATGCTGGCGCATGAGGCCTCATGCGGTGTTTTCTGATGGGTCTTCAAGCCAGTGGTTCAGGGCTTCAAGCTAATGATTTTGGGGCACTGTTGCCGACGACATTGTGCCCCAAACTTCAACATTGTGCCTCCCCATACAGATACATTAATGGTGTCCCTAGCTAGAATTTGGGTATGATTTATGGTCAATGGTTGATTGTTACTATGCCTAATAGTAAGCCCTCAACATTGTTGACCTTGACCTCATCGTTGCTATACATAGTGCCATGAATGGGCTCCTTTTGTCCCAGTGTTGGTGGCCTTGATGCCAGAGTTGGTGGGGCTGACGTTGGGACCAAACTTTCATTTGTCGCAAACAAATTTCTCCATGCCATAACTTTCAAATTGTTCATGCTATTATTGAGCCATTGAAAAGCTTCCTCTAATTTGATTTGGGATTTATTCGGGCATGAGGAATGGATTTCATGAGGTTTTACAAATATTGGACTTTCTAGTGTCGGTTTTCAAGGTTTTGGGTCTCAAATCTATACCGGGGTTGGTTTCTAATGTATTGGGTGGTCCTAGGGCCTATACATTAGGGAGATGGTGGTGTTAGGGTTTCTATGGTTTTGGGGTCTTCGGTTTCATGGAATTTTTTCAGTCGGGAACGGGATGTCTACACCCATGCAAAAAGGTTTAGTGGATTCTATTTTATTTAGTGTTTTAAAGCCCTTCGATATCTGATCCGGATTGTCAATCTCAATGGGAATAGTTCAGGATTGAACTAGTTCTAATATGGTATGGGTCCCATCCCGCTCCCTATATATATATATATATATATATATATATATATATATATATATATATATATATATAGGTTCTCCTATAAACACCGTCTATTTTAATTTACTTTTTTTTTAATGTCTTCTAGATCATCGATTCAAACAGATCCAAATCCAATCTAGATTACCGATCTCGTGATGGGACACGAATATGTAGTTGATCGATCCATGCCACCATTCAGGTTTTGAAACACTAATTTTATTTGGATGGTGCGTGGTATATTCTATCTTGGGAAAAGTTTATATAGAGCCGAGGCTATAAACAATCAAGTTGGAGCCTATCTCAAAAATTTCGATAGAAAAGATTGTTTTGATGCCCAAATAGCCTCAAGTTGATTATCTCGTCATCGAGATGCATGGACATGATAAAAAATGGATTTCAAGTTTTGGAAATAGTGTATTTTTTAATGCATTTTTGGACTGTCAATTTTCAAGTTTTCATAGATCTAACGGTCCACACTATTTTTGAAGCTTTAAACTTTATAAATAAATATGAAAATATATTTTAAGGGTATAACAAATAGGGAAAATTACAAAACCCCCCAATATAAACTATCTATTCAACTTACCCCGATCCAAGTTTATTCTTTCACCTTTTTCGCTTCAACAACTTATCTTCGCAAACCCACCAAACCCAAAAAGAACTAAAAAAAAGAGAGAGTTTAAAATACCCTTTTTGATACGCTCTCTCTCTCTCTCTCCGGCAACGAAGACATCGCGCTTCGGCGATTGATTACATCTCTCCGGTGGTACAAAAATGCGCTCTGGCGATACAGACATTCGCTCCAGTAGTACACTTGCTGGAGCCACAGCGCTCCGGCAGTGTGGTAGTTCGCTCCGACCGTAGACGAATTTGCTCCGGCATTACGTGATCTCGCTCCGGCAGTACACCTTTTTGAGACATTTCGCTCCGGCACTCTATGAATGCGCTCCGGCAGTAGGGTCGCTAGAACCACAATACTTCGGTAGTCCATTAGGGAGTTCCAGCAGGGTTTTCAATGCTCAGGCGGTAGATGAAGGCGCTCCGACAGTATACCTTCTGGAGCCACAACGCTCCAACAGTACCTATTCCGATCTAACAATCATTACAAAGCTCTCCGGCAGTGTTATTCTACGCTCCGAAAATACGGAACTTGGGATTGCCCGTTGAATTTTTTTTGTATGATAATAATATTTCCGTCCAAAAAATAACAACTTTTTACCTTGGGGTTTTTACGAAGAAAAATTATTGTGGGAAAAAAAGTAATAAAAAAGGTCTGCTGCGGTAAGTTGCGTAAATAATTCATTTTAAGAGATTTTTCTATAATCTTTCCTAACAAATATTTCTCGCCACTATTTGAAGGTAGGCTCTAATTTGATTGTTTAGAGCCGAAGCTCTATACAAAACCTAACCTTTCTATCTTTCCTAGTTGCACCTCATAATTAATGTTCGTTGAACAAGCAATCTCTCCTCTCTCTCTTTCTCCAACATATGAAGTGACATAAATCCCTGTCACTTATCCCCACCTCACTGTCACTTATCTTATTTTTTTCTATTTTTATGGGAATTTTATACCAGTGAATTATATCCGCATTACCATCAAATTAACAACAATTGAAATTTAAAATCTAAAGTTAAGCAACTGGTGAATAACGAGAATTCGAAATTAGAAGTTACCGATAAAAAGTAAGAAGCGTCTCCCAAACTGCTATTTCCCCTTTCAAAGGATACTATGATTCACCGCAAACTTCTCTCTACAATTTTTTTTTAATAAAATCTCTCTCTCCAGTCTCTCTCTCTTCTGATACCACCCTCTCTTAAAACGCACTCCCCCCCTCTCTCTCTCTACCATGCACACACACTTCCTCTCTCCATGAAACACACTTTCTCTCTCTATGAGGCACATTCACGCTCTCTATCAAGCACTTTCTCTCTCTTCCCCACACACCAAATCTCTCTCTACAGTACGTCTCTCTTTCACTATGAGATAACGAAAATATAAAAGAAACCTGCAATGAAATCTGCACTCTCTCTCTCTCTCTCTCTCTCTTTTAGAAGCCTGCAATTAACACAAATTTCTCTCTCCTACAAGCCTGCAATTAACCCAAAATTTTCTCCCTATCTCTCCTCTCTTTCTTTCTCTCTCATGAAAGGAAGGAACCTGCAATAAAATGACACTTCTTAGGCACCCGGATCCTGGCTATGTCCACATTTAATAGGGCCTCATTTCTAGGAGGCTTTTCTCTCTCCTCATTTAAGTTTAACCATGTGCACATCCATCTCTTGAAATATTTCACAATGGAATTTTGCAATGGACGGTTGTGATCGGCTCATCAAATAGTAGGCCTTCTCTTTGCACACCAGGCTACAAAATGGAGAAACGAAAACATTGCCAGTCACGAGCCTCGCTTTGACAAATAAGAAGTTGAGCTCAGAAGACCAGTACCAAAATTGAGGCTTTCTCTCTCTAGAATTGAAGAAATGGGATTTTGCTCTTGCTTTTCTTAGATTTGAAATTTCGGTTTTTTTTATTCTCTGAAATTCGGCTTCTGATTTGGTGGAAATACATTCAAAATAATGTCGCGTCATTAAAGTTATGTGATATGGGGCTAAATTTAGGGTTTTTTTGTGCAATTCATGACGAAGGAGGGTTCTTTTGGTGTGCTTTGTGGTGAATAAGAGTTTTTTTTGTGGTTTTTGGGTTGAATTGGTTTTTTTTTTCTTTTTTTTTTTTGAGTAATTCAGTGGGGAAGATAGCCCCTACCCGTGTTTTCAAAAGATTAGGGTGTTACATATTTTAAGGTGTTAATTGGGGGTGTCAGCAGTAGAAAAGGATACCACGATGTGGTAACTGGGTGTGGGAATGCTACCACCACGACCCCAGCCCGTTTCCTAGGTTGAATTGGGTTTTGCAGTAAGAATGGTTGATTAAGGGCTGAACTAGGGGATTTCCAGATTTGTAAGGTGAATTAGGGACTTTTTGGCGTAATTTAGCGATGAATTGGGGCCCCATTTATGTGATTTTGGGCTTGAACTGGTTGTTTTAGATGTCGTTTTGGGGGGAATTAGGTTTCCTCTTATTTTATTTTCCTGGTTTTATTTATGGGAGGAGGGGCATGAAATCTTCAACGTAGGGATGCGATATTTGAGAGGAATTAGGGGTTTTGTGGTGAATCATCGTCACATATGTTTCGGCGTCTCAGACATTTCATTGGGACTCTGAATGCGAAGGGAGGAGGAGGTGCCAATGCGAAGAGGTTGCTCGCTGTGAGGCCAAAACAGGTGCAGGTGGAGCCGGCTATGTTGGAGACTGTACAAGAGATCGCTGTCTATATACATAGATTCCATAATCTTGATCTTTTTCAGCAAGGGTCTCTTCGCTCTCTCTCACTCACACGCTTCTGTTTTTTGCTTTCCATGTCTTTATTTGGAATTCCAATATGCCTCTTAGTTCTTTATTAGTATTCTAGATTCTCTCTCTTCTATTTTCTTTTTGATGCTTTTGCAGGTTCCAATGTGCCCCTCTTATTTTGATGATTGCAAAAATATTCTTTTTTTTCTTGCTTTTTTTTTTTTTTTTTTGAAAGTTCTTTACTTGGTATGTTTTGCGAGGATTTGAATCATGGTATTGCTTGTATTTAGAAAAATGAATTATTGGTTCTTGCCTATGATTACTACATTTCTCCTTCTTTGAGGAAATAAAATGTAATTGGCTAGTGTTTATATAGGCGATCTTGATTTTTCTACTTGTTTGTTCCTGAGAAGTCCTGAGAAGTGATATTGTTTTCATGCTTGAATGTGAATATGCTAGTTTCTGTGATCTCTTTGGTCATTGACAAAGTTGCTCGATTTTATATACATGGTTTCATATAATGTTGAATTATGCAATTTTATTTTATTTTACTTTATTTTTTTTCAGATTATCTTGTCATTTTCAGATGGACTTATCTGGTTGTTGGTCTTACACAGATGGTATCAAATAAAGCTCAGCATGCGATGGGAGGATGGTGGTCGCGAATTGCCTGGAACACCAGCTCGTGTGGTTCAATATGAAGGTGGAGTTTTAAACTAAGGTCTTTTTGCTTGGCGTCTTGCATGCTTATGATTCAAATTTTGGGTAACAGCTTTTATGTGTTGGTACCCTAAATTTGAAATGGCCCGTCAGATGAGAATGACTTATCATTTTCTTTTGGAACCAGTTCACTGGTTTGTTTTTCCTTAACACTACGGCAAATAATAATGTCTGTATATCATGTGATACTTCTTGATGTGGCCGAAATTTTGGAGACTGGATACTTCAAATGCTTAAACGATATGCATGCATTGGATGACATTTCTCTGCTTCTCTAGATTCTGGGTTTTTAAAGTCTTGAAGTTTGATATTCAAGCAACTTCCCCAGAAATTGGACATTGGTATACAACATGAACGAGTTGTACTTGCTCACACAGTCACAAAGTTGTGAGTCTTTTGTATTTTCCAATCCAATGTTTTTCACTCGCCTCGGACCTTGGACTTGCCCCTGGCCTGAGGTGAGTAACTCAGCCGACTCCAAGTGGACTCTGCCAAGTCCAAGTGGACAGAAGTGAAATAAAACAAAAGGCAACACAAAAGTCCAAAAAAATAAAAAATATTTAAAAATGGATTTAAAATTTATGGTTGGTCTTGGAGAGAATGAATCTCACATAGAGAATGAGCCTCTCATAGAAGGACGAGACTGAGAAATGTCCAGAGGGGTTGGGCTTCCAAATGATACTGTCATACATTATTGTCAACACCAGTGTCAACACCATTGGCAGGTACGAATTTCTTTTCATTCACTATAGCTTCATTAATTTTTTAAAAATTTATTTATTAAGATTTTTAGTATTTGGCTGTTAAAAATTCATTAACTATAATTATAAACTCACTTAATTTCTTCAAAAAAAAATTATAAGCTCACTTTGAGTATAAAATCACTTACATTTATTTAAAATTTGAACTTTACAAATTGTGCTCATAAATGAAATTATATTCAAAATTTAAAAAACATTCTCCTTTTTTATAAACTTTAATCTTTTAAAATTGATATTGGGAAATGACATGCAATGTAAAATCTACATTAAGGATTTGTCATATCATTATATAATTCAAATTTCTTTTTTGTAAGGTCCTTCTTTTTGGAAATTACAAAATTAGCGAAATATTTTGTTAAAATGCCAACTCTTGGTCAAACATTGATTTGGCTTCCCTCTTCTAAATCCCTTATTAGATAAATTTTCATTTCGATACTATAAACGTAATAATGGCTTGTTTTAATTTCAATTAATACAAATTATACTTTTCATATGATTTTGACATTTTTAATTAATAAATGAGAAATTAATTGGATATTAATTTGAAGTCCGAGCAGTGCCCAATTTTCAAACAAAATACTAATTGTGGACTTCGCTAATTTAAACCATAATTCTCGATATATTGTGATAACAAATAATTATTAAATTAAAAAACTAATATATTATAGAATCTATATTTAAGGTGATATTCTAATTGCATATAGTTAACTCATTCAATAAACAAATAAAAAAATAAAATGCAAATTTTAATATTTTGTTGATTAGAGTGGGGACTCATTTTTTTAATTACTGCATTTGATTCCAAGAACTTGGGCGATGATACTGAGTCTAGGGAGTAAGAACTTGAGTTACCTTTGCACTCTCCTTGTAAAAAAAAATTAAATATTTAACGTTTCTCGATTATAAATTTTAACTTGTAAGAATTTGTTCTTTTAGAGTTGTGCTCATAAATAGAAAATATTCTAATAATAATTTAAATATTCAAAATTTAATATTCTATGTAATTATACATATTTAATACATATTTTAAAACAAATATTGGAAAATAACGTGCAATAATGCAATATTTACTTAGAATGGACTTGTTTAATTATCTATTTCAAGTTTATGTGCTCCTCGTTTGGAACTTATGAAATTTGTGAAAAAAAATATTAAATTGATAAAGGTTCTATTGACTTTTTTATAAAGATAGTTGTAATTTTTGGAAAAACTAAAATCACGAATTCTTGTCCTATTAGCATTTATTGTCATGAATGAAAAAAAAGGTCATTCTTCCAACTTGTCACCACCAAGGTCTGCGGGCATAAAATTGGGGAAATTTTGGCTTCCTTAAAACAGATAGAAAAGTCCCACAATGTCATATTTTATATTTACTCTCTTGTGTAAAAGTCCCATATATGAGTAACTTCTTGATCTAAATTTTTGGGATCCACTTTTTTTTTTTTTTGGGTGAGTAAGTTTTGGGTTCCACGTGAGATTGATTAGGTGAGTTTTAGAAATAAAAATAATTGAATTTTAAGTCTCCGATCTCACTGTTAAAATTCCACGGCTTCTACTCGCTGTTAAGGAGATTCCATCCCCAAAATTTGTGTCATGGAAATAGTTCTAAATAGGATTTTTAGCTGGGGGACCATATGCCCAAGGGAACATAATTCCATGACATTTATTTGCATGTATAGTAATTGATGTCGTAGACTGTACACTTCATGATAACAGGTCTTGCTATATAAATTTAAATTTGCAATCCTGAGCCTATAGCCAAACCTCCGAACACAATTCTACAGTGACGTGGTTTCAAAGGGACACACAATGTACATATATATAAAATACATACATACATACATATATATATTTTTCTGAATACCGTACCAAATGAGAGAATAATTATTTTTGTTGGAGCAGTGCAACATGATGTACCTCGAAATTTCTGCTATATTTTGGGAATTGTAATTTGCAGTTTGCTTACATCTTGAATGGCATCGTTAATAAATTATGTGATGGTTGATGCAGTGCCTGAATTAGGTTCTGATGAGATTTTCATGGTATGGAGGATTGATGATGTTGATCACAGTTTCTTCACCCAGCCTTTTCGGATCAAGTACGTGAGGCAGGATGTGCTCCTGTCTGTGATGATCTCTTTCAATTTAGCTGTTGGCATTGATGAGGTAAACATTAAGATTTGGCAGTTTAAAATGATTTTGTAAATGATACATTTCAGACTCAAAAAGCTTATTTATTTGTGTAACTTCAATGTTTATATGTCTAGCCTGTTGGCATGCCTTTTTCTCGTCTTTCTGCTAGGTTACTAATTCTTCAATTTTTCACAGAGTTCGTCGTCATCTTCTGTTATATTGAAATTTGAGCTACTCCATGCACCGATATCAGAAAATGAGTAAGTGAACATGCTGAATAATCATTTGCCATTAGACAATTGCATAACGTGTTCACAAAATCACAAGTTTGAGAGATACTGCTCTTTGCCTATTCATTCTCTAATGCATTCTTGTAATTTTGTGCAATGAGTTGGAAACCTGTGAGATATCCACTTTATACTAATTGAAAAAAAAAACTGTCATGATATAAAACTCATGCTATGGTTCCGAAACGTATTAAGTCGATACTATATTATTGTGCAGATCTGTGTTGCAAGCAGCTCTAGATGCATTTCCTGCTGCAGTACATGAACTCCGTGTTCCTCCAAAAGCTCTTCTTGGCTTGCATACATATTGCCCTCTTCATTTTGATTCCTACCATGCAGTACTCATTGAATTGAGCATACACGTTGTGCGTCTCAAAGCCGGTACTAACACAAACCAAAAGAAGGTACCCAGGTTTGTGCTCAGTCACCCACTTTACAAGATAAGGTCTGATAACAGCAGCTGCTGCATCTTCAGTTAATTGTCTTGAAATAACATGAGGAATTCTCTGTATTTCAGTGATTCTTCCTTGCTAGGAGTCGTTGCTGGTGAACATGATCATGGAAAGGATGGGAACTATCAAGTATGTTTTTTTGGGCATTATTTGAAGTTTGAACCTTTTTTGTTTGACTTAACTCTAAAGTTCCTTATCCATATCATTGTTTTGTGGTTGCTTAGTCATTAATTTTGTATGCTTTCCTTGATAAATAATTTTTAATATAGTTTGTACTTGAGAATACATTATTTATCAGTGTTGTGCGTCAAACTTTGCAAATTAATGTTTGATGATTTGTAGGAGATAATTAATCACTTGATCCTACTAGTTCTCAATAATTTTGCATCTAAATAATTTTGCTGCTAGTTCAATTGTATAAAAATTTTGAACCACTCCTTTGCTAGTCGAACACAATCAGCCATTGTTCCATTTTCAAATGGCATTTATAGAATATGGGATTTGTTTGACCCTCCAAAGGGTCATAAGAAAAAACCATGCACCTTTTTGTTACTAAATTTATTGGTAAAGGAATTATACTTTGGGAACTTATAATACTTCAAGCATAAAAAATAGCAATTAAGGTTAAACAATTTTCTGTGTAAAATTAAATAAATCCAAGAAAAGAAATTTTCCATCATGAAAAGGAATTTCTAATTTCTTCTATTTATAGAATAAATTATCAAAAGTTGGATAGGTCATCCAAATGAATCGAATATTAGAAGTTTGAGGATATGTGGATAAGTCATCCTGGTCTTCAAACAAAAGTTGAGAATTGGCAGAAAAGCAATGCATTGACGGGGTGGGCAGGTTTTGTTATTGGAAAGAGGAGATCAAAGATAATCCTAAAGATTGAAATAGAGCAGCATATGGTAAATTTCATGAAAGAAAAAGGAAGTCAAAATAATCCATAGAATATGAGCTAAACCGATAAGAGTGAGCAGAGAACTGAGTTATAGTGGAAAACATTGATATAACTTGGCAAGTAATTTAGTTGGTGCCAAAAGTTAAAGAGTGAAATGGTTGAAGGAGGGTGACTGAAATAACAAATCTCTTTTCTTTTCATAAGATGGTGAATGCTAGAAGCTGGAGCAACTCTTATCAACAATATAATTGTTACAGGAAGACGATTTCAAAGGCAAGATGAAGTGGCTAGTGCAAATATGGGCTTCTTTATGAGTTATGACTTTACATACAGCAGAGGAAGGGGGTTTCTCATAGCAGATGGTTGGATTTTGGATCTATTTCAGAAGAAGCTGCAATGGATTGGAGAGGGTTCTACAGAGTAGACGGTCCAAAGAGCAATCTTCCTGATGGTAGAGGCAAAGACCCTTGGCCATGTCGGTTTTTCTATGGATTTATTCCAAGAATATTGGGATATACTCAAGGAAGATATGATTACTATGTTTATAATATGAGGCACTGATTTAATAAGGGGCTGGAAACCAATTTTATGACCTTGATCTCAAAAATGGGAGGAGTGGAGGAAATCAAGGATTTTAGACAGATAAGTTCGCTGGGGAGTTTTTGTGCAAAATTATAGCCACAGAGCTAGTCTCCCACTTTAGCCTTGGAGCTCATTATATCCCCATACCAAGGTGCTTTTGTAAGAGGTTGATAACTCTTCGATTGAGTGCGTGTGGGGCATGAACGAATGCATACAAAGAGAAGGTAGACTGGGCATCATGGTCAAGATTAATATTGACAGAGCCTATAACTATGTGGATCGGGATTTTTTTGGACTTTCTTTTGCATGGTATGGGGTTTGGGGCCAAGTGGAGGAAGTCGATGAAGGCTCGTACTGCAACTTTTTCCTTTCTGGCCAATGGAACACAACAAGGGTTTTAGAAAATCTTAGAGGCTTGAGGTAGGCTTATCCTCTCTTTACTTTTCTAGTTACTATTATTTCGAAGGCACTTAGTAGATTGTTGGATAGACAAGGACCATGGGTTTGCATGTGGGCTTGCCTGGAAAACTTGAAACTCGTTATTTGGTGGTTTGGGAATATTTCTGGGCAAATGGCGAACATCTCAAAAGGCTGAGACTGAGCCTTGGAGTGCCCGCACTAACTCTAGTTAGGATTGTCTCAATATTGGAGTGTTGTAAGGTTTCATTGTCATCTTCATATTGGGGCTCCCTTTATTTTTTGGAAGCTGAAATGGAAATATGGCACCCCGTCATAGAAAAATACCAAAGGAGGCTAGCATCTTGGAAAAGCCAATTTTTGTTATTTGATGGAAGGGTCACTTGATAAACTCTATCATGAAAAGCAACCCCCTTTAATGATGTCCCTATTCCAGATGCCAGCGTTGGTGGTTGGAAAGTTAGAATGCAAAGGATTCTCCCATGGAAAGAATAGTGCTCAAAGTTGCAAGTACCATTTGGCGACGTGAGAGAAGGTTTGCCTACCTAAAGTAGTAGTGGACTGAGCATTAGAGAACTGGGACTGATGAATAAGTCTTTGTTAGTGATTTAGTGGGTTTTGAAAAGCTAGCTTTGGTAGCATTGTGATGGATAGATCTTCTTAGGTCTAATACCAATTAATGTAGGGAAAAGGGAGAAAGGGAATAAATTGATAACCAGAAAAAAGGGGTGAGAGAATATACCCTCTCTTTGGCTCTGCAAGGGAGTCCACTCTAAAAAAATCTTTTTGCAAGAGCTAGAGTAAATTGTTCTGCTCGGCTTTCTATATTTTATAGTTCAACTCTTTATATTTAATTTTCTTTTTCTGGTTAGTTTCGTTCTCCCTTTTCTGTGCATTAGTTAAGGAAGTAGATTTTATGATTTGCAATAGAGGCTGATTGTCTTTGGGATAGAATGTTAGAGAGTTTAAGAATGGGGGATGGGGAGGGGTGTGTATTTTGGAGTTTGGGTAGATCTTATGCTCTGGGATGTCTATGGAATCCTATTTAATCGTTGATGTCTTTCATAAGGCGGTTAGGTTTATGAAGGGGAGGGGAGTAGGGTTAGGTTTTGGCTTGTTGTCTGGGGTGGGAACGAGTCTCTAAAAACCTGTTTTCCTTGTATAGTGGCAGACTAGTACTCGTTGTTGATTTGCAGTTAAATGTTTGTGACTCCTTTGGGCAAGTGGGGATGGGGGTGAGTTTTTTTGGTATCTTAGGTTAGGAGTCTTTGGGGTGAGGTGTTAGAGTCTCTCTATCTGCTTCTTACGGAGTTAGAGTCAGCTTTCATCCATCTCAAAAGGTGATGGGATGGTCTAGTCCTTGTGCTCATTGAGCAGCATTATCATATCATCTTTCACTATGATTATGCTGGAGGATAATGGGAATGACACCGTTGGGAGCTTAATTTGGTGAAATGTGGCTTGTCCAAGATTCCCTTGATTTTGGTTTGTTGGTGGTACTCAAGAAAGGATAACATGACCATCTTTAGCACGGTTGGCTCCAGTTTCAAACATGTGTTTTCTGTGTTGGGATGCTGAGGACTCGAGAGATCGTTTATTAATTCGTTGCTCCTTCACTTGATTGGTTGGGGACTTTTTCATTAATCTCTTTGGGATGGGTTGGCTGATCCCCATCGGTTAGGGAGCTCTAGACAGGATAGAGGCTTTGTACATGCCAAAAATTTCAAATTCGCTTTGAAGGCTTCTTCAATTTGGTTGGGAAAGGAAAGCACGTTGGTGCTCGGCTGATTTGGGAGAAGACTTTGGGTTTTTCTAAATATTAAAATAATAAAAAAATATAAATGAAAAAGGAAAAAAATTGAAAAAATTAAGGAAAAAGCTGAAAAAAAATAATTGTTCGATTTGATGGAGAATATTGAATAGAATAGATACATGTGGGTTGAAGAACAATGGAATATTAAAGAGTAAATGACCCTAATTCAATTTAAGGAGCTATAGTTTTCAAGTTTCAAATAGAAAGAGAAATCCTTTCAAGCTTTTTGTTTTTTTTTAACTGACAAATCCTTCATTGTTTCCAGTGAGCGACTAGAAAAACCTAAAATCCCACTGTCATGAAGAGTTTAATTTGATTATTTGAACTTTGAAAGGAACAAGTAAAAAGTGAAGAACATAAAAAGAAGAAAAATAACAAATAGTGTTAGTGACTGACATAGTTTCAAAAAGCAGACCACCCATCGCCTAGGCAGCCGCCTTGGCGGATATCCCTGGGCGCCTGCTTGAACCCACCTAGGCGGCCACCCAGGGCTTGTGCCCCATCCAAGGGCGGAAATGTGGCTCCTTGAGGGTATTTTGGGTGATTTTTTAATTCTAAAGGGGCAAAATTGTGGGTTTTGGATTCATTTGAAACCTAAAACCCATTAGAGGCTATTTTAGAGAGAGAAAACCCAAAAAAAAAATTCTACTGGACCAACCAGGTTTTGGGCGCGAGCGCTTAGGCGCTGAGCGGCTTGGGCTCCCCTTACTGCTTAGGTGCCGCCTAGCACTTTTTAAAACACTGACTAACTGAAAAAACAAAAAGTTTGTTTTTCCTTTCTATGTAACTGAGACATTTTGGGTATTTACAATAATTTTCAGGGTAAAGTGGGGTGCTTTTGGTACTTGTAATAATTTTTGGGGTAATTTTTTGATACTTTATCCTTTCATTTTTCAGTTTAAAATGGACTTAATTATGTTGAAAATATTGATCACCCGCTGCCTAAATTGCCCATATAAACACTGTAAAAATTACAGACTTTGCCCTTATCCAATTCGGCCAAAGTGCACTCATTTGGCAGAATCGGCCAAGTCTGCCAAAGAGGCCGAAGGAAACTGAATCTAGCCAAAGTACTAGTGATATTCTTCGCATTTTTTTTGGGTAAATAAAAAAATGGTTTTACTTGTCTGAGCCCGGCTTTGAACTGGGGACCTCTAAATATTCTTCGCTTTGGCCTATGTGAAAATCCATGTCATTGGCCTCTTTGGCCGAAGCGAAGCGAAGATAGCAACATTGGTACACATCCTCAGAAAGGGAGGACCTTGTGGATGTTATGCCTCTCTGAAGTAGTATGAGGCATATGGAAAGAAATTAAAGAAATCAATGAGTACTTGAAAGAAGGCACTCATGTTCAATTGTACCGTGTGATTGGCAGCGGAACGAGCCTATTTTCTGGGTTGTACTGGAGAAGTTCCAAGGTGTTAGAGGGAGAGATTTGGGGAGCACTAAGGCTATTTTCAACATAAGCTCCTTGGGTAACCTCAAACCCTTAGGATCAGGTGTATTTTTCTTGTGATTCAGCTGGTGATTGCTGATGCAATGAGGGCAGTAACTACTAGCATTATTAAATGGCATGCGAAGTTTCCTTTGATTCTTCCAAGGGCACTTATACTGTAGTGTAATTCTTCTATGTAATTAGATGAGCTCAGCAAGAAAATGAGGTCTCATGGATATCACCAGATTATTTTGAGGAGGTCATTGATCTCTTGTCACAAGTTATATCATGTCATCATATTTGCAAAGAAAGAAATGGAGATGCCGATTGCTTAGCATAGCCCCAGGTGGGGCTGCCACGCCTCTTTGTTGGAGGGATGGATGCATCTAATGGAGAGATGACCATTAATTGTGTTTGAGTCTTTAATATTGTTTTGCATTTTGGCTCCTTTCTCTTACCCTCGTCTCTTCTGTTTGACATGTATGCATCTGTGTTTGTCTGCATCCTAGGATACAACTAGATGTAGATTTTTTCTAAGTTTCAGTTCGATGGTACTTATAACAAATAAATATTTACCAAAAGAAAATGAATTTGCTGAACTTGGACTCCTGCACCATCAGATAGGGAATAGTGGGGGCAATGTGACCTATGATAGATGCATAGAATGAGTGGGAGGCACGCACAAAAGCTTCATCAATGTCTATGGTGGGGGCTATTTACCACTTATTCATAATCAAAAGATATGATGATGGACAGGTCGCGGAATCAAATTACTAATAAAAAAAAAGCATTATGAACAAGCTTGAAATTGGTCTTATAAATATTTTTTCAAAGATTGGCTATTAAGTTTTCAGTAAGTTGGTCACAATCCATCCAACTTTAATGGTTCTTTAGAGATTCCACAAAACAAGGTTTTTAAACAAAATATTTGAGACTAATTTGTGAAATCACTATTGTTCGAGCAGTTTACAATGGATCACCTAGCAAATTACGGAAGATTGAGAAGTTTTGAGTATGGGTTGGTTTCCAAATTGCTGTTATTTTGGCTGGAACTTTTCTGCCGATTCTTGTTTAGTTCTTGTGGAAATGGAGATTGAAGTCATGAAAAGTCAATGGGCGAACTGCTAGAAGGATAAGGACTAAGAAAATTCAAGCTGAGAATCAATCATGCAACATTTTAGTAGAATTTGAACTTACTTGATCTGCAAGGGTTTTCTCTTCTATGACTTCCATATTTTATTCATATAAACCAGCCTTTCTTCATTAGATTTGTTAGCTTTGAAGTGATTTCAAGGGTGTTTGAATTGCCTGATTTGGATCTTTTCAATTTAAGGTTCATTACGGATTAAGTGGTGAGATGTTTGAAGGTTGAGCTGGCATCCAGTTTGACATTATTGAGATGGCTAAGAGGCTTAGAAAGTTTGGGAAGGTTTTTGAAAGGTCAGAATGGAAGTTGGTGTAGTAAGAATGGAGTTAATGATCATATTTTGGATTTGGTTTGCAGGTGGAGGAATAAGGAGCTTAAAATGAAATGCAGTCGAGTGCTGCTGATTATGTGCTAAGATTTCCTACTGTTTTGAATTTTATGTGCCTTGATGCATGAAATAGCACCTGACCTGGTTCCTGAAGAATTGTAAAAATTCAGACTATGCTTCGAGTGACAATAAGGTTTCAGATGCTCGTTGGTTTCCTTGTCTGAAGATTTTTCAAGTGCTTCAAAGTTTCTGATGGTCTTAGAAAATCTTGGCACTAATGATCTTAGTCTTGGGCTTTGGGAGATAATCTCTAGTTTTAAGATATTTTCAGAGACATGGATAAGTCTTTATCTGGTTTTCTTCGAGATTTGGTTGTGTTTTCTATTGGTGTATCTTTTGAAGGAACTGAATGCATTTGATTGCATATACAAATGTGTTACAATATCATGGAGCCTTCATTTATCAAGGGGCCTTTTTAGACATTGCTCTGTTAATATTGAACATTATTCGAAAATTTGGCCACCAGGCGCCTAGGCAGCTGGGCAGTCAAACCGCCTAGGCGGGTGCCCTGGGTGTCCTTGCTTCTAGGCGGCCAAGCTGCTGCCTTGGAACAACTTGGTTATTCTGCACACTTTTACCTGGACATGCTAGTCAGATGGGATAGAGAGAAGGAGAGGAAGAGTATATGTTACATTTTTCTACTCAGGGGGGCTTGTTTTACTATTTGGTGGAGAGAGAGAAAGTGTGTGTGTTGTTGCTTTGTTTACTTTTTGCTCAGCAAGTTGATCATATTTTTATGTTTGTTTTTTGCTTAAACCTGCAATTTTTCTTTGTAAGAGATTTGTTTATTTCATTGCCTTCGTGTTTGACTCTGGAAGGTATTATTTTGTCATGCACATTCGTGTTCCTTCTTGGCTTTCACACGTGGGTATTCCCTTCTCAAAAACAGTTTCCTGATTAGGAAAGCAGTAAGGAAACCCTAGCTTCTTTCTTATTAATATGTTGGCTTTTAACACTAGAGATGAGTAAGCTCCTAACTACAGACAAAGAAAACCACCTTACCAAATTTGGAAAGTCTAATGTGACACGTGTAAAGAAGCTGGTCCTTCATGGGCTGCTTCCTCCTTGGGAACCGACAGAATCGGTTACTTGTTTTTCATCTTTAAGGAGTTTTTTAATCCGTAAAAGAATGGAAGGATTTTGGGTGTGTGAGAAATAGAATCCCCCCAGTGATTAATGTTTCTTCCTATTGCCTCGTTTTGTGAACCGTACAATACTTGCTCCCTAGACCCCGCTTTTTATTTCATTCCTTCTCTATCTCTAAAATCTCCCCTCTCTCTCTCTCTCTAAAATCGTGCTCTCACTTTACGCAGTTGTATCATGCCTTAAACCCCCCTCCCCAAATCCCAACCCCCTTTATTTTTTTTTTTGGGTTGGTGGGGTGGGGTTGGAGTTGTGCCCATCTCCTTGTTCTTGGGCATCTGCCTAGGTGTCCAGGCCCCCAAACCGAACATTGGTGCTGAAAACCCTTTCCACATTAGCAGAAAACTGGAAAGTTATCATGATACTTACTGGCCCTGCATACCATTGGAGTACTTGCAGTCTGATATATTGGGTTGCATTTTGAGAATCTAATACCCACACAAATTAATTTTTCATAGTTCTCACGTATGGTGTGGTCCACTGTCCTTAAACTCCAAAATGGTCACTTCACTTGGAAGGAAGGCCACACTTCTCATGGAATGTACTTCTCTACCTTAATAGTTTTGGAGCCTCTTGTAACATTTCTCAGTTGATTGAAACTAGTACATAAGTGGGCTGAGGTAATCTTTCAGTGCACCTAACAGAAACATGGTGTTGGTTTATTGTAAAAGGGTGTGATTGCAAAGCTTGATACACATCTATTCAACATCTAATTTGCATTGGCTCAGCACTCTTTAGTGGAACCCATGTTCACTTCTCTTGGAAGTATCTCCCTTATGTCCATGGTCAGAAAATCTCCAGATGTGCTAATTCAATCATTAGTCTTGTCGGATTTTCTTTAAAATATGTTCTATATTTTCGTGAGATTTTCCCTTTCCTATAAAAAATGATTCCCCCTTTTTTGTTCTAGTTAACTTATAATGTTTTAAAACATGCAAATTTATGAGTAATTGCAAATATTTACTTGCAAGAAAAGTGAGCTATAAATTGAGAGAAATAATAATAACATACTTATTATTTTCTATTATTTTGAAAAGTTATAGATGGCGTTAGTTATAATTTTCTTTTTCTACAATATTTCCTAGAGAAAAATAAAATCTTGAATTTCATATGCAAGATTGCCACACAGGCTTATCAATAACAAGAATTGTCACTATGTTCTCAGTCTGGTTTAATAATTCTTCACCTGTGAAAAATAAAACTTGGCTTGGGGAAACCCCCATGGACGTCATTCAAGAACAGTGACACTCTGTTTTATTTTGAGTATTCTCTTAAAGAGGTTTTCTTAATGTAACAACTAAACGAGTGTTATTACAAGGAAATGGTGAATTTGAAATGTGGAGGATCAACTCTGTCTGCCCTGGTTCCATAAGCATGTATTTGCTTTGCATGGAATAATAAATGCTAATGGTCATTTTGCAGACATCAATTTACTAGCAATAATTCAGGTGAGTGTGTATTTGTTTTCCCATAACGATTTGTTAAGAATGTAATTTTGATGTGAGATAGGTTACAACAACATTGTTGAAGTTTTAGAAATCTGTTTATTTCATTTCCACACTCTGTCTTCCTGTCCACTTTGAATTTCTTTTTTCTGTATATCTTATTGGAACTCTTCCGTTCCCTCATCTTCCACCATGAAGTCTTCTAAGCTTCCCCCTTATAATCTTTATGCTCGTTCATGCTTAGGTAATTGATGGTGTGTCATATGTGGGGACAAAAGAACTTGCGGTTATAAAAGCACTATTTGCTTCTCGTGCTACACTTTTGGAAGAACTACAAAAAATTAGCAAAGCAATTGATCAAAAAATCGATGATTTGGCTGATGCCAATTTGGATTTTGGTACAAATATGTCGATTAGTCCACGTACACGGTCATATTTGAAGACTTCTACTTCCCAGAAGTTGGAGCAAAGTCTGGGTGAGGTATTTGCTGTATTCTTGTTAAGTTTTATTTTTCTGGTCAGTTTTGTCCAGCTTTGTTTTTTGAATATTATCTAAGGGTTCATTTTCTCAATGCGATTTTTTTCACGTCTCTTTCATCTCATCTGTTCTTGATCAGAAGTCAAATGAACATGTTGGTTATGGGAGCAACGGGATGTTGCTCCCTTCGCTATCAAAGGAAGAACTGGTAGATGCATTTCAGACACTGGGAAACCAACTTTCTGTCATATGGAATGCTTTTTTGAAGTTTCATAGGTAGGTGTTATTTTCCAGAAACTTGTTTATGGTAAAGGTAGTGAGTAATTTCCATCCTGTGCATGTTAGAAGTCTGATTTGGTTCAGAAATTCTTATTGATCATTTAGGACTCTTCTCATTATTGACAAATGGATATCTGAGAGGTTTAATAGAACTTTTGACTTCAAAGTATTTTTTGCTTGCATTAACATTTCTCCATTAATACTCATTTTACTGTCATGATTATCCTGGTAGACAGGGCAGCTTGCTTTATTGCAGGAAAATTTGTCATTAGCTTGTATCATGTAAGCTGTGACCATCATCTGCAGTAAAATATCGTGAGCTATATAGTGAAGCAATTATGGTAAATAAGTTCAGACATAACTTATTTATGAATCTCTAACTAGTAGTTTATTGAAATGCTTAAACTGTAATAAAAGTTCGCGCTGCTGTTTTGTCCATCTATGCCAGTTTACAACCTATGCCAAAATGGGGGTCATCATCACAAAATTATCTTTTCAAACATCTTAGTGATCCCTTCTCTAGCTGGTATGTGGTGGTTTTGTCATGATCTACTGTAAAGCCTATGTTACTTTGGCATACATGTTCATGGTTCTTGGCATGTATTGAAACTCCAAGGGGATAAAACATGTATCTGGCACTAGACACTTCTGCTTAGTAACTATGAAAGTACTTAATGTCGCAAAAGACTCCTTTCTCCCCTTTCCCCCTTCCCTTCCCAACTAGACACTCACACATGCACAAAAGATCCATGATATATGCACCGAATGTGTCTCAAAGGACTTATTCTGTTTGGCGTTTCTGATGTGTGACCATGTCGTCTGTTAACACATGATTGTATTTTTGTTACATATCATATAACTTATTCATGCAATCTCAGGCTTGAAGCTCATAAAATATCATTATCTGGTAAATTCATGGAGATTTTCTTTTCCCATGCAATGATTCCTTGATGCTTTGCATTGGCTTACTCGCTGATACTTGGTGACAATTAGATAGAATTGTTGCCATAAATTGCATACTCTTTTGTCCTTCAAAATATTTATATAGGCAATATTTATTTTTCTCAAGATCAGTGTATGGTAAACTGGACTCACTCTAGGGACTGGCCTGTGCCCTGGACAAGTCAGCTAAATGAGTCCTGAGTTGGCTTGACGAGTCTTAAAAAACTAGGAAAGATCGTAAAAATGGGGGAAATCAGGAAAATTCCTGAAAATCTGGAAAAATGGGGAAAACCAAGGTATTTGACAAAAATCTTACATCTATGCAGCACTGCTGTTTTTTGAGGAGAAGAACATCTACAATTTTTTTGTTGAAAAGCAAGGTAAAAGTCCATTTTTTGCTTATTATGGAAAAGAATTCATTGATCTGCAAATAACCTAGCAGACTTATCTATAGATCTCTCCAGATCTGAGGTGTTTTGAGAAGAACCTAAGGCAAAATGAGATAACCTAGAAACTTTATGTTGCCAAAGGTTGCTGTTCTCTGGATTCAAATTATTATTTTTTTCAGTATTTTGAGGTTTGCAAAGTTTCTTGAGACAGTGAGGGGAATGAAAGTAGGGCGTCCCACCAATCCTTAGTATTAAAAAGTTACACCGTTTAAAATTGAAATTTAAAAAGTTACAAAAAAGAGATTTATTTCCCTGTTAGCCTGAATGTACGACTTCCTTACACTCCTCTAAAATTTGACGATTTGACAGTTGCTAAATGAATAGACTTTCCATTTCTTAGGAGAATTACATGATCTGTAGAAACAGAGTGTACGCAAATATTTACTTTCCATTTTAGGAGATGAATATTTACTTTCCATTTTAGGTGGATTACACATTGGGACTTGCTAAGCCTTTGTTGGGTAAGCTCACCAACTCAGGTTAGTGCAGCTAAAAACCCCCTGTTGTGTACCAATCCGGGAGGTTTGTTCAAAGCCAGGCCACCAGAGAATTGGGTCCCCCCCCTTGGATGCTGGTCAGTCCAAGTTACTCTGGTCTGACTCGCCAAGTTTTAATAATTTCCTGTGATCATAACTTTAAGACTCTTTCTTTTTCCTAATGATAAAAGTATCTCTCTTGTTGTGTGAAAGTTTGCCAATTTACCTTGTGAATTAGGAAAGCTCGTTCTCTAGTGCAATTCCATGAAAAGCATTTTAGTATGCTGATGTAGTTCTATATTAAAATGGGACATCCTTGGCAGATTTTGTCGATGCCTCACTTTCGACAATTCTTTAGGGTATATATATGGCAGTATGGAGTACTCCCACTCAAAAAAATTGTGCATGCTCCCTAGGGAAAAACATCCACTTAGGGGAATTTGCTTGATTTGAAATACCTTTGAATCGTAAGATGAATAAAAAAAAAGTTTTTGAGTTCTTAGACAACTAGATCGGACTGCCCAAAAATGGACAATCTGTGTTCACTCTCGGGTCGGAATTTGTTTCAAGCGAATTTTTGGGTGCGATTTCAACTTTTCCCTTTTTAGACTGGTTGCCAGGATGAGTGTATTACGTCCCCAAAATTTGGGTTCAGATACAACTCCCAAGTAGTTTTAATCTCGAGGGAGTAAGTGTACGTTTTTCCTATGTATTGCCTGGGATTGGGGACCTGGGAAGTTGGTGTTTTGAATCAGCACATGGGCTTGCACCCAATGTGTTGCTGTTTTCTTCGTGAATGCCATCACCTGAATAGGCCTAGGCCCATTGTGTATTGACCTGACCTGAGCTGGACAGCCTCAGTCTCAATAGTCTGCCCCTTTATGGTTATTTGATCCATATGATGGCTGGCTTTATCAACGTCTAAGTGGCAATGTCTCGGCCCATAGTTTTCCTATTCCAGCATGTATTCTTCATTGCCATCACCATATAGTTTCCCTTGTTTCTGTCGAATCATAAAAGAGCTCATTCTCGAGGTTTCCCATATCCGCAAGCATAAGCCATAACGCGTTCAACATTCAAGAAACCAGCTTGCCACACGACCATGCAGTGGAGGTATTTACAGTGGTGCATACTCATGTTGCATTTCATATTTCTCAATCCTCTCCTTATTGCCAATCTTGGAGGATACATTAACATCTTTCCCCTCTAGACTATCAAAAGGGTTTTCTGACCTTCAGTTCCCTATAAAAGAGGTGAGGGGCACATGTCACGAGGGGCTCATGGATGTTCCTCTTGGCTTTGAATGACATTATTTCTTCGGGCACTCTCTGGAGGATTCACCCTAGGTGCTAGAGAGTGCTTCTGATCTCCCCTCTGGCGGACTATGTAGGTATCTCAATAATGCTAATCTTTTAGCATGAATGAGGGGTACTTTTAAGGTCATCATCTATTGTGGAGCAAAAGAGGGAGGTTTTAGAGTCATCACCTTCATTGTCCAATGTGCATTAAGACAATAGACACACATGTAGGAAAAGTTTATATAAGGCATTGACCTTATACTGTAGATGTCAGTTGTACCTCAAAAACCCACTGAAAAAAGTTGTTTTGATGCCAGAAAACCCTCAAATTGATCATCTTAACATTGATATGTATGGATATGCCAAAAAACGAAGAAAAAGAGAGAGTAGGATTTCAAGTCATAAACAATACTGCATCTTGTAACACATCTTTTGGACCATACATTTTCAAGATTTTTAAGCGTTAATAGATCTGTCGATCTCCACCATTTTTGGAACTTTAATTTTATAATTAGAGGTGGAAATAAAATTTCAAGTCATCGTAGGGGATTCTAGTACCAAAGATGCCTTTTTCAACAAAATTTTGGGATGCTCCTTTGATTGTTTAAGGTTGATGCACTATGTAAATCGCACCCCTGTGTGTGTGTGTGCACTCGCATATGTGTCTGTGTGTGTGTGTATGTGTATGTCTGTATATAGATGTATGTGACTTCCAAATCCCTCCATTTGTACATAAGACATTTTTTAGTAAGCTTTATTAATAGATTTAAAAATCTTCTACCTTCGTTAATCCAATCCAATTTTTTAAATTATAAAACTAGAGATACGAAATATGAGCGCCAAATAAAATTGAAAGTTAATAAAGTTTTTTGAAAGTATAAAATGCAGAGAAGAAATAGGACTACACAAATAAAATGGAAACTTGAAAAATGTTAAGAACCAACATAAATGTTTTTTAAAAAGGTATAATCTAGAAATAATAAATACGGGTATCAAAATAAAATGAAAAATTGAAAAAATGAAGAACTAAAACAGGAATTCCTGCCAGCCTAGGATTCCCCATTAAACTATTTGATATGATACTTATACATAATATGTAGCTATATTAGAAAGAAAGGACACGGTTTTTATGTAGGCAGGACTGCATGTGGTCCCTGCATCCAACACCGACCAACTAAGTTGGACGGTGGGGATTGTATAGAGACGGTGCTATCTGCACCGTCCAATTAGGTTAGACGGTGCAGATGGTTGGCTGGTATGCTGGCCAGCCACTTAAAACAATTTGCCTAGAAAGAAAATGGAAAAATGAAAAAAATATAAAAATCAAGTTAAATATAAATGATTATATAAAATTTTGATAGAAATTAAACAATTGTGGGGATAATATCACATGACTTAAAAAGATACATTGATTTTTCATTTAGAACACTTTTGAAGAACTGTTTCGTATCTAATTTCTCAACAAACCTATTATGCAAGAGATTTGCCATCAAGTCTTAAGAGTGTGTGTGTGTGTGCCTTTCAAATATCAGGCAACTTGATGCTATCCATGGTAGTTGTGCTTTTCACTTACTTTGAAGTGTCATTCATTTAGTTTGTTACCTTCTCTAAGAAAAAAGGTTCCAATGCACATATATGGCACATTATAAAGAACTCAAAATCAGTCTTTCCTTTTTTCTGTTCTATCTACTGGAGGACTTATCAACCTTCTATCGTATTCTTTTTCCATTCTTCTGTAGATGGCTGTTCTTCAACCTGGTGCATCATGTAACGCGTTTGGCCTCTTGGCTTTGTGTCAAGGCATTATTGCAGGGAAACTACAATGTTTGGATCCGCCTGCATCACGTCCAAAATGGGTGAAAGAGAAGGATGTGACTTAGATCATTATCAT
The DNA here is from genome assembly GCF_054954075.1 of Amborella trichopoda. Classification (NCBI taxonomy): domain Eukaryota; kingdom Viridiplantae; phylum Streptophyta; class Magnoliopsida; order Amborellales; family Amborellaceae; genus Amborella; species Amborella trichopoda. Next base: position 4,853,831 of record NC_142346.1, on the reverse strand, counting down.
AAATTAATATTATGCTTCTTATCCAATGATTTCACCCACATGAATAATCCATAGCATTAAATTGGGTGGTTGAATGCTACCCGAGAGTCCTTTCTATCTAAAAATGTGATCTTTTATGGAAATGGGGTAATTTTAGTAAACGCCTATGTATTCTTGCTGCCTGAGACATGATCTAATATTCATTTTAGTATGTCATTGAAGCAAAATTGGAGTTTTGATCGTATAATGCTGTGTGGCAAGCATCGATGCATTTTCATTAATCTTTTCCTTCTATGCTATGATCTTTTGTGGCGACTATGATAATTTGTTTGTTTGTTTGTTTGTTTTTTTTGTTTTTAAATAATTTGTATAACATGACTATTCTTTAAAAACGAAAAAGAGAAAAAAGGAAAAGAAAAGAAAACGATGATTCCCACTCTTTGCCCTAAAATGTGAACCCTAACCATTTAAAAGTGAAATGTTTAGCAACAATATCTACATAATTTATAGCCATCGTGAAATGAAGTTCTACTGAGCATGTAGGGTAAATCTCCAGTTGAAAGTGTCTATCCATCATAAGTTTAGTTTGGATTGTGTGCATGGAGTTACCATTTTGTATTATTTCTCTCTGCCAACTCGTTTCTTGAACCTTGCTTATAGACTCATGGTCAGTGCCTCCTTTTATCTTCTTTGGTTTTTATTTGATGTTATGTTTGAATCCATTGGAGTATATGTTAGTTCTACTTTGTGTTGCTGTATTTTTAAATTCAGTAATATATGCTACCAAAGAATGTTGATTTCTGGTTCTATTGTTCCCTTGTTTTCTCACATGGGCTGTTAAATTGGTTTTATGAATAGTTCACATGTTGGTTATTTTTCCAGAAATAATAGAATTCGTATAGTGGAGTATCTTCGTGGCGTATGGGCCAATGATCGAAGAACTGAATGGGCAATATGGATGGTCCATTCCAGAATGGAGGTACATAAGCGGATGATGAATGCAGTCGATGATGCTTCTCCTTATGCAGTTCGTGGGAAAATCTTGGCTGCTAGGAAACCTAGTGAAGACGTATGTTTATCCTCATCCAAACTAGTGACATTATGCAATCTTATTTGACATAAACATATCATTTTTTTGATTGATCACAAGTCCCTTTTTGTAGTGACAACTTATCATAAAGGTTAAGTTGATTTCCAAAAAGAAAAAGATAAAAAACCTATCTACTGTGAAGAAATTTTTTGATATGCATATGTGGTCATCTATACGCTCCTACTTCTATCCCTAAATGATGAATTCTTTGATTCCTTTGTTTTGTCAGCAACTCAACACTATCTTTGGAATCAATAAAACAAAAGATTTACATCTCAGCCTATCTCTTGTTTGCAGCCATCACATGTTTCAATTTCACGTGCTGAGCTTCATCGGAAGAGTATTGCTCAAATGAAGGTATATAATTATATTTTTTAAACTGCTTGTTTCTGGTTCAAAACTTATGTGATTGTAATTAGCTCTAGGAATTAATTATATTTGGCAATACACAGATTAACAGCCAGGCAATTCAAGACTTGCATATATTTGGTGACCCTGCCCGCATTCCCATTATTTTCATTGAGCAGACTACAATTAAGAGTTTGGAGCAGAATACCGTTAATGGCAGCTCATCCTTTGGCAATTTGGATAAAAACGAAACGTCCATTATACCAATCCTGGGGCATCCACTTGTGCCCAAGTCATTTAGTACCTGTGGCAGAAGAAATGGACGGGTGTTGAAAGCTGTTGTCTTTGTGCATGGGTTTCAAGTAAGTGTCCCTACCCTTTACCCCTAGATTAAAGAGCTTTTTGAACATAGTAATTGCCTTTTTCCTGCTATTAATATTTGTAGCATGTTCAGTTGCATCATATTCATGGATATGTTTGTGTGTAACATACAGAATCGGAATTTATCTTGCATTCTCCATAGTTTGCTATGTCACCTAATGGTATAGAACTAATTTCACATTTGATCAGACAAAGCAATAGGGAACTTTTGCCATTTAAATCGAAGCACTTGATGTTGATTTTATGTCATCAGGCAACAATCACATACCAAGATAGTAATTATGGATTTTCATCCCCAGCTTATCATTACCAAATTGAAGCATTCAAATCTATTGGAGAATCAACTATAAGACATGCGGAATGTAATGAGCGAAATTAGCTTAAAGTTTCCAACCATTTAGAAAAAAACCAATTTTAACTGTCTCTGTACGATCACAATTAATTGATGTAAATCGCAACACCAATGCGTTGTAAGTATGGGGGAAAAATGGCGTTTTTGTACTTTTTACCCCCATCCGCATTAAGTGGTGTTTCATGCTCAAGCAAAGCAGATTTTCTGTGGCAATCAGTCCCTCATCAAAAGTTCCTGTACCATCACTTCATATGCGATCTAAATAGGCACTAGAAGAATGCTAGTGTACTATAGGATGTTGATATACTCCATACCAGTGTTTGAAAAATCGGTATCCCCATCCGGAATCGGGTATCGGCCAGATCTTTTTGGATCTACTTAAAAAACGGATTCTGGCCATTTCAACATAGGAGCCGGTAAGGTGACATCACGGATCGCTATGACTGACTTCATAGATCGAAGTGAACTGGACATTTTCACTGATTCTCGCCAAATTTTATTTATGTTTTTAAATATCTTGCACACTTGGCCACTATGTTTAATCCTCATCATTGCGCCATGCTCATCATTGCTTATTCCTAAAAAGCTGTCTCTGGGGCTCATGTAATCGTCTTTTTTAGAGCTCCATGCCTCTCACACATGGAAGCTCATTTACCTTATGATGATTCACTACCTTTTATACCTATATTCCCTACTCAAAATCTATGATGTGGGATGAATCCCTCTTGCCGTCACATCTATAAGCCCCAACACCTACGTCTAAGTCCCAATACCTTGGTAATTAAAATGCTTTTGGACAATGCCATGTTGGAGGAGTAAGCTCTTGAAATATCTTCATCTTTGTAGGCCAATAATAATAATATTACGAGTAAAATATTTATTTTAATAAATGTTTTATATGTAAATTTGCCAATAATGTTCTTGTAGGATCATATCGTATAGCAACTGTTTGAGTTAAAATTATTATTTAGGACTTTTTCTTTTTAATTTAAAATTTTAGAATCCATTTAAGCAAGGTTTTAAAATTCGCCAAATTTTTTTTTTTTTGAATTTTAATATCTTTATTTTTCATTTTTTAGGGGAAAAATATTTTTTTGAATTTTTTAAATGTCTTAACATTAAAATTTATAAGGGATTTTATTTTTATTTTGAATCATATGATATGGAAGCGTTTTCTAATTATTTTTAATCATGTTTATTATATATTATAATTAATAATTATAAATTGATAACCAGATCTTGTATTTTATTTATTAATTTATTGGCATTACAAATTATGTAATGTATTAATTTTTCTTATAGTTGTAAATAAGATGTTTTAAATTAGTTGATATTATGAGACATTTTAGATTTGTTCTTAATTGTATAGTAAAATAATTACACAATATAAACCAATACTTCAATTTCAGTATTAATATTATTATAGTTAGTTTGGTTGTTATAATGTTGGATGAGTAAAGCGATTAATAAATTGATACTTTGATGGGATACTAATTTCACTTAATATGGGAAATTATTTTTTGTAATCTTATAGTATGAAGTGTTTTCTAGTATTTTTAAATTATTTTGATGCAATATTTTACTACTATATTATAGTTTACAAATAGCCAGACAAGAAAACGTCTCAGTATTTACCTATTTTTACAAAGTAATGAAAGTACATAATGCAACATTCTTAGTTTCTTTTAGAAACTAAAAGAGCACTATTTTTGGAGATTTATAGTGATTTTTTGAAAAATATTTGGGACAAAAATTGTCAATTTGGCCGATTCTCTGAACTAATCCATCGATTCACCGATCCGACATGGGTATGGGTGACACCGATTCGTGCCACCGATCATTTTTTTTTAACACTGCTCCATACCTAAGCCAACGAACAAACAATATTGCACATCTAGTTGATTTAAGACCAACACCTAAACAATGAGGATACTAGTCTTTCCATTGCAGGTCGAGGTACAAGGCTATTTGTTTACCAAGTCCATGATTTTGGATTTTTAAATTCTTAGTGTGCAAACTCTTTGCATGTGTAAACTGTAATTTCTTCTAATGATATAAAAAAGGTAATTTCTTCTATTTATTGCCATTATTTTGGCCTGAAGTTACCCAAAGCTTCTATCTAGGATGGTAATGCTTATTATTAGAGATAAATGGCCCTTTATCGTGGAAGAGACACATTTTACTACAAACAAGTTTTACTTCAAAATTTTAGACTAGGCCTACTACTAAATCCTAGATATGGTGTGCCATATCTCTGCTTTCGGGGTCGGAGTTATTGTTGGGTGAGTGTGGCCATTAAAGGCCTGATTAGTGCTTGTAATGAAAACATTTGATATAATAGAATATGAACTCAGTGGGAGTGTGGTCCCTCGTGGACCATACTAAGCAAATAACAATTGCTGATACCGAATTGTGCTTGACTGTCTAGGCCAGTCGGTTGGGAAAAAACTATGTTACCAGGGCATAGAAAACTATCCGATAAGGGTTCTAATAGGTCATCCCTTGATGAGGTCGGAGTATACCCGGATGAGTGAGCCGAGGGACTGTGTGATGGTGGCCTTCAGAGATGGAGTCAAAGCCTCATTTATATACCATCACACGACAAGCATAATGATAGCAGTTTCGAGAAAGCGAATCACTTTTTAGGGTGAAGCTTATGCATGTGTGAGAGATACTCCTATGCGTTGTAGGAGCTGTGGTCGCATCTGGTCTAGGTGACTTTGGCACGTCTCTCAGGGAGAACTTGAAATCCACAAATTGGGATTACGACCCCTTGGCTCATCAACCAGACTTTGGTGAATCCACTAATGAGCCCCTGCATGGACTGTGGGTCATGGGAAATACTGGGTCTGTTGATAAAGCAAGTGTGGACCATAGTCCACAGTTGAAGGTAGAGTGCCCTAGATTGTTTATTCCTAGACCATATGGATCCTTATCCCATCTAATGAATTTAATTGTGTTTATTTTATGATGATATGATTTTAGAATTATTATTTGAATTTTTCTAGATCTCTAGATATTTTATTTATAAAATTTGGATATATAAAAACAGATATATTGATTTTTAATGTTTTAAATATTCAAGTTAATCCTAAAATCATTTACTAATATTTAAATATTTAAAAATAGCAATGTGGGCCCATTGGTGGGGGGCCACCCCAATTTTTTGGGCTTCTTATTCTGATGGGGTGGCACACCCCACTTTTAGGGGGTTTCCTACCTTGTTGGGATAAGTTGTTAAGAGTGATAACTTTGGCTTGAATGCCTAGTTATTATGAGATAAGTGTTTTTATCTTGAAGAAGATCTGAATGAATCTTTTAAAAGGCTTGATAAGGCTTATGTATATTTTGGATAAAGCACAATATTATGATCAATGCTATCTTATTCAATTTCTATTGATGGGATAATGGTCAAACGAAAAGGGGATAATGGTTCCAACACATTATGTAGCATGTTGATGGCCCATCTATGGAATGGAGGGTTCAAATCTCTCACCCCACAAGTCACCCATGATCAACGGTTCATATTCAATCCACAAGAAGAGGCAAACCATAGAAAACCCTTATCCTATTTTTAGCACTATAAAAAGAGAACCCCTTGCCCATAATTCTACACACATCAATTTCTCTCTTCTCTCTACATTTTTCTTCTCTCTTGATAGAAAAAAGGGAGGCATGCCCCACTTTTTTGGAATAGGTCTCTGTCTCTCTCTTTAGATTATGAAAAGGGGCATGCCCCAATTTTTGTACCTTGTCTCTCTCTCCTTCATCTTGCATTGTTGAAAAGGGTTGGGTAGAATTACCTACTTTGTTGCAAGTAGATGTCATATTGTTTGAAATAGGTTTTATGGGTTATTACCTAAGTTCGAATTTTATGATCAAGAGGAGTTCATAGTTACATTAGAGGGTTTGCCTTGAAACTTGCTTTCCCATTGAGATTGAAGGTTGATCGTTGATCCCGCACCTTCGGATGGTAGGGACTCGCCGTGGGGTGTAATAAGCTTGGGCGAGGTAATCTCCGGCATTATTCTTTTTACTTCTTGTTTTTACAATTATATTATCTTTGCATTCCCAAGTAGTGATTATTTTCTTTGCTTAAAGAAAATTAGTTTAATGGCATCAAGGTTTTAAGATCTTGGATTTGTTGGTTTTGCTTTTATTTTCTTGAAGCAAGAATTATTGTAACAAGACCGCTTTAACCAGCTAAGTACTGGTCCTTAGGAACTTGTCTTCTCATATCATATATGTCAGCTAGTGTGCGTTAAATCATATTTGTCTACAAGAGTTTTGATTTATATAGAAACTTTGTTCTCAAAAATTGAAATGTGGGAAGAATGAGTAAAAAAAATCGTCAATCTGGATTGGGTATTGCTGATCTGGCTCGGGAATCAGCATGTTTATAAAGCCAAAGTTTCTGAAATTTGTTTTAGATTGCTCTTACTTTAGCCCTCTATTTGAGTATCTACAACATTTTTTGCATCAGAACAAATATTTTTGTCATTTTTTGCATCAGAACAAATATTTTATGAGATCTAAAGATACCAACTTGGGGTATTTTTGAATATCTGAGCTCGAATCTGAAGATTTTGGACTTTTGGACTGCAATTTCTTTAGGGATTCTTGTTTATAGTGTCTTAGCAACATTCTATAACAGGTACTTCATATTTTTATATAATTTTTGTATGGATTGGAATTTTAGTTGCTTTTTTTTTTTCTCGTAAATAAACCTTGAATTTCTATGAGTTGGTGTACAAATCATATTTTTTACGCTTGATTTCATTAGAGTTTTTGTTATAGAGAACAAGTTTTTGTTAATTTCGTATCTGATTTTGTTAATTTGGTCTTTTTCTTTACACAAACAACCTCACATAATTTTTAGGATATTTAGCGATGCGCATCTTTTTTATTTGAGCCCATATGTCCGAATCGGCTAGATTGCTGAACAGGATTGCCACTTATCTGATCCGAATAGGCTAGCAACCGGCCAGTTTACCCTACTGATTGATGCAACCCCGATGACAAAACATGAAAATTAAACAATCCACAAGCAAACGAGCACAAATTTGAAGAAACCTTGGTTTTCTTCTTCCAAACCCTAACTAGGGCTCCAAGCAAAAGCTTCCTTCTTTTTCTTTTATTAAAAAAGATGAATGTCTCTCTCCCACTATTTGCAAAACCGGCCGGGTTGACCTGGACCCAGCCGAATTACCTGGACCCGCCCGTTGGGTGACCCAGTTTTGGCTGGTTTTGGTGGTGAAGCTGGGGATTATAAAAAAAATTTAAAAAAATATTAAATATCTATAAAATAAGAAATTAATTTGTAATGTGTTTCTTTTTATGTTTTCTAACATTTTGGCAAAGATTAGAATGTGTTTTGGCCATGTATACTTATTTTTACATTTTACCTTCTTTTTGGATTATTTCTAAAATACCCCTGGTCATAAATTGATTTTTCAAAATGTAGTTTTATACTACTTTTTTGGCCTCATTTAGATGTGCTGTTTAAATCTATTTTAGACATAGTTGTCATATTTTTTGGGACTTTTTTGTATTTGTTTTATTTTTTTAACAATTTTTTGGCCATGCCAGGACTTGCCCAAATTGGCCAGGTTCCATTCCTAGATTTTGTTTTCCTACATTGCTCTTTCCTTTACACACACTTATTTAAACATAACTGAAAATAAAAAAGTCAATTATACCCTTGACTTAAATAAAATTGACATGTAAACCCAACTTAAAGTTAAAATACCTTATATGCCCTTCACTCATTCCAAAATAGAAGAAACTATAGCCAATGTTTCAAAACGTGCTAGGCGGCACCTAGGCGGTCAGGGGGGTCCAGGCCGTCCAACACCTAGGCGAGTGCCCAGAACCTGGGTGGTCCAATAGATTTTTTTTTTTTTTTTGGGTTTTCTCTCTCGAAAATAGCCTCTAATAGGTTTAAGCTTTCAAATAACCAATTTTGCTCCTTTAATATTAAAAAAAGACCCAAAAATACCCGAAGGAGCCACATTCCGCCCCTGAGCGGGGTGCAGGCGCTGGGCGGGTACCTAGGCGGGTTTAGGCCGGCGCCTAGGGATATCCACCTAGGCGCTGGGCGGTCCGCTTTTTGAAATAGTGACTATAGCTAAAATAAAAATAAACTGAAATAACTAAGGCAAACATCCTTGATTGGTGCTTGTTCTTCTTATTCTTGGTAGCTTGTCTTGGGTTCGAATTCTCCTAATAGATACGTGCGCTAGGAGGAATCTGGTATTTCGGATAGTGGATCATTCTCTCTTGGAATATAATTCTTGTCATTACTAATCCAGGTTTTAAAACAATGTGTGCAAATATTTTCTCTTTTCTTTTTTTAGCACTGCTTGGATTGCTTTATGAGCAGCCTTTGGGTTATTCCATATCTTGCTTGCTTTTATGGAAAGCAACATACCTCTCTCTCTCTCTCTCATGTATGTACGAGTGTGGAAAAAGATTATAAGCCAGTGGGCATATACTGTAACATCATCCAATTTGTGCTAGACGTGTTTGTGGAAAACCAAATTTTACACACATGCTCATCTTACCAAAAAAAGGGATTGCATTGCCACTAAAAGAAGTACTGAGTCTGCATTTTTAGTGAACGAAGGATGTCTATTTGATGGACAGTGGATCTTGGCCTTCAAGAACTCAAAATCATTTTCAAATTGTCAATTTTTAATCAAAGTTGTTAATTTCAGCCCAAAAGAAAAATATCTCTAGGTATTTAGTTTAGCTGATGGGCTTATACTGTATCATAAACACATGGGATCATAGGGTCTTCTTACACGCACAAATGCACGTACATGCACACACACGCGCGTGCACACACACATTTGGATGGATGGATGGATAAAGGAGCATCCAGACAAATTGGAGTCCACCACTAGATACCAGACAAATGTAGAACATATTTTATACATTCTGCTGTGTGGTGCATCACATTCATAGGACATGATAATGACATGGTCCTTTTCGTGTATAGTCTTTGGTGGTGGGGGTGACTCCTGATTGGTAGATCCTTATACAAGTATTAATTCAGAACTCCAAATACTGAGATATGTCATATTCAAGGAAAGTGTTATCTTGATGTGATTATTTTTCTGCTGAATTACTGAAAGCATTATAGTTGGTTGTGTTGGGTTCAATTTTCAGTGTGATCACCTTATCAAAGTTATTTCCATGCATATTTTATGCTAGTAAATGATTCTATGCATATGTTAGTATGATACGTAGATTATGTTGCTTTTGTTTTCCTTAACACGATTCAATAAATAGGGACATCATCTGGATTTACGGCTTGTTCGGAATCAATGGCTTTTGATAGATCCAGGAGCAGAGTGTCTTATGTCTGAGGTGAATGAGGAGAAAACATCTGGAGACTTCCAAGAAATGGGTGGGAGGCTGGCTGAGGAAGTGGCTTCATTTCTCAGGAAGAAAATAGATTTAGGTTCACGATCTGGACCCTATAGAGTTGTGAAGCTCAGTTTTGTAGGACACTCTATAGGGAACATCATTGTCAGAACTGCCTTAACAGGTACCATTATTACAAGGTTATATATATATACACTATGAGACCATGTACCATTATTACAAGGTCACAATCACTCTTAGCAATTAGATATCAAATTGGATGGCTTGGGGTGTGTCACTAAGTTTGAGAAATTTATTTTGAACTTTGAATTTAATCTATTCAGTGACACACAATAACTCGATTTAAAATCTGATGGACGAGTAATTATGACCTCCTTATACTAAAAGAAGTAAATGATCTGTTTGTATACTTTTCTATATATATGTATATATATTCACCGTTTTACTTTTGTTTATATATATATTCACCCTCTTACTTTGTTGTTCTTATGATACAAATTGTTATTATCTCAGATGCTGCAATGCAACCTTATTTGAAATACCTCCATACATATATGTCTATATCTGGACCGCACTTGGGGTATTTGTACAGTTCAAACTCCTTATTTAACTCTGGCTTGTGGCTCCTGAAGAAGCTCAAAGGAGCTCATTGTATGCACCAATTGACTTTCACTGATGATGCTGACATACAAAAGACGTTCTTTTATAAGCTCAACAAGGTAAGGTTTCAACACTCAGACAGATGGTACTTTCTTTACCACCATGGTCACCGAGAGAATCTGATAATATGACATAAGAAATGGATATTGTCCACTCCAGAGTAAACTGCTGCAGTGTCTTCCCTAGTTCAAAACAATGCTAGGGGTGCCCTTTTGACCACTGGAGGTTTGCTCTACTTAACCCAGGGGCTGAGAACCCCCCAAAGGAGAAAAATAATGCAAAAAAAACAAAAAAGAATCAACACCCTAGAAGTGCCAGAGAAATTCCCCACCCAAACAGTGAATGTAGACCACTTATTTTTTGGTCAGGCAAATTTAGGTCATAAATGTAGTTTAAAAAAAAAAAATTGGTCATAAATTACTCTAGGTTAATTTTTATTTTGAAAATTGTTCATCTTGTGATGAGGCAATCTAGAAATTTTAGGGTCAAATAAATCCTCCTAGGGCCTTGATTAGAGCTTATTTTTGAACAGTCGAATTTAGGTCATAAATGTAGTTTCAAAAAAAATAAAAAATTTGTTCATAAATTACTCTAGGTTGTTTTGAAAATTGTTCATCTTGTGACGAGGCAATCTAGAAATTTTAGGGTCAAAACAAATCTTACTAGGGCCTTGATTTAGTGCCATTTTTTATCTTTTCTAATGAATGACCCATATTTACTGCATTTTCTCTCTCATCAGAAAACCATTATCTGGGTTTCTCCTTGATTTTTTTTTCATGAACTTGTTCTCTTGTCTGAAAGATTTTATGAGCGAAATTTGGGCTCAAAACCGATACTCGTAAGGGCCCAAAGATGGGGTAGGGTAGATTCTGTTGTGGTCCACCCTGGGGCGAGCTAAGTCTCAAAACCGATACTCGTAAGGGCCCAAAGATGGGGTAGGGTAGATTCTGTTGTGGTCCACCCTGGGGCGAGCTAAGTCAATACCTGGGCAGCACAAACAACTTTTGCCTCATCTACCAATTTCACAGAGACAGACAGACCCACGAAGAGAGAGAGAGAGAGAGAGCGAGAGAGAGAGAGAGAGAGAGAGAGTTAGTCTGGATAAATAATCTTTTTATATTTGTAAAATGGATATTCTTATGGCTACCCATTTCTTTCGATTTTATGTAGTGATATATATGTATCATTGAAATAAAGTGGTTTTGTGTATGAGAACTCCCGTGGTTGTATTTCAATGTCACTGAACGCCACTGCATGCTTGGCATACTAATGTGCTTTGTTATTTTTCTTTCAGCAAAAGACGCTAGAGAACTTTAAGAACGTGATTCTGCTGTCCTCTCCACAGGTATCCTTGTAATCCTTTCTGTTTTATGCTATTATGGAATATTATCAATTTTGTTTTAGAAAAAAACTCATTTCCAGTTCTTTTTCGGACAAGTTTGGATGCTTTTGAAAAGTTATTTTGTTGTTAAGTTGTCCCCGAGGATCTAGGCTGAGGGCATGCCTGCGTGGGTGTAATGCCAAGAGAAAAAATCTCTCAATTTTGTTTTTTGATGTCTGACCATAGCCCTTCTGCACATTGATTTTCATTCAATTGCTACTGCCAATTTCATCATGGGAGGTCTGCATCCCTATTTGTCAAGAGGAATTCCTTATCCATAAAATGTGCAACACTAGGTTTGAAAATGGTGACAGGACGCTGGCAGTTGTGATGACTGCCTACTTAAGGCTAGTTCCATCTCTCTCTCTGTCTCTCTCTCTGTGGACCCCCCACAAGGTGCAGGCCCACAATTTCAAAATCTCTCTCTGTTCCCCCCCTCCCCCTCCCCCAGAAGGTGCAGGCCGCAATTTCAAAACCAGTTGATATTTGGCTTTTATCATTTAAATTGGTTTATAACCCTATTCATGGAGATGTATCAGGCTCATCTCTTTCTACCAACTCAACAAATTCATTAATGTATTTCTTTTTGTCTTTTTGCCATTTATTTCACTCTTCCTTTACCTATACCAACCTTAAAGTTCTATTCTTCCCCATCAGGATGGCTATGTACCATATCATTCCGCAAGGATCGAAGCCTGTTATGCGGCGACACTAGACTCAAAGAGAGGACCTATTTTCATGGAGATGCTCAACAGTTGCTTGGACCAGATACATGCACCTTCCACTGAGCGACGGACCTTCGTGAGGTGTGATGTCAACTTTGACACCTCCTCTCAGGGTAGGAATTTGAATACCATGATAGGCCGGGCTGCCCATATCGAGTTCCTTGAGACTGATATCTTTGCGAAGTTTATAATGTGGTCCTTTTCGGAATTCTTCACCTGATTCCTTGTCACAGTAGTAAGCCTATTTTGCTTCTTTTTGAAGAAATCTTTTCTTCTTGTATGCCATGGAGCCTGCCATGCTTGGATGCTGACCCTTGAAAACTATATATATATATATATATATATATATATATATATATATATGGTGCATCCATGGGTGAAAATGGCAGGCAAGGCAGAAGTTGGCCTGGGCCAATTCCTTGTCTGCTCTGTTTTGCATGGTGTATTGTGGCAGGCAGGGCATTGTAAAGTATGGCTTTCGGCTATTAAAATTGTTCATCAGAGTTCCATTCAATGTGATTAGATTTTTTTTGGGGGCAAATAATTCAAAGGCCATAATATTTATGCAAGGGGCCTTTATGATATATTTATGGAGTCACAACTTGCGCAATTTCATTTTAAAGGGTGCTTGGTGACCTATCAATCTAAGGGACTGTGTTCGGTTACTGATATATCTGCTCATGCTTCAAGCACTTGGACCTTTGTCAAATAAATAGAGGTTTTGAGGTTTTACTCTCGGGTCATTGCATCAAAAAATAATGCCCCTTCCTACCTGGTATTAAGCCTGCTACGCAGAAAAGTGAGTGACTGTGGAGTAGGGACCCGCCATGCCCAATGCACATGCCGAAAGGGCTGTCGTTATCATGTGTTTTATCATTGCATTGCCTTTTTGAGCTGTGATTCAAAAATTTGAATTCAGGTATCTGATTCCAATTCTGTCTCAGCAATTCCCGAGCTGAGTCCTATTTACCAAAAATAAAATTAGAAAACATGGAGGGACTTGATAGCTTATAGGATTTCCTCCCTGTAATCGCCAGCCTCCTGTTCTGGCCCGACTCTGGTGATTCCTGAGTCAGAATCTTGAGTTACTGTTTTGGTGCTTAACTATGAAATATTGCAGGACATGTGATATTGAAGGACAGCCATTGCCTTTCGTCTCGTACGATTTCTTAGGCTGCTCTTAAGTTCTAGGGAGCTCTCTAAAGATGGATGAGTAGTATTTGAGCCTTGGACCTTACTGCTGGTAAGGTTAAAGAAAACTTGGAAATAGTGGCCATTGTAACATCAAAGGATTGGCCTAGATGGATGAGTGGGTATTTGAGCCTTGGATGTTACTGCTGGTAAAGTTCAATTTTTTTTTGGAAATAGTGGCCATTGTAACATCAAAGGATTGGCCTAGATGGATGAGTGGGTATTTGAGCCTTGGATGTTACTGCTGGTAAAGTTCAATTTTTTTTTGGAAATAGTGGCCATTGTAACATCAAGGGACCATACCCATTGGGATACATGAAGATGTGCCAAGTTTTGTGTGATGTGGACGTGGGGGTGGAAATTGTTTTATTCAACTAGTAGTGGATCTTTCTTATTCAATGAAAAATCATTTTTATTTGGTAAAATTACTGCTATATTATTGATGTCGTCCGGGTTTCCAATTTTAATCTTATAGCAATCCTAGGAAATGGAAATCGTGATTTGTTATTTTAAGAGGCTGTGGTTTGCGTAATGTTAAACAATCAAATTAAGGTGCACCCCAAGATCTTGTCATGAAATACAATTATGATGTTGAAAGCTTTAGGATGGTGTGAGAATCTATTTTTATCAATAATTATAAAATTTAAACTCCAAAAGTAATTCAAATCAAATAGATCTATAAACATATAGAAATCTTAAAAAATGGACGGTCTATATAATGTGTTGACAAATGTATCATTTTTAGAACTCGGAATCTATTATTTTCTCCATAAATGTCAAGATGATCAATTAGATGTTTTTCAAACATCAACGCAACGCAACCTTGTTTGAAGGATTTTAGAGGTGCACTTTAATTCTACACTTAAGATGTCAATTTTATATAAACTTTCATCTTTTTAAAATGGGAAAGCTTTTTACGTTCTCCCTACAACATAGAAGTTCTGTCTTCTTTTTTACTATCCAGCTGTCTAGTTTTTATCAAAAGAGCCACTCACTATTTGATCTCACATCCAAAGTCTCAAAGTATTTTATTTTTTGTTTTTTTAATACAATTTTTTTGAATATAAAATTTGGTACTTGCCATCTTCTCATTGGGGTGCAAATATAAAAAATATTAACAATAATTTTTCGATAAAATATAATTACCAAAATACCTTTTAAAACTTTCAGAGGTATTTTGATCATTTTATTTTATTGAAAATATTTGTTTTATATTTTTCATTAGTGCGGGTTTAATAGAAAAATGGACGTTCCAAATTTGGTGTCAAAATAGATCATAAAAAAAAATTAAAAATAAAACAGTGTGGAGACGTGTCATTGTGATTAGGGCAATTTTAGCCCTCTATTAAAAAAAATGGACGGCTGGATAAAAAGGAGGATATAACTTCTAGGGGAACCTAAAAATCTCTTCCTTTTAAAATATCTGAAATAAAGGCTACTATATCAAAAAGTCGCTACTTTAGTGGGCCATGATTTCATCTGTTAAATCAGATGTTTGGCCTTTTGCTTTTCCGCCGTGGATGCACCGTGCTCTGCTCCGTGTTAACCCTTCTCCCAATTTTAGCAGCAAAATGAACCCTCGGTACCACCAAAACCCCATGGGAACCCTCTTAGTCTTTTACAGTAATTTATCGTCCAAATACGACTTTTTATCTATTTCTGGTAAGTACCCACGTTAGGAAAACCTGGCGTTCTAACAGGTAACTGCCAGGTTAGATTGGACTCGACCAATAGCCGGTTCAGGTTTTGAGTGGTTTTGGTGATCGATTGGTATTTAAAAAAAAGAAGTCTAAAAAAATATATACAAAATCTCAAAAAGAAGGAATTTGGTTTGTAATATATATTTTTAATATTGTTTACATCATGGTAAAGATTAAAAATTGTTTTGCTCATTAATACTCATTTTTATATTTTTTTCAATTTTTTTAAAAAATCATAAAAATAGCCTTAGGCACAAATCTAATTTTTAAAATTCATTTTTTCATTAATTTTTAAAATGTGTTTTGTTTTAATTATTTTTTATATGCTTTTCATATTTTAGTATATTTTTTTTGTATATTTTTTATTTTTTTCAACATTTTTTTGACTATCCGGAACTTGTCCTTTTAAAACGATTTAATCTGCTCGTTTACCGATTAGATTGGTTAAACTGCTTTTCGCCCCATATACTAAGTGAGAAAGGCACCATCTTTGTAAAGCATCATTGCTAACATGTTTTGTGGAATCAAGGGGGTCTCGGATAATCACTTTGAACACAAGCTACATAATGCGCGTTATTCACGCGCAAAGTATTGCATTGTTACCCGCATCTATGATAAGCATTATGAATTTAGTTACCGTATAATTGCGCTTTTCGTTCCCCAAAACACAAGCGCGCACGAAGTACATCATGGGTTCGCTTAGTACTCAGTTTCATGTACAGTGTAGTAGCGCACCGACCACAACACTAGCCACACAATGAGCGCGCGCTATTCATAGGTAGAGTGTACCACCCGCACCATTAATGAGTGTCGTGCACTTACGCAGCATACAATTGCACAATGCGTTCCCCAAAACACAAGCGCGCACGAAGTACATCATGGGTTCGCTTAGTACTCAGTTTCATGTACAGTGTAGTAGCGCACCGACCACAACACTAGCCACACAATGAGCGCGCGCTATTCATAGGTAGAGTGTACCACCCGCACCATTAATGAGTGTCGTGCACTTACGCAGCATACAATTGCACAATGCGTTCCCCAAAACACAAGCGCGCGCTATTCTGGACCAATACATCATGGGTATCCTCTAATCACTTCCTCCTACTTGGAACAAATGAATATATGGATAATGCTTAACGAGAACAATTAGGGATGGCAACGGTTTTTGTCGTGTCGGGTCGGGTATGGCCAAACCCAAACTTAGACTCAATCTAAAAATTAAAATATCTATTCATTTAACTATATTTAAATATATTTTATATATTAGGACTGAAAAAATATTATTGGACGCAATCGGACCCTCATTCAAACCTGAACAATGTCTGGGTTCAAGATTTGATCTCAGACCCGACTTGCCGAATTCAATATTTGGAACCAATCCTATAACCAAATCTACCCCTCGAATCTCAGGTCAAGTCCGAATCCATTACCACCTCTAGAGAATATCCTTACTTTTGCACGATTATCTCGATATATTGAAATGGCGCTCGTCCGGTTGAGTGCTACTTTGTGAGGGATACCAGCATTGGCCCATGCATACCAGCATTGGCCCATGCATACTACCCTAAAGGTGGTAACAATCTGAAAGTGTAAGTTTCCTAGAGGGAGGAGACGAAGGTAGAGGGCAAGAATGTCATGCATATGTGAAAAGCCCAGGCTTCCAAGGCCCAACTCAATCCTAACCCGCTTCAACTGCAGGAGGACTGGGCACTTCACCATGATTTACCTTTCCTTTCCTCGCTTCTTTTCTAGTGGTGTCAATGAACTCTTGTGCGGCTACGACTCCATCCATGATTTAAACGAATATATGCTGCCCCATCAACTTCATAATTTAACAGTCTATTTGTTAAAACCTTAGCCAATATTTTATAAGTGGGTGATAAAAAGACTTATCAGCCTCATATCTTTAATGGCTTATAAAACAGACTTTTTAGGAACTAATGCGAGCAAAGCTTTATTCACCATACCATCACGATAGAATTGTCGGAGAAGGAAAAAAAAGTTCCTATTTAGCTTGTAAGACAGGTTTTTTAAGGACTAATGCAATGAATGTAGGATTCAAAGCTTTATTCACCTCACCATTATGATATAATTGTGACTAAAAGAAGCAAAGATCATCATCTTTCACTCTATCCCCAATTTCACACTATATCCCAATTTTACATCTACTACTAGTCACTAATAATTGTGACCAACTTAAAACAAAAATAAATGATCGGATGCTACATATACCCTTTTTATAAGGGTGTCGATCCTAGTTCCCTAGAACCCCTTTTTTTATATTTTATTGTCTTTCTTTTAAGCTTATCTACCCTCTAATTCCCTCTTCCATTTCTTTTTTATCCTATTTTATTTAATTTTTAATAATTTATAAATCACCAAAACCAATCCAAAAGAAAAAAAAATCATAATAAAGAAATTCAAAAGCCCTTTATGAGTCCATAAAAATAAGAAATTTCTTTATATGGCCAAGCGCGCATTTGTAGAAATGCGGGCCTCTTAATAAATGTGGATTTTAGGACTTAATTTAAGGACATGTAATCTCTAAAATAAATGTATTTTTGAGATGGATTTTAAGACTTAATTTTTAACGACCTGTAATCTCTAAGGAGATCATGAATATGATAAAATAAATAAATTTCGTGTAAAAAGTGATTATAGTTAATAGAAAACTCATCCCCCAATGACGAATTCGTCATCGAACAAATTCATGCAAAATGAAAATCCAGACCACTGTACATTTTAACTCATTATTTTAAGGAAAAAGTTTATATAAGGATGCAACCTTATAATGTAGAACTACGGATGCTCCTCAAAAATCCATTGAAAAAGGTTGTTTTAATGTTGAAAAACTCTTTGATTGATCATCTCGACATCTTAAAATAATAAAAAGATTTTAAGTCTTAGAAATAATGCATTTTACAATATATTATCTACACCATCCATTTTCAAAATTTTCATATGTTTATAGATCTACTTGATTTTAACTAATTCTGAAATTTAAAATTTTATAATTAGATAGAAAAATAGATTTTGAGACAATTTTAAGAACATTGTACATCAAAATTATGTGCCATGATAAAATTTGAAGGTGCACCTTACCACTACATCTACGGATGCATCCGTATGCCAATTGCACCTTTGTTTTAATGATACAATATAAATTATATAAACTATATTTACTAAATAATATATGAAATAAATATTTTATTTTTTTAATTATTAGACCTAACTCAAAGTCGGATTTGGGTCCAAATCACTTGAACTCCAGTAAGGATCGGGTCCGAGTCTGGGTGAGAAGTCTTGGGTTCCAGATCCTTACCGATTGCCACCCCAAGTTCACTGGGGCACTTGTCATCGTGTTGATGGAGTACGTAAATACAATGTCCGCCGCATGGTGTGGTGTTACATCGGACCACCATCACAGCGCAACCGTTGGTCTAAATCAATATCCACCGTCCAAAGTTCCTCCAAAACCCTAAATGGTCTAAAACTCCTATTGGGGCTCCCTCTCTCTCACATCAAAACCCTAATCGTCTCTCGTCAAAATCTTGGGTCTCTCGTCGTCCCAAAAAGTCTCTCTGTCTCTCTCTAATCGAAACCCTAATCGTCTCTCATCAAAACCCTAAAAGGTCTAAAACTCCCATTTAAACACCATTGCTTCTCCCTTTCACCCGTTCCGAGTCTGAAAATCGGACCTTGGGTCGCCGTCTCTCTCACATCAAAACCCTAATCGCCTCTCGTCAAAACCTTGGGTCTCCCTATCTCTGTCTCTCGTCATCCCAAAACTCTCTCTCTCACTCTCTAATCGAAACCCTTATCGTCTTTCATCAAAACCCTAATCGTCTCTCATCAAAACCCTAATCGTATCGCATCAAAACCCTGATCGTCTTTCATCAGAACCTTGGGCCTTCCCCTTTGTCGCTCATCATCCCAAAACTCGCTATCTCTCTCTCTAATCGAAATCCTAGAAATCGTTGCGTTCGTTTCTCCCTCTCTAATCAAACCCTAGAATTCCTCTCTGTTTCTTTTGAATCACATGCCCTTTCCACCACGAAAACCCTAGAAATCTCTGCTTTTTCTCTCTTTTAGGTGATGTTACGAGGAAAATCTGAAGAACTATTTATTTCATTTCTTCAGATCCACTCACTTTCTTCTCATCTTGTTTCCTTCGGGTGTATTTCATCTCTCCCTTTTCTAGGGTTTACTAGCTTCTGGATCGCAGAGCATCCTCATGTTTCATTGCCTTGGTAGTGGGATTTTTGCAATTGCCATCTAGGATTGGCCTTAGATTCATGAAATTTCTGGCTTTTCTTTTATGTTATATTTTGTTGACTTTTGTTTTGTTTTTTTTTTTTTTCGAATTTTCATTTTGCATGAATTCGTCGATGGGGGATGAGTGCCTGGCTGGGACTCTCCTTAACAGAATGAGCGAACTGATTTTGTGTTCGTAAATTCCTCTGTAAACGTCGTAAAGAAAGCTTCTGCTTGTTGTGGGTTCTTCTATTAAGACAATTTGGTCTCCGGCCTTCTTGTTTTGTGGAATTGTAGCCCCCATTTGCAGAGAGCGGCCTCATATTCCATCGCCTTGGGTAGTGGTGTTACTGCAATTACCATTTGGGACTGGCCATGAGGCATACATTGTCATTTGTTGCATCAAATTTTTTTATATTGGACAACGTCATTGGTTTTCATCTGTGGCCTAGTTTAAAAACTTTGGTCTTTTTGACTTTCACCAACTAATATTTGATAATTTTCTTGTGAAATTTGCATTGGAACCTTCAGTTTTAATATGGATTCCTTGTATTTGAGAAGTTCATTTAGATATTTGTTTTTAAGAATCAAAAGTGGAATTGTTGGCCATGATGAAATCAGAAACAATAACACCATCTTTCGGGACTGAATGGTGGAAACCTTGCTGATATTCTGCAATTCTGAGGCCCCCTTACAGAATATCCTTTCAGTTTTCTACTTGTTTGTTCCTGAGGAAGTGAAATTGTTTTCATGCTTTAATGCAAATATGCTAGTTTCTGTGATCTCTTTGGTCATTGACAAATTTGCTCGATTTTATATATATGGTTTCATATTATTCTTTTTGCATTGCAATTTTACATCTTTGGTGCGGTTTTGAGCTTTCAATATTATGGCTGTGCAGTTTTCCCGGTAGAGATGGCCAAATCTTACGACAATTGAATATGCTTGGTTTACCCAAAATCTTACGACAATTGAATATGCCTGGTTTACAGATCCTGAGAGCATCTATACTCTTGGAGATTAGCATCTATACTCTCGGAGATTTGGTTTACAGATCCTGTGAGCATCTATGCTCTCGGAGATTTGGAAGGAGACGTAATCGAAGGACTTTTGATGGTTCTATCTTGAGCAATGAGAGCGTCAAGAGTTAAAAAATCTTGCATATCTTGTATGAGTTGTGGAGATGGTTTTTCAGCAACAAAGGTGGGATATGGGATTTCATGAGTCAACATAGTATTAAACTTGAAAAACCTGTTGAAGCAGTCGTATATAAAGGCGAAACCACAGCGTTGAAAACTGCACATGGTAGTAGTAAACTTGAGAAATTAAGGTGAAGTTGAAAAATTAAGGTGAAACCGAAGGGTTTCAAAAGTGGACATAGTAAACTGAAACCAAAGGGGTTAAAAGTGGAGTAGTAAACTGAAACCAAAGGGTTCAAAAGTGAACATAATAGTAAACTTGAAAAAAGTGTAGTAAACTGAAACCAAAGGGTTCAAAAGTGGACATGGCAGGAAACTTTAAAAACGTGGTGGAGCAAGTGAAACCGAAGGGTTCAAAAAAGTGGACCTAGAAAAGTGGACATAGTAGTAACCTGGTTGAAACCAATTGGAAGTGAAACCTGGTGAAACCAAAGGGTTCAAAAAAGTGGACATAGAAAAGTGAACATGGTAGTAGTAACCTGTTTGAAGCCAATTGGAAGGTGAAGCAAGTGAAACTTGATGAAACCAAAGTTTGAAGCCAATTGGAAGGTGAAGCAAGTGAAACCTGATGAAACCAAAGGGTTCAAAAAAGTGGACATAGTAGTAACCTGGTTTCAAGTGGACATAGAAAACAAAAAAGTGGACATAGTAGTAACCTGGTTTCAAGTGGACATAGAAAACAAAAAAGTGGACATAGTAGTAACCTGGTTTCAAGTGGACATAGAAAACAGAAAAGTGGACATAGTAGTAACCTGGTTTCAAGTGGACATAGAAAACAGAAAAGTGGACATAGTAGTAACCTGGTTTCAAGTGGACATAGAAAACAGAAAAGTGGACATAGTAGTAACCTGGTTTCAAGTGGACAGTAGTAACCTGGTTGAAACCAAATTGGAAGGTACTGTGTATTGTGGAAGGTGATTGGCTTAGTGTGATTAATTGGTGCAATAAGGTGAGTTGATCGTCTCGGTCATGGCGTTCTCTATATGCAGAAGTTAATTGATTTTTGTGGTGTTTTGTGCTTAATTGGTGCAATAAGGTGCGTTGACCGCCTCGGTCATGGCGTTCTCTATATGCAGAAGTTAATTGATTTTTGTGGTGTTTTGGAGGTGACCTTCCAACATGCTTACAGAGCTTTGGCTAAGAGGGGGTATCTTCTAAGTCCCTTATTGCTAATGAATTGTTACTGTGATGTATTTGTAACCTTCTTTTGACTAATATCGGTGGAGCCTTTGGTTTCTTTGGCTATTAAGTTTAGAAGGGGGACGGCATTTTAGGCAATGATTCATGAAACCGATGTATGTATATTAATATGATGCAACAACCTTGAAAAATCATCTTGTGACCATTTGTTTGATCCAGATTTTGAATGAGTAATGGTCAAAAAGGACCCCTCCCTTACTTATCTGTTTAGGACCCTAACGGATCACCATTAAAGTTGGTACGGATCTCTATAAAAGTTATCACATGGGTGAAGGATTTGATTTTTCTATAGATCCGTTTGTCAAATTTAATGGTGATCCATTGGGTCCTATACACATGGATGGGAGAGGGTCCTATAGGATCATTTACACTCTTTTTATTCTAATGAATAATTACAAAAAAGAAAAATATGAAAACACAACTTAGAATGTATTTTTTTAGCCCAATTAACATAAGTTTGGTGAGATGCTTAGATCTAGATCTTAGAAAGATTTTTTTATTTTCAATTTTTTGGATGGTTTTATTATCATTAGATGAACAATGTTAAAACAGAAAAAAATGATTGAGTTTATAAAAAAATGATTTTGAGTTTATAAAGGCTAAGATCTTTAAATCCACAAAATGAAGGGTCTAGATTCGTTTTTGGATGGGATTCATTTTGACCATATCTAGGATTCAAATTGAATTTTTTTTTTTTTTTTTTGGGATTGATTATTGAGATGAAAAGAGTGTGCGTGTAAAATTTAAGGTTATGCAAATATCATCAACATGATTGTTTAGAAGTGTCGTTGCATTATATTATGATACAACAATTGCATTAGATCATTTGTTGTCATTTTATCTTTGTTAAATACCACTTCTCGGCATGTGATTGTAGGTACTCATATAAAACGTCATTTTATCTTTGTTAAATACCACTTCTCCGCATGTGATTGTAGGTACTCATATAAAACGAAAACGGACCAGCCCTGTTTCGCTCCATTATACCCTGTTTCAAGGGCTGAATATGGTTTTTTATATGATCTACATGGTTTCACAACAATGGAGTTGTATCTATGAGAAATGCTTTAAATGGAATTTGTTTTGAAATTGCATGGTTAGGTTATTGATCCGGATTGGGAATCGGTCAGTGGCCAAACCAGATCTAGATGGTAGTGGTACCAGGTTGATCCCCCTTAATACCCGGCCAAATAGTTTCGAATGATTGGTACTCCCCATAAACCAATTTAATATTTTTATTTTTTATTTTTAAAATTTTAAAATTTATTTAGATCACCAATTTGGATCGATCTGGTTTGATCTGGATCTACAATTCCACAAATGTGGGATAGACGATCCGTCCCTCTGATCTAAGTTTTGAAACACTTGTTTGAGGTTGTTGTGCCTTAGATCGTCCCACAGTGTGATGGAAGGAATGCCAATGGTTATCGAATAATGTTTTCATATGGTGATATACAATGTTAATCGTCATTTCAAATTAATTCCATAGGGCACTACTTTGTCTTGAATCATCGTTTTTTTTTATTCTTTTTTTTTTTGATAATTCATTGGAGAGACAGGTCTGGTTTTTCCAAATTGTTTAGGAGTCAGTTTTTTTTAAGGGTGTTAACAAAGTGGTGTTGGTGCTAAGAATGAAAATTACAATATGGGGGTGCTACCATTAAGACCCGAACTTCTTTTTTTTCTAATCCATTTTTTCAAGTAGATCAGGAGTTAAGCTTTTCGAAGGTATTAGTCGGATGATGTTAGTGGTAGGAATAAAAATTAGCGCACCACAACGCGATGTAAGGTGCTACCAGCACGACCCTAGCCTCTTTAACATATAAGCCTTTTGCAGATCGTGTTCAAGCCTTCTCCTAACCACGACGGGACTCCTCACCTACGGCGGGACTCTTCCACGACACCTATGTTTCTTTCCATTTTGCAACAATGTCGCTAATTCAACGAGCCCATGTATAAAGAACATTATTAATAAAGGGAAACCTTCTATACATCTTCACCCCTATATAATTTACTTACGTCCTTCATCTCTCAACCGTCTGATTTAAGTGGATGGCTAGGATAGCTTTGAGCCGCTTCATCTTCTAGCCATCCAATCTAAATGTTCAGCTAGGATAGCTTTGAGCCGCTAACCGTTCGATCTAGATTTGATATTTTAGAGTATTCCATTTTAATTTTTTTCTCCAAATTATATGAACATAAAACTTAGTTCGTGCATCATCTCAATAAGATGCACCTAAAAAGAATATAAAAAAATTTTATATAAAATAAAATAACCAAAATACCCTTTTTCTCTCCTCCCCCCCCCAACCCACTCCCCTTTTTCTTTTCTTTTTTTTTTTTCCTTTTTTTTTTCTATTCAATAGAGACCGTTCTAGATTTTTCAAATAGTTTAAGAGTTAGTAAAATTACAACAAACCCACAGCCTACAATCTCAAGGTCGCAACAAGAACGGCCTGCCTAGCAAGTAATTTTTATAGGAAAAAAAATCACGTATAAGTCGTAAGAGTAAATCCATGGACTTATACATTGCAACAAAATCCTTTTATTTCTCCAAAGCCCGCGGCATTATAACTCATTTAAAGAATTTATTTTTGAGTTTCAAAGCATAATTTAAGTAAGGGTGCGGTTTCTATAAGGTTGCAACCTTAAACAATCCAATTAAGGCGTACCTTAAAATTTAATCATAGCATGTACTTTTGTTATAAAAAATTCTTCTTAAAATATATTTTCCATATTTAATTAGAAAATTTTAAATTTAAAAAATGGTTAAAATCGAGTAAATCTATAAATATATGAAAATCTTGAAAATGGATAGTCTAGATAATGTACCGCAAGATGCACTATTTTCGAGATTCAAAAACTTTTTTTTTTTCATATTCATAGATCTCAATGTCGAGATGATTGATTAAAGTGTTTTTTCAACATTAAAACAACAATTCCGATAGATTTTCGAGGTGCATCTATGATTCTACATTTTAAGGTTGCAACTTTATATAAACTTTTCCCTTTTAAGTAATAACATATCACATTGATAGATATGGGTGACTCTGATCCGATTTATAAGGATAGAAAAGTATTCTACAAAAGTGGGCCAATTGTATAAAATAACAAGTGATTATATACTCCCAAAGGAGCATATCTTGTATTTTAAAACCCTATATAAGAGTATTTGTAGGATCCCAAATTTTAGAGATATAACTTCTTAACCACAAACAAAAAA
Source organism: Amborella trichopoda (assembly GCF_054954075.1). Taxonomy (NCBI): domain Eukaryota; kingdom Viridiplantae; phylum Streptophyta; class Magnoliopsida; order Amborellales; family Amborellaceae; genus Amborella; species Amborella trichopoda. The sequence goes on along the minus strand of NC_142346.1, from coordinate 4,828,759 downwards.
AATGTAAAATAAATATTGGAAAAAATATTGTAAATATCCGTTTTAGTTTCCATTATTACCAAAATACTTAATATTTTTTAATATTATTTATATGTCCATTTTTTAAACTTCATAACAAATTTTTTTAAAAAAGGCGATACTACATATTTTCGGTTTTTCAAAAACTAAAATCAGGCCAATTTCTATTTTTGAAAAATAAAAAATTTAAAATTTCCGGTTCTTGTGAATTTTTTTTTATCTCCGCGTATTTTCTTTCTACAGTACATAGGTAAAAATGGTTTTTTTTTTTTTAACTCTCTCTCTCCCCTTCACCCAACGTCGCATCTTTTTTTTGGGTAAGTTTCACTCAAGCGTCTTGAGATAGGAATTCAGTCTAGTCTGAATATTCCCATAGCTTTCCATTCTCCTCTAATGTATACGGGCCAAACCTGAGTAATATTGAGAGGGCCTATCGAAACCAATCAAAGGTGAGAGGATAAATAGTTTATAATGACATTTTGCAGCTGCGAATTCAGGGGCAGGATTGAGTGGTTGCAAAGTGTTGGGACATTGAGTTGGGGCAAGATTGGGTGGTTGAGAAAAGGCACGAGTTCGATGGTTGGGGCCATTAATGGAGGAGAGAGAGAAAGGTAGGATTGGGGTGCAAGAGAGAGGAAGGAAAACCATCAGTGGTTTGGGTCGAGACTTCATTTGCCCATCATAGATGCAGAGAGAGGATTCTTTCTGAATTCTGAATTTTCAATGACGGAGGCTAGAATTACATCAGGAGACTGGTTAAATTTATGAGGGAGGAAAGAGAGAGAAAATTGAAAATTTGGTTTTTGAACTTGATTAGTCAATGGAGAGAGAAGTAGATAGAAAATACGCAAATGACTCAAAACAGAGAAAAAATATTTGGGTTTTTTAAAAACCGAAATTGTTCTGAAAATCCGATAATGGGTAGTTTCATTTTTTTCTAAAAAAATGTTATGAAGTCTAGAAAATGGATATATTAATAATAACGGAAAGTATTCGTTATTTTGGCAATAATGAAAACTAAAATAGATATTTACATAATTTTTCCATAAAATTTATTAGCACTTTATGTGCACCTAAGAAAATAAGGTTATGGGATTGGTTAAAGACCTTCCAACTTTTAGATTTAGTAAATCAGAATTCACTTTGCTTTCTTGAAAATATTGTATGATGATTATAAAGTGGATCCCAAAACTTAAGCAAACTTAACATGGAACAGCATAACAAGGGGTGTTTGTAACCTTTGTATGCAAATAGTAATGGTCTCAAGGGGTGTTTGTAACCTTTGTATGCAAATAGTAATGGTCTCAGTGTACACAATCCTTAAAAATTCCTTAAAAATAAGCTCCTCCATTTGCATAGAAAACAACTGTTTTTTCACAGGAAAGGGAAAAATTCTCAAGATGCTTATAAGTTTGGTTCCACTCTCAATCTCACTCACCAAGCCCATTTCTATGTGACATGAACTCTTGAGAAATTGTAGTCCACATGGTATATTACATCATCCTATCCGGGCCAACCTTTACTATGCACTAAAAAACTGTACAACATATTGTTCCACTAAAAGAAATTGGTAATATTGTGGTCCAAAGGCAGTATCTAACCCACTGAATTTGGCATAAAATTTCCAAATTCCATAATGCAGAGCCACAGTTGAGCATGGCAGCTAAAAAAGAGCACTTACTGTTTGTCGCATTTCAAAACCCCTTTAAGCTCTTCTGTCTTCCAACCATATCCATAGGAACCACGAAACCATATCCTCCACTCTTCCCATGCTAAAAGCAATCGACCTTTGAAGTGTGTGCTCTTAACTCGTAAAAGAAAAGAATTTTTATTGACGGATACTTTTCATAATTAATACAGAAGGTCTTGATTAGTCTTAGCTGTCAGATGTGAAATCAAACAGCTAGGTTGGCCATTAGTTATGCTCAATATTTGAGAATTTTTCTTGAACCTAAGGAAAAATGAGACACGCCTAGCAAACAGTCCCCTACAAAAATAGAGGAACAAACACTATATAATCAACAAATGCATGTTGAATTGCATCTCCTAACCTAAGATGGTGCCCTTCATCTGTTCATAAGAGACCCACACAATGATGAAATGAATAAAGTTCTAAGGATTGTCATCCTAGCAGAAGTGTTCCATGTTCCTTTACCCCTAGTCACAAACAAGAATTCTACATGTCGCTACCTCCTACCTCCACTGAGCATCAACTTAAAAAAACAATATTATAATATCATAAGAAATATAATATATTCATGAGAATGTAATCTAGAGAATTCCAATAAAGATTTCAAAGCAAAAAGAAAACATTGGATGAATAGTCAAAGGAATTAAAAAAAAAAAGAAAAAAAAGAAAAAAACATTTGATGAATCCAGATGTGCTTCATTTCTACTTTGGCTAATCATAAAAAATGCAAGCTGTCCAAAGAGCTTGACACAAACTTGCCCGAAATCAATTTTACTACCCAGTTTCCACACCATGGGCTTAATCGAACATCTTCTGTGTATGTGCAGGACGGGGGCTCCACAATTCTAGGATATGACATGAATTGGCCGTTGTTCAGATAGATGCCTAAGGTGCCCAAGCCAAATGCACATTGTATGCATGTCGTGCTTTATCGTGTCTAAGATTTCCATAATAATCATTCATAGGTTTCTCAGAGAGAAACCGAGTTTAAGCCATAAGTATCCTTTCTTCTTGATGAATGCTAGGTACAGTGGCAATAAAGTCACCTAATATATTTTTATAGTAAGCCTTGGGAATTTTGTTCATTTTGTTCATGAGGCATTTTAGTCATTAAAGAACTTAACGAAACACAAATGGTTTGAATACTCAAGCCTCAAGGAGATGGCTAGGGATCATAGATTTGAAGTGCAAAAATCTAGATTCTTCCACCAAAAACTAGAGCTTATGGAATAGAGTAGTTTGTTAAGGTGTCTCTTGAAAGGCCTGGTTCTTGGTAAGATTTGAAATTTTAGAAGATCATGAGACACAAAGAATACAAAGGAGCAAGGCACAAACTCTTTAGGATCACACACAAAATGGTTCAAAAAATATCTCAGGGAAGAGTTTCTAGAGGCAGGTTCCATATGTTGTGGTTGGCAGAAGGGACTTCAGATAGTAGGTTATTTCATAACATGATAAGTAATTTCTTTTGCCAATTGCCGCGGAGGAGTCTATAAAGAGAATTCGCATTGAATTTTGTAATCTGGAATTTTCTCATTATCGAAATATTGCACTCTGGCCTTTTGACAGCATGTAATGGTAAAGAGTTAAGTAAAACAACAGTTAAAAAAGTTTTGTAAGCTGAGGATGCAATAGTGAGGGTGGAGCTAAGTAAGGTTAATAATACCATGTGGAAGCAACAAGAGAGCAGTTTATGGGGCCACATGTGGTGGGGGAAGCTTGCAAGTAGAAAATGTAAGATGGAAATTAAGAGATGAAGGATCATGTTTGATTGAAGTCCCGATGCTTCTTGGTCCTTCGTCAACCTTGGCATGCCTCAGTTGGTGATGAGGAGATTTGAAAAGCTCTAGAAAGACTTCCTATGGGGTGGTGCAAGACAATTTGAGGTTTGACCTTTCCAAAACCAAATGACCATCTTGTTTTAGATTTCGCATTCTGGCTTATTCACAAGCTTCATAAAGTTTTCCCCTACTTCCAATAATTTTAAGCTTGCCAACCAGTTGTAAAGCACATATGGGATAGTCAACATGAGAATGTTGATGCATTGAGCGGATTTCACGGACAGAAACACAAATCAATATACAGCTCCAATTCATAATCAACTAGAGGACCCCATGTAGGATGCAGGCAGAAAATCTGATATAAACACAAAATCAACAGAACCACAAATAAGTTCCACCAGTATTTAAAAACGCACCTGACCGACTCAGGAGCCAAGTAAGTTGGGGCTGAAAAACCCTGAAATCGCTCTAGTCCACCAATTTTTCATTTATGAATTTTTTTTTCAATTTTTTCCTATTAAAACATCCCTGGTCTACCTAGTCAGAATGAGGGACTCGGGATCAAGACCATAGTGAGTCCCACAGGAGTCCAACTTTTAAACAAGTCACAAATGCCTTCAATTTTCACTAGTCAAGATATTTGCTAATCAATAACTATGACAATTACAAGCTGCCTCAAAGGTGTCTCGAAATTGCTGTATAATGGAAGAACTGTCTGCCCTAGCTCCCCTTACATGATATGAGGAGGGGGAGAGGGGTGGTTTGGGGGTAGAAAAAGACAAAAATAATGATGACAAAGTACCAATATTATGTGTTGTACATCATAACGAAAACATAATATCAATATCACATAACACACCTCGGTTTGATACACGAGTTTTCGTGCACCATTGCATATGTGCAAACAAGTAACTTGCTAGAGATCAGATTCATTCATTAGTAACCATAGAAACTGATGGCAAAAGATGGGCCTTGGGTGTCTTAGGCCACCCGTCCCATAGGCCTAGGTGAGATAGCTTGACACATACTAGGAACAATAACAGAAAAGGCACCAAGAAATACACTACACATAAATGTAATGCAAATCATAGGGCACAACTACATGCTTGTGGCACACTAAATGCATGTGCATATTAAATTTTCTACTAGTATGCCTTTTAAGTAATGATCCTATGAGACCGTCCCACACCCATGTGTGTAGGACCCCAAAGGATCACCACTAAATTTGGCACAGATCTCTGGAAAAGTCAAGTCCCACACCCATGTGATAACTTTTCTAGAGATTTATGCCAAATTTAATGGTGATCCTTTAGGGTGCTACACACATGGGTGTGGGAGGGTCTCATAGGATCATTACTCATGCCTTTTTAGTGATCATATGAATGAGAACTAGTGATAGCCAAAAGGAACCATATATATATATATATATATATATATATATATATATATATATATATATATATATATATATATATTTGGAACGTAAAGTAGGAACATAAAGAAAAAGAAAAACAAAATAAGGTAATCTCCTTTTTTTTTTTTCTGGTTAGTAAGATTACGACTTATTGTTTCGCACATCATGGATTTACTTGGACCGATACATGATATTCTTTAGGTATCTTTGGGCTTAGGTATTATATTAGGAAGTTTAGGAGTAGTATTACTTACCAATCCTATTTATTCTGCCTTTTCATCAGGATTGGTTCTTGTTCGTATATCCTTATTCCATCTTATATCAAACTCCTATTTTGTTCGTATATTCTTGTTCATGAATGGTTTAGAATATTACAAGAATTTCCATCTTTGGACCGTTGGAGATGGGATCTCTTCAGTAGTTTGTACAAGTATTTTTTTTCACTAATTGCTACTATTCTAGATACATCATGGTACGAGATTATTTAGACTACAAGATCAAATCAGATCATAGAGGAGGACCTTACAAGTAACGTACAACAAATTGGGATTCATTTATCAACTGATTTTTTTCTTCCATTTCAACTCCTTTCTATAATTCTTTTAGTTGCCCTATAGAGAAAGAATCAGCAGCTTAGTTGTCGGACATCTCTCTATCTCTTTGAATGCGAGTGGAAGCAGGGAGTTGGCCCTTTTCATGAAGAGCTCTCTCACCTTTCTCACTCTGTCCTAGTTGCAAGTCCGGAATGCCTACCTTAAGCCAAGCCGCTATTGCTATTGGTATTCGCCCTTGAGATTTTCTAGTAAGGGCGAGTTGCTTTACCTTCCTCGCTTCTATGGGGCCGAAAGTCACCTCTTTCATAACAGAAGGGAGAGATTTTATTCCATCCCAAATTGAGGGACATCGTTCCCAGACCTACAATTGAATTGCCCCCTTTCCTTTAATTCTTTCCTATCTTCTTTGCCCTTCACCGATAGATTGGATTCTAGCAAGTCGAATCTGTCCATCCCGCTTTCGGCTCTACTGTAATGGTATTACCGTCCCTCTCGCTTGTCAGAATTCCTACTTTCTTTTATGCCGAATTCTAGCTATTTTTCATATCTTTAGATAAAGCATATAAAGGAAGTAGTCCTCACTAGTCGTCAAGGTTCGTGAACTCCCCCTGGCTTTGTAAGGTAAGTAGTGCATCATATCCACTGAAGGAGAAGTTCAACCTTATCTTCTTTCGGAAAAGAGATTCAATGGTCGAGAAGGCTTGCTCGTAATGAATAGGGCCCCATGCTCTCACTAATACTCATAAAGAAGAGTATGTGACCGGAAGAAGAGTTCAATCTGTGCGCTTTAGCAAGCCAATCTTGAATGCTGCTTTTGTCGCTTTCTAAAGGGCTCTCTCCATCCGTCTATCATCATTGATCGGGAGGATACCACGAATACCTAATTGTAGTTCTCATGCCAGCAAGAAGAAGAACAAGATTTTATACTACTTTCATTGGTCAACTACCAGCCGAACGAATGAGAGAAGGACCCCATAACCTCTTGAAGAAGCGACGGGCTGAGTCTTGAGAGGGAGGACTATGGGCAGGAGTGCTAGTCCTGCTTAGGTCATTTTTGTCTAAGACCGGCTCCGTATAGGATTGGACTAAGAAGCCTCCGCCTAAGAGGATGTTTTCCTTCTCTGATATTATATCATATGCAAGCAAAGCAAGTGCCTTCATCCATTCTACCATCCTAGATGAGATGGAAGTTCCGTACGCTGTCCTTGGCTTAGTATCTCTATCTATGACCTTTTCATCCTGCTTTCTCTGACCTCTTCATTCTATTTCAGTGCCAGACTATAGGTGCCTAACCTCGAACCCGATCGACCATTCCAACCAATGAAAGCACTTCGAAAAGCCCAATTCATCCGATATCTAGCAGCAGGATAATAACCCCTCTACCAATTGGCTCCCTCTTCGCCGACTATACTGGTTGGAGTGGAATAGGCGATTGGCTTGGATCGCTCTCAACTGCTCGTATGGCTGTTCTCCCTATGGTATAGCTCATTCCCCCACCTACTTCTCTTTTCGAGCCGACATCAATTCATCTTACGGAATGAGGAACTCTAGTTTGACAGTATAGTTTGTATCGCATATAATAAGCCTGCCTTACTTGGATAGCTCTTTCCGCATTAAGCAATTTTATTGAAGGATTTCTTTGATCCAGCAGATCCATCAGCTTATAAAATCTTCTCCTTTTCATCGCTTGGCTTGGAACTAAACTCTCAAAGAAGGTACTGGTTGTATGAAGAAGGAGGTAGGCTCTTCCTCTTCGATTCTACCATTGAATTCATCTTCATCCCTTTAAAGAAGGAGCATGCCCAAGGACTGCAGCTTAAAGCCGCTCGACCCCTCCTTTTAGTTGAAAAATGAAGTATGTCTTCGCCTTGTTAGTTGCTTAATCACCCAATACAGTCGGCTTGAGAAGGTCTTACTTTATATATATTATATGTATATGTAAATAATAGAATAAGAGAGCGTTGCATCAGAAACCGTGTGTTGGGAAGAAGAAGGAAAAGAGTCAAGAGAAGGGTGGTGGTTACAGTCAAGTGGAAAGGCTCCAGGCAGCGAGAGAGGGTCGCGCCCCCTCCCTCCTACCAAGCCACTATGATATTCTGAAAATGGACCTGGCAGGCCTGGCACAACCTGACAAACGGAGATTAGATTCACTGAGTGCCATTCAGGGATCCAATCACGGGTGGCCATGTGTCTCGAATTCCCCAGGTGAGTGAGCCATCTTCAGCCTTTCCCAATCCAATCGGGGATGGCCATCTTAGTTCTATTAGCCAATTATGGTTGTGGAGCCTCTCGACCCGAGCTTGGTTTGCCATAGATTGGGGGGTTACCTATTATTAGTTTTCAGCATTAACGATTTCCTATCTCCTTGCCTATTATCATCGGGTTGCTCATCCATTGGGGATGGGTCTTATTCTTATTTGAATCTGCATCATTGTAAAAGCGGATCCTCGTTAGTATGTGGGTTATCTTGAGAATCTTTTGGTAATGCTAATATGGCATCGACCGGGGGGGATCTTATCTCTATCTGGGCTTTCTAGGGGAAGCCATTTGGAGAGGAGGTAAGAGGGGGTATGATTGTAGGAGCTCTCATGTACTGCTAAGGAGAGGAGGGAGGCTCCAACCTATGTTTGTATTTTCTTGTCTTAGACTCTGAAGTTTTTGTTTTCCTTTCCCAAGATACAGGTTTCAGTCTCCTTACGAACGGATAAGAGCGGTAAGCAAGTCAGGTTAGAAAGATAGGACAAAGTCAGGAATGAATAAGCAGTTGGATTCGGTTATCAAATCTATAATATACGATAGTAGCTAGAGTTGAGTAGTGTAAGAGAAAGTGCGCCGTATAGGTGATAGAATAAGAATAGGTGTAAGAGTCAGAATAAGTGCTGGAGGATTCTCTGATTGTCGAAATAACGTAAAAGATTCAATTGATAAGCCGACAAAGCCAATAAGCCTGCTACTGTTCTCTAGTTCAGTCAGAATGCGGTTGCTGCCCCATTAGTAATAATTAGTTTCTGTTAGAAATCGCATTTATGATTGCTAATCAATCATTCATGGTTCCTGCCACCCGGGAAACTCTACGCTATCTAATCATACTAGTGGCGACACGTAAACTGCTCGTTCGGCGGCTCCAATGATAAATAGGGACGAAGGTGAGCCAGAATTGCACAGTCGACCCGTTCCTTTACTATTTTGCTCGGGCGGAGAAAAACACTGTGTTGCAGCAACAAGGCCATCTTAATCGAAGACTCTGCTTTTTTTTAGGGGTGCTTGCAAATGGAACCGGTTTTAGAGCATCGATCGGGCAAAGGAAAATAGGGATGATGCAGCCCAACATATGCTCTTCTTGATCGCTCTCCCGGTTAATCGCTCAAAATCATAATAGCGAGGTTCCAGGGGAAAGGAGCTATGAATAGTAGTTGGATCTTGAATCTGGAATATCAGCTGTAAACCCTAACATTCTTCCCCGACTAATAAGTCTCAAGTGATACTGATACCGACTCAGCAGTGTGAACATACTCACTCACTCCAGGTAGGATATCCTTTGTATATGTGAAAACAATGTAAATCTATGAACCTTCTCCCACTTCTATTCATGGAAACATAATTTTTTGCCGGAGTTATAGCATTCTCACCAGAAATGGCACCAAGGGAATAGTCAGAGCGGATTACAAAAGATTGATTAGGTTGAAAGTGTTCACGCCCTCCCCTTCTTTCATATCTAAGAGTTCGGCCTATCATTTATAAGCGAATCGAAGGAGAAGCGACCCTCAAACTGATACTGTAGTAGGGAAAGGGGCAATCGATTACCCAACAGAGACGAAGGGCAAATTTCTGAATGCCCCCTTTACTTAACTTAGGAGAAGTCGTTTGGCTTGGCTAGAAGCACCCATGTCGGGATAGAAGAGACAGCCCCAACGTCAAACTCTTTTCTCCGCTATTTCATAGAGGAGTGATCCATAATGGTATGATGCTTCCCCCTCATATCGGAAAGGGCAGTTCAATATTCTAGACCCTTTCGCATGGAGAAGAAAACAACATCAGTATTCCATCGCCAAAACATCACGAGTCAACATAACAGAAAGGACGACTTTACCGATGCGTGAATACGCAAGAAAGAAACGAAACGGCAGGGCTCACTCTCCCCAACCCTCTCTCAAAAACGTTTATTTAAAGGTTCGAAGGACACTAAAAAAAGGTGGAGAAGGACTAAATATGCAAGCGGTAGTTCGGTATTAGCTGTGTCTCATCTGGTCAATCTCATCTCGCACAAGAAAGATTTTTATCTGAGCCCGTACCCTGAAGAGAAAGAGTGATTTGATCTCTCTATCGCTTGAGTTGTAGTAGGTGGTGCCTTCTCCCTTCGCCCGGCAGCGAAAGGAAATGCCGAACTAAAAGAGTGAAAGCCTAAACGCTCTTATGTTTAGGCGTGTTGGTTTCAGTGAAAAGCCAAAGAGAGAGTTTTGCGTGTGCCGGCTTAAGGGTTCCTTGGCAGCTTGAAATGCGTACTTGCTTTAACAACGGAAAGAGGTTCCTTCAGCGGTTCAGTTTTAGGTCTCGGTTCAGGTGCTGGCTCAACTACTGGTGAAAGTGCCTGAACAGAAGCGTCTCGCTTGACTAAGGGTGTGAGTTCCTACTTAATTAAAGATTTCGCTTTAACAACTTTCACTAGCGCTTGGCTAGTTACCGAAACCCAACCTTATTCTCTGCATTTGTGCTTTTTTGGTCTTCTTAAAAGCGGCTAGAAGTTATAAGCTAAGCGATGATACGAATTTACTGAGCGCATCGCCTTCCCTAGAGTGAGCAAGAGCGGAGTTTACTACACGAGCCTAAATGCGAGTTTCACTGACTGAACCCCCCTAACTCGAACTCTTAGCTTAGAACTCAAAGCCAGAGTAACTCATTGGGCTTAACAACGCCTAATCTGTTGCTAATAAACAAGATCGTTATTTGCCCACCGAGACCATAAACCAATATGCGTTGTGTTCTTCGTTGTGCCGTTCCTGTTGTTCAATACCCATGATTATGCATTCCGTGTAGTCATGTTTCCTTGAAATCGAATCCAATGTCGCTCCTCGGTGGTGGACCAAGGCAGAGCTTGGCCCTCGTCGAGATTGGAAAGTGCTAATTGAGCTCATCCAGGGACTCCGAGAGAGAGTTGTTGCTAGGAGGAGAGTAGGTGTTGGCGTTGGCGAGCTGCCGTTCCTTCTTTAGTTAAGTAAAGAATTCATGCCGTACCTCCCTCTTCTTGGTTAGTCTCTCTTTCGTGCTGTCGCTCTATTCTCAGTCTATCTGTTTATTCTTCTTGCGTGAGGAACGATTCTATCCTCACTTAACCCAGATAATAAAGAGAAAAGCTTGGCCTATCTATTCTATTATGGCCGACTTGGAGAGAGCGGTAGCGAAGGTACTCCCCCTCATCTATAAAAATAGGAGAGGCTTTGTTGAGAGAATAGGGGCGATAGCGGTCACAACTGGATGAATGACAGGCAAGAGTTCCCTATTGATATAAAAGGGGATGGATGAAATAAAAGTGCCGGTAAGAAGGAAGAGCGCCTGATTGAAAGGTCTTACAGAGCCTACTATTATCAAGCTTTGGTGCTTATACCACGGGTGACACTTGAACTGAGTAAATGGTTTCTGTTGCTTCCATGCCATCCATCTTTTTTTTTTTACCAGCCATTACTATCAACCAACTCAAGTCGAAGACCAAGCTAAGACATTCCCCTTGTGTCTACTAGGCCAAGGATGTTATCTCATTCAAGAAGAAGTGATTATTGACAGGTCGAGCTCGCAACCAAAAAGACGCTCTGTCCTCGAGAGCCAGCCACTAAGCACACACCCAAGCTAAGCAAGAGATGGAATTCCAGATAGATGACCGACCAGCGAGGAGCCCTTCCATATGTGGCTTAGCAAGCTCAGCATCAGTAACAATCTAGGCGGCTACCCTGTCTCATATGGGTTGAGAATGTTAGGTCGTGCACCTCCCTCGAGTTGGTGTGTTATCTCAGTACCTATGGCACCAATAAGAGGGACAGGTAACAAGCTAGGTGTGTATTGACTACCACCATAAGCTTGTTGAAGAGAGGAGCTGCACTGCTTTAAATAGAGTGCTGTAAACAGCAAACCTGGCTTCCTAACCAGCCTTGACACTCTAGTTGTGATTCCGCTTTCACTAATAGACTTATGTCTTCAATGTCATCGAATTCTTTGTGTTAAGCATATAACATAACATATTAGGATATCCATAAAAGAGGTTTCAAATGTGCAAAATCTTACGTCAAAGACGGGGTTTTGCAGTGATTTCAATAGACTTGGATAGCTCATCATGAAAATCATATCTTATGATAATAGAGAAAATATGGGCTAAAAAAGGTCTTTTCCTTTCAAAATCCCAAGTTTCTATGCTTTTTTTGTTACTTTTTTAGCTTTGAAATTGTATGTACGGTAATCCATGGCACGAGTGGGACCTATCTATCCTCTTCTTTTTAAGAGATTGGGGCTACATTTGTTATTCCCGCGGATTGCTAGTATTTCTTTACCCCAATTAAGGGTTTTTACTTTGTTTTAGCCCTTCCTTCGTCTTCACCTTTCAGTACTAATCTCTCCTTCTTTTGCGGATGAAAAGCTCGTTTCTTCCTTACTTTCAAAAATGAATTTCTATTGAATTTTTCAATTTCATTGATTTTTATTTCATTTATATTTAAATGAACATTTCTAGTATAATTTATATTTCTTTTAGTTAGTTTAATATATAGATAATTTAGAGAAGAGAATTTCTTATAGAGTTGTAGAATTAGAATAGCATTCCTAATCCATCGTAATGGTATGATGCATTAATCCATTCCATAAAGAAGTTTCTATCGTGGCATATATATGTTATGTTTATGCCTTTCTCTATCTACTTTATTTCTACTTTAACTTTACTTTAATAGAATATATTCAACTTTCTAATTTAAAAGAATCAAATATTCTATGAGATTTTCATATATTGTATATTATATGATTACAACTATTTCTTCAAACAACTATTTCTTCAACAAATTTGATTGATTGATACGAGTTGATTTTTTGTTACAATGGATTGATGAAACAATAGTTGGGCCAATTGCTGCTTCAGCGGCTGCAATAGCTATAACGAAGATCGAGAAATTGTCTCCCTTTAATTGTCGACTATCAAATAAATCAGAAAATGTTATGAGATTCATATTAACAGCATTCAGTATAAGCTCAAGACACATAAGTGCTCTAACCATGTTTCGACTTGTGATTAATCTATAGATGCCCATAGAAAATAAAGAACTACTTAAAACAAGTGCATACTCGAACATCATTGACCAACTCCTCATCAATCTCGATGTATTTCAATATGAAGAAAAATTCAACGAGCTATATATATATATATATATATATATATATATATATATATATATATATGAGTGTGTTTTTAGACAAGGGAAACACAAAACACAATAAATGGCCAAATCCCACGCTTCCATGCCGAAAACCTACCATGCTTCAGTGATAGTGGCTAGGAAAGACAGGTTGTTTTTTTACTATAATGTTACTTATTTGTAGAAGTATAACACAAGGCAAGGAAAACGAGTAAAAGACAATGCTTCACTCTCTTGATGCCTTCCAGCAACTAGCACATCAGGTATAAATCTCAACATGAGAAGGATGTATGCTACTAATCAATGAACTAATCTAAAACTGAATGTGCAAGGCTTCCTAACACTTAGATCTCCAAAAGACCAACTCACCACAAATTAAAGATGGAAGAAATTCCAGTGAAAGGCACAGTGAAAGTAACACTAATAATAGTTCCGGTAGCAGCAAAAAGAGAGCACTCAACTGAACGAAATAACAGCAAACTCGAAAATTCATAGAATCAACAGCAAAGAAATCATGCTTACCAAAAGTAGAAAAAGGAAAAAACAGCAAACAAATCTATCTCCCCAAGCTTAGGATCTATTAGGCCTAATATGCAATTGACAATAGCCATTCAAAGATAGCTGCAAATCTATACATCTGATAAACTGCAGCAGCCAAAAACCTCAGCAAGAGGGAAATGCAAGTCAAGCAGAAAACAAATTGAGAATGAGAAGAATTCAAGCTGCAATACGGTCTTAGATTAGGAGAATAGATACTGTGAGGGGACAAAGTATGGCATATCACATCCAACCCCATCCATTGCTGGTTTATGCTCTTAATTTAAAAGTGCATTACAACAACATTTTGCAAATTGATCACCAAGAAAGTCTCCTTAACATCCTACATATACAAGGGAGAGGAGTGTGACTTTAATTTCTTATAACTCAATTTTCTCTTGAAATTTCCTAGAATCTCTTTTCTGTTCTCTTTTTAAAGACTAATCCCCGAAATCTGTTTCCTAACAAATCTCTTTTATTTGTTATACAAATCAAATTATAGCATTGCCAAAAAAAAATCGTATCCATCTCTCCTTACAAATCTCTTTTATGTTAAATCCAAATCTTGATTTAAAACAATTTATCATGAAGAATTCTTAAAAAAAAAAAAATATCATGAAGAAGCCCGGATTCACATGATCTTTTCCAACACACACACATACACACACACACACACACACACACACACACACATATATATATATATATATATATATATATATATATATATATATATATATATATGGGTGCAGTTGGCATACGGATGCATCCGTAGTTGTCCATTGGGTGCGGTTTGTATAGAGCCTAAGCTCTAAACAATCAAATTAGAGCCTACCTTCAAATAGTGTTGAGAAATGTGGTTTCAATATTGGAAATCTTTGTGATAGCCTTAAAATACATTTTCATATTTATTTATAAAGTTTAAAGATTCAAAAATAGTGTAGATCGACATATCTATGAAAACTTGAAAATATTGAAAATTGACGGTCCAAAAATGCATCATAAAATACACTATTTCCAAAACTTGAGATCCATTTTTTTCTCATGTCCATGCATCTTGATGTCAAGATGATCAATTTGAAGATATTTCGGCATCGAAACAACCTCTTCTAGTGCAATGTTTGAGGTAGGCTCAAATTTGATTGTTTAGAGCCTCGGCTCTATATAAACTTTTCCCTATCTATCTATCTATCTATCTATCTATATATATATATGGTCGTGGTTTGCATATGGTTGTAATCTTAAACAATCTAATTAAGGTGCACCCCCAAACTTTGTCAAGAGATGCACTTTTGGTGTCCAAAATTCTTAGGATGGTGCTGGAATCTATTTTTATTTACAATTATAAATTTTAAAATTCCTATGAAATCTCTTTTTTCCTCCATATCCATACATCTCAAAGTCGAGATGATCAATTTGATGTTTTTCCAGCGTCGTAACAACCTTTTTCGAAGGATTTTAGAGGTACACCTTAATTCTACATTTTAAGGTGTCAAACCTTATATAAGCTTTATATATACAAACGAAAAAAAATTAATTAAAATTTAGAAGGGGCTTTTGCATGTTAATTTTGCCTATCACAAATAGGAATTACAAAAATAGAGATTTCGAAAATAGTATTTGGCTAATCAACATAAAGAAAAATCAAAAGTGAAACAAGAGAAGGTTAAATACTAATAAGACATCTGAGGACATATGCCATAAAGATTCATCACAAAATTGCATAAATTACACGCCATACCTAGAAATTTCAGATCCCAAAACAACATATGCAGGCAATACATAAAGAGGATTGAGCTGATCAGGAAACTACGGAAACAAATCAATGTCTTCTTTTCTGATCACAGGCAAGATACTTGAGTCCCATGGAAAAGAATCACTTTATATACAAAAATCTTGTTTGCCACCAATCAGAAGCTGTGCAACATTAGTTCATTTACTCTTATACATGCACTCTAGAAGTAACTGATGAATACCCTGAAAATGGTTTAGATCAAGGTTCACAATCTCAAGATAAGAAAACACACATCAGACACAAATTCTATCTTCGATGGCCATTCTCCCCAAGATATTTTCTTGCCAAACAATACTTATAATGCTCAATAGATCTTACATTCCAACAGATAATTATTCCTTTGATAGATACTCAAATAGGATATAGTCAGTCAACAAGTGAACATTGACACAAAGATTGAGCAAAAAACGCTGTGCTCATCATGCAAAAGAGATTTAGAAAAATTACAAGAAATAAGAAAAAGAAGAACAAAGAGTCAAAAACAGAAAGAAGAAGAAGGATTCCACATGGACAGAATCAGCATTCATAAAATCAACCTGAAGTATAAGATTAACTACTCAGAATATTCAAGAGAATAATACAGGGAAAAGACACAAGCCGAACCCCATCACCAATGGATGCAAGCCAACGCCGATTCTCTTTGTACAAGACATAGATAGACACAAAGAAGTGCCCACTACCTGCTTCCATTGGATCACTGAAAACCCTTATTCTTCTTCACGGAGAGAGAGAAGAGGCCCCAACCCCAAATTACTCTTCTTTTTTTTCTTTTCCTTACCCCACCATCCGCAAAAGCAAATCTTGAACTAAAAACTAAACAACTCACCAAAATTGTACACTGCCCCAACTCTCAATGTAACCCAATAATCATTCAGGCACACTAGGCCTGCCCAAGCAATCCATTACCTCACTCCGGCTCCTAACAATCCTGTGAAAAGCCTCTCTCACTTGGCGTTCAAGTGGGTCCAGTCCATATCTAATGGCCGTGCAAACAACATCCAATTCTTTAACCTCACATCTCACCTCTTGGTCCCTCTCCTCTGATAAAGGAAAATGAACAGAATCCACCAATTCCGTCATATGGCGAGTGCACTTCTCTATCCCATGAATCTCTTTAAGCAACCCACTTGAGTTTCGCCTATCTCTCTTCTTCGACTCGTCAACAATTCGCTCATGCAAAGACATGAGTGCAGGGGCCCAAGAGAAGTGACGGGGGAATGAGAAGTGCATTTGCAGGCCCCGGTCTTGACAAGGGATTGCAGCCACCAAAGTCCACATCACAAACAAGAGCACTGAGCTCATGGTGTACACAGGAACAGCCAGCCCATTTGTGGCCATGATCTCATGGTTTCTTGGTGGGTTCACGTTGTTCCCTAGGGCTTGAAGCTGGCGAGCGGCTGACCATGAGCGAGAAACGCTCCATGAAAGGGACCGGAAATGACCAGTTTGCCGCTCCCTATTGGTGGTCCTCCCAAATGATCGGTTTCTCTGTGCAAGCACAGAGCCAGCTTCCTTCTCATCGAGCATAGCAATGGCCAAATCTGTCAGTGCCTTCTTTGCTCTTCTAAATTGGCCCTCTCCTATGATCCTCTGATTTGGGTCAAGAGCCAAAAGCACAATTTCTAAGTGCTTTTGCCATTGTCGAACCTGCTCGATCCCATCTCTAATGGCATTGCATACATCAAGGGCCTTTACGCTTCGTTCAAAGAAATCACCAGCTAACCTATCCAGTGGCGGTTTTGAGGCCTGAACCCTATGGTTCAAGAGGATTAGCCTGAATTGTTCTTGACAAAAGAGGAAGGCATCAAGGAGCTTCTGGACCCATGAGATAGAGAGAAGGTCTTCTTGCGGGGTAGTAGCTAGGTCATGGAGTCTCTCTGATACAAGCCTCTGAAAGGCTTCGAGTTCTTGTTCTTGGCTTGAGCTGGGTTCATGATGGTTAGGGTCCATGGGCCGGACCTCGTTTCGCCCGATACTGAGAATTGAACGACCAAATGAAGCCAAGTGAGCAGAGGAACTTTGGTAATCGGTAGCAGGCATTCTCTCTCACATGGAAAGGGGGCTTGATTCGGGAGCTTGTAGTATGACCTTGGCCTCAAATAGTTGAATAATGACAATGGAGCCTGAAAAGAGATGAATTAGATGAAAATACACCATCTTTCTTTTGAATAAGCAAGCGAAATTTGTGTATGCACTATTAACATTCCGAAATTGTTGCATGCTTTTGCTTATGAAGAAGAAACCTCGAATTGAGGTGAAATTGATGGCAACAAATGAAGAAGGTTAAAAATATTACAGAAATAAGAGTGGAAACCCTAACATAGAGAGAGAGAGAGACTTCGGATCCACTATAAACAATAGAGAAGCCTAAAATGTGTAAGGGTTACCACAACTCTTGATAAAATAAACACCAAATCAATCCAAAAGAGCTAGATGAGGTACACGCATGAGAAGGAAGGCAATACAGAATACCATATGCAAGAACTCAGTAAAATTAACCAACATTGGGGGAGAATTCATGCAAATATATCCTAATTCATGAATCAATAAACATGAAATTCGAGAAATAAAATAGCTGGATATCACCTACTGAATGAGATCAGCTTCTGAATAAGAGGCCAACAAATTCACAGAAATGCACAGGAAAAGCTCTACCAAGAAACAGATCTAAGAATTTCGGAGAAAAATCAAGCAATCAAGGACCCACTTTCCCAAAAATCCCAACATTTGCCCCAAAACATCCAAACATCGACAGAAGCACCAAAATCCAACAAGACATTAAAAACCCCAATAACATGCATAAAAAAGATCGACTCTTTCCACCCATGAAACAACTTTCTACGGATGGAATCATATAACAGAAACCCTAACGAGCAGAGAAATATGGAGGAATTACAGAGAAAACAAGGAATTCGAAATCGTATGATGCTCTAGAGCTAGGGCAAATACCTGAAAATTGAGATCCTTGGATCCGAACACGAGAGAGAGATTTATGAATTAGGGCAGGGTAAAACGGGAGTGGCGGATAGAGTGGAGAGAGAGGTGAGGCGAGAGGGCTTTTATGGGGGAATGGTTGTACCGCGTGAGGTGACCCTTTCTGGCCCTCGAACTTGGAGGGCCAAGAGAGAGAGAGCGCCGCGTTAGAGATAGAAAGAGCAGTGGTAAAATTCCTCCAGAAGGTCTCCACATTTAAGGAAAATAACAAAACTGCCCAACACACACCCGGTAAAATTCTCTCATGGCCTGTTTTGTTTATTGGGTTTTTTTTATTTTTTTGTGTTCTTGGGTAAATTTATTTACTTTTTTTTGAGTAATTGTACTTGGGTAAGTTTTCCTTTTGTTATTGGGTAATTTTTTTTTTTTGGTGAGTCATTCGGAAAAAGGCCCCCTTTCTTTGTGCTAAACAATTAAACCCGGGCTCTTTTGTTTACTGCTTACCTCGAGGTGAACGTATATAGTATTTGAGAAGCTCAAACTTAAAATACTATGGTCTAATTAATTTGTAATTTAAAAAAGAGCCCGGGTTTAATTGGACCATAGTATTTTAATTAGTAATTTAGACCATAGTATTTTAATTAGTAATTTAAAAAATTGTGGATTTGATTGAGAATCATTTGGGTGGAATTAAAAATGTATATCTCGTATTTCAACTATTTAATATTTTATTTTTTTCTATTATTCTAAGTCAAATTGAAATTAATTCAAAAATGAGGTAAAGCCTATTTTGACAAATTTCTCCAAATTTCTCTTAAAATTGAGAATTGAGTTGTTTTGCTTCAAAAATCCTTGAATTGAACCTTTTTTCTTTTTAATTCTATCTATTGTATGGATATTAAAGTCAGGCATAATGAATATGAGACTACCTCGATCGCCTATATGAAAAACCGGCTTGGATGGGCAAATTGGCAGTTTAGATGAACTGCAGTGAATTCAGACAGTAAATAAATAAAATAGAGAGCAATAAAAAATTTTAAAATACGAGACTACCCGGTGAGATTAACGGTTTCATTAATTTGAAAGGCAATAAATGACAAACAAACATCCATTCTAGAGAGTTTTAAGCCGTCCATTTGAGAAACTAAGGTGGGCCCCAACAATAATTAAAAGCAAATGCCAAGGTCAATTCCGTCATTGAGAAAAAGAACGGGTCCGGATTGACCCAAAAACGACCCAATACAACCACGAATTGTTCTGTGTCCTGAACACGCATTCCACGCGAAGTGGACAAGGTCGTCTTTTGCCCCCCTCTCTCACCGTTTTAAAAAATCCGTAACTTTTCAATTTAACCCAATTGCCGTTACCGTTACAGATCGCACATCTATCACAATAACGGACAGTGGCTCGACACGTGGAAAACAGTCCTTCACTCAACGTCAAGTGCCAGCTCGGATCCACGTCCCAAGTGCCAGCTCATCAGTCCCTGAACTCTAGGTTTACGTGCTCACACGTGTATTATACAGCTGTGGTGTACGATACAGGTGGGACTGGACTATATTTTCAGTGGGCCCATCTCCGTACAGCTGGGGCCCACTAGAAGTGACGCAAAGTTCGATCTGATTGTTTCGAAATTACGATAATATCCCTTGAGTTCTGCTGAAATTTGGAAATGTGCTTCCCATATTTCTCTGATTTGACATGGTTTTGGTCGGGTTCCTAACATCCTACGCGGTATAAAAGAAAACGGAAAAGTAGGATGACGAGATAAAAAATTAGGAAAATAATAAAAAATAAAAATTATCGCTGAATCATTCGGTTCTTAAAGCCAAACGTACTCAAAACATAGTGGGATCCACCGATTCTGAATCTAGATAGGGCTGGCTATTTCTATCGGAATCAGCATTTTTTAAAACCCTAGACTTTATAGTGATTATAATGTTTACCTAGTAGACTTCACATCATCTCAACCGTAGGGGCTTGAAAAGGATGGTTCAGATGAACGTTGCTTTGCATAGACGGCAGTAATACGACTGGTTCAAATCAACAATTTGTTATCTATGATGGATGGTTGAGTTTTCTTGCCGTGTGTTGCTTGAAGCACAAGCACTTCACAATGCATTTATGTTTTTTGGATTTCTCGTGGCGACTCTAGCACATTTAGGGGTTGTTTGGATATTTTGAAATCTATTAAAGGGAAATAGAGTACACAGAAATCTCTCATTTACAACGTTTATGTACGTCAGAGTAGCAAGAAAATGAATTGAAATTATCCAAAATTATTCAAGATTTCTCCCAAAAACTTGTAAACCATTTCAGAATGGGAGGGCGGGGAGATGGATTACACCATGATAAGTAATCTTACCTCACGCGAGACCTTGCGACAAAATGTTCTCATAAATATATCACACGTTCAAGAGCTAAGTTGGTGTTGAAAAATTACAATAAACTCAAAGTAATGTACATCAAAATTAAAAAATAAAAAAGAATTGTCCAATCTTTATGTTTATTTTTGTTATAAGGAGGTGACAATTATTCTAGCCATTAGATGTCAAATTTGATGGTTTGAGATGTATCACGATTTTTTTTGAACTTCGAGTTTAGTCAATGACACTTTTACAACTACTCGATTTGCAATCCGATGAGCATGAACGATTGTGACATCCTTGTATCAAAAGTAAAGCATCTTGATGTATTCCATTCCTTAACCTATATATCCATATCAATTTCTCACAAATCTTCGTCATTTGCCCTATTGAGATTTTAAGAGCTACTTTTAGGAATGTAACAATTCAAATGTAGCGCCACTAACCCCGGCTTCCACTTCCAAAGCTTCTTAACAAGTGCCATCGCCTCATTTATAAGCGTTTCCTTTGGAAATACACCACAAATTTGGTATCCATGTTGGTTATGAGCGCGTACACCATGCTCCACGGGTGTATAGTATGCTCCATAGGAGCATAATGTATATCTACTACTTCTCTCAAATGCTACTCCAGAGGATTTTTTTCAATCTGAAAATAATATTTTGTTTAACAATATTGAAAAATTCGACAATTTAGTTTCAAATTGAAGGCATTTTCTTGTAAGAGTGATGGAAACATCCAACTTATGTTCCTAGCCAATATCGATTTTGACAAGCCTTAAACATGAGTACATGACTCGAAACAACTGTTCTTTTTAGGGGTAGGTATCAAAAGGAAAAGTATTTTATTTGTCCCCCAACGCATAAAACATGCATCTTAAAGATGGAAGTAAAGTAGTGGTCCCTCGAAGAGAAATAAAATCCAAGGGTCTAAAACTTTTCTTCAAAGATTATAATTTTTAGTTTAAACATTTATTTATTTATACATATTAATGATCTCTATGTTAGATATTTTATAATCTTAAAAAATTTAGGTCCAAAATCCATCTAAAAAATAGATCATGAAGATGAGAGGCACATATACATATGAGTCCACTTGGGACGCACATCTACATATGAGTCAGTGGACTCAATAAACACCGTGTCTATTATCAAAAGAACTATTGTTTCATGCGGGTTGGACCACATTTCTACAACATGCGGTCCAGAGGTATAAAGCATCCATCTTAAAGATGGATGCAAATAGTTGGTCCATCTAAAATCAGTTGTAACAAATAGTCCAAATGTTTTCTTAATATAATTATTATTTCTATTTTTTTTTTGTTTATATATTCATGATCTCCATGTTAAAGATTATATATTCTCTATGATCTCCATGATCTCCATGTTAAAGATTATATATTCTCTAAAAATTATGATCAAATTGTTTTTTAAAAATAGATTTATTGCCAAGCCCGCATTTCTACAATATGCGGGCTGGCCGCATGCTAACCACGTCCTTATCAAAATAGTTATAAGCGATGAACAATTTAATATTTTACGCATACTTTTAGATTGATTTGGAAATACCTATAAAAAAATGGGTGCGGTTTGTATAGAGCCTAGGCTCTAAACAATCAAATTAGAGCCTACTTTCAAATAGTGTCGAGAAATGTGGTTTTAATATTGGAAATATTTGTGATAGCTTTAAAATATATTTTCATATTTATTTATAAATTTTAAAGGTTAAAAAATAGTATCGATCGATAGATCTAGGAAAATCTTGAAAATTGATGGTCCAAAAATGTGTTACAAAATACACTATTTCCAAAACTTGAAATCCATTTTTTTCTTATAACCATGCATCTTCATGTCGAGATATGATCGATTTGAAGATATTTGGGCATCAAAATAACCTCTTCTAGTGAAATTTTTGGGGTAGGCTCAAATTTGATTGTTTAGAGCCTCAGCTCTATATAAATTTATCCCATAAAAAATACATGGTCTTTGGGAAATACTTGCAAATGGATAAATTGTTAAAGAATTCATCTCTCATGGGTATTCCAATAAATTTCCCTTCTTCATAAATGAGCAGGCCCTTATTTGTGGCATTTTGCAAATATGCACTATTATAAATTGGGCACAGGCAGAATAATTCTTTGCATTAGTGCACAATAACTCCCACACTGCTGTGTTACAATAATAGAATTAAAACTGTCTAGGAGTCCATTTATTTTTTCAAAAAATATCTTAGTTGTCCATCCAACAGGGCCCTAAGGGCACTGAATGTAACCTAACATGTGACGTGAACTAGTTGTAAACCAGAAACTGACTTCACTTGATTTGTGGTTTGTTACTCTATGAGTATACACATTAATTAGCCCAAAATTGGAAAAAAGTGTATAGTTGAGGATGACTGGATTTGCTCATTGCTCTTATAAACATAACTTCATGCATTTTTAATTGCCAGCTTGTAGATGCCTACAAGAAGCACATATTGTTGGAATGACACAAAACTATCCACTATTAAAACCAAAATATTCAAATGATCCTGTGATCTTAGTTCAAATGTGTTGAAGTTAACCCACCTAATGTTTCTTATGGAAATAACACAATGGTAAAAACATAGTTAACTAAGGGGAAGTTTATAGAAGGTTGCAACCTTAAATTGTAGAATTAAGGTGCACCTCAAAAACCCATCATAAAAGGTTTTTTTGTTGTTGGAAAACCCTCTAATTGATCATCGAGATGTATAAATATGAAAAAAATAAATAAATCTAAATATTGAAAATAGTGTATCTTGCAACAAATTATCTAGACTGTTGATTTTCAAAAAATTTAAGTGTTTATAGATATACTTGATTTGAACCATTTTTGGATTTTAAAATTATATATTTAGAGATGAAAATAGATTCTCAAGCCAATCTAAAAAATTTTTACACCAAAATTATGTTTTCAATAAAATTTGGAGGTGCGCCTTTGATCGTTTAAGGTTGCAACCTTATACCAACCACACCCTTTAATGCTTTTCATATCCTAGTTCCTTTGTGGGAATTTTTTGTTGTTCTCATACATATACAATTTATATGTGTGTGTAGATCCATAATCGTATGATATGGAATGTATGGGTCAGATCATAGTCATATTGATGAGGATGAACCTTGACCAATGTTACGGTTGGAACCACTTAGATTTGTCAAGCATAATTAATGTATTAAAATTTTGCTAGCTCACTCCTAACATCTCATTAGAATTGGTTGAATATTTGTAGACACACATATCATATGTAGGGACACAAAGAGTTCTCCATTCATTTGAACTCTATGCTATCACACTCAATAAAACCGTAAAAGCATAAGCTTCCCCCTCTATTTTAAGCTTATTAAAATTAAGATTGCATTGTAATACTATTTACTTTTGATACAAAAAGGTCATGATCTCTTTTGCCACAAAAGCCATAATTTTTTTTGACAATCAGATGTAAAATTAAGCAGCTAAAATTCTGTCACAAAGTAAAAAATTATTAAACTCAATTGTCCAGATTATGAGTTGACAACCAAAAATGATTGTAGCCTTCTCATACTGATGGTAGAGAGTCTTATAGCTGCATATTCATTACTTATTGAAAAACAATACGAAGACCTAGACGAAAAAAATTATTGAAACAAATGGTTTACTATTCCTTATGAAATAAGCCAAATGAAACATCCACGCTCTATCCGATTAAATAACTTAAACTAACATATTTCTTAACAGTTTGTAAGGTGTAGTGTGAAGATTACTAACAAAAGTAACATGTTGGTTTTCTTTATTGAGTTGGGCCAGTTCACGTGTCTAGGGAAACGGTAAGAGTTATTGAATAAAAGGAATATGTCCAAGAGTCAATCAAAGAATAATGAATATGGGGCACGCTTCAAATAGATCAAAAAGGGAAGAATAATCGTTGGATTTCGAAGAGGGAAAATTTCTTCCCTCAAAGGTTGGGCCCGCCAGCCAGCCAGACAGGAGACAGCTCAAAGCGGATTTATTGTGTCCCCACGTGTGGTTAGACACACGTGTAACTTTGCACGTTTCGAGAATTCGAAGTAATATGGTTTATTATTATTATTTTATTATTATGATTGTAGCTCTTATAACATTGTTACCTAATATTTACAATATTATAATCAATTTAACTGTCTCTTTGCTTATTCTTGCACTTTCGGGCTGTATTTAATTGGTTTGATGGGATTCGAACCCGAGACCTTAGGGGTTGGAGTTTTTGACTTGAGAGACAAGGAATCTCTCTACGTAAGTTTTTATGAGGCACGCCTTCCTTGCTCCAACAACACAACACTTCGTTTTTAGCCAAAAGATTTCCTACTCCCGTAGGAGTATAGCATCCATTTACTTCCTCATGTATAAATTATGCTAGAAATTCCTTTTAAATCTCAAATTTTAGTGATATAATATCTACCACCCATAAGCTGATCTCGGTACTTGTTTTTAAATTAACTCTCTATATACTAGAAAAAAATAAGAAATTTTTTTATATAAGGTTGCAACCTTAAAATTTAAAATTAAAGGTGCATATCAAAAATACATTATAAAAGGCTGGTAGGATGTTGGAATACCCTCTAATCGATCATCTCGACATCGAGATGTATGAATATGAAAAGAAAAAAGGATTTCGAGTCCACCAAATAGTTATCTTGCATCCAAACCGTCAATTTTATTGATTTTCATGTGTTTATAGATCTACTTAATTTGAATCATTTTTAAAATTCAAAATTTTATATTTAGAGATGAAAATAGATTCTCAAGCAAACCTAAGAATTTTTTATATCAAAATTACATTTATAATAAAATGTAGAGGTGAACCTTAATTGGATCGTTTAAGGTTACAACCTTATGCAAACGACACCCAAAATGTAATGTCTCAAGATTGAAGAGATACTCATCCAATTTTTCAGAACTAGGTCCAAGCATCACAAAACTCGAAATTCAGTATATTTAAAAATAATCATATAGTATTTATTACGTGGTTCCTAAAATTTTAGACTAAAATAATCTTTTAAAGAGGGAGTAGAGGCGTAGTATGCTCCTGCATAAGCATAGTATATATGTTATTGTTTTTATTTAAATAATAGAAGTTGTGGTCAAGAGGGCCCATTTTTAAATATGAGCGTGACAAATGCCTTCATTTTGATAATGTTTCTAAACGAACTAAATAATTGGTGGTGGATGAGATGTAGGGTTTGAGGTGGGGCCGCATATTTTTTGTGGGCTCACCAATGGTTTATTTAGTGTTTAGAAAATTGTGGAGTCGGGTTTTCGACTCCCATTAGTGATCGTGTGATTCATGGTCTTATTTTTGGGAAATCAAATTCTATAAGCTATGTTTGGTTCCCTAGAAATGGGTCATCTCCTAGAATTGGCATCTCCTTGAATATGGCTATGTGGAAGAACCCAATTCTTTAAGGCTGTTTACGGTGATGTGAGACTTGTCTTTGGTCTCGGGTTGATGAGGCTTTATCCCCATTCAGGTTTTGATCCGGTGGCTCTGGACGAGAGAAACTGCTTATAAGTCATGTGTGGTCTCGAGCCCAAAAACTAGGACCGAGTGCTTTGATGCTATAACTCAAATCGCTTATGGTGGCTACACATCTACTAGGCAGCAGCAAAAAGACCTCTTTACTACTAAAATTTTCTTATAAAAAAATAACATAAAGTAATTGACTTGGCTTGCTTTTTGGATAGCATCTGGTATGAATGTCCACTTTTTGAATTGCCAGAAAGATCGGTCTCCAAGAAATTATACAATGTATTTGTATATGATATTCTATAATAATATAATATTATATTATAATTATAATAAACTAGTATATTATATATTACTATATCACATATATGTTCTAATATTACATATAATTTTATTATATATTAAATATATATTGGTTGTTGCATATAATTATTATATATAACTAATGTTAATTGCATATATAAAAATTATGTTATAATATTAAAGTTATATATGTTATAATATTATATAATGTATTTATACATTATTATATATTATAATAATAATAATAATAATAATACTAATAATAATAATAATAATAATAATAATAATACTATGTTATAATAGAATATCATATAGTCTAATATTATATACTAATATAAAATTATATTATAATGTTGTGTTGTATACGTTATAATATTACGCCATGTTAAATATATTATTATATATTGCAAATAACAATGTAATGACAATATATTATAATTTAATAATTTGATTATTATGTATAATTTAATTATAAATTGTAGATTTTAACCGATTTTGGCCTATTCGACCGACAAATTTCAATTGATTCGCCTAAACCAAACAAAATTGAGCAGCTCTTTTAAATATATTTTTAAAATATTATTGATTTTTTTTTTTCTATTTTAAAATTCAGTCACACCGCTTTGACCAGCATTTGGACCGGTTTTGACTACTCACCGGCTCGAAGACCGTTCCGATCCTAATGACATTAGTGCTCTAGTTTCCCATGAAAAGAAAGTTATGATTCTTTTGTTTTTTTATCTTTGAGAAAGTATATAACAATATATTTGACCATAAAAAGCTTATGATCTTAAGCACATTATCTCCTATTAGAGGGAGATCCGAGGGCAAGAGAGATCCATCTCCTATCAGGGGGGAAGAGACTCAAAGAGAGATCCATCGAAACCCTAGATGACCCAAGCGATGGGTCCAAGTCCGATTCTCTCTCAGCATGGTCTATCCATTGATAAGGTCATTGTGATCAACAATTACGAAAATGGATTTCTAGAGTTAAATAGCATTACATTTACCTTTTCTCTTTGTTCATTTATATATTTTCTCGTTGTTCTTTTATATAGATGGGGTTTTGGTGCTTCAACATACGATTCGAGTGTCATCTCATTCTAGCAGCCATCTTAGAGATGGATTTCAAATATAACATTTAACAGGTTGAGAATCTTAAACAAATCTAAAAAATAAAATTTAAATTGAAAAATAGGAAATTCAGAGCTTAAATTATCTAACAAAATCATTAGAGAGCTCAAAAATCTATTTATCATTTCTGAGTTTACTTTTTAGTTTCATTTTATAAAGGGTGAAGTTTGTAAAAGGCATCTTCCTAAAAATAAGGTGAAGCTCTTTCATTTTATAACGGGTGACGTTTGAGCCATCGATCCTCTAAAATTTGTTTAGAGGTGTAGTTCGAGTGTATGAAACCTTCTTTATGATGATTTTAAAATCTATTTTTATCTCTGTTATGAAATTTAAGATTTAAAAATTAGTATAGATCAAACAAGTCGATAAATATCTTGAAAATAGATGGTTCAAGTTACTTATGCACTAATTTTAGGATTTGGAGTTCTTAATTTTCTTCATATCGATACATCTCGAGGTCAAGATGATTGATTGAAGCATTCTCCAAAGTCGGAACACTCTTGTGTAGATAATTTTTTAGGTGCACCTTACTTCAAACTATTTTCCTTAATTTGGGGCCTATAAGTAGTTGTTGAGGTGAAATATTCAAATTAGTTCCCGTTCTGGTCCTTGCAACGTAACCAATGTCGGATTGCTCGCTGTGCATCTACTCCATTCTCAAAACACATATTTGGAAAGAGTTTTCAGTTTAAAATAGTAGGAGCTACTTGAAAATTAACTATTTTTAAAAGGAAAATTTGAATGTTGAATTATGTAACACTTAGATTTAACTCCTCGAAAATTGGAAGGTATCTCTGTTCAATCTTGATGCATTAGTTTTTTTTTTAATACATAGAGAGTTTATTTATTTTTTCATTTTTATTTTTTTTATTTTTTATTTTTTACTAAGATTAGCCTATGGGGTTAGAGATTACATCCCAAAATAGTACATAGATAGTATATCGGTATGGCACACATTGTGCCTAACCATTACACATGTTAATGACGCCCGACCGACACAATTGTACAAGACATGTTACCGGTACCTATTAAAGCCTGTTTGACACACTTTGGTGTCGAACTGACTTCACTGTATGTGTCAAATCGGCTTCATTGTGGGCAAGTTGTTCTAACACACATTGTATCAGATCATCTTTATTATTATAATGAAGCTAGTCCAGCATAAATTTGTGCTTGATCAGCACGAACAAAAAACAAAAAAAAAATATATCTGGTGAGAGGTATTTTTGCCCAAAAAAACAATTAACTTTTTAGGATTTTTACAATGTCATAAATGTATTTGTCATATTTTACATAAAAGTACATATATATGCTAGTATTACACAAGCATAAATTGTTTCATTACATGGCATAGATGATGTAAGGTAGGAGTGATTTTCTCATACTTCTCCCACTCTGCCCCTCTTAAACTTTATTCTCTCTCTACCCCTAAAGATTCATACTGTTCCCTTCATCATCAGCTTCTTTTCGTTTCTCCTCTTCTAAGTTATATTCTTCTCACATTCACTAACCTCATTGATCTGTTTCCTTCCAACTCTTACATCCAATTTCTCTATATTCCATCGTACCGTCATTTGTGTTATCTAGAGAACATGGGATAATGTTTTGTCGATGTTTTTTCTCTATCTTCAAATTGAAATTTGAAGATAGTAAACAGATTTGAAAAGGCAATAAACATGTTAATATAATTTAAATATTTTTCTACAAATCTGAATCGCATGAAATTTTAGGATTTCTTATATCTCTAAAAAAAAGATAAAAGAATTTAAATTACCATAATTTCACTAATATATATTTTACATTTGTAAATATAGGTTAGATGAACTTGCCAAACTTTTTGCATGCCTTTGACTATTGATTTGGAATCACATGTTTTTAATATGATAAACTTTAGAATAACATATTTCTATTGTGATAAGTTTTTACTTTTTGTCTTTTGTTGTGTATGCTATACTTTTCAAGTATCTCTATATAGCTTTCATCAAAATTGTGAGGTTCAAATTAAAAAATTGGGAAAAACTTTATTAGTAAACTAGAAAGCTTTCGTGATTACATTAGATATATTGGACATGTTAAGGTATTGAAGGAGACTAAAGAGGTATATTAATTTTTAGTGATTTTTTATGAGAATTGTATTTTGTTTATTTTATGTTATTTATATTTTGATTGTATTGTATTATTTATAAACTCCATTTATATTTTGATTGTATTCTATTATTTATAAACTCCATTTATATTTTGATTGTATTGTATTATTTATAAACTCCATATAGTCTTGTAATGGAGATCGATTTCGTGAAAGATAGAATTCAGGGAATTTTTTGAGACGAGGAAATTTTTTCTCTTATCTTCAAAAGAGATAAGAAATAGATTTGAAAACGCAATAGTCATCTATTAGATTTATCTCTCTACAAGTTTTAGAGACTGAGGACCATTTCTACTGGGATCCGATTGAAACTAGGAAGTAAGTGAATTTTAGTGGGTTTCTTTTTTTATAAAAAAAAGAAAAAGAATCAAAGACTTAATATTAGGAATACAGTTTCTGTCACTAAGTTTTGAAGAAGATAAAATGACTTGTTTTTGTTGGTGGGCAAACAATCTCTTTCTAGAATCTAGACATCCATCATAAAAGATAATTTTTTTTTAAAAGAATTATTTGGATTCTCGTCGTCCATCAAAAAGGATAATAGATTTCAATAGCATTGTTTACACAGTTTTCTTTTTTTGTTAATTCAACAAGAGAGCTACCTAATCTCAAAACCATGGAGACCAGAGAGAAACAGAGAAACACTAGCAAGCTCAAGTAAACTAGCAAACTGAAAAGGTCCTTGAACAAAACATTGATACCTTAATTGCCCCTTTTTGGTGCTGATTAGTGTATGCAATTTGGGCGGTCCAACTCCGAACCAGGCGGTTAAAGGCATTAGCCCATCTGGTTTTGGTGATCTGACCAGATATTAAAAAAAAAAAAAAAATTATCCCTATATGTTTCCTAGAGAGACTTCCCATTCCCCACCCCTCCCTATATGGAGGGAGATATTAGTTGTGAAATCCAAATTTTCTAGTTTCTTAGAGACGGAAAGCCGGATGGGTGGGTACATGTAGAGAGATATCAGTTGTAAAATTCAAATTTTCTAGTTTCTAAGAGATGGAATAGTTTCTTAGAAACAGAAAGAGAGAGTGGGGGTGGACCATTCCTTGATTCCTCGCTTTCTTTCCTTCAACTTTAATAATCAAATCTCTCCACTTTGTATATATTTTATATGATACATAAATACATTTTGTTTGTAAAAATCTATGACTTTTTTACTTAAAGAGCAAAGGTGAAAAAACAATATCTCAACTTCTTCTCTTTGCCTATCCCTGTCTCTCATTTTTCAGGTACAGCCGAGTGAACGTGAAGAAAGAATATTTAAACTTCTTCTCTCTATACATCCTTATCTCTCATTTCTTAGGTACAGTCGAGTCAACTCAGGAAACAAAGATTTTCATGGCTGATTTTATTGTGAAAGAGCAGCTGATTTCATTGTGAAAGACCGGCTGATTTCATTTTATTGTGAAAGAGCCAAACTGATTGATTTCATTGTGAAAGAGCCAAAGAAACTGCTAAACTGCTTACCATGTGATAGAAATTGATCGGAAATTGTTGGTGAAGCACGCTACCACCCTCTCAATGGCAAAGAGAGTAATCTTTTGCTTCTGGTGTTCAAGAATCTAATCATTCCAATCAAACCATCGCAATGTAAGAACATGCAGAAATTGACCGAATTCAACAGCGTGATAACCAACGCAGCTCCTTGCCGGTATCCGAGCAAATCCCACTCACTTGGTTCACTTGATAAAGATCATTTTCGCGCGACAGCTCATTCTTGGTCTTCTTAATTACGATCTCCTTAACTCTTGGTCTTCTTGATTACGATATTCTTAAGTCAAATGATTCTCCATAGGCCATGCCTTATATATCAATATGAAGGCATTTCATTACTAATGCCTAGCCCTCAATATGAAGGCATTTCATTACTAATGCCCGGCCCTCTTACTAAAAGTTTGACTTATGTGATCTAGCCGGTGCATGTAATTTTTTTTTTTTTTTTTATGTTTTTTTCCTTTTTTTAGCTTAAATCACTCACAAGTAGTCCATTATAATAAATTAATTTGAAAGAAATAAAGAAAACAAATCTAAGATCTAAAACTTGATGTTACTAAAACATCTCTTTTATTAACTAAAGAAAACAACAACAATATGCTTAGAAATAACAAAACACATAATAAATAAGTATGACAAGAAACAAGAAAATGAGTGCTGGATATTACCTCAACCGGGCTTAATACACCCCACACCGAGTTACCATCTTCAACAGCGGGGGATCCATGGTTAACCTCAATATTTAAGATCGACTGAGTCACTATCTTTAATGGCGGGGGATCAATGGTCAACTTTAATCTCCAAGATCGAAAAACATATGGGCTAAACCTCTAATGGAACAATAGCTCTTTGCAAGGCTCAAATCCCAATCTATAGTTTACCCATTGATAACCTAGATGAGAGAGAGAACTTCTAAATACTAAACCCTTAACCTTTAGGCGATGAGAGATCTAATTTCTGCCCCTCAAATTTCTTATGGGAGAGAGAGAACGTCTTCTATATGGGGCGTGCCCCTCTAATTTCTCATGAGAGAGAGAAATGAGAGAGATTAGATGTATTGAGAATGGGTAGAGCGCACCCCATTATATAGTGCTTCATTGATGTTAGGGTTTCTATATAGTTTGCATCTTTAGTGAGATTAAATTTACATAATTGATTTTGGTGATTTGTGGGGTAAGAGATATGAGCTTTCCATTCTATAAATTAGTCATTAAGAATATCTAGAAGGTATTAGAACTTTTATTCTCCATTTCTTCAACCAATTTCTCATCAATTAAATTAAATATGAAAGTATCAATTATAATATTGTGTTTTCTTCCGTTTCCTAAACCAAATTTTCATCAAGTAAATTAAATATGAAAATATCAATTATAATATTGTGTTTCCTATACTTTTGCACAAGCCCCTTTATACCTTCGTTATTTTGATTTCAAAAGCTCTATAAAATCAAACCTACCAGTACACATTGTTTCTTAAGCCTTAAGCCATATGACGTGTTCTCACAAAAGGAAGGTCCATGAGGTGGGGTGTGCCACCCTATGGTAGACTTCCATGAGCCCCACTAAATTGCCATGGTGGGGCCCATGTGCATCAATGGGCCCCATGCAACTAAAATATATTTCCAAATTAATTTTACGATTTTAAAAAATTTATAATTTTTATTTGAATAATTAAAACAATGTAAAATTAATATATTTGTTTTTATAAATCCAAATTTCATGAATAAAATATCAAGAGATTCATAAAAATTCAAAAAAAATTATAAAAATCAACTGACACTAAAACAAACGTAGTTAAATACTTTTGATGAGAATTAGATCCATATGATCTAGGAATAATTTAATTATGGAGCACTCCATCTTGTATTATGAACCACAATCTACTTTTGTTTTCTCAAACTGACTCAGCGCTTCCTATGACCACCAATCTATTGTAGGGGCTCATGATTGGGTCACTAAAGTCAACAAATAGCAAAAAAGACGTAATGATAGTATGTGGATTTTAAGTTTTCTATAGAGATGAACCAATGTCACTTAGACCTGATGCAAACACAACTCTATGGTGCATAGGGGTAATATCTCGCACATGCTTCATCCTAAAATGTGGTTCGTTTTCCTGATACGGCTACCATATTTGCAATGTCGTGTGATGGTATGTGGATGAAGCTTCGGCATCCTTTTTTGAAGGCTATTATCTTACAAAGGGTTATAAAATCCCTCGTCTCACTCATCCGTGTATAATCTAACCTGAACCCATTATAACTCTTGTCGGTTTAATCTCTATGCCTAAGTAATATGAGTTTTCCCAAGCTACTCGCATAGCATGTCAAGCTCACTCCGGTATTAGCAAACATCTTTTGCTTTGTATGGTCCACACGTAACCACACTCCCACTGCATGTCAAGCTCAGTCCGGTATTAGCAAACATCATTTGCTTTGTATGGTCCACAAGACCATACTCCCACTGAGTTCACGTTCCATTACATAAAATGCTTATGTAACTTCTTATAAGGCCTTTAATGGCCACATAAACCCAACAAACACTCTACATATTATGTTTCTTCCATGTTTCTTTTATTAAGAAAATGAAGAGGATTGTTCGTTGATTATTTTTCTGTACAAAATATTGCCACTAGACTGAATGCGGCAGATCCGCTGAGGCTTAGAATTTCACCGAATTACTTTGTGTTCTTGTTTGAGGTTTTCCAAGCATCCAGGGATGGCCTCAACTTAGCCATACATGGCACTTCTCGTTATTGAGGAATAGAAATGGTATCAATTAGAAGGATATTCACCCCATTTTGCAGGTCAACTCTTAGTTTGCCATGGCTATTAAATCAAGGGTAAGTTTTCTATGCTTCTTTTACAACATAAAAGTTCTATCCTCTCTCTTATCCAACCGTTTATTTTGAATGGAGGCCTAAGATTGTCCCAATCACAATGTCACGTCTCTACACTATTTTATTTTCAAATTTTTTTTCTATAAACTATTTTGACACCAAATTTTGGACATCCATTCCTCTATTAAACTCTCACTAGCAAAAAAATATAAAAAAAATATTTTCAATAAAATAAAATGATCAAAATACCCCTGAAAATTTAAGGGGTATTTCGGTCATTATATTTTATTGAAAAATTATTTTTAATATTTTTTCTAGGTGTGCCCCATTGAGAAGATGATACATACCAAATTTTATATTCATACAATTTGTATAAAAAAAACTAAAAATAAAATACTTTGAGACGTTGGATCTATGATCAAACGGTTAGTAACTCTCTTGATCAAAATTGGACGGCTGGATGGTAGGGGGAGGATAAAACTTCTATGCTATAGGGAAAGCATAGAAACATTTCCCATTAATATAAATTGATTTAAGGAAAAGGTTTCTATACATCCCCTACAACATAGAAGTTTTATACTTCCCTACGCTTCATCCATCGAATTTGATCAAGAGAGCCGCTCACCGTTTACCCTATATTAATGACATGGCTATTAAATCAATTTATATTAATTAAAATCATAACCGGTCCCTGTACTCTTCTTTCTTTGGATGCTGCAGCAAGAGGGTTCCGTGTGATCTATGAAGTGTTTTTTTGAGTTGCGTTCTAGTTTCTTGGTTTGAATGATGCAAGAAAGGCTGTCTTTTTTCTTTTTTTTCAAAATTTCAAGTACAGTATAAAGATAATGCTAATTGAATCCTGTTTGCTATGATCCGGACTTGACTTAAGAGAGAGTGTGACTGACATGGATTGACTTAAGAGAGAGAGTATTGCTATGACCCGGATTTGACTTAAGAGATACCGTGCTTTAGCTTTAAGAGGTCGAGAGCCTTAGAGGCCGCAATTTCTTACATCACATGAAAACTTATTTTCCATTTCGACTCAATGATGGAAAAGTATGAAATTACCCTTTTTATTTTATTTTTTTTTATTTTTTATTTTTAATGTAATTTTAAAATTACCTATAAAAAATACATAATATTAGTTGTATTAATAACTCCAGTTGCTTGATTGTTTCCTTCATCCCATCCTATAACTCAACGGGGAGCAGCCAACTCTTGGATGCCCTCCCAAGGGAGGAATCTTCAACCTTGAAAAAATAATTCGGGGGGTCGTTATCTCCACTGATTTACCCAAAATATATTTTTTTTTGAAAAAATAATACCTACAATAATACCTTCCTAATTTCTATACAATCTTGAAAAAATAATTCCCTCCCAATTTCTATACAATCTTCAGGCACTATTTTCTCTAGCTCATACAGAATGTAATTTGGGGTTTCTTATACAATCTTGAGGCATTTTTTTTTCAAGCTCTAACAGCGAACTCTGTTTTTCATTTCACTAAACACCCAATTACATCAGGGCTTCCCCAAGTAGCTGGTATCTTATGGTAACTAAATAGGTGGCCATACCATACACTTTTTGTTCATACTGTTTATTGCAGTCTTTCAAAGCCCGGATTGGTTGGAGAGTTCGTTCACCGATAGATAAATTTGTGTATTGGCGATACGAATCAGTTCGAATTAGCAAAATATTAAAAATAAAGTTGAAATATTAAAATGGGTTTATCAAGTGGGGATATATAGGGACCTAAAAAACTAGATAAGCTTAAAAAATAATGAAGTGGTTTTAGTGGAACCGGATCAGGACGCGTACTATCATGGAACTGCTTCAGTCTCAACCGATTCCTACCCAAATTTAGTTCAAACATTGGTGGGTTTATAACACTAGGTTTCTATGCTTCCCATATAGCATAGAGGATATATGCTTCCCCTCCCATCCAACCGTCCAATTTTGCTCAAGCGAGTCAATCACCGTTTGATATAGATCTGACGCCTTAGAGTATTTTATTTTTAGTTTTCTCTACAAATTGTATGATTATGAAATTCGGTATGTGCTATCTTCTCATTGGGGGTGCACCTAAAAATAATAATTATAAAGAGTTTTTTATAAAATATGAAACTTTCAAGAGTATTTTGGTTATTTTATTTTATTTAGATTATATAAAATAATTATAAAGAGTTTTTTTATAAAATATGAAACTTTCAAGAGTATTTTGGTTATTTTACTTTATGTAGATTATATATATATAATATATATATATATATAAATATATATTGTACAAATGTGAGTTTAAGAGAGGATTAGACGCCCAAAATTTGATCTCAAAGTATTTTCTAAAAAAAATTAAATAAAATAATGTAGAGGCGTGACATTTTGATTGGGGCCATCTTAACCATCCATTCAGAAGAGACGGATGTTTAAAAAAAAGTATATAAATTTTATGCTCTAGGGGAATCATAGAAAGCTTGTCCGAAAACACCAAACTCGCACTCTTTCTCTTAAATCGATAAGCTTGGCACGGCCATTGCAAGAGTGAATCACAAATGGAGAAATTAATCTAATTTTTTATAATAAATAGAAAAAAAACCTAGAGTCAACCAATGCTAATAATATATGGCACGTATGCGCCATGGTTGCTTTTAACTTGGAATGTTCCATCAAAAGCTGTGGGAGCCAAGTTGTTCCATTTTTATACTTTCAAATTTCTAGTAATTGCTAGGAAAATGTAAAATTGCAATTGAGTTATAAATTATTATATCAATCTCTAATAGAAATATCTCCAAAATTTAATCTAATTTATTATTTTTTACATAAATTGTAGGTTAGGATTTAAACGTCAAATAGTTGTCCGGCATTTCAAACATTGGACATCAAATTCACCTAATTTAAACGGATGCCCCATGTCCGGGTGTTTGCATTGCCGGAGAGGGGGACAACTTATGAAAAAAAAAATTGTTGTGGGAGGGGGTGTGCTTGTAATTTTGAGTAAATGAGTGCCCATTTGGTAATAGACCCTCTTAATAGTGTTCGGACATAATTTGCTCTCAAAGTTAATGTTTAAATTAACTTTGATGTAGCATTAATCATTTGAGCTTCTCTTAGGACATGGACGTAATTAATTTTAGCATGAATAGACTATCTTATCTAAAAAACTCGATAATATTATTTTATTAGATATATGGTACTTTTGTTTTATGTATATTATTAATTTAATATTTAGATTTTTTTGTGATTTCTATTTTTTTAGCTACTTTTGACCTAAAATAGTAAATTAATTTTTAGAAAAAGTGGAAAACAATAAATAAGTAGACAAGAACCCTATATTTACAAGCACATATAGTAATAGAGATTATAAAAATACAAAATAAAAAAAAATTTAGTAAGAGAGATCCTCTTCATTTTTATATGAAATGGATGCAGTGGTCTAAAAATACTATTCTCAATATTTATATATTGTTTATGAAATAATCAAAATCTAAAATGCAATGCTCCAATCTCTTTAGAAACATAAGAAACTTGATCTTTTAGAACTTTTTAAAGCCAAAATGGCCGATTCTCCTATCTGGATTGTAAAAGTAACCAACTCCATAAATTTTGTATAATTTTGGCTTTGATGGAATTCAAAGTGAGGCATTTCCCTTCAAAGGTTATTCTAGTACGTTCCATCCAAACTTTCCAAATAAAGCAGCACGAATATCATACATCCAACCTTTGGTAACCCAATTAACTCGGTGTGGTTCACGATATCAGTGTGTCTCATAGGCAAGCTGAGCATAAACCCGATCTTTTGCAACACCTACATCTATAATTTAAAAGTAAAAAACAATGCAAGAACAAGTGATCACATGTTTCTTCCTTAGTCTGGCAAAAAGCATCCATTCACCACAACTCTCCTTCTCTTTCCAAATTATCAAGAGTTCAAAGTTTTACCTTAAAATATGACCAAAGAAAGCATGAACCTTGTGAGGAATACACAACCTAAATGGAACATTGTCAATAAATGTCGTTTGAGATCAGCTCTCCTTTTTTATGGATTTGTTAGGGAAGAAATTCTATTTTGGACTTCATGTATGTCAATAACACATCTTCAAGCACCTTATTTCATATCTAACTAGGCTAGTCGGCCTAGCCATGCTCGGCCATTAAAAACTTGTGACTGGGCCGCAATTTAAAGTTCGGTAATAGACAAAATTACCACACCTATATTTTTTACCTTTGGGATCATCAGAAGGGACCTTAGGCGCTTATATTTTTTACCTTTGGGATCATGAGAAGGGATCTTAGGCGCTTATATTTTTTACCTTTGGGATCATGATAAGGGATCTCAGGCGCTTATATTTTTTACCTTTGGGATCATGAGAGGGGATCTCAAAGAGAGAGAGATCTTTTCGTATAGAGTTTTGGATTAATATTTTCCACTTCTAGAAAGAGAAAGTATCTCAATTGCTTTCAAGGTTCTCTTTCCAGTTTTGATTGATTGTATTGTTCGGTCGGGAGAGCATGTTTCAAAAGAAAGATTGGTGTGATATTTACCAATGTTTAAAAAGAGGTATATCTCTTACAACCCAAAGTTATAATCTTCATAAATACGATAGATTTCTTCTTGCTGAGGTCATGAGCATAGCCTACAAGGTGAACAACATAAATATGTGTTTTTGGTTTTACTTTATTTTTTATA
This sequence comes from Amborella trichopoda, assembly GCF_054954075.1. Classification (NCBI taxonomy): domain Eukaryota; kingdom Viridiplantae; phylum Streptophyta; class Magnoliopsida; order Amborellales; family Amborellaceae; genus Amborella; species Amborella trichopoda. The sequence continues at coordinate 4,790,178 of NC_142346.1, read as the reverse complement.
CATAATTTGTGAGTGTATTTATCTATTTCACGTAGTCAACAATGTAGACAATCTTGGGTTGGATCGCAATGTTTGGGGTTCTTCGTTCCACAGGTGAGGAGTTCACAAGGACCCTACAAATGGTATTATAGCACAAGGTGAGTATAAGGCTAAGGTTTGAATTTCCGGTAAAGAAAAATTGAATGGTAAAGTTAGATGGACACATTATTTGACATTGAAAAATTTGGAGGCAAAGTGCTTCTAAAGATTTAACAACGGGATAAGAGAAAACAAACCAAGAAATCTATTCAATAAATGTTAAAAAGGGGAATATGATAATTTTGCTATTAAGGTGGAGATTGTTAGGTTTGGTGATAGTCAAATCACCACTCATATATTTTCAAAAGATTGAAGGTATTATGATCTTTAATAAAATGGAAAAACTGGTGTTTCTTGAAAAACAAGCACGGGACCGTAGTGATCTTTGTATAAAGATGTCAAGGAAGCTATAACACCTATCCATTTTGGGTAACCCGTCACCCCTTTGGGGTTCTAAGAAGGCATCTTTGGGTCTCCAAGAGAGAAACATGGTTTTCTCTGAGAGTTTTTGCTTGATAGCTTCTATGTCCAGAGAAAGAAAGCCAATTAGTTACTCTTAAGATCTCTTTTCGTTTAATGGTGTAGTTGTAGAAAAGATGAAGTTGATTGCTTGCTTGACATAGCAGGTTTAGAAGAGATGAAAGACTTTTGCCAATGTCTAGAGAGGTATATCTATTGTGACTTAGGAAGTGTAATCTTCATTGAAGATGATGGATTTCTACTTGCCAAGGTTGTGGAGATAAGTGAATCACATAAATATGTGTGTTATAGAGGTGTGCTTTTGCTTTTGTTTTATTACTTGCCCCTGATTTGTGGTTATATTTACCTACTTCTCAATTAGCCAATTGTGTACATGATCTTAGATAGAATCTTAATGCTTAGGCTTCTGAGTTCTACAAATAAGGGTATACATGAACCCTACACAAGAGGTGGCCCGAGGGCCGGCAGTGACTTGTTGGCCCTTTTTTCCTTGCTTTGTTTCTTTAATTATATTTTGCCTGGACTTGGACAAGGTTGGGCGAGGGCTAGAGCCAGGGCTCATGTCCCTGTAGGGACTAGGCATTGGCACTGGTGTAGGGACTAGGCATTGGCATTGGCATTGGCACTGGTGCAGGGACTAGGCCCAATGCCGGTCCATCGCGGGCCTAGTCCGTTGTTGGCCCAACATCTAAGTGTCAAAAACAAATGTAACCACCAAATTGTACCCAAAACACAAGATCGTCTCGTATACAAGACATTTTTGTTTTCTTGTACGTATCGTCCTGTACTCCCGATTTGCAAATACAATTGAGAGCGCTAGGCTTTTAGATCCGCCTTATATTGAGTTCTACATGAACCAGAGCATCTCTCTCTCTCTCTCTCGCATTTGAAGGATTTGTTGCGGTTTTAAACCTCTCTCATATCATTTGAATCGTGCAGGAAGGATGTTGTTTCAGCTTTAATTGCCCCCTCCCTCCCTCATAAACCATTGAGGGAAGGATGTAGTTGCAGCTGTGGATCAAGAGGTTGTTAAACTATTGCAAGAAGGATGTTGTTGCAGCTCTGGATCAAGAGGTTTTTTTCCGATTTTTTAACAGGTGAACGACGAGCACAACGAGGGACAAAAAGAAGGCCGAGCTAGCAAAAAAGCAAGTGCCGCAACATGTTCGACCTCCTAGCAGTGGTGGAACCCTAGACCTATCTCTGCATCTCACCTCGCTCTCATCTCTCGACTCCTGTGTTTCCATTTCACCTTTTTCGCTCTCTGATGATTCTGAATCACTAAGCTCTTGATCCTTCTCCTCACTTAATGTATCCGTTTTTACAAGTCCTTCATCCTCAACCTTTTTGGACTCTTCTTCTTCACTACGTATTATGATCTGATCCTCTTCAGGTGTTTCTGTTTTAGGAAATATTTGATCTGGTTCTTTTGTTTCAGTTAAAGATGGTTCAGTTACAATAGCGGGGGTTTCTATTTTTGGAAGTTCTTTATGCTCTCTCTCAATAATTGAAGGTACCTCTGGTTTTTCTGCTACTGCAATTTCTTCAACTTCCTTGGAAGCTTCAGGTGTTTCTAGTTTGGGAAGTATCTCTTCTTGTTTCTGTTCAGTTAAAAGCTCCTCTTCACTTTCTATTTCAGGAAGTTCAACGCCTGGTTTCTCTTCAATAGAAGCTTTCTCTGGGATCTCCACATCAGAAACATGCTCATCTTTAGAAGCCTCTGGTGTTTCCATTTCAGGAAGTTGCTCTTCAGGTTGCAATTCAATTGAACCTGCTTCCTGTGTTTTCATTTCTGGAACTTCTTGACAAGGTTCAAGAGCTTCTTTCTCTAGATGCTCTTTTTCTTGAGAAGATTGAGGTGTTTCAACTTTTGGAAGCTTTTCCTCTCTCCTCTCTTCAATAATATGTGCTTCCTGCAATTCCAATTCAGGGCTCACTTGCTCCCTTGCCTCTTCACTTGGAGGCAACTCTTTTGTTCCCTCTCCAGAAATATCTTTATCGACAAAGGGCTCTTTTGGCTCAGTAACCTTCTGATCACATTTCTCTTCAGCCAAAGCTTTTACCTCAAAATATTGAGTTTCGGGTTCCACTTTTACTACAGGAAACTCTTTTTCTCTCTCCTCTTCAAAAGCCCTTGATTCAGAAACTGGTATCTCCAGTTCTGGTTTTGGTTTGAGCAAAGGATCTTCATGTTCTGTTTTTAATTCAGGAAGTTCTTTATCTGCTTCCTTTTCTACTACAACGAACTCCTCTTTCTTCTCTTTAATAGGACTAACCAGAATCTCCAGTTCTTTTGTTTTAAGCAGAGGTTCTTCCTGATGTGGTTTCTTTTCCACTGGAAGAGACACTTCCTCTATCTTCTCTTCAATAGGTCTCTTCACAGTAACAAGAATGCTTGACTCTTGCCTCGGTTCAGTTAGTGGTTCTTTGTGAACTGCTGTCGATTCAGGAAGTTCTTGATCCGGTTCCTTTTCGATTACACGAGTCTCTTCATCTCTCTTCTCTTCAAAAGGAGTCTTTTCAATAACCAGAGTCTCTGGTTCTTGCCAGGGTTTAATCTCATGCTCATCCTCTATTTTCTTATCAGGTTCAATCTTGTCCGGTTTTGGCTTAGGAACTTCCTGATACGGCTCCTTTTCCACAACATGAGGCTCTTTCTCTCTCTTTTCTTCAAAAGGACTCATTTCAGGAACCGGAATCTCCTCTTGTTTGGGTTCAATCACATGTTTAATCTGATCTGGTTTCTTTTCATCTGGCACTTTCTCCATAGATACTTTGATATCAGTGGTTTCATTAACGTCTTCTTCCTCCTTTTCAGGTAAGCCTTCTAAATTTGCATTTTCAGGCTCTTCATCTTCTTTTTCTCTTGCAAATCCAATTGGAACTGATTCCTTTGGGCCTGGTATTATTACCTGAGATACCTTGAGATCAGTGATTTCATTGGCAGGAGCTTCTTGACTGTCTCCTTGTTCTTTCTCCAATTCTTTTACAGGTACTTCATGCTCCTTCGTGCTCACTACTTCAGGCCCTTGAGCTTCTCCTGGTTCCTCTATAGCTCCTTTCGCTGGTACGTCCTCTAATTTTATTGGAACCCCATTCTCTTCAACTACTGATTCGGATTCTTCCATTTTTTCTTCTTCCTCTTCTTCTTCTTCTTCTTCTTCTTTTTCTTCTTCTTCTTCTTCTTCAGCTTTTAATTCCTCTATTTCGAGGCCTGTTATCTCCCCAGGCCTGGTCTTAGGCATGTATACATGAAGGATCCCTTCCTCTTCCTCAAATGTGGCCCTTATACCATTGAGATCAACATTTTCTGGTATCTTGAAAACCTTTCTGAAGCTTCGAGGCTCAGTTTCTGTCTTACACATAGTCCACTTCACCATAATCATCTCTTGAATATTTTTCTTCCCATGTATCGTAATTAGGCTTCCACTATTGTCGATCTCTATGCCTAGTTTATCCTTTCTGAAACCTGTAAATTACGTGGAATGATGAAATATTCAGTAGTAGGAACAGATTGGTGATAGAAAAAATTAGAATAAACCCAATTGAGTTTTAGAGACGATGGTTTTTCATGAAAACTTGATAAGCAACAGTGTGAATTTTTCCAAAACTAGTAAAAAACCAAAGTCAACTTTTCAGAAATTTCTGGGGATTACTACGTTTTACAGAAAAGAAACCAAAACCTTTATCGACATTGACAATGCATTTCTTGGTAAACCACAGTTAGAGAAGGGGATCTTTACATCATCCAGGAGAAATTACATTTTCGAAATAAAGTAAATCCACCATTTGTTAACACGATTAGTTAAATTTTGTTCTTTTACATTTTTATTGATAATCATTTATTGAGAGGTACGTACTTAGTTCTATCCGAGTACATTTGCAGGCATATTTTGTAGCCTCTACCATAAATTCAAACTAATTAAGTAATTACCATTTTAGTGTGACATATAAAATTTCTGTTTATGACACCAAAGTTTGTTATGCTAAATGCTAGTGTTACTCCAAGTTCTACAAATTTGTCAAACAAAAATTTGGTGTGGCACATAAAACTTCACTCTAACTGTTGAGAGGCTCTTGTTTTTAATGGCCAGAAACAGATATATAGGTAAAATTTGAATTTACTGGTACCAAGCTGTTACTATGTTACTCAGAAATACAGTCAACATCATCTTTGTGCTGAATGCTCTATCCTAGTTTTGTGCAGAGATGGTGTTAGTTCTTTTACAGTTTATACACATGCGCAGATACAAAACACAACAGATATCTTAATTTCAGCCGAATTTCATAACTAAAATTTAAGAAAGTGATTCCAAACTACGAAAATATTTCAAATGTAATTAAAAGAAACTGAAAAATTGAATAGACAATTGTTCATACTTCATTTACATACCACGGAGTTTGCCGAGGAGGATAATCGTAGTCTTTGTCTCCATTGTAGTGAAAGAAGGTCCCCTTCCTTTTGTAATTCGAATGTCGCTGCTGTTGCCATCTCTTTCTCTTGTGATCTTCAACCCCAAGTCCACCTCCATCTCTTTGTATTCTCATTCTTTGGCATTTGCATCCATATTTCTCTCTTAGTTCTCACTCTTTGGCCTCCTGAACCTTCCTTTCTCTTAAATTTGGCCAAAGAATATTTGATAAGAGAGTTGGGAGACAAAAACATCTCAAGATGCTCCTTTCTCATTAGAAAGACCCATGATTTGCAAGTTAACTTGTTTCATACTCCTTTCTTTTTCCTTTTTCTTTCCTCTTTCTCTTTAATCTTTTGTTCTTTTAATGCAATCAAGCAACAAAAAAGGGTTGGGAATCGTGCTTCGACTTGTTGGTTAGTTCCCAGTAATGAAACTTTATGTCGCAGTTCAATTTCGATTCCTGCCGCAGAATTACTAGACGAAAAGAATCAATGGCATAATTTGCAATTCGGATAATTATATTAATTTTCTTTTAAAAATATTATAAAAATATATATTTTGACTTGGAAGAGCAGTAACTCTCTGTTTCTGTTTCAATTACAATTTTTTTAGCTTTATAATATTATGTAGTCAAAAAATGGGGAGGGAAGTTCTGGCATGAATTTGAAATTTACATAAATGGGTAAAAGCGTCATCACATTTCACTTTTCAAGTTTCTATTTATTACAAAAGCATGTCCAAATGCGCCAGCCATAGGGCAAAAGTGCAAAACCACAGACCGTCAACCGATATTTGCAGCATTACTGGGACCTGAAGCAAGGAATAAAACAACGCACATGTGAATTAAGTCCCACCAATAAAGCCAAGTAACAAACTTACCCTTAACTTTACTGAAATGACAAGGACAATGAAATTCTACGTCAGCTACCGTGCAAGGTATTGAGGGCGGGAATAGGCAGGGTCGCACGGCCCGGTTGGCCCAGTGCTAGAAAACTAGGCTGAGCGGGGGGAGGGGGAGGGTCGAGAAGATCAGATCGGGCTGAGCCTGTCCTCAGGGGAATAAAGCCGAGTTAGGACTAGGGTTGAGCTGAGCTCAGGTTAGGCCCATTGCCAGCTTAGAATCGGGTTAGCAATCGCCCTCATGTGGAACTATAGGTAAACTAGAAAAAAATAGAACTAGAGGATTTGGGGGACGAGGACTCGGATTGTCTAACCTTATCGGCAATTTTGAGAATTGCAACTCAAGCTCAGCTTGCACATTATGGTTGTGCAAAAAAATTAAGATTTCAAATTCCATAATGTGCAAAAAAATTAAGATTTCAAATTCTAAAAATAGTGTACATTGCAACAAATCATTTAGACCATCCACTTCACTCTAAATAAGTGTTTATAGATTCGCAAGATCTGAACCATTTTTTGAGTTTCAAATTTTTATCGTTGGTGTTGAAAATTAATTTTATAGCCATCATGAAGATTTCCGATGTCGAAAGTACTTTTCGGATGAGGATTTAAAATGAGGCTTTATTTTATTTTCATAAAGCCTAGGCCCTATTGAAACTTCATCCAAAGTAGTGTAGAATGATAAACATTAAAGGGGAAAATAATAAAAAAGTTAAAATTATAAAAATTAGTTTAGATTTCCAGTTCAATGTTTACAACAAAATAAGAAAATACTTAAAAAAATATAAGCGAATTTCAATTGGACTTGGCAATGGTCTAGACACGCCTCAAAGCAAAAGATCCCGATCTTTTTTAAATATACCATCAAAGGAATAATATACAACGAGACTATTTACTTTTAGTACAAAGATATTACAATTACTTATAACCATCAAATGTGAAATGTGATAGCTTGGGTGTGTCATAAAGTTGAAAACATTCCTTTTGAATTTTGAGTTTGTTGAATGAGATAAATGTAGCTACCCAATTTTACATCCATTGGTTATGAATAATTGTGACTGTCTTGTACCAAAGATAAATAGACTTATTATATACTTTCTTAATATAAAATTCATACTCATTGTAGTGTTTCGATCCTTTTTTATTTAACTTTTTTTTTTTTTGGTTTTTTTGAAGGTCTACACATCTCAACTGATTTACTCACTCAGGTTAGAGTTGAGTTGTTGGGCCGAGACAAATCATAAAACATTGACCAGGAAGTTATTTGGGGCACCTGAAAAGCTATCCCAGTGTTATACTGCTTGGGTGAGTCGACTTGGACTCGCCCAAGTAACTTGGGATCGCCCCGAATAAGGTGTCCAACTTAAGGATCTTCAAAATATGTTTTATAACAAATCTAAAAAAAAAAAAAAAATTTACTGGTAATATATATTTTTATGTTTTTTGTCATTTTGATATTAATTGAAAAGTGTTGGATTATTTTTAAAATATCTTCAATCACAAACTGATTTTTCACTATTTTTTTTTTACTTCATTTAGATGTGTTTTGTTTAATTAGATATTAAACATATTTTTTTTTTTTTGGTATTTTTTTAACACTTTATTGTTGCTACGTTGGAGTTACTTGGATACATGCCAAGTACTTTGTTCGGGCCTGGGCCGAGCACCTGCCCCGAGTCGCTCTTTCCAACACTCAGCTATCCAATGTCGAGCCAAGAAAAAACCAAGTAATCGTATTTGTAAGCATTTTCCAAATTCAGCATAAATGAAGGGCACTTCTCAAAGTAACGATCTTCATTTCCATCATCTTGATAGATATTCTTAACCATTAGTGGCATTATCATAAAAAATGGAAGATAAATTATGTGCGAAAGAACTGCGTTATTACCACAAAGTCCATAATATGTATGGACATATTATGCTGAGCCCATACTTTCTTGAGGTTTTTTATTTGCATTTTACGCCTTAAAATACAAAAGAAATGTACTTAGCAATTATAAGTAGACAAAGTTATAGATACATTCAAAATGAACTTTGTAAACATCATCTCTTCCAATACTTTTAGTGTCACACTTTAAATCAAAATATTATTTTTTCCTGTATTTACCTCCAATCAAAATATAAAAAAAAATTGAAAATAAAATGTTATTTTCCTTTCTCACTCTCTCCACCAGTCCTCTTTCTCTATTCCCTCTTTCTACCTGCACTCTCTTTCTCTCTACCCCCTTTCTCTACCCACCCTCTCAACCTTGCGCTCTACCTGTCCTCTCTTTTTCTCTCCTATATTCACCAATCTCTCTCGCTCTATCTCTCCACCTGCCCTCTCTTTCTCTCTCTCATTAGAGAGATTGTGGGGAGAAAGTAGAAAAAATGGGTAGAGAGATTTCTGGAGAACGAGGGGAAAAATAGGCTAAAAGAGAGAGTAAAAACATAGGTTGAGAGAGATTAAGAGAGAGAGATTAAGTTTTCTCTATAAGGTGGTAGAGAGAGAAACGGGTAGAGAGAGAAAGAGAGCAAGGCAGGTAGAGAGAGAAAGGAGGTAGAGATAGAGGGTGGGTAAAGAGAATAAGAGAGGAGAAAGACATTTTAGTCTCAATTTTTTTGACCTTTTGACTGAGGGTAAATACAAGAAAAAACAATATTTTATGTCTAAATTGTGATACAAAAAGTATTGTGGGGAAAAATGTCTACAAAATTCATTTTGAAGGGTATCTCTAATTTTCCCTAAAAACTACAACTTTAAAACCATTTCAAACATATGTTTGGACAGTTTGAAAGATCAATTATTTATCTGCCCAATATACAAAAATAACTGATGTGTTTGGGTGGTCCAAAAGTGTAACTTCTAAACTACCAAATTCAATTTTTTTGTATTTTGGGCAGTTTAAAAATTGAAGTTTCAAACTGCCCAAACACATATTTTAGATGGTTTGAAAATTGCGCTTTCAAACGACACAATTACATTTTTTTTTCTTTTTTATATTTTGATGGTTTGAAAGTCTTAACTTTGAAACCAAAGGTAAAAGGAGAAATAAAAAAGAGAATCCAAACAATAGAACCACAACGTAATATGTTAAAAACTACAGACCTTGTAATATTAATACGTCTTTTTTTCCAATCCACACGTATATTTGTCAAATGGAAACCCTATATAGAGAGCGCTAACATACCCTAATGGCATTGAAGTAATGGCTACTATATATTGGGCATGCCATATTTTACATCCCCCACCTTTTACCCTAGGGAATTTACAGTAATATCTTTAATAAATAGAGGTTTAAAAATGTTCTTACATTTTATGGTCTTTTTCCCTGTTTTCATTTTTCATTTCTTTCCAAAATATTATTGGTTTAAAATTAGTAGTTTCAAATAGTTCGTTGTATGAAATCAAAGAATCACTGCAGACTGTATGTGAGTAATCAAAGCTATCTAGACATATAAACTGATATATGGATTCAAAGCTGTCTGGAACTAATAATTCCGAAACTTATATATGGTGGCGAAAAGTATATATCGCGGTAAAAAGTTCTACCGCCGTGAAATAATACCCCACTGAAAAGCCCTAGTCTACCAGTACAGAGGTCTGTCGTGGTGAAAAAGTCAATTAAGTGTGGTGAAAAGGTTGGCTGCGATCACCATTAATCCTCTAAAGGCTCAGGCTCACAGTGATCTACTGCCAATATGTATTGCATAACGAGGTAAATAGATTTCAATATTTGGTAAAGAGTTTTAGGGCATGTTTGTTTTGGCTAAAAGATATCTTCCAAAAAGAAAAATTTTTCTAATTTTTGTTTTGGAAGTGGAATGTTTTGTTTTGAGATGTTTAAATATGTTCCGCGTATCGTGATTGATAACAAATATATATTAACAACATAAATATTAATATAAAATATAACATAAATATTAAATATAATATAATAAATATATACAATATATAGTATAACAACATACATATTATATATATCTATATAATATTATATTTTTATAATATTATATATGTTATGTCGTAGTAACATTGTATTATATTATATCATATCATATTAATAATACTAATATTATGTACTTATCTTATGCTTATATTATCTAATATTATATAATATAAAATATTATAGTATTTATATAAATTACCATTGATTTATTAATATTATATATTATTGAAAACTAATTAAGATATCAAACATATTATTTAATATATATAAATAAAATATCATATAAATAGAGACAAAAACGTTATGAAAGATTAAGTTCCTACATGTCTTAAGAACTTAAACTTTTATGCTTTAACAAAGAAATAAAAACTTTATTGGAACATATCTTTTAGAAAGAAATAAAAGTTCTTATGTATCAAGAGCAAAACGTTTACCAAATTCAAAATATTTCTTTTAGAAAGAAATCTTTCTAATTTTTTAAAAGTTTTGCGATTGACACGGTTTCCATCTAAAAGTTCAGAAAGTAATCTTCCAACAAAGTTCCTATTTCTTTGTTAAAACATGAAAGATTAAGTTCTGCAGGCTAGAGAAATTCGAACTTAGTCTTTCGTATTGTTTTTGTTGATCACTATTCACTATGCATGATATAAATACATAATATTAGTATTATTAATATGATATAATATAATATTATAGAATATTATGTTATATTATATATTTATTATAATATTATGTTAATATTATATTATAGAGAAAATATCTCATTATCCCCTATTTTTAACTTCCATATCTCATGAGACCCAAAAATTGAAAATATTACTTGTAAGCCAAAGGTCTCCATCTTTTCTATTTTACAACTCCCGAACCACACATTTTTTACCCAAATAAATACTAAAATGACAACCTATTCAAACTCCATCTCTCTCTTTGCTTCTCATTGAGTTTACCAACCAAAGGGTTTAACTTGAGCTCGAACATGAGCATACATTCTTATATGTGAGAGAGAGATGGAGTTTTAGAGAAGGAGAGATGGAGTTTTAGAGAGAGAGAGATAGTCATTTCATAAATTGTTGAAGTCAATAATACACGGTCAACAAGGTTCGAGGGTTGGAAGATAGAAAAAATGGAGTCTTTTTGCTTACAGGTAATATTTTCAATTCTTGGGTGTGATGAGATATAAAAGTTAAAAATAGGAGATAATAGAATATTTTTCTTATATTATATCCATACATCTTGAAGTCAAGATGATCGATTTGAGAATTTTTAAACAACCTCTTTTAGTAAATTTTTGAGGTCCACCTTAATTTCATTGTTTAGGGCCTCACCCTTATATAATTTTTTTTTGGATTTACAACATCAAAATTCAAAGAGTGGGGTCGGTTCATTTCCATCAAAATTTCAACGAAAATTTGGAGGGCAAATAAAAAATCTTACTTATTAGGGGTGGCAAAAGACCTGACCATACCGAGGACCCGATGGGTAGACCTGACCACAGATCAAGATAGGGGTCCGATTTTTGGACTCGACAGGTCAGGTTCGGATCCAAAACCTAGACTCGAACACTATTTGGGTCCGAGTCCAGCTGGACCTGACCTATACCTACAAATTGTTGGAGATTAAATACTTTACTGTAAGTCATATTCATATATGTGTATTAAGGATCGTATACAATAAGAACTTAGGACAAATCATACAACTTGAAATCTAATAGCAGGTGAGATGGTAAAAAAATAAAGAGAAAATAGAAGTCATAATCATAGAGTGGCAATGGACCCTATCAAACCTAAGACCCAATCAATATAGGTATAGGTCTAATTTTTAGACCCGATGGGTCGGCCTGTTGCCACCCCTAAACATTAGTAAGGAGTTTAAAATATTAATATCGTTAACAGTAGTTCAATTTTTTAAGATGGGACATTAGACAGAGTATCTAACTTTTAAGTATAGTTAAAAATACGACAAATTCTTAGGGAGATTTGTCACCTATGAGCCGCTGAGGTGGCACACGGCGACAGTTAAAAAATTAAATGATGACATGTATCGTTAGCAAGATGTACCATTGGGGTATCCATAATATTAAAAGAAAAGTCACTAGGTGTACCCTAGGGCTCTAATTGTATTCGCGGTCCATCTAAAGTTATAACCAATATAAGAAAAGTTAATAGAAGTAGACACATGCCTATATTAATCATACCGTCCAAAGATATAAAATATTCAAAGGAAAACATGTTTTGAAGCACAATAAATAAGATCAGTATTTTGTGATTTTCGATCAATGGGGACCGAAACTTTTCTAGAATGGTATCATTCCCCTGAAATCTCCTATGTATGCCTTTTTACTTTTTAAGCCTATTTAATGTTTTATCACATCTTTTCTCAATCTTTATCTTATAAATCTTCATTTTAATTTTTATCCATTTTGTTTATTTTTTAATATTCTTTAAATCGAATGAATCTAGACTCATTGTGAATCACCGATCCGAGACAGATATCTACCACAAAATTATCCACCATACCATTCCAACTTTTAAAGCAATGCTCAAAGCTAACACAAAGCACTTGACGATTCTCACACCGGACACACATGGGATACATGTAGATAAGTTAAACCCCCCTCTTTCATCTGTTTCCAACACATAAGCTCAAACTCTTACTTTCCTCTGTCTCTATTGGCAAAGATAATCCCACGTTTAAATCCGCAGCTGGGGCTTCCTCTTGTAAAAATGGAGAGAAAAGAGGGATAAAGGCATCAGCACCGTTGCCTTAGGTAATGGGAAGAGGAGGGTGTAGAGCTTACGCAAATCCCCCAATCTATGAACACGAGAACCAAGCTGGAACCAAGTGTTTTCTCATATGAGAATTGTTTCTCTCCTCCTTAGTGGAACTCATTGTGGAAGAAAGACTCTTCAGGTGGTCAAAAATAGCCTCGGTCTTGGCAATAGTTTTGTCGAGCATCATAATGAGGTCATTGACTCTATTCTCACTAAAAGGTGGAGCCCAAAAATTCCCATTGATTTACTACTTTTTAATAAAAAAGGTTGAGGTCACACCCCATGCCTCAGTGGGAGGAGCCAAAAAATCCCCACTAATTTACTACTTTTTAGGAAAAAGGGTTGAGGTCTGGGTTGTTACCCATCTCATACTTCACTTCAATTGCGCGTTGTGGCTTCCATTTCCACTTACAGTTTCAATAACCACTAACTAATTCAAAAATGAGAAGGGGCTTATCTTTCCCCTTGAATTACCCAAAAAAAAAAAACTCTTCCAATGGTCCAAGTCCATGCGCAAGAAGTTCAAGTTGGCTTGCACTTGTTAATATTGAACCCACTTCTGTGAAGGGATCAACCAATTGGTCAAAGTTGTGCAATTAGGTTTCTCCTATAAAGTTTATCAGCAATCCAAGTAGTTGGATAACGCATTTCTCTAGAGTCTTAAAGTCATTTTCCCCGCTCTACATGGCAAGAGAAGCAATCGTGTCTTGCGTTAAAACTTAAAGGTTTGAATATATAAGAGGCATAATTATAGATACCCCCAAACTTATACACTCTAACACCCTAATATTTTTTATACCACATTATTAGTTTCAATACTATTTTTCTTTACAACCACCCACAAGTAAAAAAGTTAATTTTTTTAAACCAAAAATCCTTCTATTCTAATCCACATTTCCATAACATACCCAACATTTGTTAGGCAAACACAAAATGTGCCAAGCCTCCTCTTTAAAAGTTGTGCAAGACTGGCACATTTTATGCTGGAGATAATGGGAAATGTGAAAAAAGAGAGGGCGTTTTGAAAATAAAAAATCAACTTTTGTACTTAAGAGTGGCTGCAAAACAAAATCAATATTAAAGTTAATGATATGATATTAAAAACATTTTGGGGCATGATGCATCTAAAAACAAATTAGAAGTATCTAAAAATTTCCCTAAAAAATATATGTAAAATATTTTCCTTTTTAAATCCCTTGATTATTATTATTATATGATTGTTGATAAAATAATTAAATTTACTATTTTAGCAATGAAATAGACAACATGAAAAGATTATATCTTCGTGCTAGAGCAAAATGAACAGTTACACCCTCATGCAAAACCCTATCCAAGAGGATTTTTAGGACCCCAAAATTTGGCGATTGACTCCTACAAATAAAAGCTTCACGGTGCACCACGGAGCTGCATGAGAAAAACTTAAGCTTGCAAACAGGCTTTTTAATTTTTTGATGCTCATATAGAGTTTTAAGTAACCAAAATATTCTATTGCTTTGGAACACGCTTTTCGGCTAACTCTAAAGGGGCCTCAAATCATGAAAATCCCCTTAAGTAATATGCCCGATGGACTGCTGTATACGAGCATATAGAAAGAAACCATGGAAAGTGCCTATCCCTAATAACAGTCAAGCCTTCCTTTAAATTGTCCTACAAAGGAAAACGTTAGCAATGGACGATCTCATGCAGCGGGGAGAATTTTGGTGATCATTTGTTTGTTGGGTAAGGAGGATGAAGAAAATGGAGAACTTTTATTCTTACACTTGGCTTTTAAGTCGGCAACATGGGAATGGGCATTCAACCTTATTGGTATACAACTGATGTTGACACGAAGATGTCATGGAGCAAATGGATATAGTAAGGTTCTCATGCACCCCTTATCTTCTATAACTAGGAATCTCAAATATCGGGATCTCACTCAAGATCGTGTATTCAATTAGCCAAATGTGAAGTAGATGAATACAACTATAAATCGAGTGCGAGAAATAAAGGAAACATAAAAAACACACCACAACAACACACGATTTATGTGGTTCACCTTATAGGGCGGGCTACAACCACGGCCTTGGCAACTAAAAATCCACTATCACAATGAATATTATAGTTTTGGGTTACAATAGATAATACCTACCTCTAAACATCGGTAAAAAACATCACCGATCTTTTCTAAACTCGCTCTCCTGATTGAGCAACACCATCGATCAACCTCTTTTCCACCACAATACCGCTACCAGAAAGATAACCTCGAGAGCAACATAAAGATTTTCTCCCTCTAAAAGTGGAAGTTAAACCCAAAACTCATAAGAATACCGCCTCTCTCTCGAAAGTCATGCCTCTCTCTCTTAGAGACCCATCTCCGTATTGGAGATCCATTCCCATAACCCCTAAGGGAGTGACCCTCAAAAGATGCGTATTATATCTTCCTTCACTCTCTTATAATGATATCACTTTCTTGTTTTTCAAGAAAATTAATTTTCTATTTTTCATAATACCCTAATATTTAGAAGAAAATATGGGTATGGTGATTTAGCTATCACCAAACCCGACAGATATGCCAAGTTTGACAAAATTTGGACAGTCCATTTGGAAGATCTTTAGAGTGGCAGTATTGTAGGAAATTTGGAAGTAGAGAATTAGGTGAACTTTTGAAAGCGTGACTTTGAATTAGGAAGGGGTTAAAGGTATAACTTTAATCAATTTGTGGAGTTGGTTCTCCATTACCAAGGAGGGGGTTTCCATTTCGAAGTTGGGCATCTTGCTTAATTTGAAATTAGGAAGGGGTTAAAGGTATAACTTTAATCAATTTGTGGAGTTGGTTCTCCATTACCAAAGAGGGGGTTTCCATTTCGAAGTTGGACATCTTGTTTAATTTGAAGGGAGTTGTAAACAATTATGTGGTTTACTTCAAACCAATGGAGAGGTGGAAACCACCTTTGCATGGATGTATTAAGTTAAATTTTGATGGAGCTCATTTGAAAATCCAAATTTGGCTAGGATAGGTGGAGTTATAAGGAACACAGTTAGGTAGATCTTATTCTACACATTGTGGTTTCCCTATTGATTTCGTAGAATTCAGTGCTTTCTTGCAAGGACTAAAGCTACTGAAAGAAAAGAGTTTTAAGAGGTGTTGTTTGGTGAAGGTAACTCGCTAAATGTCATCAACTGGATTAATTAAGAGAAGAAAACCACCTAAGAAGCTGTTGTCTATTTTGGCAAAAGTGATATTTTTAGAGATATGGAGGTCTCCCTTCAACATCTTTATAGAGAAGTCAATGATGTTGCTGATGGGTTGGCAAAAAGAGGATATATTTTAAGACCATTGCAATCTCTGATGGGATTGTTTATTGAATCTGTTGTAATCTTCTATGGTTAAAAAAATTCGTATTTTTGTAAAAAAAATAAATATAAAACATTACTGGTGAACACTTGAAAGGCCAGACCTAAATGAACAGCCTGCAATCACCAAGTTCAGAAAACCCTTTTCTATGATTTATTTAGATTTTTTATTTATGCCTTCTTTCGATGTTCCAAATTTGGTGTGTAAGAAGTGCCCCTAAAGCCTGATCATCGGTGTAATGGTCCGCCTTTCTACAGGGACAGAATATTTTCCCTTGATAAAACGAATTAGTAAACATATAACATGTTGTCACCAAAAAATTAGACTGCAGGTCATATAAACATATGACATATTGGTACATGCATCGTCTACCTTATATTGGGCTGATGTAATAATTCATCTAAATTGGAAAGTTGATGGGAGAGTATATGTTATGAGTCAAAAGCAACGTCCTATATATAGGGACCTCTACTAGTTTTGGTGGCCAAAATATTTTAGAATGGGGGAAATTCATGTGATCCCCATTTAGTAGTTGTTAGACATGAATAATAGGGTCGCAACACTTTTTCTAAAGAAGATATTATATACTATAAGACCCTTCATATTTAGTACAAAAAAGTCACAATCATTTTTAACCATTGTTTATGAAATTTTAAATATTGAAGTGCATCATAATACTTGTGAAATTCTATTTTGAATTGTCGCCAGCCAATAACACATTCCTAACTACCCAATTTCACATCTAACAATCAATGATGATTATCACCTACCTATTACAAAAATAAATAATATTTTTGTACAAATTTTGTTTTTTTCTTTTTTGAAAAACTCCAATGAGCATGCTTAAAAACTATGTAGAAAAATACGACCTTAGTGGCCCAGTTGGTGGTTGCTATGACGTATATGTTCCCGTTGGACATGAACGTGATGTATGACAGGAGAAAATTTTCAAGGCCATGATTGTTAAAAAAGAAAGAGCTCAAGAAGTTCTTTCTGGCGTGGGAACCACATTTAATGGGAAAGCGGTTGTTTTCCTAATTTTTGTCACTTTTTTGTGAGAAAACAATGTTTCACTTATTTGGATGCGGAAGACTAATCACAAAACTCTTTCTGTCAACAAACTTTTCTAGGGACCTAGGCGTATGAAAATTCCCTTAGGGAATCTCTATTTAAATTGGAACACGCTTTGGCATCACCACAGAAAAGTTTGTTGATTGAAAGAACTTTCCCATCAGCCTGGAAAGCGCTTTCACACCAAAAAAAAGTAAAGCAATACTTTCTCAAGGTAAATACAAAAAGTGAGAAAAAACTAAAAAAGCGCTTTCCCAATTACTATAGTAAAATCTGGTCACCCAAAAACCAAACTAGGGACAGTAATACTCTTCCAGAAAAGAGCTTTCTTAGAAAGTTCTTTCCAAATAAAGAAACAGGCTTCTAAACAAAATATGCAATGATACCATTTATCTTTCATACAGAAAAATAACATTACACCAAATCCTCGGATTTGAATAAGGCGACTGGATTGGGTAATTTATCACACGAAATGCCTGAGAAAATTCGATAAGGAGATTGAGGGTGAGCAAGAGACAAAAAAATTCATCCAAAAGTAATATCCTAGGACAAATTCGGAGCTCAAATAAATGGTTCAAATCTTGCCAAATATCAAATTTAGGTCATCTGTTTCATTGAATAATGAAAATTCACCAATTTCATTGGATCCAAAATCAAAACCAGTTAGTTAATGATAAATTGAAGGTGGATGTTAGGGATTTGGAGGTTCCAAATTTAATATCAGATGCAGTTCCGTCTCCCACGCACTTTTTTTATTATCTTAGTTTGCCCCTTAGTTCTATGTTACTAAAATCAGAATAACATCCGACTAGTTTTATTGTCTATTTTTTAATGTTTATGGAACATGGGGTTGTGCCTTAGGTCACTTGAGGACCGGTTCCTATGTCCAAAATATAGGACTGCCTAGAGTTCCAATCGATCCGGTGTTGGTAGCAGCGGACCAATCTGAGTCTTAATTTTCCAAAACCCACACAGGGATTGGATGTCAGATTATCGTACCGGGAAATGAACAACTTACACACCAGTCCAATGTCAAAAACATCAAACCAAGGGATTAATACACTTTCGACTTGTCTATGTTTGCAGCATTGGACAACCACTTCAGGGTTGTCCAATATCCAACCAGTCCCAAAGTGACCTAAATTGGAGGTCACAAGCCCACGTTCCATGAAAGAACTAAAAAAAAAAAAGCAATTAAATATTTGTACCATTGGACCGAGGGGAAAACTGGGAAAATAAAAAACACATGGGGCATGGACCTAAATGCAACATTTTGGAATATTATACCTTTGGGTGTTGTTTCTTTTTTATTTTTAATCCTTTTAACATTAAGATATATTTTAAGAGGTTTTTAAGAGCCCAAAATCATTCGTTTTTGTGCTAGCAAAGGAGTTGTAAGTGTTTTGCAGTCTTTTTTGGCCGTAATACTGCGCTTTCCAGTGCTTTAAAATGATTTTTCGTGGGGCGCAAAGCTTTATTTTTCCAAGGCAGTCAATGCTTGGTGTTTTAGGCCAATTTGGGAGCTCCAAATAATTCAAGATATAAAGTAAAATGTCACATATAACCGTTGTTTTTTAAAATATTTAAAAAAGAATGAAGATAATATTAGTAACAAAACTTTACATTATATTGAAAATCAACTCAAACTTCCCGAGATGCTTTCAAAGATCCTACTACTTTCAAAGCAAATAAAGCAAAGAATTTTGAAAGGCAGCATAATTCCATGCAAAATATGGAATGTAAAGTTTAGCTACGAGGATTTTCAATGTAGCCACTGACGAAGCCATGAACTATTTATAAATATTTAGGGCACAGTGACTTATAAATCAGGCAGCATAGAGCAATAAAAAAACAGTCTCGCTGTGGCATAAAGGAGTATTTTAAGCTATTTATTTTGAGGTAGGAATGGGAGGCATTGTTGTTAGATGGTTAGATGGGTACGATATTGGAACAAGAACCCAAAGCCAAAGGAGCGGTGACCCAAAACCCCAGTTTTTTTTTTTTTTTAAATTATTATTATGAGTGTATGAACTAGTCAAGCTCCATAAGTACAACTCTTGTAAGCAAATAGGGAAGAAATAGAGAAAAACTCCTTACTTCCGAGAAGACCGAGTTAGACTCTGAAAACACAATCAAATATTGAACCTCGAAGACCCTACACCACCAACAACAAAGAACCCTAATCACATAAAGTGCTTCCAAAGACCTTGTCCTCTCTAAAGTCAATTAACTTGGGCTTCTCATCATATTCCTATTAATCACCATCCCTTTAGCAATCACCTCACAAGTCAGCGTTAGGTCGACATACAACCTGCTCTGTCAGCGCTTATAAGAGAATTGGTAACAACATGGTGGCAACTAGTGGGTGTCCACGCACAACCAATGACCAAAAAATAAGGTTCATAAGATTGGGCAATAGAGAAATGTGAGATACAAGAAGCTGATGAGAAGGAAAGTCAAGTGAAAGACGAGTGAAAAAATAGAAAAACTAAGAGATTATAGAGGGATTGATCATAGACACCCCCCTCTCTCCTAGAAAACTATACAAGGCAACCAAGATAAGAGATTAAACCCTCCAAGGAAGAAACAACCTCGAAACAAGGCACGTGAAAACCCATAACTAAGCCAGCTCCATCTTAAGTGCTAACCTAAAGTAGCCAAATATATGAGATTTTATGGCTCTTATGAAAAACCCAAAAACCGCAAAAAAGCCCAATACCAACCCCCAAAAGAAGGATAAACACAATCTTAGGTGTTAACCTTCTTAGGGAGATGAGAGACCAGGAAAAGGGATAGTAGTCAAAAATAAAGATGCAGATCTTGAACAAGGGCAAAAGAAGGAAAAAAGGAGATGAAACAAGGATTTTTTTTTGGTGAAAATTTATTCTAACCATAAAAGGCCTAATGCCTCTCTCTCTTTCTGAAAACGAAAGGGCTGCAACGTAAGAAGGCTAAGAAAGCCTAAAAGATCAAAGAGAATGGGTGGAGATATGGTTGGGAAAGAAAACAAGGGAGATAAGGAAGAGAGAGAGAAGCAAAGCCAAAGAGAAATCCGAAAGGAAAAAAGAAAGGAAAAGGGGAAGGAGGAAGACTCAAATAGAGAGAGAAGGGGGGAGAAAGATAGAAAGATAAGGAAATCTTGCTCAATGACTAAGATATAGAGGAAAACTAGGAGAGGGGATATCTAGAGATAGAAGATCTGGGAAGGAGAAAAAAGATATGAGAGAAAGGAAGGAGATTAGAGAGAAAAGGGTAAATAGGAGATTACAAAAGGAAAGAGGCACTATGACAAGAGAGAGTGAGTAATAAAGAGATGAGAAAAAAAATGGAGAGAGATGGCAAGCTTTTTGGGAGAGACGATAGTTATGGTGACAAAGATGAGGTTCTATAGCAATAGCGGCCTAGCAATCGACAAATCTAAGCATCATCACAACCCTTTCTCTCCTCATTTAAGTGGAAGTGTATCAAAACTCCTTTACTTATTGGATACGGTTTACATAAGGTTAAAACTTTTTTTATAGAAGCAATGTTGCAGTAATCTACACTGTCCATTTTAGTTGGACGGTGCAGATTTTGTGTTTATTAAAATAATATCAAATCTACACCATCCAAATAAAATAGACAATGTAGATTACCACAACATTACTTTTACAATATTGTAAACTTATATAAATTTTTTCGTTATTTGTGTAGTTGTCGTTGAAGTAGGTTGGAGGTAACAGTACTTTAACAACTTCACACTTTATGCATCTTAAGAACCTGACAATCACACACATATCCCCAACACTCCTTTTCCTACTTGCACATTGTCCTTTCTTCTAACATAGGTTGAGGTTTCCCTGTGATCAATTATGTATATAAAATATTACAACATGGGGACATGTTTTGTACTTACTCTCTCCAATAAAAGGCCTAATCGAAAAAAATATATTGACCTAATTTTTCCTTAGTAAATAACTTTCAATCCTCCTTTTTTTGTGCAGCTCGGGAAAATCTCTCTCTCTCTCTCTCTCTCTCTCTCTCTCTCTAACAAACTTGTTGACGAGTCCTGCTTACCACTAGCCTCGTGCTTCATCCGCCAGATTACTCTTCTTCCCTCTAATCTACTTCTTTCATACATTTTTTTGTCTCTTTCTATTAGATCTTCTCCTATATCTCTGCTTACTCTCTCTTAAATCTACCTCTCACATCTCATTACTCTCTCTTGCCGTTAGAACTGCCTCTTTCCCTTAGTTCTTGGCTCTCCATCTTTTAGATCACCTCTATATCTTTATTTCTTTCAGATGTACTATCTCTCTCTCTCTCTTTCCCCTTTTTTTTTGCTCCGCACTCTTATATCTCACTTCATTTCTCTCTAGAGCCTTGTTCTCTACTTCTTTCTAATCTCCCCTTTCTCTCTTTCGGATCTCTCTACTTCTTTCTTTTTCGACAACCCTGCCTTCTCTCTCTCCTTTTCAAGCCTCTATCTTCCCCGCTCTCCCTCTTTTGTTTTCAACCCTTCTCTTTAAGATAAGGTTTTCTCCTCTCAATGCTTTCTAGCTTTCTCTCGGCTATCCACTGAAAGAAAGGCCTTAGGTTGGGTGTGCGGGCTGATTCTCACCCTTCCTCCAAACTTTTTATCATCCTTTCGTCTCTTCCATCTACCTCTTTCACCTACCATCCTTTCTCCCTGCTCCACTCTTTCTACCCCCTTTATCTTTTATCCATGACATTTCTTTTGCATTCGACCTTTCTCCCTATAGACACCTGTTTTTCCAGTGGAAAATCTACAGAATAGCCTTCCCCAGTCAAGACCTTAATTTTTCCTTCCTAAAAATAATTCATTTTTCTATCCTAGACCGCACCAGGGACTATCTTATCCTGGTATACCTTAATGCTCCATACTACAAGGTCCACGGTCCTAACGTGTATCTCTCTCTCAAACCACCATTATTATTATTATTTTTCAAACTCCAATATTACATCCCATCATTACACCGCTTATCATTACACCCATCTTCACTATATTAATTCTCTCTTCATTCACTCATCTACTTTTCTATTTCCCGCTCTATTTCTAATGACTCACTCTCTCTCTCTCTCTTTCTCTCTCCATCATTACCTTAACCCCTTAATATTACACTGACTCTATTTCTCTCCGCTCATTCTTCCCTTTTTTTTTTTTTTATATCTCAATTAGGGAGTGAATACAATGATGGAGAGAGAGTGTGTGTAATGATGAAGTGGGAGAGAGAGATGTTGGAGTGATGGAGAAAGAGAAGGGGAAGAATGAGTGAAGAGAGAGGGGTGAGTGTAATGAAAAAAGATTAAAATAATGATGAAGAGATAGAGAGAGAAAGACGGGAAGATAAAAGGGTAAAGAATGGGTAGAGTGAAAGATAGCATAATGATAATGGGTGTAAGGATGATAGATGTACTACCAGAACGTAATGTTGGGGTTTGAAAAAAAATGATGATACGGGGTTGGAGAAAGATAGAGAGACAGATGTTAAGAGCATGGAGCACTAGGGTGCACTAGAGTAGCATAATCTCTAGAGTGGTTTAGGGTCGAAGAAAAAACAAAAATTTAATAAAACAACATTAAGGTTTTAACTAGAGAAGATCTGAGCCAGATTCCTGAGATTTTTAGAGTTTTTAGTTCCTTTGAATTTCCTTAGCTAAAAATGCGATATCTTTTTCTAGGCTCTCAACACCTCGAGAGTGGGAAGTCCCCTATATTTAGCCACTCTAGGTTAATGCCTAAAACGGGCCCGGTCTAGTAGTAGTAGCGCACTTTTGTGAGCCTTCATGTGGAGTTCAATATTTCCTTTTGGAGACTTCAATTTCCTTATGTCTTGATTAATATAGCTCCCTTTAGGGAGTTGGCTAAGTTCGGTTCTTTTTTCCACCTCCTCTAGGTTCCTCTTTGTTCCCTCTTTCTCCGTATCTTCCTTCTCATAGGCATTTTTTCTCTCCCATCTCTCTCAAACATGTTTTTTTCAAAACTTTACTTTTCAATCGCTGGTTGTGTGTCAAAATTCGTTAGCATTCCACTAAACACTAATCAATCTCCTTCTGGGCATTATCAGACTAGTGCAAGTTATGTGTCACCCCAACCCTGGCTTCCGAGATTATTGTTGAAGGAATGGCCCTTATTGAAAGCGTTGATGAGAGGTTCGGGTCCAGAGAGTTTTGTATCGATGGAAGTTTCTTTGCATGGCTTAGTGGGGTTCTTAGGTAGGTGATGGTGTAGGGTCATTCGAGTTTGAGGATTCTTTGTGCTCTAAAAGTCTAGGATGGTCATTCATAGAAGTAGGGAATGGTATTTTTCTATTTCTTCCTCTCTTTATATATAGTTGTATATTATTATTGTTGTACTTGTGGAGCTTGGCTATTTATATAATGCAAGTAATAGTTCACAATGTTAAAAAAAAGAAAAGACAAAGTTGACTTCGAAAAAGTTTCACTTCATAACAACATATGAGTATTTTCAACAAGATTTTTAAATTATAAATTTTTAAACACTAGTTCTAGATGTCCAACAATCGGATACTTTCTAATAAATGATAGGATATTATTTTTTGGAGACATATATTTTTTTTTCCAATAAGTATTTACAATAAAATCATTTATTCTTATTATAAGGAAGTTGCAATCATTATTGATAGTTAGATATGAAACTGAGTAGTTGGAGATGTGTCATTGACTGGGTGCAAAATCTAAAATATAAATTTTCAAATATTATGACACATTTCAATATTATTCGATTTCATATTTAATGGCTAAAAAAGATCGTGACCACTTTGTACCAAAAGTGAATAGTCTTAAAACATACATCATCGTTTTCTTTAAGTCGAGGGTTGAGTTGGTTTTGATAGTTAGATTGAGTAGAGATGATATCCCTAAAACTTGGGGTCCTAAAAAAACTCCTTTACCTTCCTAGACAAGGCTTTCCCGTCATGTGCTCTCAAGGAAGTTGCCAAGACTTAGTTGCCTAGAACTCTATATGCACCATCACACTCAGGAGACCCCCTCGTTGGGTTAATAGAATCGTCTGAGTCCAAAAATCTATCATCCATAGACCGAATCCAGATGGGCGATTTTAAAATACCGGCCATGGCATCTAACAATCTCTTTGCTTGGAAAATATAATGGATAGGGTGTTGTAACCACCCATTTTCAAATGAAAAATTTTAGATGATGGCGTCGTCCATGGGCCACGACGGTGCCCTGTCTATGACCACACTGTAATGCCAATATCATCCATAACTAAACCATTCATTTTCAAAATCCAACGTTGTTAGAAGTCACGGACTATCTAATACGCTATGGTCATGTAAACATACAAACATATGCTACACGAGTGAAGGCACTGAGCATCATACATAATAATAGAAACGGTTGAAATCAGTGCCATCAGATTCACTTCCCTTCTTCAGACTTTACGACCAAATCGAAGCGTAGTGAAATCACTCCATGATATATTTCAATATGCAAGCCTTTGTCCTAATCATTTATGTGCACTTTTCATTTGATGAAAGTGCCCTTATGATCTTCAAAATTTTGTGACGTACCTCCAAAAGTTAGAACGTACATTTTAAATGTTAATATAATTTAAAAATACCCCAATAATATGTTTTTAATATTTGTTTAAAAAATGTACACAAAAGACATCCTCGAATCAACAGCGAGAACCCAAGTACTTTCCCTTGGGCGAATAAGAAGAGCTAGGGCTGGACCTTGCCCTAACAGGCTGGTTGGTGTAGGCCTGGCCTAGCACTAAGGGGCCACAAAGCCCAGGCCCAAGTCCAAGCCCGAACTATGTTATAAGGCCGGATTAGGTCCGGTTGAGCCAAATAAAATAAAATTGTATATATACCATATTGTTGACAGAGGCCCTGGTTTTTTAGAGCCAGCCTGGGGAACCTTACGTAGAGCACGCCAATATAATAACATATAACGTTGCACGTATTACATGTAGCATATTATTTCGATAACAATACAATGCTTCTATGACATGTAGCATAGTATTTCGATACTAATTTCAATGCATCACGGCTCCCAATTTAAAATTTCAAAAAGTTCAAACAACCCAACAAAAGCGAGGCAAAGGCAAATTTACTTTAATTAACCGAAAAAAAAAAGAAAAAGAAAAAGAAAAGCCCATAACCAATGGTCCCATACCCGTCACAGAAAAGGTCACAGACCATTTTAGTAATCCACCCACGTTCTCGATTTTCCCGCGCAAACCATTTTTGTGGTTAAAGAAAAAAAAGCAGGAATACTCAGTAATTACACCCATGTTTTTAGGGGGGAAAACAATGAAACAAGGGTGGATTACTAAACACGTGGCTGGCCCATCTAACCCCCAAAAGAAAAGCAGATGGAGAAGAATCCAATAAAGCATCTACTTTTGGCATTGTTTATAGACCGCACAGGTACTAAACGGACCCGCTGCTTTTATTCCCATTCTTCAAAAAGAGTCTATCGGTCCTGCGAGACCAATTGTGCATTTGGTCCGCAAGTCATACCGGCAATTGTGCATTTGGTACTGCGAGACCAATTGTGCATCAGTTCGGCGGCTCCGTTGGTCCGTCCAAGATATAATAGGGCCTAGGCCACAAAATGTGGCCCTATGGTTGGACTAGGGCCATTACAAGCCCGGTTCGGCCGAGCCTAAGCCTCAAAGCCGGTCCAGGCCGGTCCTCGGGGACCCTTGCACGAATGGAGTTTCATGAACCCAAAAGTTTCAAAAACTTTTCTCTCCCACTAAGGTCAATTTCAAGAAAAGAGATCAAAAGTGATTTGCAGCCCTTGAACCGCCCGTTTCAAAATGCCCTTGAATCTCCACCATCCAATTGGATGGAAGATTAGATCTGGGGATTTGAGCTCAAAGCCACTTTTGTTTCCTGTGAAATTGCTTAGTGACCCAGACGCGGGACCACCGTAGAGAACCCCTCTATTATGTTTGTATAGTCTGCTCAGCAATTCGTACCTGGTATGGGGCGTCTGAAGTGGGAAAAGGAGGCCGTATTGCGGCCGCATCTGCTTCCCCTCTCGGCAAAGGAACCGCAGGCGTGCTACTAATGAATGGCATCCCACCGGCGGAATCAGGCACTCCCGAGTTTTCCGGAGCCGGAAAACCCATTTCCGGGGGTGAGGAGAGGGGGGATGTCGCCGGAGAAATGAAGGGCCATGGGTGGATTGGCGGGAGAGGGCCACCTGAAGTTGGAGAGGGAGAGGGGGAATGGTCCGGCAGATTCGGATGATGTTCCGGTGGTTTTGGGGAATATTCCGGCGAGAGTTTGGGGTTAGATCTTGGATGGACGGTTATGGCTACTTTTTGGCCTGCCTGGCAGTGGGAAAAGGCGCCCTCCATAGGTTTGTTGCAGGCGAAGTAGAAGATGCCATGGCGCGAGGCAAGCCACTGAACACAGTGAAGAGAGAGAGGTGAAGTTTAAAATCCTCAAACTGGTAGTAACCGATTTAATGCAGATATGTGAGAGAGAGAAGGCATATTTGAGTCTAAGCTGCCCAATGGCAAACTTAAGAGAGAGAAAATCACAGAGTGCAAGAGAGAGAAGTTTAAAGAGAGCGTACCGTGAAAGAACCGGAATAACCTTGATCGAGAACAGTTGCTTCAGTGAAGTTGCAGGAATCGAAAGCCCTCTTGTTGCGGAAGACGCATACGCCGTGTTGAAGTTTCCGGTATTTGAAGACTGAGAAAAGAAAACATGGGTTAAGAGAGAGAGAGAGAGAGAGAGAGAGAGAGATAGAGATAGAGAGAGGAATAGGGTGAGAGAGAGAGAGGTTACCAAGTGTGTCTCCAATGTGAACTGTATGCGAAGAAGCCCAAGCAGAGTAATCGGGGGCTGATGAGAGAGATTGGAGGAAGTTGGTCCATTCTGCAACTCCTCCAACTGTAATGCTCTTCCCATGCCCAACGGAGAATAAGAGGACAAGTGTTATCAGCCATGTCAAGGATGATGGCCAACACACCTGCAATAATACCATCATCCTGAAAAGCTCAGGAGAGAGAGAGAGAGAGAGAGAGAGAGAGAGAGAGGTTTGGGGTTTTATGGGGGGGGGTTTTGAGAGAGGCAAATGCAGGAGTGTGAGGACTCTTATAGTATGCAGGAGTGCGAGGACTCTTATAGTAGCATATTTGGGTTCTCTTTCCTGCTGATTTAAAAGGGAAAAGTTTACATAGAGCCGAGACTCTAAACAATCACATTGGAGCTTACCTTATGTCCTCATATTGATCATCTCGACATCATTATGTATTGGAGCCTATCTTAAAAATTTCATTACAAGAGGTTGTTTTGATGCTCAAATATTCTCATATTGATTATCTAGTATTCAAGATATACATATATAAAAAAAAATAGATTTTAAAATTTAAAAATAATATATTTTATAATACATTTTTTTATTATCAATTTTTAAAATTTTTAAATTTTTATAAACTAAGCTTTAAACTTTATAAATAAACATAAAAACATATTTTAAAGAGATTTCCAACATTAAAACCACAAATCTCAATACTATTTAAAAATAGGCTCTGATTTGAATGTTTAGAGCCTAGGCTCTATACAAACCGCACCCTTACTAAAAAACGACCCACTTTTTTGGGTCGTCTTTGACAATTAGAGAGGGAGAGGGTGGTATTGGGGAGAGCGTTGAAAAGGTGCGAGAAGTTAGAGAGAGGAGAGGGTGAGAGGATTTATTAGGGAATGATTTCGAGTTAGCAAGTTGTTATTTCTTTTCTCAACTTGGTACATATATAAAAAAAACAGGTTTTAAAATTTAAAAATAATATATTTTATAATACATTTTTTGATTTTCAATTTTTAAAATTTTTAAATTTTTATAAATTAAGCTTTAAATTTTATAAATAAACATAAAAACATATTTTAAAGAGATTTCCAGCATTAAAACCACAAATCTCAATACTATTTAAAAATAGGCTCTGATTTGAATGTTTAGAGCCTAGGCTCTGTACAAACCGCACCCTTACTAGAAACGACCCACTTTTTTGGGTCGTCTGTGAAAATTAGAGAGAGAGAGAGGGTGGTATTGGGGAGAGTGTTGAAAAGGTGCGAGAAGTTAGAGAGAGGAGAGGGTGAGAGGATTTATTAGGGAATGATTTCGAGTTAGCAAGTTGTTATTTCTTTTCTCAACTTGGTAAGTTGTTGTTATGATTGATCAATCTCTCTCTCTCTCTCTACTTTTTTTCTCAACTTGGTAATTTGTTGTTATGATTGATCAATCTCTCTCTCTCTCTCACTCCTATCATCTATTTTTCTCTCTACTTTTATCATGTCATGTGATACTTTCATGTCTCCTTCTCTCTCTACTTTTATCATGTCATGTCATGTCATGTGATGGTATGATGAGAATGAATGATAATGTGGATGACGACGTGACGCCATTTGTGGAAACAGTTGTAGCATCCTTCCGTTCACGAATTTTCGAGTACGTTACTTTTTCTTTCACCATTTCAATGGGAACTTGCCTTCGCATTTATACTTTGCAGATTTGATTTGAATTCGAATATGGGAATTTTCGCCGACATTACTTTTTCAATGAGGGGTGTGGTTTGTGCAAGGCCCAGGCCCTAAACATAGGTGCATTTTCAAATGGTGCTTGCAAATTTATTTCCATCTCTAATTATAAAATTAAAAATAATGTAGAAAATCAATGTTTAAAAAAGGATTGGATGCTTGAATAGGTCACCGTGTGTAAAAAAAAGCTGATAGGTAACTTGAATCGGTCACACAAACCCACCCATACCTGTGTCAATTTTTTTTTTAAAATATTAATTCAAGAAAAAATGTTCATCCTTTTTTTTTACTCGATGAACAATCATTCAGTAAAAACATCAGCGATTCTACTATTTGGAACCATTCGAATCCCTCTTTGGCCTAATCCGAAGCGTCCTGGGTGATTTCCAATTCGGATTGCCCGATTTCGGATCAGGTCACCGATTTTTTAAACCTTGCCTTGTATGATCGGGGGAATCGGTAGAACGGATCGAAAGAATAGGCGAAATTGGCAATTTTTCTCCCCAAATTTTTAAAAAATTATAATTCAAGAAAAAACTTGAATGGCCTAGGGCTTGGCGGTAGTATTGCCGAGCCTCATGATGAGGTCTCTGACTCCATTCTGACCAAAAAGATAGGGGCCCAAATACCCACCGACTTACCACTTTTTCTTTGTCAAAAAAAAAAAAAAAAAAATTTCATCCTTTTTTTTTTCGCTGACTTACCACTCTTTCTTTGTCAAAAAAAAATGAATCAACGGAATCGGCGGTTATGTGAAAAAATCGGCGAGTCTACAATTCTGAATAGATCGAATCGAAGTTTTTTACTGGATTCGGGATGGTCATGGCGATTCCTGATTCGAATCGCCGGATTCTGGATCAGGTCACCGATTTTTAAATCATTGTTGAAAATTGTTTCTAAGATTTGAAATCTATTTTTTCTCATATCCATGCATCTTGAGATTGAGATGATAGACTTTAAGGTTTTTCAACATTGAAACAACCTTTTCTAATTAAGATTGTTTAGTTATATAAAGGTTTTCTTTTCTTGCCTTCACATTTCCACTTGGGAAAAAGTTTGCACAAGGCCCACGCCTTGTCCTATTGAAGTAAGGCTTACCTCAGAAAAACCCATTAGAATAGGTTGTTTGAAGTTGGAAAACGCTCAAACTAATCACCCCTCAATAGAATAGGAAAAAATTGAATTCAAGCCATAAAAATGGCACATCACTATCTGGACCATCATTTTGAAAAAGTTTAATTGTTTATAGATTTGCTCTATTTGGAGCTTTAAATTTCATAATTGGTGGTGAGAAAGAATTTTATACCCATCGTGTTGTGGACGTGATTGAGGAGTGATAATTGTCACCCATGCCACTGGGTGATGGAACTTCCACGAGCAAGTTAGTTTGTGGAAGACATGCATGCGTACAAGAAATTCGTGATGCAGCGAATGGATCATAGGTTACTTTTTCAGATGAGGAGTTGCGAACGCCATAACTAGAGTATCTTGAAGAATGTGGAGTTATCAAAATACGACTGTGAATGTCTTTAAAGATTCGAAAACCAAATTCGAAGTATGCAGATGCAGCATAGGTACACTGGTATTTCTGGCAGACCTGAGATTGTCTGGTATTTCAATCAATGAGGTGAAGGGTTCTGCAAAGTGGCAAATTACAAAGTTCAGAGAACAACTCGGAGTCGTGAGGAGTCCTCATCAAATCTTACATACTTCATAGTGAGGAGTCTTCATCAAATCTTACATACTTCATAGGGAAAACGCAGGCAGAGGCGGTATAAGCCGCACAAGATCAAATGAGTTTTATTGAACATCCTCCAAGATCTATGGACATGAGAATAAAATGGATTTCAAATTTTGGAAATAGTGATCTTGTATCGTATTTTTTGACAGTCAATCTTCAAGATTTTCAACTTTTCATATTTTTGAAAGTCAATCTTCAAGATTTTCAACTTTTCATAGATATGCTTAATCTACACTACACTATTTTTTAAGCTTTAAAGTTTATAATTAAAAATGAAAATATATTTGAAAGATATCACAAATATTTGAAGTATTAAAACCACATTTCTCGGCACTATTTGATGGTGCTCTTTACTTTGATTGTTGTTTAGAGCCTGGGCTCTATACAAACTGCACCCATATGTAAATATCCTGTTTATAAGGGTTTTTATTTTGAGCTAGTTTTTTTAGTAAGATAAAAGTTAGGAGTTATCATTAGAAACTTCTAATTTAATTAGGATTCGTGATTATGTTGGGATACGAAGATGTTTTTGAATTATTTATCTAGTTTATTGTATGAGTTGCACAACTACTTGTGTCGAATTTGATTATGTCGAAATTGGGCACATTTTTTATCTCTATTTAACGGGGAGAACTCTTTACAACACTAAATGCTAAAGCATACCAAGTAATCATCAGACCACAAGCCCATTTTATTGCAAACTGAGAAAGATAATAGAGCCCAAAATATTTAGATTGGTTAGAAGAGAAGAAGTCATTGACCTAATAAAGAATACAATAGTCCATATGGTTTAGATATTGCATGACCAAAAAGTTGTAATACTTATCATGGATAAGAGCTGTGACTTGAGGAAGAGCAGAAAGTCAAGAGAATGGAGCACAGGAATAAGTTAATTGATTATCTCAGACTTTAAGAGATTTACTGGAGACTGAGGTCGAGACTAAAGTGGTTGAAAGGAAAATTTAAATAATTAATATTTTTTCTCTGAGTTTATAGATTGAATTTTCTAATATTCCTTTTCAAATTGCATTTGAAGGAAGGTTTTTTTCTTCTGACATCTCCATGGAGGGAATGAAAGAAACTATTTTTGCTTTGGCTGGCGATCAAGCACCTGGATCAAATGGCTACCCACTGATGTTCCTTAAAAAATTCTAGAGTATGGTTAAACGTGATGTTGTTCTAATGGTAGAGGAATTTTTTCAAAGGGTACTCATTAGCAAAAATATTAATTCGACATGTATTGCTCTAATTACAAAGAAGACTATCATGAAAAGTTTAAATGATATACGCCCAATCAGTCTTCTTGTCAATTTGTATAATATTATTGCTAAAAACTTGACTTCGAGATTGAAGAAGGTGCTTCCAAAGATTTGTTTCCCCAAAATGTGCGCAGAAGACAAGTTTTTATATTGAAATAACTCCAAAACAAACATGAGCATCACCCATAATGAAGAACAAATTCTCTAAAACTGCTTTCATTATCATTGAAATTACAGAAATGGGTTTTTACAAATATAATGGGATAGTGAGGAATTTCAAGAAATTTAAATCCATGTTAAAGGATTACAGACTCAAAGAAAAAAAAAAAATATATAAAGAGAAGAGAAAGAAAGGAAATATGAGTGCCTGAGCGTACCATGCCCGTATACCTGCACACAGGGGCATCATTCTCCACTCCTATGCTCCTTTCCAACACTTGTAACCTTGAAGTGAGTATGACTTGCAGATATCTCTCTTTGGGTTTTACATGTTCCTAAGATAGAGAAGATGATGGTGGGAAAACTTCTCAATCTTGCTGGTCTTTGGGTTTTACATGTTCCTAAGATTGAGAAGATGATGGTGGGAACATGGGACGTCTCTCTCAAATTTTTTCATTTTTGCACTTTTTTATCTGGATCTGATCTCTATTCAAGTGTGTGAGGGAGAGTGTTTAAATACAGTGTGAGAACCATTCCATATGGATATACTTGAACTTTCTTTGTGCTTATCCAAAATCAGCAGATCTCATCAACTTCTTCCCTGATAATGGTTGTGGGTGATAAGTATGAATCCTTCGAAATCTACTTCCAACCTGTTATTTTTGCTCGACTTCTTTTAAACTTTGATTTTGAATTTAAACCAAAACAAACTCATTTGAACAAGTTTAAATAATGAGAAAACTCAGAAGATTAGTTACATCTGATCTTCAACTATCAAACTGTGAAAACTGTATGTCCAACTGATCATGTTTCAATCCAACAACTGTAACTTTCTACTGGAAAATCCCTTTCCCATGAAGCTATATAGACAAATAGAGACTCAAGCCACAAACACTATGGGTCAAGTGTGTAGAAAGCTAAAAACAATCCCTGGAAAACTAAAAACAATCTACGAAACAAACACAAAAGAAAAAAGATAACCAACCACAACGTAAAAATATACGTGGTTCGGCAACGTGCTTATAGGTACATGAGAGCTTCTTTACTGATAATGAAGAATAGGGTTACAATAGCTCTCTTACTCACACCTCTTTCTTCTTCCGTATTACAAAGAAATATCTTTTTACCTTTAACCCTAAAAGAACCCCATCACAACAATATATCGAGTCCCAGGCAGATGGTATAAATTACCGAAATATCCCACGTACCGAAATGTTCCCTTCGGGATTTTAACGGCCTTTCGAAGTCGTCCCTTTGACTCCACGTTGCCAGATCTATTTCTTCAAAATACAAGACATCAAATCTCAACAAAGTGTCACTTAATTTGGATAAGAATCGAGAGAGTTATGCTTGTCAAAATTAGGAAATTTCTGCTACGATTATGAGTAGGGAATCATGGATGATGAAGCTTATAACTTGATGCCCTTTAAAGATCTAATCTTGAGATTTTAATATGTTATAAAGCCCATCATAGTACATGCCTCCACCAAATTTGGTGATACAAACCCTAGTATTTAAGGAGAGATGAGATTTTGGCAATTAAGATCCTGACACAAAAAATGTTGTCTAATGCGGCTTCAACCATTTTCACCATGAGAAACCTTAGGATAGGTTTCCTCATGAACAGGAGAAATTTGAACTAGGAACCCAGTAGTTTTTGTCTCATGCAAAAATACCTTGTAGATTAAGAGAAATTTGGCAATTTTACCGATTGGGTGTCGTCCTGGCTGCATCTCAACTGATGATACACATGACCACTTACTGCTGAGCGTAGCATCACTAGCACTAAACCGATGGTCAAATGACTAGAACCTTAAGAAGGGAGTTATTTGACCCCAAATATAATCTTCTTGATCGTTAAAAGTCAAATTTATAAAGGATAATTTTGTTGGTTAAGCATGCTTAACAGACGACATTTCGTGAGATCCTCTCAAACGATGTTTAAATCCAGTGAATTTTAAATGGAAGGCATATAGTGTCCAAACATTGACGTCTACAAAGTTTTATCTCCAAATAACATGATTTGGAGAGGTTTCATGAGTCTGGTTGTTTAAGCCATTTTTTATCTGACAGAATATCCCTACGATCATCAATTCAATCAAATCTTCCCATGTATGATGTGGGAGGCGCACCATAGGCATGAGAGCATAAGCCCATAGTATGGTCTCAAAATGAGACGTCTTGATAGTCTTTGAGTAGGTCCATCGGTTAAGACGTCTATTAACCGACCGTGAAACTTTCAAGGCATATAGGGCCTGGTACAACAAGTTCCAATCACATAAGTCCTCTGACATGGTGTTCAAAGTATTTTCTGCCGACACGATCATGTTTGATCATTTACAGGGCCTTCTATCCATTAAGCCTTAATGTATTCTGATGACTGTTCGATCAAATCTTGAAGCTAGTATTATCCCTTGATTTTATGCTTTACTATCTCTCTAAAATCTAGTGTTTTAAAACTTGGATTAGTGGGGCAGATTGTTCATTCGCAGATCTGTATTAGATCGTTGGATTGATTATCGGGTTTGGATCGGTCTGCAACAGTCATCTAAAAAAATATTTAAAAATTTGAATTTAAATAGGACTTTATGGGGTGAAAATTTTAAGGGGACCCAAAAAAACATTAGATAAGTTTTAATATATTATATATATAATGGGTGTTTTAGGGGCGTGGGGAGGGGACTGGGCTCAGACCCCTACCATCCCAAAAACAAGTTCGGTCCCAACCGATTCCCATCCGAATCGACAATCTAGATTGGAAATCACTAGGTTTTTTAACACCGCTCAAAACAGTTTTATAACTTTTCAAAATAAGAAAATTGAGTAACAAGCGATCCAGATTGGAAATCACCATGGTTTTAAATACGAGAAAGGTTTCTTTACTTCCCCTACAGATCTATGCTTCTCCTACCATCCAGCCGTCCAATTTTGATCAAGAGAGCCACTCACCGTTTGATTTTAGATATGATGTCTCAAAGTATTTTAGTTTTTTTATAAAAACTTTATGAATATGAAATTTTGTATGTGCCATCTTCTCATTGGGGCGCACCTATAAAAAAATATTAAAAATATTTTTTCGATAAAATATAATAATCAAAATACCCTTTGAATCTTTCAAGCGTATTTTGATCATTTTATTTTATTGAAAATAATATTTATATATTTTCGTTAGTGCGAGTTTAATAGAGGATACAAAATTTGGTTTCCAAATAGTTTATATACTAAAAAAAAAAGTGGTGTAGAGATGTGACATTGTGATTGGGGCAATCTTAGCCCTCTATTTAGAATGGATGGTTGGATAAGGGGAAGTATATAAGTTTTATGTTGTAGGAGAATATAAAAAGCTTGCCCTTTAAACACAGCTCAAAACAGTTTTATACTCATGGAATTAAAAAAAATAAGTTTTCTCCAAACTATTTCTAGGTCTCTCCAAGGTGACCTCTTTCTATTTTTGAGTTTTTGCTCTCTCTCTCTCTAACCCCTTCTCTCTCTCTATCCTCCTAAAGGGAGTGTGTTGAGTGGGGGCATAAACTATCAAGTATCGAATGCCACCGTTGTAGAAGGCATTTCCCGTCTCGTGTGCCTTCCTTATGACCCCACCACCCCTCCCCCTCCCCCTCAAAGATTCCAATCTCAACTCACCCAACCCTTTCAAGACTTTGGCTTTCTCTCTTCTCGATTTGACCCTTTAAATATTCAAACAATATTATTTATAAAAATCAAATAAAGTAACTAAAAGATTGACAAACCATGAGCTTTGATAAACAAGATATGGACATCCGACAATGAGAGATAGGGAGAAAGCTTTGCAAATTGGGAAATAATATTAGTGTAACATCCTTACTTCCTCAGGATCACATTGTACACTTGCTCCCACGGACAAATGAGCCATTCATAAGGATCTTTCTATTATGGAAATTCGGTAATTTAGAATCATCATACATACTAGTATTTAAAACAGATAATAAAGAAATAGAGAAAAATATTTAAACACTCAGGTCCAGCCATTTAACACAAATCCAAAAGTCCTGTAAATGCGACACCTTTGTTCATTTTTTTGGTTTGTAAATTTTTTTCTGTCAAATTCTAGTGTTTACAATTTTTTTTTCCTTTTTTCGTTTTATCTTTTAGGTTAGCTCTAGATTTAGGAGGTTAGTTCCCTCAAACACACGGCTCGAAAAATACTTCTAAATAGGATTTTCTAATTCCACAATATGCTCCCTCAGGATCATATAATCTTTTGGAAACAGTTATTGACAATAAGACCAAAGTAGAGAGAGAGATTTGGACATTGGAAATTTCCATCTTGACTTGAAAGTGTCTAGAAATCACCCCCAACAAGATTATAAAATGGGATTTCAAATTTTGGAAAGAGTGATCTTGTATCGTATTTTTTGACAGTCAATCTTCAAGATTTTCAACTTTTCATATTTTTGAAAGTCAATCTTCAAGATTTTCAACTTTTCATAGATATGCTTAATCTACACTACACTATTTTTTAAGCTTTAAAGTTTATAATTAAAAATGAAAATATATTTGAAAGATATCACAAATATTTGAAGTATTAAAACCACATTTCTCGGCACTATTTGATGGTGCTCTTTACTTTGATTGTTGTTTAGAGCCTGGGCTCTATACAAACTGCACCCATATGTAAATATCCTGTTTATAAGGGTTTTTATTTTGAGCTAGTTTTTTTAGTAAGATAAAAGTTAGGAGTTATCATTAGAAACTTCTAATTTAATTAGGATTCGTGATTATGTTGGGATACGAAGATGTTTTTGAATTATTTATCTAGTTTATTGTATGAGTTGCACAACTACTTGTGTCGAATTTGATTATGTCGAAATTGGGCACATTTTTTATCTCTATTTAACGGGGAGAACTCTTTACAACACTAAATGCTAAAGCATACCAAGTAATCATCAGACCACAAGCCCATTTTATTGCAAACTGAGAAAGATAATAGAGCCCAAAATATTTAGATTGGTTAGAAGAGAAGAAGTCATTGACCTAATAAAGAATACAATAGTCCATTTGGTTTAGATATTGCATGACCAAAAAGTTGTAATACTTATCATGGATAAGAGCTGTGACTTGAGGAAGAGCAGAAAGTCAAGAGAATGGAGCACAGGAATAAGTTAATTGATTATCTCAGACTTTAAGAGATTTACTGGAGACTGAGGTCGAGACTAAAGTGGTTGAAAGGAAAATTTAAATAATTAATATTTTTTCTCTGAGTTTATAGATTGAATTTTCTAATATTCCTTTTCAAATTGCATTTGAAGGAAGGTTTTTTTCTTCTGACATCTCCATGGAGGGAATGAAAGAAACTATTTTTGCTTTGGCTGGCGATCAAGCACCTGGATCAAATGGCTACCCACTGATGTTCCTTAAAAAATTCTAGAGTATGGTTAAACGTGATGTTGTTCTAATGGTAGAGGAATTTTTTCAAAGGGTACTCATTAGCAAAAATATTAATTCGACATGTATTGCTCTAATTACAAAGAAGACTATCATGAAAAGTTTAAATGATATACGCCCA
The DNA here is from genome assembly GCF_054954075.1 of Amborella trichopoda. Taxonomy (NCBI): domain Eukaryota; kingdom Viridiplantae; phylum Streptophyta; class Magnoliopsida; order Amborellales; family Amborellaceae; genus Amborella; species Amborella trichopoda. The sequence goes on along the minus strand of NC_142346.1, from coordinate 4,752,953 downwards.
ATCAGTCTTCTTGTCAATTTGTATAATATTATTGCTAAAAACTTGACTTCGAGATTGAAGAAGGTGCTTCCAAAGATTTGTTTCCCCAAAATGTGCGCAGAAGACAAGTTTTTATATTGAAATAACTCCAAAACAAACATGAGCATCACCCATAATGAAGAACAAATTCTCTAAAACTGCTTTCATTATCATTGAAATTACAGAAATGGGTTTTTACAAATATAATGGGATAGTGAGGAATTTCAAGAAATTTAAATCCATGTTAAAGGATTACAGACTCAAAGAAAAAAAAAAAATATATAAAGAGAAGAGAAAGAAAGGAAATATGAGTGCCTGAGCGTACCATGCCCGTATACCTGCACACAGGGGCATCATTCTCCACTCCTATGCTCCTTTCCAACACTTGTAACCTTGAAGTGAGTATGACTTGCAGATATCTCTCTTTGGGTTTTACATGTTCCTAAGATAGAGAAGATGATGGTGGGAAAACTTCTCAATCTTGCTGGTCTTTGGGTTTTACATGTTCCTAAGATTGAGAAGATGATGGTGGGAACATGGGACGTCTCTCTCAAATTTTTTCATTTTTGCACTTTTTTATCTGGATCTGATCTCTATTCAAGTGTGTGAGGGAGAGTGTTTAAATACAGTGTGAGAACCATTCCATATGGATATACTTGAACTTTCTTTGTGCTTATCCAAAATCAGCAGATCTCATCAACTTCTTCCCTGATAATGGTTGTGGGTGATAAGTATGAATCCTTCGAAATCTACTTCCAACCTGTTATTTTTGCTCGACTTCTTTTAAACTTTGATTTTGAATTTAAACCAAAACAAACTCATTTGAACAAGTTTAAATAATGAGAAAACTCAGAAGATTAGTTACATCTGATCTTCAACTATCAAACTGTGAAAACTGTATGTCCAACTGATCATGTTTCAATCCAACAACTGTAACTTTCTACTGGAAAATCCCTTTCCCATGAAGCTATATAGACAAATAGAGACTCAAGCCACAAACACTATGGGTCAAGTGTGTAGAAAGCTAAAAACAATCCCTGGAAAACTAAAAACAATCTACGAAACAAACACAAAAGAAAAAAGATAACCAACCACAACGTAAAAATATACGTGGTTCGGCAACGTGCTTATAGGTACATGAGAGCTTCTTTACTGATAATGAAGAATAGGGTTACAATAGCTCTCTTACTCACACCTCTTTCTTCTTCCGTATTACAAAGAAATATCTTTTTACCTTTAACCCTAAAAGAACCCCATCACAACAATATATCGAGTCCCAGGCAGATGGTATAAATTACCGAAATATCCCACGTACCGAAATGTTCCCTTCGGGATTTTAACGGCCTTTCGAAGTCGTCCCTTTGACTCCACGTTGCCAGATCTATTTCTTCAAAATACAAGACATCAAATCTCAACAAAGTGTCACTTAATTTGGATAAGAATCGAGAGAGTTATGCTTGTCAAAATTAGGAAATTTCTGCTACGATTATGAGTAGGGAATCATGGATGATGAAGCTTATAACTTGATGCCCTTTAAAGATCTAATCTTGAGATTTTAATATGTTATAAAGCCCATCATAGTACATGCCTCCACCAAATTTGGTGATACAAACCCTAGTATTTAAGGAGAGATGAGATTTTGGCAATTAAGATCCTGACACAAAAAATGTTGTCTAATGCGGCTTCAACCATTTTCACCATGAGAAACCTTAGGATAGGTTTCCTCATGAACAGGAGAAATTTGAACTAGGAACCCAGTAGTTTTTGTCTCATGCAAAAATACCTTGTAGATTAAGAGAAATTTGGCAATTTTACCGATTGGGTGTCGTCCTGGCTGCATCTCAACTGATGATACACATGACCACTTACTGCTGAGCGTAGCATCACTAGCACTAAACCGATGGTCAAATGACTAGAACCTTAAGAAGGGAGTTATTTGACCCCAAATATAATCTTCTTGATCGTTAAAAGTCAAATTTATAAAGGATAATTTTGTTGGTTAAGCATGCTTAACAGACGACATTTCGTGAGATCCTCTCAAACGATGTTTAAATCCAGTGAATTTTAAATGGAAGGCATATAGTGTCCAAACATTGACGTCTACAAAGTTTTATCTCCAAATAACATGATTTGGAGAGGTTTCATGAGTCTGGTTGTTTAAGCCATTTTTTATCTGACAGAATATCCCTACGATCATCAATTCAATCAAATCTTCCCATGTATGATGTGGGAGGCGCACCATAGGCATGAGAGCATAAGCCCATAGTATGGTCTCAAAATGAGACGTCTTGATAGTCTTTGAGTAGGTCCATCGGTTAAGACGTCTATTAACCGACCGTGAAACTTTCAAGGCATATAGGGCCTGGTACAACAAGTTCCAATCACATAAGTCCTCTGACATGGTGTTCAAAGTATTTTCTGCCGACACGATCATGTTTGATCATTTACAGGGCCTTCTATCCATTAAGCCTTAATGTATTCTGATGACTGTTCGATCAAATCTTGAAGCTAGTATTATCCCTTGATTTTATGCTTTACTATCTCTCTAAAATCTAGTGTTTTAAAACTTGGATTAGTGGGGCAGATTGTTCATTCGCAGATCTGTATTAGATCGTTGGATTGATTATCGGGTTTGGATCGGTCTGCAACAGTCATCTAAAAAAATATTTAAAAATTTGAATTTAAATAGGACTTTATGGGGTGAAAATTTTAAGGGGACCCAAAAAAACATTAGATAAGTTTTAATATATTATATATATAATGGGTGTTTTAGGGGCGTGGGGAGGGGACTGGGCTCAGACCCCTACCATCCCAAAAACAAGTTCGGTCCCAACCGATTCCCATCCGAATCGACAATCTAGATTGGAAATCACTAGGTTTTTTAACACCGCTCAAAACAGTTTTATAACTTTTCAAAATAAGAAAATTGAGTAACAAGCGATCCAGATTGGAAATCACCATGGTTTTAAATACGAGAAAGGTTTCTTTACTTCCCCTACAGATCTATGCTTCTCCTACCATCCAGCCGTCCAATTTTGATCAAGAGAGCCACTCACCGTTTGATTTTAGATATGATGTCTCAAAGTATTTTAGTTTTTTTATAAAAACTTTATGAATATGAAATTTTGTATGTGCCATCTTCTCATTGGGGCGCACCTATAAAAAAATATTAAAAATATTTTTTCGATAAAATATAATAATCAAAATACCCTTTGAATCTTTCAAGCGTATTTTGATCATTTTATTTTATTGAAAATAATATTTATATATTTTCGTTAGTGCGAGTTTAATAGAGGATACAAAATTTGGTTTCCAAATAGTTTATATACTAAAAAAAAAAGTGGTGTAGAGATGTGACATTGTGATTGGGGCAATCTTAGCCCTCTATTTAGAATGGATGGTTGGATAAGGGGAAGTATATAAGTTTTATGTTGTAGGAGAATATAAAAAGCTTGCCCTTTAAACACAGCTCAAAACAGTTTTATACTCATGGAATTAAAAAAAATAAGTTTTCTCCAAACTATTTCTAGGTCTCTCCAAGGTGACCTCTTTCTATTTTTGAGTTTTTGCTCTCTCTCTCTCTAACCCCTTCTCTCTCTCTATCCTCCTAAAGGGAGTGTGTTGAGTGGGGGCATAAACTATCAAGTATCGAATGCCACCGTTGTAGAAGGCATTTCCCGTCTCGTGTGCCTTCCTTATGACCCCACCACCCCTCCCCCTCCCCCTCAAAGATTCCAATCTCAACTCACCCAACCCTTTCAAGACTTTGGCTTTCTCTCTTCTCGATTTGACCCTTTAAATATTCAAACAATATTATTTATAAAAATCAAATAAAGTAACTAAAAGATTGACAAACCATGAGCTTTGATAAACAAGATATGGACATCCGACAATGAGAGATAGGGAGAAAGCTTTGCAAATTGGGAAATAATATTAGTGTAACATCCTTACTTCCTCAGGATCACATTGTACACTTGCTCCCACGGACAAATGAGCCATTCATAAGGATCTTTCTATTATGGAAATTCGGTAATTTAGAATCATCATACATACTAGTATTTAAAACAGATAATAAAGAAATAGAGAAAAATATTTAAACACTCAGGTCCAGCCATTTAACACAAATCCAAAAGTCCTGTAAATGCGACACCTTTGTTCATTTTTTTGGTTTGTAAATTTTTTTCTGTCAAATTCTAGTGTTTACAATTTTTTTTTCCTTTTTTCGTTTTATCTTTTAGGTTAGCTCTAGATTTAGGAGGTTAGTTCCCTCAAACACACGGCTCGAAAAATACTTCTAAATAGGATTTTCTAATTCCACAATATGCTCCCTCAGGATCATATAATCTTTTGGAAACAGTTATTGACAATAAGACCAAAGTAGAGAGAGAGATTTGGACATTGGAAATTTCCATCTTGACTTGAAAGTGTCTAGAAATCACCCCCAACAAGATTATAAAATGGGATTTTATTATGGATAGCATTTTGATTGCTCAAGAGTGTGCGCGTTCAGGAAAGCTTAGTAATATCCCATGGCTTCTTTTCAAGATAAATCTTGAAAAGGCTTATGATAGGATGGATTATAATATTTTACAAAAATTATGAAAATGAGGGGCGCAAAAGGTTTTTTTAAAGCAAGCAGATGTGTTAGACAAGGTGCTTAATTACTCTTACAGTCAAAGCTTTTAGTGTGGTATTGTGGAGGGCGGGGCGGAGGAGAGAGGGCCCTTTAATGGTTTTAAGTTGCTAAGGAAGTTTTAAGTATTTCTCACTTGCAATATGTAGGAGATACTTCAATTTTTTGTGATGTAAAAGGAGGATCGATTGTTTATTTGAGATGTTGCATAGCAGTGTTGGGCCTCAAGGTGAATAGGAGTAATACTGTGATGGTGGGAATCTCGCCCACATAAATTGATGTAAAGGTTGGCTAGGGTTTTTGGATGTAAAATAGTTGAATTTCCAATAAAAAAATACCTTGACATGCCAATCTCTTATTCAAGATTCATGATTGCCTACATCAATTTGGGATCCTTTGATACAACAATTCGCCCTTAGGTTGGATTTGCGGAAGGCCAAATATCTTTCAAGGGAGGGTCATATCACTTTGATTAAGTCTACACTTGCTAATATGCATATCTTTTCATCCATGTAGCATGTAGGCTCGAGTCTGATGACAAGTTTTGTGGGGAAAGGTCATAGTGCTACGAAGAAGTATCATCATATTAGTTGGGATAAAGTTTGAACACCAAAAAAATATTGGGGCCTACGTATGAGAAGACTGAAGTTACTAAACAATGATCAATGATGGTGGAGAAGTTTGCACGATGACACACATTTACGGAGTGAATCGGTAGTAGCTAAGTATGGACTATTTCCTTATGGTTGGAGACAGGAAGATAGGTAAGTTTATTTCCTCTATTTAGAAATAGATTTTGCAATGTAAGGAGGTTTTTACACAAAAATTCAAGATGGGTAATTGGCAAAGGAGATAAAGCAGTATTTTGGAATCAGAAATGGGTGGGCATTGTGTTTTAAAGGTCTAATTTCCTGATTTGTTGAGAATCACTAATAGTGAAAGGAGCTGTATGGTGGGAGTTTTGGAAAGAACGGAATAGGAGTACTTTTGAGGGAATTGGTCTATCCTATGGTAACGTGCTGCAACGTATTTTACATATAAGGTAGTGCTGGTTGTCAGTCACAAAGGAAGAGAGAGGCATTAGTGAATTTGATGTGCCAATTGACTTAGCCTATTTGATGTCTTTTAAGAGGCTAAAGGCTAGACCAAGTGGTCATTGGTTACCTCCGCAACAAGGGTGGCTAAAGTTAAATTTTGATAGTAGCTTTATTGGTAACCCAGGGAGTGCAGGGATAGTAGGGGTGGTATGTGACTGGACTGGTTCTATTGTTTGTGCCTATGCCAGACCTATCGGTATTGCCACAAGCAACCTCGCTGAGTTTAGTGCCTTACTCAAAGGATTACTTCTTATAAAAAGCTTGAACTTGGGTATGCCAATTGTTGTCGAGGGTGACTCCCAGAATGTGATCAGTTGGTACAATAAGGTCCAACGTGTTCCTTAGCTGCTGCATTCGATTTGGATGCAAGTGGTGAAACTGGGAGAGGAGGTATCTTTATCATTCCATCAAGTTTACAGAGAATCAAATAGTCGTGCGGATGGTTTGGCGAAGAGAGGAGTGACTTCGGAGTCATTTACTATTCTGAATGATGTTATGAGTGAGTGATATAATTTCTTTATAAACATTAATAATATGTGATAACATTTGTCAAAAAAAAAATCACTAATAATCATTTGGTTAAGGTGGGGAAGGTTATGGCACCACGTAGGATATTATTTGAAGATACGATAGTGTTTCATAGAGGATCATTGACTCGATGTAACAAAGGCTCAAGGAGGTCTATATTTCCTCTATGATGGAAGATGAGGCTTTCTGGAATCGTGAAACGGATTTTAGGTTTTTGGTTAAATGTTTGTATCTATTGGTATTTAGTGATAGATTGAGATGGATTTAAGGTTTGGAAAAATATGTCTTAGGGTGAGTCCGGATGTTCAAAAATTCTTTTTTTTGCAATTTTGAGTTTGTTCAATGATATTTTTACCACCTATTTTGAAATTTAAGGGACAAAAATTATTGTGGCTCCTATGTACAAAAGATAAATGGACTCTTTGTATACAATCTCTTCATTAAATTCGGGTCTGCCTTTGGGTTTTGGGTTTTGAGTTTGGAAAAAGTTCTAATTATGGAGGATTAAAGAAAAGAAGAGAGAGTGTCGGTTAACGTATGCACGATGCTTAAGAGTGATGAAAAAGATGAGGATCACCTTTTCATCATATGCTTGTTTGCACAACATTTATGGTCTTGGGCTTTCACCCTCTTGATGTGCCTCTCGATGGAAAACTTTTCTATCATAAAATGAGGAGCTTTCCAAGAAAACAATCCACTTACGATGCTCTCATCTACATAGAAAAGTTTTCACTTATGGATGCTTTCATATATCAAAGTGTTAAGTACTTATGTTGAAAAAACATTGTTTGATGTCTCTTTAGAAATCCATTACAAGATTCTCTCTCTCTCAACATTGTTTGATCGTCTCTTTAGACGATCAAAGGGCATGCACTCATAAAACGATTCAGAATAAACAAGGCTAATCCAACAACCATGAATTAATTTTTTTTATTTTTTTATTTAAAATTTATATTTATTTAAAATTTGGGGCATCAATGCATTTTTATATGACGAATAATATCAAATAAAAAAAAATTTATGAACAAAAAAAATTAACCTAGATACCCTTGAGTTGTTTCAAAGGTAGGTTGATCAATTTATTTTACTCAAAATAATTTTTTATTTGGTGGCCATATAAAAATACATATGTGCTCCAAATTTCGGATAAAGATAACTTTAAATAAAAGTACAAATTAAAAACAAAACTAATTTGCAGCTATTGGATGAAGCTAGGTTCAATAGATTGAAAGGTGCACGGAACACGTGCACCCTTCCAAGGATGTATACCATCCCAAGAAAAAATATACCTTTAGTCATCACCACATGTGCAGTCACAGAGTTCATATGATTTTCTCACTTCAGCAGTCACATCTAATACAGTGCGCATGTACTGTACTCCCTGGGGAGCACAGTATACAATTACTGCATAGGGAAAAGCAATCATTTGGGAGTCTTTTTATTTGAAAAATTCAGGATCCATCTAATTTTAACTTAATGACTATTTTTGAAGAAAAAAATTTAGATTTTGAGTTCTTGAACATCTTGATCATTCCATCCGAAAATTGGATGGTTCCATTCTAATCTTCAGATGTCAGTTTCTCTAGGCACATTGAGAATGAAGTCCGATTTTTTTTCTTTTTTTATTTGAGGCTGGTGACCAGGTTCTAGAAATCACATCCCCAAAATTTGGGATCTAAAAGGCATTCCTGATATAAATTTTTCCCAAGGGAGCAGATAGATAGTATACTCCCAGGAGTAGGAAATCTTCAATACATAGTGACATAATGAAACATGAGTAGTGTTCCATGTGTCTACAGTGGCGGTTAAGAAGTAACTCAAGATGATAGATTACTTCTTACTTCTTTATCATCAGTTCAGTAAGCTAGCCCTAGGAAATGCACATTTGCTTCTTGGAAACTCTGAATAATAAATCCAGAAGAAGCATTCTGATTTCTGTTACCAGTACCACCAATAAAAATGAAGATCAGACACTGTACATCAAATGAGATCTCGTATGTTATAATTATTATTATCATATCATTATAATAGGATACTTAGATACAAAGGGCACATTCTCCTCTTTAAGCTAGGGCCATTATTCAGGCATGTCTTTAAACTTCTCTGAATACCCACGAGCTTCCTCATAAAAAAACAAGAAGATAGGGCTTAGTATCCCAACCAACCCTCAATTTCCAAAAGCCCTCGACCTTGGAAAAGAGCCCAGATCCCCATGCTTCTTTCTCCTTGTGTCAATGCTTTCTATGAAGGGGGGGACCCAGGATAGTATTTGAGGGTATAGAGTGCCCCAATTCTGGGTTAATCTCTAATGTAAGCATGTGAAATGATAGCCTTTTTGAGGTTTCCAAGGTTTCTTCGATCATCTCTCTATCTACAAGTGCATGGAGCGAGTTCTGCGAAGCATGCGCGGCGGCCTTGGCATCTCATCAACTGGTATCAAAACTTTCATCAACTGAAAACCAAGAATTTGACGATTGGTTGATAGCGTGAAAGCTCACTATAAGATATCAACATAAATCTGATTGTACTTGAAAGATATATATACAGTATATTCTTCATATGAAGGTTTTCCTCTTTAAAAAGTTTAGAATGTTTCTTCTGCAACTAATGCAAAAGCAACCACAACAACATGAGCAAGAGAGAGAGAGAGAGAGAGACAAACAGAGAGAGGAGAGATTCTTAATAATTATTATTTTTGATAAGCAAACATTGGGGTTCCGATGTGCAATCTAGGGTGGATTATAAAGAGTTACATGAAACATTCAAAGAAAATAGAAAAGAGAAGAAAAAGATAATCATGCCCACCACCAAAAAGGTTAACGACAAACAAATATCAATATTTCATTTCTTTTGATAAACAGATCAATATTATGTACTTCAGATATCTTTCATGCACGATAACAGGCAAATCCGATGGCTAATATATTGGCTACCGTCATGATCTACGTATAGCACCAGAATCCACAGAATCATAATACCCTAGTTTTGTCACTTCTCAGCTCTGTACTTTGTTACAGCAGTAGCTTGATGAACAGCACAAGAAGGGTAAGGCAAAAGGTTGCGTACAAAGATGAAAAGGGCCATACCTTAATAATGCAAGTTGGATTTTGATCTTTGACCCAATGGACATTGAGTTCCTGTATATACCTCACTTGTAGCCAGCTCCTTGCCTATAAGCTAGTCTATAATATAATTATAGACTATGATGCACGGACACTTCAAAACGGGTGCCCTATCCGTGTTGGATACTTCAAACATGTATGTAAAATCACAAAAAAAAATCTGTTTTAATCATATCCATAGTCATACCTGTACATAATCACTAATATCTAGAGCATACAGTTCCCATACTGGATATTGAGCTATATTGTGGTCTACGAGCCTCATCTTTATCCCTTTCACTTGGCATATAAGCTCTTGGCCACCAAAGCAAAACTGCCAATGCCTCTTCCCAAGTAGCATTGGCATAGAAATAGCCATCGCACCATCTATCTTGGTTTTGAGACATTCTCCCAACTTACCAGGCGAGACATCTGGCTCACACTGTTATCTTGCTACAGGAGCTCCCTTTGAATCTTTCGAATGAGTCAACCAGGATATAAAATGGTGACATATATAGATAGTAAATCAACTCTACTCATGAGGGAAGAGAACAGGCCTTCCCATATGGCAAGGCTCCATCTACAGTTTTCTATAACTGAATATCCGTAGACTCTCTCTCGGCTGCACAAAGGCAACTTTGGTAGTTTTCCAGCTACCAAAGCCACGTGCACCTAAACATAAAGTATGATTTGAAACGCTAACTCTTAATATGCCACTTCAGCTAAAAGTCATCTCAAACCACCTCACAGCCATTTTCAAATTCTTTTCACGTATGACATCCTCACCACAGAAGAGAATCATGCCATCTGTGTATTAAAATGACTAATTTATTCATTACATTACCAAGGATGATTTAAATACAAAACCGACATTTACATAAGCCAACTTAGAGCTTTGCCACTGATCAGGAAGGGAAATGGGAAGAGGATCTTCTTTCCTCAGGTCTCAACCTAACACCAGAGAGCCTTTGGAGTCCCATTCAACAAAATTGAGTAGGTAGTTGAAGAAATATACCTAATCCAACCTCCCCTTTTAAAGATAAACAAATGCCATATATCATGTGGTGAAGTCCTACACTGTGAAGTCCTAGGCCTTCTGAGTATCAATCTTGCAAATTCAACATACTCGAATGCAATCTAAAACCATCTCAGATCAGCCCACCCCACAAAGGCTACCTTTGAGAATAATGTTGATCCACTAGCAACCTGAAGTCAGGAATCAGAATGAGATGCATTGGCTAAGATTTTGTGGACTCCCTACTAGCTAGTCAGCCTGTACTCTTTGACGGTGACAGCTCTGCTATTTTTTGGAGTTGAGGCAGCCAAACAAGCATTCGAACTTCCACTCAAGCTTCACATCTCATGAAACTGAATCCATGTCATCTGTCTTCAACAGGCCCACTAATTGCGGGAGAATACCGTGAGAAAGAATGCCACCTTTCTAACCTCATCTTCAATAGTCTTCTCCAACTTAATAGCTACCTTCGGTAGAACGCTGTCAAGGTACCCTTAATATAGGTACACAGGATTTAACACTCATATCCCTGCATTTACTATTGTACAGAAGAATCAAGGATCTCACATTCTGATCCTCATCAGGATGCCACTTCACCTGTTGCTTTTTGTATCCGGCGAATCCCTACCGACCTCCAAAAGAGGTTTGTCTTGCTCCAAAAAACAACCTTCTTCCTGAAAAATCAGATTCTAATTTCTTCCAAGTTCCGACGCTTCTTCTATGCTTTTATCTCTCGCCAAGATGGCCAACTTCCATTCTTCAATTTTTGCATCCATAATTACATTTTTCACTTGTGCTTTGAAAGCCTCACATCTCGCAATATTTCTAATAATAATACTAAATATCTTTTGTTTGTTGTAGTGGCCCAACTAAACATTTTTTAAGATAAATGTTATAAGGCCTCTACACATTGGTTCAATGGCAAATAGGAACAGGCAGTGATCTGATTTTGGTTTAGGAAGCCACCTCTGTGTTTGTGCCAAACTGGGATTTTGGTTTAGGAAGCCACCTCTGTGTTTGTGCCAAACTGGGGTATCACAATTTTGTGTGATTTATATAGACAAATCATTGTGTCACTTTAAAAGTTGCTTGCGGGTACGCGTTGGATGACTCGATAGCCCAAATAAAAACCGGTAACTAGAGGCACAGAATTAAAACAACAATCTTTTTATTGCTTATAATAAAGTGAGTACAAGGTGGGGACGCACGCTCCCAGGTCCCGAAAACTAGACCTTTCAGACCTCCAGGTAATAGAATACTAAGGATGCCCCTGCTCTTTAGGATCGGTGGTATCGAACCTAGTTAGGGTAACCTTGCCTCCCAGAGAAACCAAAATGTACACACGTCCTGCCTAAACTTCACCTACTATGAGGCTAGGAACTAGAAGTGAAAAGTTCTGAGGTTTGGGATGTTTGGAAGTTTTAAGTTCTTTTGGGAGTAGGGCTTTCTAAGATTTTGGACTTCCTAGGGGTTAGGCCCAGGAGTAATAAATTCTTGGTAAGTTTTGGGATCTTTTGGGACTTGAAAGGTATTTTGAGGATTTTGAAAATATGTGAGGGTAATTTGGGAATTTGGGTATACTTTCCCCCTTAGATGGCCTGTTAATTTCAAGTTTCCAACCTTTAAAAATGAGGTTAAGAGGGTTTTCATAGACATGAAAACACATGGGAATACTAAAAGTTTGTGGGTGCATAATCAAACGCATGGCTCAAACGGGGGTGGATTATTACAATTAAATTCGGGCTAGGGCTGAAAATGACCAAAAAGAGGCCTAAACCTTGGAACTTTCAATGACTTGCCCTTGAGGGGGCTTCCTGCTTCATCCACCACCAAAACCCATCAAATCGGACCGTTTTTCACCATTTCAACCCACATTTCTACCTTGAAATTGTGAAGCAATCAACCACGATCATTTTGCAACAAATTTGAGTGAAAACTATCCTCGATTCGTCAAGTTTCACTCATTTTGAGTTTTGGTTATCTATATCAGGTAAAAATTACATACCCATTTTTACACCTCGTCATCGTGCTCAAATTTAGCCCCTTTTTACAGCAGCGGGTAGTTTCTCATGGAAGACGCCGAGACCGATGCTTGGTGAAAATTTCGGCTCAAGATGATGCTAGATTGGAGAGATATGGCTCTTTTATGTCTTTCCATTCTTGGAAACTGTGATGCCAAAATATTCAAGCTACTTCTCTCCACAATTTCTCTATCAATTTGACTTTATCTTCAAATCTCTATATATTGATACGACCGGTACTGAGTATAGAATCTCCCTGCCAAATTTCGGTCCGAAATACTTCTTGGATCATGAGATATTGATCCACGAATGATCGGAGGTCATAGGGTAGCAACTTTTTCAATGACTTCAATCCCCCTTCTTTTTTCTTTGAAATGGCCATGATTCAGTCAAAGAACACCCTTATGTATATCATTTGAAGGCCCATGTAACAAGTAATAACATCATGAAATTTGAGCCCATTTGGTCATGTCATCTATCAGATATTGCCCCGTCAATATGCCCCAATAAATTTCGTAGCTGCTGCAACTCCCATGGCCTGAGGGACCATATAGCTTACTATCGTCTTTTCAGGAAGGGATTGATGGTCCATTTGTTGTCCGACCAAGAGAGCCTTAGAACAAGTACTTTTGGACACTGTATCAGGCTGAAATTTGAGGGATTTTCTTCCCATAAAATTTCTAGCCACTTTGGCCACTGATTTCTCAAGGATTGTTTGTAAAAGGAAGCCAAATAGTGTGGATCCTCATTGAGTTTTACACAGCTGTAATAGACGTATCTCATTAATTTGATTTCGGATGGAGCTCAAATTTGGAAACTAGCTCTTTCATGACATATCCTTCCTTCCATAAGAATTTCATGGCATTTGAATCTATATTTGGTGGAGCCCCTTTGTAAAATGTTCCGGTCCCACTTGAAATTTTAAACTTGTCAAATCCGCATCTTTAAGATTTGAAATAGGATCGGCCTCAAATTTGAGATTTGCATTTTTCACCATGGTTCCTAGCCTTTACAAAAATATTGGACCATTCCATAGGTTTCTTCATAATTGTAGGGCCATTTTAGGGTATATCGTCTAGGATCCTGACTTGCCAATTCCATATCTTTATCATCCAAGGTCTGTTTGAGCCAAAATTTGGGAGATGGCTTTATGGCACCTCATATTAAAATTTGGAATACTGGAATGGGGTTTTTAGGTAGATTTAACTGAAGTTTCACCATATTGTACCTTGGGCCATCTGAGCATCAACTCATTTTTTCGGTAGTAAGGCTTATCTCATCAATTTTATTGATGTCGCCGCACCATACTACTGGTGCCCTTTTATTTAATACCACTTCCTAAGAAAAAACCCTTAGTGATTTTATTGAGACAAAATACCCCTAAACAATCTTCACAGCATCCTCCTACTTAACAATCAAGTGAATGGGACCCATGATGTGAAGGTCAACTAAGGAATAGTGGGCAACAAATTATGAGATTCTGGCTATACTGATTTGGTTCTACTCCCTCCATGTAAGAGAGTCTAATGACAAGAGTCAGCCCCAAAAGTCACCATAGTTCAGGCCTCTAAAAAAATACAGTATATCAAAAGAAAGTTCCCCACTTAGTATTATCTTTCAGGGCATACACCAGAGAAAGCACCACTCATCAATGCCTCTTAAGGAATCGCATACATCAAAACTCTTTTCCTCATTATATCAGTTGGGTTGTGCACCAAAGTAAGCATCTATGTTTAGTAAAGCCAAACAAAATCAAACAGCATCCTAAACATACCAAGTAATGTTTTAAAACTCACGAAACCGACAGAATATCATATGTGAAATAATAAAGTTTTTTTCAACAAAAAAAAACAACAGAGAACTTAACTGTAACACTTTGGTTTGAAGTTTTGTCATTCCAACTCAATACAAAACTAACTTGAGTAGAAGTAAAGCCCCCAACCAAGAACGTGACAAACATAACACATGAAACACTATTCTGATGAGAAAGATTGCTTCATGACACTTGTTGGTGTGAATGATACTTCAAGAAATTCAGCAATTCACAGTCAGAACCTTGCAACTGGAATTGGGAAAAGTATCACCATGGTATAACTTGAGAAACTATCCATGACATGGCCACTAGGAATAATTGATGGTCAGCAGACGCAAAATGAAGATTTTCTTTTTTAAGATTGCAGTTGTGTGCAAATCAAGATCACACCTTATGTTAGCCAAAGAGGTCGAGCGCATAAGCATTTCCCTGCTATGCAGATACACAAGGAGCCTAAATGGCATCGCTACATCAAGTTGTGGGACACTATAAATGGATTTTCTGAACTCATATATTTCGCTGGATAGACTAATGGAACCCAAGATGCAATAGGATGAATGAACTAGGACGGTCTACGGCTCTAAGGAAGAGCTCAACATGGTTAGCGTCCAAAGTGTGAGGCTTCAGGGTCAATATCCTTCAGATTAAGGGCAGGTCGCAAGATACCAGTGACATTAATTTGCTTAAGTCAAGATTCCTAGATGACTCTTAACTTAAAGTCAAGCTCTACTATAATTACACGCTCAAAGGCATAATCTACAAAAAAAACTAATCTTGCAAGAAACTTCTTGAAATTGATAAAATTTAACCAAGCTGATCGTTTCAGTAGCAAGTTGTTTTTGTGAACTTTCTTTACAAAAACCTTCTCTTCGGAAAAGAGCTTTCCAAAGCTGCCCCTATATCAAAAACAAGGTGTTATTCATCATCATCATCATTATTGGAGCCTTATCCCAACTATTCTATTTGGAGTCAGTAACACGAATCTTGTTATGCCATTCTGCCCTATCAAGGGTACCCTCAGTCAGACCATAAGTCACCATATCTCTTCTCACTACTTCGATCCAAATCCTTTTGAGCCTCCCCTTTTCCCTTTTAGAGCCTTCCACATGAACCAAATCGCACCTCTTAACCGGAGTTGTATTACGCCTACGTTGTACATGGCGAGACCACCTATGCTTACTTTCCTACATCTTATTGCCTATTGAAGCCACACCTAAATTCCCTCGCATATCATTCTTGTCTCGCCACTCATCCATCTCAACATCCTCATTCCAACCACACTTATCCTATGGGTATGTTGTTTCTTGATCACCTAACATTTTGTCCCATAAAGCATGGTTGGTCTTACAACTATCCTATGGAACCTCCCCTTCAATTTTGTTGGTATCCAGTGATCCGGATGCACATCTCCACTCCCCCCATCCAACTTTAATTCTAAGTGTGACATCTTCCTCAATGTCTCTATTCTCCTAAATTATCCACCCAAGATATCGAAAATAAGCTTTTTTAGATATTTCTTGGTCATTAATATTAAATACTTCTTTGTTTCTACTCTAATGATTACTAAACTTACATTCCATATATTATGTCTTAGTTTGGCTAATTTTAAAACCTTTAGATTCTAGAGCATCCCGCCAAAGTTCTAACTTTAAATTGAATCCACCTCTAGCCTCATCAATCAAAACTATGTCATTTGCGAACAACATACACTACGATATGTCATCTTGTAGGTACCCAGTTAACTCATCCATAACCAAAACAAAGAGATGTGGGCCCAGCACTAACTCCTGACGTAGGCCTATAGTCATTGAAAATTCACTTGTCTCTCCACTAGTTGTCCTCACACTAGTTAGCACTCCCTCGTACATATCTCTCACCATTTCAGTATATCCTCTAGAGACTCTTTTCTTTTCCAACACCCACTAAATTAAATCTCTAGGCACCCTATCATATCATAATTGTCAGAGCCTTTTCCGAACTAATTGAGATCGACTATACGAATCCTACTCTGCCATTCTGCTCTATTATGGGTCATACCCTCAGTGAGGCCACAAGTCCCCATATCTTTTCTCTCTACTTCCAACCATGTCCGTTTGGGCCTACCCCTTGCCCTTTTTGAGCCTTCCACTTGAAATAACTCCCACCTTCTGATAGGTATTGTACTAGGTCTACACAACACACAGCCTACCCACCTAAGTCTACCTTCTCTCATGTTATTGCGTATTGTTGCAACTCCTATATTCTCCTTAATGTATTCATTTCAAATTCTATCCCTTCTTGTATTGCCACTCATTCATATCAACATCCTCATCTCGGCTACACTCATTCTATGGGTATGTTGTTTCCTGACCGCCCAACATTCCACCTCATAAAGCAAAATTGGTCACACAATCATCCTATAGAACATGGCCTTCAGCTTCAATGGTATGTGGCAATCACAAAAAACTCCGATTGCACATCTCCACTTCGCCGGACCCAACTCTAGTTCTATGCGCGACATCTTCCTCAATCTCTCCATTATCCTGAATTATCGACCCAAGATATTGAAAGTGCACTCTTTTTGGTATTTCTTGGCTATCAATCTTAACTACTTCCTCGTCTCTACTATTATTACTGAATTGGCATTCCATATACTCTATCTTCATCTGACTAATTTTAAAACCATGTACCCTATCATATGTTTTCTTTAAATCAATAAAGACCATGTGGAGCCCCTTTTCCCTTCTCCTTAAACTTTTCAATCAATTGCCTAAGTGGGAAAACAGCCTCAATTGTTTACTTCCCTGGCATATAACCAAAACAATACACTCATTTCATGCCTTACCCATTGCTCAATCACTCTCTCCCACAGCTTTATAGTGTGCTTCATAAGGTTGATCCATCGATAGTTTGTACAATTTTATATGTCTCCTTTGTTCTTGTAAATAGGTACCACAATACTTTTTCTCCATTCATCTAGCATTTCTTTGTTCTTGACACATTGTTGAACAAATTGGGCAGCCAGCATATGCCAATCTCTCATGCACTTCCAAACCTTCCAAACCTCTATCAGAATACCATCTGGTCCTAAAGCCTTTCCTATCTTCATCTAGCTAAAAGCTTATTTTACTTTAGATATCCTAATCCTGCAAATATATCTATGGCATCCACCCTAATTTATGTCAAAAGTTCCTCCTAATGTTGTGTTCCTATAGTATTTGTCATTTAACAATATTTGAAAATCAATTTTCAACCTTTTGTTACCTCATCATCCCTCAACAAAACCCTCTAATCCTCACCCTTAACGCATTTAACATGATCAATGTCCCTACAATTATTCTCCCATTTTTGCTGGTTTGAAGACATCTTTTTCACCTTCTCTTGTCCCCAGTTTAGTATATGAATTATCATATGCCTTGTGTTTAGCCATACTTATTATATTCTTAGCATTTATATTCTTCTAAGCTTTGATCATTTCAATTACATTGTCAAACTCTAAAACATGATCATAATATCCTTCTGAACCTCATCGCTCTACCATCAAGTTTTCTTATCGAAATTTCTTTTCACTTTAGTTTCTCCTAAAACTTCTTTTGCCACTTTCTTAATATAGTCAACTATCTCATTTCACATAACATTAACTTCGTGCTCATGATTTCATTTTCCATTTAAAATAAAATTTTGTGTCTTTTCGAAGTAAAATCAAGGTCAACAACTCAAGAATGAGATAGTAGCAAAATTTTAAAAAACACAACTATACACACCGTCTTCCATTTTGCATGTGCTATCTAGGATGCTATGCTATGAGTTGAAAGAATTATTGCCACATGCCTATAAGAAGTCTCTAAAGCTCTTAAGTTGGAAACCATTTCTAATCACATCTATCATCTCTTAAGATTAATGCTTCTAAGGAGATTCAGATGAGCCTTGATTACAAATACACATTGAATCTCTCATCTCTGATAATCAGTGTTTTAAAACAAGATAACATGAATTAGGTCACACCCACATGAAGTCAACTCAAAAAACTAGGAAGTCATGTGATTTATGAGGAGACCCTGAATTTTGCCACATTACGATGTCTTCTCAATGACAGAATTCGAGCCTTAATTTGACTCAACTGAGTCAACTCAAAATGAACAAGCTGAGTCTTAGGGCATTACTAATCGTCCCAATGTGAGATGAATGCATCCTTAGCATATTTAGAGGTTAGAGTCTTGTATTTTTCTTCTTTTTTAATAAAAGACACTACCATGCTTCTAGTAAGTGTAGGGATGCTTAATATGAAAGTCCACAGATTTTGATGAAATTAACCAAGAACCTTTCTCAACAACCAACCAACCCCACACCCAAACAAACAAAACACACGCACACACACAACAAAAGAAGAGACTATGTATAGATGAAAAATGCAGCAGTATTTTTCATTCTTTTTGTATTGTATTTCACTGGTAGTCAACATTTGAGGTTTTATTGGAATGTCTGGGAACCCGAATCATTTTAGGAACCGGAATCGCAGCCGGCTAGAAGATTCTTGTCTTAAGAATCATTTTCCGTACAATAGGAATATCTAGGAACGAGATTCCTAGTTTTGGAGAATCGTGTTTCGACCGAAATAGATCCAAGTTTCATCCACCTATGGAATCGAGATTCTGTCCTCCTTGGAATCGGGATTTCCTTCCCCCTGGAATCGACACTCCAAGAATCAAGATTCTTTAATATGCGGAATTGAGTTTCCGACATCTATGGAATCGAGTTTCTGACATATGTGAAACATAGATATGTTGTTGCTTCGAATCGTGATTCTAACATATTTGAAATCAAGTTTTTAAAGTATATAATTAAAGATCCATGCCAGTTTGAGATCGAGATTTACAATAATATGGACAATGGAATGCGGTTTGACGACCCCTACCAAGAATCAAGATTTCATTTTTATAGAGAAGGAAGCCACAAACACATCTTGAGCTTCATCAACTTTAGAACCTATATTGGATGTCTCTTATTAGAAAGTTTCTCGAATTTGAAAGTAATTGTGTTGACTATTGAACTTATGGTCATTATATACAAAAGACAAGTATTCCTAAATTGTGATTTTGACTTCATTATTATAAAAGACAAAATAAGATTATGTCTACGCCATGGTTTTACTTCTAATTGTACGTGTTGTATTTACCAAATTATATTTTAAATTTAAAGTAAATGCCATCCAAGGTGGCACAAGTAAAATAATGAAACCTTGCAACCACTAAAAGCATTCGAAGGAAGATTTCTACTCCAATTGACATGGAATCAAGATTTAATCCTCGCTAGAATCCAGATTCGATATATTTGGGAACGTCTACCCGCAATCAATGGGTTCAAGTTTTCAAAGATGTGTTGGATCGAGATTCCGAAATTAAAGAATCGAGTTTCCTTGATTCCGATAAATGGTTTCTAAAGATGTGTTGAATCGAGATTCCAAAATTAAGGAATCGAGTTTCCTTGGTTCCGAAAAAAGGTTTCTAAAGATGTGTCGAATCGAGATTCCGAAATTAAGGAATTGAGGTTCCTTGGTTCCGAAAAACGGTTTCCATGGAGATTTCTTAACGGAAACACGAAATCGAGTTTGAGAACCGGAAACGCAAGGTCGATACAGAGATTCCGGTAACTATGATTATGATTACAAAGCACAGGGTAGTAAGAAAAATCATATTATGCCTTTCAGTTTCTTTTGTGAATATAGTCAGAAACATTTTATTCAATCAAGATCAAATCTCACTGTTGCTTTCCTTTTAACAAGAACATGTGCCTCCAAAATGTAAATCCAATAGTACACGTGATAGAAAATCTGATTGAGAAGTTATTTATCTTCAACTCTACCGTACTCATACACTTGTTCCTTACGGAGTAAAGGGCACCACAAGTTATTTTGTTCAGATGCTTTTTGTTTTTGAAAAGATGGTAAGGATCTCAGAGAGTGGTTTACCTCCTCACGCCTCTTTCTGTTTTCCTCAACCTGCAATTTGCAACATCTGCTATTAGTATACTACAATTAATCTGCCGAAGTTTAAGGACTACATCTAGGAAGCTTGATTTCTTAACACAGAGAACAAGGCATAGACTAAAGGACATGGAATCAAGCGTATCTGAGAACTAAATTACTGCATGGTGCATAATAAGAGGTGCACGGTCATGTATTTGAATCCGAACATGTATGACTCCCCTTTTAATGCATAAAAAGATGAATACAATGTCATGTATTTGAAATCAGAACATGTACGACCCCCTTTGATACAATAGGAATGACTAAATAAGTCAGTCACAGCACCACGAAAAAGAGAAAACTACTGCAAGTTTAGCGGAGTAAGAGGACTAAATGCTCAAAGAGATTATGCCTCCAGATCCTCCATGATTTTTTTTGGGTGAATACAATGGAGATCCTTCATGATGTGTTTATTGTTTTCTGTTTTCATATCTCACCTCTCCCCCGTTCCTCCCCCCCATGCTTATAAGAAGTCTCTAAAGCTATTAAGTTGGAAACCATTTCTAATCGCATTTATCATCTCTTAAGATTAATACTTCTAAGGAGATTCAGATGTGCCTTGACTACAAATACACATTGAATATCTCATCTCTGATAATCAATGTTTTAAAACAAGATAACATGAATTGGGTCACGCCCACGTGGAGTCAATTCAAAAACCTAGGAAGTCATGTGATTTGTGAGGAGACCCTGAATCTTGCCATATTATGATGTCCTCTCCCCCGCTCCTCCCCGCCCCCGCCGCCCCCCAAAAGAAAAAAAGAAAAAGGGAAACTGTTTACATCTAGGTTTGATGCCCATAGGCAACATCATGTAACAGCTTCCTTTTGTAATAATAGAAAAGGGAACTGGAATGCTTAAAGAGATCAAGTAATCAATCCAAGATATTGAAGCTATCGTTTGTGGCACATGGATTACTTACAAATTATAACCGGTGATGTCAGATTCAAACTCATTTGAACTTGATCCAACCACCACTCCATGTCTAGCTCTAGTTGGACATCAACACAGCAAAAACTTTAATTTCTATTGGGAGCATCAAAATAAGAGAAGACATAGAAACTTCAATATTAGGCCCCAAGACCATTGCTGAACTTGGCATCTTTGAAAAACATGCCAAGAATAAATAACATGGATTCCAACCAAAAACTGAAATAATCAAGCAGTTCATGATGTCCAATTAATTAGCTACTGTAAATTGCTTTGGATAAGTAGTGCCCAAGCAATTCTCAAAAGGAAATCCACAAATTTGTCGCAACTTGTAAGCAGCCTGCATATTAGTACTGGTCTCAGAATGTGTTTTCCATTTACCAAAAGTTTTAACAAAGGTTTAGTGAGACCCTTTTTCGAGTTATTTCATGGTGATTCTAAATGAAAGACCCTGAACATCCCATTGTGTCACTGTCGTTAAAATTACTCATCGGCCAAATTGTACAGGACGAAACAATTCATCAGAAGAAACTTTCAAAGAATAGGTTCAAATACAGAGAGGGAGTCTGAGAAGCAGATCATGTCTCCCACATCCCAACTGATCTGAAATGCACAATAGTCTCATGCAGCAATTGCCAAATCTTAAATGGTAAACTACAAGGTTTATTTGAGGAATTTTAAAGACTAGGCTCACAATTGATAAGCTGTTTTCAATACATGACCTAGGGCTTGAAAGCCATATTCTCCTATGGGGAAAGACCATGATAACATTGCTGCTACTAGGCGACAAGCGAAACATTTATATCAAAGATTCAGAAGAACTAAACTTCAAGTTTAACATAATATGTGAACAGTATAAAATAAGAAATTCCATCACAAAGTGAAAGGTGAACAAAGCTTAAGAAACTCCCTAAGTTTCTAAGAAAGAGAAGTGCATGGGTCCAAAACAGGACTAACATAAGCAGGTTTCTATTGCATTTCAATTCATGGTGGCATCAACATCATGAAATAGATTTAACAAATCATAATATTCTCATAAAGCATGATTCTTTGCACATGCAGCATATGACATCCAAAAAAGGCAGAAATGTATTGAACATTGACTAACATATATCAATCACATAAAGCAGACTCCAGTAAAACTATAAAAGAAAAGAGAACAAAAAAAAGAAAGGAAGCAGAGTTCAACAAAACTAAGTCCACCTTGAGGTGAAAGTACGAATAATGTGGAATCATCATACTGGCAATCTTTATGTAAGAACGTAAACAATTTCTCAAATCACAAATCAGGAAGGGAAAAAAAATAGTGAAAGGCCATGAAACGGTACCTGTTGTGCTTGTAGTTGTGCATTTTCCTCCTCCAGTTGTGTAACTAATGTCTCCAACTCCACAGTGTAGGCCTTCAACAAACAAATAATAATAGTAATAAATAACAGAAGCATAATAAACCCTTGAAACCATCAGAGTAGCAGACCAAGGTTCAATACGATAAGTTCATTGATCGCCAGAAATATCCCCAACTCAGACCTTTTGATAAACAATACCAAGGTGTAGCTACAGCCTATAACTTCAAAAGAAGTATGAGCATGGAGTGAGTGCAAGTGCAACCAAAAATGAGAGAAAACCCAAATCCAAAGAAGGAAAAGTGAGAAGTATGAAAAAAGCAAGAAATAAAGAAACTAATAGCGAAAAAGCTGGAAAAAGTGTTGTTTAAAGTGTTAGAAGCAACGATTGTCAACATTCAGCATCCTTCAATATTACGAAGCATAAAATCAGAATAAGTGATAATAAATAACACGAGTAGAGAGAGTAGAGATAACACAAATTAATTAAGAAAAAAAAGGTGGACAAAAAAGGAAAGTGAAAAATGAAGTTGAACAAACTTAAACCAATTCAAATCACCACCGCACCAGCTGCCAACCATAAAGCCATCTAAGGACAAGAACCACATACGAGTAACAATAACAATAGAATACAAAGAAAACCAAAATTACCTAGTGAAAAAACCTAGGGGACTGATGCTTTGGAATCAGTAGTTAGGACCTTGAGAACTGCAATACTCATGGATCAAGACCAAGCTAGCCTACTCCCATCCCAACCCTACTCCGATACGAGAGAGATCATGAAGCTTAAAGAAAATTTAACAGAATGGTAAATCAAATTTTCACAATAACTACCATCGGAATTACTATCAATCATGAATATAGAAAACAACAACAATTCAGAAAACACTAAAACGGCAAAAACCCATATCAATTTAGAAAATAACAATTAAAACCCCAATTAAACTAAAAAAACACAACAGAGCAAACCAAAGAGAGCGCTTAAAAATATTATAAATAGCAGAAAATTGTACCTGTTTTCTCTCTCTAGAACGAGCAGCACTTTCCCTGTTTTTTATCATCCGTCTCTGCCTTTGCTGGGCAACCTTATCAACCGGCTCGTGAACTGCTCTCCTCTTACCCCTGCTTGATCCCTCATGCCCTAACCCTAACCCTAACCCATTATTATTGTTACTCCCCAAACCACCCTCCTCCAATCCCCCTAATCTCTGAAACTGCCCTTGCACCCCCAAAACCCCATCCCCAAACATCGACTGCTGAGACACCATCTCATCTCCCTTCACACCAAATCTCCTCCAATCCGAGGGTTCACAAACCCCCTGAGCCTGGTTCTCCTCTCTCACAATCCCTGCCTTAGCCAAAAAGTCCTCAAGTGTCATTTCCCCAAAAGTAGGCTCCTTATAAACCATTCTCTCTCCTCTCTGATCAGTTGCAGAAGAGGAGGCAAGTTCCCTCCAAACTTCCTCTACAGTCTTGTTGGCGACTTGTTTAGGTAATGAAAGGTTGTTTTGATGAGGAAAAGAACCAGAATTCATCATAACTTGGCCAGAATCTGACATGTTCCCCGCCAATTGGCCTGAATCCGGCTGGTTTCCGGCGAGAGCAGCTGCCATAGCCTGAGACTCTTCAGCTGTCCATATATTACGAAGAAGGTCATCCATGCTCATGCTCCCTAAACCCTTGTTCGAGTTTTGGAGCTCTGCAATCGTGAGGGAATATATTGAAGCTTGACGGTTCAGATCCGAATTTGTAGTGGAATTGGAAGAAGCCATCACCTTAGAAGCCATTTCTCGCTCGCGCTTTTCACCTGCGATTTTCCAGGGTTTCTCACCTCAAATGGCGGAAACCGCTGTAGGGAACACTGGTTTTTTATTACTTTTGAGTTTCTGTACTGCACACCGTCCCGCGATGTTTTAGGGTAACGCTTCTATAACACGGGACGCCAGAAACCGCGTTAGGGTTTCCTTGCCAAAATAAGGTAGATTCCAGATTCTTGTTGCAGGACGATTTTTTAGGGTTTCTCACAAAAATAGAAACTTCCTACTTTCTCTCTCAGCTGTAAGAGCTGGAAGATTTCTCATTCTACGAAATTTCTCACTATAATTTTCAGTGTATGTAAACTAAAATGTTCGAAATTGCAAATCGAAAAGTGTATATCTAATTCTTAAAAAAAACATCTCTGTATATCTATCTATTACCTAGAAAACTTACAAATGATCAAAAAAAACAAGTAATTTCTCAGCTTTCTCTCTGAAACTCCGCCAGTTACATAATCCATCATCTCCATGGCAACGCTCCCTTCTCAGGTAAGAATTCCTCTCTGAACATTTCTAGGGTTTTTTAAGCGCATTTCGAATGCGTGGAGAATCTTTCCAAGACTCTTCTCTCTCCTGAATAAAGGAGTTGTCTTTATGAGCGAGAGAGGTAGTTTTGCAGTAAGGGGAGAGCTATCTATAAACGGCAAATTAGCGGCTATTTCAAGTGATTTCACTTTTTGACTTCAAAATTAAATATATCCACCGCGTCATACACTCTCAGAGGAGCACATTGTTCACTTGATTCCTTGAGGATAAACAGTTCGCATGAAATTTTTCTCATTTTCACGTAGGTTATGAGGTTACATCCCAAGTTTGAGTTCCCTGGACTACTCGTGGATAGAGTTTCCGTGACGAGTAAAGCTAATACATGGTCTTGCGGGAGTATATAATATGGTAAAAATGACAAAGTCTAGAGAGAGAGCAAACCACCTTTGGCGTGGGCAATCCGTCCTCCCATTATAAGTAAGTCGCTTCTCGTTTTGAAGTGTAACGCGAGTACTATGCTCCCGCGGGAACAATACTTTGTATCTACTCCCTCATCCAAAACATTTTAGGAATTTTTTTATCTAAAATTTTGGGAAATTTGAAAGAAAAGTTTTTAATTGTGAGTTTTGCCGACGCTTAAATCATTAAAAGTTAGGATATTGTATCCTCGTATTTGTATGAATTTAATGGGTACTCTTGTGTCAGTGTATTTCTTTTAGGAAGAAATTTATATAAGGTCTCTTATTCAAGTAAGGTGCATCTTAAAAATCGTCTAGTGTTTAGATGGTGAAGAACCCTCTAATTAATCATCTCGATGTTGAGATATATGATCACGAAGAAAAACAAATTTCAAGTTCTAAACATATTGTGTTTTGTAACAAGCTTTGTGGAACGTGCATTTTCAAAATTTACAAATATTTATGGATGTGCTCAAAAGAAGTCTCTAAAATATACATTGACATAGTGAGATATACATGAAAGGGAATGCAAATTAGTGTGAGGACGATAAAATGAGATACAAATGAGTTTTTAGTGACAGTAGGCCTACAATAGAGGTTGGCATTAAGCTCATATATATTTGCTTTGGTTATGAATGAGTCCTACAATAGAGGTTGGCATTGAGCTCATATATATTTGCTTTGATTATGAATGAGTTATCCAGGTACCTACAAGATGAGGTATTGTCATGTATTTGTTTATAGATGATATAACTTTCATTGATGAAACTAGAAATGAAGTCAATGTAATGTTAGATTTTTGGAGGGGTGCTCTAGATTATAAAGGTTTCAAAATTAATTGGACTAAGATAGAATATATGAAATGCAAGTTTAATAATATTAGGAATAAAAACGAGAAATTAGTTAAGATTGGTGATGAAGAA
Organism: Amborella trichopoda; assembly: GCF_054954075.1. Lineage (NCBI taxonomy): Eukaryota > Viridiplantae > Streptophyta > Magnoliopsida > Amborellales > Amborellaceae > Amborella > Amborella trichopoda. The sequence continues at coordinate 4,726,766 of NC_142346.1, read as the reverse complement.
ATACTTAAAAACGACTATTTTTTATATCTTGATAATATAAGAGAATGGAGAGATTGAGAAAAATGCCTCCCATAGAATTAGACCGGGATAGATGAAGTGGAGATGTGCTTCTAGAGCCTTATATGATTGTTACATACTAATGAAACTAAAAGGGAAGCTTTATAGATGGCAATAAGACCAGCCATGCTTTATAGGACAAAATGTTTGGTGGTCAAAAAACTACATATCTATAAAATGAGCGTGGTTAAGGTGAGGATGTTGAGATGGATGAGTGGCAAGACACATATAGTTGGAATTCATAATGAATCCTTCCAAGAGAATTTGGGGAGGGCTTTAATAGGAGACAAGATGAGGAAAGTAGACTTAAATAGTTTAGCCATGTACAATATTGACCAAAAATACCACCAGTTAGAAGAGGCAATTTTGTTCAAATAAAATTTAATTCAAGTAGAAAGCTTTAAAATAACATAGAAAAGACCCTAAAAGACATGAATAAAAGTAGTGATGAGAGATATGATGATTTATAATTTGAGTGAGGGTATAACCTTTAATAGAGCATAATAGCGGAACATAAATTATATAACTAGTTTCAAATGGTTTGGATAAAGTTGTAATGATGATGACAAATTTAAAATAAAATTACATTTTCAAGGCGTAAGGTTTCCAACACCCAAAGTACATCTCCGTATAATTTTTAGAGGTGCACCTTATGTCTACTGTATAAGGTGGGTACCGTTATATAAACTTCACTCCTTTTAAGACCATCATCTGTGGAATGACCGTTCATTACTAAATTTATCTTAAAAAAATATATAATTAAGGGAAATTTATCAAAATGGCATATTGGTTAAGCAGCTTGCTCTTGGTATTTTAATACCTCTTGAATTCCTCTTTATGATAAAAGCAAAAAGAAATTTATCAAAACATAATTAAGGAATGAATTGCCGTCTCTTTTGATTGAATTTTAAAAATCTCATAAAAGTACACATGATCATGAGTTAGAATGGTTTGAAAACGAATTAAATGTTAAAAAGTTGGCAAGTTAGGTATATTTTGCCATTTTTAAAAAAATTATTCAAATTTTACGTAAAAAATAACTTAGAAAAAAGTACGAGAGGCTTAATCATTGTTTCAAGTGCCCTTGGATGGTTTGTTTGGTGCTAGTACTAGGTAGAAGCTCGATGATTAAGCTAAAAGGATACTTTGATACAAATCCATCCAAAATTGGCCAAAATGTGGATTATTTTCTTGAGTTTTTTGCCAAAATATAGATTTGGAATGCTAAAAATAGAGACATTCCAAGTCTAAATTGGGCAAAACGTGAAAAAAAATTTATATAAGGTTGAAGCCCTAAACAATCCAACTAAGATGCTCTTCAAAACCTCAACAGAACAAGTTATTTCGATGTTGTAAACCCTTCAAATCCAATCATCTCAACCTTGAGATACATGGATACAAAAAATAAAAAATATAAAATATAAAATATAAAATAAAAAGAAAAAGGAAAGGATTTCAAGTCTTGAAAATAGGACATCTTATAATGCATTATTTAGACAGTAAATTTTCAAGATTTTCAAGTGTTTGTAAATGTGCTTGATCTACACTATTTTTTATGTTTTAAATTTTATAATTTTCGCTGAAAATACATTTTCAGGCAACATAATGACTTTCGTAATGAAATGACATGTTTCGTCACTATTTTGAAAGTGCGCCTTATTTTGATTGTTTAAGGCCTCTGCCTTGTACAAACTGCACCCAAAATATGGACTACGTATGCTATAGAAGTTGAGGTTTGGTTCTTCTTTAGCACATCATGTGACAATGAGAAACTAGATGAAGATTTTTGTTTTTCCTTTGTATTCTTTTTTTTCCCCTTCTTGAAATCCTATAAGTTCAATCCCTCATTTAAATAAAGAAAATAAGACTAGAGAGATATTTCAAAACATTGGAATTCCATTTTTATGAATTTGGAGTTCCAATAGAAAATGCAGATTGATGATCTTTTGAACAACTAGGATGTACAAAATAAACAATTTTTAAGGCTAAAATTTCAAACTTTTGTGTTCTTCAGAAAGCTAGAGACCTCTTGTGCTAATATGCTCGAGAGGGTTGTCTCGGTCAACTGAATTACAACTAGTTTTTGGCTGAAATTTCTATAGTATTTTCCTGGTAGTGGAAGACTGGGAGCTGAGCTTTGTGTTCTTGGGTCACATTTTTGTTGTGTTTTAGCCTGAAATTGGAGGTTGGTGGCCGGTTTCTATGTTGTTGGGTGAGATAGTTTTTGGGTTTTGGCCACAAATTCGATATCAGCAGCCGATTTTGATTTTCAGGTAAAGAAGAAATAAGCAAAACAATAAACAACATTGAATGTGCCAAAATTATGAAAAAATGTATAAAAAAAAAATTGTAAAAAAATTGATTTTAACCGAAAACAATTTAGAAAATGACCCAACACGTATATTGTAGAAATACGGGCTTGTCAATAAATATATTTAAATACAATTTGATTCTAATTTTTGAAGAATATGTAATCTTTAATATGGAGATCATGAATATGAAATTAATAATAATAATTTTGAAAACTAAAAATAATAATTATATTAAAAAACCATTTGAACCTTTAGTTACCATTGTTTTTAAGTGGACCGCCTATTTTCATCCAGATGGATGCTTTCCACTTTTGGACCGCATATTATAGAAATGCAGTCCAACTTGCCTGAAACAATTTTCTTTTGAAAAATCTTCGAAGAATTTATTGTTTCCACTGCCCAATTCGAGTTGACTAAGCCGAATTTTAAAACCTTATATATAATTATTTATGTTACGGAAAGAAATCATTTCTACTCAAATCGCAAGTCCACGAAGGCTTTGAGTCATACACCAACTCCGTTCTTTTAGAAACGGGTCAGGAGATGAAAAAATAACAAAATAAATCACATCAATAGATAAAATTCAAAATGATATTTTTATGCAACATTTCAAATTCATAAATGTGGTGTTAGAGATTATCAACCCACTCATTCAAGGCCACATTTAAATAGGTGCGTCCTCACCAAAACTCTGTCGCATTAGAGTAATTTGAGTTATCAAATAACTTAAAACTTTCTATGCTCCTCTGGGAGTATATTGCTCATTTACTCTCTCAGGCAAAATTTAATCTAACGATGCTTTAGGGCCCCAAATTTGAAGGATATATTCTTTTCAAAAAATTAATCTAACAACGTTTTAGGGCCCCAAATTTGAAGGATGTATTCTTTTCAACATAGCTACTGATCTTTAAAAAAAAAAAAAAAAACTTCAAATCCTAACCCTAAAGAAAAAAACATTTCCTAAAATTAAATGTACACTGTGCACGTTTTTGGAAGACCAAATCAAGTGCCAAAACCCAAAATTCAATTTTTTAAAGGGTGCCGTTTGTAGCCGAAGCTCTAAACAATCAAAATAAAACGTACCTTCAAATAGTATCGAGATATGTTGTTTCAATGTTGAAAATTTTTATGATAGCCTTAAAATATATTTTTATCTTTAATTATAAAATTTAAAGCTTAAAAAATAGTGTAGATCGAACATATCTATAAGAATTAGAAAATCTTGAAATTTGACAATAAAAAATGCATCCACTATTTTCAAAAGTTGAAATCTATAATTTTCTCATATCTATGCATCTTGATGGGGAGATGACCAATATGAGGATATTTGGGCATCAAAACAACCGTTTTTAGTGAAATTTTTGAGGTGAACTCTAATTTAATTGTTTATATCCTATGTATAAATATTCTAAAATATATAAAAAAAAAAATGTGGCTTCCTTGCGCGGGAGTAGGCAGACAGTATACGCCCCTAGGGCCACAAAGTAAAAGCGGAGTAAAATATTATAAAATATTGTGGTATCTTTTGCCGTGCCGCTCCAAGGCATATTGAACGGAGAAGAGAGAGAAAGAAGAAAAGAAGGTGGGGGACGTGACCTATTTATTGCTGCCAAATGTATCTGCGTTGCTTTTCGATTGAGCAACGTGTCATGGTGCTCGTGTTTGTTGTGAAGCACAATCAATGCAATTAAAGTCGACTGTAATAAAAAAGTAAAAAGAAAATGAAGAGGTGGCATTTGGCACCATTAGATGAGCGACACCGCAAGCCTACTGTCATCCAATTTATCATGCAAGCAATCCCCACCTTTCTCTCTCCTCTCCCCCCTTGGAAGGATCCTTGCCTGCCTGCTCTCACCTCCTTTTCTTTCTCCCCAGTGGACGTGTAAATGGGTTCGGTAGGTCGAACGCACCAACCCATTAGGTCTGCCTTACTTAGTTTCACTCCTTGTTTTTTAAGTGGGTCTAGTTTGTATAGAGCTATGCTCTAAACAATCAAAATAGAGCCTATCTTCGAGTCCATAATTGTGGTTTTAATATTGAAAATCATTGTCATAGTCTTAAAATATATCTTCATTTTCATTTATAAAGTCTAAAGTTTCAAAAATAGTGTAGATTGGTAGGCTTATGAAAATTTGAGAATTTTAAAAATTGACCGTCCAAAAATACGTTACAAAATATACTATTTCCAAATCTTGAAATCTATTGTCTGTGCATCTTGATGTAAAGATGATCAATTTGAAGATATTTGGGAATCAAAACAACCCCTTCTAGTGAAATTTTTGTGGTAGGCGCTAATTTGATTGTTTAGAGCCTCGCTCTGTATAAACTTTTTCCTTTTTAAGTCGCGTTGGGTCTGGGTCTTAAAAAAAAGTTTTAAATAGTATTTTGTATGAAATGTACAATAGAAAACACTTATGAATGAATTTTGGTAGTATTTCGCTCATGATCATCATCAAAAAAATCTATTATACAGTCATAATTGTCTGATAGTATGTGAGTTTCAATAATTTTCTACAAATAAGATTCACGTGAAATTTGATGCATGTATCAATCTAGCCAACTTGCACCTAAATAAAATATTAAAAAATAATTTTTAAAAATAAAATAACAAAAATACCCCTAATTTATATAAAAAGGTTTTTTTATTATTTATTTTTATATTTTATTTAGGTGTGTCTCACCAAAACGTATACACTCAAAAATTTTATGTTAATCTAATCTATGAAAAATTATTAAAAATTTAAATACTATCAAACAATTATGACTGTCTTACAGGCTTTGGAAGGTGGGTTATAAGTGAAATAATATAAAAATTCGCTCATCAGTGTTTTTAAGTGTTTTCTATATATAATTATTATTTATTTAGATGTAGCTTATACTTATATATACTGGATGGGATTGACCCCAACCCAACCCAATGGGGTCCAAGCTGGACCAGGTGATGCAAATTATAAATTTTTTTTTTTAATTTAATATTTTCAGAGGTTATGGGTATATATATTTTTTAATTATTAGGGTTAATCTTTAGAAATTATGTCATGGATGAGATTAGCTTGAGTGTTTAGGTTGGAAGCTAGCTCCTATTTTCATAGGGTGATGTGATTCATGGGTGGATAGGATTTGTTAAAAAAGGATACGAGGGAAAAGATAGAAGAATAATGTTTAGTTTAGATGGGGCCTCCTGCTTGAGAGAGAGATTTTACGTGGGTTTTATTTTATTTTATTTTTAAGGAGAAGTATGTACCTGTTTATGAACTTGGTCATTTTTAACGAATAAAGAAATTGTCTTTTATCTTGTGAAGAGGTATTTTAGGATTGACTCTTTTACATACCCTTAAAAAAAGGTATATTATCTCAGTTTTTTATTAATTTTTTTATTCTAATTTCTTTCTTTCCTATTTTCAAACCTTTTGCCTTGCATCAAATGTTATTAGGGCAAAGAAGACCCAACTATCACAATGCCACCAAAACCTTTGGAGAGATATTTAGAGTGCTTATGGAGCCCTTTAATATTATTTATTTTAATTATTTCTTCCCATCTTCCTTGCATCATCAAGACCTCGACCCCAGCTGGTTCGATGTCAAGTGGATTAAGACTCGACCAATTAGGTCCATTGTTTGGGTTCATAAGCAAACTCGATCTCAAGTTCATAGGTCGACTTGACCCGTTTCCCACCCTTGCTCCTCGCTTGTCTCGACACATCTTAAAAGTTGCAAGATATACATCATTCTTTTGCACAAAATATGGTATTGAAAGATTTCACAAAAAGTCGAAGGTATTCCTTTGGGTTTCATTTCAAGAGAAAACTTTGACAGTTGATAAGCTTATGAAAAGGGGTACGATTATTACAAACTTTTGTGCTTTGTAAGGAGAATGATGAGAGTGGGGACCATTTATTTTTACATTACCATTTTACTTATGATATTTGGTATTGGTTCTTAACAAATTGGGTATTGTTTGGTCATTGGCTCAAAGTCATAGTCAAATAATTGAGCAAATGTCTTTTGATGGGTTGCCAAAGTTAGGGAGTTTGATTTTTCAGATTGGTCGAGCAACTGTACTTTGGTAGGTTTGGTTAGAAAGAAATAGGCGAGTTTTTGAGGGGTGGTTATGGAGGGAGATATGGTTAAGAATAGAATGCAACATACTTTATGGAGTTGGTTCTCGATTACAAAGGACGGTTTCAAGGTGTCTAAGGTCAATATGGAAGTGAATGTTAGCAATCTTATGTCGCAAAGGGTAGTGAAGGTGAGACACAAAGGGCGCTAGGTAGCTCCAGTGATGGGCAATATTAAGATCAATTGTGATGAAAGTTCGATTGGCAACCCGAGACCAACTGGTGTGGGGGAGTAGTAAGAAATTATCTTGGTGAGTGTGTTTTTTACTTTGTAGGTCCCTGTGGTATTAAAATGGCCAATGAAGCGGAGTTGTTAGCAGTGTTACAAGGGTTGAAAATTATCCATGAACGGGGCATCCAAGATTCCTGCATAATTGAGTGTGATTCCTTGCATATTATTAACTGGTGTAACCATATGTCCAGAGCACCTTGGAAGTTGAGCTCTGAGTGGATGGAGATCATGGACATGATTCGAATTTTGAATGTTACTTTCAAACATGTCTACCATGAAGGTAATGATGTGACGGATTCCTTGGCTAAGAGAGGAGTTTCTTTGCAGGCTTTGGTTATTTTGGATATAGTTTTTGTTTGATTGCATTTGTATTACTCTTAGAGCAATAAAATTATGGAACATTGTCAAAAAAAAAGAAGATATACATCCTTCTCCAATAAAGTTTGAAATTTGTCGATCAATCATATCAAACTCAGTAACTTATACCAATTTTTTCTTGAAATAGGAAATTAGTCATGCTTTATCTAATGGATGAGGTTTTTATAAGGCCTAGGTTTTATGAAAACAAATAAAACCTCACCTCAAATCCTCGTTTAGAAAGTACTTTTGGCGATGGAAATCTTTATGATGGCTCTAAAATCAATTTTCAACACCAATAATAAAATTTGAAACTAAAAAAATGGTACAAATCTTATAGATTTGTGAACACTTAGTTAAAAGAAAAATGGATGGTCTAGATAATTTGCTGCAATACACTCTTTTTAGCGTCTGAAGTCCTAATTTTTTGACAACCATAATGGTCAAATCAAGATGATCGATATAAAAGTTTTCCAATGCTTGACTTGCAATTTCAAATGGGTTATGAAGTGAGGATTTGCTTATTTTGATACGGCAGTAGCCCTATCAAACCATTTTCCTTATCTAATTTGTGTTATTTATGTTATTGTTTATTTGATCATTTTAATCATCAAATGAACGCAACACAAGAAAGTGTAAGGATCTAAACCATATTAAATGCATTAAGAGTGATGATCAAAGGGACTTGGTAAATGATGATGAGGTCAATGAAAAGTGGAGAGTCTACTTTCAAAAATTATTAACTAATGAACAAAATGGGAACATAGTGGTTGAAAGAACTATTGGTACAAGTAATGGTGGGGGTCGTAGATACATTTGTAGGATTATGATGTCGAAAGTGAAAGAAGCTTTGAAAATGATGAAGATATGAAAGGCTTTATGACTAAATAGTATCCCAATTTAGGTATAGAAGTGGATAGGGGAAATTGACATTGACTGGTTGTTCAACAAGGTGTTGAAAATAATGAAAATGCCAGACGAATGGAGAAAAAGTATTGTGGTACCTATTTACAAGAACAATGGAGACATATAGAATTGTAAAAACTATCGACAGATCAAGCTTATGAGCTATACTATGAAGCTTTGGGAAACAATCATTGAGAAACGTTAAGGCATGAAACAAGTGTATCAGAAAACCAATTTGGTTTTATGCCAGGAACGTCAACAACTTAGGCTATTTTCCTACTTAGGCAACTGATTGAGAAGTTTAGGGCGAAGAGAAAAGACCTCCACATGGTTTTTATTGATCTAGAGAAATCTTATAATAGAGCACCTCGAGATTTGATTTGGCGGGTGTTGGGAAAGAAATGTATCTTTAGACACTACATCGAATTGGTGAGAGATATGTACGATGGAACGGTTACTAGTGCATGAACAACTAGTAGAGAGACGAGTGAGTTTTCATTGACAATAGGTTTACATCAAAGGTCAACATTGAGCCTGTACCTATTTGTCTTAGTTATGGACGACTTAACAAGGCACCTACAAGATGAGGTACCGTGGTGCATGTTGTTCACATATGACATAGTTTTGATTGGTGATATCCGAAACGACGTCAACACAAAGTCAGAACTTTGGAGGGATGCTCTAAAATCCAAATTTTTTAAAATTAGTCCGACTAAGATATAGAGTATATGAAGTGCAACTTTAGTAATAATAGGAGTAGAGATGAGGAAGTAGTTAAGATTGACGGCCATGAAGTACAAAAAATATCGCACTTTCAATTTATTGGGTCGATAATATGGGAAAATTGAGAGATTGAGGAAGATGTCGTGCACAGAATTAGAGCTAGGTGGGCGAAGTGGAGATGTGTAACTAGAATTTTATGCAATCGCCGCATACCAATGAGGTTGAAGAGTAAGTTCTATAGGACAGCGGTGAGACCAGCTTTGCTTTATGGGGCAGAATGCTAGAGTGCAACCTTATGGAGTGAAACTTTTAAAATTAGTCAGACTAAGACAGAGTATATGGAGTACAACTTTAGTAATAATAGCAGTAGAGATGAGGAAGTAGTTAAGATTGACGGTCATGAAGTACAAAAAATACCGCACTTTCGATTTATTGGATCAATAATCTAGGAAAATTGAGAGATCGAGGAAGATGTCGCACACAAAATTAGAGCTGGGTGGGCAAAGTGGAGATATGTAACTGGAATTTTATGTAATCACCGCACACCAATGAGGTTGAAGAGCAAGTTCTATAGGACAGCGGTGAGACCAGCTTTGCTCTATGGGGCAGAATGCTGGGAAACAAAAAATAATATACCCATAGAATGAGTGTAGAGGAGATAAAGATATTGAGATGGATGAGTGGCAAGACAAGAATGGATCAAATTTGCAATGAATATATTCGAGAAAATTTAGGTATGGCACTAATATGTGATAAAATGAGACTTAGAAACCAGGATTCTTGTAGCCAATCCCAATTAATTGGGACAAGGCTAAAATAATGATGATGATGATGAAATAAACATAATGGGTAGTGATTTCATGCAACGGTTGTATAATAGTATGATGCAACAACCTTCAAAAACCATGTTAGAACCATTTTTTATCCAATATTTGAAATATACACTCTTTTCATTCTAATGAACAATCACAAAAAAGAAAAAAATTGAAAACGCAGCCTAGAAAGTATTTTTTTAGCCCAATTAACATAGACCGTCTATTTTGGTGAGATACTTAGATCTAAGCCTTAGAAAGACTTTTTATTTTCCAATTTTTTTAGATGGCTAAATTATCATTAGATGAACAATGTGAAAAAAGAAAAAAAATGATTTTGAGTTTGTAAAGGCTAAGATCTTGAAATTCTCCAAATGAATGGTCTAGATTTGTTGTTGGAAGGGACTCATTTTAACCATACTTAAGATTCAAATCAAACTTTTATTTTTTTGAGATTGATTATTAAGATAAAAAAGGTGTATATGCAAAATTTTGAGTCCTACAAATACCACAAACATGGTTTTCTAAAAGTATGGTTGCATTATACTATGATACAACCGTTGCATGAAATCACTGCTCGAACATAATATAGATAGAGAAGGTGGATCTGTCCATCCTATGATGTATGGCCATCCTTTTTTTTAGGTTTTTTTTTGGGTGTGGTTTACATAAGGTTACAACCTTAAAACAATCAAAATAATGCGCACCTCCAAACTATGGTATAAGATGCAATTTTGGTGCTGAAAATTCTTAAGATGGCACAAGGATCTATTTTTATCTCTAATTACAAAATTTTAAACTCCAACAATTGCTTAAATAAAGCATATCTATATACGCATGAAACCTTGAAAATGGATGGTCTAGATAATGTATTGCAAAATGTACCATAATTGGGACTTCAAATAGGTTTTTCTTCATATCCATACATCTCATTGTTGAGATGATCAATTAAATACTTTTCCAACACTAAAGCAGTATTTTCAATGGGTTTTTGAGGTGCACCTTAATTTTACATTTTAAGGTGTCAACCTTATATAAATGTTTTTCATTTCTTTTTTTTTTTCTTTCATTTGTTTTGGCCTGGCCTTGACAGAGCTAGGGACGGCCCTTGGCCTGGGCCTCTTTGGGGAGGTTCAAGGAGGCTGGGCATGGCCGGCCCTATAGGGACAAGGGCTGCGGCATGGCAGGGCAGGGCAAGGCCATTGCCAAGCCTATTTATTGAGTATATATAGCATGCTTGTGTAAGAGCATGTTATATACTTGGTCCCTCGAGCAAAAGAGGTGCTTGAGAGGATTTTTATGATTTGAAGATCTGTCTGATAAAAAATAATCATCCAACAATTTCATCTTTCCCTATAAAAATTAGGAAATCTATTCAATTATGGGGACGTTATTCTTTTGGTAAAATTAGGAAACCTATTCAATCATTGGAAGTTATTTTTCTGGTACATAGAGTGACATTTGGAATTTCAATTTTGAGGTTAATCATTCGAACTAAGAAGTTATGTCCCCAAAATCCGGGATACAAAAAATACTTATGGGTGGATTTTGGCTCTTGATGGAGCATGGAGTCATTTCATTTATTTTTTTATTATTAACCATTGAAAAAAGATATATTTCATGCAAAAATAAGTTAAAATTTCTTTTTGCTCACTCTTTATATTATGGAAAAGTTTATATAAATTGACGCCTTCAAATGTAGAGTTAAGGTGCGCCTCTAAAATCCATCGAAAAATATTGTATTGATGTTGGAAAAACATCTAATTGATCATCGTCACATTGAAATGTATAAATATAGAAGAAAAAAGATATTTGATGTCCTAAAAATAATACAACTTGCGATATATTATTTGGATTATCCATTTTCAAGATGTTCATGTATTTATAGATTTACTTGATTAGAAATAAAAATAGATTCTTCCACTATCCTAAGAATTATCAACAACAAAACTGCATTTCATAACAAAGTGCACCAGTGCACCTTAATTTGGTACTTTAAGATTGCGACCTTAATTTGAGAGTGGTAAACCCTTATGCCAAGGTAGCTGACGTCTATTATTTCTCGGGTAGTCAAATGGTTTGGAATCTGCAGCTTACGTATAATATATTAGATGATAGACTTCCATCTTATTATATTGTATTCATGAAGGACCTAAATGAGGTCTACATCACTCGGGGTATGGAAGAACATTATTTGAGATGTCGAAATGGATGGCAAGTTCTTTGTTAAATCAATATATTCTCTCTTATTTCATGATAGATGGAGATGGTCGTTGCCATAGATCTGGAAAGGGCATATTCCACATAAAATGCAAGTTTTTATTTGGTTGGATGCACATGAGAAAGTGCTTACAATTGACAATCTTATTAAGAGAGGTAAAGTTCTGCCCAATGTATGCTTATTATGCAAGATGGATGGGGGAGTCTTGTGCCCATTTATTTGCTCATTGTTCTTTTAACGGTAAGATCTAAAACGTTTTTTTTTTTAACCAATTGGGAATGAGAGCAGCTCTACATAAAAGTGTTTTAGGTATTATCTCTCATTTAGCCTTTCCTTGTTTATCAACTGTTGGTAGTTTAATTTGGAAAGTTGTAAGAGAGGCAGTTTTATGGAAAGTGTGGAAGGAACGAAACAGGATAATTTTTTAGGGGAATCTTTTGCCATTTGAAAGCGTTCTCAATCATATCAATCACTCTATTTGGAGTTGGTTGAGTGTTAGGTATTTCGTAAGTAGATGTAATGCCAAACCTCCACAATTATTCCATCTCAGAGTTTTTAAGAGTAGGCTTGTAGGAAGATTGATACCACCAATACAAGGTTGTTTTAAACTCAACTTTGATGGTAGTTCTTTTGGTAATATGGGAGAAGCAGGAACAAGGGGAATAGTAAGAGATTTTAATGGAAGGATACTCTTTGGTTTTACTGGGCCTCTAGGTCATGCTATGGCCAATCATGCTGAATTAGCAACACTTTTATAAGGATTAAAGCTATTCAAGTCCAAGAATGTAGGTGTTTGTTGTGTGGTAGAGGGTGACTTGATGAATGTAATTAAATGGTCATTTTATTTTATTGAAAATATTTCTTTTATATTTTTTATTAGTGCGAGTGTAATAGAGGAATGGAAGTCCAAAATTTGGTGCCAAAATAGTTTACAAAAAAATAAAAAATAAAATAGTGTAGAGAAGTGACATTGTGATTGGGGCAATCTTAGTTATGTATTAAAAAATGGAACGTTGGATAAGGGGGAGGATAGAATTTCTATGTTGTAGGGGGAACATAGAAAGCTTTCCCTATTTATAAATGCACACAAATTTTGAAAATGGACGGTCTAAGTAATGTGCTGCAATATGTACTTTTTTAGGACTTGAAATCTCTTTTTTTCTCGATATCTATACATCTTGAGATCGAGGTGATCTATTAGATATTTTTCCAATGTCAAAACAACATTTTCCGAAGGAATTTAGAGGTGCATCTTAATTCCACATTTTATGGTCCCAACCTTATACATACTTTTTTCTTCAAATAATGGACATTATTTATGCTTTTATATTTTCATTATTAGAAACAAATCTAGTATCATGAATGTGATAAGAATTGAGAATGGGCAGGAATTTGTTAGTTGTTGACTATTGCAGATTTCCCTCCCAAGTTAGGATCTCAGCGCCACACTAGCTTCCCAACCCAAAACATGGAAAAGGATAACGACATTATAACATAACAACTTCCATTCTCTCCCTCAAATCACAACCAAATAACCTCAATTTTGTTTCAATTGAAACGTTTTGAGTCCTCTATCAAAATCCTCTACAAATTTGTTGGATTGAATCGTTCAAAGGTATTAATCATCAAAAGTTTTAGGTTTTTTGCAAATGGATGCTCAATGTTCTAATTCGAAGTTTTTTGGAGTTTCAATGACTAATTTAGTTGGGATTTTGATCTTGAAGGGGTTAGGATCATTTTAAACAAAGTACATGGTATTTGTTAATAAAATCTTTTTTTTTGGCTGGTTTAGGTTTTCCTGAGTCTGATCCAAAATATTTTGGAGTTTAAATCAAAGATTTCTTGGGGGATTTTGATCTAGAAGGGGTTAAGATCCATTTAAAGGTGGTATATGTTTTTGAGATAACATTTATATTTGTTTTAGCTTTTTTGGGGCTTAGTCTGGGTTTTCCTAAACAAATATTTTTTCACGCTATAAATTCTATTTTACAATCCAATTAAGGCTTTAAACTGAAAATACTACAAAGATTGAGAGAATAGATAGAGAGAAATTGAAATTCCAAAGAAATTATGAGACCCTAGCACTACCCTAAGCCCCCAAACCCCCTAATTTGGAAGCCCTGGGATCCATCAAGCAAAAACAAACCCTAGGACACCCAAATCAAACCCTAGGTTTTTAACCCATGTAGTTCATTTATTCCTAAATCAACCAATTAAGTCTTATATACTCAAGTTCAATCTCAAATGTTTTTTTTCAAGTTAGAGAGGGCGGATTCTACATCCATAACTTTAATTTGGGCTCCAACTTTGAGTCCTATATTGGCAATTTTTTTCTCTTTTTATTTTGGTTCTTCTTATTTCTCTCTTTTTTTCATGCTTTCAGAAAATTTTCAGCTTTTTTGTTGGATTTTCTTTATATTAAGGTTTATTAATTTTAAAAAAATTTAGGAAGGAACTAGGTAGTGCAACTGTCAATTCATAGAAAAAGGATCATAATATAAGTTTTTTTTGGATCGTGTGGAACCATTCTTCCCTATTTTATTGCTAAGTTTATATTATTTTCTATGTAAATCACGAAGGTGAAATAGTAGAGTTTTCCTCCCATATTTGGATATACATAGATAAGAACATGAGGTCTTAAATAAGAGAATGTGTACTACAAGGTCATTTCTTTTGATACAAAAAAATCACAATCATTCTTAGCTATTGGATGTGATATATACATGATTAAAGTGTATTCCAACCACCAGATTTCATATCCAACCTGACAATAATGCATCAACCTTCTAAAAGTCTTCCTTCATGACTTAGCATTACCTAGGATTCAACAAGGTTTACCTATTTGTCAGATAAAGATTTTCAACTCTTTCTATTCTTATATTCAAGTTCTATATATTCCAATAAATGACTGAGGAAGTATGACTCGTATGATGATTAATTGACTGTTAGAATATCTAACTTTTATGACCTTTTTATTGGATGCAGTTTCTATAAGGTCTTGGCTTTATGAAAACAAAGTAAAAGCCTCACCTCGAGTCCTCATCTTGAAAGTACTTTGGCCATCGGAGGTCATCATGATGGCTCTAAAATCAACTTCCAACACCGACTATGAAATTTGAATCTAAAAACATGGTTTAGATCTTGTGGATTCGTGATCACTTCTTTTTAGGGCAAAATGAACGGTTTTGAAAATGTGTTACAATATACACTATTTTTAAAGCTTAAAACCATACTTCTTCTTCTTCTTTTTCACAATCGTATGGCTAATGGCGAGATGTTCAATTTGAAGGTTTCCACATGAAAACTGCAATTTTTGGGGAGTTTTGAAGTGAGGCTATACTGATTTGATAACATTTTCCTTTTCATTTTAGTGTTTTAATATTTCATGTGGGTGGGGTGGTGCATGTGCACTATCTTTGTACACAATAACACATATTACACATGCAGGCATGAGAAATTGGTTACTACATTGAATCAAATATTTAGTCACTAAAATCATCATCATAGTCAAAGAGTATAATTCTTATACTGCATTTGTTTTCTAGTAAGTATTATTAGAATGTATAATGCATATGTTTTCTAGTAAGTATTATTTTTAGTCATTTAATTCTTATGGCTTCCTATAGAGTGCATTTTAATTGGCTTATATTTCACATATATTATGGCCGGTGATGGGTGTAGTTGTTCACTGAGGAAATTTTTGTGGGTGACTTCTTTTTATGGAGAAATCTTAAGAGGACCTACTGTACAAAATGCAGACAGATTTCCATTAAAATTCGTATCATATGTTATAACCAGTGTTGCTTATACTCGGATAATCTCTAATAAAAGTTTATGGGTGGTTCAGATCAGAGCTTTCACATGCATTTTGTTGGAATGATTGAACACACATCACTTTTTTTTTTTCTTTTTTCTTTCTTCTTTCTTTTTTTCTTAACTAATGAATATGTTATCACTTCTCAGGTAAAAGATGCCTTGTAAATGTTAGTCGTTACTAGACTCAACTGAGCTACTCAGCCTTGCCCTATATGGACGGGCCAATTTCAGAGGAGTGAATCATATATATTCTATCTGGCTGCTATAGCTGATTCATGAGATTTCAATAAATTGTTAAATCGATTTTAGTTCTAGGTGGAGCCAATTCAGTATCTTTTAGAAGTCATACTTTTAGAGGATATCGATATGGTCAATGGTCCGTTAAATTTATTACTAAAAGGGACCGTATACAATGAGATCATTTACCTTTGATACAAGGTCACAATTACTTATGATCATCTGATGTGAAAAGAGCTTGGGTGTGTCACATATTTTGAGAAAATTTCTTTTCAACTTTAAGCTTGATCCATGAAATAAATGTAACAATCTAATTTTATACATGTCACCTCAAGACCATCCTTCTATTTGCTTTTAGGGGCCGTTTGGATACCTGAAAATATATTGTTTGTGAAATATATTACGTGTGTAATACATTACCTGAAAACGGATCGTCACTGTTTGGGTAGTATTTAGATGCAACTTGGGAAATACATTGCTACTGTTTGGCTATGTCTGGAAGAAATATAAGAAATGCATTACCATCTAAGTATGAAAAATATGACTATGTTTGGCTAACATGATTAGACTTTGATTTCAACATGATAAGTCATTGAAATAATATGATTGGAATAACATGATTTTATTGTGATTAGCCTTATTTTTATTTATTTTTTTATAGAAGTCTTTCAAATGTCTCTCTATTTATAATTTCAAATAAGCAATAAATTTATGATACCAAAATCAAAATCTTTATGATACAAGTTAAAAAATGGGAATAAGTTTGATTAGTAAACTAGAAGGTTTGGTGATTCCAGTAGAAAATTTTGAAGCATTGGAGGAGACTAAAGAGGTATCTTATTTCAATTGAGTTTTTATTAATGTCTTAGGGGATTACGTTGTATGAAATTTTTTATTATGATTGTGTTGTGTAATTTCTCATCGATTACCAATTATTACTTTTATTATTTTTGTTTTTATATAAGAGCTGATGGCGGGCTACAACCCAAATTGGGGATAGAGGGATGTAGAAATTTTTTTATCATGATTACAATAGAAAGTTTTCCCTCATTAAATTCTACAACTGTTCAAATCAATTTAGATTTCCCATTACTTTCACTTACTAATTATTAAAAAAATTTGTTTTTATATGAGAGTCACATGAGGGTACAACCCAAATTGGGAATAGAGGGATGTAGAAATTTTTTATTAGGATTGCAATAGAAAATTGTCCTCGTATACCTGTTCAAATCAATTTAGATTCTCCTTTTCATATCCCCTACTTTCACTTTCTACTTACCTTAATAATTATATAATGCAACGTATACTTGAGGGAGGCAAATGATACAAGGGAGGGAAATGTTATTTTTAGCTCCTACTTTCACTTTCTACATACCTTAATAATTATACAATACACGTATAGTTGAGGGAGGGAAATGATACAAGGGAGGGAAAAGTTATTTTAAGCAGGGATAGGGCAAAGAGACGCACGAGAAAAATTTCCAAAAAATTTTTTCCAAAGATTACCCGTCAACCTCGTAATAGATTTTTCACCCTTCATAATCTTGGATAATGTCTTTCCATTTCCATACTATTAAAGTGTACCCAAACCGTGTGAATATCATATTTCTTTGTAATCTATTGTCACGTAATAGATTTTCATGTACGGAAACGGGCCCTTAGGTTTTTGGGAATGGTAGGGTCACTTCCCATGAAATGAGTAACTATTGTCTAAATTATATGTTTATTACCATAGCTTTGTGATGGCTGATGAAACTTATTAGGCAAGAGTAACTATTTTAAGAAGGAAAAAGTTTATATACAGCCGAGGCTCTAAACAATCAAATTAGAGCACACCTCTAAAATTCACTAGAAGTGGTTGTTTTGATGCCCAATATACTCAAACTGATCATCTCGACATCAAGATGCATGGACATGAGAAAAAATAGATTTCAAGTTTTTGAAATAGTGCATCTTGTAATGCATTTTTGGACCATCAATTTTCAAGATTGTCTAGTTTTCATATATCTTATTGATATATACTATATTTTGAAGCTTTAAATTTTATAATTAGAGATGAAAATATATTTTAAGGCTATCACATAGATTTCTAGTGTTAAAGTAACATTTTTTGACATTATTTGAAGGTGCGCTCTACTTTGATGATTTAGAGCCTTGGCTCTATAAAAACCACACCCTTTTAAGAAACTATTAACTAGAGTCTAATATGACCAAATATCTCATGATTCACATTCACTAGACAAATATTAATGTGTAATTGATGAACTATTTTAATGAAGAGGCCCTAAACAATCAAATTAAGGCACATCTCAAAAATTCATTAGTTGAGGTTGTTTTGATGTTGAATAACCATCAATTAAATCATCTTACCCTCAAGATGTATGGACATTGGAAAAAAATGGATTTGTAATGTAATATCTAAACCGTCAATTTTCAAAAAATTTAAATGTTCATTGATTTGTTCAATCTACACTATTTTTTAATTTTTAAATTTTAGGAAAAATATTTTCATATCCCATATTTTTAGATCGTATTTCTTAATAAACCCAAGATTTCAAAAAAATATATTCCAACCTCCTGACAACTTTAAACCTATTTTTTAACTTAAACAAATCATGAGAAAGATATGCACTTTCTAAACCCAATCCCTTCTCTCTCTTCATTTATAGACCCCAAACTTCTCTCTTTATCTGTTGTTGTATGTTTCAGTCCCTCTCTCCTCTTATGTTTATCCAAATACCTATCCCTCTCCGATATTTATCCAAACACCTCTTTCTTTCCTCTCGGTAGCCTCTCACCACCGAGCAACTCTCTCCTCCTATGTTTTATCCAAACATCTCTCTCTTCCCAAGTGCCTCTCTATCTCTTTTTTGGTAACCTCCCACCACCAAACACCTCTCTCTCTCTCTCGTTCTGCATTTATCCAAGCACCTCTCTTTCTCTCCATATACTTATTGTGTATTTGGGAGGAGAAACGGTAAGAGGAGAGAAATGGGAAACCGGTAGAGAGAACGGGAGGAGAGACGGTAAGAGGAGAGAAATGGAAAACCTGTAGAGAGCGGGAGGAGAGATAGTGAGGGGTTAGAGATGGAAAAGAGGGAGAGAGCGAAGGGGTGCGGGGAGAGAGAAAGAGATAACTTTGGGATGATGGTTTTTAGAAAAAGCACGTCTTTTTAGATTTGTTTGGCCTAAAAAAACCAGTTTAAAGTATGTCGTGAGGTTAGAATAAATAAAATCTACAATTTTATGCTCCGAGATATCTTTTAAAACCTTACGTCTATTGTGAAATGAAACCCAAAAATAAAGGATATCGAGATATTTTCCTTAAATTCTATAATTAGAGATAAAAATAAATTTCCAAGCCATCGCAAAGATTTCTGATACTGAAACAAAATCTTTAGGCTGTATTTTAAGTTACACCCTTTAATGAATAGTAAAAAATGAATAGTAAAAAATGCCCTTGTAAAAAATGAATAGTAAAAAATGAACTTGTAATCTCTTCATTACTTTCATGAATATTGCACTTACTCCAAATAAAATAAAACTCTCGTAATCCTTAATATTAAAAAATGTGCTAATTTCTAGATTTCATGGAACAATTTTCTAGCTTTTACCAAAAAAAAAAAAAAGAGATTGATTTCCTTAGGAAATTCCAGACGGGATGCTAAACAAGAGAAGCAATTTATGGGGAAACCATTTGACTAAGAAAACCATTTTCCAGGGAAAAGAATTTTGTTTAATGGTCAATTAGCCCAAAAAGACATGGAATAAATTCGTCCAAGTTTTCTTGTGACTATCGTCCCATCTCAAGAAAGTCATCGGTAACGTAGAACTTGACGTGAATTTTATGCTTTGCTTTATTTAATATATGGATAAGGTTTTAGTTCACTACATTTCGATACTTCTTCTTCAATGAAGTAATATATCCATATATTAAATAAAGCACCTCCAAACCCTGCCATAAAAGTCAGCACCTCCAAACCCTGCCATAAAAGTCATATTCATTGCTAGAAATTAAAACCATAAATCTATTTCTGCCATTATAGTGAAACTTGAAGCTTCAAAGATGGTGAACACATTTGATTAAGGGTGCCAAGGGTCCGGGCGGCCCCGGCTTTTGGGACTTTAAACGGGCTGTTACTAGGCTTTGGATTGGCTTTGAACCGGGCCAAACCTGAAAGCCAGGAGTCAGCCCTTTTGAGTGAGAGAAATGAGCGAGTTTTGGCAAAAAAAAATTTCTAAAATAAGAGTAAATATCACTTGATTCCTAATTTAAATGATTTGTGCCTGGTTTTCAGGTTTTTTAGTTCGCCGATGGATTACTAGGTTGCAACTCAATCAACGAAATATTGGATGAAAAAGATTTAATAGATGGGTTTTTGGGGACTCTTGGTTGTAGGTTCCAACTCAATCAACAAAATATTGGATGAAAAAGATTTAATAGATGGGTTTTTGGGGACTCTTGGTTGTTGGTTGCAACTCAATCAACAAAATATTGGATGAAAAAGATTTAATAAATAGGTTTTTGGGGATTCTTGGTTGTTGAATCTGAAAATTATTAAGGTTTCATCACAAGCTCCATCTTCACTATTTTTATCAAGGTACAGAGAGATGGGTTTTTGGGATGAGAGAGATGGCGGGTTTTAGAGACAAGCTCCATCTTCACTATTTTTATCAAGGTACATAGAGATGTGGGTTTTTGGGACGAGAGAGATGGCGGGTTTTAGAGAGAGAGAAAGTGAAGGGGAATGATGGAAAGGGAGTCAATTTTGGTAATCTCTTTAGTTAGAGATTTAAAGCAGAAATTTTCGTTTTATTTTTATAGTTTTTTATTTTAGACTTTTAGTATAGAGGGCCAAAATATGCTGTTATGTAGATTTTTTTTTTGGGTAATTTAATGGGGAAGCTGAGCCCTACATGTTTTTTCAAGTAGATTAGGAGTTAACATTTTTGAAAACATAATAAGGTGATGTTAGTCATATAGATTTTTTGAGTAGAGATAAGTTATCTTTATCATATAGTCATGTACATCACTCTCGTTGTACATGAATTCTTCACGAGGAATGAAATTTTCATTTAAGATTAAAAAAATAAAAATAAATATTTTTGGAGTGTATAGAGAGTTTTTTAGATTTTATTACGGTTTGAAAAAGTAGTTTTAGTATACTTTTTTTTTTCCTGAAGAGATGGACTTAAAAATATTTGAAGTGAGAGTTCTTACCCTTAAAAATTAAATATATAAATAATAATAATTGGACCGGACTGGGCCTAGGCCTTGACCAGCTAGCCAAAAGCTATTTTCGGGCCGATAGTAGACCGGGCCGGGCTTAATGAAATATTTTTGGGCTGGGTCGGGCTTTTTTTGGGTCCAGACCCGACGTGGTGGCAACCCTATCTGTGATGATTTAGATTGGATGGCCAAAATAGCATTCCAAGATAGACTAATTTTAGGGCATGAAATTTATTTTTTTTTCTTTTTACAGGAGATGAGCTATTGCTGGTCTTCCAACACCATAAACGCGAATTTCGAATGCACCATGGAAATATTTTTCCAAAAGCCAAAAGATATTATTCTGCCGTGGTAGCAGAATGTCTATTTACTACCTCGGTAAAACCCCACTTAGAATTAAATTTAAGACCTTAAATTTCGAGTCTATAACCTCTTCAACCAATAGATTATCTTCAATAAATAAAAAAATCCTAATTGTTCCCTCAAAAAAAAAAATTTCTCAAGATTGAATAAAGAGCTTCCAATTTTTATCTAAGTGTCAGAAAACTCAAGTTTTAATTTTTTAAAAAATAGTCATCTAATAATTCTCAAATGGTTCCCAAAATTTCAGATTGAAAAAATCCTCCCAAATAAGTCTTCTTACCAAGGAGTAGAAGTAACCTACGCTAAAAAAAAAACATAGTATACATGCTCTTAATATATTTATTTACCAAACCATTAACATTGTCTTTTATTGTCAAAAATATATTCATTCACCATACCCCACCAAACGACCAGAAGTCACACGTTCACAAGGTGTTCTTGAAAAGCCAAGGAATTTGTTATTCCAAAGAATCCCAGCATCTTTGACATGCTCACATGGATTGTCTCCTTTCTTTTATGTCAAAATGTTTGGTATTTTAATTGGAGTTTTGTGCTTCCTAACTCGTTTGAAATTATTGAGCAAACTTTATTGGACAAAGACTAATGGCTTCTGACTTGTCACAGATTTAAACAATTTTTTTGGGTTCCAAGGGGAATCACCATACCAATATCTTTACCTACTCTTGAATTCTTGCTGCGGCGACCATTTCATACATCACAAAATTATCGTTGATTTTTAATCGATCCCAAATAGTTGGATAAGGTTATGATGAAATGATATTGAAAATAATCCTTAATTTAGTGGTTCATATGCTAATAACATTTGTAATTTTGATTTTTCTGTTTTATAGTCAGGTTTTGTACTTCTACTTTTATTCAAGATCACTCAATTTTCAAATCAAAATTTGAATCTTTTCCAAATCTTGTTTGAAGTGGACTCCATAGAATCTATTGGGTTTGATGATAGCTAAATCGCTATACCCATATTTTCTTCTAAAGATTATATTATTATGGAAAATATAAAATTGATTTTTTTAAAAAGCAAAAAAGTGATATCTTTATAAAAGAGTGAAAGATGACATAATACCCATCATTTGAGGATCACCCCTTTAAGGGCTATGGGAGTGGATCTCCAATATGGAGATGGGTGAGAGAGACATGGCCTCTGAGAGAGGGACAATATTCCCATGAGTTTTGAGTTGATTAACTTTTATTTTTAGAAAAAAAAAAAATCTCTACGTTACTCTCGAGGTTATCTTTTCAGTAATGGTATTGCGGTGGAAAATATGATGTTGATGGACGGTGTTGCTCGATCGGGAGAGTGGGTTTAGAAAGGAAGATCAGTGATTGTCTTTTACTGATGTTTAGAGATATATATTATCTCTTGTGACCTAAAATTGTAAGCTTCATTGTGATAGTGGATTTCTAGTTGCCGAGGCCGTGGATGTAGCCCTACAGGATGAACTACGTAAATTGTGTGTTGTTGTGGTGTGTTTTTTATGTTTGCTTTATTCTCGCACTCGATTTATAGTTATATTCATCAATTTTACGTTTAGTCAATCATGTACACGATCTTGGGTAGGATCCTGGTATTTGGGATTTCCGATTCCGTAAGGTAGGGGTTCACGAGAATCCTACATATTCTTTGGCCTATGTATAAAATCAAGGTCAAATCCACACTCCTTGGCCATGGGTTAAGCACAAGGGGAGCATGTTGTAACCCTCATGAAAAGTGGTCATGAGGGTCATTTGGGTTCAGTTCACAAGTTGAACGGTGATGAAGAGATTTGCGGGACCCGTCAAACATGACATCAATTAAATAACCAGTCTCTCCACTGTTCTATCCATTTATTAGATGGAACTGATTCCTATCACGAAGGTTACGCATGCCTAGAAAGGGCAAACGAGTTATGGAGGGCGCATATGTATGGTGAGATTATAGGGGAGACTATGCACATTCAAAGTTTAGGTGTGTATCAAAGCGACTACATTTCGAAGCTTAATTGTGCTCGGTCAGGGAGACAATACTACGTGATGACAAACTAGAATAACATGAATTATATGATACACCGATGTGTGTACAATCTGCTTGTAAGCTTCTTTGACTACTAAAATTTTGTACATTTCGAGATAACATGCACATAGGTGTCCCGCAATGGGCTCGTATTTGCTTTTGGTACATAAAGGTCACAATATCCCAAATCATTCGATGAAAAATTGGATAGACACCCATTCTCCACGCAGAGTACAACGAAAATTTTCTCTAATTTCAATTATGATGAATAGTACACCCTCAGCCAATCGATTATACCCCTAACGGCTATAAATGATTATGGCTTCTTATAATGGAAACTTTTTATATAAGGTTGCAACCTTAAAATGTAAAATTAAGGTGCACGTCAAAAACTCATCATAAAAGGTTGATTTGATGTTGGAAAACTATCTAATTGATCATCTTAAAATCGAGATGTATGAATATTTAAAAAAAAAAAGAAAAAAAGAATTCAAGTCCTACAAATATTGTATATTGCACGCATTAACCGTCAATTTTCAATAGTTTCAAGTGTTTATATATCGACTTTATTTGAACCATTTTTTGAGTTTAATATTTTATAATTAGAGATGAAAATAAATTCTCAAGCTATTCTAAGAATTTTTTACGTCAAAATTATATTTATGATAAAATTTAGAGGTGTGCTTAAACTTGATTGTTTAAAGTTGCAACCCTATAAAACCACACCCTTTTATAATTGTCTTTTTGTATACTCTCCCTTTACTTTTATAAAATGCATGTAGGTAAAGTACCCTAAGGTGTTAACAAAATGCTAGTGGGAGTTCCACTAGGGGTTGTGAGTAAAACAGTGCACGTGCACCCACTCACAAAAATGCACACATGATAAAATAAGAAAGGAAAATGGTTTGATAGGGTTGCAGACCTATCAAAATAAATAAAGCCTCACTTTATAACTCATTGAAAATTATAAATTAAGCATTAAAAAATTTTTACATCAATCATCTCGATTTGATCATTATGGTTGTAACAAAAAAAAAAGATTTCAAACTCTAAAAACAATGTATATTGTAATAAATTATCTAGACCGTCTATTTCATCCTAAAAATAAGTGTTTATAGATTCACAACATCAGTCTCATTTTTCGAGTTTCAAAGTTCTTTATCAGTGTTTAAATTTGATTTTAGAGCCATCGTGGAGATTTACATTGCTAACAATGCTTTCCAGATTTTAGGTGAGGCTTTATTTTATTTTCATAAAGCCTAGGCCTTATAGAAACTTCATAAAACACACCCATTGCATGAATGCTTTAAGTTAGGATGCAGTTTTTATATGGCCTAAGCTTTCGGAAAACAAAGTAAAGCCTTGCTTCAAATCCTCATTAAAAAGGCATTTTGGGAGTCAGAAATTTCCTTGATCGCTCTAAAATAAAATTTCAACACCAACTATGAATTTTGAAGCTCAAAAATGGTATAGATCTTGCAGATATGTGAGCACTCGTTTTTACGGCGACATGAATGATCTGGACACTGAACACTCATTTTTAGGGGGAAATGAACAACCTAAATAGTATGTTACAACATACACTATTTTTATGTCTTGAAATCCTGATCTTTTTCACAACCATAATATTCAGGGCTGAGATGATCGATTTGAAAGTTTTCCAACACCAAAACTGCATTCTACGATGAGTTTTGAGTGAGGCTTTACTTGTCTTGTAGGGAGCCCTATCAAAACATTTTCCTTTTTAAGTCATGAAGAAAATGAGAAGCACAATGGTATTAGAGGAGAATTGTGAAATTACAGATTAGTTTAAAAAGAAACGTAGGCAAAAATAATGGAAATAGCAATATTATTTAAAAATAAGAGAATAATTGATTTGTTTATGAGGTATAATTATAGTTTGAAAAGGTGATGTTAAGTGCGTGAGAGTGCAAGTGCGCGCATCATCCATAACGTGTATAACTACCATCTAAAGCAACCATGGACGGTGGAGATTAATCCCCACTCATTAGCAGCGGTACTCATCAGGTTACTGTTACTTTCCACCATCTCTTAGTCAGTTTTACTAAACTTCACAAACACCTTTTCAGCACAACCACATAGATAGAACCGCATGAGATGATGGGCAATGCATGAGCATTGAACAAACGGAGCTACATGAACAACAAGGGTATATGAGGGACACAATGAGACCTCGGGATCAAGGTGGCCATTGGACAAGCGAGAGAATTGGTTTAGTCAAAATCATTTAATTATTTAATGAATTACTTGGACTGAATTTGAAAAATAAGAATAACTAGCCTGCTCTCGCTTGATCTCTAGTAATTAGCTCCTCTCATCATAGGTCACTGCTATCACTTCCGACAATTTAAAATACGAAATATGCTAAAAAAAAAAAAAAACTTTTTGGCCAATCAAAATCGATTAGTCCAATTGACCAAAATCACTCAAGCATTATCTTGATAGATTTTCAATTAAACTCGGTTAAAACTTTGGAGAAGATGAGGAATGTCAAAGAGCTTAAGTTGCAAATGCAATATCTAAAATTTGAGTTGCTCTTGTGTAATGTAGAAGAGTGGCTTACGACACGGATCCATGGAGGGCCCATTCAAATTACGACACGGATCCATGGAGGGCCCTTTTTGATTTCGTGAAAAAACCTATAAAAAGGGCAAAAAAATCAAAAATAAGGAAAAATATTTCCTATATATTTCTCTTTAATGATTTAAAATATTTTAAATAAAAAAAACAATAGATTTAAGTCATCCCACGTGAAAGTCATATCCATGGTCAACTAGCGGGATAAATCCTGGACACCGCAAGGTGACCAATGATTCTTGACAGGGATCGAGAATTCGCGATCCCTATCTTGGGTTTTCATGCACTAGTGTTGAACACTTTTCTCCGGCACACTATGTGAAGATAATTTTAGTAAAATGTATATAATAAGGCCTGCACTAGTGTTGAACACTTTTCTCCGGCACACTATGTGAAGATAATTTTAGTAAAATGTATATAATAAGACCTTTTACTTTTGTTAGAAGAAGATTGCAATTATTATTGACCATTAGATACGAATTCGAAATAATCTTATGAGACCAAATTGCCCATGGAGATTTAGTGATTCACAACTTTGTTAGTTGACCATATATATGACTTTCTAATGGGCAATTAGCTGTTTTTCGAAAAAGTCTGCGACTCTCATTAGCCTCCCTATATACATGCATGAAAGAAAAAACCAATCCATCACATATATTTTGAATTTCACACTCACAACGATCTCAAATTCTCTGTACATTCTTGCACCACCTTCAGCAACCACCGAAATTCCTAGCTATTCATCCTCAATAATCTTCATTCCTTCTCCTTCTATATCAACCTCATTGGTTGCGGTTGAATTACATTATTCTGGAAAGTTAAAAGATATCCTACTCCCTTGGGAGCAAAATATCCATTTGCTCACTTGGGTAAGACCCACTTAATTAATTTTAGGACCACAAATTTTGGGTGTGTAATATATTCAACCTATAGATTAACCTCAATAAAAAATTCTCTTATTGTACCTTATATGCAGTTGACAAAAATAATGTCACGAGATTGAATCAAGATCATCTAATTTTTAGATGGTGGGATCTAAGTGTTAAAAAACTTAAATTTAAAAAAAAAATTTGAAAATAATCAACTAGTAATTCTGAAGTGGATCCCCAAATTTTAGATTGAAAAAATCCTCACAAGTAGGTCCTTTAGTAAACATGCTCCTAAGCGAGCATATAAATTGTACTCCTGATGGAGCACAGTATATGAGCTCTTCCTAAAAATCAATAACAATGTTCCCTAAGAGGTATCCAACCAAATCATCAATTCCAGTGGGCCTCAGGATTCCTAGCAAACCCCCATCAAAATGTAATTTGATAGCTCCTAATACTGCTCATGTCTGCCTAACAATTATTTTCCTAGGAAGTTCGAACTCTCATTTTCATTTCTTCTTGAGGATTAATATATATCAAAATGTTAATAAACCCCTACATCCATTTGTAACCAGCATCCAGTGAACACATCTTCTAAAACCCTGCTTTTAATCCTTTTTCATTAAGACAAGCACCTTCAAATACCTTTCTTCAATTTTTCCTCAAAATAACTTATCGAAAAGCTTTCCAAATTATCCTACCAATCTTTGGTGAAAGAGGAAGTTTTAATTAATCAAATATATACTAGCAAATCTCGAAAATTACAAAACTTTCTAAGTGACCACATCCAAATACTAAATATACCTATATCTTAAAAACAGGCGACCATTGCTTCTTGAAAAAAGTTTATATAAAGGTGAGGCTATAAACAATCAAACTAAGGTGCACCTCAAAAATTTATTAGAAGAGGTTGTTTCGATGCCCAAAAATCCTTAAATCAATCATCTCGACTTCAAGATGTATGAACATTAGAAAGAATGAACTTCAAGTCTTCAAAATAGTGTACCTTGTAATACATTTTCTATAACATCAATTTTCAACATTACCAAGTGTCTGTAGATCTACTCGATCTACACTATTTTTTTAAGCTTTAAATTTTATAATTAGATATAAAAATAAATTTTCAAATCATGACAAAGATTTTCAATACTGAAATAACACTTTTCGATGCTTTTTCAAGGTGCGCCTTACTTTGATTGTTTAGAGCATCCGCATTTTATAAACCACACCAGTGTTTCTTTTGCCCGTTTGCACAACAAACATACACTCACAACAAATCCTTTCTTTCTAGAGATTGTTTATAAAGGGACCATTTATCTTTTCTACATGGAAGCCACAATCATTTCCACTCATTAAATGTGGAGTGAGTCACAAAGTCTAATAAAGTTTTTGGATCATGGTGTCTATTTAATGATACTCTTACAACCACCCATTTTGAAATTTAAGAGACAAAAATGATTGTAACCTCCACATATAAAAGATAAATGGTCTCTTTGTATACAATACCTTCTTTCTAAGCGCATATGCAGTAATAGACTATGATAAGATCATGATTCTCACAAATGCATGTACTTGTGTGGAATAGGTCATTTCTAAATCTTCACAACACGTGGTTGTGCACTCCTATATATATATATATATATATATATATATAAATAAGGAGATTTAACTAAAGGAAAATTGTTTCTTGCGGGTTGGACTGCATGACTACATAAGCGGTCCAAAAAGTGTACAGCATCCATCTTAAAGATGGATGCAAGCAGGTGTTCCATCGAAAAATAATGGAAACTAATGGTCCAAATGTTTTCTTACTAAAATTATTATTTTTAGTCTTTAAAATTTATTTATTTATTCATATTTATGCTCTCCATGTTAGAGATTACATATCCTTAAAAATTAAGTCCAAAGATCCATCTCAAAAACAGATTTCTTAATAGGCCCGCATTTCTACATATGCGAGCTGGGACGCATGGAAACCAGGTCCTTAACTAAAAGCCAGCGTTTCAAAAGTTGGCAAGTTGAACCGGACTCGCCCAGTTCGACTCGGGAACCGGCACACCTGTGCCAATTCTACTGAAATAATAGGGAATCACACGTGTCTAGAGAGAACCGGGAGATTCCCAACCGTGAATCGTCGAGTCAAGCCGATTCCCAATAGTAAAACACAAGCTGCACAGTGTTCTTCACAGGATTCATGGTTTTTTGTTTTTTATCATTTTTCATCTTTTTCAACTTTGTAATCGAATCTTTCAGCCTTTACTTTAATCTTTTCAACCATTTTAGTCAATAAATTGTAGTGGAAATCATCGATTTTGATCACAAATATTGGATCTATGAATACCAAAGCGTGAGTTTTAGGGATCCGCCATTGCTCTGATTTCAAGCAAAATAGGGCATTATTTTTTATAAAATCTGAGGGTTATTGATCTTAACAGTGTTGTTTAGAAGTTATTGTTCATTATTTGTGAGTATTTTGCGCCATTGCTCTGATTTCAAGCAAAATTGGGCATTATTTTTTATAAAATCTGAGGGTTATTGATCTTAAGAGTGTTGTTTAGAAGTTGTTGTTCCTAATTTGTGAGTATTTTGGACGATTACATATCAGATTTGAATTTGAAGCCACTGGGTGCTGGAAAACAGATAAGAACTACGGTTTTTTTTTTTTTTTTTTGCACCATTCTATCAATTTTATTCAATATTTTACAAATAATGTGTTAATATTATAGGGTTTTGATTCATTATAGCATTTTTTATCATCACATGTATTCAAATTAAGGTTGATTTTCGAGAAAAAATGACTGATGTCTGTGAAGAACTGCGTTTTTTTTTTTTTTGCACCATTCAATCGATATTACTCAATTATTTACAAATAATGTGTTAAATTTACAGGCTTTTGTTTCCTTATAATGTTTTTTATCATCACATATATTCAATTTAATTTGAGCTTGATTTTTTAGATGGAATAACTGATGTCAGGTGGGTCTGTGAAGAAATGCGTTTTTTTTTTTTTTTTTTCCTCCATTCAATCGATTTTATTTAATTTTTTGATAATAATGTGTTAACATTTATAGGGCTTTGATTCCTTAAAGTATTGTTTATCATAACATGTATTCAATTTGATGTAATTTATTCGATTTGAGGCAGATTTTCGAGTTGGAATGACTGATGTCAAGTGGGTCTTTGAAGAACTGCATTTTTTTTAGAAAAAATTTGATGATTGATTTATTCGAGAATTCGTGATTTTCTGAAAGATTGTGAAAATCGTGACCAAGTTTTGATTATCCTGACAAATTAAACTGTATTTTTAATTTTTCTTATTAAATTTTTAATGTAAAAAATTGCATGTTGATAAATTATTGATGCAAAAAAATACACATTAAATTTTTAATGCATAAAATGTATGTATATGATTGATAAAGATTTTTAATTTTGAGTCAAGGTTTTGTGAAGAACAGTTAAAGCATTTTTTTTTAGCACAAAACTACAAATATGAGATGAAGTAAAGTGCTATTATGAATTATTTTAGAGGGTTTTTAAAGGTAATATTGTAATTCAATTAATTTTGCATATATAAAAATATAAATATAAATATAAAGGAAAAAATAATGGCATAAAAAAAATTAAAGAGGAAGAAAATAATGTCATAAAAAAGGAAAAAAAGAGTTTTATTTTTATCTTTCAAAAAAAATAAAAGGAAAAAATAATATCATCGAAAAAATAAAAGAAAAAAAGTAAAATAAAAGATAATGCAACAAGCATTTCTTGTATCCTCTAAAAATAAAATAAAAGGAAGAAAATAAAGTTATCAAAAAATACAAAGAAAAAATAAAATAAAGGATAATACAATAGTACAATAGTTCGATATTTTAGTGGCCATTTTTCATCGATTTAATCCACATTCTTTATTATAGTCCATATATGATTATATATTTTATCCATGATGATTCTATGATTTTTTTTTTTATATAATGTAAATTTAATGGTTAACATAAGTTTAAACAGGGAAAGAACATCTCAATATTCGTAAATTGATGAAAAAAATGAAATAATAATGTAGTACTCCCATTTCTTATTGGATTATTAAAAAACAACATTCATGATAAATTTTAATAATTTTTTTAGATTTGTTTTAAAGCTTAATCCGACCTATTCGATCGATTTTCGATCCGAATCGCCGATTCACCGATCCAAATCACAAATCCATTTTTTAAATTATTTGGCTTCGCCTCCCATGCAATCACATCTTCGCTTTGAGGGTCGTAATAAACCTACTTAAATCTAGCAATAGTTGGGAAACTGGGGCATCATACCATCAGCGACTGATATCATTGCATAGAATATCCCAAGTAATTTTATATCATTGCCGCTTACCACATCCACAACCACAACTTTTGTATGTTGCTATTCCAATTTCAGTTATAACTTGGGCATTGAAGCTTCAAAGTACAACTTCTCAACTACTCGTTATGCCAAAACATAACGTCAAACCATGTTTCAATTTAAAGTCCCAGCATTTCTCTCTAGGAAAGGCTTGCCTTGAAGAATACTTTTTCTAAATAGGTGACAAGTTCGGCCATAACCATCTCCAATAAGGTGGATATTTCGGCTAAAACCTTATTTGACAACCAATATTCACCTCTACAACTGATTTTCACCTTGGGTACTTCACCACCATTTGGTCATCAATGCTTTCTTCATGATTTTCAACTTTCTAATGTACAAACCACCATCTTGGCTGGGCTCACAAACTTATCCCAACTCACAAGATGATATTTCCTTGTCTCCTCATGTCCTCTTCAGAAAATTAGCCTTATTAAACATGCATAAGACGAACATGCTACGTCACTAATCTAGACAACCTAGTGTCAATAATAGGCATACCTCAATCGATAATTGAAAACTTGCACAGGTGCCCTCCTCTACTACATCATTTAGCATAATGTGATACAAAAGGCCCCTGCTACCATGGCAAAGAAAAATTGGGATAATGTATTCCACTGTCTTAACTTTCTTTCGTAGCTCTAAAAAAACCTTCAGGGCCTCCCATTGACTAAAACTAAAAAATGTCCATCAGAAAAATATCCTTTAATCCCACCCCTCCATGTCAACAACCTGATAATGCATCCGTTGGCCTTTTCAGGATTCGCCAATCTTGAGTGGACAAACCAAGTCCCCTTGGAGTCCCTGATTCTATTTCTCTAAAATATTTTTTAACAATTTCATACAAGCCCAGCACATTTTTGCCAGACAGATACAATGGAAAGGTCGTCCACAAGGACAACCCAGGATTTAAAACACTAAGCCAATGCATTCCACTAATTATATTTTAATCATGCCAATCTTGCTCCAATGCAACGTCACCTTCAAACCGCCACAGAAGCATAGTATATAATATAATGTATCAGTCCAAAACGCCTTTCTTTACAATGAAAACACTTTTGCTCGCCAACCCCCCACCCCCCCAATTCCTGGTTTTCAACCAACTTCAAATCCCATTTGTGCATACAGATTACTCATACAAAATGAATAATAATAAGCAAAAACCTTATTTTCCCAGGGTTTCACTGTTAATTGGAAAATAGGTTGGAATTTTCCATGAGCCAAAGAATAGTGAGAGGCCTCCCAAAACCGCTTTTGCAAAAGGCAGCATCACCAGTGCTGCTTGTGAAAGCCGCCTTTGTTTCGAGAGATGAACGTGTTCTTGGGCTTGGGGATATCGTGAATATCCATGACTTGAATCGTCCGTTGCCTCTTAGCTATCATTTAACAACAAAGATTACAAGCGTTAAGTGAGTTGTTTGATAATAACGAAGGAAATGACATAATATAAAATATTCAAACCTGCCTGATGCACTAAAAGTAAAACAAGGATTTTCTATATTGGCCTTCTCCTCCAACAGACTTACACCAAAAAAAAAAAAAAGAAAGATTTTCTATATTTGTTGAAGCCAACCACTCTAGAAAACCATTTACTAGTGAGCCACCGGTTTTAGCAATTTGTTCTCAATACCAAATATAGCATTCTCTTTTCTGAAATTCCTAACTTTTAAAAAAAATGTTGAAGTCCTACCAACATATTTTGATGTTTTTGCTTATGTTTGAAGAAGTTATTAAAAAATCTCCAATCCAACTCGGAACCCAGTAAGACGGTAAGACATAATGGAACTAGCAGCTAAAAAAGTGACTTGATCCAACATGAGAATCATTCTAGTCAGACTGGATTTATGATGATGGGTTTAGACAATTTTACTTCGGCCGTCTACCTAACACAACCATGCCCGGATACTTTTTACCCGGGTATGGGATGGGATAAGAGAAAGTTTAAGATCATCACCCTTCCTAAATCATTCGAGTCATTCGAGTCAGACTGGCGAAATCAAAATCGGACCGCTACCAAGCCAGGGCCACATTTAGATTATTTTTCTCAACAATTGATTCGAAGTATAAATGGGGTAAATGAAGGGAGGGCGAATCTCAACTAGCAAAAACTCTACTTGAAAGTGTAGGTGGTAGGTAAAAATTACATTTTGCGACTACCTAAAGTTGAACTTTTTATTTCCTTGCTCGTTTTCCTAAAAAGAATGTTCAGGATATTCTAATGTATTACCATATTTTTAAATCTTATATTAAGCCTTAAATATGCATTTATTAGCCGTGAAAACCAATGTAGTACCAAAAGAGTTAAAAATAAAATGCAAAATACAAAAGCCCCCAAAAACATCAAAAATATGTTTAAAGTAAAACTAAATAAAAAAAATCTAAATGAGGTTAAAAAATAGTGAAAAAATCAGTTTTGAAAAATCAATTTGTGACTAAGGGTATTTTAGAAAAAATCTAAAAAAATTAAAAATTAAATTTTCATGTCAAAAACATTTTTCAATCTTTGCTAAAATGATAGAAAACATTAAAATTTACATTATAGATAAATTTTTTATTTTTTAGGAATTTTTTTAAATTTTATTAAGATCCTGAGCTTGACCACCAAAACAGGGATTAACCCGACCAGTCTAGTCGGCGGCCGGTTTTTATGAACATTGGTAGGAATGTTTAATAAGAAACCAGTGCTAGGAAAACAATAAAAATTAAATATCCTAACTATCCAATAATATTACAATAAAAATATTCAATCTACCCTAACAACTGCCTCTTTTATGTAAAACAATAAATACCACCCACTTGCTAGGAAAATGAGGCATTATACCCATGGGAACACGGAGGGGTACCCAAAATGACGCCCAAAAAGCAAGGGGCATAATGGGCATCAACA
Organism: Amborella trichopoda; assembly: GCF_054954075.1. Taxonomy (NCBI): domain Eukaryota; kingdom Viridiplantae; phylum Streptophyta; class Magnoliopsida; order Amborellales; family Amborellaceae; genus Amborella; species Amborella trichopoda. The sequence goes on along the minus strand of NC_142346.1, from coordinate 4,692,634 downwards.
AAAGATGAACCATTCTCCTATGAATAATGGCGTGCTGTGCACAGAGAGCAATACAAGAAAGGTGCATTAGGAAAAGAGACAAACCATTTTCGGCCTCCTGGTAGTTTTCATGGAGACGCTTTCTAGCCGAGGCAAGCCTTTGGAGATCGATGGCATTTTCTTTTTGTTTCTGAGAAACAAAATAAAAATCATATAAAATTTACTGCAGAAATAACAACAAGTACAAACCAACAAAACAAGTAAAATCAGGATAAAAAAAATGAAAATTGGTGGCCTTTTAATGAATGTTGGTCAAAATTTCAAGCACATGGAAAGGATTCTGCAGTGTAACTCCCAAGAACATTAGGTGAAAGATCAATCAAAATAACATAAATGTTTTCATGAATTTTGACTAAACCCTCAAATTTTCTTTTTGAAAAATTTTTAAGGAATATTATAAATTTGATTATAATATGGACAAACTTCAATAACTCCAAATCCAGATGGATAAAATAGTTGTGCATAAAGATCAGCCTGCCACCAATCCCCACCCAACTCTTATCCAAAGTCTAAAGGAAATTTTAAGGACTGCACATAAAATACAACAGTTATGCACTGTTGATTGGTTTCTTGGCCAGTCTGGTATAGTGTGAACTACGAGCTTGATATAAATCAGTAAAAACTAACGTTTGACGGATTTTGACTAATCCAATCAATTGTTTTTCACCAGTTGGAATGTCTAAACAAAGTTAGACAACTTCTTTGTAATATATCTTATATTTATTAGCTATTATTCCTATGATTTCTTAAGTTTTTAAAAATCCAGTCCAAATAGTTTGTTTGGCTATCAAACAAGTTTTTGGACTGGTTTTGACTAGATCAAAGCCTTGACCGGCTCAGTGGCCAGTTGGATTCTAATGACACTGATGAACAACACAGTCCCAAATACATAGTGAAGATGAACCGTAGTTCTCTCTGAATGTCTATATCTCCGAATTACAATTGATCACCACCAACCATCTTGATAATGGTGGATAAACTACTGGCCATACACATAGCATGTATACTTTCCCTAAATACAAACAAAACAAATTTAAGAGCAAGCTAAATTTGGATTGTCCTTAATGAAATTAAAGTAAAACTTCAGAGACATTTTACACGACTGATCAAAATTCAAAGAAAGAATAAGAAATAACATACCTGAGCTGGAATGGAAATAGGAGCTATTGGGTTAGGCTTAGTCTGAGCTTCTCGTTGTGGAGTAATTCCTTTCCCTTTGGAACCAATTTCGGAGTAGTTGGGACCCATCCCAGAACCACTACCTGCTTGTATATTAACTGATTACTTCGGGATCAAAATCAAGCACCACATTGTGTTTTGGATAGAAACAGTAAAGCACCACATTAGGAGAAAACAAGTCACCGGAAGGCAGGGAAATGATCCAATGAGTCATGATTATTGAAGTTTAGATGAGCTAAGCTCATTAGGACTCATAATTTTTGCTTTCATCTAAGCTCCAATGAAACCAGGAACACTTAATCATTTTCACTAAAGTATGTACTATGATCCATATGACCATCGAAATTCCATGGCCATGAAATGATTGTCTAGCATGTTCCAATCAATGGTGAGGCCGCAGAAAGAAAGAGACCTACCAATTCAGCCATGAAATGCTGTGGAAGGTCCCATTCTCCAGCATCGTGCATCTATTGATTGAACAATGAGATGCTTATCAACACACAATATCTATAGTCATGTGGATCATAGGACGGTGTTTTTCCTAATATTATGGTTGAGATTGAGGTACTCACTGTAACCGTTGGGAGAGTGCTTTGATTCCCTGACCTATGGCCAGATTCAAAAGTCCAAAATGAGTCAACAAATACTTCCATAAAACTATGAAAGCTTCTGAGAAAATCCACCAATTATCACCTGGTTTCCATTCTGGCTGGCTCTGGCCTGATGGTTTTGTTGAGGGGACTCGCCCTCTGCTGCCATTGTAGACAGAGAGTGTAAGCTTTCAAAAATGTGAGAAACATAAAAAAAAGAAGCATCAGTATGGTGCTATAAGGTTTTGCAACTTTTGCTTAAATGTAAGAGAGGTACCAACTATTGCAGCAGCAGCTCCTTCACCCGCTGTGCTCACCCATTCATCCACAAGCTCTTTCCACTTCCTGAAACCCAATTCAGATGAGATGAGTGAAAGAAAGAGAGACCTAATTTCAGTTTCTTTTTTTTTCCTGGAATATTCCAAATCCGCATTACTCTTAACTTATGGGTTGCAGACAGAGACCCAATTTCAGTTTCTTCATCTTCCACTAAATAATTCAATGCATCTTACTCTTAACCTCTAGGTTAGAGAGAGACCAAATTTTAAATTCTCCCTTTTCTTCCTTCGACATTAAGTATAGGAAGTATTCATTTGCAGAGACAGATATTGAGAGAGGGATTCAATTCCATTTCCTTCATTTTTTCTTTCCTTCAAATTTTGGATGGAGAGAAAGACCCAATTTCAATTGGTCAATTCCTTGTTTCTGATTTACCTGATAAGGTGCTTTACGAGTCGTCGAACCTCCGTAGAGGGATGCTTCCGCAGGCCATTGACGTGTCTGCCAATGTCAGTTTCCTGCAAAAACAAAAAAAAAGTATTTCTCAATTCTAATAAATATATAAATAAAAGAGAGCTTACATTCCAGTCATTGTTTGAAAAACTGCCCGATCTAACTGGAAACCACCCAGTTAGATCGGAACCAGCCCTTTACCGGTTTCGGTTTCAGGTGGTTTTGGTGATCGGCCGGTATTTTAAAAATAAAATTTCAAAAAAATATCTATAAAATCCCAAAAATAAGAAATTTGATTTGTAATACATTTTTTAATATTTTTTACATTATGGTAAACATTAAAAATTGTTTTTGTCATTAATACTCAATTTTAAAATCCATATTTTCATTAATTTTTATCTTCATTTAAATGTGTTTTGTTTTAATCATTATTTATATGTTTTTCATATTTTAGTAGATTTGTTTTGCATCTTTTTATTTTTTTCAACAATTTTTTGGCCGCCCGGGACTACAGTTAGAACGGTTGAAGCAGCCAGTTTACCAGTTAGACAAGTTAAATCACTTCTGGCCCCACGTCTGGTTAACCATTCTGGTTAGATTTTACGAACACTGATTCCAGTATAAGAAGAAGGAATTAAACAGTTAGAAAGGCTAAGCGGATTCTGCTTGTTTTTTAATAAAGGAAAGGATTGGTTTGGAGGTACCTTGAGAGCTTTGACGGTTACGTCCATATCTGTCAGGCTTTGCAACAGATCAATGACGGAATCCTCACTCTAAAATCAAGGAATGCAACAAGTTAACAAAAGCAAATCTTCACTCTAAAATCAAGGAATGCAACAAGTCAACAAAAGCAATCACTCTAAAATCAAGGAATGCAACACTCGACAAAAGCAAAAATGTAGAGAGAGAGAGAGGCTGGAAAGAGAGTTCGGGAAAATCAGGAAATGAAGAAAACGACCTCAACATTAACAACCCAAAGCTTTCAAAACTCACCCAAGCTTCTGTGTTTTTTTTTTTTTCTCTATGATGCCCCTAATAAAACCTCTAATTCTGACATTCAAATTCGTCACTTACAGGTCTTTGGTAAGCTTGGGATTAATAAATAAATAAAAGTTTCATCTTATTTCCATGTTAGATCTCTACAACACTCCTATTGTTCATGGCTGAAATTCGAAATACGGCACATAACGTGGGGGGGTAGAATGGTCACGTTTGAAAATACAGGGTAGTTCTCAGTTAAGTTAAATACGTTCATTCCTTTTACCGGTCTTTTGGTCAATAAACCAAAAGATTGGCCCAACTGCAATCACCTTCATACGATTGGTTCGTTTACGGAAAGTTCAAGTGATTATGTTAAAATTGCATATAAATGCGCGCACAAATTCACAATTCTATGTCTCTTCTCCTACTTCCTACCCTCATGAGCTCCTCTTTTCTCATTCTAAATTCGGACAATAGAATAAGAATAATAGAATGCCCTTGTCACCGATAATCCCTCTCTTTCACAAAATGAGTATTTCTCTCTCTAAAAAAATGAGTATTTCTCTCTCTAAATTCAGAAACTGCAGACTGGACTCCTGACTATTAACCTACTATAACATCTACAGAGACCACGTCCCAAATGGTCCCCAACCTAAAAGCTACTATACGTCCCTAACCTAAAAGCTACTATACTCGACTCCTAACCCAAATGGGTAAGTCATTTGCGTTCAAAGTCCTGCAAATTTATCGAATTGAGAGAGAGAAAGCTAACATTCATTCACGAAAGTGTGAGAAAGCTAACATTGATTCAGGAAAAGTTACATCGCAAATATCCCCATTTTAGAGAGAGAAAATAGGGAAACTGCAAGAAATTCGAGAATGATAGAGAAAGCAAATTTTACTATTAAAAAAAAAGAGAGCAAACTTAGGATAGTATGCGGGTGTTACACTGATGTCTTCTCCATGAATAAATGGAAGAACAAAATGAGCAAAATAATCATGAAAGTGGAAAATATCAGGTAAAGTAGGAATATACTCAGGAAAAATGGAATATAATCAGGGGAAAAGGAAAATAATAAAGAAAAATGGAAAATAATCAGGAAAAAATCGATAACCAAAGGGAAAGTTGCAGGTTCTAACCTGATCAGGATCCTCTAGATCCTCCTTAATCGCCAAAAGCTTATCTTGAATCAGTCCGCCATGGCTTCCGTGCTCCTCATCTCTTCTATTACCCTCCTCTTCCCTTTTCATTACAGGTTCTCTGTGCTCCTCTTCTCTTCCATTTTGCTCCTCATCTCTATGGCTATGCACCAGAGACTGTGGAGTAGAAGGAGAAGCCCCTTTGTCATGGCTACTCTCTCTCTCTTCCCTACACTTCTCTTTTGTAGTGCTTAGCCTTGCAAGATCGAGATCACAATTATGGCACCCGACCACGCTGTTACTTGTGTAAAGCTTCTCTGCTATTCCATCTCTTCTTACTTTGAATTCATCTCTGTAATCCATTTGAGCAAGAGAAATGGCAGATTCAATCGCAGTCCACACGTCTAAACCTGAGTTTTTTAGAAGTGATCGAAACTCGTCCAAATCCATGTTCTTCTCACTGTTTTCCGGCAAAAAGTTGCCGGAAAATAGGGATTGAGCTTTCCGGTAAGCTACTCTGGCCAAAATCTAGAACTAAGACGGCTTAACTGAAAATGCGGAAATCAACAGGAGCTTTTCACTGCAAATCATTCACGTATTGAACAGAAGGAGACAAAAAGATGGAATCAAATGGGGATAAAAGGAGGTTAAAGATAGGAGGAGAAGAATTAATCTGATTCCTCTTGATCAGAGCCTGTGAATAGGGAATATCGCCATTATTTCACACGTCAAATTGTGAATCTCTCCGTATTTAGCCCTAAACAGAGATTACAGAGAGAGGGATTCTTCTAATACCTGTGAAATGCAGATAATCTAATAGCGTCAAAAAGCATCAAATTTCATAATATCTGCTAAAAGGGGAAGAATTCATGCGATTCCTTTGTTCCTCTTCTGATCAGAGAGCAAAAAGGAAAATTCCTCACTGTTTTCACCGCCATATCCCAAAATATGCTCTGTGTCGCAGAAAGAAAGGTTACAAGCCCTCAAATTGGGTGAGAAATAGCCCTAAGACAACGGCAATAATGGCGATTTATGCAGAAATGCGAGATAACTGCAACAAATTGCTTTGTTATTCTTGATTAGAGCTTCCTTGAAATGAAAGTTCCTTTTCCTCTAGAAGAAAGAAAGAGAAAGATTAAACTTTCTTCAAGGGAAGAGAGAGAAACATAGAAGACGAAGAACGCTATCCTGGAAAAGCTAAGAAAGTAACTTTACAGCGGCTAGGCCTGAAACCCTAGCTTGAAACCGAGAGATCCTTGTCTAATCGCCATTGACATAAGGAATGAAGCTCAATGAAACTACAGGACCTTTCGAATTCAGCTTAGGTAAAAAGCCTAAGATCCACTTTTTCTAGGGCCAGCAGGCCCAGCTTTTAATGGCGGTCCCTAGCTTACAACCCTTGGGGTTAGGGTTCAGACTTCAGAATGAGAAACATAGGAAACCAGCTGTAGCTCTTGAGAGAGAGAAGGTTGATAGAGATGTGGACGAGTCAGAGAGAGAAAGAGAGAGGTGGGATCAGTTATAGAGAGAGAGGTGGGTTCGGTTTGCTTTTGGCTGACCTATGGTGACTGAATTTTTTTTTTCTTTCTCTTTTATTTCTTGTTCTCTCTCTAAAACACGCAGTCTCTCTCTCTTCACCATGAGACCTCAAGCAGTAGTGCTTTGCGCACAGGAGGATGGATGGATCGAAGAAAAAGGAGTGGAGACAAAAGGTTAGGCAAAGGAAGCGCGGATTTTACATGTCCTGCTCATTGCCAGTAAAAATTAAGATGTTTTATTCGAACCTGGATATCTACTAACTTCACCCAAATCATGGGTGGAAAAACTACTTTTCTTAGGGTGTATTTTGTATTGGGAAAATGGTTTGATTGAGCCTATGGAATAGGATGTCACCGATGGTTTAAAAACCGGATCGGTGACCCGGATCGGGCTTTTCAAAAATCGATCCGGATAGGAGAATCGGCGATCCGGATCGGAATCGGGTGAATTGGTCAGAATAAAGCTTCAAAAAAATCCGAAAAAATTATTAAAATTCATTATAAATATTGGTTTTTAGGAATTCAATAAAAAATGAGGGTACTCCATTAAGAATTTTCATGTTTTTGAATGAATATGCGAATATTGATATGTTCTTTCCCTGCATGAACCGCCATTCAGCATTTAATTTACAGTATTTCGTGCTCATCCCTACACTGTTGCTGTTGGGACTCGATATGTGAATAATATGGCTGGGATAGGGTGGCCTCAGAATCATCATCTCTCTCGTTTTCTCTTTGAATAATATGGATTAAAAAAAAAAAAAAAACAAATTTTCAAAAAAATCTATCATGGATTAAAAAAAAAATCACAAATTTTCAAAAAATTCTATCATGGATTACAAAAAAAAATTCGATCATGGATTAAACAAAAAAAATCACAAATTTTCAAAAAATTCAATCATGGATTACATAAAATTCGATCATGGATTACATAAAATTCGATCATGGATTACATAAAATTCGATCATGGATTACAAAAAAAAACAAACAAAAAAAACAAAAAATTCAATCGTGGATTACAAAAAAAGAAAAAAATAGTTCGATCATGGATTACAAAAAATTCAATCATGGATTACAAAAAACTCTATCATGGGTTACAAAAAAAGCAAAAAACAAAAAATTCAATCATGGATTAAAAAAAACAAACAAACATTTCAATCATGGATTACAAAAAAAAAACAAACATTTCTATCATATATTACAAAACATTCGATCATGGATTACAAAAAATTCTATCATGGGTTACAAAAAAAAAAAAAAAAATCGATCATGGATTACAAGAAAAGAAAACAAACATTTCGATCATGGATTACAAAAAATTCTATTATGGGTTACAAAAAACCAAAAAATTCGATCATGGATTACAAAAAAAATCTATCATGGATTACCAAAAAAAAAAAAAAAAAAAAAAAAAATTCCGTACGGAATCGCCGATTCACTGTTCGGACTCGCCGATTCCGTACAGTGAATCGGCGATTCACTGTACAGAATCGTCCGGTTCTCTCTAGAACCGGACGATTTCCGATTTTTGGGCGATCCGGTTCCTTTTTCACTATTTCCGAGTCGAACCGGGCGAGTCCGGTTCGACTCGGCGTTTTTTAAAACGCTGGATGTCACAATTACATTCTGTCATCCGATGGGTGTGTAATAAAGTTCGGAAAAAAAAAAAAAAATTGAACTTCGAGCTTGTTCAATTAAATAACTGTAGCCACCAAAATCTTTATTTTATAACTCATTGAAAATTGCAAATCATGCATTGAAAAACCTTTACATCCACCTTCTCCACTTATATGTTATGGTTGTAATAAAAAATTAAGATTTTAAGTTCTAAAAATAATTTATATTTTAACAAGTCCATTTTATTTTAAGAATAATTGTTCACATATTCATTTCTTGAGTTTCAAATTTTATTGTCGGTATTTTTTATTTTTTTTAACAATGTTAAAAACTTTTATTAATTGAGAGCTGAAACAGCATCGAATTGCACAGTAGGATTTAAAGTATCAGAAATAAGCATGGCAGGAGAGGAGATGCCAGATTTAGCAAGGCAATTTGCTGCCCATAGAGATTTACGTCGTAGTACTTTTAACGAGGATTTGAAGTAAGGCTTTTATTTTGTTTTCGTAAAGCCTAGGACTTATAGAAACCTCGTATTATTTTGTTTTCGTAAAGCTTAGGACTTATAGAAACCTCATCCATTTGTATAAGGCTGAAGCCCTGACCAATAAAAGTAAGGCACACCTTTAAATAGTATCTAAAGTTGTTGTTTTAGTATAAAAAATTATTGTGATGGCCTGAAAATTTATCTTTATCTCTAATCATTAAATTTAAATATTCAAAAATAGTGTGGATTGAGCCGTTTTATGAACACTTGAAAATCTCAAAAAATTGACGGTCTAGATAATATATTATAAAATGTACTATTTCTAGAACTTGAAGTCTATTTTTTTCTCCTGTCTATATAACTTGGGGTCGAGATGATCGAAATCAGGGTTTTTCAGCATCGAAACAACCTCTTGCAATAATTTTGTGAGGTGCGCCCTAATTTGATTGTTTAGGGCGTCACCTTATTATTATTGGAATACCAAAACTCTGTGGAAATTACTTATACGCCTAAAAATTGGGTAGTCATAATGAAAATCAAGCATTTGGTAAAAGTTGCATGTAGAAGCGAAAATGAAGCGTAAAAGCAAAGTAGCACCTCAAAACCCTTTACGGCAATGTCGGCAATGTAGTTCTTACTCAAAATATAAGAAGAGTTTTTTCGCCCATTGTTATGAGAAACTTAGAAGTTTCTTTTGCCCTTGATTATAAAATATGAAGCTTCAAAAATTATTTGGATCTAATATATCAATAAATGCTTGAAAATAGATAATCAAGATAATAAGTGAAAAAGTAGACATCTGAGCTTGAAATTCATTTTTCATACCCGTAACTATTATTTAGATAAACAAAATTAGGATCTTCTCACCCATGCCGATGGTACATTTCCAAATGGTTTGGGATGCGGCTTTTCTCTTGATCTTAAGGTTTAGGGCATATAGATGAGGAAACATTTATACAAGGTGCTAGCTTTATAGGTCTCAAAAAGCTATGGAAAATGTCGTTCCAATATTGAAAAATCTCGACCTCGTAATATATGAATATGGAAACAAAAAAGATTTCAAGAGTTGAAAAAAGTGTATCTTGTAATTTATTTTTAGGATTGTCCATTTTCAAGATTTTCAAGTGGCTATATATTTGCTCCATTTGCGTCATTTTTTTATATTTCAAATTTATAATTTAAGGTAAAAATAGATTTTCAAGCTATCATAGGGATTTTCGACACTGAGATTACACTTTTCAGCAAAGCTTGGAGGTGCACCTCACTTTGAATGTTTAAGGTTGAAGCTTTATACAATCTGCACCCTATAGATAATTTTTTACTTTTTTCTTAAAGGGAAAAAATTATATAAAGTGTCAACCCTGTACTGTAGAAGTAAGGTGCACCTCAAAAATCCATCCGAAAGTTTGTTCGGATGTTGAAAATCCATCTAATAAATTATCTCAACCTCAATATGTGTGAAGACGAGACAAAAACATGTTTCAACTCTTGAAAATAGTGTCTTGTTATACAATATTTGGACTATCTATTTCAAAATTTCAAGTATTTATAGATCTAATTTTAAATATTTATAGATCTACTCAACCTATAACATTGTCGCAGGTTTAAATTTCATAATTAGAGATGAAATAGATTTTTAGGCCATGGTGAGATTTTCAATGCTGAACTTGCACATTTTATCAAGATTTAAAGATACACCTTGCTGTAATTATATATATATATATATAATTATTTTTTGGGTAGTTTGGCAAGGAACAAATCCCCTAACCTTGATAGTACAGTATAGTGTGACGTCTTGCCACCATGACCACCCATGGTCATGCCATTCCTAAAAGTGTTTAAAATTGATATCTTATAAATGGTGGCCTTTCATATAGGGTGAGATTTGGATAAGTTTGCAATCTTAAATAATCAAATGAAGGGACTTTCAAACTTTGTCATGCAATTTTAGTATCGAAAATATTTAGGAAATTTAGAGAATCTATTTGTAAAATGTTAAACTCCAAAAATAGTTTAAATCAAGCAGAAATATAAGTGCATGAAAATTTTGAAAATGGATTGTTCAGATAATGTATTGCAAGGTGTACCATTTTTTGGATATTTTGGGAAAGATAAAATGAGACTATTTACTTTTGGTACAATGTGGTTACATGAATCTTGACCATTGGATGTGAAATTTGGTGACTGCAATTATTCCATTGACCAAATTCAAACTTCAAAAAAAAATTTATCAAACTTTGTCACACATCCAAGCTATCAAATTTCACATCGGATAGTTGTAAGTAATTGTGACTACTTTATATCACATGTAAATGATCTTATTATATACAATCCCTTAAATTTTCATTTTTTTATTTCCATAATGTTGAGATGATCTATTAGATGGTTTTTAATGTCGAAATAGCCTTTTCAGAAGGGGTTTTAAGGTGGGCATAAATTCTACAATCTAAGGTGTCAATGTTATATCAACTACTTCCCTCCTCAACGTCACTTGTGCTTTTCATGGGAAAAGTAATTATAGGGACATGGGGTTTACTATATCGGTCCAACTTGTTCAGCTGTTCCCAAATTAATTAACAAAATAAAAAATTTACATAAGGTTGGCACATAGAATTAAAGTGTATTTCAAAATCACTTAAAAATGCTATTTTGATATTGGAAACCCATCTAATCTCCATATTGAGATGCATGGATATAGAGAAAAAAAAAAAGATTTCACCTTTTCAACATTGATTCTTAGGCCATATTAAAAATTTCCATAAAGTTTGAAGAAGCGCCATCTTCAAACCTATGCTTTTGATAAAATATAAAAAAAAATAAAAAATAAAAAACTTACGTTAGGTTGAAAGCTTAAACTATTGGAAGGAAAAGACTGGGTGGTCCCGCTACGCCGCTTCTCAGATGCCATATACCCTCTGGCTAATAGGGAAATGCCACTGATAACTTGTGAAATTACATAGTTGGCCTCTAGTGCCGAATGGGGACGGTAACGACTGATTATTAACTTACCGTATTTGCAAAAGTTAAGAAAATAACCTTGAATAACCTTATAATTTCTAGAATGGCCTCAGTAGGAGTTATGGATTTGCTCGAAACTTGAAGGGTGGATTGACCTTTGAAAGCGACCATTCAACGTATAAGACATTGAATGAAGTTGTTGCTTAAGTAGTAGGGGATGCAAAGGCATAACCCCTTTTGTAATTATTGCAAAATTGGATTTCCAGTCAAATATCGTTTTGTTTTAATTTAGTTGTTTAAAAAGCGGATCGGTGTCTAAGATCGGGCACCTCAAAATCTATTTGGATCGGTGAATCGACTATGTGGATAAAAAATTAATTGAATCGGTCGAATTAAGTCTTAAAAAAAATTTCAAAAAATTATTAAAAATTATTATAAATATTATTTTTTAAGAATTCAATAAAAAATGAGTATATTTCATTAAAAATTTTCATTTCTTTACATGAATATGTAAATATTGATATGTTCTTTTCCTGCATGAACTACTATTTACCATTTAATTTACATCACATAAAAGGATGAACATAGAATTATCATAAACTACCCCATGTTGCCATGCAGTATCTTCCACAGATCTTGCCATGGTTCAACTATTTTAATATGTAAAGGGCTAAAAATTAACCTGACAAGTCAACATAAAAAATAATCACCATGTGTAGTGATAATATGTAGGGGTAGTTCATGAAGTTATATTTGTTGTTAATGCAAAACACTTCTATTGACAAAAATATTTTAGTTCCTACTGAAAAAGATAATTTATTTCTGCAACATTATAGATAAAAATAGCATTTATCAGCCACTACATATAGAACAAAAAATTTATATTGATATAGTATCGATAAAAAATATATTTACAATGATATAGTAATTCACAATGCCAGTACATATGGACTTGTCACAAATCTTCATTTCGACAAACATGAATTAGTTCCTACTGAGAAAAAAAAATATTTATGCAACATTATCGATAAAAAAAAATCTGTATAAGTCACACTTAGAATCAAGAAAAAAATTACAATAATATAGTCATCAATAATGCCACTACACGTATATTTGACACAAAAAACATTTACAATGATATAGTCATTCACAATGCCACAAATAAAATTTACAATGATATGGTGGGCACAATCCCAACTCAATTGAAATGATCACAAATAATCGTACATCTCAATTACAAATATGCAAGATAATATAATAAACAATGCAAGCAACAAACATGGCTACAACTCAATTATCAAGAATATATATACAATTTATATATCAACATACATTTTTTACATTAAAAATTTAATACTAAAATTAAAAAATACAAGATAATATAATTATGATACATGCCATGATTTTTTTACAATGACATTCACTTTAATTCCTTATAATAATACAGTTTAATAACATGTATTTTTTGCATTAAACATTTTAAAAATTTAAAATATATTTTAATACAAAATTGCATTAAAAATATAATACAGTTTAACAGCATGTATTTGTTAATGTATTTTTTTGCATTAACAACAAATTAAAAAATACAATTTTGCATTAAAAATATAATGACATGTATTTTTTTGCATAAATAATCTATCAACATGCAATTTTTTGCACTAAAAATTTAACAATAAAAATTAAAAATATTATTTAATTCTTCATGATAATCAAAACCTGGTCACGATTTTCACAATTTTTAGGAAAATCACGATTTTTCAAAAAAATTGATCATGAATTTTTTTTTTTAAAAAAAATGCAGTTCTTCATAGACCCACCTAACATCAGTCATTCCAACTAAAAAATCAGCCTTAAATCGAATAAAGTACATCAAATTGAATACATGTTTTGATAAACAATACTATAAAGAATCAAAGCCTAATAATATTAACACATTATTATCAAAAATTAAATAAAATCGATTGAATTGAGGGGGAAAAAAACAGTTCTTCACAGATATCAGTCATTCTTTCTCAAAATCAAGTTCAAATTGAATAAATCAGATCAAATTGAATACATGTGATGATAAACAACACTATAAGGAATCAAAACTCTATAAACTTAACACATTATTTACAAAATATTGAGTAAAATTGATAGAATGGTGGGGAAAAAAAAAAAAAACCACAGTCTATTTTTTCTTCACAGACTTCAGTCTTTTTTTCTAAAAAATCAAGCTCAAATTGAATAAATAAAATCAAATTGAATACATGTGATGATAAACAACACTAGAATGAATCAAAACTCAATAAATTTAACACATTATTTGCAAAAAAAATGAGTAAATTTGATAGAATGGCATAAAAAAAAAAAAAAAAAACGCAGTTCTATGAACAACACTCTTACAATCAATAACCTTCAGATTTTACAAAAAATGATGCCCGCTTTTGCTTGAAATCAAAGAAAGGGCAGAACCCTAAAACTCACGCTTCATTCTTCACATATCCAAATTTTTGTGATCACAATCGATGATTTTTACTACATTTTATTGACTGAAATGACTGAAAAATTTAAATTAAAGCCTGCAAGATTCGATTATAAAGCTGAAAAAGATGAAAAATGATAATAAAATGACAAAAAACCATGAAAATCGCGAAGAACACTGTGCAGCTCGTGTTCTTGGGCGAGTCACTCTTGAGAACCGGCCCGACTCGGCGATTCACTGTTGGGAATCGCCCGGTTCTCTCTAGACACGGACGATTCCTGGTATTGCAGTGGAACCAGCACGGGTGTGCTGGTTCGACTCGCCGAGTTTTCAAACCCTAGTTTAATTATATTTAAGTTTTGGTGAATTGAAATAAGGGTGTCGTTTGCATAACGTTGCGACCTTAAACAATCCATTTAAAGCGCACTTCTAAATTTTATTATAAATATAATTTTGATATAAAAACTTCCTAGGATGGCTTTAGAATATATTTTCATCGCTAATTATCAAATTTTAACTCTAAAAATAGTCCAAATCAAGTAAATCTATAAGCACATGAAAATCTTGAAAATAGATGGTCCAGATAAAGTGTTGCAAGATACACTATTTTGCGAACTCGAAATCATTTTTTCTCTTCATATTCATATATCTCGATGTCGAGATGATCAATTAGAGGGTTTTCCAACATCCAAATAACCTTTTATGGTGGATTTTCGAGATGCACCTTTAATTCTACATTTTCAGGTTTCAGCCTTATATAAACTTTTTTCTTTAAATAAAAATCCCATTTATTTTTTCCAAGTAGTTCTTTACATTTTATATTTTATTCAACTCTCATTTTTTTAGAGCATGTGCTATATTTTAATTAATTATTTGGTATCCACTATCCAAAATTCTCACTATCATATACTATAAAAATAATAAAATAAAATAACTGAAATTTTAATACAATTTTTATAAGCATTTTTTTAAATTTTTTTTTTCAATTTATTTTTTTTATTTTAATAGGTTGGTGATAGTGAGATATCTGCATATCCCATAATTGAGCTTTACCTGACGCATATAAAGGGACTTGAGTGTAAAACATAAAATAGAAGATATACTTTTTAAAATTTGATAATAAAATGGATTTTTCCTGGATTCCCTTGAGCTTTCATCATTATTTTCATAATTAAAATTAGGATAGAGAAATAAGACAGGGAAAAAACATTATATAAGATGTTAAACTTATACTACGGGAGTAAGGCGCACTTCCAAAACTGATCCAAAAAGGTTTTTATGATGCTAAAAAACCCCCAAATGGAACATCTCAACTTTAACATGTGTGGATATATGAAAAATAAAAATAAGGTTTTTAAGTCACGCAAATAATGCATTATCTAAACTGTCTACTTTAAAAAAAAAATTAAACATTTATAGAACTGCTCCATCTACATTATTTTGGAGATTTAAATTTCATTATTAGAGGCGACAGTAAACTTTAATGCCATTACAAGGATTATTTGGCACCAAGCATGCATCTTTCAGTATAGTTACGATTTATTTGAATAATATAAGGTGTCAACCATATACAAACCTCCATATGGAAAAAGAAGCTCAAATCTATAAATGATTTGTTAAAGAAAAACTTTATATAAGGTTGGTACCTTAAAATGTAGAATTACATATACACCTCTATTGATCATCTCACATCAATTGATCATCTCAATTGATCATCTCAACATCAATTGATCATCTCAATTGATCATCTCAACATCAAAATGTATGTATATGGAAGAAAAAAAAAAAAAAAAAAGAAAAAAAGAAGAAGAAGATTTTGAATCTCATAAATAGTGCATCTTGCAATACATTATCTAGACCATCCATTTTTTAGATTTTTACATGTTTATAGATCTATTTGATTTTAACTATTTTTGAAATTTAAAATTTTATAATTAGAAATGAAAATAGATTTTATGATAATCATAAAAAAAATTCATACCAAAATTAATAAAATTTGGAGGTGCGCCTTAATTAGATAGTTGAAGGTGGCAACCTTATGGAAACCACACCCTTTATTAAAAGGAATAAGAAAGTTAAAAAGGTCTTACATACGCATCACTGCTCGAGCCGTAGTTAGCTTGCGCATGCCATACAGAATCGCCTATGTGGAATTGAGTTCCGAAGGTGTCGTCCAAAAAACTCCAAAATTGCAGAAATTTTTCATTTTATTTTTCTTTTAGCTTAGGGGGTGGTTTTCATGAGGTTGCAACCTTAAACAATCCAACTAAGGCGCACCTTCAAATTTGATTATAACATATAATTTTGATGTTAAATATGTTTAGGATTATCTCAAAATCTATTTTCAAATCTAATTATAAAATGTTAAACTCCAAAAATAGCTAAAATCAAGTAGATCTATAAACATATGAAAAATTTGAAAATGGACGGTCTAGCTAATGTGTTGTAAAATGCACTATTTTTGAGACTCAAAATCTTGTTTTCTTTCATAATCATATATCTCAATGTTTGAGATGCTCAATTAGAGGGTTGTTAACATTAAAACAACCTTTTTCAATGTAATTTTGAGGTGCGTATGTAGTTCTCCATTTTAAGATTGCAACCTTATATAAACTTTTTCCTTGAACTTGATCGAACTTGAAAATCACCTTAACAAAATCCGCTAAAGGGAAATCGTATGCTTGGAAATTCAGGGCATGATTTTGATTTTCTAATGGCTACAGAAATTCACCTCGGCCAAGGGGCGACTTCCTTGGCTGAGGCCAATAACAGCCAAAAGGCCCTATAAATATATAGAAAATTTTGAAAAAATAAGAAATATGTATTAAATGTAAATTCGAGCCTCAAGCACCTTTAGAAAGTTAAGACAAGGTTATTTTTTTTAAAAAAAAAAACTAGAATTAAAAAATACCAAGTTGGGATATTTTACAATTTGGAAAAACATAAATTGAAAAAAGAAAAATATGAAAATGTACGCATGGAAAAAAAATAACAAATTTTTGCCATGTAAGAAACAATTGCATAACATAACTTTATATAATTCTTCCCCCTTTTTGTTATTTTTTTTTTCAATACCCTGAGTTGTCTCACAAATGGAGGTACTCGGCCTCACCAAGAATAACTCAACCTAGTCACTCGGCTGAGTCCTGGTACACTGGTATTAACTTTCAAACCAGTGGTGGAGACCTCGGACACTAGAAAATAAAAGACACCTCAAAATTTGGGTCTGGCTATTCATGTCTCTTAAAAGTAACTTATGAAACCTAATAAGCCTATATTATTCCTAGTTTGGAGTGGATCGTCCCCCACAAATGTATGTTGAATCGTTGGATCGGTAATCTATATTGGTTTAACTCAATGATCCACAAAAATATAAAAAGTTGAAAATATAAAAAAAATTAAAATCAAAGCTTATAGGGAAGGCAACTCAGAAGATGTTAGATAAGCTTTTATATATGGGTACAGTTTCTATAAGGATGCAACCTTAAACAATCCGATAAGGCGCGCCTTAAAATTTTATCATAACATGTAATTTTGTTATAAAAAATTATTGGTATTATCTTAAAATCTATTTAAAACCTATTTTCATACTTAATTAGAAAATTTTAAATTAAAAAAATGGTTAAAATCAAGTAGATCTATAAATATATGAAAATCTTGAAGATGGACGGTCTAGATAATGTGTTGCAAGATGCACTATTTCTGGGACTCAAAAACTTTTTTTATATATATATATATTCATACATCTCAATTTCAAGATGATCGATTAGAGGGTTTATTCAACATTAAAACAACATTTTCGATATATTTTTGAGGTGCATCTGTGATTCTACATTTTAAGGTTGCAACCTTATTAAAACTTTTCATATATATATATATATATATATATATATATATAAATAAAATTTTTTAGTCCCGAAAATAGTGCATCTTGCAACATATTATCTAGACCGTCCATTTTCAAGATTTTCATATACTTATAGATCTACTTGATTTTGACCATTTTTTTATTTTAAAATTTTCTAATTAGATATGAAAATAGATTTTAAGATAATACTAAGAATTTTTTACAACAGAATTACATGTTATGATAAAATTTTAAGGTGCACCTTAATTTGATTGTTTAAGGTTGCAACCTTATAAAAACCGCACCCTCTATATATATATAGAGTAATGATCTTATGAGACCCTTCCACACTTATGTGTGTAGGATCACCATTAAATTTGGCACAGATCTCTAGAAAAGTTTTATATATATATATATATATATATATAGTAATGATCCTATGAGACCCTCCCATACTTATGTGTATAGGATCACCATTAAATTTGGCACAGATCTCTATAAAAGTTATGACATGGGTGTGGGACTTGACTTTTCTAGATATCTGTGCCAAATGTTTATGGAAGCATCTATGCAAATGTTTATAGGCGAAATGCTATAGTGATTTCGCCCATAGCCCAGTCGCTGCCCAAAAAAATCAGACGGCGTGCATTTTTCAACTTCCACGGACCTAGCATGTCCGTGACGTGCATTTTTCAACGCCACAAACCTAGCATGTTTGTGGCAGGTACCGTCACGGACATACTAGGTCTATGGTGATAAAAATTCACGTAAAACCACAACAGACGACGCCATCTGTTGTGGGTCCATTTTATTAGAAACTCATAATACTGCAGAGAACTCTCTCTTTATTTAATTAATAACGAATATACAAGACCCCGTATAAATATACAGCTAGTAACAGTAACAGTTCTGGATAGACACCAACAGTTATTGATAATTACTAACTAATCTTATCATAATCCTTGACACCTAATCTTATATATATATATATATATATATATATATATATATATATATATATATGCTTCTGTGAGCCAATAGGCTCACAAGAAAAAATGAGCCCAATAGCCCAGATTGAATCTGGGTCGATCTAATGATCACGGATGCCCGATAGTGTTTAAATTTTAATTTTTTCTACAAATCTAAATTAATTGAAATTTTAGACATGTGATGATAAAAAATAGTTGAATATTTGAAAAATATTAAAAAAATATTTTACATGAAAAAAAATGATCAAAATAGCTCCGTAAATTTTTGGGGGTATTTTAGTCATTTTTAATTTTTCGGATTATTTTTTTTATATTTTTATTAGGTGCATCATGATGAGAAGAATATTTCTCTAAAATTTTCAGTGATTTAGATTTATTAAAAAAAATAATAATTAAAATTCAAATACTCTTGGCCGTCAGATCGGCCCATATTCAATTTGAGCCATTGGTCTTATACTATTCTATAAGCTAGTGGGCTCACCTTAGCATCTTTCATTCATATATATATATATATATATATATATATATATATATAGGGTAAACCTTACCACAACTGACCAGCTATAATGAATAATATATAGGTGGCATGGGAGTCAGATCTTCATCATGCGGTTCAAAATGTACATCAATATTTGAATTTTAATTTTCTTATATAATTTTGATTAATATGAAATTTGGGGTATATATACTAGCACTATTGCGCACCATATAAAAATATAAAAAAAATATTTTCAATTATTTAAAATGACCAAAATACCCCCATCATTTTTCAGGGGTATTTCAATCATTTTATATTTTGAAAAATATTGTTCATATATTTTTTTATTTGTGCACCCTATTTTTTAGTACACATGTCTAAAATTTCATTATGATCCAATTTATAAAAAAATAATTAAAATTAAAATAATGATATGCATTCAGAACCGCATGATGAAAATCCGACGGCTCTCATTTTATCTATATTACTATTCATTATAGCTAGACATCTATTATTAGCTTTTTTCATATATATATATATATATATATATATATATATATATATATATATATTCCATAAACCACCACAGACATAACAAGTCTGTGATGAATAGCATTTCGCTTATAGGTAGTTTTTAGGTTTTTCATATTGCTTTAAAAAATAGTGATGACATTATAGAGGGTAAAGGGTGAGAAGTAGGGAGTACATATTGTATTCCTCTATTTCTTCTTATGGAGCTCTACTTCTTTATGTAAAAGAAAAGTTTATATAAAGTTGCAACCTTAAAATGTAGAATTACAAGGTTGTTTTAATATTAAAAAAAACCATCTAATTGATCATCTCGATGACAAGATGTATGAATATGAAAAAGAAAGGTTTTTGAGTCCCATAAATAGTGCACATTATCTAGACCGTCTATTTTCAAGATTTTCATATGTCTATAGATCTATTTGATTTTAACCTTTTTGAAATTTAAAATTTTCTAATTAGATATGAAAATAGATTTTACGATAATTCTAAGAATTTTTACAACAAAATTACATATTATGATAAAATTTGGATGTGCACCTTAATTGGATTGTTTAAGATTGCAACCTTATAGAAAACACACCCTTTATATAATGAAATTTGTTAACATTAGAAAACAAAAAAACAGAAAATAGGAGAAAGGGAGAAATAATGCTTGTTAATCTTGTATTATTTTTTTTAACCTTAATAATAGTTGTCTTATTTATTTATATATATATATATATATATATATATATATATATATATATATATATATATATATATATATATATATATATATATATATATATATAATCCTACAAGACCTTCTCCAGTCAAATCTCACATCCATGTGATAACTTTTCTAGATATGCATTAATATCAAATTTAATGATGATCATTTGAATCCTCTACAAGACTGTAAAAAAAGTCTCCTAAGATCATTACTCTTTTTTTTTAAGATCCAAAATCTATTGGAAGATTGGGTAACGGCCGGTGCGATTCGTCCTCCTAATTTATGTTTTGTTTCTCAAGTAATCCCAACCGCTGGCATGCACTTAAAAAGAAGATCTAAATTCCTAACGTTGGACGTTGCCAGTTCTTATTTTAATGAAAAGAACCTTAGGAGCTTCAAAAATAGTAAGGCTCCCGCATAGCATATTGTACACTTATTCTCTCATGTAAAAACTCAGTATTTTCACAATCTAAAATTTAGAGCTCTGCTTTAAAATCCCTATAGCAGTAAGAATAAAATTAAAAAAATTTAATATCTAAGTATTTGGCAAGAAATTAAATTTATTTTGTCTAAAATATTATTTTTTAAGATTATTTTTTGGTAGTTCCGATAGTAAACACGATACATAATAATCATATTTTTCTTATTTTTTAGGTCTTACTCCTGATTTCTACAGAGTGACCATACACCGGCGGGAGCATATAATCACTTGAAATAGTAATCGCTTACAACAGTCCAAGCACAGGAACCTTTAAACATGGTCATAACTCATGACTCATGACGTGGAAACGTGTGGTCGCTATCTCACATGTAAAACGCATAAGGGGTACTTCATAAATTTTATAAAATGACGAAAAGGTATATACTATGCTCCCCCATGAGTATAGTTCAATTCTACTCCCTCAGATGACCTCTTCAGGAGGATTTTTTCCAATTTGAAATTTTACTAACTACTTTACCATCAACGTGACAATTTTCATTTATTATTTATTTTTAATAAATAATAACTGAAATTTGAGTTTTCTAATACTTAGATCTCACTGTTTTCAAATTGTACGTTATCTATTGAATCGTGAGACATGTTTCTCAACTACTTAGAAGGTGCAATCACTAAATGTTTTTTTAGAGAGGTTATATCCTCAAAATTTAGGATCCTAAAACTAGTCCTAGCCTCTTAGGTGCTAAGTCATTCTTTCTATCATACTTGCTGGCATGCGAGACTGAAACCGAGGCCAAGGGCAGGAACTCCACTATGCGAGTAGACGGACAGTAGATACCTGAGGGAGTAGAATATCTTTTGAAATTTAAACTTGGTCAATAAAATAATTATAGCCACCCAATTTCACATCTAATGGTCAAGATTAACGTCTCACCTTGTATTAAAGGTAGATGGTCTCATTCTATACTTTCCCATCATATAATATAGTAGCATAAACAAACAACACAAAACTAGGCGTCGGAGTTGAAAAAGAAAATGTATTTCAAACCTTTAAAATAGTTTATCTTGCAACTGTGTAACAATTCATTTCAAATTTACGTGGATACGCCATATCTCCATCATTTTTTAAAGTTCAAATTCCATTCGAAGAGTTGAAAGTTTTATTTATTACAAATACTACGATGCCAAAATTGCATTTTCCAATGGGATTTCGACGTGCGGCCGTACCAAATATCTTGAGGTAGTGGCCAATGAAAATCTCTGCCATACTAATAAGTAAGGGTTGTAGGATCTTGGAATAATGGAGTAATATTGCTCAAACCTAATAATTAGTGTTTTAAAGATCCGCAAGATGATCGATGTAGTAATCACAGACATCGATAATCTCGGTTTCACAACTATAAGGTTCAAATCGAGATGATGAATGTAAACGTTTTCCAATATTTAAATTGCAATTTTTGATGAGCTATGAGGAACCTTATCAAAACATTTTCTATTTTAATTTGATTTATTTATTTACTTTTTTTTTTTTAATCAATATAGACAATTCAAGAACGATCTAGATCGCCGATCCCACTGATGTGGACGGGGATCAAGGATGGACAATCCACCCCAACGATGGGTGTAATAATGGCAGATCTATGAAATATAAGGGGCATTTACGAGATTTGGGAGAAGGTAGGGTTGTACTAAGAATATGCTTGGCATTGAGCATATGCCATTTATTATATAAAACGTAAATCGAGATGGAGTATTTATTTAGGTGGTGGGTTGTTGGCTTTACCACTGGAACCCCAACAACAGTTGCGGCCACCTTTTCTTGAGAATTATCGTAAATGCCATGATTTTCACTAAGACGAGTCTGACATAATGGAATACATTTTTAAGCTTCGCTTTTTGGCCAAATAAACTAAAATCAAAGTTATTTAAGCAAACCATACGAGTAGTTTTCTCCTTTTTCTTTTGCATGGGCTTGCTTTATATATATATATATTCATCATCTAGGCCGAGGTGATCATGAATATGAAAAGAAAATTAAAATTTTAATTTTAATTTTAAATTTTTTTTTGGCATTTTTTTGTACATCGTCCATACATTACTTTGCACAACGTCCATCTTGAGGATAGATGTTTTCTGTTGACTCAAACCATACTTTTTCATTTACTGTTTACCGTTTTTAAATTGGGCTAAAAAATTATTTTGTCAAGAAAATTATGGATAAGAACAAGATATATATTATGATCCCAAAGCTGTATTCAAGAAAATAATGGAAAGAAAAGTGAAGCATAAGCCCCCACAACATGCACAATAGAGTGGTCCACTCCATATCCTTGGTAACCCTGATAGCCAAAGAATCTTCTTAATAATTGTATGCTACCAAATAATATAACATTTTAACTCCAACGGTGGACGCCTTTGTGGTCCAAACTACAAATTCCAATATAAAATTATGAACAAGTAAGAAAAGCTGATGCATTTTGTAACTTTATGCAAACCAAATATGAGGTTATGCCCGTGATTTAAAAGTAGGAACCAGGCCGTGAATCGACCGGATCCGATTACGAATCTCTTGGACCAGGGTAATTCCCAAGTCAGATCATCATACGGATACATTATAAAATAAAAAAAATACGATTCTCCAATTCCTTAAATGGAAATCATGGACCTTCTAATTCTAATCGAACTTAGGTGATTCTGACCTTTTAATCATTGGATTAAACAACACTAAGCTGTTGTGCAATGTACCAAAAGGATGGAACCAATGTTCTAAAACATTGAAATGGGCTTTGGATCGCCCACTGTAGCGATTAGATCGACTGAATCTGTGGAGAATCAATTGAAAAACAAAAAAAACAAAAAAAATGGATGGATGGATTTTAACCCTGGATGGAAAATAGCATCTTATTTGTCCATTTTCAAATGAAGCAGTCATGGATTCTGGTAAAGTGACCGTTACTTATAAGTTGTTAGCACTTCTATATCTGTTCATTCTGAAAATAGAGGACGATATGTGGCATTCCTACAATAAGGAAAATTTATCATAGTATATCATAAACAAAAATAATTAAGATTGGGCATGAGCTGGTGAAACCAGTTTTTTCCCTAGGGTTACAGAATATCCACATCTAATAAGCTGATTATGCCTTGCTCAAGAAGTGGAAGGTTAAAATACCAACCATCGGAGAAATTATAACCAAATCACATCTAATGGTTTCCCTTGTGCAGTGTATTTTTAAATGAGAATGTATTCTTTTCGAAACGAACTATTCCACATTCTTGTTTAGGAGAAGACAGAACTTGGGACTTTACAACCAAGTTTCGAGCCAAATATATCTACAATTGCATAATTGTCTAGAAATATATTGTCCGGGAAATATATTACTAGTGTAATTTATTACTGGCGTAATACATTACCTACAAATAGAATGTTACTGTTTGTGTAGTATCTAAATGCAACCTGGGAAATACAATGTTACTGTTTGGCTATGTCTAAAAGACATCTGTAAAATACATTATCAATATTTTTTGCTAGGAAATACTGTGTTAATTTATCTATAGTAAGGTAGTTTTTTAAATTTGTTTTCCTTTTTTAGGATAAATAATCAATTAAAACTACTTTGTTTTTTAATATATGAAAGTAATATCCATATGGATTAATTTAATTTCTCTTCTCTCTATAATTATTCTGTTAAAAGCCCGTTGTTGTTGTTTGATTGTCTGAAGGAAATCTAAGAAATGCATTACCGTCATTTTGGCTTGGAAATATTGCATAAATTTTGCCTATAGTAATGTGATTTTTTTTATATCTCTTAATATTTTTCCTTTGTTAAGGAAAATATCAATTAAAACTAAATAAAAAAATTGTAATGCTCATATTAATATAACAACATTATTTTGAAGACATGTGTATAGTGAATAAAGTACCAATACATTTAAATTTGCAGAGAACACTAACAAAAAGAAAGGCATTGAATATTTTAGAAAGAGAAAAGGAAAAAGGAGCACCTTGGTAAAGTCAAAAAGTTATGGTCTTCAAATTTAGACAAGACTTTAAAGAGAGAGAGAGAGAGTCAGTCACACTTATTTACGGACCTCAAATTGATGAGGTCTATTATATGTTTTGTAGCGGGTCCATCAAGCTCCACATTACCCGTCAACTCCCTAATGCATTTTCTAGCTCTTGAGGCAGGTAATTGATTTCACGGTTTTGAAAGAAATTTTTGGTAATGCGTTTCATTTCCTGCATATTAGAAATGATGAATTTCCTAATAATCTATTTCCCTGTAATTGCTTTACAGGTACCCAAATAGCTCTTTAATGCATGTTGTTTAACTTTCTTTTGGGTATTGGGAGAAAGAGGCCGATCATAATTTGAGTAAACTCTATAGTTGATATGCCTTAGAAAATCAGAATTTGTAGTTGTAAGTCTTTATCACCGTCCAATCAATACTTGGATGCTCCGGACAATCATCATCCACCTATATCAATTGGATGGCGACAAACAGTTATTGGTCATGACAAATTTTTTTTTGTGCCTATCTATCTATATTATAGAATGGTTTCCCCTGATTCAAACAAGATTGTGAAAAGCCCTGCAAGAGAGAGATCATTGATCGTTTCTCTCAACTCTCTCTCCCTCTCATTTTCTCTAATTTGCTATTTTGGTGAATTTATCATTTCATTGAGTAGTTACATTAGTTCATAACCACTCACAATGATGAGAAGTAGCTATATTGTAGGAATCAAGAAAGTCCGATGAACTGATGTCAAACAATGAGCTAAAGTCCAAATATAACTACAACTGTCATAATACTCCAAGCACATCTTCCCTTTGTGATGTAGACAATAGCAACAAAAAATGCTTTGAACGCAAAAGGAACACCCTTTCCCTCACTTCTAGAGTGCTCATAACTAATCCAAACTATCCTCACTTCTATAGTACTCATAACAATCACATAGCGGCTAATAGATGTCACAACTTACATTCTTACCTAAAACGTGTGAAAAAGTCTTTAGGTCTCTCTAAAGAGACTCAATGTCCATTATTCATATGAATGTACGGGCTTGTCTTTTATAGACAAATTACAAATAAGAATAATAGAAACTAAATCAATTATCTAAACTTATAGTAAAGTATCGATACTCTATCAACTCTTCTCATAAATACTGATTGCAATATATACTTTATATATTAACCCAATACACAATATATATTTTCCTTTCACACACTCCCTCAAATTCAAGATGCGAGAGAGAGAGAGCAGCTGAATACTAATTGTAGCAACAAGCAGTTGGATCTTCAGGTGGATACTCAGATTGCTTGATCAATAAGCACCGAAAGCAGTGGTGAATCAACAAGCCTTGAGAACAGATAGCTTCAGGAATTCTTGGAATAGATTAGAGAGTCGAAACACAACACGGCATAGAGATAAATCAGATAGTAGAAACATGACTCAGCAGAGAGACAAATTAGAGAGTCAAAACACGACGCGACAGAGATGATAGATTAGAGAGTTGAAACACGACTCAGCAGAATAGACATATTAGAGAGGCGAAACACGACTCAGCAGAGAGTCGTGTACGACTCGACAGAAGTTGCACCGACTGGGTGAGCAACAGACTCGTCTTAAACATTGGTGACAATGCTTCAGGGACGAGAAATGGACACTACCAAGATAAATCTGGCTCTGATACCACTTGAAGAAGTCTTACGTTTCTTTAAAGAGACTCAGTGTCCATTATTCATATAAATGTACTGATTTGTCTTTTATAGACTTACAAATGAGATATCTAAACCATATCTAATCTAAATGTCTTTTTAGATTTGTTTGGCTTAGAAAACAAGTTTAAATTAGTTTAGGAGGTTAGAAGAAATAAAATCTACAATTTTTATATCACAAAATTCTTTTAAAATCTAGAGTCTATTGTGAAATAAAACCTAAAAATATAGGGTATAGAGATATTTTCCCTTTAATCTTATATCCAACACACTTTGCTCTCATCTCGCTTATCTTTCTAACCTATAAAATTATGCTTCAAAAAGAGTTCTTGCTGAGGTGAAGCAGGCGCAATCTCTTCCTCATCCAAATACCTCGACCAATCTCCCACTTCACTACAATGCTTCCCATCTCCATCTCCACGTCCACGTCCACCTCCACCTCCATTCGACCCCGAAAACTTCCTTCTTTGTGAAGATGCAACACTTCGAAAGTAATCTAAGAAGGAGTTTTGAACTCAAAACTTTGTGGTCTCTGAACTGTCAACACTTTGATCTTCATTAATTGTGGTCTCTGAACTTCCAGACCTATACGACGATGATGGCCTCTCTCTCTCCTTCCACGCACCCCATTCTTTTTCAACAAAAAAAAAGTCAAAGAGAGAAGTTTCTCTAAACTTTTGAAATAAACTTAAGGAATAGGAGCTCCCAATTGTTATCGCTCCTAAATTAATGCATATTCATTGCTTCAATCTATTTATTCATAGAAATGTTTTTATGTTTTTTCTACAACATAGAAGTTCTATCTTCCCTCTACCATTCAGCAGTCCAATTTTGATCAAAAGAATCATTCACCGTTTGATCTTAGATCCAACGTCTCAAAGTATTTTATTTTTAGTTTTTTATACAAATTGTATGAATATGAAATTTGGTATATGCCATCTTCTCATTGGGACGCACCTATAAAAAATATTAAAAATAATTTTTCGATAAAATATAATGACCAAAATACCCCTAGAAACTTCTAAAGGTATTTTGGTCATTTTATTTTATTGAAAATATTTTTTTTTATATTTTTCTCTAGTGCGAGTTTAATAGAGGAACGGACGTCCCAAAATTTAGTACTAAAATAGTTTATAGAAAAAAATTTAAAATAAAATAATATAAAAACGTGATATTGTGATTGGGACAATCTTAACCCTCTATTCATAATATAGAGTTTGATAAGGGGGAGGATAGAACTTCTCTTTCTTCAATATCTTTCAAACTCTCAATCATATCTCTACATATCTTAACTTGTAAATCTCTTTCGGTTCGGTTGGAAACGTGAATACACACTAATTGACATTAACATTAACATGTATATAAGACAAAGATTTGGATGGAATTTGAAAGGTTGGATCTTTCCTATTTCCTATTTCCAATTAATATTAACATTAACATGTATATAAGACAAAGATTTGGATGGAATTTGAAAGGTTGGATATTTCCTATTTCCTATTTCCAATTAGTATAGATGTAAAATTTTTAGTGGACCTTATAGGGCCTAGAACTTATGCGTGCCTCTATCTGCTAAAATTTATGTTTGCCTCAATTTCTACGTGCCTCTTTCTCCTTAAATTTTGGAGAGCTCGAGAATTTCTTTTAAAAGAACCGATGTCCCTACAAGATAGCCTAAACTCCTCACATGACTATATGTCTTATCTTCTCTTTAGGGATAGGATCCCACCCCTTAATTCTGATTTAATAATGCCTTAAATTTTGAAAAAGCAGGAAAATTTCTTTTAAAAAATTGATGTCCCTACACGATAGCCTAAACTCATCTTTCAAGGAATTGGATTCCTTCTTATTTTCACGACATGTGTCTATCACATAACTCTCAGACTTAATAATGTACAATATATATATATATATATATATATATATATACATGAGTAATGATCCTATAGGACTCTCCTCCACCCATGTGTATCGGACCCCAAAGGATCACCATTAAAGCTAGCACAGATGTCTAGACAAGTTATCACATGGGTGTTGGACTTGACTTTTCTATAGTTCCATGCCCAAATTTAATGGTGATCTTTTGGGGTCCTATACACATGGGTAGGGGAGGGTCCCATAGGATCATTTCAAATATAACATTTATATTATATATATTTATAAAATATATAATAAAATATATTATAATTTATAAAAGAGAAATTTATATAGAGCCGAGGCTCTAAACAGTCAAATTTGAGCCTACATCAAAAAGTTCACTAGAAGATGTTGTTTGGAGGCCCAAACATCTTCAAATTGATCATCTCGATATCAGGATGCATGGACATGAGAAAAAAAATGGATTTCAAGTTTTGGAAATAGTCTATTTTGTAATGCATATTTGGACAGTCAATTTTCAAGACTTTCAAGATTTCATAGATATGTTGATCTACACCATTTTTGAAGTTTTAAACTTTATAAATAAAAATATCACAAAGATTTCCAGTGTTAAAACCATATTTCTCGACATTATTTGAAAGTAGGCTCTAATTTAATTGTTTAGAGCCTAGGCTCTATACAAACTGCACCTTTTATAAAATGATATATAATATATATAATATTTAAATATATTTATATTATATAAACTTTAGCGCACGGTCATAGTTGTCTGGTAGTGTTTCAATTTTCATTTTTTTTTATAAATCCAAATTATTTTAAATTTGGAGTGTGTGTACATCTTATTGAGACGCATCTAATAAAAATATGAAAGAAATAATTTGTAAAATATAAATTGACTAAAATACCCCCATAAA
Source organism: Amborella trichopoda (assembly GCF_054954075.1). NCBI lineage: Eukaryota > Viridiplantae > Streptophyta > Magnoliopsida > Amborellales > Amborellaceae > Amborella > Amborella trichopoda. The sequence goes on along the minus strand of NC_142346.1, from coordinate 4,663,402 downwards.
TTTTTGGAGGTATTTTGGTCAATTTATATTTTTCGAATTATTTTTTTCATAGTTTTATTAAGTGTGCATCACTAAGATGTACACACACTCCAAATTTTAGACCATTCCAATTAGTAAAAAATAAATGAAAAATGAAAACCCTACCAGACAACTGTGGCTGTACGATGAAGTTTGGATGATAATGAGCGTAGGCGAAATCACTGTTCATTTTCATCTATAGGCGTTTGTAGTATCTTATTATATATATATATATTAACCCATTAGCTCATCTGAACATATGAGCCCAATGACCCAGATTGAATCTTGGCCGATCTGATGATCACAGATGTCCGGTAGTGTTTGAATTTTAATTTCTTTCATTAAGACGCACCTAATGAAAATATAAAAATAGTTATTTGTGAAAATAAAATGACCAAAATACCCCCCAAAAATTTTTGATAGTATTTTGGTCAATTTATTTCATGTAAAATATTTTTTTTGATATTTTTTGAAAATTAATCTATTTTTGATGAACATACACCTAAATTTCAAGTGATTTGGATTTGTAGAAAAAAAACTAAAATTCAAACACTACAAGACATCCGTGATTGTCAGATCGGTCCAGATTCAATCTGAATCGTTGGGCTCATATGTTCATATGAGCTAGTGAGTTAATCTCATTTTTTTCCTATATATATATATATATATATATATATATATATATATATAAGCAATGATTTCATGCAACAGTTGTATAATAATATGATGCAACAAACTTAAAAAACCATCTTATGGCCATTTGTTTGATCCAAAATTTGAAATATACAATCTTTTCATTCTAATGAGCAAGCACAAAAAAAGAAAAAATTGAAAACACAATCTAAAAAATGTTTTTTTAGCTCAATTAACAATGACCATTCATTTTGGTGAGATGCTTAAATCTAGGCCTTAAAAGGATTATTTCATTTCCAAATTTTTTGGACGGCTTTATTATCATTAGATGAACAATGTTAAAAAAGAAAAAAAATGATTTTGATTTTATAAAGACTATGATCTTGAAATTTACAAAATGAATGATCTAAATTCGTTTTTGGAGGGGATTCATTTTGATCATATCTAAGGTTCGAATTGATTTTTTTTTTTTTTTGGGGGATTAATTATTGAGATGAAGAGAGTGTGTGTGCAAAATTTGAGGTCATACAAATACCACAAACGTAGTTTTCTAGAAGTGTTGTTGCATTATACTACGATACAACCGTCGCATTGGATCATTGCTCAATTTAAATTCCTATATTAAGCGTAGAACAAAAAAAGTTTTTATTTTTAAGTGAAAAATGGAAAAGTTAAAAAATAAAAATATTCGAATAAGCTCCGAACATTATAACACTTCTTCTGCGTGAAAAACGAGATAGCTACAGTGTTAGGGACTTAATTGTTAGGAAGAAATAAGTTCCCGCGAAATAAGTTCCCCAAAACAAAGCGCACTAAAAAAAAGTGGATTCATTTCTGCATGGACTCGTAGAAACCGTGTCCTTCATTCAAACCCCAAAAGTCTTAATCAGTATTGGGAAAATGGCAGAGCAGTCGCCCATTTAAAAGCTCAGTAGGGGTAATCATGAAGGTTTAGGGGCAATTTGTAGCCGTTCATGTGTACAAGGTAAAACCACTTATAACCCACAATCCCACTGTTTCTTTTATTGAAATGCAGCTTCTTTCCCACTCTAACCATTAAACCAGACCTCGCCAACTTTAATGGAGCAACATCCTCGTGGAGTTGATAGGATCAGTTCTATCCCTTCTGTCCTCCTCCATCGCATTCTCTGTCTCTTACCCATAAGAGAAGCAGCAAGAACCTCAATCCTCTCTCGCCAATGGAGGTACATTTGGACCTTCATTCCCACATTGAACTTTGTCAATGATAGCAAGAGTAAGAAAAAGAGAAAAAAAAACCCTCTGTATAACTGTAATTGGGGTCAGATAATTGACAAAGTCCTTTTGCTCCATAATGGACCTATTTTCGGATTTCATCTGCAAAACACCCTAGAAATCAACATTGATGATATCGATCAATGGGTGGTTTTTATAACAAAACGAGGCTTACAACAACTCACCATTCATTGTTCTTGTTCTGGGGCGCCATATAAGTTGCATTCCTCCCTGTTTTTGTGCAGCTCGTTAGTTTGCCTGAAGTTGGTTTTATGCGAGTTCCAAATCCCGATTGGATTTGTGGGTTTTTGCTCTCTCAAGTACATGTCTTTAAAACATGTTTATGTAAGTGATGAAGCCCTTGAATCTGTAGTTTCCAAGAGTCCATTTTTGAAGCAATTAGTACTAGAAAAATGCCGCGGGTTGTCGTTCATCAATGTTAATGCTCCTGAACTTCTCTCTTTCCACATCGTTGGTGAATTTCATGACATTAAAATGAACCATAGTCCAAACCTGAAGCATTTAAGAATCTGTTGGGACTATGGGGTTCCTCAAAATTGTATGCTTAACCGTGTTCTGAAGGGTAAAACTAAGTTGCAGTCTCTTTGCTTGGCTGGTGCTTACATTGAGGTAAGTGGTGTGGTGTTTTTGTATTTTCATTGAATGTTATTCTATAATACAATGGTCTGTAACGTGGTTTTTTTGCATTTTCATTGAATGTTGTTCTATAATCCAATGAAAACATTGTCCATTTAGGTCTTATGAAATAATGGATTTTGATGTACTTCGATATGAGCCCACGCTCATTTAATATTCTATTGGGTTTGGCTCTGTTTCCATTACCATCCTTTGTTCTGTAAGATAGAGATATTGAATAATTTTCTTTTGGGTTAGGAAAAAGTTTATACAGGGCCGAGGCTCTAAACAATCAAATTAGAGCCCAACTCAAAAATTTCACTAGAAGAGGTTGTTTTAACGCCCAAATATTCTTAAATTGATTACATCGACATCAAGATACATGGACATTAGAAAAAAAATGGATTTCAAGTTTTGTAAATAGTACTCTTGTAACACATTTTTGGACCATCAATTTTCAAGATTTTCAAGTTTTCATAGATCCGCTTGATTTACACTATTTTTGAATCTTTAAATTTTATAATTAAAGATGAAAATACATTTCAAGGCTATCATAAAGATTTCCTGTATTGAAACCACATTTCTCGACACTATTTAAAGGTGTGCTTTCCTTTGATTGTTTAGAGCCACGCCTCTATACAAAGTGCACCCTTTGGATTAGGAGTCTTGTTATTACCATTGAAATCCTTTTCTGTATTGTTTCAAGTGAAGTGTAGGTGAGGAACTCTGTGTAAGTGTTACTCTTATGGCATTAGTTTATTATATGTGGAATTCTTTTCAGGATTTGTTGGACAGAATGGCCGAGAGATTTCTTACCACTTATGACTATCTCAAGGTGTTGAATTTATCTGTTGAATCACTTTGTATTGACACCATCAAGGAAATTTCTTTTTTGCTAAGAAGCTCTCCTTATTTGGAGGCTCTCCAACTTAAGGTGTGCTGCTGATATGATCCGTTTTTGTTTTCCTTTTACGATAAGTGTATGGTGTGTTGATGTTAAAGTTTTGACCCCAAGTGATCTGGTTTTCAATTTCTACTTTTCTTCTTTTGCAGATTAGTAATGACCCAGTTATGGAATGTGAAGAGAGTCGTATCTTGGAGATTGATGTTGACATGGAAGCTAAATATGAAATCAGAGGATTTCTTTGGAAGACTTTGGAATGTGATTCCATTACTTGTCTTGGTTGCCTTAGAAGAGTTGAGATACAATCACCGTTCACATATATGGAGGATATGGAAATAGTTGCATTCTTGCTACAACATGCTGAAGTACTAAATGTATTGCATATCAAGATTTCAGAATGCGAGAATAAAGATCGACAGTTGAGGATAGTGAAGCGGTTGGCCTCCTTTCCTAGGGCTTCTCCTCATGCCAAGCTCTTTTTTAAGTAAGAATGTAAGTTCTGGCACCTATAGTTTGGAGCAACTGTGTCATTTTGATAACATGGATTAGGGATACCTTAAAAGACTACTATGGAGATGACATAAGAGTCTTCCTTTTGCATTTAAAATACCTTTTAGTCTTGAATGATATGTTTTTTGTTATTCGCTACATTAGAAAGAGATATGGTTGAGTTTTATGATACATGTGATGATATTTATTTTTTTTGATAATGTTAACTAACACGTGATGATATTTGGACTTTAAAACCCTATAATGCTAACTGTTTGACATTAGTTCATGGGCTCTCTTGATTCCTATAATATCTAACTACCCATCATTGTGAGTGGTTATTGACTAATGTTAATTGGTCAATGAAATGGTAAATTCACTAAAAAAATTAAATTAGAGAAAATATGAGGGAGAGTGAGTTGAGAGAATTGATGTCTCTTTCACTGGGCTTCTAACAAACTTGTTTGAATTAGGGGAAAGCATGCTACCATATAGATAGGCATAGAAATTATTGTCATGACTAATGATTGTTTGTCACCATCCAATCTGTAGATGGATGATGATGGGCCAGAGAATCCAAGTATTAATTTGTTGTTGATAAGCACTAACAACTTATGAGTACAGATTTTCAATGGCACATGCAACTACAGATTTACCTCAAATTATGATCCGCCTGTTTCTCCCCAGACCTCAAAAAGAAATTCAAACAATATTGAATATACAATGAGTTGTGTGATTGTAGTTCAAGACAGGAAAGAAAGAAATGAAGACACGCCAATATCTTCTACCTATCCTGAAAGCTTTTAAAATCTAAAAAAGATTCATCTTTACAGTTGTAGATGTATTTGGAAGGAACCTGATCGCATACTTCATCTTCCATCTTCTCCAAAATAAACATTTGGAGTCGTAGAAACTGCTCCACTGTTCATTTGGGAAAGAATATTGTGATAGATGAATCTTTCTAACACTATGATTCATGGCATGCTCCACTGTCCATGCTCAGCAACATATGCTGTAAATGTGCCATTTTTAACTTATTCTTTAATGACCCTTCAAATAAAAACTGCTTACCTTTGTAGTCCAATACATAGTATTGACAGTGAAGATGATTTGTGGCATAAAATTGTCATTAACTAACTATTGTTGAAGAAAAGCAATGCCTAATTCTATTACTTTCCTTATTTGGATGTACCGCTGAGTTGCTCGGGAAACAATGGCTTATCCCTTTACCTTTGTACCTGCCCTCGTTCATGGTAGAGGAATGGAAACCTCTCTCTCTCTCACTCACATATTCTTTTTTGATCATGGAGGCACTTTGAACATATTGATTCCTTTTTCCCCACAAGAGAGACAGGTAGAGAGCTTCAGGGCTAGTCCTTGAACAAAGCACATTTGGTGCCTCTCTGGCCCCTAAGAGAAATGAGCACATTCAGGCAGAGTTACTTTTCCTGTGCTTAGAGAAGAGAGGCCAATTTCATTTCTCTCTCAACAATTGAGAAGCCTTCCAGCTTCTGTCTTTGTAGATCTTCAGCTCATATGATCAGTTATCGACCCAAAGGTTTTCTCAATCACATTCTCTCCCTCTGTCTTGCTCGTCTACCTGAAAAGTGAGGTGTATTTGGCTTCTATTCCTGTCTTAAAACTTTGAGTAGAGGGTGCAGTTGGCATACGGATGCATCCGTAGCTGTAGAGGTTAGATGCACGTTCAAATTTTATCATGGTACATAATTTTGTGTAAAATGTTCTTAGGATTATCTCAAAATCTATTTTTGTATCATATGAAAATCTTGAAAATTGATAGTGTAGATAATATGTTGTAAAATGCGCTATTTCTGAGACTTAAAATCTTTTTATTTTTCATGGTCATATATCTCAATGTCGAGATGATCAATCAAAGGTTTTTCAACATTAAAACTACCTTTTCCCAATACCAAGAGCGAGAAAACCATAGCTTGTAGGTTTACCTGGTGTCTTATAATCCCTCTTCTTTGGATTTCACTTTCAGGAAACCTTAGGCTAGAATTTCTTTATTCTGATCTATGGTTCTTCTTTTAAACAAGGAAAGGCCACAAGGAATTGTATATTAAATTATTAATTGCTTGCATTCATTTGAGAGACAATACAAATTGTTGCCCTCTTCTCCGTTTTCTTGCACCCGCGTCTCATTCTTGACTTCGGTCAATGGAAATTATTTCCTCCATTGGCTTTTGACAGGATTTGCACTAAGTTTGGGGAAAGTTTTGGGGCGGCTGGGCAGGCCTGGGCCCTACGCCACCCTGAATTAGAATTTGCTGACCAGATTCGATGCATTCCCATACGTGCGATTTATTTTTTTTGAATTAATTCCCCTGGGTTTCTGTTGATTTCGGATTGGCGTGGTGGGTGGGTGATCGAAAGTCCAATTCTGAGTTTTAAACCGCTGCATCGCCGAACATCATTCTACTCTACAGTTTAATGATCCAGTGATTAAAAGTTAAAATTTGACTCAGAATCACCTACCCCAAATCAAAATCAGCAGCTGGATAATTTTGGTTTGAGGAACCGAGAATTGTGCCAATTCCCCATGTTTTTTCAATTTTTTTGTTTTATGACGTATTTGTGCGATCCGACAAATCCGACAAATTTGTCCGATCGGACAAATTCCCTATATTTGCGTGCCTGAACCTAAAAATCTAAATAGGATTTGCGATCCCTTTCTTAATTTTAAATCACGGGGTGTGATTTCGTATTTGTTCTCCTTACAACATATTGTAGAAGTTCTATCCTCTCCTTACCATCCAACCGTCAATTTTTTATCAAGAGAGCCACTCATCGTTTGATCTTAGATCTGAGGTCTCAAAGTATTTTGTTTTAGTTTTTTTAATACAAATTTTTTGAATATGAAATTTGGTATGTGCCATCTTTTCATTGGGGCGTACCTATAAAAACAGATTAACAATAATTTTTTGATAAAAAATAATGACCAAAATACCCCTTGAAACTTTTAGGGGTATATTGGTCATTTTATATTTTTGAAAATATTGTTTTTTTATATTTTTATTAGTGCAACTTTAATAGATGAATGGACGTGGTGTCAAAATAGTTTATAGGAAAAAAAATTAAAAATAAAATTGTGTAGAGATATGACATTGTGATTGAGGTAATTTTAGCCCTCCATTAAAAATGGATGGTTGGATAAAGGGAGGATAGAACTTCTATATTGTAGAAAAACCTAAAAAGCTTTCCTGGGGAACTTAGAAAACTTTCCCTTTGATTTTTACATGTTTACAAATGCCAAAATATTTCCTACACCTATAACTGTATACTATCCATAATTTATACGAGAAATATATTTTAGATCCCAAATTTTGAGATGTGAACTCTCTTAAAGACTTGACTTTCACTCTCCATGTGCTTGGAAAAGTTGGCTTCCCAAGACTGTATCGGAACTATTCAATTTTTAGAGAGAATAATCTAGATGTTCAAAAACTCAAAATCCAAAATTTTTTCCTTTGAAAATAATCTAGTTATAATTAATATGGATCCTGAAATGTCAGACAAAAAAAAAAAAATCCCAATTGTTTTCCCTGAGGGAGTAATATGTAGTATGCCCCCCAATGAGTAATTTGTTGTATGCCCCCCAAGGAGCATAGTATAAAGATGTCTAGGTTTTCTATTTATTATGAGGATGTCATAAGTATTTCTAGCAGTCAAATAATTAAATGTGGCTTGGAATGTGTTATAAAGTTCAATAAGGTTTTTTGAACTTTGAACCTAATAAATGACGCACTTATAATAACCCAATTTAAAATACGACAATCACACACTTATGATCATCCAATTTTAAATAATGATAGATAAGAATGATTGTGATCTCTTTATTTTACAAATAAAGGAGAAAACTTATAGAAGGGTGAGGCCCTAAATAATTAAATTAATATGTACCTGGACAAAGCTTATAGAAGGGTGAGGCCCTAAATAATTAAATTAAGATGTACCTCAAAAATTCACTAGAAGTTGTTTTCATGCTAAAATATCCTCAAATGATCATCTTGATCTCAACATGTCCGACATGAGAAAAAAATGGATTTTAAGTATTGGGAATTGTATATCTTGTAATGCATTTTGTAGATCGTCAATTTTCAAGATTATCAAGGGTTTATATATTTGCCCAATCTATACTATTTTTTAAACTTTACATTTTACAATTAGATATGAAAATAAAATATCTAACCATCACAAAGATTTCAAGTATTGAAATGATATCTTTTTCGACACTTTTAAAAGTACGTCTTACTTTGATTTTTTAGGGTCTCGGTCTTATTGAAACCAAACCCATTGTATACTTTTTTTAGGGTCTCGGCCTTGTTGAAACCAAACCCATTGTATACTTTTTGGATGGAAGGCTAAACTGCAAAAGACGCGCCATTTTCACAAGGGCCCGGTTTGCATGGGCCGTCAAGCCTGCATATGTAAAAATGTGAGCTAATTAATAAATCTAGTTTTGAGATAGATTTTAAGACTTAATTTTTAAGGACAGGTAATCTCTACCATGGAGATGATGAATATGAAAAAATAAATAAATTTTAAAAATTAAAAATAATAATTCTAGCAAACAAACATTTGAACCGTTAGTTTCCATTGTTTTTAGATAGAACACTTACTTGCAACTATCTTTAAGAGGGGTGCTTTATACTTTCAGGACTGTTTGTGTAGAAATGCAGTTCTGCCCATTTCACAATATTGACAAAACCTTTTGGACTTGAAATGACACAGGCCCCCGACTGCTAGAGATGATTAAGATGCTGAGTAATGATAGTGTACCCAACCACTCTTAATGCCATGGAACCTCCCGATCTATACTGTCATTTGAATCTCAGAGTGGGATAGAGATTACACCTTATGACTACGATCAAAGATGATCCTTTGTCAAACTTAAAACCCCCACCTCCCTCCTCGCACTCTCCCTCTAAAAACACCTTTCAACTCTATGGATCTCTCATTCTCCATCTAAAACCAGTATCGTGATCCCTCCAATCTCTTCTCCTCCAAATTAAAGACATGCATGGTTCATGAATCTTCTCTATCTCAGATCCCTTTCCCCTCCAAAATGAGAGAAATACACCAAGGTAATATTGACGGTGAATCTTCTCCATCAAGACCTTCCCATAATTTCTTAAAAATAGGACTTGGCATTTGCATCCTCTCTCTCTCTCTCTCTCTCTTTCTTTCCCCTCTTTCTAACCCTTTCATTGGATAGCTCAAATTAATCATGTCTAAATAAATCGTCATTCTCTTCTCTCTCCAAATGATTGTTACACCTCAATTCTCTCTCCCATATGAATTAAATAAAGCGAATGCACACACACAAGTGTTTGCAAAATAGAACCGGAACGGTTAAACGGACATGGGTCCCTAAGTGATTTAATTGGTCTAATCAGTAAACCGACCAATTCAAGCGCTCTAACCAAGCTAGTCCCGAATGATAAAAAAAGCGTTGAAAAAAATAAAAAAGATGCAAAAATAAAATCTACTAAAATATGAAAAGCATATAAAGAATGTGATTAAAACAAAACACACTCAAATGAAGTTAAAAATTATTGAAAAAAATGGATTTTAACAAATCGATTTGTGCTTAGGGGTATTTTTAAAATTTTTTGAAAAAAATGAGAAAATATAAAAGTGAGTATTAATGGCCACAAATTTTTTTTAATCTTTATCATAATGTAAATAATATTAAAATAGTGCTTAAAAATCGACTTGACCAACTCTTTTTTAAAAAGAAAATGAAAAAAATTAAGTTATATACAATATAAACCATTCTTTTTGAAAATACATGGTAAATGACATATTGGTTAATAGATCTAATAGGCAACTAAATAGTATATGATGCATTGGTTAGTGGGTTTAATAACAAATTATTTCTTTACAAGAACTTTCATGTTTGATTCATGTGGGCAAGTAAATTTTTTGTTTAAAAAGAAAACCGCTAATGGCGGGATTCAAACTGCGGTTCCTATGTTTGATTCATGTGGGCAAGTAAATTTTTTGTGTGTTCCTATGTTTGATTCATGTAGGCAAGTAAATGTTTTGTTTAAAAAGAAATGTTTGATTCATGTAGGCAAGTAAATGTTTTGTTTAAAAAGAAAACTGCTAATGGTGGGATTCAAACCGCGGTTGGTATAAAGTATAATCGCCAGTGCTAACCAATATGCCATTCTAAAATATTTGACATAAATGTGAAGTAGTATTCTATTTAAACTTTAAGAAATTGGTTGATCACCAAAACAGCCCAAAGCCGGAATCGGCTACTGGTCGTTTCCGAACTAACCGGGCGGTTAGCGATTAGATCGGTCGGTTTTGCGAACACTGACACACACGCTCAGGAATGACCTAGATTAATCCAATGAATTAAAAAATCGATTAGTGGCCCGTATTGGGCACCTCAAACACCGGTTTGGATCTGTGAATCGACAGTCCGAATTGCCGTGTAGGGTCTTAGGGAACCCTTAGCTTGTGGAATTGGGAATATCAAATACCGGGATCCCACCGAAGATCGTGCATATATAAATCGAGTGCGAGAAATAAAGAAAACATAAAAAAAAACACCACCACGACACATGCCCGTAGGGCTATATCCACGGCCTCAACAAGTAGCAATCCACTATCTCAATGAATATTACAATTTTGGATTACAAGAGATATACTTCTCTCTCTATACATCGGTAAAAACCTCTCACTGATTTTCTCTTCTAAAACCACTCTCCCAATCGAGCAACACCAACGATAAATATCTTCTTTCCCACCGTAATACTGTTACCGGAAAGATAACTTCGAGAGCAACCGAGAAACTTTCTCTCTAGAAGAAGGAAACTAAATCAACCTACAACTTCATGGGAACACTGCCTCTATCTAAGAGGCCATGTCTCTCTCTCTTAGAGATATCTCATATTTGGATATCCATTTGCATAACCCTCAAAGGGGTGACCCTCAAAAGGATGAGTATTATGCCTTCTTTAGCCCTCTTTTATAGAGATCACTTTTCTTTCTTGTTCATCAAGGAAGCATTTTTCTTGTTTTCCCAAAATACCCTTGATTTTTTGAATGAAATATAGGTGTAGTGATTTTGACTATCACCAAACCTAACAGTCTCCACCTTGATAGCAAAATCAACAAATTCATCTTGTCGACCTTCATTGAATATATTTCTTGATTTCTTTTCACTTGCCTCAATTGTGGAAGTCTTATAAAGACTTTGCCTCCATATTTTTCCACCTCAAACCATGTATACATCAAACCAGCGTTTTAAAAAACGCCGAGTCGAACCGGACTCGCCCGGTTCGACTCGAAAATAGTGAAAAAGGAACCGGATCGCCCAAAAATCGGAAATCGTCCGGTTCTAGAGAGAACCAGACGATTCTGTACAGTGAATCGCCGATTCACTGTACGGAATCGGCGAGTCCGAACAGTGCATCGGCGATTCCATACGGAATTTTTTTTTTTTTTTTTTTGGTAATTTTTTGGTAATCCATGATAGATTTTTTTGTAATCCATGATCGAATTTTTTGGTTTTTTGTAACCCATAATAGAATTTTTTGTAATCCATGATCGAAATGTTTGTTTTCTTTTCTAGTAATCCATGATCGATTTTTTTGTTTTTTTGTTTTTTTTTGTAACCCATGATAGAATTTTTTGTAATCCATGATCGAATGTTTTGTAATATATGATCGAAATGTTTGTTTTTTTTTTGTAATCCATGATCGAAATGTTTGTTTGTTTTTTTTTAATCCATGATTGAATTTTTTGTTTTTTGCTTTTTTTGTAACCCATGATAGAGTTTTTTGTAATCCATGATTGAATTTTTTGTAATCCATGATCGAACTATTTTTTTCTTTTTTTGTAATCCACGATTGAATTTTTTGTTTTTTTTGTTTGTTTTTTTTTGTAATCCATGATCGAATTTTATGTAATCCATGATCGAATTTTATGTAATCCATGATCGAATTTTATGTAATCTATGATCGAATTTTATGTAATCCATAATTGAATTTTTTGAAAATTTGTGATTTTTTTTGTTTAATCCATGATCGAATTTTTTTTTGTAATCCATGATAGAATTTTTTGAAAATTTGTGATTTTTTTTTTAATCCATGATCGATTTTTTTGAAAATTTGTTTTTTTTTTTTTTTAATCCATATTATTCAAAGAGAAAACGAGAGAGATGATGATTTTGAGGCCACCCTATCCCAGCCATATAATTTACATATCGAGTCCCAACAGCAACAGTGTAGGGATGAGCACGAAATACTGTAAATTAAATGCTGAATGGCGGTTCATGCAGGGAAAGAACATATCAATATTCGCATATTCATTAAAAAACATGAAAATTCTTAATGGAGTACCCTCATTTTTTATTGAATTCTTAAAAACCAATATTTATAATGAATTTTAATAATTTTTTCGGATTTTTTTGAAGCTTTATTCTGACCGATTCACCCGATTCCGATCAGGATCGCCGATTCGCCGATCCGGATCGCCGATTCGCCGATCCGGATCGGTTTTTGAAAAGCCCGATCCTGGTCACCGATCCGGTTTTTAAACCATTGCATCAAACTCTACCATTTAATGCAACCCTTAGCCCCGTGTACACCTTGTGCTCTAATACCTATTGTAGGGTTCTCGAGAACTCCTTGTTGGCAAATTGGGATAACCCAAATCCCTACTTGTGTGGTGAACGTCCCACAACAAATGAATCTAACACTCAAATAAAATACCCAAGAAGAACAATGTGTGTGTAATATATTTAGAAAAAATATATCAGCAAGAAAAACAAATAAATTGAGAAATCACCAAACTACAACACAAATAAGAGTAGAAGGAACACACATATTTACGTGGTTCACCCAAGATGGGTTACGTCCATAGACAATACGGCAAAAATGCATTCACTATCTCAAAGAAGAAATTTAAAAGCTTGGGGTTTTGTAGAGATTACCTTTTATATGACAAAGAAAGCTCAAATAGAAATTTCATACCACAATCCTACCATCAATTGAATCCTTGCTTTATCTCCATCGACTAACACCATCGTTACAAAGAATTCCCGATCATATCCGGCCCAATGCAAGAGCCACAATGGTGCTATGGTTTGTCAAAAAAATCCCCAATCTCCACCTCCTAAAACTTCTCTACACCTGTCTTTTTCTTTTTCCTGTGTTGTCTTTCTAAAAATGCCTTGGATAGACCTCCATAAAAGACCTATTTTCTATAATGAAAATACCCTTTAACAAAAGAGAATACAAAACAGGGGTGATTTGCATTACCATTTCAACATTCTCCAACTTGATGTAAAGTCACTCCCTTACCTTGTCAAATATATCCATGCAGAAAAAACATTGAAACTCCAAAAACATATATGAAAAAGCATTGAACTGGCAAAAAACCAGCCCGAATTGGTGAATCGGCGTCTGGATCATTGTTTTACTATAAAGAATCATTGGTCTACTCTACGGAACCGCCGGTTCCCTTCTAGACTCGGCTATGTTCCTATATGTACATAGAACTAGAACAGAAATTCTTAAGTCGGACTGGGCAATACAGTGCCGACTCGATATTTTTTAAATCAATGGACTAAACCAAGCTCTTGTTCACCAAGCTTTTATAATTCCCCAACAACCATTACGCTCGTCTCTCTATGATCTAGTGATTTAAGAAGCGGATTAGTGACTCGGATTGGGCAACCCAAAAACCAGTCCGGATTGATGAATTGGCAATTCAAATAGCCTTTCTAATGTCCGAAAAAAACAATGAACCGCTTAAAAAATATATGAAAAAATAGTGAACCGGACTAAAACCGGTCCGGATCAATGAATTGGCGGTTGGAATTGCTTTTTTATTGTAAAGAATTGCTGTTTTACTGTTTGGAATGGCCGGTTCTCTTCTAAACTTGACCATTTTCCTGTATATATACAAATCCAGAACGGGTGGCCGACTCTCGGGTCGAACCCGGGATTATTTTTAAAATCACTGCTTTGATCAAATCCCTAAACCACTCATATACAGACCCATTCTTGCTGTAATTGTGGGCCCTTAGAAAAAGGTTTGGTCGTCTACTCAAACATGCACAATAAGGGCCTCCATCCTAATTAGTGTATGTACATTTCCTATTCAGGGCATAGGTTTCATCCTCAGCAAGTCTTTATAACATTGATCTCCTTAGAAGCAACTATTTCTCGCCTGTGATATGTGAATCCATTGGTGCACATAAAGTTTCTATAGGAACATATGTTATGATTCAAATAATCGTGCAAAAACTATTTGAAATCCACGATAAGTTTATAAAACTTGCATCAAGACTAGCAAGAAATTGCTTTCCCAATGAACGATTCATGTCCCTTTCCCAAAAGAAAGGGAGATATTAATGGAAACTTTACTCGCACCAATGGATTCACATATCAAAACCATTGATAATTTGAGGAGGAGAGGTAGAATTTTGGTTAATATTTATTTACCATAAAGAGGATGAAGAGAGTATTAATTATTTATTATTTCATTGTCTTTTTACTAAAGATATTTGGGGATGAGCCTTTGGAATGATGCAGGTTCATTTATTGTTGCCGCAATTTGTAGCCCATACTTTTCAGTAGTTTGATATCCCGGAAATCCCTAAGTGTGGGCAGATTAGTTGGAAATTTCTTAGGGAAGCAATTTTATGGGAGGTGTGGAAAGAGATGAACAGTCGAACTTTTGATGGGGTTCTTCTTAGTATTGAGGAAGTTAAGGGGAGATTTCTCAAAGATTTGTGGTGCTGGTTCTCAATTACTAAGGAGGGTTTTCTTGAAGGTAGATGTGTGGATGAATCTTAAAAACATTGTGAACAGTGGTACTTGGCATCTTCATCCTAGAGGAAGATGATATCCACCTGTGGACAATTGTATTAAGCTAAACTTCGATGGTAGCCGTTTCTGTAATCCATGATTGGTGGGAATTGGTGGTGTATTTAGTAACTTTTCTTCACATATTCTCCTTTCCGACGCTGGTCCATGTGGTTATGTGACAGCTAATGAGGCTGAGTTCCAAGCAGTGTTGCAAGGAGTTAAACTCATCAAAGAGAGGTGGCCTTCTGTGCCTTGTGTTGTAGAAGAGGACTCTTTGAAGTGGTGAACTGGTGTACGAGGTACAACAGGCCTCCATGGGTTTGTTGTCAATATGGGCTGAAGTTAAGGATTTATGTGAGAAATCGAAGGTTTCCTTCTAGCATGTGTATGATGATGCAAATTCAGTTGCGAATAGTCTCACAAAGTGTTGGGCGAGCATGGAGGAGCATCTGGTTTTGGAGGAGTTAATTCATGTTTGAGTGTATTGACAAAAAAAAAAAAAAAAAAAAAAAGAAAAAAAAGAAAAAAAAGAAAAAAAAGAAAAAAAGAGATAAGAGATGGGCTTCTTAAATAAATAAATTTGGACATTCAAATAAGAGAACAAAAAGCACGTCATATGAGAATAACAATAATAAGCAAAGCCTATTCTAGGGATGATAAGAGAGAAGTAGATAGAGAAATAGAACCAGAACCAAATCCCAATTTGAAGATAGAATAAGCAAAACCAGATCAAAAAATCCAAGTGCTGCTAGAGCGAAAAATCCAAACCCTTTGAATGCAGGAATATGGTAATGGCTTCTTTATTGTGAACTTCTTTTCAGTTATAACTCTTGCGATGCATAAGCTTATGAGCGTCTAGACTCTATTGCTACAGTTAGCACTTAAAAAAGAAAAAAAAAAGGGAAAAAATATTATGCTACCGAGAAATCTCAGTGTGTCGCATGAGTCCTAGAGAGATGACTCAAATAGAAATTTGTGAAATTTACAGAGCAAAGGGCCCTTGAGTTATGTCTCTATGGGGAATTGGAAGCATTAGAAAATGGGAGCTCAAAAAGTTGGAGGTCTGAAATCTTGATTTAAGAATTGGGGAATTAAAACACTCGTCTTTGTATGGTTCATTGACTAGATGGTAAACAATTTGGTTAATTTAGAAAATGGGGAATTTGAAAACTAGCCTGTTTACACTGTTTATTTTGTCGTTCCTTTGATTTTTCTATTGAAAAAATTTATATAGAGCAGAGCTTCTAAACAATCAAATTAGAACCCACTTCAAAAATTTCACTAAAAGAGATTGTTTTGATGTACAAATATCTTCAAATTGATCATCTCGATATCAAGATGCATGGACATGAGAAAAATATTGAGTTCAAGTTTTGAAAATAATGTATCTTATATTTGCATATTTGGACTGTCAATTTTTTAGATTTTCAAATTTTCATAAATCAGCTCAATCTATACTATTTTTTATGCTTTAAATCTTATAATTAGAGATGAGAATATATTTTAAGGCTATTACAAATATTTCCAACATTGAAACCACATTTCTTGACACTATTTGAAGTTGCGCTCACCCTTTTCCCATGGATAGAGATATTTTGGTGGTAATCCGCCCATAACATTAGGCTTTGTTTCAAAACTAGGCGATTCATGATCTGGATGCGGAATCGATCGCGACCAAATCAATTATGATATGGTGTGTGTCTCGACCCTCTCCCCTTAAAATTCCGGACTTCACATTTTTTCTTTTCACTTGAAGCTTATCCAACGTCACTCCATACACCTTTAATTAATTTTTATTTTACTTTATTTGTTTTAAATTTTTTCAATCCGGATGATATGAGAACCATCCGAATTATCGATTCAACAGATCCAGATGAAGATAAGGGGCGGATGATCCACCCGGTGATCGGATTTTTAAAACATTGACATCAGGTAGAAAATCAACCTTTTAACTTACGAGTGCTCAAAACTTATGTTGTATATACGCATTTTCTCCATAGGGGGGCTTGAATAGATCAAACCTTTTGGAGTAATTATTGTAATTTTGTATGGTTGGGGGGCACCTTGTTGAGGTGAATTCTCAATCAAGATATCCAATACGGCACGAAACTAGCTTAGTCAAATATGGAGTACAACGCTGGCCTAAATTGTGTGGGTCTTATTTCGAAAAGGAAAATTGTATCGAAAATTGCAATTCAGGTATTAGAAAATTTTTACGAGGATTATCTTGGCTTGAACATTATTGTCGTAAAAAAAACAAGGACTTCAAGCTCTAAAAATATTGTATATTGTAACTTTATGTTTTTTTTTTGTTTTTTTTTTTTCAGAAGGCAGGTTTCCATTTAGGTACCACTGTACTCCCTATCTTTTAATGGTTGAACTGCTTCATTTTTTCTAGTGCAAGAATCACCAAAGCGGATACAGTCAATAAAAGCATTATCTCATGGCATGAATTAAGAATTAGCATGAATTAGAATGAAGAATCCCACCAACCCCATATTTGTTTTTTGTTGAAGGAGGAAACTTTTCTTGTTTGAAGGAGACCCGAGACGTGCAGGAGACGCGGTGTCCAAGTATTCAATTAATGAAATGCCCTATAAAAAAGGTCGGTCCCTCAAACTTTAGGACAAAGCATCATCAGCAATCAGCACAATACAAAACCCACCAAATTTAGTTATCAATGGGTGAGGAATTTGCAGATGTTGTGATAGTAGGAGGTGGGATTGCTGGCCTCGCCACCGCTCTCGCTCTAAAAAGGGTGGGTATTAATGGGGTTTTGGTTTTGGAGAAGGCGGATGAGCTGAGAGCCACAGGATCCGCCCTCACCCTGTTCCCCAACGCCTGGCGTGCACTCAACGCACTTGGAGTGGCTCATAAGCTCGCCCCTCTCTACCCTCCTATTCAAAGGTTTGTAAATTTTTTAGTGGTTTTAAGTCTAGGATTTGCGTTTTATGGTGTGTGTGTGTCGGTGTTCCACAACCCCGCCGATCAAACCACAACCGGCCACTTGCCAAGCTGGTTTTACCTGGTTTAGGTGGTTCGGCCGGATATTTTTTAAAAAATATAAAATCCCAAAAAATAACGTATTAGTATGTAAAGTGTTCTTGAAATTTTTTTTTTTTAATCATTTTAAAATAATGTAAAGGGTTTTGGCTACAACTACATACTTTTAATTTTTTTTTTTTTCTTTTAGATTATTTCTAAAATACCCTTGAGTGCAATATGGTTTTCTAAAACCTTTTTTTTTGACTTCTTTTCAACTCTATTTCATTTGGAAATGTATTTTATTTAAGAGTGCCGTTTATATAGAGGCTCTAAACCATCAAAGTAGAGTCCACCTTTAAATAGTGTCAAGTGATGTGTTTTAGTACTGAAAATCTATGTGATAGCTTTAAAATATATTTTCGTATTATAAAATTTAATAAAATTTAAAGCTTAAAAAATAGTGTAGATCAAGTAGATCTACGAAGCTTGAAAATCTTGAAAATAAATGATCCAAAAATGCATTACAAGATGCAATATTTTCAAAACTTTGAAATCCATTTTTTTTCTCATGTCCGGAAAACAGGTTGAGCATTGGTGTGTGTATTTTTTTTTTTGTTTAGGTGGTGGCCCTTTTTATTTTGTTTTTCTATTTGGCATAGTTTTTTAATCGATTCTTTTTATTTGGTGCAGAGGTTCAGTGACATTAATTAGTAGTGGAGTTACACTTCCGCTTTCGGTTCCTGGAGACAATGATGGGTGAGTATCGGTGGAACCCAACTTAAAATTTAAGTAACAAAAAACTCTCATGCATACAGCTGTAGTTACAATTTTCATAGTATTCAGAAATATAAATAAAGAAATATTAATCTGACTTCAAGAGAAATTTTAATCTGATCTTATTTAGTTGAGAAAAAGTTTTGACGATGATAATGATGAAAGAGAGAAATCTTATCCCATAAATTTTCACAATTACATAAAAAAAAGAATGTGATTGTGTGAGTTTTGTAAAATTGGATGTCTTTATTCATGTGTGAAGTTCGAGTTGCAGGAACGGGATGGGGGTACGATGTGTTCACAGGAAGGCTCTTCTTCAAGCCCTTGCAGATGAGCTGCCATCGCGCACCATCCGCTTTGGCTGCCATGTGGCATCCATCGAGACCCTTTCTGACTCTTCCTTTGCCCTAATTCGTTTAGGAGATGGATCTTCTATCAAGACCAAGGTACCCTGTTCTTTTGAATCTATGAAGCGTTTGGTGGGGCTTTAATAACTTTAGAAAGACTGTCAATTTACTCGGCCTTGCGATCTAACAAGCGGGATTATATACAATTATACCATTACCTCTAGAACGGGGATGTCACAATTACCTAAGGGAATTTAGTGTGAAATTTGATGGCTTAGGTCTGAGTGTCTCGTAAAGTTCGATTTTTTTTGAACTTTGAGTTTGGTCTAGGGAATAAATGAAGCCACCCAAGTTTACATCTAATGGTCAATTTTAAAAGTATGTTTGGTGGGCATGAAAAAGTTCCTTTATGTTGTTTGCAAAGGTAAATGTTCTTATTGTATACTTTTCTCTAACAAATAGATTGGTTCGGCCTAACAGACCTTGATATTATGATGACAGGTTCTCATAGGGTGTGATGGCGTGAATTCTGTAGTGGCTCAATGGCTTGGGTTGAGTGCTCCCGTTCTTGCTGGGCGCTTAGCCGTGCGAGGTTTGGCATCATACGGTGGCCACGGGCACAAGCTTGGACACGAAGCGCTACAATTTGTCGGCGACGGCTTGAAGGGTGGCATTGTTCCAGTCAATGACCATGAACTCTATTGGTTCCTCACCTATAAATCGACACCACAAGGTAAAGATCAACACCCCACTTTCCCCCTTTGCTTTTTTATTGACAACTCTGTTCGCTTATGAGTGAGGGTGATAGCCTCACATTTACTCATGGCCAATGTAAATGCCTGGTTTTTGAAATGGTGGAGGTACACCATACACATAATGGTAGTGAAACCGAACAAAAATTATATACAAAACTCGGGTTAGCTATCAACCATTTTCCAATGTTTTGGAATCTAATAACACGATTAATTTTTCATAATCTTTTACCTTCCAGAAGTGGAGTTGGTAGGACAACCGGAATTGATTCGCAAAAGCGTGGCTGAGAAGACTGCTGAAAAATTCCCCACAAAATTCTCAGAAATTATCAGGAATACGGACTTGTCTACATTGACACTCGCACAATTGAAACTCCGATGTCCTTGGGACTTGATCTTTCGAGATTTGACACGAGGCAATGTTGCAGTGGCTGGAGACGGAATGCACCCTATGACACCGGACCTTGGTCAGGGCGGGTGTTCTGCATTGGAGGATGCCATTTTCTTAGGAAGAAACTTGGGAGAAGCATTTCAAAGAAACAATTTTGATGGATCATCAGTGGAAGAAAGCTTGAAGAAGTATGCTAGAGAAAGGAAATGGAGGGCAGCAGGTCTAATAAGTGCATCTTATTTTTCAGGATGGATTCAGGGACACAACGGCTGGTTTGTGCAGTTGGTGAGGGATAAATTACTTTCAAAGATCTTCTATAGCAGGGGCGTACGTTCACTTGATTACGATTGTGGAGAGCTGCCTGTTGTTTCCTCTGGTTGATTTTTGTTCTGCACTTTTTTTTTTGGAGTTATGATTTGATTGATTATGATTATGGGGAGTTGCATATTGTTTTTTCAGGTTGATTTTATTGTGCACGGAAGTTTTAAATTCGATGGGTTAATATTTGACAAATAAAGTACGAGAAATAAAACATGAAACATATATAACAACAACGTATATACAACAAAAACACATAGATTTATCGATACCAATGAAAGTTACAACAAAGATTTTGGAACAAGCTTCGACAAAAATTCTAGTTTTAAATAACTACTTCTCGCAATATATATCGAGACGAGAGAGCATCGAGATACAAGAGCAACGAGAAACTGATTTTCTCTCTTACTAAAAGGGAAACCACCAAAAATCCTAATAGGAATCGTTTATCTACAAGAAACAAGCCTCTCAATTTTTGGAAGTCTAAAAGATGTACCATCACAGTTTTCTCTCTTACTAAAAGGGAAACCACCCAAAATCCCAATGGGAACCACTTAGTCGCAAGAAACACTTAGCCACAAGAAACCATCCAAAATCCCAATTACTAAAAAAGAAACCACTCAAAATCACAATGGGAACCACTTAGCCGCAAGAAACAAGCCTCTCAATCTTCGGAAGTCTTAAAAGGTATCATAACAGTTTTCTCTCTTACTAAAAAAGAAACCACCCAAAATCCCAATAGGAATCGCTTAGCCTCTAAATCTTCAGGAGTCTAAAAGAGTTACTATCACAATGTTTCAGTCCAAAGGAATCTCATTTCAGTCCAAAGAAAGCTCACTTTTCTCTAAGAAGAATTAAGAGTCTAAAAGAAATTGAAAGTCTAAAAGATGTACCATCACAATGTTTATGTCCAAAGAGCTTGGAAGCTCTCTTCTCTCTAAGAAGAAATAGGGCTTTGCCCACTTCTCTTTCTAAAGGAACCATCATTCCCATATAGTGACCCAAATAAGGCACATCTCTCTCTCTCTCTCTCTTACGATAAACACCATTCCAATATGATGACCCAAATCACATCAATTCTCCGCACTTTCATCCCATATATATCAAATTAAGAGTTCATATTAAATTGAAAACTTCTTATAGATATTAAATATATCTCAAAATTAGGAGATATATCCAAGAGTCTCAACATTTTGGATTTTTATTTCCCTTAGGAAACTTATCAATATCAGTTTCAATCCCATATGAGAATATCTCAATCCCACATAATATGATTTTTCTTGGTGATTTTGGATAGCACCAAATCCAACAGAGTTTAATTCTTGGTTTTTTTTATATAGCTTAATTGAAATTTAAATCTTGAATGCTATTATGCGCCTTTCATGGAATATTTGATATATTTCAATGGTTGAATTAAGATTTCCTTTTCACTAGTTCTGAATCCTTTTTTCACTAGTTCTGAATCCTGGTCTTTCACTCGTATGTATCGATGGGGATAAACAAGACATGAAGCTTTTTTTTTCGTTTGTTTTTTGAGAACCATGAATTTAGGGTGATGCGAAGTTGATAAACAACTAACTAGGAGAGCTTTCATGACCAAAGGGTTTTTGCATCTCTGATTTACCGTATGATCCATTTGGTTTTAGAAAAAGAAAATTGTTTTACCCGCATTCCTACAATTTGCAGTCCAAAGGTATAAAGCATCAAAGATGGATGCAAATAGGTGGTCCATTTAAAAACGAGTGTAAACAAGGGTCCTAATGGTTTTTTTATATAATTATTGATTTTAGATTTTAAATTTTTTTTTTTTTTTTCATGATCTTCATGTTAAAGATTATATAATTTTTAAAAATTAGGATCAAATTATAAAATGCCATTATTTGGATTGCATTAGCATCATTGTATTATAATAATATTATAATATAATATTGTAATATAATATTATATAACATATATTAATATAGATTAACTATATATTATAATGTATAATTAATTATGAATATTATGCATATTATAGATATTAATCATTATGTGCCTTACCATATATTAATTATTATATAATGGAAATAAGGATGAGGTCCTAAACAATCAAATTAAGGTGCACTTCATAAATTCACTAGAAGAGGTTGTTTCAATGCTTAAAAACCCTTGTACGGATATGAGAAAAGATAGATTTTCAAGGATTAGATATAGTATTTCTTGTAATATATTTTATCTAGATCGTCAATTTTCAGGATTTTCAACTTGATCTTCACTATTTTTGTTCTTTAAATTGTAAAATTATATAAATAAATAAATTTCCAGGCCATCACAAAAACTTCTGATACTAAAACAATATGTTTCGGCACTATTTAGTGGTGCGCTACACTTTGATTGGTTAAGGCCTTAACCTTATACAAACTTCACCCTTATGTAATAGATATTGCTTAATTATAATTGTTATATATAATTATTAAAATTATATAATTAATGTAATTATTACATGGAACTATTACATATAATTTAGTAATATATTCATAATTATCTATATAATTGTTATATGTAATTGGTATGTTAATTATATATTATAATATAAATTAGTTATTATGTATATTCATATATATTACTTATTATATAATAATTATTATAATTATTAATTAATATATTATTATTTCAGTGGAATATCTATCTCCACATTTTGGTCTCAAAACATGAAAGACTGTATTTTACCTATTTGGTAGAATACACATTTTCGATTTTTGGGCTTAAAATGTGAATACCAATCTCTACATGAAAATTGAAATCCCACATCCAGGGCACATCCAAACTGGCGGTATCTATGAAAATCGATCTTCCAGAGACCCATTACCAACGAACCAAATGGTCCTAAAAAAAGATGCGAAGAGAATATACAAATTTCTAGAGAGAGAGAGAGAGAGGACTTCTGTTTTTGAGCTCATCCTTGTAAAGTTGGTCATACATGGGTTTTGGATAAATAATAGTAGAAAAGAAAAAGGGCATCAAAGAAAGAAACATAAGAAGAAGAAGAGAAGTAAACATAAGAAGAAGAAGAGAAGTAGATAAGGGGCAATGGGTGGATTCAAAAGTATGTCGATAGAAGTAGTTCGAAAAGATATTGAGACTTATGACTTCACTGAGGGTGTGATCTTTAATAGAGCAGAATGACGAACAAAAATTCATGTCGCCGACTTCAATTAATTGTATAAAAACTATGAAGATGATGATGAAGAGAGCGGAGATGGTTGTTACCTAGTTTTTAGAGAGAGAATAAGAGATTAAAATGATCACCTAAGACCTGGTTTAAGAGAGAGAGAGAGAGAGAGAGAGGAGAGAATCAAGAAATTTTTATGTAGCGAGAGGAGAGGCGTGAGTTTTACAACCAATATACTCTTCACCGTAGAGCTGTTTTCAAATAGGTTGCCCAATCAAGTCCCCATCCCAAGGCTGGGTTTAGATAAGAAGGTATGGAGGTGGAGTCCCATACCATTAAGTATGAAAAGGTCTAAGGAGATCATTGTTTATTCTTTTATACCTGAAGTTTTGTTAAAGGAAAATCAAAATAAATAACGCCTCACCTCATAACTCCCCAAAAATTACAATTCAAGCGTTATAAAACGTCTTACATTGATCACCTCAGCTTGAACATTATGGTTGTGAAACAACATTAAGATTTCACGCTCCAAAAATAATGTATATTGTAACAAATTATCTAAACCGTCCGTCTCGCCCTAAAAGTAAATCTTCACTGATCCATAAGATTCGTACATTTTTTGAGTTTCATATTTTATTGTTGGTGTTGGAAATTAATTTTAGATCCATCATAAAGATTCCATTGCCAAAAGTGCTTTCTAAATAAGGATTTGATGTAAGGTTTTATTTTACATTCATAAAGCTTAGGCCTTATAGAAACTTCATCTTTTGTTGATATGGCTAGTACATGCCATTTAAAATAATAAAGAAAAATCAAAATACTTTGTCGCTTTTTATAGGACAATTTTTTTTATTGTTTTGCTAAATTATTTTTTCTTATCAAAATAACCTAACATTTTGTTAAAATGGGGACTCAAACGATTTGTCCTTTTGTTTAAATGATCAAAACTTGCCATATAAAAAATGGAACAAAACTAAGGGAACGCATATCGACATCCCCAAGATTTTTGGTGGGCAATCAATAAAGTACAGAAAAAGTTTATATAAGGTTGCAACTTTAAATGTAGAATCACATGTACACCTAAAAAATCTATCGGAAAGATTGTTTTAATAGTTAAAAGCCCTCTAATTGACAATCTCGACATTGAGATATATGAATATTCAAAAAAAAGTTTGTGAGTCCCAAAAATAGTACATCTTGCAACGCATTATCTAGACCGTTCATTTTCAAGATTTTCATATGTTTATAGATCTACTTGATTTTAACTATTTTTGAAGTTTAAAATTTTCTAATTAGATATGAAAATAGTTTTTAAGATAATCCTAAAAAACTTTTACAACAAAAATACATATTATGATAAAATTTGGAGGTGTGCCTTAATTGGATTGTTTAAGGCTGCAACCTTATAGAAACCGCACCCATCAAATAATGGAACAAACCTAAGGGAGCATATTCACTTTTTAACACCAAACCTAATATTTTTGGTCGGTGGACAATAGGAAAGTTGAACACATGAATTAGAGGGCCGAATTACAATACAAAATTATTGAAATTGTGAAGTCATCCTATTTAATATTAGGAGTATTGCTTCATTTTAGCAAGGTACCTATTAAAAATAGTGGAAAATACTCAATTGTCTTCGTTTAGAATTTGAAATCCTGAATAAATAAGGACATTTTTGTGATTTAGTTAAACTTAAGATCCGTAACAAAAATACCCTAGTTTCGGGGCAGCCAATATGGAACAAGGTCAATAGAAAAAGTAAGTTTTGTGTTGCTAACTGTAAACAAACAAAGATAATTTCATCATTTAGTAGTTCCATGTTGCTGAATAAATAAGGATATTTTTGTTTTTTTTGGTTTTTTTTTCTTTTTTTTGCCATTTAGCTTGAGCACCAAGTTGGGCTAAATGATTAAAATGTTCTTGTATGTTTATAGGAATGCAAGAGGCACCACTCTACTTGAAGCCGTACCCTTCGTACATTGATTGGGTGCAGTGTCCCCCAAACTATCAAAAAGGGAAACTCCCCCTGTTTAATGGTAGTACGTCTCCTCACCAGCATATCGCTCACTTCCAAACAGACTGTGTGGTAGTTGATGGTACAATCGTAATTAGTAAGTAAGTCTAGCCATCTTCTTTGCCTCATATTCAACTATTTTTAAAAAAACAAGTACTTAAGGCTCTTATGGTCGGTGAACACTTTAAATTGTGCCCAATATAGGTAATGTCTCCAAATTTTTACGGCAAAACCACGCTTGCCAACTCCAAATCATGAGTGGGATACTTTTGCTCATACGGCTTCAACTGCTTGGAGGCATAGTCTATAACCTTTCCTCGCTGCATTAATACGCTCCCCAATCCTTTATGTGAGGCATCAGTATAGACTATAAAGTCTTCAATCCCTTCAGGTAAGGTCAGTATCAGGGCTGTAGTTAGTCTTTTTTTCAATTCCTGAAAACTTTTCTCGCAGTCATTTATCCATACAAATTTTACTTCTTTCTGAGTCTGGGGGGTCAGGGGAAGTGCTATCTTCAAGAACCCCTCTGCAAAACATCTATAATACCTTGCCAATCCCAGGAACTCCTCCCGAACGCTTGGCGTGCCCTCGTAGCCCTAGGCGTTGCTCGCAAGCTCGACCCCTTCTATCCTCCTTTTCAAACGTACGTATACTCAGGATCCTATATTTCTGGATACCTATACTCAGGGTCCTATTTTTCTGGATAGGGCTAGTGTGCCGTGACTTGCCCAAGTCCACTTAGACTCGAGCAAGTAACTTGGCCTCGTCCTACGGGCGTGGATGAGTTTCCCTGAGTTGTGTGTACAACAGGAACAGAAAATCTTTAAAAAAAGATCCAAAATACTTCTAAATTTTTTAAGATGGCTTCATAATTTTTTATCTATGATTTATTGTTTTTGTCAAAGATTGGTAAGCTCTTACTAATTATGATCTCTATCTTTATATTTTCTCTTTATTTAATTTATTAAAATATCCTAAATTGTAAATCAATTTTTTTTTTTAAAATCCAGGTTTTCTAATTTTTAAGCTTTCTTTAAAGTTCATTATGGTTTTCTTTTACTTTTAAAAACTTTTTAAATTAATTTTCAAGTTTTTTTTTTTTTTTCTCAAGTTTTTAAGGCTTTTTTTTTGCCCTATGCACGACACTCTCTCTTGCGGACTTGGCCATGTAATTTGCCTTGGTTAGGGAATGAGTCCTTAAGAAAAGAGCCTGGGCTTAATTGGTTAGTATCATTTGCCATGCTACGTCCTGGACTCAATTTTTATCTAGGGCCTCTCCCTACTGATTTACTCAAAAAAAAGAAAAAAAAAGGAAAAAAAAGAAAAGAAAAGAAGGAAAGAAAAGAAGAAGAAGAAGAAAAGGAAAGAAAGATAACAAAAGAAAAAGAAAAAAAAGGTATGAGCGCTTGTTTGAGGCAAGTCTTGGCAAACTGGGAGTTTCTATAGGCTGGCTTTGGCCGGAAGAGTAAAAAATTGGTTGATATGTTAGGGCTTCGATCGTTTTCTTGTTCAAGGTTTAAGAAACTGGAGAATATATACTGATCTAGGGTAGATATCCGTTTGAAAATGGAAATTAAAGTCAGCGAGTTTTCAAAGTAGAATTACTTGTGATATGTAAAAGTTAAATTTCAACAGCAGCCCAAACTTTTATTTTGAAGATGGATTAAGAACCCAAAGCATCTCATGATCCTGCAAATCCTATTTTCCCCTTAAATGTGGAGATTGAAGCTCCAAAAAATGGTAGGGACTGATCAGGGATAACTTGATGGTCCAGTAACAATGATCCCAAGATTTATCACTAATGAGCAAAGTTTAAAAATTCGGTGATTTGAATCAAAATTACTTAATCCGAATAAAAAATGTTCATGGCGATCTAGATCCCGTAAAATATTGGGATCGGGCCGTGTCCTACCCAAACAGCTCGGGTTGGGCCGGTCCGTACCCAGTTCTGTCAGAGTGAAATGGCGGTTCACGAAGTTCTTTCAGAGTGAAACGGCAGCTCACAGTTTTGAAGTTTCGATTTCTTTGGAAAAATGAGGTGGCCGCTTTATCGTGTACTTTAGTTTCTTGTTTCGTGCCATTTGTATGGTACTGAGGTTTTAAACAATCAAAGTTCAAATAGTATCGAGCAAGGTCTCGATACTAATTTTTTTTTTAACAATCCAAAAATGCATTACAACTCGATAATGAAATGATCATATCGAGAAATGTGGTTTCAATACTAATTTTTTTTCAAATAGAATTGAGAAATGTGGTTTCAATACTAGTTTCAATACTAAATTTTTTTTTTAACCATTTTAAAATGCATTACATCTTGATAATGAAATGAATTTTTTTAACAATCCAAAAATACGTTACATCTTCATTATGAAATGATCAATTTGAAGATATTTAAGCATCAAAATAATTAAATTAATGTACACATCGCACCCGATAGACTGCCGCACTCGATATGGGTTGCGTCTCTTTCATGGTCCCACATTCGCTTCTATAACTTTACGATGTGGGATTTTTGCTTTGTTTTATTTGTGTCGACAATCACAGTGTGAAGGTTGAAAACACTACCATGCATTATTGACAATAAAAACACTAATGTAAATTTATGCACGGCTTCAAGTCAGAAGCTGATCTTAACTCAATGGAATGATCGTCCTATTTTTTTTTTTAAAGTACATTTATGCCTTTTACTAAATAAATTATACAATGTACATGGTATATGATTCAATTTTTGTTTTTATTCTTAATTTTGATATCTTTGTTTTCCATATTCTAGGGGAAATTTTTTTTTGAATATTTTTAATCTCATAACATTAAAATTTACAAGGGTTTTATTTTTGTTTTTAATCACATGATATGGAAGTGTTTCCTAATATTTTTTTATCATGTTTATTGTAATATTAGAATTAATAATTATACATTTATAACAATCTTATATTTTATTTATTAATTTATTTGCACTATAGATTGTGCAATGTATTATTTTTTGTTATGGTTGTAAATAGGAGTTTTTAAATTGGATGATATGATAATATAAATATTAAAAGTGTTCTTATTGATATAGTAAAATAATTATAAAATATAAACCAATAATTCTAATTTCAGATTATAATATTATAATTAGTTATGTTGTGATATATTTGGATAAGTAAAGAGAGTTAATAAATGTTTGATGTGATACCAATTCACATTATAAATGGTATTAATTTTTTAATCTTATAGTATGAAAGTATTTTTAATATTTTTTGAATTATTTTGATGCAATATTGTAATATTGTATTATAATTAATAATTACATAGATATATTTTTGCAAATAATTAAAGTACATAATATCACACTCCCAATTTTATTTTGAAACTCAAAAAACATTGTTTTTAGTGTTTTTTTTGAAATTCTTTTAGGTCGAAACCAGCCGATTCTTTATGGAGATCACCGATCCACTTATCCAACAAGGCTTTTAGGGTGGCCAATTTGAATCACTAATCATTTTTTTAAACCTTGGCTTTGAGCTTCATTCTCTTAGATGTTTTCATGTAGGTCCAATGGGTGTGATGGCTAAGTTTCGAGTCCTCAATCCATCTTCAAGATTAGTTTTGAGGTGTCGCCGTATATCGATATCTAACCAAAACCGTACCTTACTTTTAAAAGTATTAGATAAAAGATATCCCTACAGGAGCATGCTTTACACTTACTCCCTCGGCCAAAAGGCTCACTTAGGAATGAATTTTTTGATAAATTTTTTTGGAGAACTACCTGAAAAACATTAAATGATAATATTGAAAGCAAAAATTTAAATTTTGACTTTTCAAACACTTAGATCTTACTCTTCAAAATAGGACACGGTTTTTAGTCTCGATGTGTTATTTTTTCAATCCCACTGATATTGCAATCTGAAGGTTTTTTAATTGATTATAGCAATGGTTTAAAAACCGGATCGGTGACCCGGATCGGGCTTTTCAAAAACCGATCCGGATCGGCGAATCGGCGATCCTGATCGGAATCGGGTGAATCGGTCAGAATAAAGCTTCAAAAAAATCCGAAAAAATTATTAAAATTCATTATAAATATTGGTTTTTAGGAATTCAATAAAAAATGAGGGTACTCCATTAAGAATTTTCATGTTTTTGAATGAATATGCGAATATTGATATGTTCTTTCCCTGCATGAACCGCCATTCAGCATTTAATTTACAGTATTTCGTGCTCATCCCTACACTGTTGTTGTTGGGACTCGATATGTGAATAATATGGCTGGGATAGGGTGGCCTCAGAATCATCATCTCTCTCGTTTTCTCTTTGAATAATAAGGATTAAAAAAAAAAAAACACAAATTTTCAAAAAAATCTATCATGGATTAAAAAAAAAATCACAAATTTTCAAAAAATTCTATCATGGATTACAAAAAAAAATTCGATCATGGATTAAACAAAAAGAATCACAAATTTTCAAAAAATTCAATCATGGATTACATAAAATTCGATCATGGATTACATAAAATTCGATCATGGATTACATAAAATTCGATCATGGATTACAAAAAAAAACAAACAAAAAAAACAAAAAATTCAATCGTGGATTACAAAAAAAGAAAAAAATAGTTCGATCATGGATTACAAAAAATTCAATCATGGATTACAAAAAACTCTATCATGGGTTACAAAAAAAGCAAAAAACAAAAAATTCAATCATGGATTAAAAAAAAACAAACAAACATTTCGATCATGGATTACAAAAAAAAAACAAACATTTCGATCATATATTACAAAACATTCGATCATGGATTACAAAAAATTCTATCATGGGTTACAAAAAAATAAAAAAAAACAAAAAAATCGATCATGGATTACAAGAAAAGAAAACAAACATTTCGATCATGGATTACAAAAAATTCTATTATGGGTTACAAAAAACCAAAAAATTCGATCATGGATTACAAAAAAAATCTATCATGGATTACCAAAAAAAAAAAAAAAAAAAAAAAATAAAAATAAATAAATAAATAAATTCCGTACGGAAATCGCCGATTCACTGTTCGGACTCGCCGATTCCGTACAGTGAATCGGCGATTCACTGTACAGAATCGTCCGGTTCTCTCTAGAACCGGACGATTTCCGATTTTTGGGCGATCCGGTTCCTTTTTCACTATTTCCGAGTCGAACCGGGCGAGTCCGGTTCGACTCGGCGTTTTTTAAAACGCTGGATTATAGTATACAGGTTAAATAAGTTACATTCGAAAAATCTAGAATCCTAAAAATTCTTCTAGATTGGGTTTTGCCCGAGGGAATAAAAGGATAATACGCTAGCTTGGGAGCATGAATTCTTTTGGCTATATGAGCTAGATATAATGGGGTCTATAATGGATACACATTATTTTTATTTAATATTTTCAAGAAAATAATATTTACAACAAATTTATAATATATAATGGAGCATATTTACCAAATATAAAAGAGAGGATATAGTGGGATTTATGTACTCTTTCCTTTCAAAGTTCAATCACTAAGAGGGGTACATTGTCCGACATGCCCGTTGTAAGGAACCTTGACTTGTTCTCAATTGCGCTTTGTTGCAGTGAATCCCTAACTACAACAAACCCAATTGAAACCAATTTACCAATTACCAAAAAACCAATTTTAAGAAAAATCTGGCAACATCCATGGGCAATTGGCAAGCAGTTAGTTTTGTTACCATTGGGTAAATACAATGGTTACTTCATAACCGCTAGAGAACCAATGATTCTCATTTCCACTGCTATCATTCTAACCTCTATTGTCGATTCCATCGCCAACAGAATTGCTGATGAAACCACTCGAAATAGGGCACAAGAGTAGCCAGAGTTTTACTCAAACCTTTGATCTTAATCTCTAAAAAAGCTCGCCCTCACAGGATCTATTTTATATCTCTACAAAACGAGCTTTCAAAATCCCACTTAAAGTGGCTTTCATATGATTAAAATTCCCTTTGACAATAAAAGATATACCCATAAGGGCGATTTTGGTTCATCAACCCAACAATCTCCAAGACACTAACCATGACAATGATCAAAACTGACACTAGGTTGTATACAACACTTTAGACACATTGGCCCTTCCATCATTAAATTTTGAATATTAGCTGAAATGTTTTTTATAAGGTGTTTCTTTCCTTACATCCTTTTGTGAAAGCCCCAAACATTTTATTCACCTTGCCGAATTTTCCTAGGTCTTGTTTTGTTCCAGTAAGATCTTTCATTACCAAACCTTGAACCCTTTTAACGAGATTTTTCTTTCTCCATAACCACATTTATCTTTTCATTTATAATTTTACTCTCTAATAACTTGTACAAGTTTCTTTCTTGGACTCCCTTGAGCCTCCTTTAAAACTTTGAATACTCCACCTTGCTTGATAAATTTGTAAAAAAAAGTGACATCAAACTCTAATTCAAATATGGCAGATTACTTATATCTTCAAGAGTTCGAATGATGCATCAGATTTACTTGTGCGAGCTAGCTCATTTTAATCGTTTTGCTTATTGAATTGTTTTGATGCTAAACCGCCCTCGTGTGACTTATATACATCAAACCACCATATATATGGGCATATATGATGTATTGATCCACTATCAAGAACCTAACTTTGATAGTATGTGGGATTACATCCTACCGTCAACACATCATCTTCAACATATTTAGATGTTGATTCATGAACTTGGTGAGCCGATTCTTGGCTTTACCTTGTTAGTAATTTTG
Source organism: Amborella trichopoda (assembly GCF_054954075.1). Classification (NCBI taxonomy): domain Eukaryota; kingdom Viridiplantae; phylum Streptophyta; class Magnoliopsida; order Amborellales; family Amborellaceae; genus Amborella; species Amborella trichopoda. The sequence continues at coordinate 4,631,152 of NC_142346.1, read as the reverse complement.
GTTTTAAAAATGCTCAAGTACAATAACTTTGGTTTTATTGTTCTTTCCTAAAATGCTTTAGTAGAGAGAGGAAGATGTGGGTTTGAGTCCCACATTGAAGATGAGAGATTTTATTGGGCTATATTTAAGAACACACATTCCCATATAATATATTCTAAGTAGAAGGAGAGAGAAGGCACATGTGCGGAGCACTCGAAGCGTATGATGCACACGTATGCGTGCATGTTTATGGGCGAGGGCGTGAGTGCTAGGGCGCTTGATGGTGCACACATGAGGCTCCCTTCGCATGAGTACGTGTGTGGGTCGGGCTCGTTATCTTTTTGTGAGTTCGACTAGTAGGGAGATCCAACAATCATCTAGCCATTGATGCGTATGGGACATCTAACGGTCATCTAGCCGTTGATGAGATAGAGGCTTGTAACAACAACCATCAAGTGCATGTAACTTGTAGCTGTTGGGTGGTGCATGTAGTCACCACAACATTAAATGTGCAACCTCTTGGTGCTCTACAATACGGGCCCTCCTACTCATACGAGTTAGACACTTAGAATAATTTTTGAGTCTTTCAACATCACACCATGCTCTGCAATTCAAGCAAACAAACCAGTAGGCTAAACTCTATCTTTCTACTTGATTTTCTCTTTTTCCCTCTCTAATACATCAAGACTCTGGTGTCTAGTGTGTGGGTTCCAAGCTTGGGTGCATAGAGCTTAAGAACATTATCAAAGACCTATCTGTTTTCTTGTATCCTGATGACGAAGTGCCCATCTTATGCACATCAAATACTATATCGAAGGGGGATAAATATCGTCTTGAGATAGTGCTTCTGCGTGCCCAAAAACAAAAAGAGTTCGACCTTTCATTTTTACATATCGTATCATTTTCTGCCCTCATTTTACCCAACCAAACTCGAACATACCTTGTCGTTCCATTTTATAGAAACAAAATATTACAATTGTAGAATATTACAGGAAAAAAAAGTGCATATTGCCATTGTAGAAGATAGGAAAGTGTAAATTGCCATTATAGAAGATAGAAAAGTATATATTGCATTTAACAAGATAAGAAAATGCATACTACACCATTGTATTACCATTATATATACAATGAAAGAACCACCATAACCAGTGTTGGGCATAATTTTTTTCTAAAAGAGTTCCTCTCTCTCTCTAAAATTCTTTTTGGTATCAGAGCGATCATCGACACCAATCCTTAGCTTCCATGGTAGTTGTTCCTCTATTCAAGGTAAGTCTCTCTCTCTATCTCTCTCTCTCAATACTAAACTCTCCCTTCCATTTAATATCCCATTTTTTTTTTTCACTACATGTTTCTCAACTTTATTGCAAACCATCTAAAGACGTCATCTTGCAAACCTTATTTGCAAACTTGCAAACCCTTTCCATTCTCTCTCTGTACTTATTTGGAAACTTTGCAAATTTGTTTCCCTGATATCCAACTCTCTCCCTCCATTGCTTTTTCTCTAAGATATCATCCTCCCTCCATCAAGCCATGTTATATTTTATCTATAATAATCATATCATCCAATCTTCTTTTTTATATACCCAATTTTTCCAAAAGACAAAAAAATCTAAATCCGCTCTCTCTTGCCCTCACATCAAATATCTCTTCGTTCTAATGGACGCTTTATCTTCATCAAACAAAGATCCATACCCCTCCACCCTCAATATAGGAAATTTTGTACCTATTAAATTGAAAGAGAACAACTACTTGTTATGGGAAACCCAAATTGTGTCTTTAATTGAGAGTCAAGAACTTTTTGGATTCTTTAATGATGATTGCCCCCCACCAAGTCAAAAGATTTACTCTCTTGATGGTACGAGTGAAATTGAAACCTTGACTACAAATCATGATTAAAGTCCAACAGGCAGGCCATTATTAGAAGAGTGTCCTAGCCTTGTTGTTAGCCTCAAGACTTTTGCAGATGTTTGGAAATGCCTTAAGAATGCCTATGCAGGTAATTCTCAAGCTAGGGAGTTTCAACTTACCCAGCAATTCCAACTCTATAAGAAAAGGAATTCAACCTTATCAGAGTATATATGCAAATTTAATAGTACTTGTGATGATTTGGCAGCCATTGGAAAACCTGTACCAGATAAAAATAAATGTATTTTGACTTCTTAATGGATTTGGTTCAAAATATGAGATTTTTGCTACCACTATGCTTAAACCTCTTATTCTTTCATATTATGAAATCATACCTATTCTTCAAAGCCAGGAGATTAGAAATCAGCCCCATATCCTGGAAGAACACTTAGATCCAAATCGGAATATGGATTTTGTTGGACAACAAAAATATTTTGTGTCCAACAAAGGTAACCGAAATTACAGAGGTAGATGGAGAAACAATTTTGCTGGTCAACAGTTCTTCAACTCTTGAGGTGAGTATGTTCAAACTAGCTAGATCAGTAATGTGGACTATGGGGTGCTGAAGAAAAATCAAGAAAGTGGTGTTACACTTCCTATGTGACATATGGATCAAGGCTTCCAACAAGATTTTCAGATACAACAATCATCAGATACCTTGAGAAAAGTGTCAAATTTGTGGGAAATTTGGACATAGTGCATTGAAGTATTTGTATCGATTGAACCAAACCTACTAAGCAGAAGATACTCCTCAAGCCCTTGCTTCAATGACTATAGTTGATTGACAAGACTCAGAATGGTTCTCGGACACAGGTGCCTCCACTCATATGATAGGAGATCTAGGGAAATTGCAAAATTTTTATCCTTATAGTGGTACAAATATGGTTATAGTTGGGAATGATGAACAATTAACTATTTCACCTGTTGGTGATACAAATATTGATATTTTGAAAATTTAATGTTTCTATGTTCTTTTGGTACCTGAAATGAAAAAGAACTTGTTATTTGTTAGTCAATTTACGACATATTTTCCTTGTATTTTTGAGTTATCGTCAAATGATTTTCTGATTAAGGAATGAGCACAGGGAGAACACTGGCCAGTGCAAGTAGATAGGGATGATTGTATGCACCTGAAGTAGTGAAACAAGCTTTACTTTCTAATCAAACTAGAAGAACATTAGAAGATGTGTGGCATCAACATCTTAGACATCCTGAAAGTAAAGTTGGTCGCTATTTAGAATCTAAATAGTTGACTAATGTTGATGCATGGAATAAATCTCATTCTGTCTGTGTTAATTATCAGATAGAAAAAAGTTGTAAGCTTCCCTTTAGTGGTGCTGGTAAAACCTGTACTGAACCTCTCTTTAAGATTCGTTCGGATTTATGGAGCCTTGCTCCAATTTTTTCTAAGTAGATTTATCGATTTTATGTGGTGTTTGTTGATGATTATACTCGTTTTACTTGGATTTATCTTTTGAACAAAAAATTTGAATTTTTAGCTGCATTTATGAAATTTCATCTTATGGTTGAAAGGAGATTTGATAAAAAAATTCGACTTTTTCAATGTGATGGAGGTGGTAAATTTGATAAGAAAGAATTTATTGATAATCTTTATGACAATGGAATCATGCAACAATTAGCATGTTCGAGAACCCCTGAGCAAAATGGAATAGTTGAAAGGAAACATAAAAATATTGTCGAATTGGGCTTTACAATGATATTTCATGCTAGAGTTCCTATATATTTTTAGGTTGAAGCCTTTCATATTATAGTATTTGTTATCAATAGAATTCCCTCTACCAATTTAAAAATGGATTTACCATACTAACTATTGTTTGGATGCTTACCAGACTACTCATCACTTCAAGTATTTGGTTGTCGGTGTCTTCTATATCTTTGAGACTATACTACAAACAAATTTAGTCCCCGTTCTCTTCCTTGTGTATTCTTGAACTATAATATCCAGCATAAAGTCTACAAATGTCTACATCCACCCACAGGACGAGTCTATATCTTTAGACATGTTGTATTTGATGAAAATGTTATCCTTATATAAACCCCAATTCTTTGTTTGATAATGCTCAGGTTCGGGAGGAACTATCCTCTTATGTAGAATGGTCAGAGTGTTATGAGCCTGACATACATACTCATTCCTATTCTGATTCATCACCTCTATATAGACCACCCATACAGGACATCCTTGATGTATCTAGTCCCTTGGGACCTACTTTTCCCATCAACAATGATAGCTCTCCAATTTCACATATAGAAGAAGATGTCACCACTACAATAATAATACAAGATGTCTAGGATGATACAACACCCAATCATGGTACTGAAAATGTTGCCACGCAAGAAACCAACCAATCTAATTTTTTACCAGCCCCTAAGCATCATCGTCATCACATGCTTACAAGAACTCAAGATGGTACTCGAAGACCTTGGGTTCTCCCATCCATGGCAACAATCTCAAGTGTTTGTTTTTTTGAAGCTATCCCTTCTAAACCTAAATCCATCAAGTCTGCCTTGGGTCATCCAGGTTGGTATTATATGATGGAAGAGGAAATTGAAGCCCTACAAGTTAATTCATGTTAGTTCCACGTCTTCCAGATATAAATGTTGTTGATTGTCGTTGGGTCTATAAAACTAAATTAAAGTCGGATGGTAGCCTTGAGAGAGTTAAGGCCAGACTAGTTGATAAAGTATGTAATCATATTGCTGGAATTGATTTCTATAAAACATTCAATTCTGTTATTAAACCTGCTAGTATTTGGATTGTGCTCACCATAGCTACAGTGCACCACTGGCCTTTCAGACAACTTGATGTGAAAAATACGTTCTTGCATAGCTTTTTTAAAGAACTTGTATTTATGAAGCAACCTCATGGATTTGTGAGCTCAAAAGATCCAACTCATGTATGCAAATTAAAGAGAGCGTTATATGGTCTTAAGCAAGCACATCGGGCCTGGTTTAATCGATTTAGCACATATTTATTATCATTGGGGTTTAATTGCAGGATCACTAATTCATCTCTATTTGTTTCTCACACTATTGAAAGTACTACTATCCTTTTCCTTTATGTTGATGCTATCATTGTTACTAGTAACAATTCAGATATTTTAAACTGGTTCATTTCCCAATGTAGAAGGAAATTTGCAATGAAAGATCTTAGACTTCTTCACTACTTTCTAAATTGTATGAATATGAAATTTGGTTCGTGCCATCTTCTCATTGGGGCGCATCTATAAAAAATATTAAAAACAATTTTTTGATAAAATATAATAACCAAAACACCCCTTGAATCTTTTAAGGGTATTTTGGTCATTTTATTTTATTGAAAATATTTTCTTTTATATTTTTCGCTAGTGCGAGTTTACTAGAGGAATGGATGTCCAAAATTTGGTGTCAAAATAGTTTTTAGAAAAAAATTAAAAATAAAATAGCGTAGAGACGTGACATTGTGAATGGGGCAATCTTAGCCCTCTATTCAGAATGGACGATTAGATAAGGGAGAGGATAGAACTTCTATGTTGCAGGGAAAGCATGGAAATCTTGCCCTTGTCTAATTACCAAACCAGTTAGATCAATGAAAATTATTCATAACAATTACATATTGCAAAAAGTATCCTAAATAAACATAAAAAAAATGAGGTTTTTCCAAAATCGAATTCTTGTTGGATTAGACTGAACCAGTTTGGAGTCCAATAGGTGGCCCAACTAGTTGAACCTACTAAGCCGGTCCGGTTTTGATGACACTTAGGGAAACATATTGATCACTTGGTTATGTGCACCAAGGTTTATGATACACCTCACTTTTACGTTCTTCATCACCAAACACTACTGGTGTATGGTATTCTTACCATGTATTTGTTTGAAGTTTTGTAATGGTGCAGGTCCTGCGTGACTTCACTTGCCACAGGGGTTTCTCAACCGACTAGGCTTACATATGGACCTGAAGAAGGGTATGTATTATCTAAAGCAAAGTAAAAGAAAAAGGGAAATTTATCAAAGAGCAATTGTTTTATGGGTATGTATTATCTAAAGTAAAGTAAAAGAAAAAGGGAAATTTATCAAAGAGCAATTGATTTATGCGGACTGGACCGTATTTGTACAATATGCGATCCAGAGGTATAAAGCATCCATCTTAAAGATGATGCAAATAGGTGGTTCATCTAAAACAATTGTAACTAATGGTCCAACTGTTTTTTAATATAATTATTATTTTTAGTTTTAAAATTTTATTTATTTTTTATATTCATGATCTCCATCTTAAAGATTATATATTATCTAAAAATTGGGATCAAATTATATTTAAAAAATATATCTATTGCCAGGCCCACATTTCTACAATATGAGGGCTGGCCGCATGCTAACCGTGTCCTTTATCAAAAGACCTGTTAAGAGATGAGCTAATTAATACTTTGCATACTATTTCAACTCATGAAAAGTTCTTAGAATGCCTTTGATTAATCTAAAGGTAAAAATGATGCAAATAAAAAATGAAATAATGGATGAAATAATTTGTAGTCCGTAGGATCATTGATTATTTGGTCTCTCAGGGTATATCTGATGAAAGTTCTTACACTAACTTTCACACCTTGTGGTCCTTTTTTTTTTCCTGATTAGATTTTGAATTCTAAGAAACTTGGATTGGATATTCTATCAGAATCAACATGGATCATTGTCTTGCTTGAATAAATTTTTATTTATTTTAATAATAGAGCTGAATAATATGATTTTAGAATGTGGGGTCAATCAGGTCGCCACTGCACGAGTGTTCACCTAGGTACACCCATTCTTTGTCCAAAAATAAAACATCTGATAGAGCCCAAGCATACCAATTTGTTTTAGATGGAAAATTAGACTCCTATGACAAACAAAGTACACAGTAGATTACCTTTTCATTTTATATGGTATTTTTGGGGTCTCATTGAGTTGCAGTAGAATTCAATTAGGGAAGATATATATATATTTTTTGGTAATTTGCAGAGTTAGCTTTTTTTTTTTAAAAGGTGTCAGTGAGTGGGTGGTGTTAACATGATTGAAAACTACAACGTGGTAACTAGGTATGAGGGTGCTACTCCACAACCCAATCCTTTCCTAAGGAAGAAGTTTACATAAGGCTGTAACCTTATACTATAGAAGTAAGGTGCACCTAAAAATCCTATAAGAAATATTGTTCCAAAGTTGGAAAATATTCCAATTGATCATTTCAACCTCAATATGAATGAATATATAGGAAAAAAAATTTCAAGTCCAAAAGAGAGTGCATCTTGTAACAAGTTATTTAGATCGTCTATTTTCAAAAATTTCGATTGTCTATAAATCTACTTGATCTACATGGGTTTTAAAATTTTAAATTTCATAATAAAGTTTGAATATAAATTTTGAAGCTATCAAAAAGTTTATGAAATCAAAACTACATATTCTTGCAAAATTTAAAGGTATGCCTCAGTATAAAGTGGACACTTTATACAAACCTCACCCTTTAATTCGACATCTATTATATATGTTATCCATGGCAATGTATAATATTACTTTTACACAATATTTAACTAAAAAGAATGATAATTCAAAATAAATAAAGTAACAAAAACAAAAGACCAGAAAAAAAGGATTATAGATGAAAATTTATAATATTTTATTAAAAACTAGGTTGTTCTTCATGTTTTGATAATGGTGCAGGGGAGGACTACGTTGTATACATAGGAAAGTGCTGCTGGAGGCACTTGGGGAGGACTTGAAGCCGGGTACGATTCGTTTTTGTTGCCATGTGGCATCAAACCAAACACTTCCCGATGCATCTCAAGCAGTCCACTAGGAGGATGGCACTACCATCAAACCCAAGGTTCGAGACCATTCTCTTATTTATTTATTTATTTTTTTTTGTAAAATAGTTCGGTGTCAATTTTGTATAAGAGACACCTCAAAAAACCTATAGAAAACGATTGCTTTGATAATTAAAAACGGTCAAATTTATCATTTGAATATCGAGAAGTATGGATATAAAAAAGAGAAAGTATATAATGAGACTATTATCTTTGGTACGAAGTGATCACAATTAATCTTGACAATTAGATGAGAAATTGAATGACTGCATTTATTTCATGACCAAGGACATGGACATGGTCTCCCCCGACATGTCCAACAATTCTTAGGCTGTGGCATGAGGGTTGGTTTCATTGATTTATTGGTTCACAACAAACAAGGCGCGCCCACAAGTTAAATAAACCATTACTATGAACCCGTATATTGATGAACCGAACCCCTGGTTTCGTATTGCCTGGTCGTAATTGTGTGATTCGTGTTCCAAAAACTAGCATCCGGCTCTAATTATCTGATTTCCTATTTGCTTGGTCTTGATTTTTGTTATTAACGAGTTGGATTGGGCGATACCTAATCATTTTTATTTTATTGAAGTGAACTTGAAAGCTTGGAGACAATCGATTCCAAAATTTTTATCCTGCCAGCCTCATTATCTGGCCCGACTTAGGGTGTTTTACATTTTGGGCAGGAGATTTTCATGCCACTGACTTACATTGATGAAAGGAAACGTCATGTGGCCATATTCCATCATTTTGTAGGTTTTATGTTAGGGTACTCATACATGTGAGTATTTACTTAATGGTGCGGTTTGTATCGAGCAGATTCTCTAAACAATCAAAGTAAAGCATACCTTCAAATAGTGTTGAAAAATGTGTTTTCAATACTGAAAATCTTTGTGATAGACTTTAAATAAAATTTCATCTTTAATTATAAAATTTAAAGCTTAAAAAATAGTGTAGATCGAACAGATCTATAAAAACTTGAAAATCTTGGAAATCTAGGAAATTGAACATCAAAAAATGTGTTACAAGATGCATTATTTCCAACTTGAAATCCATTTTTTTTTCTAATGTCTATGTATCTTGATGTCGAGATGATCAATTTGAGGATATTTGAGCATCAAAACAACATCTCCTAATGCAATTTTTGAGGTGGGCTCGAGTTTGATTGTTTAGAGCCTCGACTATATATAAACCTTTTCCTTTACTCAATATTTTGGATATTTAATACTTTTACTCCGTAATGTAATAACTTTTTGTTTAAAGGTATTTAAGTAATTATTCATGGGCAAAGTAGAAATTCATGATATAAAGAATACCATTTATTAACTGTCGTGGAATATGACATTATCATGACATCATCACATGGAGCAATTATTACATCTTAACAACTAATAAATGCCATTAGTTTATTAAAAAAATATCCATCATACTCTTCCTAATGACAAAAAATACTTTTACTAAAAAATATTTTTATTACAAAACAAAGACATGTGAGTATAAAAAAAAGTTTGAATACATTAAGGGAATACTCATAGGCATGAGGACCTTTACACAATCGTATAAGTAATGGAGAGAAAATGTTATATATATATGGTATTCCATATGTATTTGAGCCAAATTTTTTGTACCTTGTGTACAAAGAGAAGTCCTAAGTTTAGCCATTTATGCATTTTCCAGAGGCAGAGATCAAGGAAACCCAGAGTCAGTCCGCAAAGACGCAATGGCAAGGTTGGGGGAAAACTTCCCATCAAAATTCTTGGAGATAATTGCAAATACAGATCTCTCCACACTCACACTGGCACCCTTGAAGTTTAGGTGGCCATGGGACTTAATCTTTAGACCTGCGAGCCGAGCCAATCTCACGGTCCCGGGCGATGCCATGCACCCTATGACACGGGACCTAGCTCAAGGTGGGTGCTCTGCCTTAGAGGATGCTGTTGTATTGGGAAGACACTTGGGGGGAGTTTTTCTGAAGAAACATAAATTTGAAGGAAAAGAAGTGGAAGTTAGTTTCAAGAACTATGTTAAAGAGAGAAAGTGGAGGGCAGCTGGTTTAATACTTGGGTCTCTTTTGTCTAGGTGGGTTCAAGGGGATGATGGATGGTGGTTGGTGAAAGCTATAAGGCATAAGGTGTTTTATGGGCTTCTTTACAGTAAACTTTTCAATGTCATTGATTATGACTGTAGGGTGTTGCCAGCACCTCCCTCTTACTTAAAAAGTGGTTTGGAGAGACAAACTGAAGCTGTTGAATTTTAGTTTAGAGGGCCAGATTTCGCCTTTTATGTGTGTTTGGACAACTTACAACTTTATGGATTGGATAATTGTAATAATGACCACGTGGTTTGAAAGTATATCCCATGTAATATAAGAGACTTCTTGCTTTTATAATGCGGTTAGTAATATAATACATATTCTAAGAAATAATGAGGATGCATTTTTTCTCTAACCAGTATCTTGAAGTGGTATTGCCATTGTTTTGACCGTGTTTGAATGATTGACTCAGGCCGAGTACTTGGCCTAGGCCCGACCTGAGTTAGGCCCAAGCCCAAAAGTACTACAAGAAATCCAAAGAATTAAAGTAAAATTAAACAAATCACATCTAAATGGGGTTAAAAAACTAGAAAAAAATGGATTTTGAAAAAATTAATTTGGGATCGGTATTTTAAAAATAATCCAAAAAGATGGGGAAATCGAAAAACAAGTATTAATGGCCAAAAATACTTTTCAATATTTACCGAAATGACATAAAACATAAAAAAATAGATTAGAAATAAATTCATTATTTTTTTAAATTTTCATAATTTCTTGTGAGTTTTTTTTTTTTTTTTTAAGATCCCCAAGTTAGACATCCAACTTAGGTATACTCGGCTTGCCCAAGTAATCGAACACCCGTTTTGACAAGATTTTCGTATGTCAGATTGTTTTTTTTTTTTCAATTGAACTTGATCCTAAAACAATACCCTGACCATTATTGATAACGATCAAATAGAAGATATAGATAAAGAGTCAGAGAATCACAACTTAAACATTTAAGAAAGCCTAATACTCCTTATAGCTGTCGTCCTTATATTTCCTCTTCAATATTTTCCTTCTCCACAATGATTGTGCTAATCTTGTGTATTATACAGTGCCTAATATATCTTTCAGCTTACAAATCATGCACATTAGCACGATTTTTGTGGCACATGAGAAGCATTCTCATATAAAGACCATGGGTAGGGGTGGCAATAAGCCGGGTAGCCTGGCCCGGTCAGGTCCTAAAAAGCTAAGGCATGAGCAATTTAGCCCGAGGGATGGGCCTAGGCCAGATCAAGACAGGCCCGACTAGGCCTTTATTTATTTATTTATTTAATCTTTTTTACATTATTTTCTTTTAATTTTATCTAGTGCGGCCCAAATAGGCAGAACCAAGCCTGGGCCAGCCCTCAAGGTTATAGGGCCGTACGGGCTAGCTCGGCCCAACCCTCCCTGTTGCCGGCCCTAAACATAATAAGTTCAATCTCTATTATTCATTAGCTTCTCATGATCATGCATCAGACCCTTCATTGTGTTAGTGCAATTCGTTATTGGATTGCTACTATCTAAGGGTTGCAATGGGCGGGCCAGCCTTGGCCCTGGCACAACCCTAGACCCCATAGGGCCGGCCTAGGCTCAGCCGACAAGGGCCCTAGCCCAGCCGTCGGGCCACAATTTGTTGCCTAGGACCCACTTTTTAAGGCCTAGGCCGACTCGGCCACCTGGCCCATTGTCAACCCTACTATTATCTAGTACGACTAATACTACATGGGTGCGATTTGTATAGAGCTGAGGCTCTAAACAATTAGAGTAAAACACACATTCAAATAGTGTCGAGAAATGTGGTTTCAATACTGGAAGTCTTTGTGATAGCCTTAAAATATATTGTAATTTTAATTAAAAAATTTAAAGTTTATTGTGTAGATCTATGAAAATTTGAAAATCTTGAAAGTTGACAGTCCAGCTACAAGATAAACTTTTTTTTAAAACATGAAATTCATGTCCATGTTGATGTCAAGATGATCAAGACATTCGAGGATAAAAAAACAACCTCATCTATTGAAATTTTTGAGGTGGCTCTAATTTGATTGGTTTGAGCCTCGACTCTGTATAAACTTTTTCCATACTAAATAGAGATATTATCATATTTAGTTACAAGACATGGAGTGCTCAGACCTCACCCATCTCAGCGAATGATTGGTCATAACGCTTGTCATTAAGCATGCTAAAGATTTAATTAGGTTTACTTTAGTTCAAATTAAGCGCCATATTATGGGCTTATTAGGCAGTGTCAACGAGTGTATAATGGTTTCCCTGCCACGTAAGAACATCTTAAGTGGTCCGCACAAATGAAATACGAAATATTGCATAAGAACCGGAAATAATTTGTGGTATTACTACATGGTCAAATGTTTTTTCCAATTTTAAGGATAGGTTTTTTTTGTATTTTTTAGTTCTAATTTTGCCCCATTCAATCTTGCAATATTGAATTGTTTTTTTTTTGTTATTATTTTTGTGAATTCTAGGGCAATTTGACGCCTCATATATCAACCCACTCCATTTCTGAGGTAGCTCAATATTAGAAACATCGGACCATCATATGCTTATTTTTAATTTTATTTTTGAAGTAAGAACCAGTCGAAAGCTAGAAAGATTGTAATGTATTTAAAAATAAAAAATAGAACGATATGCTATCTCCAAAATCAAACCGCCCCTTGCGTCGCTACTCCATCTCAAACTTCAGCGCGAGAGAGAATGATACGATGGGTTGACCCCAACTATCAGCATCATGTCCATGCCCATGCCCATGTCCATGCCCTGTGCGGTCTGAAATTGATATGAAGTGTTGGCTCCCCCCCCCCCCAAAGAAATAGTTTGAGAAGGAAGAGCAGGGGGTTCTCTCACCCAGGTTGGAGTTCGGGTGATCACTTCGTCAACAAGCGGCAATCTGATGTTTGATGTTGGAGATATCGATTTTTTTTAATTTATTCTTTTAGATTTAAACATATTTTAAAAGTTCCAACTCATTCATACTTAAAAAAAGAAATTTTTTTTTGAAATGGGCCATTTTGAAGTTTCTACTGTCAGGCCGCCACAGAAATAAACTAGTCTAATATCTGCTGGGGCATTGGACTGCCCTAGAAATAACAAAAATAGAAATAACACAAATAAAAGGAAAGTGTGATTTTTGCAATATTGAATCAATGGAAAAATTGATATAAAAAACAACCAAAAAAAAAAAGGGACATGGGACAAAATTGGAAAAAGCTTTTTACCTTACGGTAATTTGGCAAATTATTTTTTATCCGTCTGTAAGTCTTCCAAGCAAATATCTTCGTGGGAAATATTTCATGGCTGGCGACACAACATTATGTAGCGTGGCTACCAGTTGGTACCCATTTGACTAATCAAGATAGCACCCTCGAGCTACGTGATGAAGTTTCCGACTTCATTTTCACCAAATGGGCGGGGAGCCTAAATCACCACTGGCTTATCTTTTGTTTTTAGAGAAATATATATGTATATCCTATTTTGGTATATCATTACCCAACAGATCCAAAGTTTTAAAAGATTTTTGATGCAGAAAAATAATAAATAAAAAAATAAAATAAAAATGATTGAGAGATTATATTCTCTATCTAGGTTTGCAAGGGAATCCACCTTAAGATCTTTTCACAAGATCAAAATACTATCTTTTTTTTTTTTTTCAAACACTGTCTCTACAAATAATGGACCTCTTCACTTTAAATATAGGGAAAATTGCATATAACCCCTAACTTTCTAGACAGCCTCCCCTCAGCCAATCTTTTTATCGTAACTTTTACCCCAAAATGAACATTTTTAGCAAATACCCCCAAGTAAAAGAGGCATCATTTTCTTGACAAAAATGCCATTGTCCGTACATGATGGTGTCACATCCCGTAGGGTGCTCAATGACTAGAAAGAATGTCGGACCGAGTCGACAATATGCAGGACCGAGTGCACATTGTTACACAATAATTGCCTGACCAAATGGGGACATTGTCGGACCGCATTTTGGGCCTATTGCTGGACCGCATGAGCATATTGCCAGACCGCATGAGCCTATTGCCAGGCCCCTCTTTGGTTGTGCCGGACCACGAGCCTATTGCCGGATTGCTCTTTGACAGTGCCATACCGCTTTGGGATATTGTTGGACCGCTCGTTTATATTGCCGGACCACCTTTTTGTGTGTGTTATGGAAAAAGTTAAGTCGTCAGTGTTAGAAGAGAGATATAGCCTTTTGGTCCTACAAACTATGACTTTTTGACTTGGGGGTATTTGATAGAGAATTTTGTTTTGGGGTAAAAGTTGCGATAAACAAAATGGTTAAGGAGAGGATGTAAAGAAAACAGAGTCAAGGGATTTATTTTAATTTTATTTTGTTTTTTGTTTTTTGTTTTGTAATTTTCCCTTAAATATAAACTAAAAACACAATAATAAAAATTAAATAAAAATAAAACTTAAATTCCATCTCCCCTTATCTCTTAAAAACAAGTCTAAGATATCTTAACCAACTCAACCATATTAATCCCTATATATATATATATATATATATATATATATATATATATATATATATCCATTCTTTAAAAAAAAAAAAAAATTTAACTTCAAATGGTGCAGTTTGAATACAGACGCATCCGTAGGTGTAGAGGTAAGGTGCACCTTCAAATTTTATCATGGTATATAATTTTGATATAAAATGTTCTTAGGATTATCTCAAAATATATTTTATATCTAATTATAATATTTTAAAATTTAAAAAATGGTTAAAATCAAGTAGATCTAAAACATATGAAATGTAGAAAATGGACGGTGTAGATAATATGTTGTAAAATGCACTATTTCTGAGACTTAAAATCGTTTTATTTTTCATATTCATACATCTCGATGTCGAGATGATCAATCAAAGGGTTTTTCATCATTAGGACTACCCTTTTCGATGGATTTTTGAGGGGGCATCCGTAGTTCTACATTATAAGGTAACATCCTTATATAAACTTTTTCCAACTTCAAATTCTACCCCTTAAATCTCTACAAATAAAAAAGCAAGAATAACTTTAAAGAAAACTAGAAATTCAAATGAAATATTTTTTATGTCTTGGAAAATATAAAAATAAAAAGTTAAAAATTAATATTTATTTGGATCATTCTTCTGGGGTTGAGACATGCTCGACCTTGAGCTTACGTCCTTCTAAGGCTAATTGAATATTTGGTGATGTAGGCCTACTATTTTTCTCAGTACTTTGTCTTTAATAAACCAAATACTTTGTACGCAACTTGAAGTAGAACATTGGGATATTGAGCTTAATCTTGATTTCTTTTTTAAGCTTCTCATGTAACTTTGGAAGATCGATCTTGCTATCAATATTTGGTGGATTTTCATTAGATCGTGGTTCCTGTACCGCAATTTCGTTGTTATAAATAGGATTGACATCTGAATAGATTGTAGAGGTAGTTTTTCTATCTAAAGTAAAAGGTGGCGCCATATTTATATGATTTTGAGCACTATCTTCTCGAGGAATAATATTATCTAACAATTACAACCGTTGATTTATTTCATGAACTCTGCTTTAAACATTTTCCATGACTTTGGTTAAATTTTCTAAAACTTGTCTCATGCGAATATTCATAGCAGGATTGACTTTCGGTGGCATTACAATAACATGATATTCTTTGATTTGATACCAACAAATTCATTGAAAAATACAATAAATAAAAAATAAAATAAAAATAGTTGAGAAATTATACCTTCTTTCTACTAGGGAGGCCATCACAAGATCAAAACAATATCTTTTTTCCGATCACTTTCGTTACAAAGAAGGGACCTGTTCCCTTTTAATACAAATTAAGACGAGTAATAATAAAAATAAAAAAATAAAAAACTAAACTTTATCTCTCCCTTTTATCTTAAAAACATGTCTAACATATCATGTCCAATTCAACCATGATTTTTTTTAAGAAAAACTTAACTTTCAATTCTACCCTTAAATCTTTATAACTAAAAAAAGATAAAAATAACCCTAAATAAAATTAAAATTCTAAATAAAATATTTTTTAATTCCTAAAAAATAGAAAAATAAAAATTTAGTTATTTTTTTATTTGCATAAGTTTCTATGGCCCAAATATCCTACAATACATATCTTTTAAACCCCTAACCCATATTATAAAGAGAGAGGGGTTTAGAAAGAAATAGATAGAAGTGTCTTTTTTAACTTTGTTTGAGCCAAAAAAAAGACGTGGTCAAATTAGGTAAACTCAGTCCTGCTGGGTGTCAAACAAACATTTCCTTGAGTTTTGAGCAGAGGCTGAGCACATGGTCGGTCTAACTTAATTTCATCTCTATTCTTTAATCGTGCCCTTCAATCTCTAATTTCTATCTCAAAGAACTTATCGTGTGGTTGCGATTAGATGATGAGATTTTGTAATTCAGTGGAGAAAATACGTCCTTACCCGTTTTTTTGAAGTGGATTAGTTGGGTGTTAGTGGTGGGAATAAAAATCATGGGGACCAGGATGTAGGATGTGGGGTGCTACCACCACGATCCTAACCCCTTTCCCTGCAAGATGGAATTAGACTATCAATTCGGCTATCCTGTATCATATTTCTTTCCAATACAGCTTAAGATATGGAACTATACAACTTTTTTTTATTGTTGAATTCGGAACCAGCTGAAATAACGAGAAGGTACTGGTTTTTATTTTTTATTTTTTTGGTCAACTTTGATAGTAGGGCAGTGTCTTTTAATGTAGGGCACTTGAGACCGGTTGGAGGTCCCTATCACTAATTGTGGTATTAGACCACAATAAAGACCGAATATGAGATCTCAGACCACCACAGCGACGGTCCGAGGTTGGGGACCTCGAGCCACCACCACATGGAGCTCAGTCCTGTGAGCAGTCCGACGTCCTTATCCTGGACATACACTAATGTAGTATCATACCACGTTTCTTAACTGGACCGGTATTCTGGAAATTAAAGAGAGAGCGATAGAGAAGAAAAAAACTAAGAAAAAAGAGAAATATAATAGGATCTCATTCTTTGACTTCAAATCAATGCCATCTTAATGCACCTCAGCACATTACATTATACCCATATCTATAATCAACAAATAAACTCTCAAGTGTATAATTATCTATATATTTACATATTGCAAACTTAAATATGTTTAGGGTAAAAGTAATAGCTATTCACAAGTGTTCTTCCCTGAAAACACTAAACCTTGTCGAGCGACAAACTCAATGAATACTTGAAAGAATCAATGGCGATGCACTATCACCCTCTATGTGAAGCCAGGTGAGCCGAAATCTCTCTGAAAACCAGCATCCTCGCCCTGTTAATGGTGAGCAAGCAGAGGCACAAGTGCTCCATCAACTCCTCAGCTTGCTGCCTGAAACCCCACTCACTTTTCCTCAGCTGCTTCACCACCTCAATCAAAGCCCACCTCTCCTCCCTCCTATCCAAACAGAACGCAATCAACCCCTTCTCATGCTCAATTTCATCTATCAGTCTCGCCACGAGGCGCTCTACAGTGTCGAAATCTGCGTTCAAAATATACGCACCCTTAGTCGCCGTGTCCAATTGTCCAGACAGGCCCATATCCTTTGCCCTGCTCTTTTTTTTTGGAAGTAGAGGCACACCACTCAGTAATAGAGGCCCGGCCACGACACCAACAAAGCAATGCACCGCGAGTGCGAGTGCAAGGGCTGCCAGTGCGCCCGAGGCCAACATTGCGCACCACCCTGCTACCTGCTTGCCAGCTGCCAGGAGCCTGGCACGGCGGGCTAGTTTTCTGCGTGCTCTACGTAAAATGTTGTGTACGGTTGCTTGGTGGTGGTGTATGGCGGAGAGGCGGTCACGAATGGTGTCAAAGGGGTTGGGCAGATGTATGAAAAGCTCAAGTGCATCTAGCACAGGAATGGATTGTTCGGCCGGGAGATGTAGGGCATGGAGTAGGAGGCGGCAGTCCAAGCGAGCTTGGGCAAGGCTTTGGAGAAGCACAACACATGTGTCAGAGGCCTCGGCGCTAGTTGTGAAGTACGACGCAACTAATTCGCAAAGGCGCGGTTTTTTGGCAAAGCATTTGTGGTTTAGCATGGTGGTTATGGTATCTTGGCTTGGTTCTAGGAGGAGATGGGTGTAAGATGGTGGTGGCTGAGGTGTTGGTAGTGGAGGATAGGGGGGAGGTTGTTTCATTGGTGGTGGAGACGAGGCCTGGATTTGTTGGTGGTGGAGGTGGAGGTGGAGGTCGGCTTTGTTGAAGAAGTCGGTGTAGGAGTGAGTGCGAAGAGCTTTGGAGAACTCCTCATTTACATTGAGGGTAGGGCGTGTGGTTGTGTTTCTCTTCTCTGCAAGTGAGAATCAGGTTAGGGCAATGAGAAAGGAAAAAAACACAAATATTTAAATGAAAAATAATATATGGTCCTGGCCGACCACCTAATTTGGTGGTCTTGCCCTAAAACTTATTTAAGGAAATATATACTTTGTATATTGTACATGTATGTTGTATACTTTCAAACCGTTTGCAATTATTACAAGGAGGTCACAATCACTCTTAGCCATTAGATGCCAAATTGAATGGCTTGGAGTATATTATAACGTTCAATTTTTTTTTCCTTCAATTTTGAGTCTAATCAATGGTACATTTACAACCATGAATTTAAGTTCTAATGGATAAAAGTGATTATGATATCCTTGTACTAAAAGTGAATGGTTTCTTTCCATATTTTACTAAAAGTGAATGGTTTCTTTACATATTTTTCCATACTGAACTCCATTTCATCTCTACTTAGGTGAGTTTGAGATGGAAATTTTTCCAATCGTCCGTTGTCATTGATGTAATGCTGAAAAGGTGTAGCTTACTGTTTTGATACTACAACTAATTGGACTTTGTAAACACTTATTATTTACCCTAAACGAGATTTTTCAAGCTTATGTTTTGCATTTAGTAGGATTTAAAGGTCTTACATGGGTGGTAAATGTGGGTTAAATTTTATTGGAAAACTTATTGGCAAATACCCGAAGGGAACATTCACCGTCCAACTCCAAACAGGATACAAAGTGGAATTTTAACAACCGACATCCATCCAAGAATGGTAAATTTAGATTATATGCATCATTATTCAGTAAAGGGTGTTGAACAATAAAATTAAAAAAAATTAATCATAATGATTAGAAATATTCTTTAGAAGATTTTGTCAGTTTTCAATGCTATTTGGGCACTTTCATATTTTTCCTTTTTTTAAATAAAATATATGTGGTATATTGAAGTTATAAATACTGTATCTTTTATAGCTTTTCATTAGTCTTCTAAGGATTCTATTAATCCATTTAAATTTTTTTTTTTAAAGAGATTTTAAGAGAATTGTTACCCTTTTTTGTACTTTTTTTTTTGAGGTGTACCTAGAGATGTGTACTCATGCATAAACCCTCATGCTTCTAAAAAGAGACAGTTTCATGAAATCTTAACAAGGATCAATTGAATTCCAGTGTTAACTTAAACAAAGTCATTGATCCTTGAGGCAGTCGATGGATAGCTGTGGTACACAAAGCTCTTATCTTATTATTATTATTATTTCGCATAAAAGATGAGATCCCTTCATGTCATTTGGTGCCCCACTAGACAGGTACTTGATTATCATGCAATAGCAAAACATATAATTTTGTCACCTTGACAACTACTTTCTCTGCTAGTTTTCATATTCCTGGAAACTTAAGATCAGCAAGATCTCAAATTATAATATTTTAGGGATTCATCTTTACAATTTGAAAAACAAGGGGATGTTTGTTACTGCCTTGTTAATACGTAAAGGAAAACCTTTATATAAGGTTGCAACACTAATCCATACCATTCATTTTAATACCATTCATTTTAATTATGCGGTGTAGATATATAACTATATTAGACGTGTTATATATATTATTGTCTTAAAACGTGTAATTATTTCAAAAGATGCACCAAATCTATGCTACCCAATTAAAATGGTTGGTGTGGATTACAATAACCTTAAATCTACCATTAAGGTTGTAACCTTACACAAACAACACCCATACATAAATAAATACGATATAAATATTAAGAAGAGGAAAATTCAAAAAATAAATGTATATTTTTTAAAAAATCTAAAGTAATGTTTGAAAAAGACGGACTTGGGTCTCGATTCTGGACACGTTAAGGTTCCAATAAGCTCAATAAGTTGTCAAATTCGAGTAACTCAAGCGAATCAGACTCGCCTAGATCTAAGGGAGCAAGAAGAAATAGTACGACAGCATAATATATACCTTGATTAAACAAGGAGCTTGGTTTGGATGCCCTGAGCTTCCCCCACATCTTCATCTCGCTAAACCTGTGTCTGCAAATTGCAACAAGATTTATGGACCCAAAAACACACACACTCTACTTGTCGTTGAGGCAACTCCCTATAAGTCTCTCTCAATTAGAACACAGCGATATGTGTCCCTATGGTCACTCCAAAATATAGCATATAATGGGGCCGAGAGAGATTAGATGCTCTTAAAGATAGGTATAGATCACACCTCCTAATCGACACGTCCTCACTTTTAAAAAATCTCACCGAGAATTGGGCATCACGCCACCAATTTTTCAACAGGTTCTCCTTAGCCACAAATGTTTTGCTAAAAAGAACAGAGAGAAAATTAGAGAGAAAGAGAGGGCTAGAGAGAGAGAGAAAGTTAGAGAGAGGGGGCAAGAAAGAGAAAGTTAGAGTGAGGGGAGAGAGAGAGTGCAAGAGATAAGTTAGAGAGAGGAGGCTTGAGAGAGAAAATTAGAGAGAGAAAGAGATGGAGAACTCCAACTAGTTTGCAAGCTTCACACAAGGGATACTTCAAACATTCCGGTTCTCCAGCAAACCTGTTTCCCATTGATTCTTATATATGCCTTCCCCAAAAGGGAAAAAGTGGGGAGAGAATGAGGAGAGAGAAAATGGTAGAGAGAGAAAATTGTTATGAAAAGGTGGTGGGATTCTTCTGGTAGTGCAGTTAAGGGGAGAGTGAAGCTTCTCAATAAGAGATGAGAAAAGAAGAAACGTTTAACAAACCCGGGTTTCCTGGCTCTAACTGACCCATGTCACAATTTATTGGTCGCCACTGGGACTCTTTGGGCCCCTCATTTGAGGGGGAAAAGAGGCTGTTATCTGACGTGGCATCTGATGACGACCCCAGAGATGAGTGAATTGCTGTGCAAGAAACCATGAGAAGAGAGAAACTCATGGGCACTTCTGCACACCCAATCTAAAATAAAATATAATTATGTACGGACACAAATATTAAATTATAAATTATTTTAATATTATATAAAAGGTCGGACAATCTGATAAAAAAAAAAAAAAAAAAAAAATTTCTTCTAAAAGTGCCTCTCAAGCTGAGGATACTATCCTTGGTCAACATTTTAATATTTTTTTTTTTTTTGAAATTTTTAGATAGTAGAGTTGTGCTTTAATATTTAAGGTAGTGACTAGATTGAACCAACCTTCTGTTGTGATTTTCAAAGTGGTTTGAGATTGACATCTTTGGGCCGCAAAGACTTACTCTGTTAAGAATTCGAGTTGCCCATTCTCGCACCGCATTCTTTGGTACAATTCGAGGTTGGCATCTTTGGGCAGTACTTGTTCATTTATTTGCTAAAAAATAAAGGGGTATGAGGATGCTAACCTTAGACTGCTTTCTGAATTAGGCACTACCCCTCACATTAGCGTACTGCCCTGTTAATGAAAAAAACCTAAAAGAACAAAAAAATCTGAAAAGCCGTCAGACGTTGGCATCCTTGCAATTTTGAAAAAAATAAAAATACATGTTGACCAATCTTTTTAATAATTTTTATCCAAAATTTGCACTTTCTTATTTTTTGTGCCCATATTTAAATTAGTCAAAAAAAAATCTAAGAGAGAATACTCATCAATATTGCCATATAGAGAGAGAAACAAAGAATGACAAGCTCATGGGGCACTTAAGTACTCCATGTCTAGAGAGAGGGGGGACATTAAAAGTAGTGTTTGGCAGCAAGCCCGAATACCCTACGTTTTTTTATTCGTTCAATCATTTTAGCAAAGATTGAAAAGTATTTTGGCTGAATATTTAGTTTTATATTTTTCTTTGTTTTTAGATTATTTTTAAGATTCATAAATTAATTTTTCAAAATATATGTTTTTATTTCATTTAGATGTGTTTTGTTTAATTTTGCTTTAAATATATATATATATTTTTTTTTTTTCTAAATTTTTTGAACATTTTTTAACTTGAACATTACCTGGCCCAACTAGGACCAAGTTACTCGGACTTGGGCAGAGTACTCAGCCCGAGTCGAACCATGGAAATGTAGATAGAGAATGATCACCCAACTTTGTCTTGCAAAAATCTAGAGAGAGGAAGTGAACCCCAAATTTCGACTTGCTATTCTGAATATTTCATCCGTGAGGAGCTCAACTAATGATCAGATAAGTCTTACCCAAGATTTTTTGTTGCTTTTTTTTTGACCCACACAATGCCCATTCATCACTCTCTCTCCCTAAAACCGGATCCCTGATCCTGCCCTCGCACACTTTTTTGCTATATCGATGCAACGCTCACGCGTACACGCATGTAAATAACAGGAAAACCTCTCACTACCCCAGCCTCTCTCCCTCTAAAACGTCTCACTTGCTTTGTCTCTCTCTAAAACATCTCACTAGCCCGGACTCTCTCTCTAGGATCAGGCTTGTGCTTTGCCCAAGGGTTTGGTGAATAGAGATGCACGCGCTACGTGCAATACGCGTGACTTCCCATTATGCCCATGCACATAGGTAGCATGCATCACATTCACATGGGACTGCTTCGTTCTTCTAATCTGGAATACAGGGAGGGCTCTTATATTAGTAATTGGGATAGGATGGTGATTATAATTGGGCTTACTAATTAAATCATGGAAGTGGACGTGTACGTTATAGGTTGCCATCATTAATGATGACACACTTGTGGTGCATGTTATTTAACGCACCATATTCTTTGCGTTAGGGGTGGCAACGGGTCGGGTCTGGGTGGACTCGTATCCAAACCCAAATAGTATCTGGGTCCATGTTTTGGATTTGGACCTGATCCATCGGGTCCAAAAGTTGTACCCTATACCTATACCCATTGGGTATTAGGTCTATCCCGTCGGATTCAGGTTCAGGTCGGGTTCATTGATATCCTCACTATGAACTTTTTTTTTTTTTACCATCATATACTCATATTATTGGCAACAAGGTCCCACCATTAGATTTCAAACGATCTGATTTGTCGTTTAATAGCAAAAGATAACTACAAGTTCTTATTATATAAAATCCATAATATACCCAAACAAATAAGGTTTAAAGTATTTTATCTCCAACAATTTACGGGTACAGGGCAAGTCCAACCGGTCCAGGGTTTGGACTTGGATTCAATCTATCAAATCCAAATATTGGATCCATACCCGGATCCATCGGGTGTACTTGGTGGGTCCCGGGTCAGATCCAGATCCATTGCCATCCCTATTTCCATGAAGTCCTTATTTTCCATACACCATTTAAGTTCGTTTGGCTTTTGGTGGTCATGAGTGAGGAGATGCATTAGGGCCTAAAAAAAACTAGGTGAAGAGAGAGAGGGACAGAGGGGGAGAGAGGGGAAGAGAGAGTATTTTGTAGGGATGGAAAGCGTGTCCTGCATGTAATTGAGATAAAATTAAAGTAACTCCGACACGTAAAGATTTCATAGACACCCGAATATTCGTGGTGTTAAAGCTGAGAAAGTTATGAATTATGATAAGGTCGGTGACAAGGAGACCCTAAAATTCAGAGAAAGAGTAATGATAATGGATTAGGAGCAATCTTTTTGGTCCAAATCAATTTGACAATTAAGCTTGTGATAGACTATTGCGCCCCCAACATATGTTGCCACTTTCATTGGTTTCACATGAAAGTTACTCCCTTGTATGATTAGGTGCAGGACTTTTTCACATCAATTGCCTGCGAATTACTGTGAAAAAAAGCGCGGTGATTAATTGGTGTAAAAAATACGTTTGGACCAATTGATGTGAAAAAACTCTCGCATCTAATCGCATGAGGAAGTTTTTTCCACATCAAAATACTTAATAGAAATTTTTTATGCATACGAAACGTGCCCATACAATTACATAGAAGTTCGACACTAAAATTTGCTCGAAAAAACGCTTGTTTAAATGGGAAAAATTAAAATGAGAGTGAGTAATGATCAAATCTTCCCAACTGTAAAGCGTAAACCACACTTTGTCATAAGTCTTAAATTGGAATCTACGAATACTTATCTCTAATCCGCCAGCTAGCATTCATACATCCCAAAGCCGCGTAAGGAAGTAGGACTTGTCGCAGGGCTCATGACTAATGCCTAACAAGAGAGTGGGGGGGGGGGGGGGGGGGGATGGCAAATCAATGTACAAATGGGCCTTGCGTTACAAAACTTTGATGCCCCATCCCCAAGCCACCTACAAACCCATAGGGTAAGGTTTGTGTGAGGTGCCCTACTTATACAGTAGAAATAAGGTGCACCTCTAATATTTTTTGGAGGAAGTAGTTTCAATGTCAGAAACTTAATGACGGCTTGAAAATCTATTTTCATCCCTAGTTATAAAATTTGAAATTTTAGAAACGATATCGATCGAGCAGACTTATAAAGACTTGGAAATCTTGAAAATAGACGGTTGAGATAAAATTCGTATAGATGGAGCAGATTTATAAACATTTGGAAATCTTGAAAATAGATGGTTCAGATAATTTGTTACTAGATAAATTAATTTTAGGGCCTGAAATTCTTTTTTCTTCAGATCCGTGCATCTTGAGTTTGAGATTATCAAATTGGAAGGCTTACCGACCTTAGAACACTCTTCTAGAAGATTTTGGAGGTGCACCGTGCTTCAGTAGTCTAAAGTTGACAACTCATATCAACTTTTTCCAGCCTATTATCATTTTTACGGAAATTCTTAATCAAGTCTAGTTGGCATGTATACCGCGCTTCCGTGATAGTACATTTATTTAGTTTCTTCTAGGGCTGGTCATGGTACACGTGCTTCTTCAATCCAAACAAAATGAAGGAAAATTGTTTATATGCGGTCCAAAAAGTATAAAGCATCCATTTTGAAGATGGATGCAAGTAGTTGTTTCATCTAAAAATAATGGAAACTAAAGGTCCAAATATTTTTTTGCTAGAATTATTATTTCTATTTTTAAAAATTTACTTATTTTTTCATATTCATGATCTCCATGTTAGAGATTACATGTTCTTAGAAATTAAGTCCAAAAATCATCTCAAAAATAAATTTATTAATAGGCCCACATTTTTACATATGCGGGCTTGGCCGTATAGAAACGGGTCCCAAAATGAATGAATATGCAGGAGAAGTATGTATAATTATAAATGTTCTTGGTGAGTAAGATTTAATTTAATTCATATTTGTTTCGTATGTATTAGTTGACAGAAAAGGGTAGGACCTGGACATTTTATGAGAGCCCTTTGTGGGAAGGTATCTTTTTGAATAAACCGATAATTGGGAGGTACACAGATTCGTTGATCGGCGGGTTATTAGATGTCATTTTGGCTTCAAAAATGGTTAGGGACAGGCCTATGAGGGTACGGTATCCTGTGCAAGGGTTACACATCCATTGGCTATAGTAAGTGAGGTGACTTAACTTGTGGGATCAAGTGGATTTTGAATATTTGTTAATCACCCAATTCATTGATGTGGTAATCACCCAATTCATTGGGATGCTATAGGAGTTGGAAGGTGTTTATCTTTTCCCATGAGGCTGAAAGGTGATGGCTTGTTTTGGTTATGTCAGCACATTGGTTGTTGTTTAATTATTGCATTAGATGGGCTTGGCCTATTCTCCATAATGTTCAAACTTGCCATGCAGGGTAAGACTTTCGTAGTTGACAGCCTATAAAAAAAAAAAAAACCAGGTAAACTATTGGTAAATATTTGATTCATGTGTAAATGAAATGAGGGAATGGGAGATCACTTGTCTCTCTGTTTCTCATATTTGGGAGTTGGCTTTTCTCAGGATGGGGGTTTCTTTGATGTTACCAAGAGGCCACAGGGAAATGTACCCATATTGCCTAAGACAGGGATGACAATTTGAAAAGTATTTCCCGTGGCTATATTATGGGAGGTTTTAAAGAAAAGGAATATAAGAACTTTTGATACCATTCTTTTCAATGGGGGATATGATTAAAAGTAAAATCTTGCGTACATTGTGGAGCTGGCTTTTTGTTTCAAAAGAAGGACGGGTTATTTTGAAAGTAGATATATCTTAATTTGGTGAGTTTAGTTAACCCGTGCATTCCAAAGCTTCGACCTAAAGGAAGATGGGGCTCCTTTTTTACTGGGGTATTTTAAACTCAACTTTGATGGGAGCTCAATTGGGAATTCACAGTCCATAAGAGTAGGATGAATGCTTTGAGACTAATGGAATTTTATGTTCTTCTAGATTGTGTGATGTATAAGGCCAAATCTGGTCGAGCTTAAAGAGTTTACAGGACAAGAAGATTCAAGATTTTTTTTATAGCAGTGGGGGGCAAATTGTTATTAGCTGGTGCAAGAATGAGCAAAGATTACCATGGAGTTTGCAATCCAACACATTGAATATCATGGATATTAGTGACTATATCGATATAGATTTTGCACATATTTATAGAGAAGCTAACTAAGGTGTTTCCGGGGTTTAACTATGTTTTGAGGAGTTGGTCTCTTTGATGCTGTTGTAGCTATCTTGCAAAAGTTTTTTATCAATAAAATTAGTAATATTTTGAAAAAAACAAAAAACAAAAAACAAAAAAAAGAAGGGACCAGGGCTAGTGACCTCGACAAGAGAAAGTTTAAAAGAGCATTTTGAAATCACCAGAGAGGCCACTAGCATCGTTGAATGACGAACAACCAAGATTTCATCCCAAATGTGCAACGGTGATTAAGGATACCAGATGTATATAAATATAGGGGTCAAACACCCTCTTTTGGAAGACTAGAACTCAAACTATCTTACCATACTTTGTGAGATTCAACCCAGACTCTGACTGACCTTATACGTCCCTGACTTGGTAGACTTAAATCTCAATCTAGGACACCTAAACTCAACGTCCAATACCTTCGAACCCTGACTACGATATACTCCTGAAGGCATCCATATTGCTTCTGAACCGGCACCGGCTCAGGGTGTTGAGCTTGGGGCTCAACTCGAGGTACGCCCCTATTTCCATTCTCTTCATTTCATTTCGTCTATTTTTTAAATGCATCTTCTGACTCTCTCTTTTTTGGAACCCCATTTGGAAACCTCCGTGCCAGCTTCCAGTTTTGCCGTCTCAAAAGCCGGCATTGCCGTGAATCTTGTCAAGGCAGTTTTATGGCCGCCTAAATCATAATTTATCGAGACCCATTCTCTACTGATCCCCTTTTCACGAGTTTACGGTTGAAAATGAGCCGAGGAGCGCAATCCTAATTGAAAATTTCAAAGTATAAACAAACTTCAGATGTTGTAAAGAAATCTTTAACAATTAAACTAGTAAAACCCCTTTAGAATATCGTTTTTTTCAAGTTCGTTTGATTTTATATTAACCCACAAATAAGAAAGATGATGTGTAGTTTTGGTTGACTTTGCGTGTGAGGATTTGACTACATGTCCATACCATGGTGACATCGATACCAGTATTGCACCCCATTGTGTCCAATAGTGTCTTTTTTTGTTTTTTTGGATAACTAGAATGGAGTGTTTTTTTTTGTTTTTGAAAACATCATTTTTCAATGAAAAATAATAAAAATTTTAACAGACTCAAACAATTTCCCATGTTTACATACGTCAATTTTGTAAACAAAATATCTTAGAATAAAATAATAAAAAATTCCCATGTTTACATGTGTCAATTTTGAAATTTCCAGTCTTCAAAAAGTATTTTATATTTATATTTTTGTAATGCAAAAAAATTTAATCCTATTTTCAATTTTTAAATAGGGGTTGTTGTCCGTGTTTACAGAAGTTAATTTTGAAAATGCCCCGTGTTTTTTTTTTCAATGAAAAAGTAGTTCAGAATAAAGAATAAAATATATTCTTATTTTTAATAGTTTTTAACTTATTTTTATGGTGAAATTTTTTATGACTAAAATTTATATTTATGGAGCAACAATTTTTTATCTATCTATTTATTTATATATTATTATTTTTTGTTGATGCTTTGTTATTGTTATGACATATGAATTGTAGTTAGTGTTCGCAAAATCGAACCGGAACAGTTAATCGAACATGGACCTGGAAGCGGTTTAACCGGTCTAACCGGTAAACCAGCCAATTCAATTGCTCTAACTGGGTAAGTCTCGAGCGGTCAAAAAAGTGTTGAAACAAATAAAAAAATACAAAAAAATCTACTAAAATATGAAAAACATATAAAAAATGATTAAAACAAAACACATTAAAAAGAAGTTGAAAATTAATGAAAAAATTGATTTTAACCCATTTTAAATTTTTCAAGGGCTATTTTTAAAATTTTCTAAAAAAGATGGGAAAGTATAAAAGTGAGTATTAATGATCAATTTTTTTTTTAATCTTTACCATAATTTAATGAATATTTAAAAATGTATTAAACATCAAATTCTTTATTTTTGAGAATTTATATACATTTTTTTGATTTTTTTTTTTGAGAATTTATATACATTTTTTTGATTTTTTTTTAAAACACCGGTTGATCATCCTAACCGCCTAAAATCGAAACTGATCACTGGCCGGTTCTGATCTAACTGAGTGGTTAGCGGTTAGATCGAGCGATTTTGTGAACAATGATTGTAGTACATCTAAATACAAATGTGACGTGCAGACAATTTTCAGTATATGTGCTTATACTCATACATCTATATAGTGTATGGGTGTGTCATGTATAGATGACATTTTATTGTGGTCACATTTCTGATTCTCTAAATTCATGTCACAAATAGACACACATGCTCGTTTTTAAGGATAAACATGTTCAGGGACTAGGAGAGCCTCATGAGCGCACACTGTGAAAAATAGTAATATCAAATATTCCATGCTCCCATAAGAGCATACTTTTTATTTTGCTCCTTCCACTAATTCTTAATATAAAATTTTAGGGCCCCAATTTTTAGGGATGAATAGTATGCGCTTTAGTTTGAACCCTGCAATGCACTTGTGATGACAGGCTCGATGAGTAAATGGCGCATGCGTGACACCAACTAAAAGGGCGAAGTATCGTGGTAATATTGCGAGTTACCACTGTTTTGGGCCAAACACTTGCACGCAACAGGAAAAAACTGCTTTTTACAGCTGCATTGCGCACAATTGGAACGGTAGCTGCGTTACTCTAGGTGTTTCTTTTTTCAAAAGACCAAGTGTACTATGCTCCCATGAGATTATATTGTCCACTTGCTCCCTCGGTAAAAAAAAAAAAAAAAAAAAAAAAAAAAAAAAAAAAAGTACCGAACTAGATATTTCTTAAAAGGAAAAAGTTTATATAGAGCCTAGGCTCTAAACAATCAAATTAGAGCCAACTTAAAAAATTTCACTAAAAGAGGTTGTTTTGATACCCAAATATTATCAAATTGATCATCTCGACATCAAGATGTATGGACATGAGAAAAAAATGGATGTCAAGTTTTGGGAATAGTGCATATTGTAACACATTTTTTGACTGTTTTCAACTTTTCATATATCTACTCGATCTACACTATTTTTGAAGTTTTAAATTTTATAATTAAAAATAAAAATATATTTTGAAGCAATTACAAAAATTTCCAATATAAAACCATATTTCTTGACACTATTTTAATGTGAGCTAAAATTTGAATGTTTAGAGCCTCGGCTCTATACAAACCGCACCCTTCTAAAAATATTGAGTTCCAATTATTTGCTTAAAAAAAAAGAAATTGATTTTGAGATTTTTCATACTTAGATGTAACTTTTCAAAAATTAGAAATTAAATATCTTGAGGCACTTTCAGCGTCCCATTAAAATTCGCTTTTTTGGAGGTTGATCACTGATTTCAAGCGAATCGTCCCCAAAATTTAGGGTCCCAAAATGCATCAAGGTTGGGTTTTATACGAAGGAGCACAACGAGAAAATGCACCCGTGGGAGCACATAACCTTTTATTTTTTTTAGTTTCTTAAATATATATTAAGAAATTTGTCAACTTTGGCGGCTCTTGATTTCTTCCATTACATGTCAATCAGATATAAATGAACCTCGTCGTCACCTCACAATCCAATTCAATCCATCTTTGAATTATTGGTGGTAATGAGAGAGACGAAAAGAGATTTTGTGCATGCATGGTGGTGGGGGGTACGTGTAATTGAGAAATTAATATTAGAGGCAAGGCGAACTTTGTTGTCTAAGTTTAAATGAAGGGTAATAAATCGAGGTGAAATATGTGAGTACCTAATTATACCTTGCTTTAGTGTTTTGCGATACAATTTGGGAGCATTTATAACACGAGCAATAAAAGGGAATGCAGTCCATATGCAGCATCAAACTTGAGAATCAATGGTGGATGCCATGCTTGTATTTGTATAGGCATGCTTGTTATTATATGTGTATGCCTTACTTTGGCATTCGGCTATTTTTTATTTTTTGGATAGCTAAAAGATTTCCTCCCTAGGGAGCATACTATTCATTTCCTCCTTCGGGCAATACGCATGCTAGGGATACATTTTAAATTTCAAAATTTGGGGATGTCATCTCTACAACCCATGGAATAATCTCAGCATTTTTGTTTATTTATCTTATTTATTTATTTATTTTTTTCTCTAGACTCTCTGTGTAGAAAAATACTAATGCCTCAAGACTGAGTAGAGCTGTTCAATTTTGGAAGGGGCAGATCTAAGTGTCAGAAACTCAAAATTCAACTTTTTTTCTTATGAAAAATAATCATCTACTAAGTGTTATATCTGTACTACATTATTAAACCTCAATTAAAGGGTGGACACATGCCGCGAGAATAAAAAGATAAAAAGCGACTCCACCGTTAGAGAGAATGTAGGGCACATGCCCTAGATAAAAAGAGTGTAGGGTGAATAATTTATGGTATATTTGTATTTCATAAACAAAGAAAATACGATTTTGATAGGAAAGAAAGAGATGTGATTTATCTCTTTTTACTTGATTTTTTTCTCTCTCACGTCTCTCTTGTAGAGACAATAGAGGGAGGTTTTTCAATAGAGAAAGAGAGATCAGAATAACCACAATTTAGGATGTCCCATGGCTTTCAAGACAATAGAGAGAGTTTAGCCAATAAGAGGAGAGATCATAATGAGCCACAAAATTACGGATGTTGTAGGATTTTCATAAATTTTAGGAAAAAAACTGTACGATATATTTAAGATATAGGTAAAACAAAGTTAAGAAAGAGAAGAACTTTCCATAGAGATAAAAATATATCTTTCAATAGAGATAGTTTTCTTTCTCACTACAACTTACTTATTTTTAAGAAAACTTAGTTGCGTGACAAGAGAGTTTCCAACATGAAGAAACCAATTTTATAAGGAAAATTTGCGAAAAAAAGTTTTTAGACGTATGACTTAATTAGTTACAAAATATTATATGATAGAGGCTTTTTTGGGGTAATTAAAGGATGGAGAGTTTATAGAGAGAAAATGATACGAGCCATATATACTCAAGTATCACCTTCCCATGGTTTAAGAGATCCAATTGACTAAACCTCAGCAAATCTTTTCTAATACGGATTTACTGTTTGCTATTAGTGTTTTGTTTCTCTTCTTAAGATTCTTTTTTTCGCAGCCATACCTTTCTATAATTGATCAAGAAGAGATTTTGGATAAAGATAAACATTGAGAAAAAGGCAAAGAGGCTAAAGAGAGAGAGAGAAAGTTAGTGCTTCTATCTGCGTACTTTTTCCATTTTCTTTTTCCTTTTTTCCCTCTCATTGTCCTCTATGTAGTATTTTATTATTTAATTTTTTTTCTTCATTTATTTTTATTTTTTTAAGTCTGCTCTAGAATTCTTTAGAGATTGCTTTATTTATTTATCTATTTTCATAAATTGTTTTATTTATTTTCATATTGTGCAGGAATTCATACTTAACTTATTGTGCTTGACAATGCTCATAGACATCTTTAATGGTATGTCAGTTTATTTATTTATTTATTTTTCTACTATCATTATATATTTATTATTTTTTAATTTTTATAGCTATCTCGATCATATTTATTAGTTATTTGTTTTTTAAGTTTGAGTTTGTACTTTAAATTTTTCATTTCTATTATAATTTTTTCTTTTATTCCTTTGGATTGCTTTAGCATTTCATAAAATATAAATATTATTATTTGAAGTTCCTTTTCTTTGTTAGACAGAAGATGTGTGATGGAACATGTAGATCTTCATCCTCAATAATGAAAGAGGCAAGAAGTTATTCTCTCAAGTTATTTTACCGAATATTTTTAATTCTTTATGTGATTTAATTTCAAAATACACATCAAAATAAAAGTAAACATGAGATAGAATAATTGAAAAAGGGTAAAATATTATTAGGTGTATTTCCATAAACTATTTTTTTTTCTTATATCTAGGTTACTACATGTTTTATTAGCTCTCATTATATTTTTCATCGTGCAATGCACGTAAATCTACCGGTGGTTCCCAAAATTTTAGACTCAAAAAGTAAACCTAGCCAGTTGTTTTGACTAATAGAGTAGATGTGCAATATGCTCGCTATAGGAGCACACTTATACGCTCATTTGGTTAAAGATTCTACTACTCTTGGAAATATTGTAGGTCAAGGCCCTAGATTAAATCATCTTATGACCATCGTCCACCAAAAATGATAGAGGCAGTTTGGTTATTTTTAGCATGTGATTTATTTTTTATTTTTCTTTGTTGTAGGTGTGGTAATGAGTCAAATTGGATCTGAATCGACCTAGATTTGGACCCGATCCGAACCCAATTCGGGTCTAGGGTTTTGGACCTGGACCTAATTCATCGGTTCAAATGGTAAGCAAGAAACTTTGAACCGATGGATTAGAATCTAACAAAAAACGTTTGAAATATATATATATATATATATATATATATATATAGGTTATTAGCAACCTTTTCTGCAACTGTTGATGGTAAAAAGGAATTTGTTTTGATCATAAGAAAGGGTGGAAACGAAGGGTTCTTTGACTCTCTCTCTCCCCTCTTGTGTCGAATGGTAAGCAAGGGTTTGCTACTTAATTCATAAGTGGGGTATACACAAGGGATTATTTGAAAGAAAGAAGAGAGCCATCCCAAATTGTTTTATAAAATTGCTCTTTTTGTGGCAACACAGAGGACATGGTAGATGTTCTAGATGCCTTTCATGGCAGACCACGGCGCTAAGAGGCATGCACATGCGGCTGGGAACAACCAACAACAATCTGGAGAGAAATGTTGTGTAGGTAATGGCTAGCATTCCTAGAGTAAGGTCGAAAGTAAGTTTGTGGTGGATACCAACCTGAAAACTAAGTCGTTGATCGTAGGTTCATTCTCCCTACCTTCTAATGATGTTTTTGGTTTGAGAGACTGGGCCAAGAGGGGATAGGACCTTTCCTATGTGCCGGTTGTTCATCCTCTGCGGGGAAATAAGGTGATTTTCTTTCTCAAATCGGTGGAGGAAGTTAGGTTTGTGCTTTCTCTTTATAGATTTGTTAGAATTCGAGGGAAACTCCTTTTTCTGGATTCTTGGAGTTCTTCTCTTCATGGGTCTTTTGTTGTCAGGAAATGTTTTTGGGTGAGATTTTGGGGTATCCCATTTCATGCTTGGAACTTGGCCATCTTTCAAAAACTAGCAAATGTGGGTGGCACGTACTGTGATATTGATTGGGAAATGCTCAAAGGGGGTTCTATAGATTTTATACATGTTAAGCGGTGGTGTAACATGATACATGATCCTCTTCCTTCTAAGATTTCTCTTTGAGTGGGCCCTGATAGCTTTCTAATTGATGTAATCGTAGAAGAAGGAATCCAGAATGCTACGAGGTCAGAGGTGCCTGACGTGTGTGGTCAGGCGATAGATGGTGATGGGTGGACGGTCGTCAATCATAACAAAAAGAAGATTTGGAATCATGGTGGGGAGGCTAAGGTTTAGAAGGCCAATTCAAATTTCTATCCCCACTTTTTGAGGTTGAAGAACATACGTGGAGATTTTTTGGGATCAAAGCAGTTAAAATTCAAAAATATTTGGGTCTAGGTGGGCCGTTTCTCCAGCAACACTTTTGATTATCTTCTACCCCTCTGATTTATCCAAAAGTAGGGGAAAATGTCCTATTTTTAACAATGGTGATCCTTCATGTTCATCAAATCAGGGGTTTGCCACTCAAGGGTTTACTTTGAAGTCTTTAGAGGTTGTCGGTGATCCATCGGGCTCACTTGTCCATGTTTATTGTAAAATCTTGAAAGGGGCAGATAACCCCACCTTTTTTGGGAAGGGTGGACTTGAGGCTAGTCGTGGCGAAAAGGAAGCTATAGAAAAGGACATGCCGTCTTTCTCACTGGAGGATGAAGACATGGAAGCTAGAAAGGCGGATTTGGTGGTGGGTTGGTTCCATAACCCTCATCTTGCCCAGCCAGTTTTAGCTAAGAAGTGGAACGCTCGATCGTTTTTAGCCAAAAATTGGAGCTCTCTCTGGGCAAAGCAATTACTGCTGGTGGTGTTTTTGTGGTGGAGTATTGCAGCGAAGATGAGAATCTCTCCCTTTCACAGGGCAGCAAAGAAGAAGCATTCTCGGATTGTGGTTCAAGGTTCCATTGATCGCCTTGCTTTGGTGAACATTGATGAGGTTAAGCAGCTGAAACTGGTTGGATATGAGATGGAGGTGCAGAGATGTGGTGGACGAACCATTGGCAGTTGATGGTTTGGCGATGGTGGAGTCTGGATGGGAGCAGCCTATTGAGGTGGTCCCTCAGGTGATGCCTCCTTTCCTTTGTTTCGAACCAGTTGATGCAGATTGTGGTCAGGCTAACCCATCTGATGCTGTGATGGATGAGGTTTTGGGGGCTCCCTCAAACCCAAATAACTCCCAGACGATCGATGGTAGTGGTGGTGAAGAAAATGGAGGCAAGACAGATCCAATAGAGGCTATGGTGGATGATATGGGGTTATCTTTTGAGGTCCCTTTGGCTATAGTTTTACAAACAATAAAAAATAAAACAAAAAATAAAAAATAAACTGAAGACTGACAAAATTGCCAAAGAAAATGTGCTGAAAGAGTCGCTTTCTATGACCCAAAATAAAAAGTCCATGAAAAATTCAAATTAAAAGGAGAAATATCCGGTCATATTTTCAGCTCGACTAGCTACGATGAGTTATTAGCATCTTGAATGGGGCAGATAGTGGTTCCTTTTTGGAGGGGTCAGGTTCGACTTCTAATCCTTAATGTTTATACTTTCATGGAATGTTAGAGATCTAGGTGATCCCAGACATAGGAAATGATGTTAAGTTTTTAATTCAGAAGTTTAGGTCTGAAGTTGTTATTTTGCAAGAAACAAAGTCTGTAGCTCATTCTTTTGCTTTAGTTAAGGATATGTGAGACCATGATGCAGTCAAGTTTGTAAATGTTGATGCTATAGGGACTTCTGGTGGTTATGGGTTTTGTGGAACCCCCTAACTCTTCAATGTGTGGATGTTTTGAGGACTAATAGGTTTTTTGTAGTCTTTCTTCAAGGGCCTAATGGTGAATTTTCTTGGGGGCTTATTAATGTTTATGGTCTTGTTATTTCTGCACTTAAAGAATAGTTTCTAAGTTCTTTGGGTGATGTGTTATTGTCCCACAACATACATTTAAGTTTGAGTGGTGATTTTAATTTTATTCGTTGGCCATATGATACTTCTTTAAATATTTCGCTAAATTCCTCCATGAGAATATTTAATTCCTTTATTGAGTGATTCCAGATGTTTGATTTGTCTATTGTGGGTGCTAAATTTACTTGGTCCAATAATAGCATGATGAATCTGGTCATGTCGAAATTGGATCGATTTATGGATATACATGAGTGGATGGAAGCTTTCCCACTAGCATCTGTGAAGGCTTGACCTAGATTATCTTCTGATTATATTCCTTTTTTTCTTAATACGAAGTTAATCTGTGGTGGGAAAAAGCCTTTTAGAATGGAGTTGGGATGGTTGGATGAATTGGAGGTGGTGGATTTAATCAAGGCTACTTGGGAAAATTCAATCACCTTTGTTTCAATGGAATTTTAGCTGCGAAAAAAGTTACTCCTCATTAAGAAAAATTTGTTAGTATGGAGAACTGAAAATGGGTTTTCTCTTAAAAACAAGATTGACAAGACTCTCCTCGATATTCAAATGTGAGATCAGAATGTTCAGCAGTCTGATCTTTTGTCTGAGGAGGATCTAGTTTTTATAAGTTTGTTGATGTCCTATTTGGCAGAATTTTCTAGGCTTGAAGAAATCTATTGTAAACAGAGGTCTCGGGTTAAATGGCTTAATGAAAGGGACCGTTATACTAAATGCTTTCATGCAGTGGCTAGTGCTCGTAGAAGGCAGAATGATATATCAGGCTTAGTTATCCCTGGGGTTGAAGAATGCGACAATTTGGAGTGGGAAAATAATATAGTTGCTCATTTTCGAAAAGCTTTCTCTTAGGAGGTTCCTTTCAAACCTAAATTAGATGATTTGTCCTTTATGTCTATCCCTGAGGCAGTTGCGGACAAACTTGAAATAGGGGTAACTGTGGAAGAATTAAAAAGTGCAGTTTTTAAACTTTCAGGTGATAAATCTCCGGGACCGGATGACTTCCTGTTATTCTTCTTTCATAAATTATGGCCAATAGTTAAGGTAGATTTATTAAATATGGTGAGAGAGTTAATGAATACGGGTGAATTGTTTAAGGGTGTCAATGCTACTTTTATAGCATTGATTCCGAAGAGATCTATGATATGTTCTCTCTCTGATATAAGGCCTATTAGTCTGCTCACCCGTCCTTACAAAATCATTGCCACAATTTTGGTAGAGAGATTGAAGTTGGTCATCCCTCTGCTTGTCTTTGATACCCAACCGACCTTTATTCAAGATAGGATGATCTCTGATACTGTGCTCAAGGCATAAGAATGTATCCATTCCAGGTTGTTAAGTAGGGAACCAGGGGTGGTAATCAAGTTGGATATGGAGAAAACCTATGATAGAGTGGAGTGGTGTATTAAAAAATATGGGTTTCAGATCTAAGTGGAGAAGTTGGATTTTTGGGTGTCTGTCGACGGCGTATTTTTACTTTGGAGAGATATTTATGCATTCAAACAAGTGGTTGATCGTAAAGTTAGATGGTTACTTGGGTAGGCGGCTTCTATCTCCTTCTAGTACCATAAGTAGTTAGGAGATGTGCCCTTAAAATATGCTTATTTGCTTCTTTATGAGAATGTTAGCATTCCCCAAGCATCTGTTGTAGATTTAGTGGAAATATGAAATGATAAGGTTTAATGGAATATCACATTTCCTTATGATAGAATTCATAGCTATTTATATCAATCTCTAATCAATATGTACAAGGATATTGAGCCGATGTATATCAGGCAACATAATGAGGATAAGATTATTTGGGAAATTGAAAAAGATGGCCAGTTCACAATTAAGTTGGTTTACAGTCTTTTTTTTCACGATAGAGTTCGATGGAATCTCCCAAAGATTTTGAAGATTTAGAAGTGGCCTATTCCTCATAAAGTGAAAGTTTTTATATAGTTAACAGTTCAAGATACGATCCTCACAGTTGATAATTTCATTAAGAGTGGGAAGATAATTACGAATGTGTGCCTTATGTGTAAGGCGGATGGGGAGATTGGGGCGCATTTATTTATTCACTGCTCGTTCATCTCCAAAATTTGGTGGTGGTGTCTTAAGATGTTAGGAATAATTTAACGTTGCCCCAACATATTGTGGATTTGATTGTTCAAATGGATGTTTTCTTACCGCAAATTGGTGGAGATATTTGGATGATACTGCCGGGGGGAGCAGGGGGGGGAGGGGTGATACTTTGGGAGGTGTGGTTGGAGAGGAATCGAAGGACCTTTGAAGGGGTGGTTTGGAGCTTTGGAAGGGTTTTGAACAATATCAAGTTGTCTTGGTTATCAGTGTCAAAAGTAGGCAAAGGAATCTCTAAGATCGATGTGATGATTAATCAGAATAATCTTTTTCAATTAGATGTGCCTAGAAGCAGACCAAGTGCACGGTGGAGGCCACCTGACCAAGGGTTACTAAAGCTGAACTTAGATGACAATTCTTTAGGTAACCCAAGTCCGATAGGATTTGGTGGAGTGATACGTAATTGGCAAGGAAATGTGGTAGTGGCTTATGCTAGTCCATGAGGTGTTACTATAACAAACCATACTGAGTTACTTGCCATCTTACATAGTTTGAAGATTTTGGTGGCTAGAAATTTTGATGGTAGCTATAACATTGAAGGGGATTCAATAAATGTGATTAAGTGGTGTTAGAAAGATCAACAGTTCCCGTGGCAACTAAAACTAAATAGGTTTGCAAATTTTCAATCTGTTGTCTGTTCTTACATGTTCCTTAACTCATGTGTATAGGGAGACAAATGATTTGGCTGATTTATTGGCTAAGAGGGGAGTGGAAATGGAGTTTGCATTGATCTTTGTTTAGTAGAAGCTTTGATGTAATTTGTTTTATCTTCAATAAAGATTGAATTTGTCAATATATATATATATATATATATATATATAAGAAAAAGATATGGTCAGTAGCCACATATAGATAAGCTAAATGCGCCAACGTCCCATATTGAATCTAAGCCGATCTGACAATCATAGATGTTTGGTAGTGTTCGAATTTTAATTTTTTTTCTTTAAATCCAAATCACTTAAAATTTAGGTGTATGTTCTTCAAAAATAGCCCTGATACTTTGCGGGGATATTTTGGTTAATTGTTTTCATGTAAAATATTTTTTTATTATTTTTCATAGATTCATCTATCTTTGAAAAACACGTGCCTAAAATTTCAAATAATTTGGATTTGTAGAAAAAATATTAAAATTCAAACTCTACTGGACACTACCAGACATCCGTGATCATCAGATCGGGCGCATGTAGCTTATCTACATTCTACATGAGGCTGCTGAGCATATATTTTTCCATATATATATATATATATATATATATATATAGGGGAATGAATTTTATGCAACGGTTGTATAGTAGTATAATGCAATCATCTTCAAGAACCATGTTAGAGACGTTTGTTTGACACGAATTTTTACATGTATACTATTTTCAGTCTAAAGAACAATTACAAAAAGAAAGCTTTTGAAAGTTTCCATTCTAGCCCAATTAATATAAGTCGTCCATTTTATTGATATGGTTAGATATAGGTCTCTGAATGATTTTTATATTCCTAAAATTTTTATATAGAGTTATCATCATTAGATTAATAATGTTAAAAAAGAAAAAAGTGATTTTGAATTTGTTAAGGTCGAGATCTTGAAATTCACTAAATGGATGGTCGAGATTCATTGTTGGATGGGTACTAATTTTGACCATATCTAGGGTACAAATTGAAATATTTTTCCATAAGATTGATTATGAGGATGAAGAAAATGTGTGTGTAAAATTGGGGTCATACAAATGACAAAAATATGGTTTTCTAGAGGTGTGGTTGCATTATATTACTATACAACTGTCGTATTATACAATCATCGCATTAGATCATTTCTTATATATATATATATATATATATATATATATACGCACATGCGTGCACACACACACATACGTATGATGTGTGTGTATATATATGTCACTACTTCCTTATAGAAATATTTATCATACCCTTCCTAATTAACAAAAGTGCCATTACTAAAAAAATTATATTACAAAATATGAGTATATGAGTGTCCAAAAAAAGTTTTTAATACTCTTATATATGATTACCCTAACACACACATATGTATATACATGTAAAAAGTTTATATAAGGTTGCAACCTCAAAATGTAGAATTAAAGATGCACCTCAAAAAACATCACAAAATGTTGATTGGATGTTGGAAAACCCTATAATTGATCACCTATACATCGAGATGTACGAATATGGAAAGAAAAAAGATTTTGAGTCTGCAAAATAGTGTATCTTACAACACATTATCCGAACCGTCCATGTTCAAGATTTTCATTTGTTTTTAGATCTACTTGATTTGAACCACTTTTAGAGTTTAAAACTTAATAATTCGATATAAAAATAGATTCTCAAGTCATTTTCAAAAAATTTTATATCAAAATTACATTTATGATAAATTTATGATAAAATTTAGTGGTGCGCCTTAATTGGATTGTTTAAAGTTGCAACCTTATAGAAACCACACCTTTTGTATATATATATATATATATATAGTATGGGTGCTTGTATATTTCTATAGGAGTGAGTCCTTATGTTTTCATGTGGCCTCTTGAAGTGGGTGGAAACTTATAACTTATGGTTCCTGTGTTTGAGAAATAATAAATGTAGAACACTAAACAAAGTTAAAAACCATGACCCTAGTCATCTACTAGGATTCCCATATTGTTTCTCTCGCAACAACGACATTTACAAAGGAAAGGTTTGTATACCTTTTCTATTTTATATAAGATATATACTTCCCTCTATCCAGCTGTCCAATATAGATTAAGTGAGCCACTTACTGTTTGATCTAGATTTGAAGCTTCAGATTATTTTATTTTTAAATTTTTTTACAAATTATTTGAATATAAAATTTGGTACGTGCTATCATCTCAATGAGGCCCATCTAAAAAAAATACAAAAAAAATATTTTTGATAAAATAATTACCAAAATACCCCTAAAACTTTTAGAGGTATTTTGGTCATTTTTTCAATGTGAATATTATTTTTATAATTTTTACAGGTGTAAGTTAAACAGAGGAGTGGACGCCCATGATTTTGTATCAAAATATTTTGTAAAAAAAATTAAAAATAAAATAGTGTAGAGATGCAACATTGTGATTAGAGTCATCTAAGCCATCCATTAAAAATAGATGGATGGAAAAGGGGAAGTATATAAATTTTATGCAATAGGGAAAGCATGCAGTGATTATAGCAAAATCCCAAGATTCAAAATAGTTTTCAGAAACCAGTGCCTCAACTCATATGGCAGGAGACCCAAGTAATGTGCAAAATCTTTGCCCTTATAACCACTTTCTTTCTATTGAAAATTGACTTCCCCAAAATACTAACTTTACCACAAAAAAACATGCAACAAAGTGTGTCTCAATTCAACCTTAGGCCCCTGATTTTTCCAGCCACATAATGGTGAATTCTGGTGAGGGGTCACCGGAAATATAGCAGCGAATATAGGGCAGGCTTTGAAGCAAAAGGAAGGATAATCAATGGTTGAGATTGCATCGCATGAAAATATAGAGAGGAAAGGGAGAAGTGGGAGTGGGCTCGAGGAGCTAGTGGGTCAAGTTTAAGGGGTTATAGAGAAGAAGAAGGATTTGGAGGGGATGGTTGGACCCGGTAGCCGCGACAGGGTTATGGATGCTTCATGCTTTCTGGATGCTTCATGCTTTCAGGGGGTTAAGGTTCATGGTCACATAATAAAGAATTGGAAAAGCGGGCCTACAAAATTTACCCAAATTATTTTATTATTTTGGGGGTTAAGCTTCATGGTCACATAATAAAGAATTGAAAAAAGGGCCCTACAAAATTTACCCTAATTATTTTATTATTTTTAACAGACGCAGACGTCTCTGATAAAGAACATGGACTGGGGTGGGCTCAGGACCCTCCATGTTTCAATCCGAATATATGCTTTTCAAAGATAGCTAATTCAAGATTACAAAGGTCGTTGTGAAAAGTAAGCAGCTAAAAAAGAGAGCTAAATTATGCAGAAATTTTTTATATAGTGCAACATCATTTTATTACCGCATCAAAATACCTTACAATGTGACATCTCCGTTTGTACATGGGAAAAAATGACAGTAAATTGCAAACTTCTACTCATGATGAAGGCCTCATTCCACTAAGTTGAAGCAGTTAAGGAAAAAAGGAGTTTGCAACATCAATAACAAAGCGGTATCTCACATCAGCTTTGGCCAGCCTCTCCATGGCAGTGTTCACATAATCCATCTTTATAACCTCAACTTCAGCAGTGATGTTGTGTTTGCCACAAAAATCGATCATCTTGTGTCTCTTTCATCCCACCAATACTTCCTCCCCCAATTAACTTCCTACCTGTGAATTCAAGCTGACTTTGTCAGACGATATCGTTGTAGTTCTAGTAAAAAAATATCCAGAAAAAAAGCAAGACAGAAACTCAGAGGCAAATTGAAGGCTAGAGACCATTTAAAATTTTGATAAAATCTAGAGCATTTAGCAATTTATAAAGACACACACATGTACACAAATGAAGTGTTTCATAAACAGAATACTGTAGCACTTCAGTCATGAGCATTGTTTCTTATTTTCTGGTTAACTTAGTGTGAGCCTTTGTTCTACCAAATTGAATAGGTGCACAATATTTAACTCTAAACTAACTATTTGCTTACCAAATAGTAATGGCATAACAGGAAGTTGCAACGGCTTCTCTGGCTTAACTTTCCATTGGGCTTTAGTAAATTTATCAATGGCAGCAATTCATGATAAGCTGACACCGTATCGAGAATATAATCCATTGTCCCCATTGCAACCTGGAAAAATTCGAAACCGGAAGGAAAAGTAAAAATAAGAAAACACTAGAGAAGCAAGATGGTTTAGGTACTTGACAAAAATCATCATTAAAACATATAAAAATTAGAATCCAATTGGAATGTTGGACTGTTATTCGTAAGTAACCAAAATATCAATGATCAGCGAGATACTATAGATCTGCATAAAAAAATTGATTTCTAACCTGCATTTGTTCTGAATCACGGCTAACAAGAAACTTATCGGCCTTGAGCCGTTCAATGGCCTCCCTTTCCTTGCTAGGTGATGTGCTGATAACAGCAACCTTGAGCCCAAAAGCCTTAGCAAACTTAACCGCAACATGGCCAAGCCCACCAAGTCCAACCACCCCAAGATGTCTACCAGGCTCTGTAAGGCCATAGTATTTCATGGGGCTATACACGGTGGTCCCTGCACATAACAATGGGGCACTAGCATCGAGAGGGAGGTTCTCTGGGATACGAAAGACAAAGCGTTTGTGAACTACAATCTTGTCAGAGTATCCTCCATAAGTCATTGTGCCATCAGTGTCGGTCGAGTTGAAGGTCATTATCATTTTTGAACACAAGTTCTCGAGGCTCTGCTTGCAATACTCACATGTCTGGCACGCTCCCACTAAGCAACCGACCCCGACCTTATCCTCAACCTTGAACTCTTTCGCATCGCTTCCAGTCTCTGTTACTACCCCTACTATCTCATGCCTGTCAAATATTGTCTTCAATATGTGAATAAAATACTCCACTTAATATTACATAAAACATGGAGAAGAATATCCTAAATCCATATAATTATTGCTTATGAAAGAGATCACGATGTTATTTCTCTAAATGTAGGCTCATGGGAATTGCTTTTGGCTTGGAAATTTAAAAAGTAATTAATTGGCATAAAGGTTATGTGACATTCATATTTC
Organism: Amborella trichopoda; assembly: GCF_054954075.1. Taxonomy (NCBI): domain Eukaryota; kingdom Viridiplantae; phylum Streptophyta; class Magnoliopsida; order Amborellales; family Amborellaceae; genus Amborella; species Amborella trichopoda. The sequence continues at coordinate 4,587,814 of NC_142346.1, read as the reverse complement.
AAGATATTTAAGCAGTTTCGTTTCCTTATGCCATAGCAGGGGAAAGATGTGTTTGAATCATCTAAACCCCGATGAACTTGTTTGAGAGAGAGAGAGAGAGAAGATTTACCCAGGAACAAGAGGATAAACAGAATTTCCCCATTCATTACGAATAAAGTGAAGATCCGAGTGGCATATCCTGCAATTCAGAATTTTTATTGTTACATACTCTGGGTCGTTTGCCCTGCAAACATTCATCTCAAACTATTCAACAAAGGAAAAAGATTATATAAGGATAAAACCTTATAATGTAGAACTATGGATGCCCCTCAAAAATCCATCGGAAAAGGTAGTTTTAATGTTGAAAAACCCTTTGATTGATCATCTCGACATCGAGATGTATGACTATGAAAAATAAAAAGAATTTAAGAAAAACCCTTTGATTGATCATCTCGACATCATGATGTATAATATGAAAAGTAAAAAGATTTTAAGTCTCAGAAATAGTATACTTTACAACATATTATCTATGCTGTCCATTTTCAAGATTTTCATATGTTTATAGATCTACTTGATTTTAACCATTTTTGAAATTTAAAATTTTATAATTAGATATAAAAATAGATTTTGAGATAATCCGAAGAACATTTTACATCAAAATTATATACCAAGATAAAATTTGAAGTTGCACCTTACCTCTGCACCTACAGTTTATACCACTCATGAATTTATATCTAACCATTATAAACTATGATAACTCTTATCAAATTCGCTTTGGGTACTGAATCCTTATTGCCAGAGAAGAGAAGAGTGGGCATTTCGACTGATGGAGGGGATTCTTCTCTCAAAAAATAAGAATAGTGAATCCTAGATTACATATAAGAAGGCATTCTTATGAAAATGTATCTGATTTTTTGAAACTTACAAACACATCAACGACATGTCCAAAATATCTTACAAGCCTCGAACTATCCGGCCAAAGCCAGAGAGTTGAAAACCTTACCTGGGATCTTACACTTCATAAGAATAAAACCTTTCAAAAATGCCATTGTAACTACCATACAAAGAGGCAAATTAAACCCAAATTCTTTTTATTCTTTTAAGTAAATCAACTCATTTGCACCTCACTGTATGATACAAACGTCGAGAAAGAAAAGGCATTGGTCGAATACCTTCGAGAAAATTTGAAGGGGAATAGAATTCCTGAGGTGTCCCTTGCAGCCCACCCAAAAGCTTGTTGAGGATGCTCATGTTCAGGGGCAGTTGTCGACATGATTAACAAGATTCAAAAATAAGAATGAAGCTTAAGGGTTTTAGAGCTTCACTGTTAAACCTCTCCTTTAGTTTGAACTTTGAAGTAAAGTAGCACGGCCTTATTGCTCCTCTTCAGTGTGTGCTAAAACTAAGTAGCAGTGCCTCATAACGGCTCCCGTTCTTGGAATAGAATGAGGAGTCGTCATTGCATGATGTAATCGATGAGGTATACATTTTGAAAATCACAGGATTGAGTCCTAGGACACCCTATGTATAAATGAGTCTCCTCTCAAAAATCTAGTTTTGAGAAGGATTTTGGACCTAAATTTTAAGAACTATGTAATCTCTATTATCGAGACCATGAATACGTAAAATAGACACATTTTAAAATTAAAAATGACAATTTCATTAATAAAACATATAGACCATTGATTTTAAATTTTTTTTAGAAGGATCACACATATACATCGAATAACTATATACCACATAATATACGAATATCTCAATCCCACATAAAATGGGAATATCTCAATTCCACATCATATGGGAATATCTCAATCAATTCCATATGGGATTTCCATATGTCCATATGTGGGTGATTTTGGATAGCACCAAATCCAACAAACTACACATCCCCAAAATCTTGTGTCTAATTTCCATATATGGTTTCAACCAGTGTTTAAAAAAACGTCGAGTCGAACCGGACTCGTCCGGTTTGACTCGAGAATCGCCATGGACGGATCGAATCGGCGAAAAAAACGGGAATCGTCCGGTTCTAGAGAGAACCGGACGATTCTGTACAGTGACTCGCCGATTCACTTTACGGAATCGGCGAGTCCGTACAGTGAATCGGCAAGTCCCGTACAGAATTTTTTTTTTTTTTTTTTGTAATCCATGATAGATTTTTTTTGTAATACTTGATCGATTTTTTTGTAATCCATGATCGAATTGTTTTTTTTTTTTTTGTAATCCATGATCGAATTTTTTGTTTTTTTTTTTTTTTGTAACCCATGATAGAATTTTTTGTAATCCATGATCGAATTTTTTGTAATCCATGATCGAAATGTTTTTTTTTTTTTCTTGTAATCCATGATCGAATTTTTTGTTTTTTGTTTTTTTTTTGTAACCCATGATAGAATTTTTTGTAATCCATGATCGAAATGTTTGTTTTTTTTTTTTGTAATCCATGATCGAAATGTTTGTTTTTTTTTTTTGTAATCCATGATCGAATTTTTTGTTTTTTACTTTTTTTGTAACCCATGATAGAATTTTTTGTAATCCATGATTGAATTTTTTGTAATCCATGATCGAATTGTTTTTTTCTTTTTTTGTAATCCACGATTGAATTTTTTGCTTTTTTTTGTAATCCATGATCGAATTTTATGTAATCCATGATCGAATTTTATGTAATCCATGATCGAATTTTTTGTAATCCATGATTGAATTTTTTGAAAATTTGTGATTTTTTTTTTTTAATTCATGATCGAATTTTTTTTTGTAATCCATGATAGAATTTTTTGAAAATTTGTGATTTTTTTTTTTTAATCCATGATCGATTTTTTTTTTGTAATCCATGATAGAATTTTTTGAAAATTTGTGATTTTTTTTTTTTAATCTATGATCGATTTTTTTGAAAATTTGTTTTTTTTTTTTTTAATCCATATTATTCAAAGAGAAAATGAGAGAGATGATGATTCTGAGGCCACCCTATCCCAGCCATATTATTCACATATCGAGTCCCAACAGCAACAGTGTAGGGATGAGCACGACAGTGCAGGTGAGCATGAAGGATGGACAATCTTCGGAGATTTTAGATTGGGAACACAATAAAACACTAACACTTAAGGATTTGGGAATAGTCAGACGCCTGCTAATATCGATGATTCGTTTTTAGATCGAATCAATGAATTGTTAAACGAATTCAATCAATGGCACCAGCATGACCAAGAAGAACAATAACGTCATCTATCATTTTATTTTTAGATCATATGTTACTAATTTTATGCTTTATTGTAGTCCATGTATGTTGATATACTTATTCCATGATAATTATATGTTTATCCTTTTGTGTGATGTAAATTAAATGCTGAATGGCGGTTCATGCAGGGAAAGAGCATATCAATATTCGCATATTCATTCAAAAACATGAAAATTCTTAATGGAGTACCCTCATTTCTTATTGAATTCCTAAAAAACAATATTTATAATGAATTTTAATAATTTTTTCGGATTTTTTTTAAGCTTTATTCTGATCGATTCACTCGATTTTCGATCAGGATCGCCGATTCGTCGATCCGGATCGATTTTTTAGAAGCCCGATTCGGGTCACCGATCCGTTTTTTAAACTATTGGTTTCAACCAAAATTTTAAAAAGTAGGTCCAGATTGAAACCAACTAATTCCAAAATAACGAGTCCAACTTCCACATATAGTTTCAACCAAAGTTCAAAATAACGAGTCCAACTTCCACATATAGTTTCAACCAAAGTTCAAAATAACGAGTCCAACTTCCACATATAGTTTCAACCAAAGTTTTAAAAAAGTAGATCTACATTGAAACCAACCAATTTGGAATGAAAAATGTTTGGGGCGATAACGGAAACCAATCAATTCCCCATCACACAACCAATTCTCAAAAAACCAAACAAATTTACCAATTCTTAAAAAACCAAACCAATTTTATGCCAAAACCAACTGGTTCTATGCCAAAACCAACCAGTTGGGAACCGGTTATTTGATAGAACCGAACCGATTAGTCCTCTAAAAAAAGACAAGTCAAAAACTCCAACTTCCTATTTTTTGAATTTTTTATTTTTATAAACTTATTGCTCTGGCCCCACTGCCATACGTGCGCGGGAAGGGCTTGAGCGTGCCATGGCGTTTGAAAGGCATGATCCCTTTTTAAACACCTTTGCCTCCCTTTTATCTTCACACATTTACGATATGGGGCATAAACCACCCTATTTTCAAGAAGCCGTACCCTGTCATGGCTACCGCTTCCCACCAACACTCCAAGTCCTTCTCCATACCCCCCTGAAACTTGACCCACTTGCTCCTCGATTGCACTACCACTTCGTCCATATATTTACAGGCGATGCAATCTCAGCCACTGATTATCCTTCCTTTTGCTTCAAAGCCTGTCCTATATTGGCTTCCATATTTCCAGCAACCCACCACCGGAAATCACTATTATGTGGCCGGAAAAAATCAGGACGCCTTAGCTTGAATTGAGACACACCTTATTGCATTTTTTTTTTTTGTAAATTTTGTGTTCTGGGGAGGTCGATTTAGAGAGAGACAAGGTGGGGAGGGGTTGGAAAGGAGAGAGATGAGTGATGGTGGACTGAAATAGACGTTTCCTCGTTCTTAAGGTGCTGCTATTTTAGTTTATAGAGCAGACCAAAGAAGAGCTAAGGCCTAGCTAATGTACTTCAAACTAAAGGAGAGGTTTAACAGTGACCCTTAAGCTTCATTCTTATTTTTTAATCTTGTTAACCATGTCGACAATTGCCCCTGAACATGAACATCCTCAACAGGCTTTTGGGTGGGCTGCAAGGGACACCTCAGGAATTCTATCCCCCTTCAAATTTTCTCGAAGGTATCAAATCGCCGCCTTTTCTTTGTCGACTGTTTTTTATCATACAGTGTGGAGCAAATGAGTTCATTTACTTAAAGAATACAAAGGATTTGGGCTTAATTTGTTGTAATTACATGGCATTTTTTAATGGAAATATTCCTATGAAGTAAAAGATCCCAGCTAATGTTTTTAATTCTTTGGCTTTGGCCAAAGAGTTCGAAGCCTCTAAGTTTGGTCTCCAAACCAATCGAACCCTGCAAAAGATATTTTGACAATGCTGTCAATGTTTCAAAAAAGTAGATACATTTTTTATGAGAATGCCGTTTTATATGTAATCTAGGATTCACTATTTCTTTTTTTTTTTGGAAGAAGCATACCCTCTATTAGATGAAATGCCTATGCTTCTCTTTCCTGGCCGGAAGCAGTACCTGAAACAACTTTGATCAGAGTTATCATAGTTTATAATGGAAAGATGTAAATTCTTGAGTCGTATAAACTATTGGCATTTTATGGGTGAGCAAGTAATGAAAACGGAGAAGCAGTTGGTAGAATTTTATATTATCAATTGCATTATTTGTTGAATTCTTAAATTCTTTAGAGGTATAAACTATTGGCATTTTATGGCTGAGCAAATAATGAAAACAGAGAAGTATGGTGGTAGAATTTTATATCATCAATTGCATTATTTGTTGAATTTTTTGAGATGAATGTTTGCAGGGCAACCGAACCAGAGGATGTAACAATAAGGGTTTTTTATTGTAGGATATGCCACACTGATCTCCACTTTGTTCGTAATGAATTTGGGTTCTCTGTTTATCCACTTGTTCCGGGGTAAAGCTTATCTTCTCAGTCTCTTTTTCATAAACAAGTTCATTGGGGTTTAGATGATTCAAGCACATCTTTCCTCTACTCCTTTGAAATAAGGAGACGAAAAATGCACAAACACTGCTTAAATATCTTGAAATATGAATGTCAAAAATCTTTATGACAGTTTATTATTTTTTAAATTTCCAAGCCAAAAGCTCTTCCCATGAGCCTACACTTAAATAAATGACATTTTGATCTCTTTCATAAGTAAAATTTTTATAGCTTTAGGATATTCTTCTCCAGTTTTTATACAATAATAAGTGGAGTTTTTTAGTCAAGTTTTGATAGACAATAATTGACAGGCATGACATAGTATGGATAGTATTAGAGGCCGGAAGCGATGCAAAGGAGTTCAAGGTTGGGAACAAGGTCGGGGTCGGTTGCTTGGTAGGAACGTGCCACACATGTGAATATTGCAAGCAGAGCCTCGAGTGCTTATGTTCAAAAATGATATCGACCTACAACTCAACCTACTCTGATGGCACAATGACTTATGGAGGCTACTCTGACAAGATTGTTGTTCACAAACGCTATGTCTTTCGTATCCCAGAGAATCTCCCTCTCAATGCTAGTGCTCCAATTGTTCTACACAGGGACCACTGTGTATAGCCCCATGAAATACTATAGCCATACAGTGCCTGCTAAACATATTGGGGCGGTAGGACTTGGTGGGCTTGGCCCTGTTGCGGTTAAGTTTGCTAAGGCATTTGGGCTGAAGGTTACAGTTATCAGCACATCACCTAGCAAGGAAAGGGAGGCCATTGAATGACTCGAGGTTGATTAGTTTCTTGTTAGCCATGATTCGGAGAAAATGCACGTTGGAAATCAAAATTTTAAAGCAATATGTAGTTTCTCACTGATCATTGAAACTAAGTTGTGATTTTAGAGCTAACTTGGCTTTTGGTTTTTTAAGTAATAATTAATCAATTCAAGTTTAATTCTCACCTGTTGGTTACTTCTGATTAACAATCCAACATGCCTGTTGGATTCTAACTTTTACATGTTTTAAAGATGATTTTTCTCCAAGTGCTGAAACCATCTTGTTTATGTCGTGTTTCTTTTATGTTTCTTATTTTTACTTTTCCTTTCAATTTCTAATTTTGGGGGGTTGCAATGGGGACAATGGATTATATCCTCGATACGGTTTCAGCTTACCATGAATTGGTGCCATTGATAATCTTACTAAAGCCTAATGGAAAGTTAATTCTTGTTGGTGCTAGAGAAGCCCTATCAAGTTCCAGTTGTTCCATTACTAATGGGTAAGCAGATAGTTAGTTTACAGTTAAATCTTGTCCACCTATGCAATTTGGTAGAACAAAGGCTCTTCTTATATATACCCACACTACGTTGATCAGAAAAAAAGATATAATGCTGATGACTCAAGTGCTACAATACTCTGCTCATGAAGCGTTTCATTTGTGTATGGGTATGTGCCTGTATATATTGCTACAAATGTTGTAGATTTTATCAAAAGTTCAGAGAGTCTAGCCTTCAATCTGCCTCTAAGTTTCATTGTCGAGCATATTTATGGATTTATTTTACTAGCACTACATCGTTATAGTCTGACAAAGTTCCCCTGAACTCACAGGAAGGAAATTAATTGGGGGAGGAATAATTGGTGGGATGAAAGAGACACAAGAGATGATCGATTTTTGCTTCGAACACAACTTTACTGCTGAAGTTGAGGTTATAAAGATGGACTATGTGAACACTGCCATCGAGAGGTTGGCCAAAGTTGAGGCTCTTTATCTACTTAACTGCTTCAAGTTAGTTGAGTGAGGCATTCATCATGAGTTGTGGTTTGCTATTTACTGTTATTTTTCCCTTAGGAGGAAGTTGTTCACATTTTAAAGTATTTTGATGCACTAATGTAGTTGAGCAATAAATGAATGTGATAAAGCAGTAAAATGAGGTTGTACTCTTTACAAGAACTTTATGCATGATTTGGCTCTCTTTTTTAGCTTCCTATTTTACATAACGAACTCCGTTATCTGGAATTTGCTATCTTTGGAATCCATAGATTCGAATTGAAACAGGAAGGGTCATCAGCATGAGTCTTGTCAAAGACTTGTCTGAGTCTGTTAAAAATAATTAATTAATTAGGGAAAATTATCTGAGCCCCTACCCAGTCCTTTATTATGGGATGGGTCGAATTTTTATGAAAATTATGCCGAGCCCTCCACCCCCCTTCTAGACGACCTTTTCTTCTCCGTAATTGCGCCACTTGTCCGGCATTGCTAACACGCGATAGGGGGAGTTGCCACACAAGATTATTTTCTAGTCTATTGACGTCCGAGTCCATTGCCAGATTGCATTTTCTTCCACCCCATCCGGCAATAGCTATCCCGGACTGCACAATTTTCTCCAGGCTCTTTCTGGCAATGGGCTCTCTCTCTTCCTCTCCCACTCACTCTCGTCCAAAATGAGCATGAAGGTTAACTTCCCCTTCTCTCTCTAATCCAAAACAAGCATGAAGATTTACCTCCATATTATTGCATGTGTAAAGCCAAATCACACAGGTGGGTTTTAGGCTTCTTTTATTTATATTTTTGTTTTAACTTTTCTTCTTTATTTTTAAGGGATTGTATATAATGAGATCATTTACTTTAGATATAAGATGGTCACAATTACTCACATCCATCTGCTGTGAAATTTGAAAGCTTGGATGTGTCACAGGGTTTCTTTTGAAGTTTGAACTTGGTTTATGGAATAATTGCGGCCACCCAATTTCACATCCAATGGTCAAGATTAATGTGACCACCCTATACCGAAGGTAAATGGTTTCATTCTATACTTTCCTTTTAAACCATTGAATTGTTTCGATCCAAAGGTTGGGGTGCATTGAGAGTCCCATGTTTAAAGGGTTTTTTCCTCTTTGCTTGAAAAAAAGTAAGAACAAGAGAAGAAAATGAGAGAGCTCATGTAGGGTGATGTGCCATGTTTTTACCTTGATTTCTAGTGAGAGAAAGTGCTGGAAGAGGAGTTTTGTTGGGTTCTTGAAGCTAAGCTGCTGGCTCTATTTTAGACAGAGAAAGTACACACTTGTAATGTGTTTGGATCATGTTTTTAGAAAGGTAAAGCTGCTGTAAATTGGAGTTTTGAACCTCATTCTCTTTTGTAATCTCCATCAAATTAGTAAATAAAATCCCACACCATTCTTTCGTGGATGTAAGAGTTTTGAACCTCATTCTCTTTTGTAATCTCCATCAAAATAATAAAAAAAACCTCATACCATTCTCTCGTGGATGTAGATCATGATTTATAATTGAATCACGTTAAGTCCTTGTGTTTTGTGGAGGTATGTTGATGTATTTTCACTCCATGTTATTTTTTTGACGCTATATTGTTTCTATTGATGGTCTATGATATTTTGGATGCACAATAGCTATTAATGTAACTCACCATCGGCGAATTTTCTTTACCATCCCCCGTCCCCGGCCCTGTCCCTGGCCCCTGCTCCTTTCTCTCTCTTTTCTAAAATGAGCATGAAGCTTAACCCCCTAAGAGCATCAAGCATCCATAACCAACCTTATTTTCAAGAGAGCCGTCTCCTGTCACGGCCAACGATTCCAACCAAACCCTCCAAATCCTTCTTCTTCTCCATAATCCCCTGAAACTTGACACACTAGCTCCTCGAGTCCAGTCCCACTTCTCCCTTTCTTCTATATATTTACAGGCAATGCAATCTTAGCCATTGATTCTCCTGCCTTTTGCTTCAAAGCCTGTGCTATATTCGCCACCATATTTCCAGTGACCCCACCGTCAGTAATCACCATTATCGTAAATTTTGTGTTTTGGGCAGGTCGATTTTAGAGAGAGACGAGGTGGGGGTGTAAAAGGTGAGAGATGAGTGGTTGTGGCTTGAAAAATGGGACGTTTTGACCCAAAATTGGGACATTATGCAGATTTTGGCTGGAAATTTTTGAGATTCTGGCGTAGATAAAAAATGGTGATTTTTAGGGAGAGAAGGGAACATAAGGACAATGAAGTTAATAATACGGCCAAAATGCATTGTCCATTGGCGCAGGACTAAATGCATTGTCCGCATAACTATTCCCAGACAACGTCAAGAAAAATGCATTTTCTGGTAGTGGAAATGCCCGACGACCGTTAAAACACACAAAAGAAGTATTTTTGTGTGGCAAGTCCCTACCATAGTTATCAGGAGCGGGAAATGTTTTGGTTTTGGGAGCTGGAGCGTTGGATCGAGGGTTTTCTAAAGCTGTAGAGCTCATGGAACGAGTTTCGATGAAGGTAAAAGTTGTGAATCGAGATCCTGCATGAACAGGGAGTGTTTCTTTATGCATTAGGATCAAGATCTTTATTTAATGGGAACGTGTTCAATGTAAAATGGGATTGTGTTCCCACATTCATTAGGATGGTGCTCCCATAGACAATAAGAACGAGATCCCTTTTAAAGTTGAGTCGCACCCTATCTAAGAAAAATGCATTCTTATTTGGAATGAATCGAGCTCCATTCAAGGTTGGATCGCATTCCGCTTAATTTGGAGCCAATCTCCACATGTCCTCTCTCTCTCTCTCTCTCTCTCTCTCTCTCTCTCAACTAGACATTCACCACCTCTTCAACCTCCACACCCCTGATCCAATGGACCGATCTACCAAGACACGTCCCTCTCCCTCTCTAAGTTCATGAAAACATTCGTTGACTTCACAATGAGTGGACTCTTTCTCTATCCTCAGAAAGCACAACAACAACAAAATTCCACATGTCCATCTCAACATCGCTTGCTAGCAGTTGGGGACCTCCATGACGATCTCCAAAAGGGCCAAACAAGCTCTGAAAATGGCTAAATTTTTTGATAAAAACGATCACTAGATTGCAGGAAACTCCATGGTTGTGAAGCTTGGTGATATCCTTGACAGTAGAGGAGGAGAAGAGCTAAAGCTCCTTTAATTTTTCGAAAAACTCAAGCAAAACGCAAAGAAATCAAATGGGAAGTTGTTGATTTTACAGGGAAATCATGAAAGCTTGAATTTACAAAGGGGTTTCAAGTATGTTATAAAAGCTGGCCTTCATGAATTCAAGAATTGGGGTGACTGGTTTTTTATAGGAATTCAAATGAAAAACCTTTGTAAATGATTTGGAAAAGCAAATTAACATTTTAATGGAGTACACAAAAATCACTCATTCGGAATTAGGGTTAGAATAGCTGCTTTGAGTACTGGAGGCTCAATTTCCAAGCATTTTTTAATTGATAACCCTACTGTTTTAATGGTGAGTGGCTATGTTTTTGTTTATGGTGGGATCCTCCCTAAGGATGGAATTCCGGGAACGTAGGGATCGCAATCCTAAAATTCTGGTAGCAGGGATTTAATTTGTCCGGGAACCGCATCTACAATGCTACGGAATGTATTCCGTGGGATAGTGGGAGCAAGATCTGTGCGGTACCGAGAGCGAGCTCTGTTGTGAATGAGATCGAGAATCCAAAAACTAGGAACGAGCTCTCAAAAAGTTGGGACAGGGTTCCGGATGAGATCTTGGCTATGGAGTGCTGGAGCTGGGTTCCGGAGCAGGAGTGCCACCCTAGTTGGGTGCTCCCGGTAACTATGGTCCCTATCATAGCCATGCCGGACAGGTGGGGCAATTAGGAGAATAATAAAAAAGCCGCCTCACTTGGGATCGTTGTAATTTTCGTTAAAATTCGACCCATCCTGTAATAAAAGTCGAAAGATGGCGCCCTACATAATTTTTCCCAATAATTAAAACATGCCAAACTAGCTGGCTCCGAAGTATATCATTCTATGCTTGCCCAGGTAGGAACTTGTCTCATGCCAAAGTCATGTCTGACAGGCATGGTAGATGCTGCAGAAAACTCAAATGAGTTTTGTTCAAAAAAGTAGAATACTAGGAACTTGGGCGGTTGCCAAACTCGACGACTCCCCGAGTACAAAGTTTCAGACTCGGCAAGGAGCTGAGCCCGAGTAGCTAGGACAATCTAAAGGAATCGCCCGATTTTTCATACGCTTCTATTTCCATATGTTACCTCCTATCTCCATATGTTATTGGTTTGACCTTTGGGTTTTGGGTTGAAACTTAATGGCCAATGCTAGTACTACTCCTATCTGGAGCTCGACAACCCCAAGATGGGTTCATGCAGGCGACATTAGCCTTTCCCTTTTTGTACTTTCTTTTTCTATACCAAAATGGCCATTATACACTGATCTCATGGCCCAACATTGGGTCTAGATTTGCGTTAATAAAAGGCAAAAGATTTTCTACTATCCGGGGAGTGTACTATCTATTTACTCCCATGGATAAAATGCGTGCTGGGCATACTTTTTAGATCTCAATTTTTGGTGATGAATATCTATAATCCATAGAATAATCTCAGTAAAAAGAATTTTCAAATAAATTCGCTGCGTACTAGAACAAACCAATGCCTCAATATTGAATCGAGACCCTCCAACATTTGAAGCGCTAGATTTAAGTGTCACAAAACTAAAAATTCAAATTGTTTCTTTTAAAAATAATAATCTAGTAATTCTTCTTTGGTTCCCAAAAGTTTAGACAAAAGAAATCTCTTAAATAGGTGTTATGAGCAAGGGAGTATATGTATAATATGCTCCAGGTCTTGTCAAAACTGCAAACTTTGTTAAGCTTTTCCTGGAGGGTAGTCTCATTCTTCACTTCAGATGGAGGTACCTGGTTCATATGTCTTAGCTCATATGGTTTATGTTGTGGCTCGTCTTGCAGCTTCAGCCTGAAAGCCCTCTTGAGGTGTCAATGTTTAGCGTCTTCACGGGGGTTTGCCATGCCTAATCCATGTCGAGTAGACCCTGTTGTTGTGAGAATTCTTATTTCATGAGTCGTAGGAAGGGACTTATGTCACAAAAAATAGAGCCATTGTCAATCATTGCTCCTCGTATTTTTAGAATACCTATATCTACAGCTATTGCAATAGGTGTACGAATTGGAACTTGGTTGCAGGCTGGGATAGTGGTCACTGCTACACTAACTGTGTCCCTTTGCTGATTGTTGCATGGGCCTGAGTGGTTGTTGAAATACCGGTTGCCAATTCCACCTGAGGCTTGCAGTTCTATTCCTCCATGTTGTTTGAGCAAGCTTTCGACCTGGACCGCCTTGGTATTTGTATCGGCAAAGGTGGTGGAGTTTGATGCCCCCCCATGCAATGAGATTTCTTTGCGCATGTTGCAAATGCATTTTTAAATGACATCAGCCTCGAGCATTGGGTTGTTTTGATACACTGCTAGATATCTCCACCTTTGGATAAACTTATCCACTAGCTCATCAGTATCAAGCATTGGGTTGTTTTGCTACACTGCTAGATCTCTCCACCTTTGGATAAACTTATCCACTAGCTCATCAGCCTCAAGCATTGGGTTGTTTTGCTACACTGCTAGATCTCTCCACCTTTGGATAAACTTATCCACTAGCTCACTAGGTTCTTGAGTCATGGTAAGAAGCTCAATAGCTTGAACTTTCTGTTCCACCTCACAAAAGTGCTCATCGAATTGATGTTCTATCGTAGCCCAAGTGTGGACTGAGTTCGGTGGAAATCAGGCATATACCACTTGAATGCGAGTCCTGTTAGAGTTGCCACAAATTGGCGAAGTCGTAAGTGCTCATCAGATGCAAATTCTTGGCACGCTAAGATTAAATTAAGTTATATGCTCTTGGGGCAAACCCTTACCATTGAAGACCGATTATGAGTTCATATCAATCTCAAGATGTATAGACATGAGAAAAAATGAATTTCAAGTGCTGAAATATTGCATCTTGTAATGTATTTACACCATAAATTTTAAAGATTTTTAAGTGTTCGTAGGTCTACTCGATTTACACTGTTTTTTAATCTTAAATTTTATAATTAGAAATGAAAATAAATTTCAGACCATCACAAAAATTACTGAAACAACATATTTTTGCACTATTTAAAGGTGCGCCTTGCTTTTTTTTATTGTTTAGGGCCTTGTACAAACCGCACCCAATAAAATATATTTGAAGTGTTAATCAATTGGCGCCTTGTTCTACTTGAGTTTTCTACAAAATTTTTTATTTTTTCACTTTGCATAGGTCGAAGTCTAGTTTCTTTTAAAATTGGCGTGTTTATGTTAGGGAAATGGAGAGGGCGTAGTTCATTGAGGACTTGGAGAAAGCGTAGTTCATTAAGGAATTGGAGAGAGAGAGAAGGGGTTACGCCATATGGCACGCTCAAGGCCTTCCCGCGCGCATATGGCGGTTGGGCTGGTGCAAAAGGTTTATAAAAATAAAAAGAAAACTAAAAAGATAAAAATAATTGGAATTAGTTGTTTTTAAAAATAAAAAGAATTGAAAAAAATAAAAATAATTGGAACCGATTGTTTTTTGCTTGTTTTCTTACGGAACCACCGAGTTCTGTCAGAAAACCAGCTCACAACCGGTTGGTTCTGGCATAAAACTGGTTTAGTTTTATGAGAATTTGTTGTCATGAGGAATTGGCTGGTTTCCGATATCACGCCCAATAATTTTCGATTCGAATCACCCCCAATAATTTTCGATTTGAATCGGCTAATTTCGATCCACATTTACTGTTTTTTAAACCTTGGTTGAAACTATTAGTGGGAGTTGGACACAAGATTTCGGGGATATGTAGTTCTCTTGTCCGCAAATTAAAATAAATGAAATGGAAGTTGAAATCTCATATAGAGCAAAGGGGGAAAATGGGGTGGTTGTTCAGGTGAATGCCGGCCATCCGTTTGATAGACGGTGCATGATGACCTTCTAGATCTCAAAATAAAAATTAACAATAAATTATTATTATTTTTAATCAAAGATATTTTGTATAAGTTTTAGGAAAAAAATGAGGGGGGTTAGCATGCGGGCCAAGCCTGTACATGTAGAAATGTACGCCCATTAATAAATTTATTTTTGAGATAAATTTTTTTACTTAATTTTTAATAATATGTATACAGATCATGAATATGAAAAAATAAATAAATTTTAAAAAATAGAAATAATAGTTTCATTAAGAAAACATTTGAATCGTTAGTTTCAATTTTTTGTAGATAGGCCACATATTTACATCCATCTTTAAGATGGATGTTTTATACTTCTAGACCGCATATGTAAAAATACGATCCGACATGCATGAAACAATTTTCCAAAAATATATTTAGCAATGTGTTTTTGCCAACCAGCATATGCCTAACATGCGCATGTTGGCTTATGAAAACGTTTGCACATCCACATGCATATGCACCAATTTAACTTGCGCACATCTGTTTATGTGTGCAGTTGCTCTGCGCCCCCTAAAATCTATGACTCCATCAACAATAAATGGTGCGGACCTGAATCTCAATTTTATCTAGATTTTTGGGTATGCTGCACTATCTATTATATAAAGAGGGTGATGATGTGGGAAAGGGGCTGGGCTCGTGGTTGTAGCGCCCCATATTTTAGTCGCTCCAATTCCATTGACAGCGTCGAAAACCTAACCGTTAAAAAGGAGGTAAGGCATGTACTCCCCCACTGAATTACCCCAAAAACAAATAAAAGAGGGTGATGATGTCAGTGATGCAGCCCTAGAGCAACGCACTTCACCTGCCATGATAGCTAATGGACCATCTATGTGAGATAAAAGAAGGATTTAAAAAATATATAATTCAATTGAAACAATAATATATTATTATAATATTGAGGATTGTAAACATTATCTCACCACTCATAAAACACAAATATTGTGAGATCTAGAGCACCATAATTATTTCTTTGTGAAAATAAAGAGTTCATAAAACAGTATAATACTTATTTTTTTCCTTTTTTTCAAGGATTTAAATAAGTCTCGAGAAAATTCTTTTCAAGCACTTGTGGTACTATTTGAAGTGTCATCGGGTGAAGTGTTGCAACTCTTCAAATGGATCAATTGACATGCAACATGATAGCGAACAGTCATACGTTGTCTCTTTTTGGACATCAATGTACCCTAACACAGGAGCGCTCTGTATTGGCCTTCACTCCCTTTGGTTAGAACATAAATGAAAAAGATAGGCTCATTAAGTATGATTTCTTTACCCAGTCTTTAATGTGGGATAAATAATCTCATAATTTCTTTCTATAGTTAAGACAAAATAATATTTTCCAAACCACTATATTATAAAGCAGATATTATTTTAAAATAACTCATAATATTTACAAAGCAAAATACAATATTTTAAATAAATGTGTGGTTTGTTCCTGCAACTTGCGAACAAAGCTTGTTTACGTACGCTGCTTATTCTTGAATTACCCCGCTGGTTAATATACTCATTATACGTGAGATCCAATCTGAACCTCAAAGTTTCCGAGTAACCGTGTGATTTTTTAATGGTATTTTAGGTCTAGTTTGGACGGTCCTAGAAACAAATTTTCAGAGTTTGCAAATGATCATAAATCGAGAAAATATTTTTTTGAAAAATAAAATTGATATATTTTGTAAACTTCTTTTTTCACCATCCATTTTAACTTTTAGTGGAGGCACTAACTTTCGAAGAGGTCAAAAAATGGTCATGTGATGCATGTGAGGATGCATAAAATTAGGCGAGTTAGCTAACTCACCAAAACCGTGTTCATGATTAATTGAAGTTAATTGGTGGCTTGACCTTCAATTAGTCATGACAAACCAAAACCGCGCTTATGACTAATTGAGGTCAATAGGTAGCTTGACCTCAATTAGTCATGAACAAAGCAGAAAATATACATCTAATCTTGCAAGAAAGTTTAAGAGAAACATTTATATCTTTGTCTTCATGAAAATACACTTACGTGGCTTGACCTTTGAAATTTCTTAGAATGTGAGAAAGAGAATAACGCACGAAATACAAATCTAAATTTGGGATGAAAGAAAGTTTATAAGAAACATTTAGATATTTGTTTTCAAGAAAATACGTAAAAGTCCAAAGAAGCGCTACCCAATCTCACTTCCCCTTATTTTCCCTTATTTTCCAAGTAACAATGAATAATGATGTAAATATTAAAGGAAAATGGTTTAATAGGGGTGCGGCCCTATCAAAATAAGTAAAGCCCTACCTCATAATTCATCAAAAATTACAATTCAAGCATTATAAAACCTATACATCGTTCATCTAAGCTCGAACATATTAGTTGTGAAAAAAAATTAGGAGTTTAAGCTTTAAAATCGTGTATATTCTAACAAATTATCTAGACCGTCCATTTCACTCTAAAATTAAGTGTTCATATATCTGCAAGATCTATACTATTTTATTAGTTTCAAATTATATTATTAGTGTTAAAAATTGATTTAGAATGACGGATCAGAATTCGTGTAGCAGATCCTAATTAATTGGAAAAAAACCATGATAATGATGATGATGATGATAGAGATTTTCATTTCCAAAAGTGCTTTCCAAATGGGCATTTGACGTAAAGGCTTTTTTTTTTTTTCATAAAGTCTAGGCCCTATAGAATCTTCATCCAATATTAAATTAACAAATTAAAATAATACTGCAGTCAACTAATAAAAAATTCAAAACCTAATCCTGGAATTTTCCAAATGCATGCAGTTCCAATAAAACTTCTGTAGCACACGACTTTTGGAATCAAAGTAGGCTAAAAGTCCAGTCCAGTGGTTTAAAAAACGGATCGGTCACCCGGATTGGGCATCCCAAAAATCGATCTGGATCTGGAATCAGGCAGAATCGCTCGGATTAAGCCTTAAAAAAATTCAAAAAAATTATTAAAATTTATTACAAATGTTGTTTTTTAGGAATCCAGTAAGAGATGCGGGTACTACATTATTAACTTTCATTGTTTTCATCAATTTATGAATATTGAGATGTTATTTCCCTGTATGAACTTATGTTGACTATTAAATTTACATCACACAAAATAAATCATAGAATTATCATAGATTAAGTATATAATCATATATGGACTACAATAAAGAGTTGACTAAATCGATGAAAAATTGGCCATTAAAATCTCGAATTGGCGGAAAACTCTAATTCACTAAAAAAACCCAACTTATTACAACCTAACTTACTATAATATTATATACCAACAATATTTTATAATTATTTTATTATATAAATAATAACAAATCCAAAATATTTTATAATATCATCTAATTTAAAATGTATTATTGACAACTGTAAGAAAAATAGTACACTACATGATTTATAATACAAAAATTAATAAATAAAATAAAAGATTTGATTATCAATGTATAAATTATTAGAATGCGTACCAATTTTCTTTGATTTTCTAAGTGTTACAAAACTAAAAAATTCAAATTTTTTATGTTAAAAATAATCATCTAGTAATTCTTATATGGTTCCCAAAATTTTAGACAAAAAAAAAATCTCCTAAATAAGTATTATGAGTGAGGGTGTATATGCACAATATGCTCCCACAGGAGTGTGGTATAGGAACTCTCAGTGAAATTATAATATCGTCACTCATGAGAAAGTAACATAAATAATGTCCACTGGGCTCAAAATAGGATAAACATAATTTTTTGAATACCCCCACTTCGAAAAACAGAAAAGAAAAACCATGTTTTGTTTGGAAAACATTTAAACTGATCTTCTCGACTTTGAATATTACAGATGCGAAAAAAAAAAAAAAAGGATTCGAAGCCGTAGAAATAGGATATATTGTATTACAACATCTCGATGTGCTCAAGAATCTACAAGATATATGCCTTTTTTTGTTATAAAAGTAGTTATAAAGGCCTAAATATATATCAACACCCACACACACAAACACACACAGAAGGTTTTGAACTCAGCCAAGTCATCCAGACTCGATCGAGTGAGCGGACTCGGCATCTCGTTTAGCTGAGTCCTAGATAAAAACTCAATCACATGAAAAGGTCATAAAAATTATATTCTTTTACTTGATAAATACATGAATATGCTTCTAAATAATTTTGAATTTTTATGGTGATTTGTGAGTTTTCCTTGCTCTATTCTTGGATTATTATTATTTTTATTTATAGCTATATAACAATTTTCCCAAATTTCATGTGCTGTATAATTTTCCATCTTTTTTGGACTTGTAAAGTTGTTTGAAATTTAGTTTGCTTTTTAGAGATTCTTCTACTTTAAACAATTTTTATTACCTTCAATCTTTTAGCCTTTTCTATGCTTGTACGTGATAATAATAGGTCCACTACAACTCGCGAGTCAGTCAGTCACAGTGTTTGTAAAACCGGGCGATCGAATCATTAACCACCCAGTTAGCTCGGAATCGACCAGTAGCCAACTCTGGTTTTGGACAATTTTGGTGATCAATCGGTATTTAAAAGAAAAATTTTAAAAAAATGTATATAAATTCTCAAAAATAAGAAAATTGATTTGCAATGTATTTTTTAATATTCTTTACATTATGGTAAAAAAATTTTAAAAATTGGTCATTAATACTCACTTTTATATTTTTCCATCTTTTTAGAAAATTTTAAAAATACCCCTAGGCATAAATTGATTCGTTAAAATCCATTTTTTCATTAATTTTTTATTTCATTTGAATGTGTTTTGTTTTAATCATTCTTTATATGTTTTTCATATTTTAGTAGATTTCTTTTTTTATCTTTTTTATTTTTTAACACTTTTTTTATCACTTTGGACATGTCCGGTTAGAGCGGTTTAATCGGTCGGCTTACTGGTTAGCCCGAATAAACCGCTTCCACGCTCTTGTCCGATTAACCATTCCAGTTCGATTTTGCAAGCACTGTTCATTCACCATGTGGTCACGCCACCCTCAAGGGGCCGACAACCCTCATGAACAACTATACAAGGAAAAATTACACCATAAATAAAAAAGGTGTATTACACAATGCTCTATATTTTTGTGAATTTTAGATGAAGCTCCATCCTGCCTGCTTGCCCCTTTTTTTTTTTTTTTAATTATTATTAACAATATTGCCCTTATTTTGGTATTTTTATTTTAATTTTTTTTAAAGCTCAGAGTTTTTTTTTTTTTGGGCAAGCTTTCTATGCTTCCTCTATAACATAAAACTTATATACTTCCCCTTATCTAACCGTCCATTCTGAATGGAGAGCTAAGATTGCCCCAATCACAATGTCACATCTCTACATTGTTTTATTTATTTATTTTTTTTTCTATAAACTATTTTGACACCAAATTTTGTATGTCCAGTCCTATATTAAACTTGCACTAACGGAAAAATATATATATAAAAATATTTCTAATAAAATTAAATAACCAAAATACCCTTGAAAGTTTCAAGGGGTATTTTGATCATTTTATTTTATCAAAAAATTATTTTTAATATGTTTTATAGGTGCGCCCCAATGAGAAGATGGCACTTAACAAATTTCATATTCATACAATTTGTATACAAAAAATTAAAAATAAAATACTTTGAGATGTCGTATCTAAGATCAAACGGTGAGTCTCTTAATCAAAATTGGACAGCTAGAGGAAGTATAGAAACCTTTCTTGTTTTTTTTAAAGTTAAGAGTTATTGATGGTAAAAGGGATAATTGCAATCTTTCTAATGTTTCCAACATTGAACTTAACTAAAGTTAAGTAGTTTAATGTCCTCAACATTGGACAACTTTATAATAGTTGTGGTTGGTTTTAATGTTTGAAACATCAAATAATCTTGTTAGTCTTCCAGTTTGATTTAAAGAAGGGTACAATGTCCACTGTCTAACCACATTTTATAGGTCCGTCGTCAGGGGCATCAAATCGGTCTAATATCGAAGGCAGTCCGATTTATAACAAAAAACAGGGCATCATAACTATTATAAGGCATTTTGATGTTACAGACATTGAACTGCCCAACTTTAGGTCAGATCAATGTTTAAACATCTGACGTACCCAAAATTGTTCCCCT
Organism: Amborella trichopoda; assembly: GCF_054954075.1. Lineage (NCBI taxonomy): Eukaryota > Viridiplantae > Streptophyta > Magnoliopsida > Amborellales > Amborellaceae > Amborella > Amborella trichopoda. Next base: position 4,567,319 of record NC_142346.1, on the reverse strand, counting down.
GCAATACTGGAAAAAATAAATTAAAAAAAGGCATGTGGGATGAACCTCTGTCTACATTTGCATGGATATGGACCACCTTGTAATACCCTTTTATTTAGGGTGTGCTTTGTATAGGATTAGACCACGTGCACTTTCAAATAGTGTCTAAAGATATCGTTTAGCAAATCTTTTTGATGGATTGAAATTTTTTTTTATTTGTCATTATGAAATTTTGCGTCTTAAAAATATAATGTATATTACGCAGATCTATAAACACTTGAAAATCTTAAAAATTGATGGTTTAGATAATGCATGTTGTATCTAAAGATCAAGATGGTCGGTCAGCATGCAAGCAACTTCTTCTACTAAATTTTTGAGTTGCAGACTTTTTTTTATTGTTTAGAGCCTCAACCTGAGGTGAACTTTTTCCTTAATTTATTATATAAACGTAATTGTTCCAACACGGAAACACTTACGCAGCCATGAAGTGTAAACGGCGAGCTTAGAAGAGAGAAGTGGGCAGAACACATTTGCTAAAGCATGTTTAGAGGCAAATAAATTTGTTTAAAACCAAAAACTGAAGACTTCTCTTACCTTACGTTATTTCTTTATGAGATCAAATTAAAAATGAAAGGAGGATGATTTTCAAACGGACTGGAAAAGAAATCTGCCTCTATGCATTGTATCTTTTATTGGTGCATTCAATCATGTCTTTTATGGTTTAAATATATTTTTGATAAGATAGATTTCTAATTCTAAAATCAAATTAAAAACTGAAAAGAGGAGATTTTTCAAACGGACTGGAAAAGAATCTCCCTCTATGCATTGTTTCTTTTATTTGTGAACTCAATCATGTCTTTTATGATTTAAATATATTTTTGTTAATAAAGATATCTAACTTAGACGCTGTGCTTTTAGGAGTAAAGTGAAACAATAGGGACTAAATTAGCTACTTCATTTTTTAAAAGATCGAGCACGTTTGGTTCGTGTAAAAACATTTTTTAGAAAATGTTTTCAAATGAAAAAAATTTCTCATGTCGTTAGGTGCGGGAATATTTTCATACTAATTAGCTGCTAAATGTCGTGAAACGATACATTGGGACCAGTGTTCGCAAAATCGATCCGAAACGGTTATCCGGACATGAGCCTGAAAGCGGTTTAACCGACCTAACCAGTAAACTAGCCAATTCAACCGCTCTAACCGGGGTTCAAAAAAGTATCGAAAAAAAATACAAAAAAAATCTACTAAAATATAAAAAGCATAGAAAGCATGATTAAAACAAAAAACATTCAAATGAAATTGAAAATTAATGAAAAAAATGATTTTTAACCCATTTTATATTTTCCAACGGTTATTTTTAAAATTTTCTAAAAAAGATGGAAAAATATAAAAATTAGTATTAATCAAGAAAATAAATTTTAATATTTACCGTAATATAAAGAATATTTAAAAATACATTACAAATCAAATTCCTTATTTTTGAGAATTTATATACATTTTTTTTTTAATTTTGTTTTTTAAATTCCGGTTGATCACCCTAACCGCCCAAAACCAGAACAGGCCAAGTCTAACTAGGCGATTAACGATTAGATAGGGCGATTTTATGAACAATGATTGAGACCAATTGTTGTGAAAATACTCCCACACCTAATAACCATATAAAAAAAATTCACGTGAAAATATTTTTCAGAAATTATTTTCACACGAACCAAACGTGAAGGATTGTAAGTCTTTCCTAACTCATTTATTATATCAGTTTAAGACTTATTGTTTCCTAGCTCACCGTTTACGTCATGCCATTTTTCCAAAGGTTTCAAGGACTAAATCTTTCTTAGATCATCCATTATATCATGTAATTATATCATGTAAAGACTGTGCTTCCCAGCTCACCTTTTATTAATGGGAAGATTACTTGATCAGATTTGAGAAAACCTTCCTCACGAATTTTTTTCGTGCTAATGACTGTAACCTTGAGCCCAAATGTCTTAGCAAACTAAACTTCACCAGAAAGTGGCCAAGACTGCCAAGTCGAACCAAGATGTCTGCTAGGCTCTGTAAGGTCATAATATTTCATGGGCCTATACGCAGTGCTCCCTGCACATAACAATGGAACACTAGCATCGAGAGGGGGGTTCTTTGGAGGCTGCTCAGACAAGATTGTTGTTCATAAATGCTACGTCCTTCATATCCCAGTAAACCTCCCTCTCGATGCTAGTACTCCATTGTTATGCGCAGGGACCACCGTGTATAGCCCCCATGAAATATTATGGCCATACGCAGCCTAGCAGATGTCTTGGGGTGGTCGGACTTGGCGGGCTCGGCCACATTGCGGTGAAGTTTGTTAAGGCATATCTGCTCAAGGTTACAGGCATTAGCACATCTCCTATCAAGGACAAGGAGGCCATGGAAAGACTCAAGGTGGAAAAGTTTCTTGTTAGCCGTGATTCGGAGCAAATGAAGGTTAGAAATCAATTTTTTTAAGCAGATTTATTATCTTACTAATCATTGAAATTAAACTGTTCTTTTAGCACTAACTTGGCTTCTGTTTTTTGAATAATTATTAATCAATTTGAGTTTAATTCTAATTGATAGTTTAGCAATAGAAATAATTCACAATATCAATACAAAATAAATAAATAAATAAAGGGAGGCCGTTGACTGTGGCAGGAGGCCACTGCTCAGGCCGAAAATTGCCCATGTTTCAGGGTGTGATGTGAGCAGCTATGCGTTATATCAGAGGGCCCAAGAGGCGGAGTGCTATGTCGCTGTTGGAGAAGCCTTCTAGAAATGGCGACTTCGACCCTTCGGAGGAGAAGTTTGAAAAGCTTGCTGGATCCTAAGGTATAATAATTAATCAATTTGAGTTTAATTCTAATTGATAGTTTATCAAGGGAAATAACTCGCAATATCAATACAAAATAAATAAATAAATAAAGATATTTCCATATGTTTGGATCACAAAGTCCTTTCGGTTACTATTTTTGTCCTTTGAAAAGTACTCAAATATGCCTTTCCTCAAAGGATTGTCGAGTGGTTAGTTTCTTCCTTGAGCCACAAGAACCATGGCTCTGACCCCACTAATGAATAACTAGCTGCTTCACTAAATTCAATCGAGTTATTGGAACCTCATTGAAAATTAACATTTTATTGTATGTCTACTACAATTTTTATGTGTTCCAAAGATGATTTCTTCTCCAAGTATTGAATCCATTTCTGTCTTTGGTGTCTATGGTTTCTAGTTTTTGCCGCCCTCTTGACTATAACTTCGACATGGTGTCAGCCATCAAGGATTATATCCTGGATACTGTTTTGGGTTCTTAATTTTCCATTACATTCTAATTTTTACGTGTTTTAAAGATGATTTTTCTCCAAGTATTGAAACCATTCTGTTTCTGTGGTGTTTCTTTTATGTTTTTCTTAGTTTTACTTTTTCTTTTCGGTTTCTCATTTTGCCAGGCTGCAATGGGGACACTCGATTGTATCCAGGATACAGTATCAGCTTACCATGAATTGGTGCCATTGTTAAATTTAATAAAGCCTAATGGAAAGTTATTTTTTGTTGGTGTGCCAGAGAAGCCCTATAAATTTCCAGCTATTCCATTACTAATTGGTAAGTAAATAGTTAGTTTTGAGTTAAATACTGTGCCCTTATTCAATTTGATAGAACAAAGGCCCTTCTCATATATACCCACACCAAGTTAACCAAAAAACAAGAAATAATGCTCCTAACTCAAAGCGCTACAATACTCTGCTCATGAAGGGTTTCATGTGTGTGTTTCTTTATCAGTGTTAGAAAAATCAAGCGATCTAACCGCTAACTGCCCGGTTAGATCGGAACTGATCACTGGCTGGTTTCGGTTTCGAGCAGTTTTGGTGATCAACCGGTATTTAAAAAAAAAAGTCAAAAAAATGTATATAAATTCTCAAAAATTAAAAATTTTGATTTGTAATGTATTTTTTATTATTCTTTACATTAAGGTAAAGATTAAAATTTGTTTTGGTTATTAATACTCACTTTTATATTTTTCCATCTTTTTTAAAAAAATAAAAAATACCCCTAAACATAGATCGATTATTTAAAATCGATTTTTTCATTAATTTTCAACTTCATTTGAATGTGTTTTGTTTTAATCATTTTTTATATGCTTTTCATAATTTAGTACTTTTTTGTTTGTATTTTTTTTATTTTTTTCAATATTTTTTTGATTGCCTGGAATTTGCCCGGTTAGTGCGGTCAAATTGGCCGGTTTACTGGTTAGGTCGGTTAAGCCACTTCCAGGCCCATGTCCAATTAACTGTTCCGGTTCAATTTTGCGAGCACTGGTCTTTATATATTGCAAAATGCTCTTAGATTTTATCAAAATTTTAAATGTTCTAGCCTGCTATATGCCTCGAGTTTTATTTTTGAGCTCTATATTGATCCTCTCAAATAAAAGGAATGTATGTTCACCTTTCTTCCGTGGAAAGATAGAAACATGTACTCATTTTTTGGGAACAATATTTTTATTTCTTTTATGTGTATCTATATTACGAAGGTAGTTCATTACATATATTAGTTTCTTTAGTAGTACACAACTTTATAACCCTGTAAATTAGGGCTCTTATTCATACATTTGATAAGTTCAAGAATACATCTTCTAGGAGGCGTAAGGGCTAAATATACAAAAATACAATTTCTAACATGGTATCAGAGCATGGTTTCGATCTACCTGTTTGATCTATCTTGATTAAATAAAGCAACATTTGCCTTGGGAGAATGAATCTTTGATCTAGGGTTGTTTGTTTTTTTATCGTCTTATCTGAATCCGGATGGCCGCTGCAACCAATTTTTTTGGTGACCTTGTTTTTCTTGCGAAATAAGAGGTGAAGATATAGTTCTGGCTTAATCCATCAATTTCATGCCCTAAAACCACATCCTTAGGCTTCCTCCATTGTTTTCAAGATCACTCCAGCCACCTCTGCCATCTCTACGTCATCCCAAAATTTCATTCAGAGCTCTCTTGGATATGTTTTTCAGTCATCTGCACCAAGTAACCCAAAAAAAATCAATCTTATTATGTTTTATGAAACCAAAGTAATTTCTGCATGCGACTCCGGAACATACTGCTCATGGCCGTTGTGTTTTGTGGTTACAAAACCAAATATGCCGAGTACAAACCCACACCGAATTGATCAATCATACGGACATCAGCATTTGCAAAGCCTCCAAGAATTCCTTGGTTCTAGACCTTGCAATGGTACCACGGTTGTTCACCAAATCAGCCTTGGTCATGCCAATTCCGTTGTCCATTTGCCTTCTTCTCCTATGGAGAGAAATTGCAGTAAGGAAATCTTCGCCATTAGCCTCAGGCACCAATAGTAAATGTATTATGGAGCTTATAAAAAATGTGAACAAGAGCTTTAATTTATAGAGTTACAAAGTTGTATACTATTAAAGAAATTAACACATATAATGAACCTCCTTCCTAATATTGATACTCATAAAAAGAAGGAAAATATTGTTTCCAATAATAAATGCAGGTTTCTATATTTCGACATTCTCCCTCAAACTCAAGATGCGTTAAGAGAGAGCAACGTGAGTCAACTTGAGTTTGGAAAACTGAAGGCATATCTTAAAAACAAAGCATAAACAAAAAAAGCTTGAGCAGCTGCAAATTAACGATCTTCAGAAACCGAAGCTTCGAACAGAGCAATCTCGCATAATAGCAAATCAAGAAGCCTCTGGGACAGACAGGATTGAGTAACAAAAAAAAAACTTCTTCATCATACATGACGGAGTAACGGAAAACTCCATCATCCAATATGATTGAGTAACAAAAAACTCAATCATTAAACATGATCGAGTAACAAAAAACTCGATCATCAACCAGGATTGAGAAATTCGATCATCAAACAAGAGGCACTTAGAAGAGCCAACAGAAATCAACGGCGGATAAACAAGAACTGTTGGACCTTAGATTTTGAGTTAAGAACAATAAAATCCAAAACAGATCATAATGTTGAACACAACTCGACAGCAAAACATATCAAAAAGTCGAAACACGACTCAATTGCTATTCCACAGATGGATTTGGACCCTGAGATCAACATCCTGAAGCAAAAATAGGAAAATAGGAATTTTTTTATTTTAAATAGGGTAGATCGACCATTTTCGATGGCTATTTTTCAAAAGCAGGGGATTTAGAGGCAGGTTTCAGATCTGACTCAACAAGAGTCCGACGTCAAAGAGGAGCACGACATCCATGATTTACCTAGGTTTTCATGCCAGTGGAACCTATCACGACAACGCCTGCAAATTAACAGGCAAACAGAAGAGAGAGAACTTTGTTTTCTCTCTCTATCTCAATAGTTCGAAATTCACGAACTCTATGAGTAAGACCCAATGCATATTTTCTCTCTCTCACTGGATTTCACCTAAGGGCTTTTGTTCACATCTTTGACAAACTCAATAATTCATCCTCTATGGGGGCTTAAAGCCCAAATATACAAAAATACAGTTTCTAACATCTCTAACATGCACTTATCTTTGTTCTTCCTTTTTTGTTTTTTTCTTTTTTTTTATTTTTTTTTTAACATTTTTAGGCAAAATATTATTAGAAAAAAATTGCCCAAGTTGCCATATTGTGACAAAGTTCACCTGTATTCACAAGAAGGAAGCTAACTGGGGGAGGATTAATTGGTGGGATGAAACACAGAAGAGAGGATCGATTTTTACGGAAGACACAACATCATGGCTGATGTTGAGGTTATAAAGATGGACTTTGTAAACACTGGCCTGGAGAAATTGGCCAAAGCTAATGTGAGATATCGCTTTGTTATTGATGTAGCAAACTTTTTATCTACTTAAGTGCTTTTAGTTAGTGGGGTGAAGGCCTTGGGTTGATAATTTTTCGGATCGGATCCGGATCTGAATAGTATACATTGGATCTGGATTTGGCTCCAAAACTATCCATGGGACCAGAATCTGATCAGTTGCATTGTGTTTCGCCAATCTTTCGCTATCTTATCCTTGACCTCTAAAGAAAAAAAAATCCACTTTTGCATCTTAAGACATTCTTTTTGTCTTTTTTTTTTTTGACGAGGTTACATAAGAATGAAACTTGAGATGTTTGGCTATGAAGCCTAGCTCTGAACAAAAATAAAGACATGATTACTATCTCTCAAAAAAAAAATAAAGAAGTTAATTATTTCATTGCATTTCTCAAAGGTGGTGGCAAGAGCTCAGTACGGCTCCGCTTTTTAAACACCAAATACATCTGGTTTTCTTTCGAGAATTGTATATACTATATGCAAAGAAAGCATCACTACTGGAAATGCAAAACCAGTGAGACAGAGACTTTAAGTTTTACCTCAAGATGTTTAAGAGAAGTTTTACCTCATTATACCTGCCAGAATTGACCTATTTCAAAGATCCATTTAATCTCTCAAAAAAACTATGAAAGTTTTGTAAGATATATGATTAGCTACTGCTGAAAACAGAGTATGATGCAAGTAAAAAGAGTCGATCAATAATTGATCAATACTAAAACATGTCTGAGCATGATAGAAGTAAATGAATGGTACAAGAAAAAAACACATTCACTGATAACAGTAAATAAAATTAGAGGAAGGGTCACGTTTACCTGATCGATTTACGGTTTTTGTGGGGAGCAAAGATCTTGAACAGCAATCAATGGCGAGACAGAGGAGTACTCATAGAGGCAAAGGCGCAGAGCAATGGCACAGAGATCAGAGAAAAAGATGAGAGAGAGAGATGGGTTGCAATAGAGAGAGACATGGAGAGTCTTCTCTTTTAATATTAGTAAAAGATCTTAACAGGGGGTAACCTTTAACCCTTTTCTTCCCATATCTCAAATCAAAAAGGCATCCTCTTGTTAAAGAAACAAAGAAATAAGTTTTATCCTATTCACCCAATATCCCCACTTCCCCTTTGAGATTTATTGCACTGGTTCTTGCTCATGCCAACTTATCTTTGTCCTGGATACCTCTCTCTTTTTCCCTCTCTCTCTCTTTATTGCACTGGTTCTTGCTCTTGCCAACTGATTTTTGTCCTGGACCCCTCTCTCTCTCTCACTTGAGGCTTTCAAACCAAGATTATGTTTTGTATGGTGTTGTTATCCTCAATGTTCAAAAAAAGGAATGGTATTGTTATACTATCGTTTCTAGCTGAGCAAATCTCTGTATCGTACTCACTAATAGTTTCATAATACGGTGTTGGAAAATTGTCTCGGCTGCACCGCATGACTGCATATGCGGTCCAAAAAAAGTATAAAGCATTCATCTTAAAGATGGAAGCAAGTGGATGTTCCATCTAAATACAATCTTAACCAATGGTCTAAATGTTTTCTTACTAGAATTATTATTTTCAGTTTTTAAAATTTATTTATTTTTTCATATTCATGATCTCAATGTTGGAGATTACATGTCTTTAAAAATTAAATCCAAAAATCCATCTCAAAAACAGATTTATTAATAGATTTTTACATATGCGGGCTTGACCGCATAAAAACCCGGTCCGTACGTGTTAGATAAGTTGTGAATCCACAACGTTCAAGATCGACGGTGGAGATGAAGTGTGGTGTTGGATCGAAGTTTCACATCTGAACTGCAACTTATCTCTGTTGAAGGATGCCCTCTTTGTCAACTTCTCACCGTACTTATGATTGTCGTATTCATCTCTCTCTTTTCCAAACAGTTAACCAAATTTTATTAAGATAAAAGAGCACAAAGGAAGCTGAGAAGACCTCAAAAGGAAGGAAAGGAAAGATTAAAAAAAAAAAAGATAAGAATGTGGACAGAAGAGAAGAGGGTAACGGATGAGCAGAGACAGAAGTGTACCCGGTAGGGCTGCTTATTGGGTTGGGTGGGCCAAGTCTGGATCTGGATCCAACAGGATGGGTTCGGGTTCAACTCATATCTTCCTGGGTCAGTTGGGTCCTAGTCCGAATCATCCATCCTGAACTTAACCCTGTGTACATGTCTTATTAAGTATATTAATACAATCAAAATTGGCGATGTTTTGTGTTGGTGAATTTGCACTGACCCCTAAATTTTTAAGCCTTGCGTGGGAGGTCTACGTTGGTACCCTTCCCTCTCAAGGTACTTTTAGAAGGTGGATTGGTCCTCATTGTCTAGGGTAGTGTGCTAATTTTTGCACACTAGACTTGGGATATAGGGTTGGGAATTCACCAAGGTTAGAATGTAGGATTAGGGGTTTTTTTGTCTGGGAGGTCTCTCTCTAGAACACTAGACCTAACAAATGACTTCCACCTTTGAAAATAAATAGGGGCGGCAATGGACCCAACCAGACCCAAGACGTGGCGAGCAAACCCAACCTCGGGTTCAGCTATGGCTTCAAATTTTAGACCCGAATATTATTTAGATCCGGGTCCAGGTTTCGGATTCGACATGTACTTGTAGTCATAGGGAATATGATCACAATCATGTATTTTTAAGTATACACTTGGTATTCATATTACCACAATATTGGCAACATTTACAGTATTATTGGTGAAAAAAACAAAAGCTCATAGTATAGAGTATGATGGTAAAAAAAAGGGCAAAAATAATAACAATAAGCTCATAGTTAGGGCGTTAGTGGATCTAACCAGACCCGGGGACCCGACAGGTCAAAGTAGGAGTCCAAAATTTGGATGCAAATACTATTCGGGTCCAAGTCCAGGTCGCGGTCTAGGTCTAGTTAGACCCGACCCACTGCCACCCCTAAAAGTAAATGGGCATACAACCAGGAAATAGGTGGATGGATTACTAAATTTAATTCCGGTAATAATTCAAAAGGGTAATTTTGTTAGGCCCACTATTGGAAATTCTACCGCATACCCCTAAAAACCTCACTTCCATCCATGCCCATGTTATACGGCACTTATTTCTTCATTCCAGGCCACCAAAGGGATAATGTATCACAACCAAATGGTTGGGCATCTCATCTCTAAATTTGAGAGGAAAACTCCAATATTTGAAAGAGCTTGCGATTATTACTTTAATGGGTTTTCAAAAATCAGCTTTATGCACTTTTCCGTACACATTTTCTTACCGGATTCTCGTAGAATCGTAGAATTTCTTTATTTTGATGCCATAAAATTGAAGAGCTCAACCTGCAGTAGTTTTGCATCAAAAATTGTGCAAGAACCCCCCAGCAATTAGCTATGAGACTTTTAATCGCCCAAACTCCAATACTTCACTTTCTTCATATGGCCTAATTTTCCATAACTCCAATACTTCACTTTCTTGCGCCATCTAAATTCATATATTGACTGATCTCTTCAAGAAGTTCTCTCAATAGATCTTCCCTATACTACAAACACATTTCTAGAGGTATCATGACCATACTTTCGCCTAAACTCATCTATCACAAGTGCTGAAACTACAAAACTAAATTCAAGAGATTTGCACTATTGAGATTCATGATCAGTCCATCCATGATTTCAACATAGAACAACGTAATATAGCTTCTTAATCTTTTTCTTCAATTTTTACATCTAGTGACTCAACTTGTTAATCAACGAGTTAAACTCATTTAAGTGTCCTTGGAAAGATGAGTCATCACTCATTTTGAGATCATACATTTTACCATGAAGAAAAAATTTATTAAAAAGAGATTTATATTCATAAGTATTTTTCAGCCTGTCCCATATATCTTTTGTAGTAGTTTCTGAGGATACATTGAATAAAACAGACTCATCAAGCGTCAAGAAAATATCTACCCTGGCCAATTCATTATTCTTATCAAATTCTTCATCATCCATCTTTGCAATTTTATTTTCTCTGTGTTTTAAAGCCATTATACAACCATCTTTCATCAACATGACATTCATCTATAATTTTCAAGTTGAAAAATCCGACCCATCAAATTTTAGAATTTCACCTCTAGTTGAACTCCCTCCAACCATCTTCAAAGATTTACAATCTACTATAAACCTCATGCCCATGAAGGATCTTAAACCCTAAGGCTTTGATTCCAATTATAGAAGACAAAATCCAAAGTTTATGAAAAAAAAAAAAAAAACAATAGTGCAGAAAATTAAAGAGATGAGATGCAAAGATTTATATGGTTCGACAAGTTGCCTACGGTAGTAAAATTCTATTGTACTAATCAAAAAATACCATCTATGCATGAATAATACATGAGATTACAAACTCTCTCTCTGAAGCCCTAAAATTTTTTTTTTTTTTCTCTCTATAACAGTCACCCAAATGACTAAAGAGCGGATCATTCTCTTTATATTCACCTCTTCTATTTTCTCTCTACAAACTATGACTCTATAAAGAGAATAAAACCCAAAGACCATACGTAAGGCCCACCTATCTCTTCCCTTTATTTTTTGGAGTGAGAAAGTTTATCTTCTATGGGCTCACGTACTATCCTAGTCCATAAGGATTCAAACCCAATGATAATAGGAAACCCATAGAGTTGGGAAAGTTAGGTATACATACCAAATGTACTAAGTTCTTTAAACCAAGACTTCCTATGGGAAATATGGCTTCATACACCAACATTCTCCCAAATGTTATCCTAGAGTGCCAAGTGTGTTCTCATCAAAATTTAATTTGACCCATCAACTTGGTCGAGAGTCACTTTTTCATATTAATAAAAATTATATTAGAAAAATTAAAAATAAAATACTTTGAGACATCGGATCTAAGATCAAACGATGAGTGGCTCTTTTGATAAAAAACGGACAGTTAGATGGTAAGCGGAGTATAGAACTTCTATGATTTAGGAGGAACATAGAAAGCTTTCCCAATATTGAATAGTGACGGTTCGAACTATTAGATCCAAATATTTAAGGGTGCCGTTTGTATAGAGCCTAGGCTCTAAACAATTTAATTCAAATAGTGTCCAGAAATGTGATTTCAAATTTGGAAGTCTTTGCGATAGCCTTAAAATATATTTTTATTTTTATTTATACAGTAAGTTTAAAGCTTTAAAATAATATAAATCGACATGTCTATGAAAACTTGAAAATCGACCGTCCAAAATTGTGTTATAAAATACACTACTTCCAAAACTTGAAATCCATTTTTTTCTCGTATCCATGCATCTTGATGCCGAGATGATCAATTTGAGGATATTTGAGCATCAAAACAACCTCTTCTAATGAAATTTTTGAGATAGGCTCTTATTTGATTGTTTAGAGCCTCGGCTCTATATAAACTTTTCCCAATATTTAAAGGGTGCGGTTGACATAGGCCTAAGCTCTAAACAATCAAATTAGAGCCTACATTCAAATAGTGTCAAGAAATGTGGTTTCAATATTGGAAATCTTCGTGATAGCCTTAAAATATAATTCCATTTTTATTTATAAAGTTTAAAGCTTCAAAAATAGTGTAGATCGGCAGATCTATGAAAACTTGAAAATCTTAAAAATTAATGATCCAAAAATACTTTACGCGATATATTATTTCAAAAACTTGAAATTTGTTTTTTCTCATGTCCATACATCTTGATGTCGAGATGATCAATTTAATGATATTTGGACATCAAAACAACCTCTTCTAATGAAATTTTTTGTTATAGGCTCCGATTTGGTTGTTCAAAGCCTCGGCTCTATATAAACGTTTTTCATATTTAAATATTGAATATCCAATTGTTTTTTTAAAAAAATTATAGATACCCCCAAAATCAACTTTCTACACATCCTAACTCCTCGATTTTTTGTATTATATCCTAAACCCCAACACTAATTTTATTTGTCCGTTCAAAATAATGAATTTTATGACAAAATTGCATTTTTTTTTCTACTCTTCACTTTTTTTCTCTTTTTTTTTTATCACGCGACGCTTGCACTCTCCTTCTCTCTATATTTGCCCTCCTTATTCTCTCTACCTCTCACCACCCGTCCCCTCTCTCTCTCTACCCGTTTCTCTCCCTCACTTTTTCTCTTTACCCTCTTTACCATTTTTCTCTCCATTTTTTTATTTCCCAATTTGCAGAGGCATAGGGAGGTTAAGAGTATCAATTTTTTTGGTTCTAATTTTGTTAAATTAGCAGAGGCATTGGGAGGTTGAGAGTGTCGAATTTTGGGAGTTGTAAGTGATGGAGAGGCAGGACGTAGGCATTGTAAATGAGGAGCGAGGTTCCAAGCCTGCACGCATGGGAACTGGAAATCGGAAAAGGTCGAATTAGAAGTGGTGGTTTGTTGGAGTTGAAGGTCTATTTCAAAGAACTGTCCATCTTCGGAAAGGCGGGTTCTGCTGTGAGGTGGATTAACCAGCTGTAGGAGAAGCTCTTGTTGCACAGTGGCGAGGTCTCCATGGTCATGGAGCTTTTGTCTTCTTCTTTTTTTATTGGGGGGAAAGACGAGCTGGTGGCTCAGCTTCTTCGAATAGCTGAGTGCTCTTTCTTTATTTTATTGTTGTGGGGTGGTTTTGGTGGGGAGAGTAGAGGGTTGAATGGCCTCACGAATTGATTTGGGACTTTGGCCACAGTGATGAGTTTAGGGCAGAGAAAGAAAGTTCGGGAGGGAGAGAGATTTTATAAAATCGGGAGAGAGAGAGAGATATATTTTATAAAATATTTTATAATATATTGAAAATGTGAAGAGAGAGGGAAAATTAGTTTTTTTTGTCTTAAAAGTTCTCGACTATTTGATTGGGTTAAATACAATAAAAAATAATGTTGGGGTTTTAGGTGTGAGACAAAAAAATTGAGAATTGAGATGTCTAAGAAGTTGATTTTGGGTATCTATAATTTTCTCTTTTTTTTATTTTATTAATCATCTAGTCATTATTAGGTGGATCCCAAATTTTAATTAACAAAAAAAAATTATAATTACCCTTCAAAATGAATTTGGTAGACATTCTATCCCAATGCTTTTAGGGATCATACCAATAACCAAGTTAATGTTTTTTTTTGTTTTTATCCTCCAGTCAACAAATAAATGTTTTAAAGACTAAACTATCATTCTCCTCCCTTACCATACCCATTAAATCTTTTTTTCTCTCTCCACCTGCCCTCTCTTTCTGCCCGCCCTCTCTCTTTCTGTTCACCCAATATTAGCCTCTCGCTCCACCCAATATCAATCAACCTCTCTCTCCCTTGTTGAAAAAATATGGTCCGGCACAAAAGTGTGGGGGACTGGCTTCTGAAAATCCAGAAGGCTTGTGATTGGTGTATGCTAGACCAAAGTAAAAAAAAAAAACGATTCGGCACAAAACTGTGTCGGACCAGCTTCTGGAATTTCCGAAGCCTCATGATTGGTCCAGCACACTTTTGTGCCAGATTGAAACAAAAAATTCAATCTGGCATAAAAGTGTGCTAGATCGGGCACGAGGCTTCTGGAATTCTATAAACCAGAAGCCGGTCCAACACACTTTTGTCTCGGACCAATTTTTTTTCTACTTCGATACGATACAAAAGTATGCCCAACCAGTCATGAGGCTTTTGGATTTCCAGAAGCAAGAAGCCGGTCCGACACACTTTTGCACCAGATCACATTTTTTCAATGCGAAAGAGTGAGAGAGAGAGAGAGATTTAATGAATTCAGTAAGGGAGGGGAATGAAAGTTTAGTCTTTAAAATATTTATTTTTCGATTGGGGATAACAGCGAGAAAAAACATTAATTGAGTTATGGGTATGACACTAAATATATTAGGAGATAGAATGCGTACAAAGTTTATTTCGGGGGGATATTTATAATCTTCCCTAAAAAAAACTATTCAAAGTTATGGGTGGCAATGGACAAGGTAGCCTAGTGGCACCCAATAATATTAAGGCATGGGTGATAAAATGTATCAATATTAAAGCATGGGTGATAAAACGTATCCCGAGGACCAGACCAGGCCAAGGCAGGACCAGCCCCGCTTCAACCCTTATTTATTTTTCTTTTTGTTTTGTTTTGCAAATTTATTTATCCTAACCCAGCTTTTATAGGGCCTGGGCCAGGGTCTTTATGGCCTGGGCCAAGTTGGGCCTGGCCTGGGGCTGAAGGGAACAATGCCAAGCTAGGGGCAAGGTTGGTCCGGCCCACGCCCGGCCTGTTGCCAGCCCTATTCTAAATGCTTCTTTTACCTGAGGGAGCAAATGAATGGTATGCTCCTACATGAACATAGTGTAAATCGTAACTTAAGGCCTATCCATTGAAGCAGCGTTTTAAAAAACGCCGAGTCGAACCGGACTCGCCCTGTTCGACTCGGAAATAGTGAAAAAGTAACCGGATCGCCCAAAAATCGGAAATCGTCCGGTTCTAGAGAGAACCGGACGATTCTGTACAGTGAATCGCCGATTCACTGTACGGAATCGGCGAGTCCGAACAGTGAATCGGCGATTCCGTACGGAATTTATTTTTATTTTTTTTTTTTTTTTTGGTAATCCATGATAGATTTTTTTGTAATCCATGATCGAATTTTTTGGTTTTTTGTAACCCATAATAGAATTTTTTGTAATCCATGATCGAAATGTTTGTTTTCTTTTCTTGTAATCCATGATCGATTTTTTTGGTTTTTTTTTTTTTTTTGTAACCCATGATAGAATTTTTTGTAATCCATGATCGAATGTTTTGTAATATATGATCGAAATGTTTGTTTTTTTTTTGTAATCCATGATCGAAATGTTTGTTTGTTTTTTTTTAATCCATGATTGAATTTTTTGTTTTTTGCTTTTTTTATAACCCATGATAGAGTTTTTTGTAATCCATGATTGAATTTTTTGTAATCCATGATCGAACTATTTTTTTCTTTTTTTGTAATCCACGATTGAATTTTTTGTTTTTTTTGTTTGTTTTTTTTTGTAATCCATGATCGAATTTTATGTAATCCATGATCGAATTTTATGTAATCCATGATTGAATTTTTTGAAAATTTGTGATTTTTTTTGTTTAATCCATGATCGAATTTTTTTTTGTAATCCATGATAGAATTTTTTGAAAATTTGTGATTTTTTTTTAATCCATGATCGATTTTTTTGAAAATTTGTTTTTTTTTTTTTTTAATCCATATTATTCAAAGAGAAAACGAGAGAGATGATGATTCTGAGGCCACCCTATCCCAGCCATATTATTCACATATCGAGTCCCAACAGCAACAATATAGGGATGAGCACGAAATACTGTAAATTAAATGCTGAATGGCGGTTCATGCAGGGAAAGAACATATCAATATTCGCATATTCATTCAAAAACATGAAAATTCTTAATGGAGTACCCTCATTTTTTATTGAATTCCTAAAAACCAATATTTATAATGAATTTTAATAATTTTTTCGGATTTTTTTGAAGCTTTATTTTGACCGATTCCGATCCGGATCGCTGATTCGCCGAACCGGATCGCTGATTCGCCGATCCGGATCGATTTTTGAAAAGCCCGATCCGGGCCACCGATCCGGTTTTTAAACCATTGCATTGAAGAATAGAACCAAGATGGAACCGTACCATTGGATTTTTTGTATCAATAAAGGTCAAAGGGCATTAACCAAGTGCATTTATGTTTGTCGCACTTATTTTCATGCATTTATTGTATAGGTTGACGTCAATTTATCGAACGAAAAATAGTGCACCATTTAGATTTGGGGGTTATCAACGTTCAAAAAACAGATTTAGGAGCATCAATGCATGGATATGGTGTGATACTCATGCCATTAAGAAACACGCGTTGCCCTTTATGAGTTAATTGACAGAGAGGATCCTCCTATTCACGCTTATGAATAATATACATGGCATTAGGAATCGGTCCTTGATTGGCCAGAAAGCGATTATGAACCTCCCTTTTTTTTTCATCATCTTTTTTTTTTTTTTTTTTTTTTTTTTTTTTTTTTTTTCAATAATTCAGAAAAAAGACAGGACGTACTCCGTTTTTTCAAATAGGTTAGGAGTTAAATTGTAGAAAGTATTAATGGGGTTGTGATAGTGGTAGGAATGGAAACTACAATGTGGTGACTAAAGTGTGGGGTGCTACCATCATAACCCCAGCCCCTTTTTCAAGTGTATCGAACTGATTCAAGCAATTCTCATGTCAACTAACCTTTCAAAAACAAAAAACAAAAAAAAGAAATTTAGACAACAAATAAAAAGTTTCAAGACCGGGGGAGTAAGGCAGTTCAAAGTATCCCAAACCCCAATTTTGGATGACCCAAGCGATTTTAAGTCTTATGTGGTACAAAAGATTCCATCTTAAACATGCTTGATGCATTTAATCAAGTTCTGAGCTTCTAATCGTGCTCTTAAGCTCCCACGGGCCCACCTAGATGCCACCACTTAACATGTTTGTTGTTGTGTCGTTGACGTTTTAGGTAATGACCATTTTAGAGCCCTGCATGGGTGTGGATGCCCTCAAAAAGCCTGAGTTCAGTGTGTAAGATGACGGTCAAATATACCAATTTTTTATCCACCTTGCAAAGACACTGCATCCTCTTGGAATGCTCTACTATGAATTTGTGGAAATAAAAAAAAGAAGAAATTTATTTCATGTGGGCTGGACCGTATTTCGATATATGCGGTCCAGAGGTATAAAGCATCCATTTTAAAAATGGATGCAAATAGATGGTCCATCTAAAAATATTTGAAACTGATAGTTCAAATATTTTCTTAATATGATTAGTATTTTAATTTTTAACAAATATTTACTTTTTCATATTCAAAATCTCCATGTTTGAGATTACATACCCTTAAAAATTAAATCAAAAAATCCCTCCCCACAAAGAGCCAAGATATTTTTTTTACAAAGAATAAAAAAATATATAATGTTCTCCCCCACACATGCATGTGCATGACTGCAATTTCTTGAGGCTCGCTAACCATGTGTGGGAATAAAGAAATGTTTTACTGTCTCTCACACATGCATATTGCATTCAGAGCTATTTCAAAAGGAGAAAGAAATAATCATGTCAAACTATTTTGAAACCTCATTGGCATGCCGCTGTTCTAAGTTCTAACATTGAGGTTGTGAGTTCTTATGTCACATCAACTATTCCCAAAGGAGGAGGAAGAAAAAAAAAAGAAAAGAAGTAGAGAAAAAGATTTCATGTTGATGGGGGAGTACATTAGCAATTTAGTCTAGATAAAACCCAATTTATTTTTAGAACCCCAAATTTTGAATATGCAATCTCAACTGCTTAATATCCAAAACTAAGGTTTCAAATTGCACTGTCTATATGACACGAGAAGATGATATTCGAAGATTGAACAAAGATTGTCTCATTTTTAAAAGAGAACATGTAAGTGTTGAAGAACTCAACATCCATTTTTTGTTTTATGAGAAATTTATCAAAATACTTATGAGATATGAACAATTTAACAATTTACCAATATTGACCATGACATAGGATCATGAGTTAGAATAGTTTCAAATGTTCAAAATGATAAATAATGCTTCTCTCATAGATATTTTAACAAATTTCCCGTACTTTTTTATTTTTTTTTGCAATGGTCATACTAATTCTTTAGTCAAATTACCTTTTCCCTTTCCACAACATATGACACACGAGCACCAAATTCCAAAAGCTTCCCTTTCCCAAGACAAAAAGAGTATATTCCGATTCAAAACGGAGAGGACTTAACAACATATACGACAAACACATAATAATCATACCTTAGGCGATGATTATCATTTTCGCTTTAAAAATAAAATAATAAAAAAAACAAACTCCAAGACCACCGACCTAACTTTTTTTTTAACTTATTTTCCCCAAATTACATTTTCTATTCAAATACCCCAAATTAATAAATAAATAAATACCTAAACTATTGTCCTTTACTTCTACCTTACCCGCGCCTCTTTCTCCTCTATCCTACCAAAATAAAGCTCCGATACTGTGTAAGTGAGGTCAGAAAGTGGATCGAGCACTCCAGCACTGTGTAAGTGCGGTCCAGCAGTGGAACACTCTAGAGTCACAGGGCTTCGACACTGTATAAGTGCGGTCCAGCAGTGGAACAATCTAGAATCACATCACTCGCAACGCAGTGTAAATGCAGTTCAGTAATGGAACACTCTGGAGTCACAGGGCTCCGACACTGCGGTCTGGCAGTAAATGTTCTGGAGTCACAACACTCTGGCAGTAGAACTTCTGAGTCACTAGGCTTCGGCAGTAAAACTTCTGAGTCACTAGGCTCTGGCAATTGCAAAGGGCGGTTTGGGCAATACTCAGCTTCGGTCCGGCAATGCGATGGTGCGCTCCGACAATGTATTACTGGGGTCTGAAACTCAACGTCAAATTTGGCCAAATTGATTTTTGTCTACATGAAGGGCATTTCTATCTTAAAAAAGAATGAACTTTTTCTTTTGGGGGGTATCTGCGTAGAAAGTTTGTTTTGGGGAAAAAATGAGAGAAAATGCTAAGTTGGGGGTAAGTTGCATAGAAAGTACAGTCTTGAGAGTTTTTCGTAATTTTTCCAAAACAAAAAAGAAAAAAACCCTTGGCCAATAACCATCATTTTTTATATAAAAAAAAAGAAGAAAAAAACGATGGTGCGCTCTGATAATGTACTACTGGGTCTAAAACTCAACGTCAAATTTGGCCAAATTGATTTTTGTCTACAGGAAGGGCATTTCTATCTTAAAAAAGAAGGAACTTTTTTCCTTGGGGGGGTATTTGCATAGAAAGTTTGTTTTGGGGAAAAAATGAGAAAAAAAGCTAAGTTGGGGGTAAGTTGCATAGAAATATAGTCTTGAGAGTTTTTTGTAATTTTTCAAAAAAAAAAAAACTTAGTCGATAACCATCATTTTTGCTAAAAAAAAAAAAGAAAAGAAAAAAAAAGAAAAGAAAAGAAAAGAAAAGAAAAAAAAATAAAAAAAAGAAAAGAAAAAAGAAAAAAAAGAAAAGAAAAAGAAAAAAAAAAGAAAAAAAAAATTTCTCTTATGGAAGGGCATTTCTGTCTTAAAAAGGAATGAACTTTTTCCCTTCGGAGGGTATTTGCATAGAAAGTTTGTTTTGGGAAAAAATGAGAAAAAATTAAATTCGGGGTAAGTTGCATAGAAAGTATAGCTCTGAGAGTTTTTTGTAATTTTCCAAAAAAAAAAAAAAAACCTTGGCGGATAACTATCATTTTTGCTAAAAAAAAGAAAAAAAATAAGAACAAAAAAAACAAAAAAAAAACAAAAAAACAAAAAAAAACAAAAAAAAAAAAAAGAAAAAAAAAAAGAAAAAAAAACCGTTATCGATGCTAATCCTGCCTACACAGGGCCTTGAAAAAGGTGAGCAAGAAATGGTCGTCACCTACACAGGGTCTGGAAAAAGGTGAGCAAGAAATGGTCGTAACCTTTAGCTTTTTATACACAAAATAGGCGTTCTCATGACTTGAACCATCGTTCTTGTGCTAACTACCGGAGTCTTTTACCATCACATCAAGTGACGACCTTCAATTTTTGCTATTTCACTTAAAGACTGACTACCGGAGTCTTTTACCATCACATCAAGTGACGACCTTCAATTTTTGCTATTTCACTTAAAGAATTTATATGATTATAGTTTGTTGTATATTGTTTACGAACGCATCAATTATCAGTATTATCTTTTGGCCCATATCTTTATGATTTTTACTCTAAGGTCCTTTTGTGATATTTTTTTTTTCAGTCTTGCCCTTGATTTGATGTTTGAAACATCAAATCTCTCTTCTTTTCTATTTTTTTTTGGTACTTGGGGGGTGTTCTAATGGATAAGGTATCAGACCATTCAAGTTTTGGGGCAGTAATATATTTGAAAAATGAGATATTACCACGATCCTAAATGCTAAAAAGGAAAAAAGGTACGAAACTCTAGCGGTGTACATCCAACCAATGGTAAAAACCTGATAAAAAAAAACGAACCCTGTAAATTTTTGAAAATATAGGTCAAGGTCTGTACATAATTCCCTTTTGGTTTTTTTTTAAAAAACAACAGATACCTCTCCAATTTATACTTTTTAGGCATCTTCCACGCCAAGGCATTTAATACTAAACTATTAACCATAACACTATTTTTCTTTACAACTACCTCTCAATTAAAAAATTTAAATTTTTTTTTATCAAAATACCCCTTTATATTTCCAAAAACATAATGTCCAACATGTATCAGTCTGCAACAAAGACATGACAGATTGGCTTGTGCAAGTCAGGCACAAAAATGTGTTGGACCAGTACAAGTTAAATATAGAGCCAATTTGCCAGACCGGCTCAGTACAAGTGTTGCCGATTATGCACGGTATGTGTCGAAACGGCTTAGATTGAAAAAAAACTAGTGGTTTAAAAAACGGATCGGTGCCTTGAAACGGGCGCCCCAAAAAACCATCCAGATCGGTGAATTGGCGGTTTGAATCATAAATCAACCGAATCAGCCGGATTCGACAATAAAAAAATCCAAAAAAATTATTAAAAATCATTATAAATATTGTTTTTTAGGAATCTAATAAGAAATGGGGTACTACATTATTGACTTTCATTTTTTTATCAATATGTGAATATTGAGATGTTCTTTCCCTGTATGAACTTATATTAACCATTAAATTTACATCACATAAAAGAAAAATCATAGAATTATCATGGATGAAGTATATAATCATACATGGACTACAATAAGGAATGTATTAAATCGATGAAAAAATGGCCACCAAAATCTCGAATTGGCGGAAAACCCTAATCCACTAAAAAAAATCTAAATTATTACAACCTAACTAATTATAATAAAAAATTAGTACAACCTAACTAACTATAATATTATATACTTAAATTGAAATTATTGGTTTATATTTTATAATTATTTTACTATACAAATAATAACAAATCTAAAATATCTTATAATATCATCTAATTTAAAGTATATTATGGACAACTATAAGAAAAAATAGTACATTGCATAATTTATAATGCAATTTTTTTTCCAAAAATCTAGTTTTTTAGGTTTCTAGAATAAATTTAGTAGAAGAGATTGTTAATAGAGAAAGAGATTTCAAATAGCCTTATTGTATGAACCCTATCTTTAAATTAATATTCCTAAATTTATGTTAAATACCACCATATTCTAAAAATAAAAAATATAATTAGACCATTCCTAAGTAAAAAAAAATCTAACAATCGGCAATCATATATGAGAGAGAAAAAAAAAGCTAACATGCTTTAAGCCTATATTGTATTACCTTTACATATCTAATTTAAGCTTACGATATAATTTGTTTTTGACAAGAAAAATAAAAAGATGGTACGTTTTATTTTTATTTTTTTTTTTTGACAAAATGAATGATGTCCTGATTCAAACCTCTGGCATGTAAGAGGAACATGATAGCCACTACACCACAACACCACTTTGTTTATTAACTTTCATAATAAAAAGGCTATATTACTTTTTCAAGTTGTTACCGTGGGAATTGTCCCAAACTGAAAAGTTCAAAAAAAATTAATATGTATAAAAGACCACATTAATAATGATTGAATGAGACATGGGGTCACCTGATGGTCAGTGTGGTGATTTTATATCCCAATTAAAACAAAAATATCGCAATTAAAACAAATGTAGATTTATGACATCATATTATAAAAACACATTGGAAGTTTATAAAACCCATGCTTACCTAATCAAAATATATCCCAATTAAAACAAAAATATCGCAATTAAAACAAATGTAGATTTATGACGTCATATTGTAAAAACACATTGCAAGTTTATAAAACCAATGCTTGGGCCAAGAAAATCGTACCTAATGGAGAGATGGTTGAAGAAGTGAGAACCCATTCTCTTTCTTCCACTCAAGAAGTTGTTTGAGCTAATGTATACATTAACTTATTGTGGGGGTTGTCGGAAGGGATATTTTCAACTTTTTCTTGGCTTTGGAAATTTTACTTTTATAAAATACTAATATTTAAAGTGTACAATTTATATGTAAGAATTTTATTTGTAGATGTAACGTTACATTGTTTTTTACGATTTATTTTAATTGGATGGAGTAGATTTAACATGTTTTCTAAGATAGTATAAAAAAAAGTGATATATCTTTTAAGAAAGTACCAAATCTATGTTGTCTAAATAAAATAGACAATGCAGATTACTACAAACTTTACTTCTACAAGTAAGGCGGCAACTTTATATAAACTTTTCTAGATAGGAAATATTGGTATGAGGATAAGCATCAATTGATGCATAGTTTCCTTCAAAATTTTATCATAGAGATAGAATTTAAATTTAAATTTTATATATCACTGATTTCGACTACCACGATCATGAATGTGAAATATCGGGTTTTGAACATTGTAATATATTATTTTAAAATTAGTTTTGAAATAGTCATCACCAATCATTTTAGTTTTAATTATACATAGCTTACCAAATTTATAATATTTTTTGATCTATAAAATCATGGCAGAAATACATCTAGAGTGACATAAAATGCGTTTTAGTATATAAGTCCATCTTTAAGAAAACATTTTGGAAGGAAACCCGGACCTCATTTAAACTTTCCCCCACTTTAAATGCCTTACGAAATATTGTGACATTGAAAACTAGGATGGCCGCATGAGTGGACGAGCTCATCAACAATTTTTCCATAAAAGGTAGGGAGAGGTTTTGATCCACCAGCTATTTAAATAAGGCTTTCTTGAGGAAATCCATATTAGAGATGGAATTTGGATTTTAATATAGACGAACTAATAATCTTGAGCAGTAAGATCATGAGTTTGAAAAAAAAAAAAGATTTTAAATATTAAAATAAAGTATTTAAATTTTTAGTTTTGGACCATTTATTTTAATTCTCTTCTCAGCATATATATGCACTATCATTTGAGGTATAAATCATGAATTTTAAGTAAAAATGCATTAAATTGTAAATATCCCAAAATCCATATCTAAGATGGTGGACCAAATTGTTATTTTTTTTGACCATGTTCCAAAATTTTATTACTCGACAAAGATTACAACCAACCTATACATGGGTAAGATGGTCTACCACAAGAGTAGCATCCAAGGTAACCCCAAACTTTGCCAAGCCATCTGCAACATCATTCATCACCCGAAAACATCATGAAAGAGATGCTCAAACCTTGACATAAATCCACAATCTCTGCCCAAATTGAAAAGAACCTCCACAGTGGTTTGGCAACTTTGTTGCTCCAATTGATTACATACTGTGAATCCCCCTCCACCGTAATGATATACACCATAAATGTTTCCCTGAGACATCTCAATCTTAGTAAGAGGCCACAAAACTCAGTTGCATTTGATGTCGCTACACCACAAGGCCATGCAAAAGAGAGAAGAACAGCCCCCGTTGAATCTCTCACTACACCTACTCCTAGATTTCCAAGAGCGCTACCATCAACATGTAACTTAATACAACCTGCAAAAGAGAGAAGAACAGCCCCCATTGAATCTCTCACTACACCTCCAAAACCGGCTACTTCTAGATTTCCAAGAGAGCTACCATCAACATGTAACTTAATACAACCTTCCAAGGGAAGATGCAACCTACGCTTAGGCTTACGCTTCCAAGTCTTATTTGTCGTCACACTCTTTAGGTTCATCCAAATGTCTACCTTAGAAACATCTCTTCCTTCTTTCGAAACCGAGAACCAATTCCACACCCCATTTAAAATGCTCACCCCACGAACCTTCCCATCAAAAGTTCTATGGTTTCTTTCCCTCCATAACTCCCACAAAATAGCTGCTCTAAAGATCATCTACACTATCCGGCTACATTTTGAAAGGCTAAGTACATCCATTTGTAACAAAAGCTCACCTACCATGACTTCGTGGCATTACCATTTAAATTTCCATCATATATCAAAGGCCCACTCTTAAATAGATAATGTAAAAGAGCAATGTAAAAATAAATGGTTACAATTTTCGTCATCTTCTTCTTTTTGGGTAAATCAATGGGGGAGAAGGTCCCTACTCGTTTTCATTAATAATAATAAAAAGTATAACTCATAAATTTACAACCTTATGATAGGACAAATGTTGAACATCATGAAATAAAGAAGGGAAATATAATCAGATGGTCTAGTAAGCCAGATGGTGGCATCAGTCAAAGCTGTGGCTTTTTTAGCTATTGTTTCGGCCACCATACTGGCCTTATGATAGATATGTGAGAAGTACCACACACGTCCAATAAGTCTTTGTCTACAATTGGCAGCAACAATGTGAAGGCGCCATGTGGCTCTGCATCTATCTCGAATGACATTGACAAGCAGAGATGAGTCGCTTTCAATTTGTGCAGGAAAGCAATCTAACTCGATGACGAGATTCACTCCGTCTTGCAAAGCATGAAACTCGGTATAATTATTTTATACAACTCCATGGGGTTATGCAAATGCATCAATTAATCCGTCTTCACCTCTGATGATCCCACTCCCACCTGCCCATCCACGGTTCTGCAAAGAACCTCTGTTAACATTGAGTTTGAAATATCATGGGTGAGGGAAGGGCCATGCAGTCGGGATAGAGGATTTCATCTTCTCTTTCAGCCATGTGATATGAAGATTGCCTACTATGACCTTTTCGAATATGTGGAAGGTCTGAATCTTAGCATCTGCCATCTCTGTAATATGCATAATAATCATTCTAACAAGTTGTTCTCTATTGGAAACTTTCCCTTGAAATACCTGATGATTGTGTTCCTCCCAAAGAATCCACATTTGAGGTGTATGAAGGAAGGGTAACAACCTTTTCTGATGGACTTTTGAGGTGCATCTTTAATTCTGCATTTAAAGGTTTCAACCTTATATAAACCTTTATATATATATATATATATATATATATATCTTATCGCCGCTCAAAAAATGGTTCACATTTCATAGTATGTGAGGGAAGAGCGATGAAAAGAAATATTTTGCAAAATATAAAAAAGGAAAGTATAGAATGAGATCATTTACCTTTGATACAAGGTGGTCACGTTAATTTTGATTATTGGATGTTAAATTGAGTGGTTGCAATTATTCCATTGACCAAGCTCAAACTTCAAAATAAATTTTTTCGAACTTTGTGACACATCCAAGCTATAAAATTTCACATCAAATGGTTGTAAGGAACTGTGACAACCTTGTATAAAAGGTAAATGGCCTCATTGTATACAATCCCATATAAAAATGTTAGATTCTAATTTTCTTAATTTTTTTGGTTAGTGATTACATGTTCGAGATTTTCAATCGGTCTTAAAATTTTGTATTGAAATATTTTAAGACGAATTTTAGGGGGGGAAACATATAAACAAGTCGACCCGTTGATGAACCTAAATCTCACCCTTAACACCTAAAATCTTGTATCCAAAATACTTTTTTTTTCTTAAAGAATATCCAAAATCCATTTTTGACACAAAATTTGAAGCATATAAGCAGATGGGTTCGTTGATGTATCCAAATTAGTGTTCGCAAAATCGAACCAGAACAGTTAACCAGACATGGGCTCGGAAGAGGTTTAACCGGCCTAACCGGTAAACCAGCCGATTCAACCGCTCTAACCGAACACGTCTCAGGCTATCAAAAAAATATTGAAAAAACCAAACAAGATAATAAAAAAAAACTACTAAAATATGAAAACATATAAAGAATGATTAAAACAAAACGCGTTAATGAAAAAATAGATTTTAAAGAATCGATATGTGCCTGGGGGTAACTTTTCATGCGTGTATTGTATAGCATTGTGTATTTACCAAACCAAAAATAGAGGACCATTCGGATTTGGGAGTATCAACATTCAAAAAAGGATATTTGGGGGCATCAATACATGGATATGGTGTGATACTCATATGATAAAGAAACATACATTCAACTTTTTATTTGACACACAGAATCCTCCTACTCACGTTCATGTATAATATACATTGCATTACACGAGCTAGATTGAACAGGCCACTATACAACTACATTTAAAAATCTAGGTTTTAAAAATCGGAATCGCTCATTGAATTTCCGAGTGTGCCGAACTGAACTTATCATACTGATAAAACAAACATTCAAAAAAAAAAAAAAAAAAGTCAGAGACAACAAACAAATAGCTTCAAGATACGGCGGGACTAGCCAGGTTCAGGGTTTCTCAAACCAGAATCATCCACGCATCAATTTCGACTGACTCAAGCAGTTTCGAGTCTGCTCGGAAAATTTTATAACTCCGATGCAAACATCTTAGAAATGCTTGATGCATTTAATCAATTTCTGAGCTTCTAATCGTGTTGCTTAAACTCGCCACTACCTAATATATTAGGTGTTGTTGTGGTGGCGTTTTAGGTGATGACCATTATGAGCCCAGCTTTCGGGGGGGTCGATGCCCTCAAAAAGCGCAATAGAAAATACCTATTTTTTATCCCACTTGCAAAGACACCGCATCTTCTGGGAACGCTCAACATGATTTCATGAATATGTCGGAATAAAGAAAAAAAAAAAAAAAAAATATATATATATATATATATATATATATATATATATATAAAATTGTTTTTTTTACAAGAAATAAAAAATTATGTTTTTTTTTATGATAAAGAACAAATAAATATGTAATGTTCATCCGTACACACATGCATGTGCATGACTGCAATTTCTAGGAAGGCTATATCAAGAATTTGTGGGAGTAAAAAATGTTTAACTTTCTCTCAAACATGCATATGCGTGAAGAGCTATTTTAAAAGGAAACAAATAAGGAAAATGGTTTGATAGGGGCTGCAGCCCTATCCAAAAATAAGTAAAGCGTTGTCTCATAACTCATGGAAAATTGCAATTGAAGCATTGGAAAATTTCAAATTGATCATCTTGGCTTAAACATTGTGGTTGTGAAAAAAAAATAAGGATTTCAAACACTAATTCACCCTAAACATAAGTGAAGACTATACTATTTTTTGAGTTTTAAATTTTATAGTTGGTGTTGAATATTGTTGAAGATAAACCAAGTCAAATTGCCTTGTCAAGTTGGTTATTGGTGATAAACTTCGTATTATTTCTTCTATCACCAAAATTCATTGTGATTATCCTCTATATATAGAGGCACTTATTTGTGTAATTTTTGTATCCAAAAATAGTTAAGAATTAGCTAGTTAGTGCTTTGGATTCGTAGACGTAAGGCTTCGGCCTGAACCACGTAAATCTTGTGTTATCTATTTTCTCTTCTTCTTGACATTCAATGTCTATGTACATGCTCTCTCGAACTTTAACAAATATTGATTTTAGAGACAACATCAAGAAAAAAAAACCTCTTCGGTAGATCAGTGGGCATATCGGGGCCCTACCCATTTTATTAAAGAATGAAAATAAACATTACATGAGCAGCTCTTAAACAACCCCGGGCAAAAGAACACTAGCAACAATAAATAAAATGAAAAGCATTACAAAATCAGTGGGACGAGTATGTGACACCATCACTTCATTCATAGAAACCGCTTCCGTTGTCGAAAGTGCTCTCTGGACAAAAACTTGAGCTGAAGATTTATTTTGGCTTTATTTTGTTTTCATAAAGCCTAAGCGTTATAGAACCTTAATCCTTCATTGGCAAGCCATTGCTCTGGTTCTGACATTGAGGATGTGAGTTCTAAGTCACATCAACTATCCCCAAAAAGGGGAAAAAAAAAAAAAAAAATAAGTAAAGAACAAGATTTTATGTTTTTGGGGGACTACATTGCCAATTTACTCTTACGCGTAAAACCTAATTTATTTTTAGGATCCCAAATGTTAACTAGGTAACCTCAAACCCCATCACTATAGCGGGTCATATAAAAAACAAAGGTTTCAAATTGCACCCTGTATGACTAAAAAAGATAACGTAAATTGTTTCATGCGGGCTGGGCTGCATATTGTGAATAGCCAGTCCATTTAAAAATAAGTGCAACTAAGGTCCAAATGTTTTCTTAATATAGTAATTATTTTTAATTTTCAAATTTTTTTTTTCATATTCATGATTTTTATGTGAAAGATTATATATTTTCTAAAAATTAGGATCAAATCATAGTTTTTTAAAAAAAGATTTATCGCCAAGCCTGCATTTCTACAATATGCGGGCAGCTGGGGGCACACAGAAACTGTGTCCAAAAGATAATATTCGAAGATTGAACAAAGGCTGTCCAGTTTTTTAAAGAAAACATCTAAGTGCTAAATAACTCAAGTGGGGAATTTATCAAAATACATGTGAGATATGAACAATTTAGCAATTTACCAATATTGTGATTTTATTTTAAATAACCACGAAAAGTCATAGCATCATGAGTTATAATAGTTTCAAATGTGCAAAATGATAAATTATGCATCTCTCATAGATATTTTAATAAATTTCCCTTGTTTTTGTTTTTGAAAATAGTCATACTAATTCTTGAGTCAAATCTAGGGGTGGCAATGGATCGGGACCCGACCCATATTCACTAGATATACCTGACATAGGTTCAGGTATGGGTCCAAGTTTTGGACCCACGGGTAGGGTCCAGATCTAATAAAGCATGCCCGGATAGTCCCGAGTTCGGGTACGGGTCCTGCTACATCTGATTCGACGGGTACTAAAATCGAATTTTTAGTTTACCAAAAGACCAAAGCCTCAACCCTAAGATCATTTCAATACTTTTTGTCTGCCCCTGGTTCCTCAAATGGACAAATGCCATCGCCATACTCCCTCTTTGCAACTCTCCCCCCTCAGTTTCTTGGAGATGTAGCTCTCTCTAGATCTCGAATGTCTCTCTCTCTCTAATCGCTCACATCTCAAAAATCAATTTTATGTTGTTAACCATTGTAGGCAACAAAAAATGAAGCTCATAGTGAGGGTGGCAATGGACCTGACCAGACCCGAGACGTGATGGGATACACCCAAAACCCGACGGATATGGGTGTGGATCCAACTTTTGAACCCAACAGGTCACGTTCGGATTCAAAACCTAGATCCAAATACATTAGGGTCTGAGTCTACGTTTAGACGGACCTGACCCATGCCTCCCATTGTCAGCCCTAGTCAAATCCCGTGCTTCCTTTCCACAACACATGATACACATGTAGCACGTTCCAAAAGCATTTCCTCAACACAATGATACACGTGCATAAAATTCCAAAAGCAGTAGAGTGAAATGCTCTTTCCCCTTTCCCACGAGAAAGAGTATATTCCGAACCAAAACGGAGAGGACACTCAGCCTCTCATTTAACCATAGGCAACAAACACACATTATTCCACTTAAATGAATTTCTGTGATTAAAGTTTGTGGTACATTATTTACAAACACATCAATTGTCAGAATTACCTTCCATATCTTCATAATTTTTATTGTAAAGGGATTTATTTTTTTCAGACTTATTCTTGATTTGACATCAATCTCCTTTCTTTTCTCCTTTTTCTTTCCTAATTTTTTTGGTACTTGTGGGTGGTCCAATGGATAAGATATCCGACCACTCAAATTTTGGGGGTGTTTGAAACATGAACAACCCTACGAACTGATCGATTATTTTGTATGGGATGGTTCCATATTCCACACATCGGCGCGGCACATACCTTCTTTTTTTTTTAAGTGTATTGGTCTAAGGTTTGAAATGTTAGACCACCCTATACAACATAATAGATTAGATTATAGGTCTGAATATTTCAAATATCAGGTCACCCAACAAATGCTAAAAAGTAATAAAAAAATAAACAAATGTGGTTTACATCGAACCAATTGTACTAAAACTTGGTAAACAAAACAAATAAATAGGAAGAATCCAACTGTAAATTTTTTGAAAATATAGGTCAAGGTCCATACATAAGTTTTCCTTTTTAATACTAAACTATTAACTCTAAGAATGTTAATACTAAACTATTAACTATTAACTCCAAGACAATTAATACTATTAACTCCAAGACTATTAATACTATTAATACTAAACTATTAACTCCAATACCATGAATACTATTAACTCCAAGACTATTAATACTAGCAATTAACTCCAAGACTATTTATTAATACTAAACTATTAGCCCAAAGACTATTAATATTTTACACCCACCCCCCAATTGGAAAGTTACTTTTTTTTTTATCAAAATAACCCCCTATGTTTCCAAAAAATGACGCCCAACATCTTTCGGTCTAACACCAATATGTCACAAAATGTGCCGTATTGGTACAAGCTGAATGTAGAGCCAATTTGTTATGGGAAAAGTTTATATAGAGCCGAGGCTCTAAACAATCAATTTAGAATCTACATCAAAAATTTCACGCGAATACATTGTTTTGATGGTCGAATATCATCAAATTGATCAGCTCGACATCAAGATGCACGGATAAGAGAAAAAAATGGATTTCAAGTTTTGGAAATAGTGCATCTTGTAACATATTTTTTTACCGTCGATGTTCTAGATTTTCAAGTTTTCATAGATCTATTCAATCTACACTATTTTTAAACTTTAAATTTTATATTTAACAATAAAAATATATTTTAAGGCTATCACAAAGATTTTCAGTATTGAAACTATATTTTTTAATACTATTTGAAGGTGGGCTCTAATTTGATTGTTTAGAGCCTAGGCTCTATACAAAATGTACCCATTTGTTATATGGGCTCTATACAAGTCATGCAGGTCATGCACATTTTGTGTTGGACCAGCATGTATATATAAATCTATATATACATATAGAGAGGGAGAGAAGGGAAAACAAAGCAAAAAGTAGGGAATTTTGTTTAAAACAAATGTCAACTTTTGTAAGTTGGGGATGGTTTAAAAAAAATTATTGAAATTAATAGTGTGATATTAAAAGCGTTTTATAGGGGTATAGGTGGCGATGGACTCAGACCTGACCTAAGACCCGAAGCGTAGACCCGCTCGCGTTCGGGTATGAGTCCAAAAATTTGACTCGAGAGGTAGAGCCCTGATTCAAAATTTGGACCCAACGGTCGTTCCCCAACAAAACGGGAAAGTTACCGAGTCGTACGTTTTAGAAACCCGTGCCCAAAAGATGATGGGAATTGTCACCACGTAGGGCAGTGGGCCCACCACCCAAGAAAGTGGTAATCTGGCACGGTCTACGAATTTGGCTCTCCGGTTTCGAGCCATTTACACGTCTTCAGCCATAGCCAGAACCGCTCACTCACTGTAAAGCCCACCAAAAATGGTGAAGAAGCAAAACGGACGGCGCAGTAAATTTCTCAAAATATATTATTTTATTTATTAATTTCAATATTAATCACGTGGGCAGAAAACTTCTGGAACCAAACT
This sequence comes from Amborella trichopoda, assembly GCF_054954075.1. Classification (NCBI taxonomy): domain Eukaryota; kingdom Viridiplantae; phylum Streptophyta; class Magnoliopsida; order Amborellales; family Amborellaceae; genus Amborella; species Amborella trichopoda. Next base: position 4,535,283 of record NC_142346.1, on the reverse strand, counting down.
CTCAAGATATTTTTGAAGAGGGGGACGCATTTAAATACATTCGCGTCCGCTTTCTCCGGCGACGGTAAAGTAGGCAGTGAACGGTGTGTGTCATTGCCGACATCATCTTGCACCGTTCCCATTTAAGCACCACTCTCCTCCTCCTCCTCCTCCTCCTCCTCCTCCTCTATAAATACCGCACCATCACCATTACTCTTCTCGTGCCATCTACTAGTTTTCTCCTCATTCCCATCTACAGAGAGAGAGAGAGAGAGAGTTTTGCTTTTGATAAATACACATCTATAGAGAGAGGGAGAGTTTTTCTTTTGATAAATAGAGAGACTAGTGATTTTTCTTCTGATTAAGAGAGAGAAGAGAGAATTCATTCCCACTTTTGATAAGTAAAGAGATAAGGGAGACTTCATTTACCACTTTCTCTCTCTAAGATAGTACATTCACCAGTTTCTCTCTCTACAAAATGTCCATTTCTCCAGAAAACGAGCACCCTCAAAAGGTTGTGGGTTGGGCTGCAAGGGACGCATCTGGTGTTCTATCTCCCCTCAACTTCTCTCGCAGGTACTTTTTTTTTCATTTATTTCAAGGTATCGTTTTTGTGTATTTGTCTGTGTAATTTGAGTTCATGTTAATCTTCCTTATTCAAATCTACAGATGGGTTATCTGTACTCCTCATTCATCTTCCAAAGAGTAAATCAGTAAACAACAACTTCTGAAAAACACAGAAAGTAGCAAGGGCAACCTGTATTTGCAAATATATTAAAAAAAATTTCTTTTTTTCCTTCTTTTTTTTTTAATATTTGTGGTGGATGGGTCTTTATTTATTGGAAAATTATTTGATAGGGCTCAAAATAAGTAAAGCCTCACCTCATAATTCATAAAAAAAATTGCAATTCAAGCATTGAAAAACTTTTACATCAATCATCTCAGCTTGAACATATTAGTTATGAAAAAAATTTAGGATTTTAAGCTCTACAAATCGTGTATATTGTAACAAATTATCTAAACTGTCCATGTCACCCTAAAATTAAGTGTTTATAGATCCGCAAGATCTATACAATTTTTTGAGTTTCAAATTTTTTATTATGGGTGTTGAAAATTGATTTAAATGCCCCATGGAAATTTCTGTTGCCAAAAGTGCTTTCCAAAAGAGGATTTGAAGTGAGGCTTTATTTTGTTTTCATAAATCTTAGGCACTACAAAAACTTCATCCTGACAACTTGGGTCTTCATTTTTATGAATGTTTTTTTTTGTAAAATGGTTTCATAGGGATGCAGCCCCATCAAAATAATTAAATCTTCACCTCATAACTCATAGAAAATTGCAATTCAATTCAAGCATTATAAGACTTTACATTGATCATCTCGGGTTGAACGTTATAGTTTTTAAAAAAATTTGGATTTCAAATTCTAAAAACAGGGTATATTGTAACATATTATCTAAACTTTAAGAATAAGTGTTCACAATTCCATAAGATTTGTGCTATTTTTTAAGTTTCAAATTTTATTGGCGGTGTTGGAAATTAATTTTAGAGCCATTACGGAGATTTTTGTTGTCGAAAGAACTTTATAGAGGAGGATTTGAGGCGAGGCTTTATTTTATTTTCATAATACCTGGGCCTTATACAAACTTCAATGTTTTTTTGTCGTTCTTTACGATAACCAATCATATCTAATCTTTAGATAATAACCAATCATGGGTAATTTTTAGATGGTCAAGATATGAAGTTATTATAATCTATTGCATATAATATTTTTTCCCTTGTGAAAGGGAGATGTTGATTACATTTAATGATGATCACTTCTCTTTTATCCTATTCTTTAAAGATAAGAATGCTTTATCATCATGTTTTTATCTCCTGTTTATTGTCATCACACTAATTGTTTTTCAATTATTTGAGATTAAACATTCCCTTAATAACGTGTAAATTGCCATCGCAATATTAATTATTGTAGATTCAGGATTATATAACAAAATCTTTTTTCCAGTTTTGCCTCATATTAATTTAATGGACTAATATCTATTTAATGGTTTGGAATTTGTTGGATTAATATCTATTTAATGGTTTGGAGTTTTGTTGGATTGTTTTAGGGCCAATGGTGAGGAGGATGTGACGATAAAGATCGTGTATTGTGGGATTTGCCATTCTGATCTTCACGCTATTAAAAACGAGTGGGGGAACACCATCTATCCAATTGTGCCAGGGTAATGAAAGCTCACCCTATTTTGTCTTTAGACCTTTAATTTAATAGGGTGCAATTTGCATACGGACGCATCCGTAGGTATAGAGGTAAGGTGCACTTTCAAATTTTATCATGATATATAATTTTGATGTAAAATATTTTTAGGATTAACACAAATTTTTTTTTTATATTTAATTATAAAATTTTAAATTTTAAAAATAATTAAAATCAAATAAATCTATAAACATATGAAAATCTTGAAAATAGACAAGGTAAATGATATGTTACAAAATGCGAGACTTAAAATTTTTTTACTTTTTATAATCATACATCGAGATGATCAATTAAAAGGTTTTTCAACATTAAAACTACTTTTTTCGATAGATTTTTTAGGAGCATCCGTAGTTCTACATTATCAAGTATGATCCTTATATAAACTTTTTCCAATTTCATAACATACCATGCACAAGGAACGTGTAAGATTGTAAACATACACAATTGGTGCATAATAAATGGTACACAATTGGGTCATTCACCGTGCATCACTGTAAAAGGAGGGTGGAGAATAGTCGTAACCGAGAGAATACCAATGAGAATTTGTAATTAATCTCCGCCGTTTAAAAGGGCATGAAAATATTTTTGTAAAAGTATTTTACATAAAAAAAAACTGGGGATTATACACCATGAGACTATTTACCTTAGATACAGAGAGGTCATGATTACCTATTACCATCCGATGTAAAATCTGATAGCTTAGGTGTGACACAAAAGTCAAAAAAATTTCTTTTGAACTTTGAATTTAATCAATAAAATAAATACAGCCATCAAATTTTACATTCAATTAACAAAATCAATTATGACCACTTTGTGACAAAGGTAGATGGTCTCATTATATACTTTCTCAAAAAAAAAAAACTCCCCTAATGATTACGTGTAGATTATATACTTTCTCAAAAAAAAAAAAACTCCCCTAATGATTATGTGCAGGACTTTTTTCATACCAATTGGTTGTCAATTTGCGTTGGGATTAATTGGCGCAAATAATTCCCACGCCTATTCACATAGGAGAGGTTGTTTTTTCCCTTATTTTTAATTCGTGAAATCCTTTTCAATTTTTTTTGGAAAAAAAAACTTTTGTGGGATAATTTTCTATAAATCCTGACTAACAAACTTGGTCTTGTTGCGTAACACTAAACACAGGCCAAATCGCAACATAAATTAACCAATTTTCTTTTTGGTTTTGGAAATTTAGATGTTTAGAGACAGTTGGATAAAGCTATACAACTAGCATATTTATGTACATTCCATTAAATTTGGTGGAAAATGGTGATAACAACCTACCCACCCCTATTTAAAGCCCACTCTCACTATGTGAGGGATGATATCCTTATAGAAAACCCTTATCTCCAGGCCTCCTCCTTTATAGAAAAGGAATTGAATACTACCCAAACATAGCGGTCCTTTAATAGATAGTGACTCTACCTGGCCACATTTATCTGTAAAGTGCCTAAATTAATACCAACAATTATCGGTAAAGAGATTAAAATTATTCCTATGATAAAATAAGATAGTATTGGGTTATTGGGTAGTTGACAAGGTTTCTCTATATTGATGTATTTGCCGTGTTTGACTATTTATACTCGGGGTTTGCTCGAGTTTTTTCGAGTTAGGTGTGTCCCACACGAGGATATATAAAAAACTTTAAAAAATATATATGACAAATTCTAAAAAATAAAAAATTTATTTGTGATATATGTTTATATGTTTTTTATTATTTTGGAAAAGATTGAAAAGTGTTTTTGTCATGAATAGTTGTGTTTACATTTTCCCATCTTTTTTACATTATTTTTTAAAATACTCCCGTCATAAAATGATTTTTTTAAATCTATTTCTTTTACTACTTTTTTAACCGTAGTATGATGTATTTTGCTTAATCTTACTTTAAACATGCATTTCCTATTTTTTGAATTTTTTGCATTTTTTTAATCTGTTTTTTTGTTGCCATATACTTAGCCTTATTCGGGTTGAGTTACTCGCACTCAGGCCAAGTACTACGATTGGGCATGGGCGGAGTACTCACCCTGGGTAGTGGTTTCCAATACTGTGTATTGGTTTTGACCAAATAATTATGGCACTTTAATGCATTCTAAGGAGCAAGTAAAGGGCATTCCATATGAAGAAAATAAAGTTTAAAAATAGTTTTGGACTTCATGACGCAACCCAACCATCGAAATTGATATCCAACGAATGGAAATGATTGTAAATTCCATGTACGAAAGAAAAATGATTTTTTTTGTAAACAATCCCAAAATAATTGTAAACTCCATGTACAAAAGATAAATGATTTCTTTAAGTGTGCCTCTTTCTTTTTGTTGTTTTTTTGTTGCCGACCATTTATTGATGGTTTATGCATCCCTAGATGCATGAGTTCACCTCGGATTTCATGAACTTAGGATGTGTAACATATCTTAAGTCAGAGTTTTGATTTAGCACAATTTGGCAGCCCAAAAAATAGCACAGATATGATGACCTATGGAGAATTAACATGAACAATCCAACAAGAAAAAAAAAAAAATTCATGTTTAAAATTTGCTTTGTTTAGATTCATGATTAGAGCGGTGGAGATTACTAATCTGTCAAATTTTGGATCGGCATTTGAATAAGTATGTCCGCTGACTTACCAACCCTATGATTCATTGATATTTGACAGCCATGATACCTTTTTTTTTTTTTTTAAGGCATTGGTTCAACATTTCACCTCTACGAATTGGTAGTTTCAAAATATTTCTTGTCATCTTGTATTTTTCAAGGAAATATGACACCCATAGAATCACTTAATCCTTGAGATTTATATTTCTTTTTATGCTCCTTAATTTTGATGTTTCCTACATTTGATTGAGTTCGTTCCAAAGGTGCTGTAATGTTCTGTTACTATCTACATGGTAATTTGTTTGTCAATCTTATTAAAAAATTTCATACAGCACTTAGTGGAGACCGGCCATTTCAACCCCTCTTCTCAATTTACAGGGGCCCCTCTCTTTTCCTATGGTCTGTTTATATGCAGTGCATAAGTTGTGTGTTTGTATTCATCACATTAGAGGGGTGAAAAGATCAGGCGAAATTTGAACTTCACCTGACTGACAGTTGCACTGCTTTCAAATTTCATGTGGCCCATCTACAATATTTAGTGCTAGGGAAAGTTCCTCCTAATTTACTTGGCGGTTTACATTGTTGAGGTTTATTAACAGAATTTGCATTCCAATCTGTTAATATCATTTCGCATTAACCTTTATTTGAAATCAAGTGGCTTGATTTCCGGTTGTACGAGTTTGTCTTTTGTCAATTTTGCTATAACCTCTTAGACTAACTAAAGAAGCTATGTTTACTGTGAAGGAGAGCTAAAAAGGGCTAAATTCAAGAGAGCGTTTAGAATGAGTTTGTTGAACTAAAACCAGACATACTTATGGCCTTGGCAGTAACTTGAGTCTTTAACCATGTGTCATAAATGAGAGAACACACGAAGTTTCTTTCCCTATGTTATCGAGACTAGTTAATTTTATGCAATTTGTCTCATAAATTTCATACAATACGATTTTGTATAAAATGCACATTCTAATGGACAATCCTTTACAGGCACGAGATAGCAGGGATTATAACAGAGGTTGGAAGCAATGTTAAGGAGTTCAAAGTGGGTGACAAGGCGGGGGTTGGGTGCATGGTTGGGGCATGCCATAATTGTGAGGCTTGCGAGCAAAGCCTTGAAAATCTGTGCCCCAAAGTCATCTTTACTTATAATTCAATCTACTATGATGGCACTAAAACCTATGGTGGCTATTCAGACAAGATAGTTCTTGACAAGCGCTATGTTGTCCGTATCCCTGAAAACCTACCGCTCGATGCTACAGCTCCTTTGCTATGTGCAGGGGTCACTGTGTATAGCCCCATGAAACATTATGGCCTCACAGAACCTGGTAAGCATCTTGGGATTGTTGGGCTTGGTGGACTTGGTCATGTGGCTATAAAATTTGCTAAGGCTTTTGGGCTCAAAGTTACAGTCATTAGTACATCTCCTAAAAAGGAGAAAGAGGCCACTGAGATACTTGGTGCTGATAAGTTTTTAGTGAGCCGCAATCCTGAGCAAATGCAGGTAAGATATCAAATTGTGATACTTTTTAATTGGATGGGTAACTGATTAGTGTTAGTTGTCTAGACTTTAAATGGTTACACACACATTATGAATGATTTCTTTTTGGTAATGCTTTGGTCCATATTTAAAGCTGGATAATTTATAAACATCTCAAAGCAATTAGTTAGTTTGACGAGAAACGTCATATGTTTTGAATCTGGTTATCCTTATGACCTCCTTATTTATGGTTGCTTTTGTTTGATTAATTTTTCTCCAGGCTGCTATGTGTACCATGGATTATATCCTTGACACTGTTTCCGCTGAACACGCATTGGTACCCCTCCTCTCTTTACTCAAGTCTAATGGAAAGTTGATTGTGGTGGGATTGCCAGAAAAACCCTTTCTACTTCCTGCTTTCCCCTTAATTGCTGGTAAGAAATAATGTCCCTAAGCTATTATGAAAACACGCCTTACTGGCTGGAGTATGACAGCTTCTCCTTAACAAATTCTACTTGGTTGTTATTGTAGGGAGGAAGGTTATAGGAGGAAGCATCATCGGTGGGATGAAAGAGACACAAGATATGATCAATTTTGCCAGCAAACACAACATCACTGCTGATATTGAGCTTGTAAAGATGGACTATGTGAACACTGCCATGGAGAGGTTGGCAAAAGGCGATGTGAGATATCGCTTTGTGATAGATGTGGCCAACTCCTTGTCAGCTAAATACTAGAAGTCCACTTGCTGGATTTACAGGACTTAAGACTATGAATTGTGGTTTCATTTTGTTTTTCTCTTATGTATTTCTTCTCATTTTTTGGTTTTTCTAAAAGGGTAGATTACTGTATATCATCAGTCTTTGATTTTGGGAATTGAACATTGAATTCTTGAGATGTTCACTATTTAGAATATAGTTTTCTTCTATACAAACTTGATGTGTGCCTCACCTTTGTTTTTCTGCCTTATTTTCCATGGAATGAAATGTTGGAAATTCCTCAACATCGAGATCCTTTTAAATGTTAGTTTTATGAAAAATATCCTATTCGAATGCTGGGCGTGATTTTTAAGTTTCTAATGTTTTCTTCTTTTTTCTACTCTCTATTAGGAGCACTGATGTACTTGGAGGGATAAGAATACAGATATGGATAATATTGAGTGCTTATTTGAGCCTAGGAGAAAGCTATGCATTCCAAGTTTGGCTTGTCGGAAATCTCTATGAATGAGATTTCTATTAACCAAGTTGATTTCTCACGTTTGGTTCATGGGAAATTTCTCTTTAGAAAATCCTCATGGGCCACACTTCTAAATCTCTTTCCAAAACAAATCTTCATGGGCCACACTTCTAAATCCCTTTCCAAAACAAATCTACATGGGCATGTAGCTATACAACATATGAAAAATCTCTACCAAAAGTGGCTTCATAACGTATAAAGAAAGATGATTTCTTGGAAATCTCTCTCATGGAGAAATTCCGTTTGAGGTACATTCGATGAAAATCCCAGTGTAATATTGTTGGTCCTCTTTCCCATGAAACAAACATATGAATATTGTGGTGAGGTATCATAGTGTAGAAAAAAATCAGGTGGTTCAAATTCTAACTGCCCAGTTAGATCAAATTCGATCGGAATAGGCATTTGGCCGGTTTTGGTTTCAGCCGGTTTTGGTGAAACGGCCGATTATTTTTTAAAAAAACAAAAAAAAATTATATAAAATCCCAATACATAAACGATTTTGTTTGTAATGCATTTTTTAATGTTTTTCATCATCTTGACAAAGATTGGAAATTGTTTTGGAGTATCTTGTTCCAATCGAAGAATTCTATCTGAGAGAGCCTTTTTCGATAGGATCTTCGTGATCCGCTCTACCTTCATGTTTATAGAGTTGGTTCTTATCCCGAGTCAGAAGCTCTCGAAGAAATGATGGGGGATGATCGTTCAAACTATTCGTTCTACCTTGTTTTTCAACACCGGCACCTCGATGCTTTCATTGATGGCTCTGATCAGAATGATTGGGTTGGGTCTTCGTCCGCTCCCACTTGATTTGTATTAATATTTATTTTCACATTTTCCCACCTTTTCAAAAATTATCTAAAATACGCTCGAGCACAAATCCATTTTTTAAAATCCATTTTTTTTTCATTAATTTTCAACTTCATTTGGATGTGCTTTGTTAAATCATGATTGACATATAACTTTTACATTTTATTAGTTTTTCTTTTTAACATTTTTTTTATCGCCCGGGACTTGACCGTTTATTTGTTAGACAGGTTTACTTGTTAGGCCAGTTGAATCGCTTCCAACCCCATGTCCGGTTAACCTTTACGGTTGGATTTTTCCTAGAACAACAAAGATATTACTCCATGTAATTGTCCTATGTAAAGAGCGCCATCTTGGAAAGATCGAGTTTCTATGCGGGTTTCTTAATAAATCTATTTTTTAGATGGATTTTAAGACTTAATTTTTAAGGATATGTAATCTCTAACATGGAGATCATAAATATGAAAAAATAAACAAATTTTAAAAACTAAAAATAATAAGTAAACAATTGAACCATTAGTTTCCATTGTTTTTAGATAGAACATATACTTGCATCCATATCTAAAATAGGTGCTTCACACTTTTTGAACCGCATATGTAGAAATGGGCCAGCCCGTATCAAACAATTTTATATCTTGGAAGCTTAAAAAGTGTTTTGCCGTGGAGGCCAAGTCAAAAAGTGGAAAAGACCCTCGTGAGTTGTTTGGTTGAAAAAGATTATCCTTCTCTTGCAGAGAGAGAAAAAATCTTATCCGATATAAAGAAACCTCATGTCGGGCTTAGGCTCTCTTTCATGTTTTTTCTTTTCCAACTTTTGTTTTTATGGAAAAAATTTATATAAAGTTGCAACCTAGAATTACAAAGGCACCTCATAAATCGATCGGAAATATTGTTTTAATGTTGAAAAGCTTTCTAATCAATCATCTCGACATCGAGAACTATGAATATGAAAAAAAAAAGTTTTTGAATCTCGACAATAGTGCATCTTGCAATACAATATCTAGAACGTCCATTTTCAAGATTTTCATATATTTATAGATCTACTTGATTTTAACCAATCTTAAAATTTTAAATTTTCTAATTAGGTATGAAAATAGATTTTAAGATAATACTAAGAATTTTTACAACAAAATTACATGTTATGGTAAACTTTTAAGGTGCGCCTTTATTGGATTGTTTAGGGTTGCAACCTTATAGAAACCACACCCTTTATTTATTGGTAGGAACCTCTCAATTGTAGAAAAGAAAAATACAATATCCATTATTTTGCATTGAAGAAGGAAAAGAAAGAGAGAAGTAGGTTAGAGAGAAAAAGTGAAAACCATTTTTTTCAAAAAGAAAAAGCCTTTGGAATAAAATAAAATAAAAACTTTGAGAAAAAATTTCATATAATGAAATCCTAGAGAAGAAAATCCTTTAGAAAAAATAAGACGACCCAAGAAAGCTTAGTTATGGATGAATTTGTAAATATTAATTTAATAGCAGATGTAGTCTGAAAAAGTGAACTATGTAAATTTTATGGTTAATATTTTATTTCATTTATTTGCTTCTTATGTTGACTCTTACACACACGCAAATGTTTTGGTGTAGTTGTCTTGTATCTGGGTTCCCCTCCTCGCATTTGCAGTTCTGTGAGAGGGCTCGATCGAGTGAGCTCAAGAATTGTTATCAAAGCACATGTTCTTTTTCCCTTGTTTATGTTAAAGCTCCTAGGTAGGGCTAGGGCATTCTTGTTTTTTTGGACTACTGAAAGGAGCGTGGGAGAACAATGAAGAAAACCTCTCAAGTACGCAGCTTTGACCACTGAAGGGACCATTTTGGGGACGCACTATTAGTTAAAAGAGACCGCCGATGAGTGGCCATTGTACAAAGCATATCCTAACTGACTAACCGTCAGTTAACAACATGACCAATAGTGGACCACTTTAACCACTGGTGGACTTTAACTAACAGTGACACCTTGATAGTTGATGGGACTTTAACCACCTAAGACACCTTAACTGCGAGTGGGGCACTTGACCGATGAAGCTGCCCCTGATGGAGGAAGTCAACATTAATCGACAAAATCACCCTTGACCAATGAGATCATCTTTAACCGATGAAGACATCTTAACCAACGGTGAAGCCTTAGCCATCGAAGGCCGCTTTAACAGATAGAGGCACCTTAACTGTGGGAGTCGCCCTAACTGATGGAGGCACCTTAACCGTTGGAAGCATCTTAACTAATAGAGGCACTCCCTAACTACTAGTGAAGAGAGAAGAGAGAGTGTGGTAGACTGTGTGCACGGGTTAAAGATAGATTCCAGTATCGGGAGCAGAATGACATCGCCTAATGGGAATAACTGGATCATTTGGATGCCAAAGATAGAAGATCTTCTATATTGTAAAGGATTTATATAAACTCATTGAAGGGGTAGAACACAAGCCCAAAAGTATGACCCATGATGAGTAGAAGTGATTGGACCAAAATGCTTTTGGAATTATTCGACAATGATCATATGAAAATGTGTTCCACCATATGTTGACAAAGACCTCTGCTAAGTCATTGTGGAATAAGATATATGACTTTACAAGAGAAAGGCTAACAAAAATAATGTGTTTTTTATTCAAAAATTGATGAACATGAAGTACAGAGATGGAAGATCTATTGTAGAGCACTTAAACAATGCAAAACATTGTTAGCCAACTAGCAATGATGAGGTTTTACTAGAAAATGAGCTACATGCTCTGATTTTGCTTGATTCACTATCAGACAGTTGGGAGACTTTGGTAGTCTCTGTAAGTAACTCAGCACCTGATAGGATAGTAACTATGAGTCAAGTCACTAGTAGCCTACTGAACTCGCAAGCTCTTGTCCCAAGTCGAGAAAGGTCAAAATATAAGGACCAAAATCGATCCAACTGATCTAAGGATAAAGCTAAATCGAAGTCCAGAAGGGGGGTCATATGTTATCATTGTGGCAAGAATGAGAACATCAAGAAAGAATGTTGGAAGCTCAAGAAACAACAAATTGATGACAATGGCAAGGATGATGGCAGTCAATCACTGTAATGACCACATATATGGTGTGGTCAAATTGTAGTGACAAGTTCATCAATATTACATCAAGCTTGTGCAACTCTGATTGGGTAGTAGATATTGGAGCATCGTTTCACGTTACTCTATACATACATTATTTTATTTCTTACAGAGTAGGATATTTTGGCTTTGTAAAGACAATGAATAATGGTTTATCAAAGATTGTGGATAAGGGAGAAGTGCACATTAATACTAATATTGCGATGAAGTCAGTGCTAAAAGACATCAGACACATACCAAATACATGTCTGAACATCATCTCAGGAGGATGTTTAGAAGATGAAGGGTATTACTTAGTATTCGATAAGGGACACTTAAAGCTGACGGAGAGATCTATTATCGTGGCAAAGGGCAAGAAGTATTATTCTCTACAGAACATAAGTACAAATCTCCAACGGCGAATTTAATGTTGTCATGGAAGAACCCTCATTAGACCAAGGGGGCCATATGTAAAGAAATCGATTCTTCCCGTTATCAAGAATGCATCTTTGACCCCACGTGACCAATGTTTGTCAAGCAAACAACATAGAGTCTCATTCTCAAGTACGAGCTCTAAAGATATGAAAACCCTTCACTTAGTGTATTCAGATGTGTGTGGTCACATGGATGTGAAGTCACTTGGTAGCACATGATACTTCGTCACCTTCATCGATGATGCTTCAAGAAATGTATGGGTGTACTTAATTAAATCAAAAAATTAGGTGTTTGAGATCTTTCAGAATTTTCATACCAAGGTAGAAAGGGAGATAGGTAAGTTGTTGAAGGGGGAGTACACCTTGAATGCTTTCAAACGCTATTGTGTCAAGCGTGGCATAAGGCAAGAGAAGGCAATGTCATATATTTTCCACATAATGGTGTAGTAGAGAGAATGAATCACACCATTATGGAGCGAGTTAGGAGCATGTTATCCATTGCGTAATGGGGTGAAGCAGTCATTACTACATGCTACCAAATAAATAGATCATCATCATTTCCTCTAGATGGTAGAATCCTAGATATAGTTTTGATCGAAAAAAATATCTCCTATTCACATTTGAGAGTGTTCGGATACAAAGTATTGGTGTACATACCCAAGAAACAAAGATCCAAGTCGGATGAGAAAGCACTCGTATGCATCTTCTTAGGGTACTTAGATGAAGAGTTCCGCTACAGGCTATGAGATCCTGAGAACAAGAAGGCAATCAACAGTAAGGATGTAGTCTTTCATAAAAACTTTATCATTGAAGACGCAAAAAAATTAGAAAAACCCCAAATCTTCAACGATATAGATCCAGTCATAGTTCCCCTACATGCTACAAGAAGAGGGGAGAAGTGCATCAAGAGGATGGGTCCCAAGAGTTTGACATGCCAGTTCTACGTGAGATAGAGCTTGGGGAGCAGCCTATTGAAGAAGTGTTGTCACCTACAGTTGAACTGAGAAGATCCTCTAAGAGACATAAACTCTCTACTAGATACCTTGCATCAGAGTAAATCCTACACACTAAATGGTGTGAACCAAAAAAAAAGAACTATTTGTAACATGGTTTTTTGTGTTTTATCATTTTGGGAAAGATAAGAAAGTATTTTGGCCATGAATACTTTTTCTTGTTTTTCCATCTTTTTGGGATTATTTCAAAAATACCCTTAGACATAAATTAATTTTTCAAAATCTTATTTTACTAATTTTTTACGTCATTTAGATGTGTTTTCTTTAATCTTACTTTAATCATATATGTCCTAATTTTATGGATATTTTGAATTTATTTTAAAAAAATTAACATTTTTTGTGTAGCCAGCACTTGCTTGTACCTAACCGGTTTAGACTTACTGGGTCCTGGCCCATGGTCGGTTCCATGGCTAGTTCTTGCAATTGAATAATATCAAACCGAGCTATTTCTAATGTGGTTCGATAATGGAAACATTAGAATGATCCATACTTTGGTGAGGCAAGTCGTTCACATGTATATTCGTGTCCTATTGCTAGATCGACGTGTCGATATGCTTTTATGGACCATTTTGAAAAACATAAAATTGTTTTTTATCACCATTTTATAAATGACTCAACTGAACCCATTTTTACATGGTCCCTTAGTCTACATTTTGTAAAATCTCCTCCACTTATTCGTTTCCAACAACCAAAGCAAGAGACTGACATACATTGAGGTAGGATTGGGGAGTTTGGTGTGGTGCACCTGTTATTCTCTCTGAACATCTTTGTTCCCTCTCTCTCTCTCTCTCTCTCTCTCTCTCTCTTTCTCTCTCTCTCTCTCTCTCTCTCTCGCTAAGCATTTAGACTTATCTTGAGCTCAAGGATGCATCCATAGCCTTGAAAGGAATACCGTAATCACCTATTATGAAGTCATCTTGATCTCATCATCTCTTATTTACTTTCTCTCTCCATAGTGATACTAATTTCTCCATATTCCAAAATCTCCAGCAAGGTATTAGACAACTAATGATGTTCTAAAGGTGTAGTTTTGTCATTCTCTACAAGTCATAGTTGGATCATTCTTTCCATATATCATATTTACCCCTTATTGGTATGCTTTATCATAGGGTAAAATCTGAAATTGAGGATGATAGATTGGGCATTGATTTGTAGTTTCGGGGAGCTCTTAATTGCAGATATATGCTTATAATTGTTATGTGATTGGATCATAGGCGTATAAAGTGTTTAATAATATTTTAAAGTAAAGAGAGATGTTGGTCCAAATTTTATTTTGCCTTAATCCATATCAATAGCCATCTTAAAATCAAATCTACATGGCGATCTGAATCGAGTGTAAATCAATTTGAGTAATTGATCCAATAAATATTAAAAACTAAATGAAATAAAATCAAAATCAAAATATGGGCTTATGGCATGGGAATTTAGAGGAACATAAGAAAACATTAGAAAAACTTAAAAAAAAATTTATGAAAGCGGGATTTTTAGAGGGGGAACCGGGTCAAGGCCCATACCATCCTGGAGTTGGCTCGGTCTCAACTAATTCTCTTTCAAATCAACCATCTAGATCAGGAATTGTTGGGTTTTAAAACACTGTGTCAACTTATAGGTATTGTTGGAAGGGAAATTTTCTATTTTTCCTAGAATAAACCACAACTAGAATATAAAGGTCTTAAAATTAGCCAAACTAATACAGAGCATATGAAACACAAGTTCAGTAAAAATAGGAGTAGAGACAAGGAAGTAGTTAAGATGACGGACAAGAAATATAAAAAAGAGCACACTTTCGATATCTTGGGTAGATCATCCAGAAAATTTGAAAGATTAAGAAAGTTTCGCACGTAGAATTAGAGTGATGTGGGCAAAGTGGATATATTGAGTTTTTGTGGCCATTTAAAGGCCTTATGATAACATGTAATGAATTATATGATGGTGAAACAATTAACTCCAGTGAGAGTATGGTCCAGATGGACCGAAGTTGGCAATATTAATGTCGAGACTCAAACTAAGATTGACGAGCTAGGCCAGTTGAGTTCTAACATAATACAACAAAAAGAGTTAACAAGGTTACCCCTTAATGAGGTCGAAGAGGTACCCAAGGTAGTTATTCAAGAGACTATCTGATCTTTGTATATGATTGGTGGGCCTAAAAGGTTAAGAGTCAAACTTTCATCATAGACCATCACACAACATGTACATATGATATTTATATTGATAATAGAATATCATTGAGAGTGTTGCATGAACATGTAAGATAGATAGCCCCATGCAGCAATTACGATGTGTGTGCACAGGTATGTGTGACCTAGGCTGGTCCCTAAGGGCAACATGTTGTTCATAAACTAGGATGGTGTTCTCCTCACTTATTGGTTGGCGTTAATAGCCCAATTATAAATATCTATGATGGACCGTGGGTCATAGGACCTACTAGGTTTGTTTGATAAAGTAACTGTGGAACATGATTACTAATAGAGATGCAGTGCCTCAGTATTTTTGTATTGTTTAAAATAAAATTAGACCTGATTCTCATCAAATTAATTTAAAAATAATTAAATTTAAATTATTTTTAGATTATTACAATAAATTTTTAGAAATCTCTGGATATTTTATTTTTTCAAAATTGATTTTTAAATAAACTTAAAATGTATTTTCAAGTATTTAATTATTCAAAGATAAAATAAAAATACTTATTGCTTCTAAAAATCATTTAATACTTTTTAAATTTATTAAAATACATGAGAGCCCATTATACTTTAACGGCCCTAACTTTCTAGCACATATTGGAGAGAGTATGGGGCCCACAAGTGTCCCATAGGTGGCACACACCATCTCTCTCCCTCTCTTTCTATTTTGAGTGGGTTGCATGACGGGCCATGCCATTGATTGAAATGAAAAGGAAGGTTTTATAACAAAGAAAAAAGAAGCATATGTAGATATTTAATTGAAAAATAAAATGAAAGTGTATTGTAATTGCCTCATAAATCTAAGGTCCTTGCTTTTCTCTTTATTTTGTTGAACGACTCTCTATCACTTTTTCTCTCTCTTAGGGGTGGCAATGGACCCAGACCCAATTCGGGACCCGTCGGGTATACTTGACACTGGTCGGGTATGAAAGAAAGACTAATGTGATCTTGTCAGGGATTTTTTTTTTTTTTTCTCTTTTTACCACTTTTCCTTTTTTTTCCTTTTTTTTTTTAGCAAAAATCACTTACAAGTAGTCTTATTACAATAACTCTTGTTTCAAAGAAAATAAAACTAACAAATCCAGGATCTTAAAGACCATGATGTCATTAAACAAATTTTCTTTAAATAAAGAAAATATCCACAATTCTTATGCTTGAGAATATAAAAATAATATAATTAAATATGACAATAAACAAAAAGAGAGTGTCATATATTACCTCAACCGGACTTATTATACCCCATATCGAGTCACCACCATCTAATGGCGTGGGATCGATGATCAACCTTCGATCTCAATTGGGAAAACAAGTTTAATTCAAGCCATACCAATGGAACATGAACCCCTTTAATCAATAATTCAAACCTTAAGTAAATTCCCTTAGCAACCTAGTTTGAGAGAGATGGATTCTCTTTTTGCTACAACTTAAAACCCTTAGCCACAAATCTATAGTTGAGAAATAGGAGAGAGAAAAAATCCATAGCCTAAACCCTTAGATTCTTTCACAATATGGGAGAGAGAGATATCTCAAAAATGGGAGAGTGGGACGTGCCACCTTTTGGGAGAGAGAGAAACTTTTATTAATAGTGAGATAGAATAATAAAGTGCAGAGATTTTGGGTAGAGCCAATTCCTTTTTATAGGCTTTGAACAAGATTAGAGTTTTTTAGGATTTTCCTTGGCTCGTCTCTCATGTGAGATTCAAATGAACCATTGATCATGGGTGACTTGTGGGGTGAAATATTCGAGTCATCCATTCCGTAGATGGGTCATCATCATTATGGAAGGTGCTAGAACCTCTATCCCTCTTTCTTAAGCCATTTTTCCATCAATAGAAATTAAATAAAATAATTTCAAATATAATATTCCGCATACCAAAATAATAGCAAAGCCTTCTCATGCTTTCCAAAAATTCATTCAACGCTTCATCAAGCCAATTTCTTTCCAAAATACATAGCAACTTGGCCTACAAACCAAAATCACTTATCACAAAAATAGAAAGCTTCTAAACGGGTGGGGCGTGCCACCCATGAAAGGATCTCATGGGCCCCACCATCTAGGCCATGGTGGGCCCCTGCGCACAATGGGGCCCCATGCAATTTTAAATATTTTTAAAATTCAACAATGTAATCTTAGAACTTGTTTGAATATTTAAATCAATGTAAAATCAATATCTCTGATTTTATAAATTCAAATTTGATAAATAAAATATTCAAAGATATAAAAAATTTCAAATAATAATTCTAAAATCAATATATATCATAAAACAAACATAATTAAATTCATTATATGGGAAAAGGTTCCATATGATCTAGGAATTAAATCAATCAAACATTGAGACACTCCACCTTCAACTATAGATTACAGACTACACTTACTTTATCAAATCGACCCAGTGTTTCTCATGACCCACAGTCTATGCAGGAGCTCATTAGTGGGCCACCAAAGTCTGACCGATGAGCCAAGGGATCGCAATCCCAATCTGTGGATCTCAAGTTCTCCTCTAGAGACGGGCTAAGGTCACCTAGACCTGCTACGATCGCAGCTCCTATAACGCATAGGGGTATCTCTCGCACATGCATATGCTTCACCCTGAAAGGTGGCTTGCTTTCCCAAAACGGTCTATCAATATGCATAACGTGTGATGGTACATGGATGAGGCTTTAGCCTCCGTCTCTAAAGCTCACCATCATACACATGCGTCACATATTCCCTCGGCTTACTCATCCGGGCATACTCCGACCTCATCAAGGGATAACCTATTAGAACCCTTATCGGTTTGTACTCTATGCCCAGGTAACATGAGTTTTTCACAATCAACTAGCCTAAACCGTCAAGCACAGCCTAGTATCAGTAAACGTCGTTTGTTTAGTATGGTCTACGAGGACCACACTCCCACTTAGTTCATGTTTCACTATAGCATTTCATTTTACAAGTACTCATAAGGCCTTTAATGGCCACACTCACCCAACAAGGTATGAATCTAGCATTTGGACCCGGCGGGTCAAATCCAGGTTAAAAACTTGGACCCAAACACTATACGGGTCAGTTGGACCCTACCTGTACCTGTAAATTGTTATAGATAAAAATATTTTACTTTAAGCTCTATTCAATTGGGTGTATTAATAATCATATATACTTAAAACTAGTGGTCATCTTTAGCGCTTAAACAACAAATCACACGGCTTGAAATCTAATAGAGGGTGATTGTGACCTTGTGGCCAATAATACGAGAATATGATGATAAAAAAATATAAGCTCATAATGAGGGTGACAATGGACTTGAGACCTGATAGGTATGGGCATGGGTCCAATTTTTAGACTCAAATCTATTTGGGTCTGAGTCCGGGTCTAGTAGGACCCAACCCAAGCCCTACCCGTTACCACCCCATCTCTCTCTCTCAAGTTGTTAATGCAATATATATGTTCCCCCAATGTCTCTCTCTCTCTCTCAAGTCGGCAATGCAATATATATGTTCCACCAATGTCATGCCAGAGTATGAGTGTAATGGTTTCCTAGTGTTTAACCCAATGTTTAAAAATCGGTGATCCGGATAACCCAATATTCTGTTAAGCTTGTTTGGTATATAAAGGGGTAGGGGGCCTTCTCCCCCACTCATATGACCAAAAAAAAAGCTTGTTCCATCTATTTTATTTTATTTTATTCTAATTATTATTGTTTATTGCAGCCCATTGAGTTATAAATTTGAAATCAAGAATTGACATGGAAAGCGGTTTATTATTGTTTTAATTATCAGAAAGACAAAAACTAAAGAATGGCCACTTTTGTTCTTCACCATTTTGAGGGAAGTTAAAGGAGTACATCAAATTGTCTTGGAAATTTATGTCAAAATTATATTGACAAAAGTTATAAAAATAAACTAAAATTGATTTAACATTTTTCCGGTTTTTAACTACTCTAACTCATGTTCATAATTGCTTTTATAGAATTTTTTAAATTAAATAAAAATATTTATATAAAATGTTAAATAGTTCATCTCTTATGAGTATTTTCTATTGTACTTAAAAGGATCCCGCATAAGTTCTATTTTATGATCAAGTCTTTTTTTTCATTTTGCTATCATGTGGATTATCCAAAAGGTATGGATAAGTGTTTTGGGAAATTTGCCTAAGTATACCTAAGATTTGAACTATTTAACATATTATCCATCTTTTACTATATAATTTCAATAATCCATCAAATGACATATCAAAATGACGAAATGAGTATTAAAATTTATCAAGAAAGACAAAGGAGTGTACTTTTTGATATCTTAGGTCGATAATCCAATAAAATTGAGACATTAAGAAAGTTGTCCCACATAGAATTAGAGTTAGATGCGCAAAGTGGAGAAGTTGTAGAGTTTTTGTGGCCATTTAAATACCTTACAAGAGCATGTAATGAATTATATGATAGTGGAATAATGGACTCTAGTGGGAGTATAGTCCTGAGGGACTGAAGTTGGCAATACTAATATCTAGATTCAAACTAGGCTGGGTGAGCTAGGTTAGTTGAGTTCTAAAACCCTGTAATACTTGGGCATTTACCACAACTACGAAGGGTTAGCAGGGTTACCCCTTAATGAGCTCAGCGAGATACCCAGGATAGTTAGCCTAGAGATTGTGTGACCCTTTTATGTGATTGGCAAGCTTAATAAGAGTTAAACCCTCATCATAGAATATCACATGTCATGTACATATGATAGTTGTGTTGGGAAGATAACACCATTTAGGGTGTCGCATGTACATATACTAAAGATAGCCCCCATGCACCAATTACCATGTGTGTACATATGTCTGTGTGACTTAGGCTTGCCCCAAGTGGGACATGCAATTCCTAGATTGTATTCTTATCATCTATTAGTTGGCTTTGATAACCAATCATGAAGCGTTGCGATGGACTATGGGTCATGGGAACTACTACGTCAGTTGAGTGAGCGTGAGACATGGTCACTAGCAGAAATAGAGTGTCTCAGTATTTGTGTATTTTTCTTAACAAAGTTGGACCCAATTCCCATCAAATTAATTTGAAAATAATTTATTTGATTATAAATAATTTTTAAACTATTAAAATATATTTTTAGAAGTCTATGGATATTTTATTTCTTCAAATTGATTTTTGAATAAGCTTAAACTGCATTTTCAGGTAATCAATAATTCAAAGAGAAAATAAAAATATTTATTATTTTTTAAAAAAATTGATAAATTTTAAATTTATTGAAATACATGGGGCCCAAAGCTTTGTGTGCAGACCTAAGAATTGTAGGTGTAATATAAACAAGGGTGGGAATAAAGAATAGGCATGTGTTGTCTTTGAGAGCATGTTAGCTGCTCCTAAGGGCACATTTTGGTGTCTTGACTTGGGTGGTGCCGCTTATGTGTCAAACACCAAATATAACACCAACTATATGTTTCGTAACTTGAAACCCATCGGGCTGACACCATACATGGGAGAAAACCAAAAGACTGAAAAATTAAGTATGTACTTGAAATGAAAAATGAGAAATTTCTGGTCTTAAAACAAACACTTTTTGCTTCGATACGAAAAAGCATTTGATTTCGATTCCAAAGTTAGCTAGGGCCGGGTTTGTTACCATCGTCTCTGCTAATAAGATGACAGACAAAAACTACAGTGAAGTCGTTATGTCCAAGTCTTCTCAAAGATGAACTTTTTACTATCAAAATAAAATAAAGAATTCCTCAAATTATATTATTTTTATTTATTAATTTCATATTAATTATGGCTGCCCAATTAATTTTGGAACCAAAATCTCCAGATAGATTTTGAAGAGGGGACGCATTTAAACACATGCATCGAATATCACCCTTTCCCATCGACATTCACGACCCCTCTATAAGAATTCCGGCAAGGTCGGCCATCTAGGTGTGTGTGTGTGCCCATGCGGTGGCCATTTAGGCACCACGCTCTCCTCCTCCTTTAGAATTATAACACCACCCTTCTCGTGCTATATGCTATTTTTCTCCTCATTCCCATCTAGGGAGAGAGAGAGAGAGTTTCTTTTTTGATAAATAGAGAAAGTAGTGATTTTTTTGTGATTAAGAGAGAGAAGAAAGAACTCCAAAGTGGTGGTGGTGGTGGCGGCTATGGGTGCAGAAGTGATGGTGGTGGCTATAACCGCTACAGTGGCTATGGAAATAGTGATGGTGGCGGTGACGGTTATAGCCGTGGTGGTGGTTCCCGCTATTCTTCAAGGAGCAGTGGTGCTCCTGAAGGTAGCTGGAGGAACTAGATCTGGTTACTAAGCAAGAGTTTTCATATATATATATGCAATGTTACTACATCGTGAACAAAAGAAAAAATAAATTAAATAAAAAATAATTCTTTCAAAAAAAATAGAGAAGAAAGTATTCATTTATCACTCTTGCTTAATGTGAAGAGGGTCAAATGCCATTAATAGACACTAAATCGTAGGTATCTAAACCATATCTAAATTTATAATAAAATGCAGATACTCTATCAACTCTTCCCATAAATATTAATCGTAATATATATTTTCTATATTAATCCCATACACAATATACACTTTCTTTTCATACTTAAAAGATACCCCTGAGTAAAGAGAGAAGAGAGAGTTCATTCACCGCTCTCTCTCTAAGATAGTACATTCACCACTTTCTCTCTCTAAAAAAATGTCGATTTCTCCAGAAAACGAGCACCCTCAAAAGGTTGTGGGTTGGGCTGCAAGGGATGCCTCTGGTGTTCTATCTCCCTTCAACTTCTCTCGCAGGTACCTTATTTTCCTCTTTTCATAATTTTTTCAAGATATCTTTTGGGTGCCTTTTTTTTGTTTTCTTTTTTCTCGAGTTCTTTTGGTTCACGTTAATCTTCCTTATTCAAGGTTGTAGACGAATGATCTGTACTCCCTGTTGATGTTCGAAAGATCATAGCAGTAACCAACAATAACTGCTGGGAAAAAAACGAAGAAGAAGAAGAAAATTGCAATAAAAACCGCACAACATTTAAAACATTTTCATAAACGTTTTTTTTTTTTTTTTTTTTTTTTTTTTTTTTTTTTTAATTCTGGTTGATGAGGTTATGCGTCTTTTTTATAATTTTTTTGCATGTTTTCTCGTACTTGTGGATGGCATGATGTCATCATTTGATAATGCTTCATCCGAACTTAGATCGGCCTGTCCTTTTCATATTGTGTTTTTCTTTGGATGAGGACGGCTGAGTCTTCGTTTTTAGAATTTTTTTTTTTTTTTGTTTCTTATCAGAAACCAATCGTGGGTACCTTTAATAGTTTCTATTGCATATCATATTTAATCATTTGTGCTTAGATCCCTCTCTGTTTTAAAGGGAAGATCTCTTTTACCATCTTTTGTATGATATAAATTTTTTTATCCTTGATTTTGACATCTAACCCAACGGTTTTTAATGGTGGTTTAAAAAACGGATCGGTGGCCCAGATCGGGCATCCCAAAATCCATCCAGATCAGTGGATCGACGATTCGGATCAAAAATCGACCGAATCGGTCAGATTAAATCGTAAAAAAAATATAAAAAATTATTAAAATTTATTATAAATGTTGTTTTTTAAGATACCAATAAAAAATAGAGGTACTATATTATTAATTTTTATTTTTCATCAATATGTGAATATTGAAATATTTTTTCTCTGCATGAACTTATTTCAACCATTAAATTAAATCACATAAAATAAAAATCATAGAACTATCATGGATGAAGTATATAATCATACATGGACTACAATAAAGAATGATTTTTTTATAAGAACATTTTAGTTTTTTCGACAAAAACCTTTTATTTTTTTACAAGAAATGTTTGTCCTATTACATTTTTTTTTTTTTTTTTAGCAAGAACCTTTTTTTTTGACAAAAAATATTTGTTGTATTATTTTTTTTTTATAAGAACTTTTTTTTTTAGAATATCTTTTTATTAATTTTTATTTTTTTGACAACTGATAAGAACCTTTCATTATTTTTTTATAAGAAAATTTTTATTTTATCGATAAGAAAAAAATTTGACAAAATACGAAATTGATAAAAAAACCCTTTCATTTTTTTGATAATAAAAAAATTTGACAAAAAACGAAATTGATAAAAAAACCTTTCATTTTTTTTATACAAAAAAAATTTGACCTCAAAAAAATAAAATTGACAAGAAAAATATTTATGAGGAAAAAATTTGACTTCAAAAACATAAAATTGACAAGAAAAATAACCAGTAAGCCACATGTTACTTTGTAGTATTGAAAGCGCAAACAAAATATATAATATACTTGTGTTTCAAGTTAATACCTTCACATTATCCCACATCGAAGAGGTAGAAGGAAGTTGTAGTGAGTAAATACCCCACATCGAAGAGGTAGAAGGAAGTTGTAGTGAGTAAATACGTCTTTGTAGTTAACGAGGATAACGCGTGCGAAGTGAGGAGAGTCGCGTGACGAGGTGTGCGGACTTTAAGGTTTATGTACTTTTTAAAATTTTCAAAAATGCCCATTAAAGGATTGAAAATGCCCATTGAAGAATCACTTTTTAAAATTTACAAAAATGCCCATTGAAGAATCACTTTTTAAAATTTACAAAAATGCCCATTGAAGAATAAAAAATGCCCATTGAAGAATCGGCAGGCCAGGACGTCATGAATCGAAGAATCGAGAGAATCACGACGTCACATGGCGATTTACGGTATGGAATCGTCGGTTCTTCTCTAGAACCAGATGATTTTCGGTATTTCACTGGAACCGGCACAGGTCTGCCGATTCTCGAGTTGAATCGGACGAGTCCGGTTCGACCCGACGACTTTTGAATCACTAGTTTTTACCTATTTTACAATATTTTTTCAGGGTATGGCTTCTTGCCTATATTACAATGTATTTTTATCACTTTTTGCCTCATATTATTTTTAGAGTGGATTACTTACGGACACAAAAGTAAATATACATGAAATGATTCAATTTTGTGTTAAAATTATGCGGAAGATCCGTCAAGCTGTGGTTTTTTATTTTTTTCAAAATTGTCCCTTGGACATGAGGTTTTTTATTTTTTTCAAAATTACCCATCAGACCATATTTTATTTTTTCTTTTCTTTTTTTTGAGTTTTTTCAATTGTAGGGTTGTACCCAAGTCGGCCCAATGTTAGCATCATCATACTACCTTCTTGCCTTCTGTGGTGCTTGGCATCCTTAGACCGCAAAGATTGACTTTGTTAAGCATTCAGAGGTGGTCCAAGGTGCCCATTCTTGGACCACCTTATGTAATGCTCTTCAGGGCAATTTGATGTTGGCATCTTTAGACCGCATTAGCTCATTTGTTTGATAAAAAATAAGGCAGTCAGATGATGCCAACCTCGAACTGCCTACCCCTCATATCTATCCCAGCCCAAGTGGAAGATTGTATTAGATAGGCAGTCAGTATAGAACTTATTGTAACTTTCTTTAAAACCTAAGGCATAACAGGATTCATGTAATCGATTCCGAATAATTAAAATAAAGATATAATAATGTGGATGATAGAAGACCTATATCTATTTAATAGTTTTGAAATTTACTGGTTTGTTTCAGGGCAAACGGAGAGGAAGATGTAACAATGAAGATTGTGTACTGTGGGATTTGCCATTCTGATCTTCACTTCATTAGAAACGATTGGGGAAACACTATCTATCCAATCGTGCCAGGGTAAGTGAATGCCTAACCCATTTTGTCCCTAATCCTATCATTTAGTTTAATCAATTGCGGCTAAGCTCCAGTATATATGCTTTTGCATTGCACCATTTACTATACACCACTGGTGCATCTTAAACTTTTCCTTTGTCGATATTCCAAGAACTTATTAGGTTTGCTTCACCTTCTGTTATAAAAGGTTTAAGCAATAAACTCAGGCCAAATATAAAATTAACTAGTTTACTAGTAGGGAAATTTGAAATTTAGAGATGTAATTAAAGAGGAAAACGCTATACAAGGAGCATATTAATGCCCATTAAATGGGGCATATTTTCCATTAAATGGCGGCTCCTTAAATAGATAGTGGCTCCACGTTGCAACATATAAAAGTGTCTAAAATTAGTCCAACACTTAATCTGTAATTAGACAAAATTAGTCCAACACTTATCTGTAATTAGACTAAAATTAGTCTTGGGTGGTTGGCAGGATTCCCCTAAAGGGAAGTTTTAAGTGTTTAAGATTAGTCCAACACTTATATGTAATTTAGACTAAAATTCGTCTAGGGTAGATGGTAAGATTTTTCTAAAGGTTCGTGCGTAAATATTTACACACAGAAAATATTTACATATGTAAACACTTTAGAGGAAAATATTTTGCAAATTTACTTTTCATCGTGTTTTTTAACGCTTTTCAAAAGCTTTGTGTAATGAATTATATATATTTTATAACTTGTTCAGTATTTAAACATAGTTTGTAAATAAAGTAAATCTATACATGCAATATTTAAAAACTAGAAATAAAAATATATAATTATATTTATTTAAATAATATTTAAATAATATTTTTATGTTAAATAGTATTATATAATATATATAATATTGTAAATATCTATTACATAAATATAATATATTATATAATAAATTATATCCTATATTATATAATAAAAATATATTAATAATATAAATATATAACGTATATATAACATAATATAACAGTATTATATATATATATATATATATATATATATATTTCATTAATAAAATAAATATAAACATATATTATATATAATATAATACAACATATAATCTTTGCGCTTGGGGCAATGACGCAGCTAATGTAATATATATATATATATATATATATATATATATATATATATATATATATATATATATATATATATATAATATAATATAATAGTATTTTATATTATATATATAATAAATATACATAATATATGGGAAAAGTTTATATAGAGCCAAGGCTCTAAACAATCAAATTTGAGCCTACCTCAAAATTTTCACTAGAAGAGATTGTTTTGATACCCAAATATCCCTAAATTCATCATCTTGACATCAAGATGCATGGACATGAGAAAAAAATGGATTTCAAGTTTTGGAAATAGTGTATTTGTAACACACTTTTGGACCGTCAATTTTCAAGATTTTCAAGTTTTCATAGATCTTTTGATCTACACTATTTTTGAATCTTTAAACTTTATGACAGAGATGAAAATGTATTTTAAGGCTATAAAAAATATTTCTAGTTTTGAAACCATATTTCTCGCCACTATTTGAATGTAGGCTCTAATTTTATTGTTTAGAGCCTAGGCTCTATACAAACCGCACCCATCACATATAACATATATATTAATAAAATAAATATGTAATATATATATATATATATATATATATATATATATATATATATATATATATATATATATATATATATATATATATATAATATAATATAATACAATAATATAATTTAACATAATATAAATATATATTAATAATATATTAAATTATAAATAGTAAATAGTGGGCTTGCATGTAAAAGTAAAGGCACGGTGAATATTTTTCACCTCACGAGGTGAGGTTTTGTTTTACATTAGATCAATTCATGGTAAAAAAATTTATTTGCATGTACATTATGCACCAAAGAAACGTATGAATGCTATACCCCACCTATTTATAAAGTATAGGTGACCTCACTTCTCGAATGCCCCATCTAAACAGACGGCTGAGGTTACTCATGTCACAATGTCACATCAAAATAATGTTTGATTTTTAATTTTTTTTTCTGCAAAAATTTTGCGAATGAAATTTGGTGTACCCCTCTTCTTATTTGGGTGCACCTAGCAAAAATGGGAAACCTTATTTTTTATAAAACTAAATGAACAAAATGCCCCTATAAATTTTAGAAATATTCTTGCAATTACTATCATAGAAAAAAAAATTTGTTATTATTATCTTGTGCGCCCTAGATATATGGCTGGCACAAATTTTTCTGTATAATGACTTATAGAATAAAAATTAAAAATATAACACAGTGAGTCAAGATCAAGATCTAACGCTCAAGAGGTTTACTATTATGAGACAGCTGAGAGCAGGTCTCATATACTTTACTTTACATGTGGGAGGGATCATATTTAAAGCTTCCCCGTCTCTAAATTGTTGAATTGGTGTTTGACACAATAATTTGGGTGTTTAATGCACATTCTAAGGAGCAAGCAAAAGCATTCGAGTATAATGTGGTGCCAGTTTAAGTCTAACCACGCAGGAGAAATAAAGTCTTAAAACATTTACGGCTTTTTTCTTTTTTCTTTTTTCTTTTTTTTCTTTTTTTTCATGGCCGACTATTTATTGATGGTTTGTACATTCTGGCCACATGTGTTCGCTCTGGATTTTCATAGAAGGAAGTGAAACATATCAAGTCACTCTAAACACCTCTGACCTGCAGAGAGTTAACTGGAACACCCAAGAAAAAGAAAAAAAGATTTATGATAAACTATTTTTCAGGTTCAAAATCTGTGTTTTTGGATTCATGATCATACTGGTTGATATTACAAATCTTCTAATTTATGGATTGGCATTTGAATAATTGTGTGAGCTGACTTACCAACCCTATGATTCACAGATTTGGATAGCTAAGATTATTTTTATTGTCTGCTTTTTGTTTCGACATACTAATATTATTTATATAGCTTTTGTTGATATCAATGTGAATATATTCCCCTAGATTGATTCCAAACTCACCTCTTCTAAGTGGTTGTTTCAAACTATTGGAAAAGGTTTATATAAGGTAGGAACTAAACAATCAAAACTAAGGCGCACCTCAAAAATTCACTAAATGAAGTTGTTTTGATGCTCAAAGATCCTCAAATTGATTCTCAATCTCAAGATGTATGGATAGAGGAAAAATGGATTCAAGTCTTGAACATAGTGCATCTTGTTATGCATTTTTGAACTGTCAATTTCTACGTTTTTTAAGTGTTCATCATACTATTTTTGAAGCTTTAAATTTTATAATTAGAGTTGAAAATAAATTTCTAAGCCATCACAAAGATTCCAGTATTGAAACAACATCTTTATACATTATTTAAAGGTGCCCCTTACTTTGATTGAGTTTCTGGAATTAGAACCAGATATTTACATCTCCTTGGCAGTAACTTGAGCCTTAGCCATGAGTCATATATGATAGAACACACTAAGTTTCTTTCCCCCCGTTCTTCGGATTAATTAATTATAATCAATTTGTTTCAAAATTTCATAAAATATGATTTTGGGTTTATAAAATACACATTCTTAGCGACAATCCTTTCCAGGCATGAGATAGCGGGGATTGTAACAGAGGTCGGAAGCAATGTGAAGGAGTTCAAGGTGGGTGACAAGGTCGGGGTTGGGTGCATGGTTGGGGCATGCCATACTTGCGAGCCTTGCGAGAAAAGCCTTGAAAATCAATGCCCCAAAATGATTTTAACCTATAACTCAATCGACTATGACAGCACTATGACCTATGGTGGCTATTCAGACAAGTTAGTTGTTCACAAGCGCTATGTTATTCGCTTGCCTGAAAACCTACCGCTCGATGCTGCTGCTCCTTTGCTATGTGCAGGGATCACTGTGTATAGCCCCATGAAATATTTTGGCCTCGCAGAGCCTGGTAAGCATCTTGGGATTGTAGGACTTGGTGGACTTGGTCATGTTGCTGTAAAGTTTGCCAAGGCATTTGGGGTCAAAATTACAGTCATTAGTTCATCGCCTAGCAAGGAGAAAGAGGCCATTGACATGCTTGGTGCTGATAAGTTTCTCGTGAGCCATGATCCAGAGCAAATGCAGGTAAGAAATCAATCTGAAGCACTTTTTATTCCATGCAATTGCTTAGTAAGTAATATATGGGTACATGGTTTGTCTTGGATAGGCAATTGATTAGTTTCAGTGATTATATATTATGAATGATTTCTTTTTGGAAATTGCTTGTGGTCCATGTTTAAAGCTGGATAATTCATCAAACACCTCCTGGTTATTAGTTTGTTGGATGGATCGTTGACAAGAACATTGTATGCCTTGATCTGTTTATCCATATGAGTTCCATATTTATGGTTGCTTTTGTTTGTTTAATTTTTCTCCAGGCTGCTATGGGTACCATGGATTATATCCTCGACACGGTTTCTGCTGAGCACCCATTGGTACCATTGCTCTCTTTACTCAAGACCAACGGAAAGCTGATTATGGTGGGGCTGCCTGAAAAGCCCTTGGAACTTCCCGCTTTCCCTTTAATTCTTGGTAAGAAAAACCATCCCTATCTCCCTTTCTCTCATGCGTGTTATTTATTTCCTTAGGGTGCGTTTCATTTCAGGGAGATTTTGTAAGTGGGAATTGAACATCCCACATCCATGTTTGATTTTACTATATGGTTGCACTATGAGGAAGTGTGCCCTTCCATGCAGTATTTTTTTAATGTCAAAAATGAACATTTTTGGAACACCGCCCTTCCATCAAAATGATGAAAGAGCGGTCTTCCATAGTTTGTGGGAGACCCCCTCCCACTCCCAAAATCTTTTGTCGTCCAACACGTCCTTAGTTACTTTTGTTTCATTCAGAGCTGTGTGCATAACTGAAGATATTGTGAGAGTTCCACCTCTTTATACAGACATGCCTAAGACCCTAAGCTATTAGAAAAATCAAGCCTCATCAGCTGGAATATGATAAATTCTACTTGGTTATTATTGTAGGGAGGAAGGTTATAGGAGGAAGCTTGATCGGTGGGATGAAAGAGACGCAAGAGATGATCGATTTTGCCGGCAAACACAACATCACTGCTGATATTGAGCTTATAAAGATAGACTATGTGAACACTGCCATGGAGAGGTTGGCAAAAGCTGATGTGAGATTTCGCTTTGTGATAGATGTGGCCAACTCCTTGTCAGCTTAATACTAGAAGTCCACTTGCTGGCCTTTAGAAGTCTGAATAAGACTATGAATTGTGTTTTCATTCTGTTTTCTCCAATGGCTTCTCATTTTTTGTTTCTAAGAGGGGTGATATCGTGCACTGTGCTCTGATTTTGGGAATTGAATCTTGAATTCTTGAGATATTCACCATTGAGAATATAGTTTTCTTCTCTAGAAACTTTCTACATGATGGGTGCATTATCTTTGTCTTTTTGTTTTGTTTACCGTGGAGTGGAATGTTGAAAATTCCTCAACATTGAGTTCCTTTTTAATGTTAATTCAATACATATATGACAGATATGAACAATATTGAGTAATCATTCGAGTCCACGGGAAAGTTACGCCTTCTAAATTTGTTTTTTCATGTTTGGTAAATGAGAAATATTTATCCAAACAAACTTCATGGAGCTCTTTTTTTTTTGAGCTTCAAACACCACTAGATCTCTTTCCAAGAAAAAAAACGTCATGGGGTACACCGCTCTATGAAATGTGAGAAATCTCTCTTATTTTTATAGGAACGTTGCGTCATACAAAGAAGGAATATCTCTTGTTGAGAACCACTGAGGTATATTTGATGAAAATCTCTCTTAAGAGAGTTTCCCACTGGTAAGGCCTGCTTTTAGCAAAGCAATTTCGTACCAAAATAAGTACAAAATGCATTTCCGTCATTTTTACATTGGCAGGATGTTATGTAAGAAAGTGCATTTCAATGGTTGTTTGTCCATTGAACCAAACATGTGGATGTTGTGGTGAGCTGAGAAACCTCTCTATAGTAGAGAAAAAATCTCTCTTTAGGACAGAAGTTTCCCACAAATATAAAGTCATTATTTATTGCGAACAGATATGGCAACTATAACATTTATGGCAACTGGATATTGAGATGTGTCAGTGTCTAATTGTATGCTATACATATATAGAAACTGTATCTTATAGTTTTAACAAGTATTGCATGTATATTCTCTATAAATCTACGATTGTATTGTAGTCTAATTCAATTTGATTGAATAGAGAGAATGATTGTTTCTCATATAGTATCAGAGTTTGGTTCTTCAGAAGAACACTTCTCAGTCTTCCTGAGGTTCGATCTCATTCTCTTTGTCTCTCTCAGTCTCCTTATCTCTCTCTCTATGTCATGGATGCCCCACTTCTCTCTCTAACAGATCTCCTATCTCTCCTCTCTTTCTCTCTCAAGATCTCTCCTCTCTCTCTCTCTCTTGGTCTCTGATCTCTCTCTCTTATCTTTGTGATCTCTCGCTCTTATCTCTGTGATTTCTCTCTCTGTCTATGATCTCTCTTTCCCTTTTATTTCTCCATCTTAGTATCTCTTTGATCTCTCTCTCGATCTCTAACCTCTCTCTACTCTCTCGGTCCCTCTATTATCTTTCTATCTATTTTATCTTATCTATCTCTGATCTTTGTAATCCATCTTATTTCTCTTTAACCTCTCAAACATTTCTTCCAATCTCTTTCAAAATCTCTCTCAGATCTCTACTTTTTCTATACTATCTATGTGATCTCTTTCTCTCTTATCTATGAGAGATTTCTCTCTCTCTCTCTCTCTCTCTCTCTCTCTCTCTCTCTCTCATCTATCTCTCCCTTTTATTTATCAGTCTTGGTATCTCTCTGATATTTCTCTCGATCTCTAACCTCTCTCTAATCTCTCGTTCTCTATATTATCTTTCTCTCTTTTTTATCTTATCTATCTCTAATCTTTGCAATCCCTCTCATTTTTCTTTAACCTCTCAAAGATTTCTCTCAATCTCTTTTAAAATCTGTCTCTAATCTCAAATCCCTATTTTTTTTATACGCTCTATCGGTATTTCTATTCTCTCCCTATTTTCTCTCTCTTGTAGATCTCACGGTACTTCTCTCTCTCTACTATATGGATCTCTCCCTATTTTCTCTCACAATTTCTCTCCCTATTTTCTCTCAGGGTCTCTCCCTATTTCCTCACACGACTTCTCTCTCCCTCTTTATCCTCTCAAGATTTCTCTATTGATGTTCTCTTTATGTTTTCTCTCTCCCTCTATATCTTTTCATTCCCAGCTTGCGCTGACCCCTCCTTCTCATTTACCTCGTTGACTCCTCCCTCACTATTCTTTTCCCTTCAATAGAAAAATCAGAGTCTTTCCAACTTATACCCATTAAACTCAATAGTACCAACTACATATTTTGGGCCTCGTTTATGTGGCATGTCATTCATAGAAAATGACTCCTCAGATATATAGATGGGACCCAAAAGAAACTTGATGAGCTAGGAAAAATAGAAGAATGGGGTATAAATAGTGCTCAAATTATAGCATGGCAGAAAGGATCATCAGAGAGTAATGAATCTGAGCACTTTCGAAACTGCTCAAGAAGCATAAAAATTCTTTGAGAAAATTTATAATAAGACTAATTGGGCACGCAAGTACCAGTTACTACAGGAACTTCGCTCCCTCGGACAATGAGAGCAGTCCATTCAGGACTTTTACTCTTCTATGAAAACACATTGGGATGCTCAAGCACTTATGGAACCTACAATTGAAGATGGTCCTAGTACAAAAATAATTGCCTAATCTCAATAGGAATTTCAAGTTATTGAATTTTTAATAGCACTCTATCTAGAGTTTAAAAGTGTCAGAAATGGCCTTGTCCAAAGAACTTTTCTCCCCACTCTGAATCAATCTCTTTTTTTTCTAATTGCAAAAGAAACCAAGATTAGATCTCTTAACTCAGGTTTTAAAGAAGAAACAGTTTTTGCAGCAACCCATCCTCAGAGATCAAATGTACCTTAACAATATCAGCGCAATTCATACTATATCCATCCCAAGAACATGTCATCTGTCAGATGTAATTATTGTTAAGATCTGGGACACACCAAGTACACATGGCCCAAGAAGAAGAAACACATCTTCGCTGTTGTTGTTGATACAAGTCAATCATTGCTCAAGTACCCACCAACTCAAACTAGATATCATAGTCCCACTCTTGTTTCACCAACTGTGACATTTACACTTGAACAAATACAGGATATGCTTTCTCATTCACATCTGGCCTCTGAACCTACCCCCTCTTTCTTAGGTAACTTTGTTTCTACCTCTTGGCTGATCGACTCAAGAGTTTCTCATCATATGCCCTCTAATGAGTCAATTCCAGTTGATTATAAGTCTTTTTGTGATAATATCTATAATGCTCATGGAGCCACTATGAAAGTTTCAAAAATAGGCTCCATATCTGTTACCTCTGACCCTTCTGGTAAATTAAGGGTTTTTAATGTTTATTATGTTCCTTCCCTTGCCATGAATTTGTTGTATGTCAGTCAGATTACTCGTTCAAACTATCATGGTATTTTTTCTCCATCTTCTTGCTACATACAAGATCAGCAATTAGGGCAATTGATTGGGACTTGACGTAAAGTTGGAAATTTGTACTACCTGGACTGCTGCATATCCAACCTCTTCTTTCTGTATTGTTTCTACTGTTGATGACGCATCTCTTTGGCATCATCATCTTGGTCACATCTCTGGTTCTCGTTTACAGTTTTTATTTTCCCACAATGTGCTTAGTATTTATTGTTAGAAATAAAAATTTTACTGATGTCCAACATAGTGCAACTTGCAAATTCACTAAATCTCATGCTTTACCTTTTTTTCGAAGTACTTTCATTTCACTTCTATGTTTGATCTTGTTCAAACTGATGTATTGGGTCCTGCACTGATGCTATCTAAAGGAGGGTCATGATATTTTATAACCTTTATTGATGATCACACTCGTTATACATAGGTTTTCTTTGTGAATAATCGCATTGAATTTTATAAAATTTTCACCCAGTTTTATTCATATATAGAAACTCAAATTTCCACGAAGATAAAAGCATTACGCTCATTTTCTAAAGGGGAATATATTAGTGGGTTACTCCAACAGTTTTTGGCTGATAAAAATATTGAACACCAAAAAACATGTCCTTATACCCCAGAATAAAATGGTGTTACCGAACGTAAAATCCATCATATCTTGGAAACCACAAGATTCCTGCTTTTGTCTATATCTGTTTCAAAAGGATTTTAGGCAGAAGCTACTCGTACACCAATCGTTCTCATCAACATCATGCCATCCTTCAATTTATATGGCAAAACACCTTTTCAAAACTCTTTACACGATCACCCGATTATTCCCTCTTCTATGTATTTGGTTGTACTTGCTTTGTCTTGTTACCCCCAACTAAAAGAGATAAGTTATCTCTAAAATTTGTCAAATAATGCTTCATAGGTTACCTTCAAAAAGGATATCGATGTTATGATCTCATGACCAAAAGACTTTGAGTATCCCAACATGTGGTGTTTTTTGAAACATTCCATTCTTTAAAAATAAAAATTATCTCTCACCCTCTCACCTTTCTTTATTGGTCCCCTTCTCTGATTTTTGTCCCAATTCCTCTAGTAATTCCACATGTGTTCTTCCATCTGAAGCTCAGGAAGGAACTGTACCACTTCATGCTGACAGTCCTGATCAGAACCATGTACTTGTTGATCCTCTACCTCTCCCTGCTCCTAGACGGAGCATGCAGGTATCTGTCCCAGCTGCTCGAATCCTGCACCTATTGATCCTATGTCGCTCCTTACTCCTAGACGGAGCACCTGGGTATCTATCCTACTTGCTCGACTCGCTGACTATGAAACCGTTTTACCTTAGCACCAAGCATTCTTTGTTTTTGTTCATTCTTTTCCCAAAAAGCGGACTTATATAGAAGCTGCAAGTCAACTTGAGTGGAATAGAGCAATGGTTGATGAGTTGAATGCCCTCGAGCGTATGCTTGGGATATGACACCTCTCTTGAAAGGAAAAACTGTTGTAGGTTATCGATGGGTATATGAAATTAAAACCAACACAGATGGCAGCATTGAATGATACAAAGCCTGTCCGGTAGCGAAAGGTTACAATCAATAATACGGCATTGACTTTGTAGAAACTTTTGCTCATGTCGCTCATATGACTACAGTTCGTATACTAATCTCAGTAGTTCCTGTTCAGATCTCTATCAATTAGATGTCAAAAATATTTTTCTCAATGGTAATCTTGATAAGGACGTATATATGAAGTTACCTCTTGGTATTGTCGATTCTAAAAATCGAGTGTGTAAACTTCGACAGGCCTTATATGTAAGCATCTCGTGCTTAGTTTGAGAACTTTTGTAATGAAGTCCTTTTAGTTGGATTTCGACAAAGTCATCAGGACGTAATCCTCTTTGTGTCTGAAACTTCTGAAGAACGAGCTCTCTTGTTACTATACGTGGATACCATGATTATCTCTAGTAATGATATGGGCATAATTCACAAAATCAAAAAGAAGCTCACTAACACCTTTGAAATGAAAGATTTGAGTTTCTTACGGTATTTCCTTGAATTATAAGTTGCTTATTCTCCTCGTGGTTATTTGTTGTCACAACTAAAATATGCTGCAGAGATTGTTTCTCAAGCTCGACTTCAGGATGATACAAAGAGAGTTGATACCCCTTTTGAGATCAATGCCAAATTTCGGGCTACTGATAGAGAAGCTCTTCCTAACTCAACCTTTATACGTAACTGGTTGGGAAAATGATATACTTGACAATTTCACTCCCAGATGTTGCTTATGCAGTACATATAGTTCTCCGCCTTTGGTACATCTCGCTGCTGTTTTGCACATCATTCTTTATATCACGGATACCCGTCACCGAGCTTTATTTTTCTCCACTTCTACCTCACTTGTGCTTCGGGCCTATACAAACTCTGATTTTGCAGGTAATCCGAAATATCACAAATCTACCGTAGGATTCTGCATTTTTCTCGATGATTCTCTTATCTCTTGAAAAAGTAAGAAATAGAAACAAATTGTTCAATCAACTACGGAAGCTGAATACCGAGCAATGGTACAAACCACCACCGAGATTGTTTGGACATGTTGGCTGCTCGAAGACATGGGTGTCACTCTCTCTACTCCTACTCCACTTTATTGTGACAACAAGAGTGTTATTTACATTTTCAAAAATCCGAAATTCCATGACTACACGAAACATATTGAAGTCGATTGCCACTATGTTCGATAAGAATATCTAGCAGGCACAATTTCATTACCATATGTACCCACCGTAGCATAACTCGCCGACTTCTTCACTAAGTCTCATCCCCCGTATTTGTTCTCACATTTTCTTTCCAAACTCTCCATGATTTATTTCAAAATATCTCGAGTTTGAGGGGGTGTGTGAACAAATATGACAACTACAACATATATGCCAACTGGATAGTGAGATGTGTGAGTGTCTAATTGTATTGTATACATATATAGAAATTGTATCCTATAGTTTTAGCAAGTATTGCTGCTACATTCTCTATAAATCTACAATTGTATTGTAGTCTAATTCAATTTGATTGAATATAGAGAAATATTGTTTCTCACAATTCTCTCTTTTTTATTTTGTTGAACGAAGTTTCTCTCTCTCTCTCTGTGTTTTTTTATTAAGCTCGTAATGCAAGATATATATTCCACCTCTCTCTCTCTCTCTCTCTCTCTCTCTCTCTCTCTCTCTCTCTGCTTTTTTATTAAGCTCGTAATGCAAAATATATATTCCACCAATGTCATGAGTATAATAGTTTCCTAATGTTTAACCCAATGTTTAAAAAATCAGTGATCCAAAACGGATTAGTTACCCAATATTATGTTAAGCTTGTTTAATTTATTTTATTCTAATTTGAAATCAATAATTAATATAAAAAGCGGTTTATAGTTGTTTTAATTACCAGAAAGACAAAAACTAAACAATTGTCATATTTGTTCTTCACCATTTTGGGGGAAGTTACATCAAAATTATTTTGAGAAAAGTTATCAAAATGAACTAGAATTATTATTTATTTAACATTTTACTGGTTTTTAACTCCACTTGACTGATCTTCATAATTGCTCTAATGTAATTTCTGAAATTAAATAAAAAGATTTAAATAAAATGTTAAACAATTCATCTCTTAAGAGTACTTTCTATGATATTTAAAATGATCCCGCATAAGTTCCATTTTATGATCAAGTCCCTTTTTGTCATTGTTTTATTCTTTGAATTATCCAAAAGGCATGGATAAGTGTTTAGGGAAATTTGTCAAACTATACCCAAGATTTGAACTATTTAATATCTTATCCATCTTTTAATATACAATTTCAATTGTCTATCAAATGACATATCGAGGTGACGAAATGAGTTTTAAAATTTCTCAACTTTATCAAGAAAGACAAAGGAACACACTTTCGATATCTTGGTCAATAATCTAACAAAATTGAGAGATTAAGAAAGTTGACACACATAGAATTAGAGTTAGGTACACAAAGTGGAGATATTGTTCTGTTTTTGTGGCCATTTAAATGCCTTATGAGAGCATGTAATGAATTATATGATAGAAGAACAATGAACTTTAGTGAGAGTATAGTCCAGAGGTATCGAAGTTGGCAATGCTAATGCCTAGATTCAAACTAGGCTTGATGAGCTAGGCCAGTTGAGCTCTAAAACCCTATAATACCTGGGCATTTAGCATAACTAAGAAGGGTTAGCATACTTCTAATTTACTTGAAAGGGCTTGTCTTCCCCACCAAGTTACCAAATT
Organism: Amborella trichopoda; assembly: GCF_054954075.1. Lineage (NCBI taxonomy): Eukaryota > Viridiplantae > Streptophyta > Magnoliopsida > Amborellales > Amborellaceae > Amborella > Amborella trichopoda. The sequence continues at coordinate 4,497,768 of NC_142346.1, read as the reverse complement.
TTTATGTTAAAAAAAATAAATAAATAAAGAATGGTTAGCATGGTGATCTCTTAATAAGGTCAGTGAGATGTCCAGGATAGTTAGCCAAGAGATTGTGTGATTGATAGGCATAAATGGACAAGGGTCAAACTATCATCATAGACCATCACACGACATCTACATATGATAGTTATACTGAGAAGAGAACACCATTTAGGATGTTGCATGTATATACACTAAAGATAGCCCTCATGCACCAATTACCATATGTGTGAATAGGTCTGTGTGACATAGGCTTGTCCCTAGGGGGACCTGTAGTCCATAGACTAGGATTGTATTCTTATCATTTATTGGTTGGCTTTGATAGCACAATCATGAACCAATGCGATAGAGTGTGAGTTATAGGAATTACTAGGTCAATTGAATGAATGTGAGACATGGTCACTAGTAGAGATGGAGTTTCTCAGTATTTTTACATTTTTCTAACGAAGATGGATCCGATTCCCATAAAATTAATTTGAAAATAATTAAATAAATTATAAATAATATTTAGACTATTAATTTTTTAGAAGTCTCTCAATATTTTATTTCTTCAAATTGATTTTTTTAATAAGCTTAAACTGCATTTTCAGGTATTTAATAATTCAAAGAGAAAATAAAAATATTTATTATTTTTTAAAAAATAATAATAAATTTAAATTTATTAAAATATATGGGGGCCATAGCTTTATATGCAAGAAAGTTGGACGTATAGCTAAGAATTGTATGTTTAACAAAAACAATGGCGGGAATAAAGAATATGCTTGTGTTGTCTTTGAGAGCATCCTAGTCGATCTCAAGTACACATCTTAGTATCTTGACTTAAGTATTACGACCCATGTGTCAAAGACCAAAGACGCTTTTCATAACTTTAAACCTGTGAGGTTGGACAAGCAACATAGAAAACCAAAGACCAAGGCCCAGTTTGAATGTCAAAGAAAAAAATATTCACATTGAAAAAAAATGCATTTTTTTCCTCCTCAATTGAGAAACATTATCGTTTTATTTTATTATGTTGTTAGACTGTTTAGATGTCTATTAAAATATGAGAAAAAAAATTTATTTGCCAGATATGTATGTTTGGATGCGTTGCAATAAATTCTAAATTCGTATTTTTTCTTTATGTTGGTATACTGTTTTGCATATTTTTTATCTCCATAGAGCAGTCGAAAATGGCAAAAAAATAACTCTCCAGCAACCCGTTGAAATGCTAGGGAGAGCCCTGGGAAATTAGGGGCACGGCTTTCTAGAGATAGAAAGATTGAAATGTTCATTTCTTAGAGAGAGAAAGTCGAACTAGTACTGGGAGATGGGATCTGCAACGTTGAAAATGAGAGAAGGAAAGAGTTGTGAGACTTGCTTGAGAGTGGGAGATAGACTTTTATAAGTGCGACTCATAGTAGGTAAGTTTGGGGAAAGGGCGTGAAGAATGAAAGAGCTGTGAGACCTGTTTGAGAGCGGGAGAGAGGGTTTTGTAAGTGTGACTCAAAGAGGGAAGGTTTGGGGGAAAGGCGCGAAGAGGAAGCGAAAAAAAAAATTGAGCGCTCACATTTTTGGGCAAATTTGGCTTAGCATCATAATCTGTTTTGTTGGGGAATAAAATCTAATGGGGTTATCAAAACGGTTCCAGTTGCTATCTCAATCCTTTTTTTCTTGTCATTGGAAAATATTGCAATTTTAGGTACACCCAAACTGGCCCCAAAGTATTGAGCATTAGGGACTATGGGCTTGAAATGAAGAATTAGAAGATTGTGGTCCTAGATGTTGAGATTAATTTGCATAATTTGATGCTTCATAATGTGTTGAAAGTCAGACCAAAAGGTAGATGGATCCCTCCTATAATAAGGACTATCAAACTTAATTTTGATAGGAGCTCATTAGGAAACTCAGGCCTATCTAGGGTTAGAGGGATTCTGCGTGATGCAAATGGAGAGGTGATCTTTTGTTTTGCTGGCTCATGTGGGGAAGTAACAGGTAATAAGGCAGAATTGGCTGCGTTGGAGTGTGGAATTCAGATTCTACATCAGGAAAATATCAAGATGCCATGCATTTTTTAGGGGGATTCCTTAAATGTGATTAATTGGTGTAAAAAGACTTCAAGACCACCTTGGAATTTGAGGAGGAAATGGCTAGATATTATAGATATGTGCGAGGGTCTATCAGCATATGTATAGGGAAGCTAATGACATTTATCATGGATTGACAAAACGAGGGGTGTCTTTGCATCCATTGTTTATTTCAGATGTTTTTACTTTCTGAAAGGTTGTAATTTTTGTGATTGATCAATAAATAACATTGTCAAAAAAAAAAAAGAAAATTGTGATTCTAAAGCACTTATTTTATACTCCCTATATGATGAAGTATTTTGGTTTCGATCCCAAAATTGGCTAAAGAAGGGTATGTGATAGTCTAAAACTACATTGAAGTCGTTACGACTTAACTTTCTCAAAGATGGATTTTTTTACTACTAAAATAAAATAAAAAAATTTTCAAGATAGATTACTTTTATTTAGTAATTTCATATTAATCATTGCGGTCCAAAAAAATTTGGAACCAAAATCTGGTGATAGATTTTGGAAAGGAGAGGCATTTAAACGCATGCGTCGAATACTAGGTGTGTGCCCATGCGGTGGCCATTTAAGCACCACGCTCTCCTCCTGTACAAATACCACACCACCCTTCTGGACCATATGCTATTTTGCTCCTCATTCCCATCTAGAGAGAGAGAGAGAGAGAGTTTTTCTTTTGATAAATAGAGAGTAGTGATATTTTTTTTGATTAAAAGAGAGAAGCGAGAATTCATTCACCACTTTTGCTTAAGAGACTCATTCCCCACTTTTGATAAGTAAGGAGGGAAGAGAGACTTCATTCACCACTTTCTCTCTCTAAGAGAATACATTCACCACTTTCTCTCTCTAAAAAAATGTCGATTTCTCCAGAAAACGAGCACCCTCAAAAGGTTGTGGGTTGGGCTGCAAGGGATGCCTCTGGTGTTCTATCTCCCTTCAACTTCTCTCGCAGGTACCTTGTTTTCTTCTTTTGGGTGCCTTTTTTTTTTTATTTTTTCTCGAGTTCTTTTGGTTCACGTTAATCTTCCTTATTCAAGCTTTTAGACGAATGATCTGTTCTCCCTGTTGATATTCGAAAGATTATAGCAGTAAATAGCAATAACTTCTGGAAACGGAAATGAGCTCGGGCTTAGTTAGTTAGCGCTTGACGATTTGCATACTAGCTCAATTTCAACCCAGGGTAGAGGCTCTCTCCCCACCTACCAAAAAAAATATGAAACTTTTTTATAGAAATTAACAATGACAACATTTGAGTTAGTTTTTTGAATGTATAAGTGGGATGGTGTGAGTGGGAATGAAAACTAGAATATAAGAGAAATAAAAAAAAAAACCCTTGCTTGCTGAGTGTTCATAAACGTTTTTTTTTTGGCTTTTTCAATTGCGATTGATGAGGACTCGGGTCTTCATCTTTTTTCATGTCTTTTCGTACTTGTGGATGCCCTTGATGTCATCAATTTATAATGCTTCGTCCGTACTTAGATCTGTGTGTCTTTTTTTTTTTTTGACAAGTCTTTTTTTTTTTTTCTTTTTTTTTTTTTTTTTTTGTTAACCATTATTGGGTCTTCGTTTTTTCTTTTTCGTTTTTTTTCTCATAAACCAATCCCGGTTACTTTTTATAGTTTCTGTTGCATATTATATTGTTTCATTGTGCTCAGACCAACTCGGTTTTAAAGGGTAGATGTCCTTTACCATATTCTATATTATATAAGTTTTTTTGTCGTTGATTTTGACATCTAACGCAACTGTTTTTACCTATTTTACAGTACTGTTTCAGGGTATTGCTTCTTGCCTATACTACAATATTTTTTATCACTTCTTGCCACATATTATTTTATATTTGACTCAAAAGCGTAGGGAAGTTCTGTTGACTTTTTTAACTAATTTTCTGTTATTATATTTGATGGACTAATGTCAACTCCTCCGGGCAGCTCATATCGGTCCCAAGCCGGGGTTAAAGAAGAGGGTTGTGCTATGTAGACAACCAACCTGAAATTTTGATATAAGTTTTTATAAATTCTAAAGAGAAACAATATTTGTGTAGCCCACTCCAAATAATTGAAATAATGATTTGATGATGGTGATAGAAGACCATACTCTATTTAATAGTTCTGGAATTTATTGGTTCATTTCAGGGCAAATGGTGAAGAAGACGTAACGATAAAGATTGCGTACTGTGGGATGTGCCATTCTGATCTTCACTGCATTAGAAATGAATGGCGAAACGCCATCTATCCAGTTGTGCCAGGGTAAGTGAAAGCTCACCCCATTTTGGTCCTTTTTTTTGTGTTTAGTCAATTACTGTATTATACACATACACTGATGGTACAGGGCCAAAAGAATATGGTTTGGAGTAGTGAGAAAAAATATAAGAAATAGTCAAGATTCGTATATCCGACTACATTTAGTTGGGAAAAGTCTTTGACGTTGATAATGACATAGACGATGATGATGCCTTTATATTGCACCATTTACCATAAATCAATGGTGCATCACAAACTTTTCCTTTGTCAATATTCCAATAACTTATTAGATTTGCTTCATGTTGTGTTATAAAAATTTTTTCTTATTTTCCTTATTTTCAATTAGTGAAATGCCTTTTTTTGGAAAACAAATAAATAAATATTATAATTTTTTGGAAATGCTAACTTCCTAAGTTTTAAACTCGTCATATTGCTTAACAATAAACTCAAGCCAAATGTCAACCGTAAGTTAACTAATTTACTATCTTTAGTAGGGGAAATTTTGAAATTTATGGATAGTAATTAAGGAGGAAAAAACTATACAAGGAACATATTAATGTCCATTAAATGTAATTTCCATTAAATTGGGTGGTGCACGGTGAGAAGTATCTAACCATCCTCAATAAATCCCGTGAGGCATGATATCTTTATAGGAAAGCTTTATATGTGACCCCGCCTATTTATGAAATATATGTAACCTCGTTTCTCGAATGCCCCATCTAAACGGATGCAGGGGATTACTCATCTTACAATGTCATGTCAAATAATGTTGAATTTTTAATCTTTTTTTCTAGGAAATGTTTGTAAGTGAAATTTGGAGTGTCCCCCTTTTTATTGAGGTGCACCTAGCAAAAAGGAGAAGCATTATTTTTTTATAGAATTAAAGGATTAAAATGCCCCTGAAAACTTTAAGTTATTTTGGTAATTATTATCATATAAATATGTTTTTGTTATTTTTATCGTGTGTGCCCCTGTTAGATGTATGTGCGGTCCAAATTTTTATGTACACTGATTCATAGAATAAAAATTAAAAATAAGCCATCGTATCAAGATCTAATGTTCAAGAGCCAATTTTACTATTATCAGACAGCTGAGAGCAGGGGTCTCATATACTTTATGTGGGTGGAGTCATATCTAAAGGTTTACCTTCTCTAAATTGTTGTATTGGTCTTCGAACAAATAATTTCGGTAGTTTAATGCATTCGTAGCAAGCAAACACATTCGAGTATAATGTGGTACCACTGCCACAATTTTCATTAAAAGTATTACCGTGCACATATGGAGAAATAAAATCTTGAAACAATTACGGCCAACCTTCTTTTTTTTTCCTTTTTTTTCTTTTTTTTTTTGTGGCTGAATATTTATTGATAGTTTGTGCATCTCTGGCTGCATGTGTTCACTTTGGATTTTTATAGATTTAGGAACTGCAACATATCTTAAGTCACTCTAGACATAGTTTTGTTATAGATCCACAATTTTTGCAGCTTAGAAAATACTACAGATATGATGACCTGTGGAGAATTAACTTGAACCACTAAAGAAAAAAGAAAAAGATTTATGATAAACTATTTTCAGGTTCAAAATCTGTGTTTTTAGATTCATGATCATAGTGGTTGAGACTACCAATCTGGCAATTTTCGATAGGCATTTGAATGTGTGTAAGCTGACTTACCAACCCCACAATTCACAAATATCAGATAGTTAGGATTATTTTTTTGTACTTTTTCTTTTCTTTTTTTTAGATATTGATATTTATTACATAGTTTTTGTCGATTTCCATGTGTGTTTACTCCCCTACATTGATTCCAAGCTCACCTCTACTAAGTGGAAGTTTCAAAATATTGGAAAAAGTTTATATAAGGCGATGCCCTAAACAATCAAATTAAGATGCACCTCAAAAATTCAGTAGAAGAAGTTATTTCGATGCCCAAAAGTCCTCAAATCGATCATCTCGACCTTAAGATGTATAGGCATGAGAAAAAATGGATTTCTAGTCTTGAAAATAGTGCATCATATGACACATTTTCTGGCCAATTTTCACGATTATCAAGGGTTCATTGATCTTCTCAATCTATAATATTTTTAATTCTTTAATTTTATAATTAGAGATGAAAATATATTTCCGGGCCATCAATAAGATCTCTAGTACTGAAATAACATCTTTCAACATTGCGCCTTACTTTGATTGTGTAGGGCCTCAGCGTTATATAAACCGCACCCTTTTTGAAATCAAGTGGCATGATTTCTGGTTGCATTAATTCTTTTTTTGTCAATTTTGCTATTCTTTGATTAACTTCTTTAGCTATGTTGAATATGAAAGGCCTGAAAAAGATTAAATTCAGAAGAGTTACAATGAGTTTCTGGAATTAGAACCCGATATCCTCATCACCTTAGCAGTAACTTGAACCTTAACCATGAGTCATATATGATAGCACACACTGAGTTTCTTTCCATATGTTCTCTGGATTAATTAATTTTATGTAATTTTTTTCATAAATTTCATAAAATATTATTTTGAATTTGTAAAATGCAGATTCTAATAAACAATCCTTGACAGGCACGAGATAGCAGGGATGGTAACAGAGGTCGGAAGCAATGTGAAGGAGTTCAAGGTGGGTGACAAAGTCGGGGTTGGGTGCATGGTTGGGGCATGCCATACTTGCGAGGCTTGCGAGCAAAGCCTTGAAAATCTATGCCCCAAAGGGATCTTTACCTATAACTCAATCAACTATGATAGCACTATAACCTATGGTGGCTATTCAGACAAGTTCGTTGTTGACAAGCGTTATGTTGTTCGTTTCCCTGAAAACCTACCTCTCGATGCTGCTGCTCCTTTGCTATGCGCAGGGATCACTGCGTATAGCCCCATGAAATATTATGGCCTTGCAGAACCTGGTAAGCATCTTGGGATTGTTGGGCTTGGTGGACTTGGTCATGTGGCTGTAAAGTTTGCCAAGGCTTTTGGGGTCAAAATTACAGTCATTAGTACATCTCCTAGCAAGGAGAAAGAGGCTATCGAGATACTTGGTGCTGATAAGTTTCTAGTGAGCCGCGATCCTGAGCAAATGCAGGTAAGAAATCAAACCGAAATACTTTTAATTCCATGTTGTTTAACTAGTAAGTAATATATGGGTAAATGATTGTCTTGGATATGTATTTGATGGTAATTATATGTTGTGAATGATTTCTTTTTGGCAATTGCTTTTGATCCATGTTTAAAGCTGGATAATTCATCAAACACCTCCTAGTTATTAGTTAGTTGGATGGATTACTGCCAAGAACATTGTATGCTTTGATCTGTTTATACATATGAAGTCCATTCCATATTTATGGTTGCTTTTGTTTGTTTAATTTTGCTTCAGGCTGCTATGGGTACCATGGATTATATCCTCGACACAGTTTCCGCCAAACACCCATTGGTACCATTGTTCTCTTTACTCAAGGCCAACGGAAAACTGATTATGGTGGGACTGCCAGAACAGGCCTTCCAATTTCCTGTTTTCCCCTTAATTTTTGGTAAGAAATAGTGTCCTTATCTCTCTCTCTTGTAGGTCTTATTTGATTTTTTTATTTCTTTCATTTCATTCAGAGTCATATGTATAACTGAGGGTACTGTTAGGGTTCCACTACTTTCGACTAACACGCCAAAGACCTTAAGCTATTAGAAAAATCAAGCCTCACTGGTTGGGATATGACCGATTCTACTTGGTTATTGTCGTAGGGAGGAAGCTTATAGGAGGAAGCCACATTGGTGGGATGAAAGAGACACAAGAAATGATCGATTTTGCCGGAAAACACAACATCACTGCTGATATTGAGGTTATAAAGATAGACTATGTGAACACTGCCATGGAGAGGTTGGCTAATGCTGATGTGAGATATCGCTTTGTTATTGATGTGGCCAACTCCTTGTCAGCTTAAACTAAAGTCCACTTGGTGGGCTTTACAAGACTTAATAAGACTATGAATTGTTGTTTTCATTCTGTTTTCTCCTGTCTCCTCATTTTTGATTTCTAGGAGGGGAACTATTGTGCACTATGCTCTGATTTTGAGAATTGAACCTTGAATTCTTGAGATATTCACCATTGAGAATATAGTTTTCTTCCCTAGAAACTAGCTACATGATGAGTGCCTTACCTTTGTTTTTTTTGTCTTGTTTACCATGGAATGGAATGTTGGAAATTACTCATCATTGAGTTCCTTTTAAATGTTAATTTTATGGAAAAAATCATGTTCAAATGTTGTGCTTGATATTTATGCTTCTAATATCTTTTTTCTACTCTCTTTTCTAATGAGCATTGATACACTTAGAGGGATATGAATACAGATACGAATGATGAGTAATCATTTGAGTCTATGGAAAAGTTGTCGGGTTTGGTGATAGCCAAATCACTATAGACGTGTTTTTTTCTAAAGATTAATGGCATTATGGTAAAAAAAAATGGACTTTTTTGATAAGCAAGAAAGTGATATCTATATAAAATACTCAATGAAGACATAATATCTTATACTTTTAAGGGGGAGTTACGGGAATGGATGTCCAATATGGAGGTGGGTCTCCAAGAGAGAGAGACATATGGCATCCGAGAGAGAGGCGGTATTCCCATGAGTTTTAGGTTGGTAATGTTTCCATTTTCAGAGAGAAAATCTTTCAATTGCTCTTATGGTTATCTTTCCGGTAGCGATATTGTGGTGAGAAAGAAGATAGAGATTGACGATGTTGCTTGGTCGGAGATCGGGTTTAGAAGGGAAAATCAGTGGTGGTACTTTACCGATGTTTAGGGATAGGTATTATCTCTTGTAATCCAAAACTGTAATCTTCATTGATATAATGGATTTCTATTTGCCGAGGCCGTGGATGTAGATTTATAGAGTGAACCACGTAAAACGTATGTTGTTGTGGTGTGATTTTTATGTTTGCTTTATTTCTTGTACTCAATTTATAGTTGTATTCATCTACTTTGCATTTAGCCAATCATGCACACGATCTTGGGTGGAATCCCGATATTTGGGATTCTCGATTCCGCAAGTTAGGGGTCCTTGAGAAGCTTACAAAAATAACGCATTCTAAATTTGGCTTCTCGAAAATCTCTATCTAAGAGAGAGATTTATGTTGACCTCACTGCTTTCTCATGTTTGGTTCATGAGATATATGTATCCAGAAAACTTCATGGGGCACACTGCTAGAGTGCTATATATCTCTCCGAGAAAAAAAAATCTTTGTGTGGCACACCGCTCTATGAAATGTGAGAAATATCTGCCATAGTTATAGGAACGCTAATAAGGAATACCACTCATGGAGAAATTCCCAATGACATGACCACTGAGGTACATTTGATGAAAAACTCACTCTTTAAGAGAGTTTCTCATTTGTAAGGCCTGTTTGTGGCAAAGCAATTTCATACAAAGCACGAAATACATTTATGTTATTTTTACATTGGCATGATGGTATGTAGGAAAGTGCTTTCTTATGGGTGGTCGTCTTTCCATTGAACCAAACATGTCGATGTTGTGGTGAGCTAAAAAACCTCTCTATAGGAAAGATAAAATTGAAGCTTGAATCGAATTAAATGAACCATCTCTTTAGGACTGGTTTCCCACAAATCTAAGATCCTTGCTTATCTCTTTTTATTTTGCTTAACGAAGTTGATCTCTCTTTCTCTCTAACCCAATGTTTAAAAAATCGGTGATCCAAATCGGATTAGTGACCCAATGTTCAGTTAAGCTTGTTTCATTTATTTTAATTGATTTTAATTTATGTTTATTGCAACCCCATCGAGTTATAAATTTAAAATCAACCATTTACATGGAAAGCAGTTTATTGTTGTTTTAATTACTAGAAAGACAAAAACTAAACAACTGCCACTTCTGTTCTTCACTATTTTGGGGTAAGTTAGACAATTACGTCAAATTGTCTTGGAATTAATGTCAAAATTTTTTTAAGAAAAGTTATTAAAATGAACTAAAATTATTATTCATTTAACATTTTACTGGTTTTTAACTACTGACTCGTGTTCATAATTGTCCTAATGGAATTTCTGAAATTAAAGGAAAAGATTTAAATGATTATTAAAAAGTTCATCTCTTAGAAGTATTTTAATAAATTTCCCATTCTTTATTTTATGGTATTTAAAATGATCCCGCATAAGTTTTATATTACGATCAAGTCCTTTTTCTTTATTTTTTTTATTCTTTGAATTATCCAAAAGGTATGGGCTAAGTGTTTAAGGAAATTTGTCAAACTATACCTAAGATTTGAAGTATTTAACATAATTATCCATCTTTTACTATACAATTTCAATAGTCCATCAAATGACATATAAAAGTGACAAAATGAGTTTTCAAATTTAGCAAATTACATCAAAATGTTAAATAGCTCAATTTCAGGGAGTCAAGACATTAAACATGATTATGCCCTTACCTTTCCCTCTCTTTCTCTCTCATTTCCACTATCCATCTCCCTTTCTTTCTCACTGCTTACGTACCATCCCATTGTACTCTTTCTCTCTCTGAACTCCTGCGGATCGATGGAGAGAGATAGAGATAGAGAAAGAAAGAGAAATTAGGGATTCCACTATGGTCAATGGGGCCTTTTAATCGAGAAAAAATGGAGGTTCATCCCCAGGCTTTTCGGTTCCATGGGAGAAACTATTTTCTCTTGTTGAAAGTAACTTCAGCCCCTTCAATCTATCATTAATAAATAATCAACTTCTAAATTTTTTGGTAATTCAGTGACAAAGGGATGCTTTATTCATTTTTTCAAATAGTTTAAGAGTTAAGTTTTTTTAAAGGTGTTAGTGGAGGATGTCAGTAGAATTGGAAATTACAACATGAAACGTGATTACTAGGGGGTGGGGTTGCTATTACCACGACCCCAACCCCTTTCCCTAAACAAGCAACTTCTCGAAATTGAATATCGATGCATCATTCTACCAAATATAGAAAATAACTCGGAAACATGAAAAAAATTTCTCTCCTTCTCTCTCAAGCGAGGATAGGAAAAGTGTGACTTTCCTATAGGTTGAGCAGGGACTTGAGATGGAGGAGATAGTATAGCTATTGTGAGAGGAGTTTGAGAGACCAATATTATTGTTAAGCTTGATTCCACTACCTTTTTTTTTTTTTTTATATGGGATTGTCTACAAATAGACATTTATCTTTCGTGCATGAAGGTCACAATCATTCTTCTCATTAGATGTCAAATTAGACCGTTTGGGGTGAGTTATGAAGTCTAAGAAATTGTTTTTTGGAACTCTGTATCTATTCAATGACCCGTTACAATCACCCATTTTGAAATTTAAAAGACAATAATGATTGTGACATCTATGTACAAAAAATAAATACTCTCTTTATAATAATTTTTTTTTTATTATTATCCGATGGTAAAGTCGAACTAGAGGCTCCACTATCTTTCTCATATGACCTTCATCCTATCTTTATAAAAGTCTCCGCTCCCTCACTAACCTAAAGTAGAATCTCTTGTTATGGCATGGGCAGACAAAGGTTGTGATAATGGTTTGCCTCAACCTTCGCTAGGGAAAGTAGCTTTTGCCTCAAGTCCATTATTGTTAATAGGAAAATAGTTAGGGAAAGTAGTTTTTCCCTCAAGTCCATTATTAATAGGAAAATAGTTTGGTAGGGCACCTCAAAATTCAGAAAAAAATTGTAGTTCTCATGTTGGAAGTCTTTCAAATCGATCATCTAGGCCTTGACCATTATGGTGGTAAAAAAAATCTAGGTTTTAAAGTTCTAAAAATAGTGTATATTATAATACATTAGCTAGGCTGTCTATTTCACCCTAAATATAAGTGTTCACGTGCAAGATCTTTACCAATTTTTTCTCTTCAAATTTCATAGCTCGTAGTGGAAATTAATTTTAAAGCCATCATAGAGATTTTCGATGCCCAAAATACTTTTTGGACGAGAATTCGAGGTAAGACTTTACTTTATTTTCATAAAGCCTAGACCTTATAGAAACTGTATTCTTATTAAATAGGGTGTGGTTTGCATAAGATTGCAACCTTAATCGATCGAAGAAAGGAGCACCTTCAAATTTTATCGTTAAATGTAATTTTGGGGTACAAAATTCTTAGGATGGCCTGCGAATATATATTTATTTCTAATTATAAAATTTTAAACTCTAAAAAATAGTTTAAATCGAGTAGATCTATAAACATATGAAAATCTTGAAAATTGACAGTCCAAATAATGTGTTACAAGATTCACTATTTTTGGGACTCAAAATCTTTTGTTTTTCATATGCATACATCTAGATGTCGAGATGATCAATTAGATGGTTGTCCAAAATTGAAACAGCATTTTCCGAGGGATTTTGAGGTGCACTTTAGGAATAAACTTTTTCCATTAATATATGAAAGGGGTCTCTTTAAGTCAGCGGACTCATATTTACACATGTGAGCCCCCTTTCAAATCCAACTTAAAGATGTAATTTTGATCTTAAATTTTAGGGATTTATGATCTAGGCTGATCATGAATATGAAAAAAACAAAATTTTTAAACTTTAAAAATATGCTTTTCTTTTGGGACTTTTGGCACCGTCCATGTATTTCTTTGATCTAGTGTGTTTTACACAACATCCTTCTTCGAGATGGACGTTGAAGTTCCAGCGGGCTCTTGCACTCACTGACTCATAGAAAACTTTTCTTTCATGAATAAGCAATGTGTGAGAGTTGACATTTAATAAAAGGCTTCTGTTTCTATGTGGCCAGTCCGCATATTGTAGAAATGCGGGCTTGGCAATAAATATATTTTTAAATATAATTTGATCCTAATTTTTAAAAAATATATAATTTTTAATATGGAGATCATGAATATGAAAAATAATAATAATAATAAAAACTAGAACTAGAAATAATAATTATATTAAAAAAACATTTTGGCTATTTATTACAATTGTTTTTATGTGAACCACCTATTTGCATCCATCTTTAAGATGGATGCTTTATACCTCCAGACCGCATATTGTAGAAATGCGATCCAACCCGCATGAAACAATTTTTCTTTAATAAATCCATTCTAGTAGATATGGAGAAGAATGAAGAAACATGAACATGAAAATACACTCTCTCAAACAAAGTAATGGGTTAGATATGTCAGTTCGGGTCAAGGAGGTTAATGTTTAAATGCCGAAAATTATGCCAAAAGCCCAAACGAAACTGACCTGGCCTTTTCAGTTTTTAAGGACAATGCCTCTAGAGTGGTGTTAGGGAAAAGTCTCTCTCCCTTTGCAAAAACAACACCTACAATTACCATACTTCAACCTCTTAGGGAGCATTTATATATACTCACATGGGAGCATATTATATATTTATTCCCTTGGGCAAAAGATTTCTTTGGGATTTAATATTCAATAGGTGATTATTTCAATAGAGAATAATTTATATTTTGAGTTCTCTAATACTTAGATCTCACCCTTCAAGAATTGGATGGCTTCAATTCTATCTTAAGGCATCCCTTCTTCAACCATACAGAGAGTGTAATTTGAAAACTTATTTTATTGAGGTTGGTCTATGAGTTTAAGATGTTATATCCCAAAAACCGGGGTCCTCAAAATATTCGTAGATTGAGTTTTGCCCGAGCGAGTAAATAGACAACATACTCTTGTAGAATTCTCAAAATCTTTTAGGTTGATTACAAGAGGAAAATTGTTCCATGGGTCTATATTTGCATCCCTTGAAACTAGCTGGCCAAATGTTTTTTTCATAAAATTACTATTTTTAAAAAAAAAATTATTTATTTTTTCATATTCATGATCTCCATGTTAGATATTATATGTCTTTAAAATTTGGGTCCAAAAACCTATCTCAAAAGTAGATTATTAGAGGGGTAATCACTCTTAACGGGACCTTACCCCATCAAAAGACATTTCGACATGGACTCATAGAAACCGTGTTATTAAAAGAATCACCTGAATACTGTTCCCTCCCTTGAACGAGAGACCATTCTTTCGTTTCCATAAATTATCATGGAGGAGTGAGGTCCACCTGCTTATGGTACCATTAACTTAGGGGTGGCAACGGGTTGGGTTGGGTCTAGGTCCGGCCGGACTCGTACCAGATGGAACCCCTACCCAAAAATAAAAAATAAATGTATGTATTTTAAATATTATGTTAAATACATACATGTATTTTTTAAGTTTTATACAAAATATATATAGTTATATTTATTAAATAATATTTAAAAATTATATATTATATAAATAATAACAATACTATTCGGGTAGGGTCCGTATGGACCCGAACCTGACTATTGTTTGGGTCCAATATTTAGACCCGGGCCCAATCCTGACCCTTTGAGTCCAACTTTTGGACCCATATCCAAACCCAGGTCGGTTCCGGTCGTCAGTTCCCATGTCCCGGGTCGCGGTCCATCGCCACCCCTACATTAACCATATTCATCAGGTGATCCGGATTATTAGAAGCTTCGCCTGATTCTTGCACCCATAACAACGACCCAGATATGTTTTTTTTTCTAGTTTTTGATGAAGTAAATGAATTCTTGAGTGGGTTTTTTTCCCATTGTTTAAATGAGAGAGAAGTTGGGATGATTTCTAGAGAAAGAGCGAAGCCAACCTTGCAATTGTGGGTGGAAATTGCAGGAATTTGGCACAAGTGGGGAGAAGAGATGGAAGAAGCCAAGATTGGAGAGGAAAAATTTAATATCGCACTTACATTATTTGATTTAATTTTGAAATACACAAATATGTACAATGTTGAATAATGCATCTCTGATAAATATTTTGATAAATTTCCCTTATTTGTTTCTCAAACATTTAGAAGTGACCACCCAAAGGAAGACAATTTGTATCCAATCCTCTAACATAATTCTTTTCATGCAGTGCTATTTTTTCTTTTTTTTTGCCCAATATTGTATCCATAAATTTTGGGATCTTGAAAATACTCCCAAATTAAATTTTGACGGGAGTTCATTCGTTAATCCTTGTCCGGCGGTCACCATCCTTGCTCAGCTAATGAAGCCAAAGCAAGAGTACTGTTACATGGGATTTCTTTACTTAATGATAATTTAGGAAGGTCATTATTGAAGGTAACTCCCGCTGAAGGCCTTCAAACCATCCCTTGAAGGCTAGTTCCCATATTTGACCTAGGGACCTATCTTTGTAGGTGCACTTCATCCATTGTTTTAGAGAAAAACAACACCCTTGTTGATGCTTTGGTGAAAGAGGGAGTTTATCTCTAATCTCTTTTGGTTAACCGCTTGCAATTTTTTTATTATTGATGGAAAAAAAGAAAAAAAAAAGAAAATACTCCTAAGTTTGCTTGAGGGAGTAAATACACAATTTGCTCCTATGGGAGCGTATATTAGTCCATATGCTAGAGCCACTTATGTAGGGGTGGCAATGGGTCAGTTCCTGGATCGCGAAAAAATGATATGAGACCTAAACCCGGACCAGAATTCATCGAACCAGACCCATACCCAAACCTGAAAAATATAGGGTGGGACTTGGACCCGGACCCAAACCCAAATCTAACCGGATGTATTTAATTATATTTAAATATATTTCATATATTGGGATCCAAAACAGAACTCAGACCCGAATCTGACCGGACCGGATTCGACCCAAACCCAGGCCCAAATAGTATTTGGGTCCAAGATTTGGATCCGGTCCAGACCCGTAGGGTCTAATTTTTGGACCCAAATCGGGTTTACCCCTTAGATCCCAAGTTAGGTCGGGTCTGGGTCCATTGCCACCCCTACTTATGTCATTATGATGCGAATAATATTAGGGTTATTTTAATTTTTAATTATTCTTTTATTTATCTCTTCAGGAATACGGTGCACAGGGATAATTAGGTGGGTATGAATTTATAGAATTTATCTTGTGCATATTGATAAATTGGATTGGGTTAGTTTAGGAGTATAAATAGATAAGGTTAAATTAGGAGAGCTAGTTTAGGAATGTAAAATGATAATGTTAAAAAGTAGTTTTTAGGCTTCGGATAAAAGGGGATGGTACGTGAGGTTAAGGGAAGAGAGTGAAAATGAGGAAGAAGAGATAAAATGGGAAAAGTGTAGAGAGGGTTTTTCTTGTTAATGTTTATTTTATTTTTTAGTCTATTTAAAGGGAGGTTACTTTTCATTGTAAAAAATATGGATGAGTTAATAAAATTTGGTCCCGTAAGGAGATATTTGGGGTGAATTCCCTCGCAGACCTTGAAAGAGGGTATATTCTCTCAACTTTTGGGGTGAATTCCCTTGCAGACCTTGAGAGATGATATATTCTCTCAAACTCTTTCCTTTTATTTTTTTGTTATTATTTTTTTCCATCAAAGCTGCGTCAATTGATATCAGAGCAAATCAAATCTTGAGAGCAAGTTAGGTCCCGCGAGCAAGTTAGGTCCAAAGTTTACAATGCCACAAAAAACGAATCAAGCTAATCCTGCTCTTATGGATGATTGTTGGGGGCAAGTTATAGAAAATTTTATTAATGCCGTAAAGGATTTTTGAACTAAAGTACGTGAGATGATTCAGATGTTGCAGCGGTTGGAGAACAATCTTACTCGTGAAGAAGAAACTCACAACCACATTCATCTTGTACCAGTAATTCCACGACAAATCCAGGGTGTTGATTTCAAGCATATTGAAGAAATTTACAAGCCAGATCCGTTGTGTTCTATAGAGAAGCCAGATCCGCTGTGTTCTATAGAGAAGCCAGATCCGCCACGTCTTATAAAACGACCACCAAATTTTGACATTAAAATCGATCTCCCAAAAATTCATGGTAAAGCGTGTTCATCGATTGAACTTTGTATTTTTTTGGAGCTGTACCAATTCTTGGTTAGGAATAATCAACCCAAGCTCATATTCAACGATTACTCTTGAAACACAATTGCAGACATCAGTCTTGAAGAAAAAATATCGAGGCTCATGGTGAGACTTCATCACCAACTTAACTTTTGAGCTCGAGGTCGAGCTTCTCCCAGCCTGAGAATAAATGATGCAAATAATATTAGGGTTATTTTAATTTTTAATTATTCTTTTGTTTATCTCTTCATAAATAGGGTGCACAAGGATAATTAGGTGGGCATGAATTTATCGAATTTATCTTGTGCATATTGATCAATTGGATTGGGTTAGTTTATGAGCATAAATAGATAAGGGTAAATTAAGAGAGCTAGTTTAGGAATGTAAAATGATAAGGTTAAATAGAACCTAGTTTTTAGGCTTTGGATAAAAAAGGATGGTACGTGAGGCTAAGGGAAGAGAGAGAAAATAGGGAAGGGAAGAGAGAGAAAATAGGGAAGAACAGATAAAATAGGAAAAGTTTAGAGAGAGTTTTTCTTATTAATATTTATCTTATTTTTTAGTACTCTCAAACCTTGAGAGATGGTATATAAATTTGGTCTCGTGAAGAAATTTTTGGAGTGGATTCCCTCTCAGACCTTGAAAGAGGGTATATTAGGGTGGATTCCCTCTCAAACATTGAGAGAGGGTATATAAATTTGGATTCGTGGAGAGATTTTTGAGGTAGATTCCCTTTGAGAACTTGAGAGAGGGTATATTCTCTAAACCTTGGGGTAAATTTCTTTGCAGACCTTGAGAGAGGGTATATTCTCTCAACCTTTTATTTTTGTTTTATTTTTGTTTTATTTTTTTACATCATAATATCAGTCCACCATTCTGCTACGAACTCTTATATGAAACTAAAATTAGCATTTTTTAGTTTAGAAACATCAATAATAAATTATTATCTCGAATGGCATAGTCTCTACCTAATTTTTTATATTTTGTCATCAAGTTACTTGGAATTCATTTCTAATTATGAAAATTAGTGTTCGCAAAATCAAAACAGAACGGTTAACCGGACATGAGTCTGAAAGCGGTTTAACCGGCCTAACCAGTAAACCGATCGATTCAACCGATTTAATCGGGCAAGTCCCGGGCGGTAAAAAAAGCTTTGAAAATAAATAAAAAAATGCAAAAAATAATCTATTAAAATATGAAAAACTTATAAAGGATGATTAAAACAAAACACATTCAAATGTAGTTAAAAATTAATGAAAAAAACTGAATTTTAACCCATTTTATATTTTCCAAAGGCTATTTTTAATTTTTTTAAAAAAATATAGAAAAATATAAAAGTGAGTATTAATGACGAAAACAATTTTTAATCTTTACCATAATGACAAATCAAATTCTTTATTTTTTCAAAATTTATATACATTTTTTTGAATATATTTTTTTTAAAATACCGGTTGATCACCCTAACCGCCCAAATCCGATTCCGATCTAATCGAGCGGTTAGAACTGGCGATTTTACAAACAATGGCGAAAACATACTAAATACCAAAAAAAAATCCAGGTTTTTCGACATGGTTTCGGAATGTACGCCACTATTCACAAGCAGTCTCTTCCAAAAACCAATGACTTTTGGATCGAAAAATTTATACCTTGATAATCTCGACCAATTATGAATCTAAAAGAATTTAAAAATATATCTTTTAAATTTTGTTTTGGAACCATTTTTCACCGTACATCTTTATAGATCATAAGATCTCGACCATTTTTTTAATTGCGAAATTATAGAACCAAGCAAAAATACATGGGGCTTGAGATGCATTCCTAAATTCATCTCTAAAGGATGAGCTTTGGGATGGGAGCCACATTGAGGGTTGACCTCATTTAAGATTTTTTCCCTCTTTCTATATGGAATTAATCCTTTCTCCTATTGAAAAAAGGTTTATACAAGATTGGAGCTCCAAATAATGCACCTTAAAAATACAATAGAAGAAGTTGTTTTGATATTAAAAAACCCTTAAATCTGATCATCTTAACTTTGATATACATAGTAGTTGCGGAATAACAAAAATTCAAAACTTAGAAATAATGTATTTTATAATGTATTATCATTAATATTAGAGATTTTCAAGTGTTCATAGACCTTCTTGATCTACACGATTTTTAAAATTTTAAATTTTATAATTAAAAAAAATGAATTTTCAGGCATTTATAAAACTTTTCGCCACCAAAATGACATCTTTTACCATTATTTGAATGGTTAGGGCTTTAGCCTTATACAAACCACACCCTATCTTATTTTATAAAAAAAAATTTGGTGACTAAGCCAGAGTCAACTCTCTCAATGTGTGTTCTCCTTTTTAAAATCTATCTTAAAATCGGATTATAAAAGGGAAAGTGTTATGCGCGTTGGAGTAAGCATTCTTGCATGTGTCCATCGTGGCATAAACTATCCATCCAAAGATGGGGATGTAAATGATGGTCCCTCCCAAAAAGGTCAAATCAATGGTTCAAATATTTTTTTTTTTAAATATCATTTTATTTTCTCTAGACATTAATGATCTCAATGTTAGAATTATATATTGCTTAAAATTAGGGTTAAAATAGTTTTCAAGAATGTACTATCAAGAGGGGGCACATTTCTACATATGAGTCCACGGATTCATATAAATCGTGTTTATTATAAATCCATTTTTTTAATTTTGAAATCCATCCTAATTATATATATTGGATCCAAAATTTTAAGATTTGTTATTCTCAATCATCATAATCATAAGTTTTAAATTTTACCATAAAAATAGTATTTTTTTTATATGTTTTTATGCACTTTAAGTTTAAAAAATATATTTATAAGGATGCAGCCTTATTAAAATAAGTAAAGCCTCACCTCATAGCTCACTAGAAATTGTAATTTTGGTTTCAAAAAAACTTTATATCGATCATCTCCGCCTTAATTATATGATTGTAGAAATTTTTTTTTAAGCATTAAAAATAATATATATTGTAATATATTATCTATAATGTGTATCTCGCCCTAAAAGTAAGTATTGCATTTTTGTAAGATCTGTACATTATTTTAGCTTCAAACTGAAGTAGGGGTTGGAAAATTTCGTTTTAGAGCCGCCCAAAGTGCCTTTTAGACCAAAATTCGACGTGAGGCTTTACTTTTTTTTTCATAAAACTTCAGCATAAGTTTTAGTTGAGACGTCAATCCATCTTTGAGAGGGACGGACGAAGAAGGACACACATGCATGGTACCAAATACGAAAAGAATCTGGAGATTCCCTGAATCATTTCGTTGCGCTTTGTATCGAGCAGAGGGTCTAAACAATCAAATTAGAACCCCCTACAAATAGTATTGAGAAATATAGTTCGAAATATTACTGTTTTAAAATATATATATTTTTTTAATTATAGAATTTAAAGCTTATCAAGCAAATTTATAAAAATTTGATAATTGACCACCTAAAAATGTATTGCAAGATGAATTATTTTCAAAACTTGGAATGTATTTCTTTCGCACGTCCATTATGTCTTGATGTTGAGATGATCAATTTGAAGATATTTAGACAACAAAACAATCTCTTCTATCAAATTTTTTGAGCGGGCTCTAATTTGAACGTTTAGAAGCTCGGTTCTATATACACTCTTTTCTTTTTTATTATTATTTATACAGCATTCGAGAGGAAACTCCATTAATCAGACGGAAGACCGCCTAAAGCCGTGAGGGCCTCTTTGTCCACGTAAATCAAGGTAAATTATCGAGTTTTTCCTTATGTAGCCAAACATTCATGCTCTTTTTCATGTTTGAAAAGCTTTCTCTAATTCACCACAACAGCTCATTTCATGGCTTTCAATGGAGGTCTCGATTCTTCAATCTGAAAAACGAAATTTTTTTGAAGCTTTTCCTTGTATTCTTACCAGTTTTTCTTTGGACTTCTTGCTATGTTGCTCGCCAATTTTGAAGATTTTCTTATATGAAACTGTTACTTTCGCAGATAAATGGAAGGGAAACACGCTGGCTTTCAATGGAGGTTCAAGTTTTTGCTTGGATAACTGCTCTGGAACAATCTCTGGAAGCTTTTGCTCATCTCCAAAGAGATTTTTGCTGACAAAATCGCGTATTTTGAGCTTAAACACTTAGTAAGAGAGTTTTAAGTATCCTCTCAGTAAATACCAAAAGAATATCCTGGGCGTAAACTTCGCCATTAATGCTCTATTTTAGGAAACATGTGCTGTATCTTGTTATGACATAGGGCATGGTCTTGTTGTCTTGTAAGTTGCACATGTTATTATTTAAAAACCGCCTCAACAAACGTTCAGCACGTTATATTGACTGTTAGGCAAGAGAAAACCTAATGCTTCTTTGAGGTCATTTAAAAATTCCTTTTTTTCCATAAGGCTAGGGTTTTACTTTGTTCACGGTCATGGACGTTACTTCCTATTGAATATTTGATTTTTTGTTTAGAGTTTGAATTTGAAAGAGTTGAAGTCTCTGTAGATGAAGTAGACAGCAGAGGAGCAGCAGATGATCAACGCAGGAATGGATCGCTTGCTCACAAAGTTTCTCAGACCATAAAATCAGCCATGAATTCCTTAAAAAAGGAGAGTGATAATGTGGAAGCTAATAGGTTACCTGGGCATTCTCCTTTGGGAAATTCAGTACTTCAGCTATCTTCAATGGAAGGTGTACCAATTGCGACCTCATCTCCGAGAGGTCAGATCTCACTTCATTTTTTATGAGGAATTTGATCCTTTTTGTTGATATTGGTGCTTGGAATGAAACTTTGAGCATGTTGCTGTTGATTTGAATTGCATTTTTCTTTCAATATGTTATTGACACTAGTCATAGATTTGGCCCAAGTTTCATAGCTGAGAGAATGGGGCAATGCTTCCTAACTGGGCTTCCCATGTCACATTGCTTATATAGTTTTGACATTTGAATGCGCTGGTTGCCTCTTGGTAAGAAATATGGCTGTTGTTTCTATATAAGAGTGATATCTACTTTCATGTATGCAAAAATATAAAAATAAATCAAGGGAATGACTTTACTTGTGCTGGGATTATATGGCCGGAGAATGAGAAATATTTCTCTCATTGTTCACAAGGATGTGTGCCTCTATGGGATGGAAGAGTAGTTTTAAGAACTGTCTTTGTGTTTCTCTGTAACCCAATTCCTCAAGTTGCAGTGTTACAGTATGCATAGCGAGCTGGCTTCTTATATGATTCTCTTGGGACATAGCTTTGCTGAATAGGGAAAATACATCTGAACTATTCATTGCACTGTTCTGGTCTATTAGGTTACAGACTCCATGGTAACTGAGGCCATTGTTGTGCTTCATTAGATTTAATTGCATGAGATTTACTTTTGGCACTGTAGTGTTAGTTGATACGGAATTTGTTAGTATCATGCAATGCATCTGAACTTTAGTACCTGGGGATCCTAGGAAGATCTATTTGGTATTGTCATGAACCCATCAGGATTCTAACTTTGGGAACTTAAATGCTATCCATGTAGTCTGAAGTCTCTTTGACTGCGTACTTTCCTCACTATGAGGAATATCTATGATAAAATTAGTGATCCACATTGAGAGCCTCACTTGATACACAGCTACCCTTGTAGAGATGTCCAGATATCAGCTACCCTCATAAAGATGTCATCTGGAAAGTTTGGCTTAAGAATTCCATTGTAACCTCTCTGGATTCGTGCATGTGGAACTCTCTCCTAAGTTGATCAGTCTCCTAATCTTAGCCGATAGAATTTCCTTTCCATATCATACTTCTCTATTTTAACAAAAACATCAATTGTCAATGTAAAAGGATTGGTGAAAGGCATCAATCTATAATATGCTAAAGGGTTGCTACATGGAAGTCAAAAGTGCATAACCCAGGTGGTTCGAGAAGCTTACAACAAGTGTATGGTGCCTTCCGACAGCGATCTCAGGTCTTTGAACTTGATTGTTTAAGTTATTTGGCTTGGTAATGAGCGCGTGGTATGTTCTAAAGGGGAATATTCTAGGGGGTGGGTGCTTGGTTTTAGTTTGATTCTTTCTTTTCTCACAAATGAATACACTGAACCATAATTAGTAATCTTCAACACAAACTCCCTCCTCCCACCCTCTCTGCACAAAGAAAAGGAATTAATGACAATTTCTATTAAAAATGTCATTTCCCTGATCCTTTTTTGTGTTCAGGTACTTGATTGCTGAGGGGGTCAATTCTTCATCATGGAACAACTTGTTTGTCCTTGGATGTTTCTACAGATATACTTCCAGATACCTACGTAGTTCTCTTATAAGGTTTAATTAATTTTTGAGTGATCTTGATAGATCTCTACGAGTGGTTCTCGCTCACAATTTTCTTATTGGTGGGACTCATAAGTGTTAAGATTGTTAAAAAATTTTGTCCTAACGCAATAGATTGAATTTGGTTGACAATTCTATTGTCGTCTTGTGGAACATTCTATCTTTGAGTTGAATGAACGAATCCATCTGTGTTAGGCTCTGTTTTTATATTGAGTTATTTTTAATGCTCGTTGAATAGATAAAAGGAGTGTGATCATACCCTGCAGTATACACAAGTTGACTACTTCTTGTTTATGTCAGTTTGTTGTCCTAGAAACTTCTATGGCTTTTGCAAAATTTATTTGAGTAATTTTGTATACATATTACTTTACATATCCATTCTTTCACATCCGGGTGGTTTCATCATCATCATCATAATTTGAGCCTTATCCTAATTATTTGGGGTCTGTTACACGAATCTTGTTATGCCACTCCACTCTATCAAGGGCCATAATCTTAGGTAGAGCATATGTTATATATTTTTTCACTATTTCCTTTTATGTCCTTTGGGGCTTTTCTTTGCCCTTTTAGACCCATCCATTTAAACCAAGTCACCCCGCCTAACTGGTGCTGTTCTACGTTGATGCTGCACATGACCAGATCACCATAGTCTATTTTTCCTCATTTTATCGCCTATTGGAACTACCCCTGAGTTTGCTCGAATTTATTCATTTCGAGTTCTATCCTTCCTTGTCTCTCCACTCATCCATCTCAACACCCTCATTTCAGCTACACTCATTCTATGGATATGTTATTTTTTGACCGCCCAATATTTTGTCCCATAAAGTTGGGCTGGTCTTATAGCCATCCTATAGAACTTTCCCTTTAGTTTCATTAGTATGCGACTATCACATAAGATTCAGAAGTACATCTCCACCTCATCCACCCAGCTCTAATTCTACGAGTAATATCTTCCTCAATCTCTCATTTCTCATGGATTATCGACCCAGGATATTCAAAATAATCTCTTTTTGATACTTCTTAGCAATCAAGCTTAACCATTTCTTCGTTTCTGCTCCTATTATTATGAAACTTGCCTTCCATATATTCTATCTTCGTCCGATTCATTTTAAAACCTTTAAATTTTAGAGCATCCCTCCAAAGTTGTAACTTTACGTTGACAGCATCTTTAGTCTCATCAATCAAAGCTATGTCAACCACAAACAACATACACCGTTGTACTTCATCTTGAATATGTCTTATGAGTTCATAACCAAAGGTAAGAGATATGAGTTCAACGCTGACCCCTATAGGCCTACTGTCACTAAAAACTCAGTTGTCTCTCTCCTAATTGTCTTCACACTAATTAGCAATCCCTCGTATATACTCTTCACCATGTCAATATCTTCTAGAGACCCTTTTCTTTTCCAACATCCACTAAATTATCTGAGTGGTTTCATTCTGATCGTAAGGAAATTTGTTGTTATCCTGGATCAAGTATGACTTAAACAAGTCTTTCTTAGCATAAGAAAGCAGCATGCATATACAAATACAAATATAGTATGTATGGGCCAGGCCGTAGACATGCCTTCTGTGTGATCTCGCAGTTGTTTTAATAATTAAAGAATTATTAGAAATGCAATTTCTTTTATTTATTTGAACGGGAAACTAGACATTGGGACAAACTGCGAGGCTACTCTCTCGAATATCAATTAGAGAAGTATTTAATGCTTTTAGCTCTTGACAGAATAATGCATAACAAGTTCATGTTATTATCATTTCACTTCAAATTTGAAGAAAAATTGATATTTATTGTCCCATGAGTGATGGACTTCTTCCATTTCTCTTTTACAGCTTTGGAGCATTGCAAAACAGCACCTGCAGGCACTAATATTTCCCAAAACTTGTTAATTGAAAACTCGCACATGGCATTATCAAGGTCTAAGACCGAGAAAAAGGATATACAAAAGCACGACTTGAAGTTAGATAGACTCTCCGATCGTGAAAAGGTAAGCAAGACACTCATTCATTTTTATCTGCTTCTTTTATATGGCATAATTCTCTCAGATGGTTTAATCTTGCTGTTTTGGCTTTTTTTAAGCGCTCTTGATCTCCTCAAGAAAATTTACTTTGAGTTGGAATCGGTGAAAACATACAAGTTTTTTCCAATTAGTTCTACACAATTAGATACTATGGCTTAATTTCAAAAATGTGGGTGGTATATGCTTTTAGTAACTGGATGCTTTCACAGTGTCAATATTTGTTTGGAACAATCAAGATGCATTTCTTTTAGAGTTACATTGCTTGTCTAACCATAGTTACTGGGAGTAGGAGCAAGAACGGCTCCGGTTCTGGGAGTGGGAGTGTTAGATCGACGGCTGCCCAAAGCTTTGGAGCTCGGGGAGCGAGTTCTGGTGAGGGTAGAAGTTACAGATTGAGATCCCGTTTAAATAGGGAGGGAGTTCCCGATACATTGGGATCGAGATCTTATTTAACGGGAACGTGTTCCATGTAAAATGGGATCGTGTTCCAATGTTCATAGGATTGCGCTCCCATCAACAATAGGTATGAGATCCCATTTAAGGTTGAGTTGCCCCTCATCTAAGAAAGACCGTGTTCCTATTTGGAAAGGATCGAGCTTTATTCAAGGTACTTTCTCAAAAAGGTTTGAATCTCCCTTTTTACTCTCCCCAAGAAACAAATATATTTTTTGAAATGATAGCTAGACATGCATTAAAAACATTGCGTGAAATGGAAATGGAAATGGTGAGCATAAAGGATATCATTAAAAATACTTTAAGTATTCATGTTCCTTGTGAACCCACAAAACTATATTATGTAAAAGTTAAATAAACCAAATGTTTTCTATAATTTTATTTTTTTCGTCTTAATATTTGATGAATAATAAATCTATTTTTATATTTCATTATAAAAGAATAATTCAGGTTTGTCCTTTATGGCACTAAACAGCAATTTACTCCATCCTTAGCACAAACTTTTTGGGTTGTGTTAATACATATTCTAAAACACACACGTGAGTGAGGGCATCCAATATTTTAATAATTAAAAATTTAATCATTACATGTGTATTTAATGCACATATTAAAAATAAAAAATAAAGGAGATAATATTTTAATAATAAAAATGTATCATTACGTACATTAAATGCAAAATTGATCAATCGATTTTTTTAAAACATATATTTCTGCGAACCCGCAAGACCATATTATGTAAAAGCTAAATAAACCAAATGTTTCCAATAATTTGATTATTTTTGTCTTAATCTCTAATGAACAATAAATCTATTTTTATATTTCATTATAGGAGAGTAACTCATGTTTCTCCTGGATGCCACTAAACAGCAATTTACTCCATCAGTAGCACAAACTTTTTGTGCCTTGTTAACTCGTATTCTAAAACACACACAAGAGTGAGGGCATCCAATATTTTAATAATTAAAAAATTGATCATTACATGCGCATTTAATGCAAATCTTAAAAATAAAAAATAAAGGAGATAATATTTTAATAATAAAAATTTATCATTACATGCGTTGAATGAAAAATTGATCTATCGATTTTTTAAAAAACATATATTTTTGTGAGCCCATATATATTATGTAAAAGCTAAATAAACCAAATGTTTTCAATAATTTTATTCTTTTCGTCATAATCTCTAATGAAGAATAAATCTATTTTATATATCATTATAGAAGAGTAACTCAGGTTTCTCCTTGATGGTATTAAACAATAATTTACTCCATTGGTAGCACAAAGTTCTAACACACACACACGTGAATGAGGGCACGAGATCTACAATTTAAAGGAATGTGTTCCTTGTGAAAATGGGATCGCGATCTGTGCGATTGTGGGATTGAGTTCCGTTATGAATGGGATTAAGAATCCTATAAATAGAAGCGAGCTCCCAAATAATTGGAATGGGTTCCGGTTGAGATCCCGGCCACAGAGTGTTGGAGCTGGGTTCCGGAGTGGGAGTGTCACCCTAGTTGGGCGCTTGCGGTAACTGTGTCTAACATGTTCACCCCATTATTTTGAATTTTTATCCCCTTAGCTCCTCTCTCTCCCCCCACATTACCCCTGTATTTCTCTTGCACTTCTTTTGCATTCCCATTGATCTCATATGTTTGTAGTAAAATTTCCTACATGTTTCCTGGGTGTTTCCTTGGTATTGCTCCATCCTTCTCTTGATTCTCCCTAGTGTTCCGTTATAGTCTTGCATTGATTTTCCACAAGCATTTCCAAAAGTTAAACAAGTGCTTCTCAAATCTTTGACTCCTTTTTCATTTCTACGCCTCCTTTTGAATTGTAAGTTCTATATTTCTCCAATTTCTATGAGCTGAAGGATCTTACACACCGAATTTTGCTAACTAACTAGGAAGAACTAACCATGGATGTCAAATTTAATTTAGATAATTTGGTAATCAGTTAGTTTATGCCCTACTTCTGCTTCTCATAATGCAGT
This sequence comes from Amborella trichopoda, assembly GCF_054954075.1. Taxonomy (NCBI): domain Eukaryota; kingdom Viridiplantae; phylum Streptophyta; class Magnoliopsida; order Amborellales; family Amborellaceae; genus Amborella; species Amborella trichopoda. Next base: position 4,469,898 of record NC_142346.1, on the reverse strand, counting down.
CTTTGGACATGCCTCCTTTATAGACTTCAAGGTTCCAGCCTGTCTCAGCTTCATGATCCCTATACTGTTTATCATAATTTCTTTGCTCTGCGTGCATGAGTCTTGATCAACAATTTTCATAGTGTTCAGCAACAGTTGTTGAAATTTAACCCAGCTTCACACCTTGAGAATAGTTTTAGTTGTCACCATCCTGCCTAAACAATCTTGATTCTAGTCTTGGGTCTTCGCCCTTGGCTCTTGGCTAGTAGGTCAGATGAGAAGGCACCTTACTTTGAGGGCGTATTAGGGGTGAGCAGCTATCTAACTTCACAAGCCCCAAAGACTACCTTCTTGGTTTGCATATTCTATGGAAGACACCCTCGAGCAGATAACATACCTAGATAATTAATTTTTAAATTTTGGCAATAAATTGGCAACTAACTGAGGAACATGAAGACATTCAAGTAAACAAGTAGTAACGAGAGAAGTTTGTACTCAAATACTAAACTAGATGTTCCATTAGCAGTTATGACTAAACTATTTCATTTATTAGTTTGGTTGCTTGATAAGCGAGAGGAGACTTCAGTCATGTGATTAGATGCACTAGAATCAAGGATCCAAGAAGAATACTTGGATAAGTAGCCAAGGTTAAAAGCTTGTGAATGTGATGATTGTGCAAGTTTAGGGAAAATGCTTTGGGAATGAGGGAATTTTATGAGGGCAGTACGTCACATTCTGGTTTGTTCATTGTGGGTTGGAGCAATTTTCCAAACAAAAAAAAAACTAGGTGGCATGTGTTGGCAGCTTGGAGGGGTCTAATTGCCTAGGTGCTAGGCGGGCACCTCGGTTTTGAGGTGCCTTAGACACATACATATCTCTGCACTCCAAATGCACGTTTATGTATATATGTATAACTTATTTATACATGTATATATATCATTGTTGGCTGATCTTAGTGCCCGATACTCAATCCTCGATATTTTGGATGAATATTGAGCTCTAACACACCCAAAAATTCCTCTTATAACCTCCTTTGATAGATCACAATGCAACCAATATAAAAAAGATATTCTTAAATTTCTCAACTTTTTTTACCTAAAAACATTTGAGAAATCCAACAATTTTGTTGTTGTTGTGTTTTTTTTTTTTTTTTTGGGTTTCAAGAACCTAAAACAAGTTTTGGGGGTTAAAATAACCCCCAACAAGCTACCCCTCATTGTTTTACCCCTCTTAAAAGGGGAAAATGTGACAAATGCCCTTGTTTGAGGGCAATTTCTGCCCTTGAGCATGGGGTAATTGCGGCTGGCATCTTGGCTTAGGTGGGAAGTGCCTGCCATATTTATCAAATGCGGCTACGTAACACATTATGCGGCTGAATCAAAGCAAATGCACACTTGGGCACACCGCATACACCTGCATATTCAGGATATCATGATGCACTTGCATATGCGAGTCATCAACTGCAAATACAGCCATCACCCTCAATTACGTGCCTGATATGCAGGTAACTTCTCGTGGCCAGAAAATGCTCAGTAGCTGGGGCATTTTGTTTTTGCCCCCACGAAAAGGGGAGGAAAGGTTTTTCTTTTTTGGTTGTCGGGGAGAGAGGTATATACCTCCCCAAATCCCCACATAGAACAATTTTTTTTCATGGTTCAAAGGGGATAAAATTATAGAAAATCATCAATATCATCATCGTCAAAGCCTTTTCCCAACTAATTAAGGTCGGCTACACGAATCTTGGTCTTCCATTCTGCTCTATTAAGGGTTATACTCTCAGTGAGGCCATAAGTCCCATGTCTTTTTTCAATACTTCCAACCATGACCTTTTGGGCCTACTTCTTGCCCTTTTTTAGCATTCCACTTGAACTAACTCGCACTTCTTAACAGGTGTTGTATTGGATCTGCGGCACACAGGGCCAGCTCATCTAAGTCTATTCTCTCCATCTTATCGTCTATTGGTGCCGCACCTAAATTTTTTGGAATGTATTCATTTTAAATTCTATCCCTTCTTGTCTTGCCACTCATCCATCTCAACATCTTCATCTCTGTTACACTCATTCTATGGATATATTATTTTTTGACTGCCCAACATTCCGCTCTATAGAGCAAAGCTGGTCTCACAACTGTTCTATAGAACTTGCCCTTCAGCTTCATTGGTATGTGGCGATCACATAAAATTCCTGTCGCTCATCTCCACTTTACTCCCCAACTTTAATTCTATGCGCGACATCTTCTCCAATCTCTCTATTTTCTTGAATTATTGACCCAAGATATTAAAGTGCACTCTTTTTGATATCTCCTGGCCGTAAACCTTAACTACTTCCTTGTCTCTACTCCTATTATTACTAAAATTGCATTTCATATACTTTATCTTAGTTTGGCTAATTTTAAAACTTTTAGATTCTAGAGCATCCTTCCGAAGTTCTAACTTTGTGTTGATGTTGTTTCTGGTCTCATCAATCCAAATTATGTCATATGTGAACAACATGCACCACAGTACCTTATCTTGTAGGTGCCTAGTTAAGTCATCCATATTAAAGACAAGGAGATATGGGTTCAATGCTGACCCTTGATATAGATCTATTGTCACTGAAAACTCACTCGTCTCTCCACTAGTTGTTCGTACTCTAGTTAGCGTTCCATTGTATATATCTCTCACTAAGTCTATGTAGTGTCTGGAGGCTCCTTTTTTTCCCAATGCCCACCAAATCAAGTCTCGAGGTACTTATGATTAAGCTTTCTCTAGATCAATAAAGACCGTGTGGAGGTCTTTTCCCTTTGCCCTAAACTTCTCAATCAGTTGCCTAAGCAGGAAAATAGCCTCAGTTGTTGACCTCCCATGCATAAAATCAAATTAGTTTTTTGATACACTCGTTTCATGCCTTAGTCATTGCTCAATCATCTCTCCTAGAGATTTATGGTGTGGTTCATAAGTTTGATCCCTCGATAGTTCGCACAATTCTGCATGTCTAATTTGTTCTTATAAATAGGTATCGCAGTACTTTTCCTCCATTCATCTGGAATTTTTTTTGTTCTCAACACCTTGTTGAACAATTGGTCTGCCAGTCAATGCCAATCTCCCCAATGCACTTCCAAACTTCTATCAGGATACTATCTGGTCCTAAATCCTTTTCTATCTTCATCCTTTTCAAAGCTTCTTTTGCTTTTGATATCTTAATCCAACGAATGTGCCAATGTCCTCTGCTCTCATTTTATGTCAACAGTTCCTTCTACCGCTATGTTCCCATTGTGTTTGTCATTTAATAATTTTTGAAAATAAACTCTCTACCTTTCGTTGACCTCTTCATTCTTCACCAATACCCTTTGATCCTCACTTTTAATGCATTTAATATGGTCTAGATTCCTACACTTCTTCTCTCTCATTTTTGTTAATTTAAAGACATCTTTTTTACCTTTTTCTTGTTCCCAATATACTTTATAGATTATCATATGCCTTAAGTTTGGTCTTAGTTACTATTTATTTAGCATTTTTCGTAGCATGTTTATATGTTCTAAGTTTTGATTTTTTATGTTATACTGTCAAGTTTTATAACATGAACATTTTTCGCAATGGCCTTCTGATCCCTATTACTACCGTCAAGTTTCCCTATCGAAATTTCTTTTTCTTTTGCCACTTTCTTAATAAAATCAACCATCTCATTCTACATAACATGGACCTTATATTCAGAGTTCTATTTTCCTTCTCTAAGTAATTTGTCCTTAAATAAATTTATTTTTCATTTTTTAAATTCAACCACCTATTTCTTGGACACCTATTAATTTTACCCCTTGCTTCCATGTCTTTATGCAGACATCTATAACCACGAGCCGATATTGGGTAGCCAAGCTCTCTCTTGGGATAATCTTGCAATCTTTACATGATGGTTGATCTACTTCTTAACTAGGAAGAAGTCTATTTGGCTTTTATGCGATCCATTTTATAGGTTATTAAATGTTCATCTCGCTTTTTAAAATAAGTGTTTGCTATTGTTAGGTCGTAGGCCATAGCAAAATCTAGAATAGTCTCACCCATCTCATTTCTTTCTCCAAACCCATATCCGCCATGTTCCCCTTCATATCCTCTACTGTTCTTCTCTACATGACCATTTAAGTCCCATCCTAAAAGGTCCTCTCTCCATTTGGTATGTCTTGGACTATTCCATCCGTGTCTTCCAAAAATTGTCTTTTAATTCTATTCTCTAATCTTACTTGTGGTGCATAAGCACTAATTACGTTAATTATCTCTTTCCCAAATACAAGTTTGATTAATAGGAACCTATCACCTATTCTCTTGACATGAACTACTTTATTTTTTAAATCTTTGTCTACTATTATTCCTACGCTATTTCTATTATTATCCTTTCATGTATACCAAATTATAAAAAATAATAGTGAAATTTTTTTATCGAATCTAAAGATTTCAATAATATTTGATGATTCCTTGGGTGGAAGATTCAATTTCTTTACGCAATGTTTTGAAGGATTTTACCAAGTAATTGAAGGATTAAGGGAAATAAGATTAAAACCTAGAAATTGAAATTCTTTTAACTTTGGGTTTGAGATGGATGTTTTTGTTGTGCATTTTTATTTTGTATGTCTTGATCATTTTGTATTTAGATGTTATGTACTTGTGAGGTACTTTTGGTCTTTGTAGTTCGGATGTTATGTGATGACTATTTGGCATTTTGGGTTTTGGCTATATGCTACAGCTTACATTGTACTGTACTTAGCTGCTATATGCTAGTATATTTTCTAAATGGTTGCTACTTTACTAGGTCACTTGGTATAATACATATTCTTTTGTGTTTTATGTAATTTAATGAATGACGTGGATTAATCTACTTTACATTTTAATTGCAGTTGACTATTAGATAATAGAGATGACAAATCTGTTAGTTGTGTTAAGCTATCAACAACTCAGATAGCGGATAGATTAGATACAAATACTAAATTAAAATGCCAACTATCACGAAATTCATATAATCAAGTTATTTTTTGTATTCTTATATTTTTATTATTTTTTAAGTTTTGTAAATTTATTTAGATCATCGGTAGTGATGTGCCTATATCAGGACCACGTCAAGCCACATAGCGCTCTGGACCCCCTGAGCCCATTGAGTATGCATCCCACATTTGATAAATTTGTCATTCACCTAGGTGTTGCCACAGGTGCTTGGGCATCCTCCCCGCATATGGACATGGTGCCCAGTGGGCCCACCGAGGCGTAGGTGGCCTGCTATGGTGCCCGAGCTGAGGAGGGGTGCCCCTAGGGACTAGGCAGGATATTTTTTGTAGTATTGTTGAAGGACTCTTCAATTGTGATGATGAGCGTGAAGCTGGCCAAAGGTCCTTCCTATGTTATAAGGAACCCTTCTGCGGTACTGACTGATAACATGGCATTACTCCTTGTAATCCTTTCACCAAAATCTGTCCTTACATTTGGTCGAATATCCTATATTTTGTATCAGCACTAAAACTCATTTTCATTGTGATCCTACTAGGACTCTTGTGGGCTAGGCAAGAACTGCTAGGGACTGATTCTTCTACATTTGGCATGGATAAGGTAGGAAACCGTGATTATCCTCAACCATGATTTCTGTGAGGGATGCATCAAATGTAGGACATTAACAGCTGAAGCAGAGAAGCTCTAAAATTCTCAAACTCTGGATGTAACCTCATTAAGAAGTGGGCATGAGGCTGCCTTTCAATTTCTGAGTGATGACTCATTGCTTCCTACAGAAATGGATCCTTGAACATAACAGGTTTTCACCATGTCTAGTTTAGTGCGCAATAAAATTCCTAGATACTCTTATTTCCTGGGCTTTAGATGTATTGCTTTGTTGTTGCATTGCTATATTGCATGAAAGTAGATTCTTTAGCCCATGTATTCTGTGTGGAAGTTGATTCACTTTGTATGCTTGCATTTAAAGTGAGGCATATAATCTTATGCTTAAGTTGATTATGTCATATATTCTACGTAATCGATTTTTTCTTATGCAAGTAAGATTGTATTCTCCATGTGTGCATTTATTGATGTTTCTTGCATAAGAATGTATTTTCTTTTCAGGATTTGGTTCTTTGTTTGTCTTTATGTAATTGTATGTAAATCACACTATTTGTTTGGAACCCCATGCATTATAGCTTTACTTCTGGTTGTAATCAAATGATAGAAAATTGCCATGTCAACCTAGTTTCCCTTTTGAAACATTCGAGCTACACGCATCTCCTATTGGTCCTTGTGTTCATGCTGCCTTGCCAGTTCAACAGACGATTTCTTTTTTGTTTCAAAATGTAATGCTTTCGCTTCTTCTTCTTTCAGAAGAAGATAATCGAGAATCTTGCCAGAGTACAAGATAATGGAATAGTGGAGGTTGATGTTGCTCTGAGTGCTCCTGTGGCATCGGAACTGTTAGAGCTCGATGTTGTTGATGCTGTACATGGTGATGTAGCAGAATTAATTGAATGTAGTAAATCTGTTCCAAAGTTAAAAGTTGCGATGCTTGTAGTTGGAACAAGAGGAGATGTTCAGCCTTTTGTAGCTATTGCGAAGCGCCTACAGGCATGTCGTTCTAGCTAATTAATTTCTTCATGCTTTGAAGTTGTCCCAATATGAGATTTATGATGTACAAATAGTATTTCCCAGGAGTAGATTTGCCCTTCGTGTATTTAGTATTGTTTGATCGTTGTTTCAAGGAGATTTTGGCATCATGGGTTTATTCTCAAGTCTCAAGATGAGATTGATAATCATCACTACTAGCTTTGAGGTAGCCTTATGGATTGGATACTAAAGTGTACACCTCCTGTCATACATGTGAAACTTGTCCTTCTCTCTCTCTCATACACACATGCACATATACATACATATAATCTGTGTTGTGCATGCATGTGCAAGACTGTGTGAGGAGGGACATATTTCTCCAAAAGACTAGAATCATAATGCTTTATTATTTCGATTTCCTTAAAACTGTTATATGGAGACTTAGTCTTTTAATTGTTCTTGCCTTAGATTCTTTATCATGTTCAGTATATCAATTTCTCTATTGAGGCATAATTTTAAGTGTTACGTGTATCTGGTATCTGTTGGGTGTGTGACCTTTGCATCCATGGTTGTAATGTTAACCATTGTTTTCTTTTTTGAAGATGTAATGCTAACCAGTTTTAGTGAAGGCTTTGACAAAATTATCGATAGATGGCAAACTTTGTATTGAACCATTGGAGTCTCCAAATGGAATCTCTAGCTTGAAACAGTTTGGTGAAGCTTTGTTTTATTTAGAGCTCTCCCTTTTGATAATTTCATGTGGTTCACCCTCTAGATTTTGTTCATTTAAGGTTTGTCTTGTTTGGAATGGACGATGAATATGCTATACATTTATAGTCAGAATTTTGTTTCTGTAACTGTAAGACCTTGTTTTATATTTGGGAGTGGTGATAATATTGAAACGTCGCATTCCATGTTATGTTAAAAGAGCATTGGCATCATGCATGTTAAGTTTGTAGTTATCATAGACAATATCTTGCCAAGTCATGCACAAACTCAGCTTGGCATTGTCTGATGTCTATAATATTTGGCAAGCATTTTGTCATACCATGTTTTACCAGGGCTATAGCACACAAAGCCTTGCTAAAGTCAAATCTACCTATACAAAGGAAGTGACTTACACAAATTTGATCAATATCCAGCTACTCATAATCATGGTCCTTTAATTAATGTCCTATTTGCAGCATGCGCTTCACGTTCATTTTGTCATTTGGCAGGAGTTCGGTCATCATGTTAGATTAGCAACGCATGCCAACTTCCGATCCTTCGTGCGAGCAGCTAATGTAGAATTTTATCCTCTTGGTGGGGATCCTCGGATTTTGGCTGGATGTAAGATTTCTCCCTACCAATTCATTGTGGCCATTTTCCTTCATGATGATGTCTGGTTCCTAAGTAGCTGATCAGCTACGAATCATAGAAAAGCGTTTCTGTGCCACCATGCATTTATCGATATAGCTTGAACTAGTGCGCCTCTTTTTCTGAGCCCTGGTCATTTTTTATATTCATACTCTTCAAATTATTGTTAAAATTAATAATATTTTATTTCACCTTGTCATGAATAAACAGTACTTATTAAGTTAGCAATGATAACAATAATTTGATAGTACTTTTACCACTGTCAGTCCTCTACTTTTATTACTGTTATCCCTATCGGTGCTCAAACAATTTATGTATCATTATCACTTTTTTTTATTTCCATTGCTGTTTGTGAAGGTTCAGTTAATAAAGTGTCCAGATGGAAGTTCTAGAAGGATAGTTATTTATTATATTTCTGCCAACTTTTTGTGGAATAGCACAAACGTAGATGCAACTGCAAGTATTCTTTCTTCTCTTTTAATGGAATCTCTTTTCTCTTTAATACATGTTTAATTTGCTTTTTTTTTTTTTAATGTAGGAAATCTTATGTCTTACATGATAAAAAAATATTTAATGTGGGAATTATTTAATAATTATTTGTATTACAGGTGTTTTGTTTCTGGAATCTTATTTTCGGAGTTGACTCTTTTGATGCTTCGAACTGTGTCGAACACAGGCACCCATGTCCATCTCTATGAAACATTGTTGATCATCTTGAAATGCTAGTCTTTAATCATTCATAGATGACCTAGGAATCTGTCTTCTTGAGGCTTTCTGTTGTACCTGATTAGGCACTGGAATCTGTATGTCAGGCAGTTTTTACTAGCTTGTTCGTTTGCTTGCTGTGTTCAAAAGAATTCATCATAGTTCTTTTCTACTTTTTATAGCTTAACAGAAAATAATCTTTGAATGTTTTATGTCAGACATGGCGAGAAACAAGGGCTTTCTGCCCTCTGGACCTGCAGAAATATCCATCCAAAGGAAACAACTGAAAGTCATTATTGATTCATTGCTTCCAGCATGCACAGAACCCGATATGGAATCTGGTGTCCCCTTCCAGGCTCAGGCTATTATTGCGAATCCTCCTGCATATGGTTTGTTCTCCTTAACTTTCTTGGTTTGTATATCTGAAGTCTGAACTAATCTATTTAGAGTGGTGTATGTCAAATTGTATGGTTGATAAAAATTCTCCTCAAAGAACATGGCTAAGTAAAATGCTCATAACTTTGCGACAAAAAAGAAAAGAAAAAGGTACAACATTTATAATGTTAAGTCTTGTTGCCAAAGCATGCTAACTTATCTTTTGTATCTTATTCCATGCCTAGTGTATCTTGCTTAACAATATTTCAATCTTTAGATGTCCATGCTCATAGTTCACCAGTTTTTTGAGTATGGTTTCGGAAAAACTGAACATTGGTTCCTGGTTTCAAAAGGAACTAATGAAGATCCATTGAACTTCCAAAAAAGGCCTTTAGGTGTTTCTCTCCAAAGAATATTGATTACTTATTTGCTAAGCCCTTGCTGTAAATAAGTATTAAAATTGTCACTCATGTCTATAGGCACTCTAAAGAATATTGTCACTCTAAGCATTTAGGTGTTTCCCTCCAAAGAATATTGGTTACTTATTTGTTAAGCCCTTTCTGTAAATAAACATTAAAATTGTCACTCATGTCTATAGGCACTCTAGTTTGAGGTATTTACTTCATTTGGTGCTCACTCACACATATTGAATATTCTTACTAGAGACGCGATCTTTTTTTGTCAATTATGAGATTCACAGTTTTTTTCTCAATTTGTCTGTGGTCCATACTAAGATAATACCATATGTAAACAGTGGAAATATGATTGTCTTCCAATTTTGTGGCTTGTAGTTAATACGTATTGATCAAATGGTAATTCCTTTAGAGAACTATAAAATAGATGCAAATGTTTTTAAAAATTAAAGATGCATTAAGAAAAGTAACCTCTTTTACTTTAGATAGAGATAATTAAAATATCCTAGTTCATTTCTGTCCTTTGTATCAACCATCTAAACAATTATTAATTCATATATCTTGGAGAGTTATTAATCATATTATGAAACATTGCTTGCTTGTTCTATTACTGTAAAGGGCTCATGTTGCTTTCACAAAATAAATTAAGGGTTTATGTATGTAGTTCCTTCATAGTCTTATTAGTTCTGTTGTTGCATCAAGTGTTATATTAAATATCTGTAGCTACTTGCAGGACATGCACATGTCGCTGAAGCTCTTGGTGTGCCCCTCCACATCTTTTTCACAATGCCCTGGACGTGAGTTTTAATTGGCAGTTCCCTAATTTTATGCTTTTTGACAGTGATTGTTTTTCCTTAAGTTCTTGTTCCATAAGGATTTTAGTTAGATCCAAGGAGCATGAATGGTAGTATTTATCTTTTTAATAGTGCCGCCCTCATCTCTTTCTCTCTCTCCCATGTTTTCATTTTCTTGTTTTTGTTGACAGTGGACTGTGATTTCATTAATTGTATGAGGACTTTGAAAATTGGGTATGTGCCTCAGTGATCTTTTACAGAATATGAACAAAGATGATCTGAACCCATTTGGTGTGATTGCACAATCTAAACAAAAATGTCTGTAATAAAACTCTCATGAAAAATCGGATGTCCTTGGCTCCTCTCTATTTCTCTTAAGTGAGTTTTCTCTGATATCTTTCTAGCCGTGTCAGCACTTGATCATTGGATACTCTCATATGTTTTTAAAGGATACTTCAATGCTAGTTACTCTCCAAAGTTTCGAAAAATTATTCATCAAGTCTCCAAGGGTAGCCATTTCCTATTGTGACCCAAGAAATGGTGTTTACACATTCTCCTTCCACTATTAATGGGGCATTGCTAGTATCATATAATTGTGGACCAGTTAACATGGCTCTTTCGAAATTATAGTGGATTATGCACTTTAGTGGGAGTGTGTGTGTTGGTTGACTGACCTAAGGTTAGGTGATTTGTGGTTGTGGTCATGTCCAAAACCCTTATCTTTAGGCATATAGCACTGCCATTGAGTATTTTTAGAGGGTCATATCTTTATGAGGTATAAGAGATGCCCAAGGATGTTTTGTTGGCCAGGATAACTTTGTGGTCTCCTGTGTGCAATTGTAGGCCTATGAGAGTAGGGGCTAAATCCTCAACAAACTTTTGTACAGCATATGCACATGACAATCACTTTTCGGGAAGCAACCCTGTAAAGGGATACATGCATATGTGCATAGAAAGAGTCTCACTTGCACTATAGTGATGTGTCTGTGACTTGCTTTTAATGGAAGAACATGTAATCCACATTCAAAGGCCATGGTTTGACTTTTTAGTGGTCAGCTTTAACAAGCCAATCATGAGCTCCTGCGTGAGATTGTGGGTCATGGATCTCATTAGGCTGGTTTGAGAAGATAGTCGAGGATCATGATTGTTAGATCGAGTGGAATGCCCTGAAAGTCACTTTTTTTCTTGACCCATTGATACCAATCTACATCTAGAGGCATTTATTGAGAGGTTAATAATTTTAAGAACTCCAAATATATTGTTTTTGGATTAAGAAATGTTTTCGATTTTTTCAAAATTTTTAAAAATCATTTATAACAATAACATTCACTAGAACTTGTGTGGGGCCAAGGATCCAGCCCCATATGTGTGCCATGCTCGCATGTGTGGGATGTGGAGCCCACATGGACCACATGTCAACACTAAGTGCCTCTCTTTCTCTTCTTAAGTGTTAAATTTTTTTTAAATATGATATTGTAAAAGATCCTTGAGAATGATTTTGTAAGGATATTTTTTGCGGGTAGAAAATATTTTGTGTTTTAGAAAATATTCTTTCAGTATTTGAAATTTGACCAAGTCTTCTCTTTGACTTTGAATTTCTACAGTCCCTTTATGAGAGAAAAAGAAATTCTAGCAAAATAGAAGATGACGTTTGATTGGTCTTATTCTAGATTGACTAGAAGTAGATATGGGTAAGGGATTTAGGGGAGAAGGTTCCTAGATTCGTTTCTAAATCATTCGCGGATTTTTTGGATGGACATCTCATATTTGTTTCTATCTTACCTCACAAATTTCCTAGGAATCCTATGGCCAAGTGAAATTCTAATTCAAATAGGCATTATCCTAGACCCCTTAAGAGCTATAAATAGAGGTGGCTCTCCTCATGCTGCACCATCTCATTTCTTACCCTCTCTCTCTCTCTCTCTCTCTCTCTCTCTCTCTCTCTCTCTCTCTCTCCCTACAGCTCTCGCATACTATATCACTCTTCTCTCTCTTTAGTCTCTCTAGGGGTGGTACGCACCACCCTAAGGGAGCAGCACACACCACCTAGGGCTCATATAGGAAGGCATGCCCTGGCCTAAGAAGCTTAACAGGGTGGTGCCTTGTGGCATGCCCTAAAAGAACCCCGAGGGCTCAAGAAAATCCTAGCTTTTAGTTTGTGCTCTGTAAACTCCAGTTCTGACAATGAGGTATTGCCTAGGTGTTTCCCATCTCTGTAATTCGGCAGGGCGAATAGGTTCAAAGAAGTGTGCCAACAATCATGTAATTGGGTGTGGGGTGTATTAAGTCCTAAAAGGGTGACGTTACATAAATCGAGTAAGTCTTTCTGGCTGTTTTAATTTATTTTTCAGTAAATATTGCTTGGTTTGTTGTAATTTTCGGTAACATTATTCATATTGAAATTTATAATTAAAATTTGAACTCAGACCTTGGATTAAATTATATTTATTTGGCTGAAAAAAGTAGGATCCGAGGTTGTATTTAGGTTTGTTTAAATTTACAGCATACTTTTTGTGGCACCTGTAAGCGGAATTCAGTTATATTAATAAAAAAAAAAAAGAGAATTTTTTATTTTGTTCCCTAGAGTTCTACATAGCCACTTCTTTCACTGTGGGGCTCCTTTCCAATTATACGTTTGGATGCACCACCTATGCCAGGTAGGCTCTGGCTACCTTTGGAACTCCTATTGAAGATGAGCTTTGTGCTTCATCCAGATTTGAATGCACTTCATATTCATTTCAGTCATGCCTGTGTCTTGGAGGAATTTCATTTTATATTGGCATTTTGTCTATTCTTGTAAGCACCTAATTTTTGCATTTAAAATGATCTGGATCTTGGGAGTTGATCGATTTTGATCTGTAGTCCATGAATGCTGTCTTCGGTTGTTTTCACATTATTATTATTATCATTATTAGTATTATTATTATTATTCTTGGAAAAAGTTTATATAAGGTTGCAACCTTAAATGTAGAACTACGGATGCACCTAAACAATCCATCGGAAAAAGTTATTTTAATGTTAAAAAACCCTTTGTTTGATCATCTCGATATATCTCGATATCGAGATGTATAACTATCAAAAATAAAAAGATTTTGAGTCTTAGAAATAGTGCATCTTACAACATATTATCTACACTGTCCATATTCAAGATTTTCATATGTTTATAGATCTACTTGATTTGAATCATTTTTGGAATTTAAAATTTTATAATTAGATATAAAAATAGATTTTGAGATAATCCTAAAAACATTTTACATCAACATTATATATTATGATAAATTTTGAAGGTGCACCTTAGTTGGATTGTTTAAGGTTGCAACTTTATGGAAACCACACCCTTTTATTATTATTGTTGTTGTTGTTATTATTGTTTTGTTATAATTATTATTATTGTCATTATTATTATTTTTTTGTTATATGGTAAAACCTTGAGTGTGAATATATTTAACTTAAATCTTATTTTTAGGTTCTTTAAGTAGTTGCATCATTCTGTTTGATGATACTTAATTCATTCTTAGAAAGTGAAAGGCACAAAAAGGGAAGAATGTTGCAGCTGATGATGTGTTATCTGCTCACATAGATGTACAGAGGATGCCAAGCTTAGCTAAGGAGTTGGCTACATCATTGGCATGAATCTTATCCTAGTTTCTTTAAATAGTTCTATTATTCTGTTTGATGACACTGAAGAGTTTTAACTTCCACATGTAAACTTCTCCATGAGCATGTTATGCCACGTAATTGCATCTAATTGAATGTAATTCTATCTTCAAAGTTTCTATAGTGATGTCTTTTCTTACATATATCCATTTATAGGCAGGCCCACTTCTGTATTTCCTCATCCTCTGGCCCGTGTGTCTCAAAGTGCTGGCTATCGAGTATGTTCATTTATTTCATTATCTATATTCATTTGACATGGTTGTTTCATCTTTCTGTCCTTGCTAAGTGTTAATATGTTTAATTATTGGCCAGCTTTCATATCTTGTCGTTGACTTACTTATATGGTGGGGCATAAGGGGATTCGTTAATGACTTCCGGAGAAGGAAGTTGAAGCTTCCACCTATTGCATACTTCAGTACATATCATGGATCCATTTCACATTTGCCAACAGGATACATGTGGAGTCCGAATCTGGTGCCTAAGCCAAAAGGTAGAGACGATCTTTTGCCCTTACGGTTCAAAGACGTGAGTATGCCTTATTGATGATGTTGCAGAATGTAAAACCACAGAAAATTTGCTGCTTACCAAGTAGAGTTCACTTTGTACTTTCTCATGGAGAAGTTAGGCGAAAAAATAGCAATTTACAACTAGTGGGTAGTGGCTATTGCTTTTATCCCTTGTTGCATGCCCTCTTCCCTTTAATCATGTTTCTTGAGTTTTATATTAATGGTGCATAGATTTCAACAAACTCTATTGATAATTATTGTTTATAATATGTATCATATCATATTTCTATGAATGTATCATGATGACGTTTATCCACGAATGTACTTCTCGTATTAACCTGAAATTTTAGAAGCCTTATTTATATTCATATTTGGACGAACTTGGAAAGAAAATATTTTTTCATGAATGTAACTTGGAAAGAAAATATTCATGAAATAATGTTGTATTGCTGTTCATTTTTGTGGGAATAAGAGAAAATGAGGATGTCCTTCCCTACTGTGAGGTGGCTCAAGAGAAGAAGTAATAATTTCAGGCCAAGTAGGAGAGTGAAAAGTTCTTCCTTGTATGTTTCTCCAAGGCACCTAGTTCTGGAAGAGGTACTATGTGTTGTGTTAGAGGTCTCTTTGTCTTGTCTCTCTGCTATTACCAATGTTGGTTGATATGTATAATCATATCAATCATCTTAATACCTCAAAAAAGCAGCACATATGCTCATTAATGAGAAAGAGGAGTTGAATTCCTTGTGCCTTAGCATGCACAAAATGATCTAGTACTTGTGTGTTGTTTACATTTATGAAATGACTTACTACTTAATGAAAGGCTATCATGGTTGGGGGCCTTCAGACAATCCTGATAAACATGGAAATTGTTGAAAGTTATTCCATGATAGTTTTATCAGTATCTAGATGATATAGGGAAAGTTTCTGAAGGGACGGGTGGTAGGGAAATGAGGCTATTAACTAGTGTTGCCTTAATCTAGGTGGTTTGGCAGATAATTACCGGGATCACCTAACTTTGGTGGGCGATCCATTCTGGAAGCTCCATCCTAAGGTCCTGGAAAGGGATCTTCTATGGATCTCCTTTTTTAGAATTTCGGATCTCGATCCCTTCATCAAGGGATTGAGTTCTGTCCATTATGCGACTGAGATGCATACTACAGTGGGATCAAGTTCTTGCATGTTGGGGTCCTAAGTCCTCAGAGTCGTGGGATCCAGATTCTATTATATTGTAACACAGGACATGAGTATACTCCACACAGATTCGACCAATATGTGGCTCTAATATTATGGGATCCATCCTTTCCTATAGTTCGTACCGAGGCTCTATCAATAAGGGATCGAGCTTCCATTAACTTGGAATCAGATGCCAAAAGCCAACTTATCAGCCAAATTATTATGGAAAAGTATGCAAAGAGACCATTTACTTTGAGCACAAGGACGTCACAATCACTTGTGTCCTTCAAATTTCAAATCAGGTGATTGTGAGCGTATCATTGACTGGACTCAAAGTTCAAAAACAATTTCTTGAACTTTGTAATGCACCCCAAGCCATTCAATTTGATATCTAATGGCTAGGAGTAATTGTGACCTCCTTGTAAGAAATATAAATAGTCTCAAAGTATACGATCCTAATTATTGTTATGATTTATGATTATTTAATACATACAGACATTCTTACATACAAACATGCATATATGCATATATACATTATGTATGTATATATATGTGTATTGGGAAAGGGCTATGATGATGATGATGTATGTATATGTGTGGGCGTGTGTATATATATATATATATATATATATATATATATATACATATATATAACATAAAAGATGGCCATGAGTTTTGGTACTTTACAAAAATCAGAAGACAAACTATGAAATCATAGTTTATTAAATGAATCATTTATTTAATATGACAATGTCATACACTTACTATAGAATGATTGAAAATTTATGATTTCTTTAATAAGAATTTAAGTTTAGTTAATATTGGTTCAACAACATATGGGACCACACTCTGAGCCAAGGAACCCTAGTTAAATGTACTCAAGGGCCTCATTTTACGACTATATGGATTGCTTCTATAAAATTTATCATATGCTCTAGCCTACATTTGGATTGTTTTCCAACTACGCTTCAGTGGTAGGGAACCTTATTTAATTGCTCTGGGGAACTTCAATTCTTAACCAAGGGATCTTGGTGCCAGAAATTTTATAACTTGATTCTAACTATTTCAGGATCCTGATCCTAGGAACAGAGGGATCGAGTTTCTTGGATTTAATAGTGTATGGACAATGATACCTATCGTAAGGAGCTTCTACACGGCCTTGATCCATCAATCCCGCCCCTGATCCTGGAATCATTTGTCATCCTGTTCCCAGTAGCTATGGTTTGGCATTAGACAGTTGTAAATAGAGGGAGGGAGGTTTGTGCCTTTGTGGCGCCATCATTTTTCTACTATATAGGTTCCAATGTCTGTTCTTGACTTCTAGTTTTCAACTCATGTGCTAGTCATGGCTTCAAAATTTGGGTCCTTTAAAGAATATTATTTACTAGGTAACAGAAACAAGGACTCACATGTTGTTGTTGCCTGACACTGGTGTGTTCAACTCTGCTCCCTAAACAATGGACTGTTAAACACTGTAGATCGGACAGGATGCACATGTCATCTTGCTTACATGTGGGATACCTGTATCTTTACAGGAACCTCATGAATTAAGTATACCATGTGTACAAAATTTTTCGACCACATGTATAAAATCTACCTAAAATGTGTGCGATTTAAATCTGGACATGCGGAAAATTTGGATATGTGTGTTGATACTCAAAGACTGCGCCAATGTGTTTGAGACATGTCTGGTGACACTCAAGTGTTGGAAGGTATTTCTAAATCATGACACCTTGTTGGACATGATGAAAATATGTCTCACATGTGTAAGTAGGTAGTGAGGAGCTGTAATTTTTCTAGACTGGTTAAGCAAATCTCAGAGAGCATGTGACCTCACGTGGGAAGTTTGTGGGAAGTTCATGTACCATAGGAATTCATATGAATGGCCCTAGTTAATCTACTTCAGTGATGTTTGCTAGTTTTTCTCCTTAGTGAACACCTATTACACATGATCAGAAGACTTGGCTCTGCATTTTTATGTCCACTTTTGTCTTGAACTTTGAATATCTTTTCTATTTGTCTGGAAGTTCTTTATGGAATGGTAACTGAGAATCATGTGTATTTTATATTTCATTTTTCAAACCCAAAAAGTAGAAGTCACACTCTAGTTAAAAAATTCCTTTTTCTTCTACATTTCATTTTCTGTAAATGAGGTGAAGCTGAAGCAATCGAAGTAGATGGGATATTTCAGGTGTTTTGATATGAAAGTATGGCATTTAGTTAAGCACTTGAATATTCTTGTAGTTAATTTGTGTGACTTTGCCGCTGAAACTAAATGCTTTTAGTTGCAAATTTGCAGATTGGGGACTTCTTGTGGATGTTGTCGGCTTTTGTTTCTTGAATCTTGGGACCAAGTATCAGCCTGAGAAAGAGTTTCTGGAGTGGCTTCAAGCTGGAATGAAGCCTATATATGTTGGTTTCGGGAGCATGGTATGGCTTCTGCTAACTATTGGATTAAAGAAATATTTGGTTCGGGGACTTGGTTATAATTGCTTGGGATGCTGTCCTCTCAAAAAAAATGATGTATCACTGACATAACGACGCTAGTCACCTTTCTCTTCCCAGTTTAGTGCACTAACCTCTTCATTCAAAGCAATGAACTCCATTGCTTTGTTTTGGAATAGTTATTCATTTATCATTGCTAATGAAACCATTCCCTTCTGAATATATTGCTTACGTTCTTCCCTGTAAAATATGATGTTTCTAGTAATGTGTAGTCTTTAGAAATAGTTGTTTTCAAAGAGAATCAATTTGTAATATGATGTGTAATTAGATTTAGTAGAAGTGATTACCTTGCATGATACACAATTATATTGGCATGCACCCTCCATCTAATGGTATTGTGTTTTCCTAATAATTGCATTTTGCTGTTCTACTCTTATCTTCTACATAGACATAATTTAATGGTGTGGTTGCACGTTTTAGTAAGTCTGCTGCATGCACCCGTTGACTTTTGATTAGTTAAGAAGATGTTTTTAAATATTTAAAGTTAGCACTGGTAAAGGCTGGCTCATGTGTAAACCTGCGGAAGAGAAGGTCGTTACTCGAAAATAGTGGAAGGGGACCAAACTCCCTCTTTTTGGGCTTTCAAATGAATGGTGGAGCTGTGGGACTTCCTTGAGAAGTTGTTCTTCCAAACAGGCCCTAAATATATGCTTTGAGAATAGTGGAGGGGACCAAACTCCCTCTTTTTCGTCTTTCAAATGAATGGTGAGGTTGCGGAATGTACGTGAAAAGTGATCCATCTAAATGAGCCCTTAAGCATGTGCTTTTGAGGCTATTTCTCATCTCGAGATGATGACCCTTAGGCTAACTTGTTAGCAGCGAACTGAAAACCATATAGAAGAAGGGATAAAAGAGACACACACTATGCTACCATGAAAACACACACCAGGGACCAGCCCTAATTCTTGTATTGCAATATATAAATGTTATATCCTGAGTAAGAATAGATTTGCCCTTATACATTACAGCAAATTATAATTTAAACTACTTAAAATATGCACAAATTCCAAAACTTCCCTTCATTGCCTTCTAACATTCCCCTGCTAGTTGTACATCATGTTTTGAGCATGTACAACTTGTTCTTTAAGAGCTCATGTCTATCTTTTGCAAGCCCTTTTGTGAAGGTACCAGCTTTTTGATTTTTGGACCCGATAAAGCGAGCATGTGTCTATTTGTCGTCAATTTTCTCACGAACAAAATGGTAATCTAGCTAAATGTGATAATGCGATCATGAGATAAGCACTATTGTTGTCATAATAAACTGTTGAATTGCATATTTTCGTTTTAAGAAAAGAAACAATGTTTTGTATCCATGAAATCTCAGAAACTATACCTGTAAGTGCTCAATCTCAGCCTTAGTACTAGACCTTGCAAGAGTTTTATGTTTCTGACTCCTCCATGAAATTAGATTTCTTCTAAGCAAGTCACAACAACCTGAAAGTGACTTTGGATCTCTGGCCTAGTTTGCATCAGATACCCAACTATATAAAATCTATTTAATTTAGGGTAGGTTTGTATGAGGCGGCAGCCTTAAACAATCAAAGTAATGCGCACCACAAAACTATGCAAAAAGATATAGTTTCGTTGCCAGAAAGCCTTAAGATGGCATGCAAATCTATTATCACCCCTAGTTACGATATTTAAAGCTTTAAAATTACTACGGATTGAGCAAGATCCAAAAAGGCAAAAACTGCTAAATTTTTTAAAAATGGACCATCTAGAGAATGCCTTACAAGATGCCCATTTTTTATGATTTGAAATCTTTTCTTTTATATTCATACATCTCGAGGTTGAGATGGTCAATTTGAGAGTTTTCGATTATCAGAACAACCTTTTTCGATGGGTTTCTGAGAAAAGCCTTACTTCAATAGTATAACATTGACACCTTATATTAACTTGTTCTTTCAATCAATTCATGTTTTTTCTTTCATAGAGCAGTCCATGATTACTATTCCTTTTACATATCTAATTATTCTCTTTAGTGCTTCCATGTGTCAATGGGAGCATGCATAAATTGACAAACTTGGTAACAACATATGATATAGTAGGCTGGGCAAGAGTGAGATATTGTAATGCCCTTGCAGAACTTCTTTATCAATCTGGATTACCAAAAGATTGTCTTTTAGATACCCTTAATGTTTTATTCAGAGCAGCTGGTGTATGATATTGCCTGCAATCGATCATATTTGCCTAAGAAGATCTAGAGCGTACTTCTGTTAAGGCAACCAAATTTGATTCTCATTTCAACCTACTTCAATTCTCAGGATGTATCTCAACTGACCTAAGTTTTTCATAATAAATCTGTCATGCAGAATTTTTTGGCACCATCAATCAGGTCTATAGCACTCCCAAATTATTATGTTATCAACATGAACCAAAATAACAATAACACCTTCCTTGTTATGAAAAATAAACAATGAATGATGTGATGCTGCCCTGATAAAAACCCTTTCTTTTGATGCATTATAAAAACATTGAAACCACCTTCTTCGAGCTTGTGTTAACCCTATATATATATATATATATATATATATATATATATATATATATAACACACAGACACACACACACACACACACACACACACATAAAGATCTTTTCAACCTACAAACATGAGTTTTTGGATCTGGTTCATGAAAACCTGGTGGTTGTTCTATGTGGACCTCTTCGATTAGCTTTTTCATGTAAAAAGACATTCTTAATATCCAATTGACAAGAAACTAACCATAGGGTAAAATAAGGGAACTAACCACCTGAACTGTTACCATCTAATAACATGGTTAAATGTTTCATTACAATCAAGTCCATGTTGTTGATTAAACCCTTTTGCAACCAGCCTTACTTTAAACCTTTACACATTGCCATCTGACTTGTACTTCACTTTATAAACCCACTTGCAGCCCAAATTTTTTTTTTTTTCTGCATGTCTGAGAACTATCTCCTAAGTCTTTTGATGTACGTAGCCTTCTACCACAGCCTTTATCCACCGCCTATCTTTTCTTGCCTCAAGATAAGTTCTGGGCTATTTGATTTTGAAAATTTGACACATAAAAACTTGAAAACTATGAGTGAAGGTGTTATAACTTACTCCTGTGTGCATTTTAAGTGTTTCTCTTGAATTTCAACTGGCCAATTTTATTACTGACCTTCACCCCTTCCTTTTTGGCATACTATAATTTCCTTGGCTGATGTATGAGGGTCTTCCATTTTATGAGAGTCTTCACTTGGGATTATGAGGGTCTTCATTTGGACTATATTCTTCTGCTATTCACATCTTCTTCTTTGGTATATTATAACATCTTTGGCTGATTTATGAGGGGCTTCAAATTTATGAGAGTCTTCTTTAAATCCTGGTCCATATATTCGATGAACTCCTCCCCAAGTCTAGGAAGAGTTTCATTAATTATTTCCCCATCAAGACTCTGCTGCTCACCACTTCTGTCTACATCTTTATCAACAAAAAATGGTCTCTTGTCTACACCTTGATTCATGGGTCATCAATGAATTTCATGATGCAATGGCACTTTCCTTTTACTTGAATCACCTACATTCGTAAAACAAGGAGGCATATACATCCTTCCTTCATCAAAGCTTACATGTCTCTAGATATGTATCCCTTGCATTCATCATCATACCCTCGAAAAACACATATGTTTGCCTTTGGAGACAACTTATTTCTCTGGCTTTTGTCAATATGTACATACAAAACGAGCACCATGTGGAATACTCAGGGTCCCTTTCTGATCCCTGGACCAGTTGCATGCTCTCCTCTCATTCGAGGTAAACATCTGCCTCAACTGGACTCTCCTTGAATGTATGCTACCTAAGCATAGGTACTAGGTAGTAAATCTCGTGACTCTGGACCTTACAATCTCTTTCTTTAAAAAACTACGCATCATGCTGAGGGTGAGGGCGTGGCTACAAATGAAAGTTGTAACTGACTTTGCCTTCTTAGCTACCCCTGAAATATCGTGCTAACCGCCAAGAGCCTCAAGAATGAGGTCTGTACAGTGTGTTGTGCATGGTGTCCAAAAGATACTAGGTTAAGCTATGCGCAACAAATTAGCAACAACAACATTAGGAGTAGCATTATCTGTGACAACCTGTATAACATACTGCTCCCCAACCTCCTTGATGCCCTTCTATATCACTTGTAATATGTAATAGGCATCATGGCTATTATCAGAGGCATCAATAGACCTTAAAAAAATGGTCCCTAAAGGACAATTCACTACGAAATTCATCTGACTTCTTCTCTTATCACTCCTCCAAGTATCAGTCACGACATAAACCCCATACTGAGCCCATGCATCCTTTTGTGATTCCACAATCTCCCTCATGACATTCACCATTTTTTTCAAAAGAAGCTCTAAAAGCTCACATGGGGTTAGGGCCTTCAACCTAGGCCCAAATTGGGCAATTACCTATACCAAAGTGTAGAAGCTGCTTAGACGAGCGGCATTGAAATGAATGCCTGCCTCATAAAAACATCTAACAATGTATTGTGCAGCTCTATCTTTTTCTTCCTTCTTGATTCTATTCTCAATAGTTGTTTGCTTCTTTGTTTTCTCTCCTGCAATCTCAGGGCCAAGCTGGGGTAAAAAATAATCCATAGACCCTCTAATCTGAGGCCTTTTATGCCCCCCACTCCCAGAACCAAGTACAACTCCCTTTTCGTTCCCCCTATTCTGGGATACAACACGTTGTTCCAACTCTTCACCCCTCCTGATCACTATCATCATCATCAAAATTGACACGAAACCCACACCTCAGCTCTGTTATGGAAGCCTCTCTCTCATCTTTTTTCTTTTTTACAATATTCATATAATTTTTTATCTCCTCTCTAATAGCAATAAGAACTTTTTTACATGGGGCAATCCTCCCTGATATCACAAGATGTTTATACCCCCATCTGTATCCTTTTCACAATAATTGCATCTTATGCAATTTTAATTTAAAGGATTTGGGTTATATCCATATTTTCAACGCAGATCACCTTCTATTAGATCTTGAAGAACATATCTTAAAATGATTCAAGGAATCCAAAAAAATAAAAATTTTCACTAATTTTGATGGCTTGATCTCCAAACTTCCACCTTTGGGATGTTTTTTAATATCAAAATCTTCTAGAAATCCCTTTAGTGGACCTATAAAATCTCCAAAACTAAATCTAATCTCAATGGGTAATGTTTGGATTGATTTCTCGTAATTTTGAGAAACCCTTCGATACTATAGAAATCACAAAAATCTAGTTTTTGAGGTTTCTATCTCTTTAAAATGGGCTCTAATGGGGTTTAGCTTTGAAATAAACCGAAACACTTGTTTTTACAATCTTATATTTATCAAAACAACCCAAAAATACCCCTTAATGAGGGGCATTTCGCCCCTGGGTGGGGCGCAGGCCTTGGGTAGCCGCCTAGGGTTGGGCATTGGGTGCCCGCCTAGGCAGGTGACCAGGGTAGACCGTCCATTTTGGCCACCTAGGCTTGGGCGAGGCCCCCTTGCCCACCTAAGCGCTAGGTGGGCCACCTTTTGGAACACTGCTTGTATTATAATAAATGTAATGTTACATCTAAAGTAAGGACATATTTGCGCTTATATATTGCAACAAATGACTGTATAATAGAAGCCATTTAGAATACACGCAAGTTACAGAACTTCCATTCATTGCATTCTAACTATAGTTACTGGAATCTCTCCACCGACTTCGCGATTCCGGTTCCGAAACCTGATTCTGCGTTTCCATTAAGGAATCTCCACGAAAACCATTTTTTGGAACCAAGGAAACTCTATTCCTTAATTTCGGAATCTCGATTCACATCTTCAGAAATTATATTTTAGAACCAAGGAAACTCGATTCCTTAATTTAGGAATCTAGATTTAACACATCTTTAGAAACCCTTTATCGAAACCAAGGAAACTTGATTCCTTAATTTTGGAATCTTGATCGAACACATCTTTAGAAACTTGAACCCATTAATTGTGGGTAAAAAGAAAACCAATTCAAAGTACATAATGTCCAATGTCTATGATGGTTGTGCACTTCCTAAAGGACATTGGAGTAGATATCTTCCTTCGAATGTTTCTAGTGGTTGTAGGTTTTCATTATTTTACTTGTGCCACCCTAGACAGCTTTTACTTTAAATTTAAAATATAATTGGTAAATACAGCATGTACAATTAAAAGTAAAACCATGGCAATATCCTATTTTGTTTTTATAATAATGAAGTCAAAATCACAAATTAGGAATACTTATCTTTTGTATATAATGACCATAAGTTCAATAGTCAACACAATCACTTCAAAATTTGGGAAGCCTTTTAATAAGAGACATCGAATATAGGTTCTAAAGTTGATAAGGCTCAAGATGTGCTTGGGGCTTCCTTCTCCATTAAAATGAAATCTCGATTCTTAGTAGGGGTCATCAAACGCATTCCATAGTTCATATTATTGTAAATCTCAATTTCAAACTGGCATGGATCTCTGATCCATGTACTTCAAAAACTTGATTCCAAATATGTTAGAATCACGATTTGAAACAGCAACATATCTTTGTTCTATATATGTCAGAAACTGGATTCCATAATTCCATAGATGTCGGAAACTCAATTCCGCATATTAATGAATCTTGACTCCTAGAGTGTCAATTCCAGGGGATAAGAATCTCGATTCCAAGGATGACGAAATCTCGATTCTATATGTGGATGAAACGTGGATCTATTTCGGTCGAAACACGATTCTCAAAAACTAGAAATCTCGTTCCCTGCGATTCCTATTGTATGAACGACGATTCGTAATACAGGAATCTTCTAGCCAGCGGCGATTCCGGTTCCTAAAACTATTCGGTTCCCAGACGTTTCCAACAACTATGATTCTAACACAAACATCTCCAGTGGATTCCTCATATGCACACACTGAGAGTCATCCTAATTGCAAAAACCTCATACTTAAGCACGCAGGTGCCCTTCTGTTTGGACAAAAATCTCTCATATCAAGTTGTTGGCTTTTCGACTTTTGGAGCATTTTCTTATTTTTCTAATTTTAATCAATAGAAAGTTTTTGGAGATTTTGACCTCTAGGGTAACTGTCAAGAAGTGTTCATGTGACTATGGTCTAATGCTCGTTTATAAGGTATCTCCACACATGGGTTGCAATTTACAGAGTACAAGAACTACATATGCAAAGAAGAAATTCATAAATATGCTTTGTGAATATCAAGTAAACATATTATTATGATCAACCATTTGTTTTTTGTTTGGATGAGCTAACGTACTCATTGGTTCAAGGATCACCTTTTCATTTGTACTAATATTAACAATAAGCATATTCTTCTGATCAATCCATTTGTTCATATGTTTGAAGGAGCTGATTTACTCGTTGGTCTAAGGATCACTTATTACTCAGTTGTTTAAGGATTACATTTACTCATTGGGTTCTGTTTTTAATTCTTGGGAAGCACAATTTTTTATGACAGTATGCAAATCTTAGCCTTCAACTGACTTTCTAATAGACTTGTTTTTCTTGACGTGTTAAGCCTCTTGAAGATGCAACAAAGACTACAAGCATCATCATTGAGGCATTGAAAGATACTGGACAACGAGGAATTATTGGAAAGGGGTGGGGTGATCTCGGAAATCGTAAGTTTTAAAAATCTTACATGATGATTTTTACATGTGTATGTCGTCATTTATTCATCTACTTTATGGTTCTTGTTTGATGTCATGGTTGGATTTTCCCATACTACCATTTGCATAAGCAGAAAGTTTCATTTTTCCTAAATATCTAATGTGCTAATTCATGCTTATTGGTGTTCCTGTTTGATTTCACAAGTTAACATTGAATTGATGTTTCATGGAATTTTTTTTTGGGTACCTATCCATGAACCTTATGTTTTCTTAGTTACAAATTATTCTTTTCTTTTCCATAATTTACTAATAAGTTCAGTTACCCAATGATTGCGTGGTGTTTGAGAAGAAACTGACTGCTTTAGATATGGCCAAAGTTTTCTCCTAAGAGTTAGGATATCTGATTGGGACATTCCATATTAATGTATCTTCATTAAATGCAGTTCACCTTTAATGCAGATAACTTGTTGATTCTTCATCATCATCATCATCCAAGCCTTATTTAAATTATTTGGAGCCAGCTACAAGAATCTTGTTCCGCCATTCTGCTCTATTAAGGGTCATACCTCAGTGAGACCATAAGGCACCATATCTCTTTTCACTACTTCCATCTATGTCCGGGCCTTTCCTTGCCCTTTTAGAGCCTTTCACTTAAACCATTGGGGATTCATGAAAAGATATGGCAAAATTTTATGCTAGCTGCCCTACCTAACACAACCCTTCTCCTTGGGACCGGCCATGGTGGAGATATAATTTGTAATTTCCAATTGAAATTCATCGCCTCTCCTACTCGCATAGGCTTTCTTGGTGTGACAGTAGGTTGGACGGACATCATCATCATCATCATCATTATTATTGGAGACTTATCCCAACGATTTGGGCTTGGCTGCATGAATTTTATTTCGCCTATTCTGCTTTATTCAGGGTCATACTCTCAATCAAACTTTAAGTCAGCTTATCTCTTCCCACTACACTATCCATGTCCTTTTGGGCATTCCCCTTGCCCACTTAGAGCCGATGTGTGATAAAATATCATATGGCCTTCTGGGGATGACTTCCCACACTGCAAGGCATTGAGAGCAGATCCTATCAATTTTATTTAAAATGCTTTTGCAAAGTCTAAAGTGAATGGTAAAGAAAAGACATTGGTTTTTACTTCTCACAATGCTGGCAAAGTTGCAACTAAAGGAAATGTGTTGTACTGTCATTTGAGCAATTTTCTGCAAAAAGCAAAAATACATTTTTATGGCGCCTTCAGCATTGCTTATGGAGTAGATTAACCAACTTTGTCATGATTTCCTTGAGTTTACATTTCACCTATTTATCTTATGAAATCATTATCCCAAGTGCTGCTTCCCTTTTGTAACCTTGTCTGTTTTCTGTGTTGCAGTTATTGAAGTACCAGAAAGTGTTTTTCTTCTAAAGGACTGCCCGCATGACTGGTTGTTTCCTCTTTGCTCTGCTGTTGTAAGTTGCTCTCGCCTTACTATTAATGATTTCCTGATACTAACCTTTAAAGATGGCAATGACAATTTCCAAATTGAGTTTTTTCCCCCATATGTTGAAGAAATGGCATTTACTGAAATCTTAAAACGAACTTGGCCTGGCCTTGAGCTAGTTGACTTGGTAAAGTCCCATGCTAAATTTTTGCAAACATTCAAGTTTTCATACTGAGTGCCATGTGAAATAATCTTTGATTCTCCAATGAAATTCTAAGCTGACACTAACCACCTCTTATAAAAATTATTTAGCACTTTGTTCTGGCCCATCATGCTTCCAAGTACTTTTAACTATCATGTATGCTGAATGTCTTTTACAGTTACAACATGCATTTGTTATGTACGTATGTACTTTCCTCTGCATTTAAGCATGCACAAACATTGGTTCCATGCTTCCAATCAGTGGAATATATGCTCCTTTTCTGATGCTAGTCTCCTTGATCCTGGATGCTTCCAGCCCTAGATTGTGAGCCCTGGGATGCAGTTGCTCAATTTGATGTTACCAGGTCTAGTTTTCATATTCATATTAGGAATGCTGACATGACTCATGAATATCATTACTTAAAATGAAAATCTTTGCTTTGAGATCTTTACTATTAATTTATCTGAAAAAGTGCAATCCAGTTTATGTTTTACCTTGCCTAATGATCTATGATGTCCAGGTTCATCATGGTGGAGCTGGTACAACAGCCACAGGCTTAAGGGCTGGGGTAATTTTCATTTCTTTTAGTTATCTCTTGCCCACAGTTGCATACTTCTGTGTTGCATGATGTTGAACTTAACAGAAAGTATAGATCTTCTATTCACACACCATAACAGGACAATATGCAGGTTCAACAACTAGAGAAAGGATGAAAATAACCCAAATGCAGGCATACAAGAAATAGAGAACAAAAATAGACAATTATACCTAGTCACAGATGCAATGTGCAAAGCTTAGAGAAGTCTTTAAAAAGGATTATTGAAATAGTAGTATTTAAAATATGGAATTCATCCTAACATCATGACTCAATAGATCTTGACAGTAAGTTCGAGGATAAGTTAAAAAATTTCAAAGTGTGTGTGGGCGCACATGCACGTGTATGTTTCCTAAGCTTTAGAGGCCATTGTGGTCTGAAAAAATGGTTTAAGATTTAGAATAGTGGCCTTTATTTGCCCTTGGTTTTGCATGGTTGGGCTTAATTATAGTTGATTCAGCCAAATAGGATGATTCAAATTCCAATGGACCTAATGTGGATCCTATCAGCCCATTTTCAGGCTTATTTTTTGGGGGATTGAGAAGTATTTGAACATTTGGGCTATGAAATGTTCCAATCTAATTCAGTTGAATCAGATGACAATGATCCTTTCTTTAGAAGCATTGCTTGGGAATTTGGAATTCATCTAGTGCATTATCTCTTTTTGTTTCTCTTTTTGTTGAATATTTATTGTTTATTTTGTCTTAACTGTGGCAGTGCCCAACAACAATCATACCATTTTTTGGTGATCAGTTCTTCTGGGGTGATAGAGTCCATGAAAAAGGGGTTGGCCCTGCACCAATACCAATATATGAGCTCAGCGTGGAACGGCTTGCAAATGCCATAAGATTTATGCTTGATCCAGAGGTAATTCTTCCAAGTATGCTATTGCAGTGGTGACTTTAGTGCTGAGTTATGGAAACATATCTACATTGATCAGCCTTCTTGTCTTATTACTCAGAAGCTTAAACTATTATTCTATATCTTGATTATTTTCTTTGTTCGGTGTTTGAATTCATAGTGAGAAATTTTATATGATTTCTAAAGTTTATGCTGTTTGTTTTAACCAAAATCGTGCTGCATCAGTATATTTTCCCGTATGTTTTTTCTTGTGAGATTTCAATATGAAAAATTGTTTATTATTGCGAAATCATATCAACAAGGATACATTAAACTATAAAAATAAATGACATAACTTCTCCACACCTTTGTGCTAGCAGAGCTTAGGTCCAAATGAGCACACTAGTAATGAATTCCCTGCATGCTTATGATCAATTATTGGTGTTTGATTTGTTTTAATCACGCAATCCGAAACTGGATTCTTGGAAATTCAGATTGACCCTCATAATGAAGCATTTGCTAAACTAAATATTTAAAAGATTATTGAATTTCTAAATTCTTAAAAATGGTACACCAATAATTGCATAGTGTGAATAAAATGGGTGCACTATGCAATTCGAAATAATATTTCAGTTCAACTGTCACTGTTGTAACTGTTGAGAAAAATTAATTGGAAAGAGAAAATCAAACCAGCAGAAGTCAAAGTTCAAACGACACAGAAAAAAACCAGATTTACATGGCTCACATTTTGCAGAAGTTATGTCCATAGAAGAAGTTTGGCAAGTCCATTAGTCACCAAGAAAGCCTGTGTACAGGTTCTTTCTGTATTTTTTTCATCCTTCCCAAGTATAAATAAAAACAATTTTTACCCACTCTGTTTTATCTCCCAAGAAATCCACTTTTCTCAAAGGCATATGTTTTTTATTTTCCTCTCAGAATCTCTCTCTAACTTACACTAACCATAGCCACCATGGGCTTATATGGCCATTTTAAACAAATGGAAAAAAGCTGCCAAAAAATACTCTTTGTATGTTAGGGTTTTACAAAAGAAAGAAAGGCGGAGAGAGAATTCAAACAACCCACGTACAACAATCCCCACCTTGTATTGAATTCAGTTCACCTACTTGAAAACTCCTTCAAGCTTCTTCCCCAACACATTCCAAAGGGCATCTGCTCAACATCTTGGGCATATGTTCTGTAAGTTCAAGCACAACTTGAACTTCTTCGGTTGGGCAGTCTTGATCATCGTGTTAGCAGCATTCTTCTTGGTATCATTCTCACACTTGAAATTATACATTCTTCAGTGACCTTCCTAATGGTTGGTCTCACATGGTAGACTTGGTTCTTTGCTAAACATATTGCAGTTTGCCTATCACAAAACACCTTTGATTTATCCTTATATTAATCTAAGCTCACTCACCCTTCAACCGTATAGCTTCCTTAATTGCCTCGGCGGCTGCCATATACTCGGGTCACAATTGATCTAATATTTGATTGAATCAATTATAATTGACTTATTTGTAATTTTCTATTTATTTTTTATAGTTTCTAAAAATTTTATACTTACTTATCTTTCTATTTTGTCTTGAGAAAACGAAAATAGTTTTTATTTTTTATTTCCACTGTTTTTGAAAACTTTTTTCTCATCATTTATATATTTTTTTGTTGTTGTTGTCTCTTTTTTTTTGGCAATTTAAAGGTTTTTTATATGTTTTTTTATTATTTTCTCTTACTGAGCTTGGCGTGTACTTAGAGGTTTCACTCCCCTGAGTAGCCAGGTCAATGGCTGAGTTCCGTGGCTGGGCTGAGTTCCGTGGCTGAGCTGAGTTCTTAAACCTTGCTTCCACCTAACTAATCCACCAACAAGAGTGAAAACATAACAGTAGTGGAACTCCTTTTCTCAAGATCCTTAGCAAGAGCAACATCCATGAAACCCACGAGATTATCTTTCCTCATAACGTTCCTATAAAATATTATGCAAATATCTGTGGTACGTTTCCAAGTAATGAAGTATCCACTTAACTGCCTCGTAGTGTTCCTTTCTTTGATTTTCCATATCTGCTGACAACAATGACATGGGAGATGTCTGGTCTAATGCAGACCATGGCAATTATGATGTGCCCACCACACTGGAATATGGAACATGATACATATGCTCCTTATCTTCGTATGTGCTAGGACACAAATCTGAAAGAAAGCTTAAAAGTGAACAGCAAGAGGTGTACTAACAGTTTTCACATCTTAGAAATCAAAGCTTGAGAGAACCTTCTCAATCTAATTTTCCTATGATAATCCACAGCTTCCCATTCTATCTCTATAGATTTTCATGCCTGAAATTTTCTTTGCGTGCCCGAAGTCTGTCATTTCAAATTCTTTCCCAACTAAGTCTTTATATTTATCTATGACATGCTTTCTTCCAGCAATCCACATGTCCCCCACACGTAAGACTTGAATTATGAATGCATATCTTTGAAGCAAGCAGTACTTACTCATGGTGTACATTTGCTTTATCATGGACATGTAAAATCACTTGTACCGTTGTCTAGGAGATTACTTGAGGCTAATTAATGTGTTCTTCAATCTATGCATCACTTCTTCTTTCCCTTGCTTCACAAATTCTTCAGGAGGCTGATGTGTGTAGATTCTCTCATCTAGATTGCCATGAGGAAAGGCAGATCCTACATCTAATTATTCTTGATATAAATCATAACAAAGCAATCATAGCCATGGCAACCGAAATAAAAGTATATTTTACCATTGGTGAGAATATCTTATTCAAGTCAATGCCTCCTTTATCAGCATATCCTTTGCTATTAGTTAGGCTTTGTATTTTGTCTCCACCTTCAACTTAGCACCCTTATTTTGTCTTGAACACCCACTGGAAGCCACTTTCATTTCGTCCCACTAGCACCCCAAAATTAAAATAAAAATATTGCTTAAATAAAAAAATAAAAAATTAAAATTTATGGCTGTTAGATATGGCCTTGTGAATCTCAACAATTGGAAGGGTGCTTGTGCACCCTTCCACCCGTCCACATGATGTGGACGGGATACTTTTCCATTTCTCATTGCACACATGTCTAGATAATTTTAAAAAGTGGATTGTATATTTTTTAATTTTTAAATCACTTTACAAAATAATATATGTGTGCGTGTGTGTATAAAAATATAAAGGGCACTCCCTAAGCACTCCCATGTTGATATGATACATATATCAGGCCACCTCTTGATCAACTCCCCCACGTGCTCCCAAGGTAGGGAGCTTCAGCTAAGGGACGATCCCAGCCTCCCAATCCAGCTCGCACCTGCTCCCAATCCAGCTCGCACCTGCTCCCACTCCCACTCTCGCTCTCAACAACTATGCTTTTCTCGAACAATCATTAATAAAAGAAACAAAACATGAAGCTCGACCTTTTGATGCCATGGAGCAGACCTCCAATACAAGTGAATGAGTGTAACTTAAGACGACCTTAGTAACATGACTTTTAGATTGATTACCATAAATGCAATGCTCATGCAAGTCTGAGTTTCAGAATGTTATACCCCTTTTGACAGTTCTTGCGCACAATGTTCCTTCATGCCTTGTTCACTCAGTTGTCCTAAGTGCCATCTGTCATAGCTGTGCCTCATTTGCAAGGTTTGTATCTGAAGTAGATACGCCCACTTTGCGTACAAGCATTTTGCCCAGCAACCTATAGAAGTTTTCCATTTCTCTCTGCCTTCGTGATGACAAGTGCTCCCTTTATCACCTTTAAAATCCTGCCTTCCAACACTATTTTGCAGCCAATAGTGTCTATGGCACGCACCCAAGAAATCAAATTCTTTTTTAGTTTGGTGCATGTATGAAATCTGCAAAAGTGCCCTCAACCATCTTGATCCTAACTGTGCCTACAATTATTGTATTAAGACATTCTCACCATCGCATGATTTTATGTGTGAAACCACTCCTTAAGAGGACACATACAAAAACTGCAATTGGAATCAATAATACTTGACTTGGAAAAATAATCATTGCATGTTATAGGGTGAATCATTGTTACCTAGATTGTCTACCTTGGCCGGCGATCCCTTCTGAATTCTCGATCCTAAGATCCCGGAAAGGGATCTTTTAGGGATCACGTTTTGTTTGGAATTTATGATCTGGATGCCTTTTATAAGGGAACGAGTTCCGTCAATCATGTGTTTGAGTTCCCGGATTCTTTAACAAATGCTCGATGTTGGGCAATCCATTATCTAATAAACAATCATAAAATGCAAATTATTTCGTGTATATGGTTTTGGGCTATACTTTACTACATATAACTTTGTTGTTTGTATTCAACAAAAAAGATGGCAACACAAGCGGTACTTCACAAAAATAAACCTGCAGAAAGTATGCAAGTCATAATTTACTAAATAATTGTTGTTTTTTAATAGATTAATATAATATAAAAAACTATGGAACAATTTAAAGTTTCTTATTTATTTAATAAAATTTTAAGATTTAATATTATTAATTCAACAACGTTGGGAACTATGCAGTAAATCCAGAGAGCCCTATTTAAACTTACAACAGGGCCTCGTTTTTCAACTAAGTTGAGCTCACTTCTACTAAATTTATCTCTCACTCAATACTATGTTGGATCATTTTTCCTATTGCTCTGCCGCAGTTGAGGAATTCACAAACTTGTACTCAGGAACTTCGGTTCCTAGCCAATGGGTCTCGCTCCCAAATATTATAATACTTGATCTTAACTAATTGAGGAACTCGATCCCTAATACACATGGATCATGTTCCTTATGTTTGAGGTTGTGCGGACGTTGATCCCCATCATAGGGATCTCCTGGGTGCTTCCAGCTGTCGATCCCGGAACCGTTTCTGATCCTATTACCAACAACTATGGATTGGATATCCCCGTGACCACCATCAGCACTGCTTAGCTTGCTCAAAAAAGTCCACCTTTCCCTTCTTTTCTTTGAGCATTTTGCACCCCTTCTACAGGGGCCCTAATTTCTTACAATATAGTATCTCAACTTGCCTTTTCCTATTATTGTATTGAACTTAGATCTGCCTCTACATGATCCCTTCTCCATTGATCTTCCTATTAACCACCGGTGCCTCTGCCGATGCCTCCTTATTAATGAGCCCTTTTCTTATAAGATAAGATGGCTGCAATAGCATCCTCTGTTTCTGTATTATCTTTCATGCATTCGGGTTGCGACAAAGTGATCATAAAGAGCAGGAGGAGAGGTGAAAAACATGAGGGCTTTGTCCTCTTCCTCGTCTTTTGCATCTACACTTGTCAATTCACATGTAAATTATTGTACAGATGGAGATGATGAATAATTTGTGTACCTTCTTTCATGTTTACGGAGTGTATAATTTCTGCTTCAAATGTAGTTGATTTGAGGGAGGAGTGTATAATTTCTGCTTTAAATATAGTCGATATAAAGCTATTCAAGCTTAAACCAAAAAGCAGATGCTGAATCTTCCTCTGCCATATCTACATTGTAGAGAACTTTGGTAGAGAGGCACATGGAAGTAGTACTGGAAGCCCTCACATTCATATCCTCCCAATCTTCTTTTGACGTACTTGTAAGCTTTTCCTCCAGAGGTGTGTAGGTGCTGTTGTATTACTAGGTCCTTGTTCTACTCCTTTTATATCAAGAAACACTCTTCCCCTTAAACTTCCCAGTATTGTGGCTTTAATATGGCTTAGTTAAGAAAACTATATGGGAAAGAGAAAATACAACAACCAACATGAAAGAAGATCAAACCACACACAAAGCCAAAACTAGATTTACGTGGGTCGCTTCATCGCATAAGCTATGTCCACAGAAGAAGATGACCAACTCCACAAATCGCCAAAAAAGTTTGTGCACAGGTTTTCTTTGTATTTCTTTCTTCCCTCCCAAGCAGACAGAATTGATTTCATGCAATTTGTCCTCTGAAGAAACATCCTTTCCCAAAGGGGTGTGGGTTGTTTTTTTCCTTAAATTCTCTCTCTAACCTAATCTTAAGCCTATGCACAACGGAATTATATACCTACCCGGAACAAAAATACATGCCAAGAAAACCCTGTGAATGTCAGGGTTTTGCACAAGGAAGAACAGGGTAAACAGAGAATTGAAGACACCCCATGTACAACAGTTATGCCATCCTTACTTTTATGAACGGGTATTGAAAATGAATAAAATATTGTCTTTTCAACCAACTAGTGCTCAACTCCATTTGTTCAATTTTCTGAGGTAACTACAAAGTTCCCAGCATCTTGAAACCACATTTTATTGTATCAATATTTGTTTTTTCAGGTGAAATTGAAGGCAATGGAGTTAGCCAAGGAAATTGAGAATGAAGATGGTGTTGCTGCAGCAGTCGATGCCTTTCATAGACACTTACCTGAGGAATTACCCCTTCCTTCCCCTCCGACTGAAGAACCCCCAAACCCTTTTGATTGGATTTTCCAAGCTCTGCATAAGTGGTGTTGTCTTCCTTGTGGTGTTTAATATAATTATAATTTCAACTCTTGTATATTATCCATTCATTATTCTTTAGGCATTCTTGGGGTACAATTGTTTGCACAAGGAGCCCACTGGCGAAAACTGATGAAAAATGTATCTTGTAGCGAGAAATTCTTGCCTTTGAATTTTTCCTGTATATTTATTATATACACGTTTTCTGTATTTGGGATGTTTGGTGGCCTGTAATTCCTTTTGGCTTCCTCTAAGGTTGGAGAATGCTTTCAAAACCTTTTCTGGATTCACTAAGGAAATTGACAATAAGCAGGATGCCTGAAATCAGGATTCGCTTCATATTTCAATCCTTTATAAGATTTGATTGTTTGCGGGAGCTGTTTTCAGTTAATTAAGATAAGGCCTTAGGAAGTATGATTTGGTTGTGTGGTGAATCATAAGCAGGCGTATGATATTCCATTGTGCAGGGGGAATCTGGTGAAGAAATATGAAGTGGACAAATGTAAATCGATCATTTTGTGCTCGACTGTCCTCGAGCTTCACACCTCTTTAAGTAATATTCAAAATATGCCCTTCTTGAGTGGATTCAAACTTGGCTTGAATAATCTTTTTGACAGTTTTGCCATCCCCTTATCTA
This sequence comes from Amborella trichopoda, assembly GCF_054954075.1. NCBI lineage: Eukaryota > Viridiplantae > Streptophyta > Magnoliopsida > Amborellales > Amborellaceae > Amborella > Amborella trichopoda. The sequence goes on along the minus strand of NC_142346.1, from coordinate 4,434,103 downwards.
ACCCATATCTCTATAACCTCTTCTGTAGAATCTGCAGAATCAAGAATGCTAACCACAAGGTTGGGTCTCTTCTGTAGAATCTGCAGAATCAAGAACCCTAACCACAAGGTTGGGTAGGGTCGAGGAGGTTAGCTCTTTAACCAAAATTATGATGGTACGATTCATTAGTGAAAGATATCAATGTCAGAAGATGACAATGAAATGTCCAAAAATATCCTTCCAACATGAGTTAGGCCCTGGTCTAGGTCTAGGCCATAGCTTTTTCTTGGGAAAATTGTGTAGACCCCTTGGACCATGCTTTATCGGTATGATGCTCTACAATACTATAAATCACATAACTAATCCGATTATTATTTATTTTTGCAGCAACCCCTCGAAGAAGGATGATAGGTTTATTTTGGATGAAAATAGCCCCATGCAGGTTCTTTCTAAAAATTTGGAAGTTGAAATTTGAGAGAGAAAAACAATTTAAAATTTTTCAGAGAGAAATTATATCAAATTTGAAGTTTTAAAGCCAAAAATTATCTCAAAATTTTAAGAGATTGTCTCAAAATTTTTGAAGAGAAACTTTCTGAAATTTTTGGAGATGCAATGTTGGGTTTATACATGGTACCCTTAAAACAAAGCCATTTTTGTATTTGGGGGTTTGTGCAAAAATAGATAGTAATTAGGTCAGTTGTGTGGTTTAAAAAACATTGGGGCACCATGCCTAGAAAGTATGGTCCAAGGGGTATACATAAATTTTATTTTTTACTATTTTTCCTGTCCCCCACCCAGATAAGGCCCTACCAAGGCCCTCTTTGGCCTGGTCCTGGCTGGGCCTAGCTTGAGCTTGCCCAATACGGATTGCGGCCATGGCCAGCCGAGGTCACTAGCCCTACGGAATACGTTGTATTAGGGCATGTTTTGATGATAGCTAATTTTAGCTAGGGTATAGTGGTCTGCTATCTTATATTATATTAATTTTCTCTGGCCTAATACTATTGCCTTAGCTACTTGGTACATACCTTATATTATTTATAAATAATATCATTTAATTAGTTTACTTTTCTGGTATTTGAAGTTGTTTTTGGTTTCTGATTTCCAGCTAATTACTGTGAATAAAGTAAAAATAGCCTTTCAAAAAGATAAATTTTTATGTACAAAAATTTACAAGTTTATCTCATACAACTTTATGTTGGGTACTTCTTAATAGTTAATTCATTATTAGGACTAATTTTATTAGTACAGTGAATTTAGTGATAACGAGTGGATCCAAATATGCTCTTAGTTTGTTTAAAGTTTATAACATTGTAAAAAGCAGTCGTTGTTTTTTGTACAATATCTTGACAATGTATCTTCATTGCAATCTCTCTTGTTTCGCTCATGTGCATAATAACCTCTTTACATATTCTCTTCTTCTTCTTTTTCTTTTAAATTTCTTATGGGATGATATCTCTACATCAGGAATACAATCTCAAATCTTCTATGTCATCTCCCTTAATGCCCCTTGAATGGTGTAATAGTGGTTATTCATTGTTCACTATCCTAAATTATCACGGGGAGAGAGGCACTCTAAAGCTTGTATATAAACAAGTTACTAAACTTCTGTTTGAACCAATTTGAGAGAGTTATTGGATGCTATAATTGTTTGTGAAAATGGTGTTGATTCTCCACATGATAGTTTGCATACCCTCGCCCACAAGGCACATTTGATAAGAAGGTGATTATTTTTTCCTTTGATGTTAACTATCAACTTCATTAAATAAAGGAACAAAGCTCCATAAGCGTAAATTTATCTATTTTAGAGGTCGCCTTTCTTTGGACTGAGTTGTTCTCTCCCTTAGTCATTTAAGTTTCATATGGGTATCATACACTGTCTCAATCAATGATTTAAAAAATGGATCGATGACCCAGATCGGGCACCTCAAAAACCGATTCGAATCGGGAATCGACTTAATCGATCGGATTAAAGCTTCAAAAAAATCCGAAAAATTTATTAAAACTCATTATAAATGTTGTTTTTTAGGAATCCAATAAAAAATGAGGGTACTACATTATTAACTTTCATTCTTTTATCAATTTGTGAATATTGAGATGTTCTTGCCCTGTATAAATTTATTTTAACTATTAAATTTGCATCACATAAAAGAAAAATCATAGAATTATCATGGATAAAATATATAATTATATATAGACTATTATAAAGAGTAGACTAATCAATGAAAGAATGGCCATTAAAATCTTGTTTTGGCAAAAAACCCTAACCCCCTAAACAAATCCAAACTATTACAGCCTAACTAACTATAATCCAAAATTATTACAACCTCATTAATTATAATATTATATACTAAAATTATAATTATTAGTTTACATTTTATAATTGTTTTATTAGACAAATAATAACAAATTAAAAATATTTTATAATATTATCTAATTTAAAATGTATTATTGACAACTGTAAGAAAAATAGTACATTACATGATTTACAATGCAAAAATTCATAAATAAAATAAAAGATTTGGTTATCAATGTAAAATGCGTACAAATTTTGGAAATAACACTTCAATTTTTCAAGAATTTATTTTTTTAAGTTTCTATAATAAATTTAGTAAAAGAGATTGTTAGTAGAAAGATGGAGATTTCAAATACAATAAAATTTTTATTTTTATTTTTTTTATACCTTTCATATTATTTACAAAAATAATTGTACCACTATATGCAATAAAAATTAACGGTTATATAAAAAATTAATTTTTTTATTTTTCATTTTTTTATGTCTTTTATATTATTTACAAAAATAATTATATTTATACCAACCACTATATATACAACAAAAATGCAACACATGCCCAAGGGATTTGAAAACAACAAAAATATTTATACCAACCACTATATACACAACAAAAATGCAACACATGCCCAAGGGGATTCAAATGCAACATATGCCCAAGGGATTCGAAAACAACAAAAATATTTATACCAACCAATATATAAACAACAAAAATGCAACACATGCCCAAGGGGATTCAAATGCAACACATGCCCAAGGGGGTTCGACCTTGGGACCTCAAGTAAAATATTTAAAGTCATAACCATCAAGCCATCTAAATACATATGATTATAAACTACTGATTAATAGACTATATTTACATTTCGTTTTCATTTAATAATGTTTGGGAATTATCCCACATCGAAAGATGGGTATTCAAATTTGGTATATAAATACCTATGCAATATGAATTATAAAATGTGTATAAAAATATTAGGACAACCTCGCATGTGCGTGTGGACACACGTGTGCCCGTGTGAGTGTGCGTGGGGCATGCTCGCACGTGTGCTTGGACACACGTCTGTGAGTGTGAGTGTGCGTGGGGCACGCTCACACGTGCGCTCAGACACATGTGTGCACGTGTAAGTGTGCGTGGGGCACGCTCGCACGTGCGCTCAGACGCCCGCGTGCGCGTGTGAGTGTGTGTGGGGCACGCTCGCACGTGCGCTCGAACACCCGTATGCGCGTGTTAGTGTGCATGGGGCACGCTCGCACGTGCGTGTCATGTGTGAACCGGGCGGAACCGTATGGGAACCGACGGTTCCACTAAAGAAGCAGGCTGAACCGAATGGGAACCGGTGGTTCCACTCTAGAATCGGGCTGAACCGGATGGGAATCGGTGGTTCCACTCTAGAACCGGGTTGAACCAGATGGGAACCGGCGGTTCCACTCTAGAACCGGGATGAACCGGATGGGAACCGGCGGTTCCACTCTACAACCGGGTTGAACCAGATGGGAACCGGCGGTTCCACTCTACAACCGGGTTGAACTAGATGGGAACTGGCGGTTCCACTCTAGAACCGGGCTGAACCCGATGGGAACCGGCGGTTCCACTCTAGAAACGGGCTGAACCGGATGGGAATCAGTAGTTCCACTCTAGAACCGGGTTGAACCAGATGGGAACCGGCGGTTCCACTCTAGAACCGGGATGAAACAGATGGGAACCGGCGGTTCCACTCTAGAACCGGGCTGAACCGGATGGGAATCGGTGGTTCCACTCTAGAACCGGGTTGAACCAGATGGAAACCGGCGGTTCCACTCTAGAACAGGGCTGAACTGGATGGGAACCGGGGGTTCCGCTCTAGAATCGGGTTGAACCAGATGGGAACCGGCGGTTCCACTCTAGAACCGGGCTGAACCGGATGGGAATCGGTGGTTCCACTCTAGAACCGGGCTGAACCGGATGGGAACCGGCTGTTCCACTCTAGAATCGGGTTGAACCGGATGGGAATCGGTAGTTCCACTCTAGAATTTGGTTGAACCAGATGGGAACCGGCGGTTCCACTCTAGAACCGGGCTGAACCGGATGGGAACCGGCGGTTCCACTCTAGAACCGGGCTGAACCAGATGGGAATCGGTGGTTCCACTCTAGAACCGGGATGAACCAGAAGGGAACCGGCGGTTCCACTCTAGAACCGGGCTGAACCGGATGGGAATCGGTGGTTCCACTCTAGAACCGGGCTGAACCAAATGGGAACCGGCGGTTCCACTCTAGAACCGGGCTGAACCGGATGGGAATCGGTGGTTCCACTCTAGCACCGGGTTGAACCATATGGGAAGCGGCGGTTGCACTCTAGAACCGGGATGAACCGGATGGGAACCGGCTGTTCCACTCTAGAACCGGGATGAACCGGATGGGAACGGCGGTTCCACTCTAGAACCAGGCTGAACCGGATGGGAATCGGTGGTTCCACTCTAGAACCGGGTTGAACCAGATGGAAACCGGCGATTCCACTCTAGAACCGGGCTGAACTGGATGGGAACCGGGGGTTCCGCTCTAGAACCGGGTTGAACCAGATGGGAACCGGCGATTCCACTCTAGAACCGGGCTGAACCGGATGGGAATCGGTGGTTCCACTCTAGAACCGGGCTGAACAGGATGGGAACGGGCGGTTCCAATCTAGAACCGGGCTGAACCGGATGGGAATCGGTAGTTCCACTCTAGAACCGGGTTGAACCAGATGGGAACCGGCAGTTCCACTCTAGAACCGGGCTGAACCGGATGGGAACCGGCGGTTCCACTCTAGAACCGAACTGAACCGGATGGGAATCGGTGGTTCCACTCTAGAACCGGGTTGAATCGGATAGGAACCGGTGGTTCCACTCTAGAACCGGGCTGAACCGGATGGGAACCAGTGGTTCCACTTTAGAACCGGGTTGAACCAGATGGGAACCGACGGTTCCACTCTAGAACCGGGATGAACCGGATGGGAACTGGCGGTTCCACTCTAGAACCAGACTGAACCGGATGGGAATCAGTGATTCCACTCTAGAACCGGGTTGAACCAGATAGAAACTGGCGGTTCCACTCTAGAACCGGGCTGAACCGGATGGGAATCGGCGGTTCCACTCTAGAACCGGGTTGAACCAGATGGGAACCGGCGGTTCCACTCTAGAACCGGGCTGAACCGAATGGGAATCGGTGGTTCCACTCTAGAACCGGGTTGAACCGGATGGGAACCGACGGTTCCACTCTAGAACCGGGCTGAACCGGATGGGAATCGGTGGTTCCACACTAGAACCGGGTTGAACCATATGGGAACCAGCGGTTCCACTCTAAAACCAGGATGAATCGGATGGGAACCGGCGGTTCCACTCTAGAACCGGGCTGAACCGGATGGGAATAGGTGGTTCCACTCTAGAACCGGGTTGAACCAGATGGGAACCGGCGGTTCCACTCTAGAATCGGGCTGAACCGGATGGGAACCGGCGGTTCCACTCTAGAAACTGGCTAAACCGGATGAGAATCGGTGGTTCCACTCTAGAACCGGGTTGAACCAGATGGGAACCGGCGGTTCCACTCTAGAACCGGAATGAACCGGATGGGAACCGGTTGTTCCACTCTAGAACCAGGCGAGTCCGGTTCGACTCGCCATTTTTTAAAACACTGGTCTCAATAAAACACTCAAGCAGTTGAGTAGTATTAGATTGGAGGGATATGGGTTGAACCCTACTTAGAAGGTGGTTGTCGAAACTAGTGGCCTCATGGATTATATCCCTGGCCACCGTGATTGAATCATCTTGCTTTTCCAGTTCAGTACGACGACACCTCATCTTAATATTAGAAAAGTAGAACTTGGTATAAGAGTCACCTTGCTTATCCAATTTTTCCTTGAATTTTGTTGCCATGAAAATGCTCTAAGCAAACTCTATAGAAAGACACTGTCGAGTTTTTTTTTTTCCCCTGCTTTTTTCATTATCATGGCTCAAGGTTGTTTAGATGCAACCAAGATGTTCTTGTATCATCTTTAGTCTTTCTTTGGTTTTCTTAACCTTGAGTCATACCTATCCTAATTGTCCATCTTTGGGGGGCACTTTCGTGCTTTTGACTTTGTGGGTTATTTTCACCAAAAAAAAAAGCTTTGAATGTGTTATCCCCTTAATCTGTCACTGCAATAATTTTTTGATACTTTCTTTGTTTAAACCACATGCTAAAGAGTGGGAGTAAATGGACGACATCCAAGAACAGGTGGATGCCACAGCATTAACATATTTATTCAAAGAAGTGAAGGTAGTCGTCAGTCTCTAGGGTTGGTGTTTCAAGATTAGGAGGATCTCCTCAAATTTCACTTTTCTTACAGCTTGGTTAAATAGCTGCTATTGCTATATAGCTCTTATGAGATCCATAGCCATTTAGGGGGCTTTCGTGCTTGGTATTTACAAAACTAAGGGCCCTGCAGGGTGGCAATGGACCCGCACCCGACTTAGGACCCAAGGGGTAGATCCAATCTAGGTCCAGGTAGGGTTTAAAAATTAGACCCGGAGGATTGGGTCCGGGTCCAAAGCTTAGACCCGAACACTTTTCGTGTCCCGGTCCGGGTCTGGGCCTAATAATATTTTTCAGGTCCCAATATATAAAATATATTTAAATATAGTTAAATACATAGATATTTTAATTTTTGGATTGGATCCGATCAAATTTGAGCCCGGGTCCGGGTCCCACACTCTCTTTTTGGGTCCGGCCTGGGCCCGGGTCTGTTGATAGTGGGTCACGTCGGGTCTCATATCTTATTTTCGGGTCTAGTTCCCAGTCTGGGCGGACCCGTTGCCACCCCTGGGCCCAGCCCTAAAAGTACTTTTTACAAACTTCATTGGAAATGCAATTAGGTCCTAGCCCATTCCAATCTAATCACAAAACATGGCATGTTTTGAGGGTAATTCTAATTGCGTAAGGGTTACCCAACAGCTTTAATCACCAACTGGTTTCTAGATTGGTTTTATACTGCATGTTGTTAAATCTCAATTTAGCAACCTATCCAAATTGACCTTAATTATAATTTACAATAAAAAGCAGAGCAAAGCCTTGCTTGAAAATGCATTGCTGGTGCCAGAAACTCTCAAATTGATCATTTCAACCTCAGCTATTCATTTCAACCTAAAAAACAATACAGAAAGTTCTCACAAGGCAATATAGAAGGAAGAAGGCACCACTTAAATGAAGAGTTGGAACTCTTCAGTCTCAAATCTCAATCACGGATCGAATCACAATCATTAAAATAATTAACGTCACTTTAGAAGGTAAGAAAGCACCAGTTAGGTGAAGACTTGTAACTCTTCAATCTCAATCACAAGATTAAGAGTTAACTCTTCGTTCTCAATCACAAAATTGCGAGTTAACTCTTCCATCGCAATCACAACTGTTAAAACTATTACCGTCACGCTTCTCTATTGGAGAGCACTCCCTTTGGTTCTTAGAACATATAAAGAGGATATTCTCATATTTAAACAAGGTTTCTTCATTCCAATGTGGGATAAATAAATTCACTACTTCTCTCCATAAATAAGATATAAATACAACGGTCCTCAAAGGGCTACACTTTCAAAAGAACGAATGTTATGGTACTAAAAGAGAGATTATTTTGAAATAACATAATATCTTCTAAAAAAAAATGCAACATTTTAAGATTTCAAAGTACAATATTTATAATGCATTGTTTGGGTAAGTCATTTTCAAGTGTTCAAAAATCTATTAGGTTTACACTATTTTTTAAACTTCAAATTTCATAATCAGCAGGCAGAAATATATTTTCAAGTTGTTATGAAAATTTCTAGTACCAAAATTCTATTTTCCAAAAAGTTTGTAAGTTATATTTTTACTTTTTAACATGAAGCGTAGGCCTTGTGATGACTTAACTATTTATGATTTTGAGAAAGAAAGTGTAGGGGTGGCAACGGGTAGCGTCCAGGTCGGGTCCAAGTTTTGGACCTGGACCCAACCTTTCGGGTTCAAAATTTAGACCCACACCGGACCCGAGGCTGGGTCTACCCGTGGGGTCCATTTTCATAGCTAAAAAAGTGGACAGGCGGTCTCAACTCTTAGGAATCAAACACCTCGAGAACTAAAGATGGAAGAGAAATAGCAGGTTTTCCATCCCATGGAGACCTGAAAAAGAAGTTCGAGTGAATTACATTTTACTTTTTGACTTGTAACAAAATCATATGCCTACGATTACGCCATAACTTTGCAGAAGCTGCCCCGCAATGGGGTTATATTTTTCTTGAGCTTTGTGATTGGGTAATTTTAAAAATGTGTGCAAAGTCAAAACCATCAAACGAGTAGTTGTCTTGGATCATGGACTTCTACTTGTGCGAATCATTCAAATTCAAATTCAAAGGTGACCAATCAACACCTATCCCAAAATTGAAGCAAAGGATGTCATACTTTTCTCTTAAAATATTCATTTCCTATTCAAGATGGCTTTGCTATCTTCTCTCATATCTTGAAACAGAGAGAGAGAGAGAGTTGTCCCTTTGCTGACTTCTTTACATCTTAAATATTTTATATTTTTCAAATATATAAATTATGAAGCTAATTGGTTCATAAATATATGTCAAAAATTTTGCTCTAGTTTTTTGTCACTTTGCTTAAACCAGAAGAGGGGCAATGGAGGCACATAGGTTATAGAAGTGAGGAAATAGGTTCTTGATTTTGTTAAAAGTTTTTAAGGGCGTGCTTGGGAGTTTCTGAAAAAGTAAGAGTTAAATGTTCCACTTTTATGTTTGATATTACAGTGTTGAAGTTGTAAAGTGGAAGACCTCCCGTCTATAAAAAATGATAAAAGAACAGTCTTCCATAATTTGTGGGAGAATCCCTCCCACTACCAAAAACTCCATTTGTGAAGCGCATCCTAAGGGAATATTTCTAGAAGTTGGAATTTTTAGTTTACTGTAGCACTTTCTTGTTTTTAGGTAATCAAGTGGGGATAATAAACCCCTGCCCCTTCTTCTTCTTCTACTTCTTTTTTTTTTTTTTTTTGAAATTGTGTGCTTTTTGAATGCGTTTAGCGAAAATGGAAGTTTAGAATTTAGCTGGGGCACAAGTGATGCTACCACTACGACCCCAACCCCATTGTCAGAAAAGTGATAAGTCAGTGGGGATTTGGGGCCCCTACCTTTTGGTGAGAATGGAGTCGGAGACATCGGCAATACTATCGTCAAGGCCTTAGACAATTCTCAAAACCAGTAAGTCAGTGGGGATTTGGGCTCCTACCATTTGGTGAGAATGGAGTCAGATACGTCACCATAGGACTCGGCAATACTACTGCCAAGAATGCTATCGTCATGGCCCTAGACCATTCTCAAAACTGGTAAGTCGGTGAGGATTTGGGTTTCTACCATTTGGTGAGAATGGAGTCAGAGGCAATACTATCATCAAGGCCAACAAGTCAGTGGGGATTTAAAACCCCTACCCTTTTGTGAGAATGGAGTTAGAGACCTCATTATGGGGCTCCACAATACTACCGACATTCTTAAACAATAAGTGCTATAGAAAATTGATTAAAAAATTGAGAACCTATAGACATCCATCCCCCATAGATGTTTGCTTGTCCTATTCTTCAATTTCACATCACATCTTTCTTTCTTTTTTTTCCTATTTTTTTCAAACAAAAACTTCCTAAGTCTTTTTTTTCTCTAACCATATACTTTCTCTCTCTAAATTCTCTCTTTACCCATGCCCCTTTTCTTTCCCCTCTCTCTCTCTCTCTTATTGTGCCATTTCTCTATCTTGTTTCAGGACGCCCTAAATGTTCAGCTTTTTCTCTTACTCTTCTCTGTAGTTGTGACCTTTCTAACTCTCTCTAACCATGCCTCTTTTCTCTCTAGTCGTGCCCTTTCTCTCTATCTAAATCCTCTATCTTTGACCATATGTTCTCTCTAACTCATTGATCTCTAACTATGCCTTTTCTCTCTAACTCGTCTCTCTTGCATTGCACTTTTTCTCGAACTTCTCTCTCCAATAGTATCATTCTTTAAAGGACTTTATGTGATCTAGTTAAAGTATATATTATTTTTTTCTTCTTCTTTTTCTATTATTTTTCTTTTTCTTTATGGCTTAGATCACTCACAAGTAGTCATTTTATAATAAATCATCTCAAAAAAAAAAAAAAATGAAGCAAATATAGGATATCATAACTTGATGTCATTTAAAACCTTTCTTTTAACCAAAGAAAGACAAACTATACCAAAGAAAGACATAAACTATATTTGAGAATAATAAAAGACACATGAAGTAAATATGATAAGAAACATTACAGAGAGTGTCAAAGATCACCCCAACTGGCTTCTTACACCCCGCACCAAGTCACAATCTTTCGATGACGTGGGATTAATGGTCAACTTTCAATCTCGATCATAGGAAAACAAATTTAGGCCAAACTCTCCAAAAGAACATGAACTCTTTTCAATCACAAATATCAAACTTAGGTAGAACCCCTTGATAACCTAGTTAAGAGAGATAATATCTCCTTAACTATACCCTAAACCTTTAGTCGTATCATATCAACATGAGAGAGATGAAGACACCATGAGTGGGGCATGCCCTTTCCTTACTATAGGAGAGAGAGAGAGAGTTTTCTTCTAAGTGGGGTGTGTCCCCTATTTTTTATAAGAGAGAGAGAGAGTGTGAGAGAGAAATTGGTGTAGAGAATATTGGGTAGGGTCCATCTTTTTTTATAGTGTTGCTTTAAAGGGTTTTAGGGTTTTTTAAAGTTTTTCATGATTTGAATATGCACCATTGATCTTGGGTGACTTGTGAGGTGAGACTTATGAGTTATCCATTTCATAGATAAGCCATCAAGATCATATAAAAAGTGCTAGAATCTTTATCCCCCATTTACAAAACCATTTTTCCATCAATTAAAATAAATAAAGAAATATCAAATAATAATATTGTGCTTTCTATACTCATGCACAAGCCTCTTCACACATTCTTTATTTTGTTTCAAAGCTTCCTCAAAACACAAGCTTTTCAAACACACCACATCTTGGGCTACAAACCCAATCACTTGATCAATAGAAAAAAGAAAGATCCCAAGAGGTGGAGCGTGCCACCCACGATTGCATCTCATGGCCCCCACCAACTTGCCAAGGTGGGCTCATGTGCGCAAATAGCCTCCCATGCAATTTTGAAAAATTTTAAATTCAAATAAATATTTTTAACCTTTATTAAATCAATTTGAATATTTAAATCAATGTAAAATTAATATCTCTATTTTTATAAATCCAAAATTTATAAATAAAATACCTAGAGGTCTATAAAAATTCAAATAACAATTTCAAAAATATTATAACATCAAAACAAACATAAGTAAATATATTTGATGGGAAACTGATCCATATGGTTTTATGAATAAATAAATATACACTGAAGCACTCTACTTGCTGTGGACTATGGTTCACACTGGCTTTCTCAAACTGACCTAGTGTTGCCCATGACCAACAGGCTATGCAATTGCTCATTAGTGGGTCACTAAAGCCTAGCTAATGCGTAAAATGGTTATAATATCAGTTTATGGATTTCAGGTTCTCCCCTAGAGACATACTAATGTCACTTAGATCTGATACAATCTACAACTCTATGGTGTATAGGGATAATCTCTCACACATGCACAAACTTCACCTTGAAAAATGGTTTGTTTTTTGAAAAATGACTATCATTTATACATGTTGTGTGATGATACGTGGATGAGGCTTTGGCTCCCATTTCTGAAGGTTTCATCACACCCAAGGGTCACACAGTCCCTTAGCTCACTCTTTCGGACATACTCCAACATCATCAAGGGATGATTCATTATAATCCTTATTGGTTTATTCTCTATGCTTTGGTAACATAAGTTTTTTCCAACCGACTGACCTAGCTTGTCAAGCTCAGTCCAATATCAGCAAACATCGTTTGCTTAGTATATTCCACACAAAAAATATTCTCACTGAGTTCATATTTCATTACACCAGTAAGTTCAATTACAAGCACTTATAATGCCTTTAATGGCCACACATACCCAACACTTTCTTCCTCTCTAAATTTTCTCTCGAAACCATGCCGGTTTATTCTCTAACTCCTCTCTCTCTCTCTAAATCTATCATTGTCTCTTTTTTTGTGCCCGGGTCCTCTCTATCTAGCAGTGCACTTTCACTCTCTAACTTCTCTCTCTAAATGCTCTCTAACTATGTCCATTTTCTCCATCTAAGCTCTCCATTCTCTCTCTAAACCCCCTTTCCCCATCCCCTCCCTCATATTCTTTTGTGAAGTTGTGAAGCTTTGTTAGATCCCTCTAAAACTTGATCCCTATGTCTGTGAATCTCCAGGAAGGTTATCAAACAAGTATTTCAGAACTTCTAGATGTCAACAATTTCAGCATTTAGTGACCATAGCTTCTAGGTTCAAGGGAATATTCAGAAATTTCACCAAGTGTGCCCTAAATTATCAACTTGAGACCATTTAAAAGTGTTATTTTAGCATAACATGCAGTGCAGATGATCGTAATATTGAATGCGTATTTGGAGAAGGTACAATTTGGGAAAAGGGTATATTAAAAAAAAAATTGTTTGTTTGTTTGTTTTTTTTTTTTTACATCAACATGTGACTCTTGAATATTGACTACTTAGCAAGGAAAAGTTTGATGTAGACATGTAAGCCAGTGAAATTAGATGAGGAAATATATGCAATGGCCCCAAGAAAACTATAAATTAAACAATTGTTGATCCTTTGCTCGCTCAGTTTGTTAGACTGTAATATGTACACCTATGCTGATGGTTTATGCTCATATTGGTACACCGAGGATGCGGCGTTTATGTTTGATATTTTTGAAATTGTAATATTTTTTTTAATATTTGTTTTTTAAATCCTATTATGGAAGCTTAAGATCCTATGCCCCTTCTTTTAAATAGTATACGGATGTGATGTATATGAAAAGCTAATTTTGATGTTAACATTTTTAGTGGCTGTATATATTTTAGATGCCGACATGCATATCAATGGCTACAATACACAAGTGATGAGTGGGTTGAATTGGCCTTACCTCAAAGAAGTGCCATCGATCAAATCAACACCGTCACCTTCTTGATTATTATGTAACTGAAATATTGTTTGGCTTTTTGTTTTTCGGTGAATAAGTAAGGATATCAGGCCCTACTATGTTTTATTAAAGAATCAAGATAAATATTTTAAAATCAAGATAAATATTGCATGAACAATTTTTAAACAGCCCTAAGATAAAAATGAAAGGCATTATAAAATCATGGGGATAGAATTTCAACAAGATTCGACAAAATGAAAGGCATTACTAATTCATGGGGCTAGAATTTCAGCAAGATTCGACAAATTGAAGTGCTGATGTAACTTGTTTGAATGGCTATTCCAATATTTGGGTTCTTTTTTCTTTAAGCTGCAACCCACCATGTCATTTAGTCACTAGACCTTAAGAGTTGCTGAACAATAAATGGGCCCTCTTGTTTTAGTTTTCACGTGGGCTAGAAAATGTACAAAAAAAAGGGCAGAAGTAGCCGGACATCATTGAAAGTTCTAAGTCAAAATCCAACAAACCCAAGCCAAAAGAGAAGGGGGTCATTAAATAACAGTTTGAGGAAGAGGGTCCACTTCTTTAGTAATCCTCGACATTGATATGACCATTTTTGGAATGCTAGACTGCTTGTTTGTCTTGTTGCGTGGAAATAAGGCTAAATATGATGACGTCCCAATCAATAATCTAATAAAAGAGAAAAATGGAAATTACCAAACCAACCTCAAGAAATCCACTATGATTACCATTTCATTCAATTTTTATTTATTTTTATGCAAATATCGTTTTACCAAGGTGCGATGGTGAGCAAATAATATGTCATTAATGGCCGAGTAGGTTTTAATTTGGGTACGGCTTATATAAGGATGTAATTTTAATTATGGAAGGTTGTGGTGTCGTATATCATTTATTTTAGTTAAAAGACGTGGATTTAAAATCCCTTTGGGCTTATATAAGGATGTAATTTTAATTATAGAAGGTTGCGGTGTCGTATATCATTTATTTTAGTTAAAAGACGTGGATTTAAAATGCCTTTGATGGTAATGTCAAAAAAAATGACAAGATCTTTTGAGATAATGTCAATTTTATACTATTCAAATAAAATGGATGGTATAGATTAATGCAACCGTACTTCTACAAAGTAAGATTGCATCCTTGTATAAAATTTTTCTTTTCAATTTTGGCCTTCATTCAAAATCAAAGTACTTTCATAAAATAATCTTTTAGGATATTGACATTTTTCAAATACCAATATTTTACTCTATCATATTCAAAGGGACGCGGATTCTATGCGAGCAAGCCGACATATGATGGTGTAAAGCCTACGCCTTCCACCTCAATTGGACGGTGGAAACTGCAGGGCCACAGTACAATCTACACTATCCAACTAAACTAGACGACCTGCCCGCATGAAATAATTAACCGATTTGGTTTAGATATTAAATTGTCCAATTCTTGATAAAGTTAAAAAAAAAAAAGAAAAAAAAAAGAAAAGATGGTATGAGAACCAAATGTGAGGGACCTCAATGGTTGCCTCCGGTTATTTTAAAATTAAAAAATTGATCCAAAGGATGTTAATTTTTTGCAGAATTCGCTGTCGCCTTAGCCTTGTTCTTTTGACCTGGTAGTTTTTCGAGTCGGTACTAGATATAGTCTTCACAAAATTCATAATGGGAGAGTCTTTGTCGATGTATATAACGTTTCATTAATAGCTAGGTTACCGATCATTGATTTTTAATATATTTGGGACAATTTAGGAGTGATTTTAATTGACAATAAGATGTGAAAAAGTAAACTTTGTGGGGTTAATCATCTGCAACGTAGACCTGGTACAATACTTGTTAGGACGTACTAATAGAAAAGAAAAGAAGAAGCAAGGGATATGTCAAAAATGACATTGTTATATGGAGACTTATGAGCTCACTAAAGGTATGACCCTTAATAGAGCAACATTACAAGATTTTCAAGTATTTGTAGATCTACTCGAACAACATTTTTTTAAGGGAAAAGTTTATATAAGGTTGCAACCGTAAAATATAGAACTACGGATGCATCTCAAAATCCCATCGGAAAGAGTTGATTTAATATTGAAAAACCCTCTAATTGATCATCTCGACATCGAGATGAATGACTATGACTCAAAAAAGGATTTTATGTCCTAGAAATGTTGCATCTTATAACACATTATCTAGACTGTCCATTTTCAAGATTTTCATTTATTTATAGATCTACTTGATTTTAATCATTTTTGGAGTTTAAAGTTTTATAATTAGATATGAAAATAGATTTTGAAATAATCTTAAGAATATTTTACATCAAAATTATATATTATGATAAAATTTGAAGGTGCAATTTAAATGGATGGTTTAATGGAAAACACACCATGTTTTTTTAGTCTTCAATTCTTATTATTAGAGATGAAAACATAAGATAAGAGAAATTCGTGATACCGAAACAACATATTTTGGGCCTCCCCCTTAAATTCTCAGCCTCGTACAAAACACACAGTTGGGAAGATTCAGTTTTGTAATGTCCAAAAGAAAGTATCTTGGTTGGATGTTTTCGTCATTTTCCAATATTCATGATAAGGAAGGGAAATATATTTGAATGGAACCGCGCCGTTCACATAGCCGTGGTAAGAAGGCGTTCATACCCGCTTCCTTCCTCTCTCTCTCTATCTCTAGAAATGCAGGGCGTTTGGTTCCTCTCTCTCTCTCTCTCTAGAAATGCAGGGCGTTTGGTTCCTCTCTCTCTCTCTCTAAAAATGCAGGGCGTTTGGTTCCTCTCTCTCTCTCTCTAAAAATGCAGGGCGTTTGGTTCCTCTCTCTCTCTTCCCTCGTAAAATCCCCTTGAGCAAAATCACATGCGACATCCACGTCAGCCACCCTCGCGCTGCCTGAACCCACCTGCAACCAAAGACTTTCTCTATCTCCTCCTACCTAATTCACCCCTCTCTCTCTCTCTCTCCTCATGCCGCCAACACAGTCATAGAGCCCCAATTTAAACTTCTCTCGCCCTCTCTCTCTCGCTCTCTCTCTCTCTCTACTTGTGTGTCGCAAAAAATGGTGAGAGAATTGGATTACTACAACGTTCTGGAAGTTTCTCCCTCTGCAACAGAGGCCGAGATCAAGAAAGCTTATTATTTAAAGGTGATTCCCCTATAACTCTTACCAGTCTTATTAGTTCTGGTTTTAGAATTTGAAAGTTCTTGACTTTTTTTTGTTGTGTGAGTTATTGCTTCGGGGTCCAAATTCCAGCTTTGAGCTTTCTGGGACTTGGTTTTCTGTTTTTTATTTTGAAATAATCAGAGACAATTTGAAGGGCAACCATGTGGGTTTTACTCGTGGTGTGTAGTTAAGAGACTTGATGCAACAAATTCGATACCTGTTTATTTTGAATTTCTGATATTCTCCATTGCTATTCATTATATTTGTTTTGAGTTTCCATAAGTGCTGTTTATGTTACTGTTATATTCTCTTTTTACGTGTTATGGCGGTAAGTATCTCTACTGTTTATACCTTTATAATTAAGATTTTGATCAATTAAGAGAAGGCAATTACTTCAAATTGCACAAAAGAATCCCTAAGTACAGTTAAGTTTCTAAGATTGAGAAGCATGCATTCACTGCATTTGGCCGAGAACTGTTGAGCTTCAAGACTTCAGGGATAGTGTAGCAAAATTTCCATGATGGAAATGGATATTGGTGGTTTGTTTCTAATAGCACGATTACCTTTGAAGTATACCATGCAATCATGATTTTCAAATGATTAATTGTTTGAAGTTTGCTGCTTAGATGGATGAGCATCCCACAATGGGGAATGAATACTGTTGATTCGTTTTTAATAGCACGGTCACCGTTTAAATGTTCAATGCAAGCATAAATTTCAAATGATTAATTGTGTAAAGTTTATAAAGTTTGTTGCTTAGATGATGAACATGAATCTGGCTTAGTAATTGAAATCTAAAATGTCAAGAATGCAGGCAAGGCAGGTTCACCCTGATAAAAATCCAAATGACCCACAAGCAGCTACGAAGTTCCAGGCAAGTTTTTCTTGTGTTTCCAACTAGCAGTGGATAAGAGAAAACATGCTTCTTATATAAATATTTCTGGTCAGTTCCATATTAGATGCAGTATATTTGTATTACATTTCTGGCTTGTATGTATACATGCTATCATCAAGTTAGGGAAGACTATAATTTATTAGTCTGCCAATCCTACTAGTTCCTAAATTCCAAAATATATGTGAATGGTATTCATCTCTCTTGTTTTAGTTAATAGAAATTGGAAGCCTCATTTCTTCTGAAATCTAATCTAGTGCCCTCTCGTTGAAGCTTCGTTCTAGGAAAGCTTTAATATTGATATGCATTTTGACATGTGTACGTGCAAGAGCGAGAGAGTCATTTGGGCTTTGTTTTGTTTTTGAGAAATGTTGAATCCAGCAAAACTAATTATTGTTACGGATATTCCCTATGGGTTTTCTCTAGTATCTGTCTTAGGAGGATCGTTCATTTATGATCCTGATACTTCTTGTGAGCCTATTTCATCGATTGCAGTCTCATCATCTCCATCTATTTCCATTCTGGAACATCCAGTTAATAGAATGTAATTTGAGAATCTATCATCTATGCGATCTTTTATTAAATTGCTTGACTAGAGGGGGGTGCTTTCATGTGATGCATTTCCTGCCAAGTGCTTGGTGTTTCTTTCACATGCTGTTGAGCAATCATAATTCTGATCCTTTTATGGTTGTCATCCTCCTTCTCAATAGGCATGTTTTGTGATGCTTTTATAATGTTTCTCTCAACAAAGAGCGGAAATGGATGCCTATCTTATCACTAGCAATTAGGAGCAATGATGGTTATTGATGGGTGTGCAAACTTAAACTACATGATTAATGGGGTTTTTGAATGCTACAAATTCCACTTAATGGGATGAACAGTCACACAGCATTGATTATGAGGAAAGGTTGAATTCCACATTCAAAGCATGTACTCTCAGCACAATCCTGTCCCTTACAGACTTGAATTGCTTTTCTACATGTGACTTTGTAAAGATTCTAATATAGCCCGTTTAGAAGGATTACAAGATCTGGCTGATTCTCTTTGTGTGTGAGGCTACATAGAGCTACTCATCGGCTTGAGCTTGCACAAAGAGCTTCCTTGGGTTTATTCAATTGTGGTTCTCTCCTTAGATTGGTCTTCCATGAATTTGAGGCTCTTTTATTCTAATTGAATTAATTTGGGGGTGTGGGTCTTCCTTTTTAGGATCCCCTTCAACTACACAATTATGCCCATGCTATTCCACTCATCAGACTGAAGAAAGAGCCCATAATATGCATCCTTGAATCTGATAACACTGTTTAGCTTGGGATTATTATCCACCATCCTTTATCATTTACTTGCAACTATTTGACATCACGTCATCTATATGTGCTTAATTTTAGACAGAAACTTTGTTTAGGTGATTTGGTTTTCACTCAATTATCCCCATTCATTCCATATTATGAACTTTCAGGAATTGGGAGAGGCTTATCAAATCCTTAGTGATCCTGCAAAACGAGATGCCTATGACACATTGGGGAAAGCAAGTATATCAAAGTAATGTTCATTCACTAAAGCAAATGAGTTTATTTCTCTAGTTTAAAGATAGTCAGCCATAAATCTTTAGATTGCCATTCTGCTTCATTATTTCTTATTTCTGTGTGATTTGTGATGAAAATTTTATGTGCCATATGCAGCAATGTGTCACAAAGTTCCATGATATGAGTTAAAGAGCATCGATAAAAAATGGGACCTAAAAGTTGAATAATGAATAAAGTTGTGGATTCTCTGTCTGATTGAGATGGTCTTACAACTGTGGCACTGTTCTAAAAGCATGTTTAAGGGTGTAGTCCAAATCAGTTTATCATAATCTATCAAGAAAATGATTTGAGCATTTTGTCCTATATCTATATGTAGGAAGTCCTTTGTCAACTATGTCATATGTTCTACTTTGAAACAGAGAAAACCTTAAGACCTAAATCTTTGAGGAGAAATGTCAATAACTAACTTGTTTAGTACATGAGAACATAAGCCTAGATTTAGGGAATCTATGATGCCACAACATGATGATGATGATACGACCTACATTTAGGGTATCTATGATGCCACAAGATGATGATGATGATGCCACAAGATCCTTAGATATGGAGAAAAAAATAGCAATTTGCAATAGTAGGGAGATTATATCCAACATGACAGAATAAGAGTACCGTGATTCCACAAATTCACATGGTGATAAAGAAGAACATAGATCCACCTTGTAGCCTAGCGGAGTGTAGCACTTGGTCTTGCATCCTAAATTGTGGGTGCAGTCTAAAAAGTAAAAAAACAAGCATTTAGAAAACTCACTGGTCCATGAGATTGTAAACAACTTTTTTCTTATATATTTTTTCTTAAATTCCTTTGTGTTGGTTTTAACACTTGAAAACACTTCATACGGGCATTTATATTAATGAGGTATGTATCATTTAGTGGCCCTTCAGCTTGCAGACAATGTCATTTCTTACTTTAGACTGTTTATTTTTATGTGAAAGGTATTTCACATATCAACTGTAGGCCTTGCTGCATTTGTCGTTCATCCTCATGATCACATATGCCAATATGCTTCGTGCCTCTAGTATAATTGGAATTAGACTTGTATAACTTGTAGTATCTTCTCTGTATCGTACTTGTTTCTAACCTATTGGATTTTCAGGGAGGGCATGCTTGATCCAGCAACTATATTTACCATGCTTTTTGGAAATGAGTTGTTTGAGGATTATATTGGACAGTTTGCAATGGCGTCAATGGCATCATTTGATATTTCTAATGAAGAGGAAGGTTTGAACTTCAAGAAATTGCAAGAGCAGATGAAGGTATTTAATAGTTTCTATTTATTTGTTACAGTACATCTTTCAAGTTACCGCTTGTTTATGCTATAGAATAAGAGGAACTAATCCAATTGGTTGTTTTCCTTCTTCATTTTCCTTTTCTTCTACCACAACTGGAAGACTATTAACACATTACATGGCTCATGTGCTCATTTAGGTCGTCATCTTGGTTTTACAGGCCCTCCTTATGAGTACTCAGGCACTGTATAGGAATGTGGCATTCCAATTAGAAAACTAAACAACTGATAGATTGTGGTTTATGGTTACGGGTTCTAATTTTATGTTTTTACTCCCTAACATATTTTGTCTTATGTTTAACGGGGCTAGTATTTCCACCAATTCTGAGATATTGCCACCAAAAAACAGGGGTGGTAGTTCTAGTCATGTCCTTTTTTGAGAATGCTACACACTGTTTTGGGTGACCATTATCACAAATGTGGGTGTCATAATTAGCCTCTTTGTTTAATTGAATTTCATCCTGCATTGTGTTTTTCAGTAAATGTAGTGATCGTATTATCAGAGCACATATCAAATACCTTGCAGTTGTCGTTACTTGCAATGTTGTTTCTTATGTTTGGCAGAAGTTTGAGATTGCATCAAAATCTGGATAATTTTTAAATGAGTCTTACCTTGTTAATTCAGTTACGCTAACTAATGAAAACACGCATGGCCATATGTATTTGCAAGTAAGCATGCAGGGATGCATGTGCATGCATCTGTTGTCTTGGTACTTTGACAGACCCACAAGCTTAGCTATAGTTGTTTTTTCTTTGACATCACATTTTTATGAATAAAATAAGTTTATCAATTGATACCCCAACATCTAATGGTTTTCAGGGAAACCAAGAAAGCTGATTTCGTTAAGTTTGAAAAAATTAAGTTTAAATGAGTATCATTACTTTTCAGGTTAGCATCATAACCTCCTGTGCTGCATGGTTTGCTTTGTTTTCTTCCCTGAGCGCTGACTGTTAATATTCTTCATATCATCCAGGTTATTCAAAGTGAAAGGGAGGAAAAACTTGCTCGAATATTAAAAGACATCCTCAGTCAGTATGTGAGAGGTGATTCTGAAGCTTTTATCATTCATGCTGAATCTGAGGTTAAAAGACTGATCAATGCAGGTAATGTTGTTATTGGATGCTACCTGCTAGGAATTTGAGAAACTTTTAGTTTTTCTTTCAATAATGAGAAATTCTTGTGAAGCTATGCTTCATCTTTTTTCATTATTCATGATCGACCATAAAGTGTTGCCCTTGTGGCTCGTAATAGTGATTTTCTTGGCTGGCAACATTGCAAGTACAATGGATAAGCCAGAGTATTATGTGCACAGTTCTTTATTTGAAGAGAATGGGGCTTTGGTCCTGGTGGTAGTACCACCTGAGTCCAAGTTAAAGGTTATGGCCATCATTCTCACTAACCCTTTCCAAAAATTAACTTTTTCCAAAATAGGTAGGGGCTTGCAATCCCCACTGATCTACCCCAAAAAAAAAAATAAAAAAAAAAAGTTCTACATTTGAAGTAAATTAACAGTTTGCTGATTGAGATATGAGAACTGCATGAAAATTGGATTTCTACTCTTGTTTATCACAAATGAAATTTTCTGCGATAGGTAAGTATGTATGAATGAAACATATGCAGATACTTGTATATTGTCATTATATTGTTTGTACATGTTACTATTTGAATACCGTTGGTAAATAATACTAGGATACTTTCACTACACTATATAATGATACAAACCAGAAAGAGAGAAGAAGAAGAACAAATCCAATGGGCTATCTTGTTAACTAAATTCAAAGTCTATCATTTTGTTTTTAGACAACCATAGAAGACTTCTTATAGACTGCAAACCTAAGTCTAGATCTTCTATAGACCCCTCTCCAAGTCCCCATACATTGGAAGATGAAAAGTTACCTAAAACTCAGTGTCTACCAAAATCAGATTCTACATAGGAAATATGCAAAACTGAACCAGACCCCAAAAAAAAAAATTTCTTTCTTCCTAGACTACCCCTACTAATATTTTGACAATTTACACCTAAAATTGCAGTACAAAAAGAATAAAAAAGACTTCATTTTTGTAGTATTAAACTCCATCATTCACCCCCATAGAAAGGAACATGATCATAGTGAGTTTTCTTTAGCAGACAACCACAACATATCCTCATCTATTTTTCTCAACTCAGCTTTAGAATCTTGTTAACTTTCAGTATGGGTAATCCTTCCTATTGAACTAGACATTGCTGATAAGTACCACCTCGTGTTGAGATAGTCTGAACATTGAGGATTTGGATTACTGATGTAACCTAAGATCAGTCACACAATAGTCTCTGATTACATGACCGAGAAACATGCTTGGAGAGAACTACAGATCTGAATGAGGCTAAAAATCTGTATTTTCAGCAATCTTCCATCAGAACTCCCTTATAATTCAAACAAATCTAGCAGCTTTATTTAAGATCTGGGTGGTGAGATTCTAAATCTAGGAAGGACTAATGTCTGCCTTTGGCAAAATCAGCCAAATAGATTGGTTCCTGCTCAAATCCAAAATAAAAGAAGAGGGTGTAGAATAACTTTAAATTAATTCCGGAAAATGTTCCAAATTAGATCTAGGGTTTTTGAGGTTGTTTGAATCTAGGAAATCAGGTTTTGTTGATTGGCTTCCACATCCCCGAACATACTTATATATATCCCTGTTCTCCCAACAGCTCAAGACAATCTGAGGTTATTCTCTTTGGGGGACCATGTTGCCTCATCACATCTTTGAAGTGGAAATTGGACACATGGGTAGCATCAGTGTTCTTGCATGCAATAAAGTGTGCCATTTTTCAAAAGTCTATCAGCAACAACCATAATGGTATCCACACCTCTTTTTGTACTTGGAAGCCCCATTACAATGTCCATTTAAACATCAAGTTCAGATAGGAAGTGGAGCGTAAAGCCAGTTCTAGACCAATTGACGTACTTGATGACATCGTACCTTTGTCTAGGCCGAAGTAGTGTTCCTCCACCAAGACCAAGGGTTTATGATGTCCAAAATGATGTTCCATTGTTCCTGCATGCAACTTATGAATGATGCTGCCTCATAAAGACCTCTCAAGAATACTGTGATGTGTCTCCATGAATAAAAAGCCATGTCACAACAAATGTCCATCTTTTCTATGACTATCTTATGGAAACAAACCATACATAACTGCAAAATATGGGTCCTCAGAATATAATTCTTTGAGGCATTCAAAACCTATGATCTCCGAATATAAGATAGCAGAAAATCTCTTCTACTAAGTGCATCAACGACCTTTTTTGAAAACCAGCCTTTTTGTTCATATGTCAAAATCAATGTTTTAAAAAGCGGTCCGCCTGGCGCCTAGGCGGCCTGAACAAAAAATCCTCACGCCTAGACCCAGATGGACCTACACGTGCGGTTGTAACTACGCGGGCACCCAGGCGGGCTAGAGGGGCACCTAGCGCCCAGTTTTGGGCATGCGCCCAGGGCCGTAAGGCCTTTTTCGATTTTTTAAATTGCCCAAAAGGGCAAAATGAGTAATTTTGACCCCCAAGGTTGTATAAAAACGTTATGGGTTTTATTTTTAACCCCCAAACTGAAAAAAAAAAAGAAACCCTCAATCTCTAAACTTATTTTTGAGAATCTAAAGTAATTTCTGATAATCGAAAGTATTTTTTGTGGATTGAAAAAATTTTCTTTTCTCATTGAAATTCATTTTTTGCCTTCTTGGACTATTTTGTTGTGTGGTTTAATGGTTTTTTATAGTTTTGGAAGTAAGTTTGTTGAAGACTTGGAGAGTTGGAGACTTGGATGTTATTATGGTTTTTTTATGGATATGGAATATGGAGAATATGAGAGTTGGAGACCTTACAATAGCCTATTAGACTTTTAAATATCTTGCATGGTTTGAAATTTGAATAAGTTTATTCTCAACTTGAGATATGTGATATGTTTGTATATAAAAACGTATGTTGTGAACTTGCGATATTTTCAAATGGAATAAATTATAAACTTTGACACAAATATATGTATATATGTGCATTTGGATAGCAATTATATCAAAAAAATGCTAAGAATTTACACTACAGGGCGTTCGAGGTTCTGGGCGTTGGGCGCCAGGCAGGCCACCTAGGGGCCGCCTAGTGTTTTTTGAAACCTTGGTAAAAATGAACTCTTGCAAGGATGGTACACATTCTTCATGTCAGTTTTTCAACTTCTTTTGGCTCTTAATGATTTTAAAGTACCTCATGGTAAGAAATTAAGAAAAACTCTCATTGTGCTCTACATTATAGGTTGAGTAATGATGCTGCATCACCTAGTTTCTCACTAAGTTATGCAATAGGCCTACTGTCAGAACCCCTGCTGGCTGCATGCGTGTTGGTCAAGGATGAGCTCGTAAACCTCCCTTGATGCAACGCCCAATCGGCTTGAGGCCTCACCTAGCCCTGATAATAGCCTTAGGCATGACTCAACAAGCCTCACGCACCAGCATGGTGCTCGGGCAACCCCATGCATGCATAGCGCACAATTGTGCCACCTGGAAACCGGGAACGTGCTCTCTTGGATTCGAAGTTCTTTAGGGATACACTTCTTATTGAGGGGATGGTGGAAGCCTTGAGCCAACTGGCGGATAGCAGTGGACAAGGCCTATGCACAGCAGCATGGTGGGCCGGTGCATGAGCATGAGCACACCACAGCTTGGCACAAATCACTTGGGAGCTGAGAATGGGTTTTAAGGCACCTGGGCTGGGCAAGCGCTAGGTTCGAAATTCAAACCAGCCAAGAGGTGGGCGACATTGGTGTAACGGCCAAGACATGGGCATAATGGCAAGGACGTGGGCCACATAAATAAAGGTGGCGGTTACGGCGCAAAGGCGTGCTGACCCATTAGAAGGCCTCACCTTAGGACGTGGCCTGTGGACGACGGCCTCATGCGTAATTACTCAGGACGTGGGCAGCCTGTCTGCCTGGCAGCGGCCCACAAGCAGGCATTAAGCTGTGGCTGGCCACCACATGTACAAATTTGAATTTGCAAAACGATTGTAAAGAGGGGCTATATAAACCCCTAGCCCAAACCCTTGAGGGCGCATCTGTGGCATCATACATTGTAAGTGTACAGCTTAATAAAGAGGCTATGTCCCTTGAATCCCTTAGCCTTGTGTTGGTCTGAGTGCGTGTCTGTGCAAGTCCCTTTACTCAGTGTGTTGGTTGGGCTGAACTTAACCCTCAGCAGCTTGGCTAAGCGTTAAGGATGCACGGAGCTAAAGAAAAGAATCAGGCCCTGTGACAGTTGGTATTAGAGGCAGGTTCCACAATTAGCTCGAAGCAATGGCCCCAAATGTGAGCAACTGTGTTAGTCTGATTGATGAAGGACAAGATGAATTTGTTGCTCGACTGGCAACCTCGGAGGAGAGAGCCCAGACCCTAAGCACCAGACTTGATGAGCTAATGGCTTCACAAGAGGAGCACGTTGGCAACTTGGTAACCCTGTTGGGGGACCTTGGGGCTGAGGTTGCTTCTTGACCGATGTCTTTAACAAAAACCTCAAGACGTTGAATGACAAGTTGAGCCTAGTCAAGAGGGCTTTCAGCAACTCTTCTGGCATATTTGAGGAACCGTGTCAAAGGTGCCTGAGCCTAAGCCTTTTGGCGGGGCTAGAGTCGTGAAAGAGTTGGAAATAGTACTTCACTACTGTTAGTGCCTGCGAGGAGGACTGCGTAAACTGTAGCCTCGATGTACCTCACTGGAGATGCTATACTCTGGTGGAGGACTCGCATGACCGATGGGTTGAGGCCTCCTATTGTTGGTTGGGAGGACCTCAAGAGAGAGCTCAAGGATCAGTTCCTGCCAGGGAACACTGGGTGGACGGCTAGAGAGACCCTACTTAAGCTCAAGCACACTGCCACAGTGAGTGCGTATGTCAAGCAATTCTCGAGCTTGATGCTGGACATTCGAAACATGTCTGAAAGATGACAAGCTCTTCAACTTTATGGCTGGGCTGCAGCTTTGGGCCAAAGCCGAGTTGAGGAGGCAGGGAGTAAAGGATCTCCCAGCAGCTGTGACTGCTGCTGAGTCCCTAGTGGACTACAAACTCAATGCCTCGTCAGAGGGTTCCTGACAAAGCAAATGAAACGGAAATGGAAAGAGTAATGGTGACCCCAAGCAGCAAGGGGGCGGACAAGCAGGTGGGCGACCCAAGGGGGAGTCTTCTAGCAAAACGGGTGCTAAGAAGGACTTATCCGCGTGCTTCATCTGTAAAGGTCCACATTGGGCCATAAACTCCCCTCAAAAACGGTCCCTCAGTATGGTATAGATAATGGAGGAAGATGAAGAGGAGGTCGCGAGAGTGACTCCCCTTCAACTTCACACTATACTGTACTTCCTCTTAATTTTGTTGACAAGTTCTAACATGTTCCTCTTGATTTAGTTCATAGTGAACCTTGGATTCTTACTACAGTTGCCTCTTTATCTGGGCCTCAGTTTTATGTTATATTTGTATATGATTTCACTGTATATTTGGATATACTTTCTAAAGTACAAGTTAAATGCATTTGGTTGCTTTTGAGTTTTGACATTTCCATGCCTATGCTGAAGGTCAATTTTTTCACATGATTATGGTTTTTAAATCTGATGTGGGTAATGAGTACTCTTCCTGTATCACTTTGGAATACTCAAAAAGGATAATGACATTCACCATCAACATTCTGTCCATATATCCTCATACAAAATGGTGTTTAACATCAACAATGCATGCTAATAACCTTCCTCATGTTCTTTTGCTAGAAGCCTTTTCAACTGCAGCTTCTCATAAATGGAATATCAAGCTCTAACAAATGTAATGTCTTTGCCATTATTTGGTCTAACATGAACATTTTCACAGCTTTTGGCCTTGAGATGCTGCATACAATTGGCTATATATATGTCAGACAGGCTGCGAAGGAACTTGGAAAGAAGGCCATTTACCTTGGTTTGCCCTTTTTGGCTGAATGGTTTAGAAACAAGGGGCACAGCTTGAAGTCACAGGTCACAGCAGCAAGTGGTACGTCTACTTTACATATTGACCTTTTGCATGAGAAAATATTTAATTGATGTTGATATTTTTGGTGTATTTGAGTTCGGAACTTTGTTTATCATGTTCATTTGGTTTAATGTAGTTTTTTATTAAAAATAAATAGAAAATGATGTAGAATGATATATTAGAAAATCTCATCTACCCATGTAATATAATCAGTTGACATTTAGGTTTGCTTAAGCTATTCACCCATCACATGGAATTCTTATTTGCATTTGTGAAATTAATAAAGTAAACAACAACCACAACCTCATCCTAATATTGCAATAGAATTTATTTTTAATTCCATCTTGGAAATTTAAGAAGTCTTTCTGCCAGTAAAGAACTTAATTGATAGGATAAGCATTGTAATTAGGTATTGGTAATGATAAAAAGTTAAGCCAAAATTAAGTTCATTTCAGTTCTAAAATTTTTCTTTTTAGCAGCAACATCCTAGGCAAGAAATTACGTAGTTGATAACATTTTTCTAGATCTTCGAAGTTGTTAAGAGTTTATAGATGATAAATTAGTCTTTTTCTATGCTTATCTTTTATCTCTTTAATCTTGTATTTTGAAATATGGCAAGCAGAACTGATGTGCTTATAAGTTTCTGGAACCTTCCATTTATATTCCATTAGAGCTAAATAATGTCTTTGAAGAATGCAATTTGTTTTCCTTGTATTTTTTATTTTAGGTGCTTTTGCTTTATTCAAATTACAAGAGGACATAAAAAGACATCTTGGTGCTGAAAAGGAATATAGCGAAGATGATATTGAAACTTTTCTTTTGTCCAAGAAGGGTGTGATGATTAGTTCACTCTGGAAGCTGAACATCATTGACATTGAAGCAACCTTGACGCATGTTTGTGAGATGGTAGGTTTCCAGTGACGTCACTTTTGAATTTTACCACATCACACTCCAATGTAATGTTTAATGGTGAATGATTCACCAATTATCTTTTGAAAATCATAGGTATCTTTCATTCATTCTATTTGTTGATGATAATTTTTTCATTATTGTGTAGCAGGCTCCTGTTTTACGAATTTAGATAATACTCCCTTCGTGTCATAGTCTTCATCCTTTGTGTCAATTTTGTGAACCAGTCTTTCAATAATGGCACCTGCATGAGAAAATGACAAATCACTTGGTCATATATGAATGGCAATTCAATACAGGAATGGAAATAATATTGCTAAGGTGGAAATTGATAAATTTGCTTTCTGTTTCACTTAAACTTAGGAACCATTCTTGCTCTCTTTCATGTTTCTCTCTGAGTAGGATGCGACCATTACTCAATGTATTTCATTTCTTGTTTGTATTTATGTTATTGGAACTGAGTATGCCATCAAACTTGTGAGACCACCGGTCCATTCCAGATGAGTAGCCGACTGGTTCATAGGTCAAAATGGTTTCAAACTAGAACAAAAAATAAAAAATATTAAAAATTTTGGTCAAAACCTGTCCAAACTGGCCAGTTCACATCGGTTTGACTGATCTAAACCAGCTGGTTTTGACTGATATCAGACCAGGTTCTCTTTGGTTCAATACCATTTCAGTGCTCCCCCAGGTTTGGGACCCGGGGCACCAACTCGCCAGTTCCTGGTCTGAGCCGGCTTGTTCAGTCCCCCCTTAATTTCATTGGTTTGTATGTCATTCTATTATGTGATTTTACAATGGTCTAGGATGAAAAACAGGGGAAAGCGAATTGGCTTGTCAGATTTCCTAATATAAATTTTCATAATTCATGTCATACTATCTATTCACATCAAAAATTAAAGCAAAGAAAAATATTTAGGATAAACAGTTAAATTTTAATTACATGGACCAAGTTACTCATTTTTAAGGCATTCCTGTTTTTATTCTTTATCTCTGACAGTTTTGGTCACCCTCAACATTTTTGCAGTTTCACAGGATAGTCATTTCAACTTCTTTGTTTACCTTGTGAGTTTTATTCATGTTAATTGTTTGGATGATATTTGCAATGTCAATACTTTGGTAAATGAGGAGATTTATGTGGCACAATGATATTTGCAATGTCAATACTTTCGCAATATATTGTGATTTTGTCTTCCATCCTTTCTACAGTTCTCTTCTCCGTGAATATTTTTCATATAACTGAGGAAGTTCATTGTAAATCAAAGGTATTGCAAGACAATTCCATACCAAAGGAAGAATCAAGAGCACGGGCAAAGGCTCTGAAGATCTGGGGAAAGATATTTCAAGTAAGTCCTAATCAAATTTCTTCAATGTTTGACTTTCTAATTAATATAAGCTGTGCAAAGTATGCAGGTAAAGCAGTAGCATCTTAAGCACTTTTATTTTTCTTTGATCTTGATTCTCTGTTTAAGATTGGATATACAGAATGTGCCTGTATACGTAAACCAACACAAATAAAACTGATTGCGAGGTATTTTTTTCCCTAAAGTGAGAATGATTTTGGATTTTAATGTGAAACTTAGTTCAATTCCTGTAGGTTCTCGCATAAAATAGTAATGTATATCATTGTAAAATGGGAGAAAGAACTGTGGTGATCTAGTTCAGAAAGTGGTGTTATAATGTCTACCGCTTAGAAGAGTCTCATGAAATTGCATGGTGGTTATTACTACTTCAATCAGGACTTTATATTGAACGGAACAGCATAATTTTGATCCAGTCAATGAAATCCTTTTTTAATGTCCGTGCATTTCTGTTATTATTTGTCGCATCAGTGGCATCTTTTTGATAGTTTGCAAATTGCTGGCAGAGTGCATCACTTTCAAACAGAAATATAGTCTCAAATGATGAGGGAAGAATTAAGTATGATGGACAAGATTTTACAACCGATCAGACACCATCAAGGACACCACCAAGGATGGGAACTAGTTCATCCGGACAAAATTCACCTGTAAGGGAAATGCATGAAAGGCATAAACCTGTCTATTTTTGCCAATTGTCGCAGCTGCTTCTATAACTAACTTTTACTTTTCACATTTTTCATTACATGAGGCATATTTTTTTTAGAGCTCCATTTTGAAAATGGCTTTTGATAGAACTGATAATGCCTTAGTTAATTCTACATGCGTTAATGAATAACTACAGGTGCCTAATAATGTACCAGTCTTATCTTTCTTGTAAGTAACTATCAATTGATGTTGGTAACGACTTATTTCATGAATCGAACATGCATTGAGGAATACCTATTGTCATCTAATAGTGTTCTAGTCTATCTTTTCTTAAGAGCCACTGCATTCTCTAGCTCCTTCAGATACTTTTTTATTTTCCTGATTAATTTTTCCTGTGCTTTTAGTACTTCGAATTTGACAATACAAGCAAATCTCCTGGATATGCAAGTCCTTACCAAGATGGATTGGACTTCTTCAGCAGAAGCCCGGGGGAGTTTCAGGGCAAACAAACTCCTGAGGCTTCACCAAAGCCTTCATCCCCCTCAATTTTCCCTCCTATTCAGGTAATCAATAGACCTGAAGCGCATGCAATATATTTCTACTAAAATGTAAAATTAGTTTGAATCTCTAGAAAATGTGGTATGTATTTTGTCAATGTATGTCTCTTTGAGTTCATGGCTGGAACTTTTGTGCTTCTATTGGTTACAGAAACTAGGAAAAACTCTTGGCTGCTTTTGTGGATCAGCTAGCAAGCTTGATGAGAGGACATTGTCATTTGAGTATGATAGAAGATGGATGGGACAAAAGTGAAGTTTGCATCTTCTTCCCATTTGGATTGATGTGTAATATAGTTCTCAGACGAAGTTGCTTTGAATCTACCGTTTTTGTAGTCATATCAATTTTCTCCTGATATATTCCACGTGTTTCAAATCTGGTCTTGAAAGATGTAAGATCAAGTATTATTGTTTAAATTGTAATAGGGCAATGGTGCTTGCTTATTTGTAAATGTACATTGTTGCCAGTGTAATGAAAATTTTGGGACATCAATATCTGTATATTTATCTAGCATATGCATCTTTTTAATCAGATTTCAGATTTCCCATAAACAATGTTTCTCAAAACTGCATTCTGCATACAAGATAAACTCAGGTCTGTTTTCCTGATTTGATGAATTTTATCATTTATTCATAACTCATCAAAAAGTGCCATGAAACCGATTGCAATTGTTACAGGATTGCTTGAGCTTTAGAAAGAGTTTCTTTCATAAACTCAAGCCAGCAACAGATCTTCACCAGAATATTTATTCTTCTTGGTATCTGATTGGATTTTTCACTTTACAAACTATCGGAGCATTGTGAAGAAAAGCCAGACTTGGGCGAACCTGAAGCGCTTGCAAGTGGAAAGCATTCTCATGTGCTTTGCTTAACATAAAGGTGCTTTAGTGTTCAGGGCCTTTTGCTACTGCAAAATACACTTACCCTTTTTCTTTTGCTTTCACATATTTTATATACCTTTTATATTTTGGAAAATGTTTTGACATGGCCACAGTTCTTTTGAAATAATTAAAGCCTTATCTTAAAACTCATAAAAAATAGTTGTTTTGGTTTAGGAAAACCTTCAAATCAATCATCTCAGCCTTGATCAATTGGAATTTCAAGCCCTAAAAATAGTGTATGTTATATTATGTTTACGGTCCATTTCACCCTAGAACTAAGTGTTCATGGATCCTCATGATTTGTACCAATTTTTTAGCTTCTAATTTTTTAGTTCTCGAAAATTTATTTGAAGTCATCATAGAGATTCTTGGTACAATGTTTTCCAGATGAGGATTTGAGATGAGGTTTTACTTTGTTTTAATAAAGCCTATGCTTTATAGAAACGGCATTATTATATTTTTGATAATTTATTATAGATAATTTGATTATGGATTTCCTGTCCTCTCTGTGTACACGTGTGCACGACTAGACTGAAAACATAGATGCTCAAGTGCTCAAGCCCTCCTTAAATGGTTTAGATTAGATGAGAAGAGAACTGGTTACAATGATTGTATTTTGGTATTTTTATTTATTTTATTTTATTTCTTTTGCGTCTTAGATTTGTATGAGATTTTACGTGTGTCATAATATAAAATAATAAATTGATCAAAATACCTTTAAATATTTTAGAAATATCTTTGTCAATTTATTGCTAAAATTATTCATGGGCATTTGATTGAGAATTACGAATGTCTAAATTTCATCTTAATTTAGTAGAGGGAAGTCAAAATCACCCCTGTTTTAAAAAAAAAAACCTCAAATTTTCTAAAACCTCATTCATATTTTTTATCATCTAATTATCACCGTGGTGTGATTGTCGTGGTTAGCATTGAACTAACCCTGATGGTCTACGTTACCATCATAGTTCTACAAATACCACGGTGGTTCAAATAGTAACTTAACAACACGGTTGTGCTTGAACTGTGAAGACTTAAACCCAACAGAAAAGTGGTTTGAACCCTCTATGACCATCACACTTTTGAACCATGATGAGCTTCACAGACTCAACACTATTGTGAAGGGTATTTTAGTTAAAAAATGCAAACAAATGATAAAAATGGTATGAATGAAATTTTAAAAAATTCGACGTTGTTCTCAATAACCTAAAAAAATAAATATCTTTAATAATCTCCTCTTAGTATATAAAATATTCTAATAAAATCTTATATGTAATTGAATTTGTCCATTTTCTTCCCTTCAAATATGAACATTGACAAGATGTAGAGCTATCATGAACCCTTTTGGAAATGGACTCGTGGCAGAAGAAAGTAGGGTAAAGTTTGCCAAACGTGCCCTCAAAATGCTACTTGTATAGTTTCATTCCCACTAGGTCTGAAAAGGAAAGAGATCAAAGAATTCTCTTAGATGGCCCTTTAGGCTTTTTGTTTCAGGCAGGCTGTATACAATATGCGGTCCAGAGGTATAAAGCATACATCTTAAGGCTGGTCTATTTAAAAATAATTGTAATTAATGATTCAAATATTTTTTTTAATATAATTATTATTTTTAATTTTCAAATTTTATTTATTTATTCATATTCATGATCTCCATGTCAAATATTATATATTCTATAAAAATTAAGATCAATTATATTTAAAAAATGTGGCTGGCCACATGCTAATCGCGTCCTTTGCCAGTGACATCCAGTTTGCATGAACGTAAATAATTTGATCAGTGTGACGGGACTTGGCCCAATTACTAAGTCTCTCTTTCTCTCTCTAACCCTTCTCATTTCCTTGTCTCAATCCCTCTCTATTGTCTCTCTCTAATTTGCAACATAACCGTCTGTCTCTCTCCGCTTGATGAGATAGAAAGGGATTGACAATTGGAGAGAGAGAGGGGGAAGACTTGTTAAAAGAAAGCCGGCTCCTGGCCAAAAGGAGGCCAAGTGCCTAAGAACATGGCTAATACCCCGTCTCCTGTTTTTTCTTTCTTTCTCTTTTTAGTGTTTTTTTATTTATTTTTAAAACTCAAGTGAATAACTCGGCTTGTACCCAGGCCCAGTCCTTGGCCCGAGCCTGAGTTTCAAAACTCTGAATCTGGAACCCAAATCCTTACCAACCATGTCTTGTTATTGTCATTTGTGTACATATTCATGGAAAACATGAAAATGAAAAATCCCACACTCATTGCATTAAGAGTTTAAAAATCTTGATATCCTTCCACAGCGATTCCATGTAATAGCTTCCGTTACGTTGAGCGTAAACTCCGCACTTGAAGTAATGAGAATGGCCTCCTCGATCCATCACCTCCAACTTTTGAACTCCATCTATGAAAACAATAACCTTGTGTGCATCCATATCGTGAATAACGTTGAGCTTGAACCATCTATCATAAATATATGAATCCAAGACTTGGGATTGGTAATACATGAGCTGACCATTGGAGACTGTGATCGCTAACGTCGTTGCGCCGTGCGCTGCGAGTAGGATTTGCATGATGGCAACGCCTGTTGTCCGATTGGGAACGAAAGCGTGGCCTTCAAATTGCCATACACCCGAGGAATAATCGTATCCCTGCTCAAATAACTTTTAGTGCAGTTGTTAAAAAATGGATATGTAAACCTTTGTATTAAGGGATTGTATACAATGAGACCATCAACTTTTGATACAAGGAAGTCACAATTATTTACAACCATCCGATGTGAAATCTGCTAGCTTGGATGTATCACAAAGCTCAGGAATTCTTTTGAAGCTTGAGCTTGGTCAATGAAATAACTGCATCCATCTAATATCACATCCAGTGGTCAAGATTAATTGTGAATACCTTATACCAAAGACAAATGGTCTTATTATATACTTTTCCTTGTATTAAAATAGGATGCGAGTAGGTGTGATTCAAGCAAAATATTAACTTGCATTGAGAATGTTGTCAAACCAACCGAAGAAAAAATCAATAGAAACCGGTGTCGAAAAATTCGGCGAGCTAACTTGGACTTGCTTGAGTAACTCGGACTCCCCACCCTAGCAAGTCCGAGTAACTTTTTTTATGTTTTCAATCATTTTGGCAGAGATTTGGCAAGTGATTTGGCCATGAATGCTTACTTTTACATTTTCCTTACGTTCAACTACAAATTGATTTTTTCAAAATCCAGTTTTTTACTGTTTTTATTCTCATTTAGATGTGTTCTGCTTAATTTACTTTAAAGTTTTTTTCTATTTTTGTAGTATTCTTTTATTTTTTTTTTATTTTTTATCACATTTTGGCTGGCCAGGCTCGGCCTGACTCAAGCCAAGTAATTAAGACTCAGCCACGTTATTAGGCTCAGCCATGGGCTAAGTCCTATCCCTGAGTCGTGGTTTATTCATGATAGAAAGAACCAATCTATCTAATATCAATACTCAACTAAAGATAAAATAATATAGCATAACAAAGGAGATCCCCATCCAAGGAACCAAACCACACACCTTTAATTCAGAAAATCAATTTCACACCCATCTTAATGAATCAAGTTGCAAAATGAAGGGTATGGGTAATGCTTTCATGGGTAGGTTAGCTAATTTTGAACCATGGACATAGTAAGAACCCAACTGCTCTTGCCACCAAGAACTCAAAGACTGGCTTACAGACTTTGTAAGCTCATAGAACTGTCTTTACCAACCCCCGTTATACCATGTATTACACTATTTCTTGCTACCAACTGAGTCTTAATTAAGTCCAAGCTCCGGTGATCAGGTAAATTTGCTCCTTTTAATTTGAAAACTAATATAAAACGGTTCTTTTTCTTGTCTTTGTTTTTATTTAGTAGGCTTCGGAGCATTTTGCGACGATTTGCAAATAGATGAGAGAGAGAAACAGACCTAGTTGGAGCATGGAACACTTCCTAAAGCTATTATCTAATGTACGAGGAAGACACTTGTATCACTCATGTTTAAATCGTTTGTCTATATAAGGCCTAAATATCTGAAGAATACAAATGAGAAACAGATTGCTCATCGATACTAACACTTATACGGATCTCGGTTCGGGGCTTCGTGTGGCTAGTTGGGGTGTGTGGCTTATCGTCGGCGAAGACCCACAATCTATAGACACCACCACAAAAGCTAAAGCGTTGCTCCACTGGTACATCGTAAGGTCTCTGGACATCCAAATTCTGACTTTGTAGAGGAAGTTCAGTGAAGCCATATGTGGAATCAGCAGATTGCACTGCGCTAACTCCAACTCTTAAAGAAGACACCACACAATGAAAAGTTAAAACTAATTTAAACAACCCCTTCTTCTCTATACTCGATGGCAGCTCTGCCATGTTTAGGGATATGGCATTCTCCACCTTGGTGGGTCAACCTTATATACCATATATGTTAAGGACCCAGTTTCTATGCGGCCAAGCCCGTATATATAGAAATGTGGGCCTATTAATAAATTGATTTTTGAGATGGATTTTTGGGCTTGATTAATCTCTAACATGGAGATCGTGATGAAAAAATAAGTAATTTTTAAAATTAGAAATAATAATTCTAATAAGAAAACATTTGTACCGTTAGTTTTCATTATTTTTAGATGGAACACCTACTTGTATCCATCTTTGAGATGGATGCTTTACACTTTTTGGACCACATATGTAATCATGCGGTCCAGCCCGCATGAAACAATTTTCCATATGTTAAATAGGGATACGGTATTCTCCACCTTGGGTGGTGTGAAAATTGTTGAGAGGCTGTTTGGTTCTTATGGGGTAGGTTGATTTCTCGAGGTATGCAATATGATGAGTTTTATTAGCCTTCATTATTAATTTAGTAGGAGCAAATGTAGTCTTCACTCTTCTAATAAAATGAAGTAAAAATGGAAGGAACCTGATCTATATCTGCTTCTTTTTTCTATTATAGATAATCTCATCTAGTCATATTCATATATAAAATGTGAACCCGATCTCCTTTTTTGATTGATTATTTCTCTCATTGTTCATATATAGAATTTGAACCCGAACACCCTTTCTGATTCATTATTTCTATCTTAATGGTCATTGTCTTCTATTTCAGCATATTGATTTTTACGTATTCTTTT
Source organism: Amborella trichopoda (assembly GCF_054954075.1). Lineage (NCBI taxonomy): Eukaryota > Viridiplantae > Streptophyta > Magnoliopsida > Amborellales > Amborellaceae > Amborella > Amborella trichopoda. The sequence continues at coordinate 4,397,385 of NC_142346.1, read as the reverse complement.
TTTATTTTCTATCTTTTCATGTAAGGATTCTGTCTATTTCTGCACATACGATTTACAAATAAGGCAGCGTTTAGCATTTCAAAATTCAAACCAAGAAACTGTGGAATTTCTTGTTTTGGTACTAAACGCTTTTTTATCAACTAAGTTTACTTTTCGAAGAGCAACTGCAATTACAATGATGGAAATCGGGCTTGGGTTTAAGAGGTTAGCCGTTGGCGTCAGCAGTGCTACATCTCAAGTTCAATTCCTGCTATTGTACTACCAAAAAAAAAGAAAACTCAAATACAATGATCTAATAAAAATATCTATAGTAAAATCAAGTAAAGAGCTGTCCTTTAGTATCACACTTAACTAGGTACTGATCCCTTTTTATGTTTCTTTAATCTTAAATATGTCGAACCCTCAGCCTCCCCCAGTGCAAACACTTGTTTGGATGATTTCATGCAAGGATGGTTTGAAATTGAATGATTCACAGATGGACACATGTGGAAAGCAGTCAACCATATTAGGTTTAGTCCCTAATTCTACAAACAATTTAAAGAGCGCACAGCCTGCTCTCAGGGGAACAAACTGTACACTGACCCCCTCGAGCAAAAGAGCTACCTGGGAGCATTTTTCCGGTCTGAAATTTTGGCTTCCAAATTAAAAGATCAATATTCTCCAAAAAAAAAAAAAAAACAAATTTTTTTTTTTTGAGTTTCTAAACACTCAAATCTAACCAATGGTCAACATCCTCTTTTGATTCTTTTTCAGGCATATACAAGGAGATATTTTATTATTATTATTATTATTACTATTATTATTTTTCTTCTTCCCCTTGACGTTGGTTGGAGGTTGAGGGGTTCTAGGTATCAACATAGGATTTTATAGGAGGGAGCAAATTCTGGCTATGCTTCTTAGGACTATATAATATTTTTACATCTTTTTATTAAAGAAAAAGTTTATATAGAGCCCACCTAAAAAATTTCACTGAAAGAGGCTGATTTGATACCCAAATATCTTCAAATTGATCATCTAGATATCAAGATGCATGGACATTAGAAAAAAATGGATTTCAAGTTTTGGAAATAGTGCATCTTATTACGTATTTTGGGACCGTCGATATCAAGATTTGCAAGTTTTCATAGATTTACTTGATCTACAGTAGTTTTTAAACTTAAAATTTTATAATTAAATATGAAAATATACTTTAAGGCCATAAAAAAGACTTCCAATATTGAAACCGTATTTCTCGATACTATTTGAAGGTGGGCTCTATACAACCCGCACCCTTTTATTAATATTGGGAGTGGAATCATATTTTTAAGAGTAGTTGTAAACCTTTTTAACAATTCAATACTTGTACCTGCTCGCAAATCACGTTGACTAAAGACAAACAATAGTTGTTTAGTAATAATAACAAGGAAATGTATTTCACACTAGAAATTTGGGTTTACCATAGTATGCCCAGCACCTCGAGAGCCATCCGATGTCAACAATAGACGATTGAGGCGCAACTTACCCTCTATAGGTCAATCAGAAAAGCGAAAATGGCACTCCTAAGCCGTTGTTTGATGACATCAGATGTCTGGGAAGGTACTAGCCACGTGTAAAAAACCAAGTGCTTGCATTATATTCAGGGATAAAAAAAAAACTATTTTTTTTTCTTAATATAGAAGTCACAATCATTTTCACTCATTAGATGTCAAATTAAATGGCTTGGGGTAAGTCACAAAGTTCAAGAGATTTTTTTTTTTTTGGAACTTACGACACTCTTACAACCACCTAATTTGGAATTTAAGGGACAAGAATGATTGTGGCCTGTATGTACAAAACATCAAGGAAAATTGTTTGATGCGGGCTGGAACGCATAACTATATATACAGTCCAAAAATGTAAAGCATCTATCTTTAAGATGGATGCAAGTAGGTGTTCCATCTAAAAAAAATGGAAACTAACGGTCCAAATATTTTCTTATTAGAAATATTATTTCAGGTTTTTTTAATTTATTTAGTTTTTGATATTCATGATCTCAATGTTTTAGATTACATGTCCTTAAAAATTAAGTCCAAAATCCATCTCAAAAATAAATTTATTAATAAGCACGCATTTCTAGATATACGGGCTTGACCGCATATAAATCGAGTCCAAACATAAGTGGTCTCTTTGTAAACAATCTCTTATATTCGTAACCTAAATAACAACAATAGGAATTATATTAATAATTTATACATCCCATGCTTTCAGTGATTATAACCATATGCATTTGGAAGGTGAAAGATAGCAGGGTGGATTTAATTGTTAAAAGTGGTTGTCAAATAAAAACTCTGTGATAAGATTAATTCCTCCAAAACCAAAAATAATCATAGGAGTGGTTGGTTAGGACTCATGACATCTTTACCCCTATAACATTGTTACAGGATGCTTGGTCCTAGGTCACTAAAAAATTCGGCTAGTTGTGTAAGTAGCTAAGCTATTTTGTTTTGGGAAACTCTTATTTGCTGAACTACCTCAAAAAAAAGTAAAATAAATAAATAAATAAATTTATAGGTGTCATTTGTATTAGGCTAAGGCCCTAAACAATCAAAGTAAGACACACGTTCAAATGATGTCGAAAGATGTTGTTTCTGATAGTATAAATATTTGTGATGGCCTGAAAATTTATTTTCATCGCTAATTATAAAATTTAAAGCTTCAAAAGCAGTGTAGATCAGATCTATGAACACTTGAAAACTATTGAAAATCGATGGTCCAAAAAATTCGATGCACTATTTCCAAGACTTGAAACCCATTTTTCTCATGTTTGTATATCATGAAGTCAAAATGATCGATTTTTGAGGGATTTTGAACATCAAAACAACCTCTTCTAGTGAATTTTGAGGTAAATCTTAATTTGATTGTTTAAAGCCTCACTCTCATATTAACTTTCTCCATATTTTACTTGTTTTGTTCGATGAGCTTCTTTTACTTTGGGGTAAAGTGGGATTTGGAACACTTCCCTCCATGAAAACTTGGAGCAGTTACAGGTGGAGAGCTTTGACACCATTTTGAGGAAATATGTTAAGGCCTCTCAGAGAAGGTGAAAGCTGCAGTTCAACTATGAATTTGTCTAATATGGGGAGCCACATTGTAAAGGACAAAGTCCTTGCCTTTTTTTCATTAAAACTAACAGCTTCATCTCTTCAGCCAAAAACAAAAAACAAAAAAAGAGAAACTGAGTAAATAACTAAATACATAATTTAATAAATAAAATAGGGAAAGTACACCATTTACTTTTGACAAAGGGGATCACATTTATTTCTAACCATCGGCTAAGGGTATGTTTCAATAAAAAAAAAATTTGAACTTTGTGCATTGTTTTTATTGTCCAAATTTTAAATATAATGACTGAAGATGATGTGACATTCTTGTATAAAAAATAAAAGATCTCATAGTATATATATATATATATACTCAATAAAATAAGTAAACAAGATTGTATGGTTGTTTGGAACCAAATTGGTTAGGTCCATTAAGGGTATTTGATGGATCCTAGTACTACCAAATTATGATTCTAGCACTCTAGGATAAAATTCAATTAAAACAAGGGAAAATTATAGATATCCCCATAGGCACATGCCATTCCCAATGTTTTTAGAAAAAATTACGTTTGTGCCACATTTAATATGCTAGATACGGATTGATTCAAATTTATAGAAAATTCATGTGAAGGTCCATTTAATTTTTTTTCGTTTTATTTTTTGGTTTGATGTTGAAAACATCGAATCACTTTTATATTTTATTTTTAAAATTTTTTGAAAGATAGGAACCAATCTGAAGTTTAAATCCTCGCACAGCCCTGTACTTTGTATTTATTTTTTAAAGTATATAGTCCGGTACTCAAAGCATCGGACCAAAACTTATAAAAAAAAACCCACACCACCAACATTTGTTTTTTAAAAAAAAATTCGTTTCCTTGATCTCATGAGCGCACTCTTACTTTTCTGAAATGATTTTATCTCAGCTTTTAGACTTCTCGAAATTTTGTCAAACATTAAACTTTTTCCTTGTACACCAGGGTCCTTATGCTCACGTGGACCACCTAAGACATTAAGTCAGTCGATCCGATATTGTAGACATTTGACCGGTGTTCGTAAAATCGAACCCGAACCGTAAACCGGACATGGCCTAGAAGCGGTTTAACCTACCTAACCAATAAACCGGCTGATTCAACCGCTCTAATCGGGCAAGTCCCGGACGGCAAAAAAAGTGTTGAAAAAAATAAAAAAAATTTAAAAACTACTAAAATATGAAAAACATATAAAGAAGGATTAAAACAAAACATGAAAAAATGGATTTTAACCTAATTCATATTTTTCAATGGTTATTTTTAAAATTTTCTAAAAGAGATGGGAAAATATAAAAGTGAGTATTAATGACCAAAACAATTTTTAATCTTTACCATAATGTAAATAATATTTAAAAATGCATTACAAGTCAAATTCCTTATTCCTGATAATTTATATACATTTTTTTAATTTTTTTTTTTAAATACCGGTTGATCACCCCAACTGCCCAAAACCAGAACCGGCCACTGGCCAATTCCGATCTAACCGAGCGGTTAGCAGTTAGATCGGACAATTTTGCGAACAATGCATTTGACTACCCTACCATGTGCATTAAAAATTTATGAGGGATGGCCGGTCCAATATTTTCAATATCCCTACACTTCAAAACCATAAATAAATATATAAATGAATAAACAATCCAATATTTGGAACATCAGACTTTGGGGCAAAATAGAAAAAAAAAGAGGGGCATGGGGTTTAATGCAATTTCTATAAGGCTTGGGCTTTATGAAAACAAAATAAATCCCCACTTTGAATTCTAGTCCAGAAAGAATTTTGGGCTTCAAAAATCTCTATGATGGCTCTAAAATCAATTTCCAATACCGACCATGAAATTTGAAGTTCAAAAAATGGTGTAGATTTCGCAAATCCATGAACACTTATTTTAGGGCGAAATGTACAATCTAGATAATATGTTACATTACACACTATTTTTAGATTTTGAAATCTTATTTTTTTCACAACCATAATGGTTGAGATGATCGATTTGAAGGTCATCTAATGCTAGAAATTGCAATTTTTGGTGGATTTTGAGCTTAGATTTTGCATATTTTGATAGAGCAGCAGCCATATCAAATCATTTTCATTTAAAGAAAAACGTCAGTCCGATGTTCAAATATCGGACCTTGTAATAGCATGTAATAGTTCCACAAAATTGTAATCAATCCATAGTTAAGTATTTTAATACAGTATGGACATAATTTTTCCTACTTTTTAAACTACACTACTAATCTCCACTATTATTTACTTTTGCATTCACTCCCCCACCCCCCCCCCCGCCCCACAAGAAAACAAGCCACGTTCTTTTACTCATTTCCCGCGATCGAAGCCAATCCAACATGTTGTGCATGGAAGTTCTAAACCCTACGGGTTGATTTTTGACAAATAAAGTATGAGAAATAAAGTATGAAATACATACAACAAAAACACAAAGATTCACGTGGTTCACTCCAAAATGGCTGCATCCACGGGTACGGTAAACATAAATTCACTATACTAATGAAAGTCACATCAAAGATTTTGGAACAAACCTCGACAAAAATACAATCAAGCAAATCCTTTTAAACCCGCTCTCCCAAACGGTACTATGCAGATCTCTCATCTCTATTTCATAACTAGACCACTGTCTAGAAAGAGACTCTAACTAGACCATTGTCTAGGAAGAGAACAACTTTGAAAGCAAACGAGACTTTATTTCACTAAAAAAGGGAAACAATCCAATATCTTAATGAGAACCACTTCTTTACAAGAAGCAAGCCTCTCAATCTTCATGAGGCACAATCACAATATTTCTCTTCATAGAAAACACTCTTCTCTAAGAGGGAATTGCATCTTATGCACATGAGGCACTACCTCATTCCCTTTAGAGGAACCACCATTCCCATATGGTGGCCCAAATACGGCACACAAATTCTAAGCACTTTCATCTTATACATATATGATTAGGAAGTCATACTAAATAGGAAACTTCCTATTAATGTTACATATATCTAAAAAGACCGAGAGATATATCTAAAAGTTCTAAACTATTTTGGAATTCTATTTCATTTGGTAAACTTATCAATTATCAATATTAATCTCACATAATAAGGAAATATCTCAATCCACATAATATGGGATTTCCTTAAGTAGGTGATTTTGGATGGCACCAAATCCAACACAACACACTATCTGTCGGATCAGCTTCATTTGAAATAAAAGAAAACATGTGGAGTTGGGTGCAAAATTAAATGAGAGAAATGTTGATTATAAAAAGTATTTTCATCATAATAAATAACTGTTTTAAGATGTGGGTATAAAAATAAATAGTATTGAGGATCATAGTATGGTTTGAAGAGTGTTGGGTAGCATGCCTAAAAAGTTGCATCCATGGGGTATCTATAATATTTTCTTAAAAATAAAAATCCTTAATACTAAAAAGAACAGATTGGGAGCTAGAAAGTGCCCCAATCGTTTTTCTTTCTTTTCAAATTCATCTTAGTGTTCAATAAATTTTGAGAAAGTTCGAGGTATTCTCCCTAAGGTGTTATTGACTGCAGAAACATGTGAAATTTTGGCCTGGGGTACACGAACCCAATAAATAATAGCTAATGGACCAGGGAAGGTATTCGGCCCAGCATCCCCTCTTCAAAATCTATCAAAAACATAAGAACCAAAATTTGAGCTCCAGGATTATGAAATATGAAATAATGGAATTTAAGCCCTAAACTAGTCCATCTTAACTACTCTCTCCACACCTATTTTGGACCATCCAGTTCAATGGACCTTAGATCCATCATGTTTTCATCATTTAGGTGCTCCAAAACCATGGATTTGCCGGTGTTCAAGCAAATAGTATTCGTTTATTTTGTTGGGGAAGGGGGAGACGCATAATTTTGGTGATTTAAGCTAGACACATTAAAGAATAGAACACCCGTCTCGTCAATAGTAGAACGATGTTAGGGTAGCAGGATGCCACAACATGATGTTTATAGTTGAGCAAGATGCCATAACATGATATTTATAGTTCCATATCTACTATAGTACCAAGTTAACATTGGGTGGGGGGATCACTGAAATTTGGCTCAAACCTAGACAAAATTACAAAAGAATGTTATATTCATCAAAATTTGGGGCCTAAAATATTGAAACATTAATTAAAATAATTAATTGACCAAAATATCCTTAAAAAATTTAGGGGTACTTTTGTCAACTTATTGTCATATTTTATTTTAGGTGTGTTTGATAGAGAGTTATGAATGCCTAAAATTTCATATTAATCTGATTTATAAACGTCATTAAAAATAATACCTTGCGTAATGGCAACTGTCCATTTTTTTTTTTTTATCTTATGTGTAATTGTAATTGTCCATTTTCTCTCTTTTTTTTTGTTTTTTTTTTGTTTTTGAGTAGATCTGTGGATACAGTTGAAATAATTAGTGGCTTTTGGATGCTTAAGTGGCTTCTACCACCCTAATCTAAACTCCATTCCCAACTGTCCATTTTCTTCCTTTCCAATATATTTGAACATTGATTGCGCAATATTTACGTGGCCAAGTGATGCAGGCACTATAATTTTCAGTGAAAACTTTTGGGAAGGTTCTTTCCTTCTGATATTTGTACATACTCATGGAAAGCATGAAAAAGAAACACCCCTTCATTGCATTAAAGCTTAAAAATCTTGATATCCTTCCACCATGATTCCATGTAGTAGCTTTCGTTATTTGCTCCATAAACACCGAACTTGAAGTAGTGAGAACTTCCTCCTTGGTCCTTCACCTCCAAGTTTTGAACCCCATCTACCAAAACAATCACACTGTGTGTGATCATATCGTGAATGACATTGAGCTTGAACCATCGATCATAAATATGTGAAGCCAAAACTTGGGATCCGTAATACATGAGCTGACCATTGTAGATCCTGAGCTGCAATGTCGTTGCCGCATGGTCCTTCGCCGCGTTTTTTATTTGCATGATGGTAACACCCGTTGTCCTGTTGGGAACGAAGGCATGGCCTTCAAATTGCCATAAACCCGACGAGTAATCGTATCCCTGCTCAAAGAACCTTTAGCAAAGTAGTAAAAAAATCGAGTCAAGCTATTGTCCAAGCCCAAGTCCCCCAAGTCTGACTCAGGCAAGTCCAATTCTGACCGGGTTGTTTTCAACAAAAAGGACTTAAAATCAGGAGACAGGTAGTTCTAGGGTTTTCCCACCTAGAATGACCAGGCTCCTAATCATGTCTAACATGGTCAAGTCCCAAGTCGGACCGAGCAATTGACTTTCCAATTCGGATTGAGCGATTTTTCAACCCTAACGGCTATCTCTCTAGCAGGTTGACCATCGATTGCTTCTTATAACTTTATTTTCTAGTAACCCTTAGAAAAATGGTTTTCTAAAGAAGTGAGACACCTCCATCTAAAATTTTGATAAATGTGGCTGTCCTTCATGATCTTCTGTTATTATACTAGAGGCTCCTTTCCTCTTCTCCCATGGTTGGATTATGCTAGATCGAGTAAAACCATCAACAGGATCATTTACAAAATAATTAAAAAAGAAAGAAAGGAAAAGAAAAACCAAGAACAAACACTTCCTGCAACTATTTACTAATGGACTGGGAAGAGAATGCTATCACCCATGTATAAATGGCATGTCTAAGCAAGGCCTAGTATCAGAATTCAAGAGAGACACAGATTGTTCATTGATACTTACACTTATTCGAATCTCAGTTCGAGGCTTTGTATTGCTAGTTGGGGTGTGTGGCTTATCGTCAGCAAATACCCACATTCTATAGACTCCACCGCAAAAGCTAAAGCGTTGCTCCACTGCTACATCATAAGGTCTTTGGATATTCAAATTCCGACCATGTAGAGGAAGTTCAGTGAAGCCATATGTGGAATCAGCAGTTTGCAATGCACCGACTCGCACAATTAAAGAAGACACCACAAAAAGAAAAGCTGTGACTAAGTTAAGCAATTCCAACTTCACTTTACTCAGTGAGAGCCTTGCCATGTTCAGGGATAGAGCATTAATCCACCATGGGTGGGTTAATCTTATATACATGTTAAATAGGTTATACTTTATCATTCTGATTTTATTTGTTTCTTGGCATGGCTGGTCATTAGATAGAGACTCTCATGGTGTGTATTGTTTAGAGGTTGTTTGGTTCTTTTGGGGTAGGCTAATTTCTCAAGGTATGCAATATATAAATAAATCCTAGAAGCTTCTATAAGTTTAGTAGTAGCCCTAGGGAGCAAAGATAGAGACTCTCATGGTGTGAAAATTGTTTAGAGATTGTTTGGTTCTTTTGGGGTAGGCTGATTTCTCAATGTATGCAATATATAGATAAATCCTAGATACTTCTTTATAAGTTTAGTATTAGCCCTAAGGGGATACTTCTTTATAAGTTTAGTATTAGCCCTAAGGGGGCAAATATAGTCCTTAGATTTTAGTAACAAAATGAAGTAAAAAAATGAAGGAACCTGAACTGGGCAGTGTTTAGCTAATTCAAATTTCAAACCTCGAATTTGTGGAATGTCTTGCTTTTGGTGCCAAACATTTCTTGTCAGAATTTATTGGATTCTGAAAAATGAGGCCAAAATATACACATGCCAGCAAGCCACATTCTATTTTAAACTTGAATTTAACCAAAAACTGTCCATTGCCAGGTTTAAAACATGCAAATATAGCTTTTAGGCCAGCCTTTACCTAGCTCAATTGTATTTCTGCATTGAAACGGTTTACAATTTGGCTCTTCATTTTGTTATCAAAGATTAACTTCAAATGCAATGATGAGAATCGGGCTTGGGCTTGAGTGATTAGCAACTAGTGTTAGCAATGCTGCATCTCGAGTTTAACTCCTACTACAAATCTGTGTAGCAAAAAAAAAGAAAAAAAAAAAAGAAGAAAAAGAAAATGAAGAAAAAGAAATTCATATACAATGATAATAATAAAAATAATGATAGTTAAGCAAAGGAGATGTCCTCTAGTATGACACTTTAACCTCGAGGTACTAACCCCCCTTTGTTTTTTTTTTAATCTTAATTTTAGGTAGGACTAGTGTTCTTATTGGACAAATGTCGGACCCTCGGCCTCCCCCAGTGGAAACTCTTGTGTTGTATGATTTCATGCAAACATGGTTTGAATGATTCAAAGGATGATGCATGTATGAAAGCAGTGAACAATATGAAACCTTTTTAATAATTCAATTCATGTACATGGTCACAGATCATGTCGACTAATGATAAATAATAATTGTTTAGTAATAGTAACGACCAATGTCTAAGAAAACGAATCGGTGAGGCAGATCGTCCACACCCAATCCTGATTCAGATCTGCTGGGTTGGCAATTTGATCGTTCTTGAATCGTTCATAGATGGAGTTCAAAAGTTGGAAGTGACGGATCGAGGAGACCATTCTCATTACTTCAAGTTTTGAGTTTACGCTCAACGTAACTGAAGCTATTACATGGAATCACTGTGGAAGCATATCAAGATTTTTGAGATTTAATGCAATGAAAGGGTGTTTCTTTTCATGCTTTCCATGAATATATAGAAAGAAAAAAAAAACCATCCCAGAAGTTTTCATCCAAAATTATAGTGCTTACACCACTTGGACACGTAAATATTGCGCTATCATTGTTCAAACATATTGAAAAGGAAGAAAATGGACAGATGTGAATGGTGTTGAATGGTGTTGAGGTCGTGGTGGTAGCACCACCTCAGCCTCAGCTACCGGTCTAAGTTTCCACTCCCAATTGACACATTCGAAAACCACTATCCACTAATCTACTAAAAAAAATAATTCCACTCCCAACTGACACATTGGAAAACCACTATCTGATCTACTAAAAAAAATAAACAGAGTTGCAATTACACATAAGATACTAAAAAAGAAAAGAATTACTATTACACATAAGATACTTATTTTAAAAATATTTATAAATCTAATTTATATGAAATTTTAAGCATTCATAATTCTCAAACAAACACACCTAAAATAAAACATGACAATAAATTCACAAAAATACTGCTAAAATGATTGAGGATAGTATGGTCAATTAATTATTTTTAATTAATGTTTCCATATTTTAGGCCCAAAATTTTGATGAACATAGCATTCTTTTATAACTTTGTCTAGGTTCGAGCCCAAAATTACTGATTCCCCCACCCGATGTTAACTAGACCTCGTTTGATATATGATTGACAAACCCGTACTATCTGCTTAAACACCTGTAGAATCCATTTTCCCACTTAAAATTGGTTTTGGAGCACCTAAAATGATGCAAACATGATGGATCTACCGTCCATTGAAATGGATGGTCCAAAATAGGTGCCTAGAGAGTTGTTAAGATGGACTAATTTAGGGCCTGAAATCCATTATTTTATGTTTCATAGTCGTGGAGCACAAATTTTCATATTTTTCCGCAGCCAAAAAACACCAAGTTAGGGGGATACCTCGAATTTTCTCAAAATTTATAGAGTACTAAGTTGAATTTAAAAAGAAAGACAAATGATTGAAGCTCAAAACGGCCTTAGATCTAACGTCCAAATTCCGTATTGGAGTTGATTTATTGTTTGGGGCACTTTCTAGCTCCAAATCTTTTCTTTTTATTTTTAAGGATTTTTATTTTGAAGAAAATTTATAGATACCCAATCGACGTCACTTACACTTTTTAAACCATGCCACTAATCTTAATATTATTTATTTTTGTACCCAGCCCCTAGAAAAACATTCTTTATTAGGATGAAAATATCTCCTATAACCCACATTTCTTTGATTTTGTTTTGTACCGAATCCCTGATGTTTTCTTTTTTTTTTTCAAGTGAAGCTGATACGACACATAGTACGCCAGACTGGCTTCAATAGAGGAGAGGAGCAAAAGAATGCAGACATTTTTTGGGGGGAGACCGGGGGGTGTATTTTCATCATTAAAAAACTACTATTTTACTTGTCGAAACATTACATACAAGAACACCAATCCGATATTTAACATCAAACCGATGCTTTTTCTTTAAAGGAAAATGGTTTGATAGGGTTGCTTCCCTATCAAATATGTAAAGTCCAACCTCAAAACACACTTAAATTTGCAGTTTTGGCGTCCAATGACCTTCAAATTGATCATCTCAATCTTGATGGTTAGGGGTGTGAAAAAATTAAGGATTTCAAAATCTAAAAATAGTGTATATTGTAACATATTATCTAGACTTACAGCCTAAAATAAGTACTCATAGATCTGCAAAATCTATACCATTTTTTTAGCTCCAAATTTCATAATTGGTGTCGGAAATTGATTTTAGCTCCGTCATGGAGATTTTCAATGCCCAAAGTGCTTTCTAGATGAGGATTCCAGATGAGGTTTTATTTTATTTTCATAAAGCCTAGGCCTTATAGAAACTGCATTAACTCCCATATGCCCCGTTCTTTTTTTTTTCTCTTATTTTGCTCAAAGTCCAATGTTCCAAACATGAGACTGCTTATTTATTTTTTTGAAGTGCAGGGACCAGTCTGATGTTGAAAATATGAGACCGGTCATCCCTAGTAATTTTTTAAAGCACATGGCCCGATGTTGGAGGCAAGACCAAAGTTTCAGAAAGACAATAAAATAGGCTGGTGCAATGTCTACAATATCGGACCGACTCTCCCATAAAGCTTTCTAAGACTTTTAAAGTCTTAATGTCTTAGGTGATCCATCTTACCATAAAAACCCTAGTGTGCCACAAAAAAGTTTAAAATCTGACGAAATTAGTGTAGTCTAAGAGCTTGTCGCCATTTCAGAAAAGTAAGAGTGTGCTCATGAAATCAAGGAAACGGAAAAAATTTTAAAATGTTTGTGGTCCAGCAAACAACCTAGAACATAAGTTGGTATTATAGGGGTAGTTATGGGACTCCGATATTAGGAATACTGGACCAACGTATATGGCTCTCTTTTTATAAATTTTGGTCTCATGTGTTGAACACCAGAATATATATATATATATTTTGTTTAAGAACAAAAAAATCTTTGTGATGGTCTGAAATTTTATTTTCAACTCTAATTATAAAATTTAAAGGTTAAAAAATAATGTAGATTGATCAGATCTATGTACACTTGAAAAATATTAAAAATTGATGATCCAGAAAATATACTACAAGATGCACTATTTCCATGATTTGAAACCCAGTTTTTCTCATATGTCCGTACCTCTTGAGATCGAAATGATTTATTTAAGTATTTTTTGGACATCGAAAGAACCACTTCCAGTGAATTTTTTAGGTATATTTTAATTTGATTGTATAAAACCTCACCCTCATATTAACGTTTTCCATATTTTATTTATTTTGTTCATTCTTTTACTTTTGGGTCAAAAGTGAGATTTAAGACCCTTCCCTCCATGAAAACTAGGACCAGTTACAGGTGGGGCACCTTTTTTAGGGAAAATGTGAAGGCTTCCAGTGTTCTCAGAGAAGTTGAAACCTGAAATTCAATTATGAATTTGTCTAATATGGGGAGGCACATTGTAAAGGACAGAGTCGTGTAAAAGGTGAACGGCCAATGCTCTAAGAGAAATTGAATGATGAAATCAACCAAGAATTTGTCTGATATTGGGAGCCACATTGTAAAGGACAATGTCCTTGCCTTGTTCAAGAGAAGTTAGAGGGCCTTATTTCTGTTTTTCTTTGGGGTAGTTCACCAGATAAGGGTTTCCCCAGCTACTTACACAACTAGCCATATTTTGTGACCCAGGACCAAGCATCCTCTAATTATGCAGTATGGACAAAGATGTCATGACCCCTTAACCAACCACTCCTATGATTATTTTTGGCTTTGGTGTAAGATGCCATGATCCCTAACCAACCACTCCTATGATTATTTTTTTGGTTTTGGTGTAATTAATCTTATTACTAAGTTTTTATTTGAAACCCACTTTAAGCATGTAAATCCACCCTGCTAACTTTCAGCTTCCCAAAAGCATATGATTTTAATCACTGAAAACATGGGATGTACAAACCAGCTCTGTTCTAACTATGAAGACTATTCCTATTGTTGTTATTTAGGTTATGAATATAATGCAAGCACTTGAGTTTCTTACATGTGGCTACTACCTTCCCAGCCATTGATGTCAACAAACAACAGCTTAGGGGAATCATTTTCGCTTTTCTCATGGACTTTTAGAGGGTACGATGCGCCTCAATCGTCTATTATTGACATCGGATGGCTCTGGAGGTGCTAGGCATACTATGGTATTATTACTACACAACTATTGTTTGTCATTAGTCAACATGATTTTTGAGCAGGTACAAGTATTGTATTGTTAAAAAGGTTTACAACTGCTCAGACATAAAAATATGATTCAACTGCCAATGTTAATAAAAAGATGTCAAAATATTATAGTATTGATTTGTTAAACAATTTTACAACTACTCACATGTAAAAATATTATTCAACTGCAAATATTAATAAAAAGATGTCAAAATATTATATAGTCCCACGGGAGCATAGCCAGAATTTACTCCGTTCTATAAAATCCTATGTTGATACCTGTGACCCCGATGTGACCTACTCAACCTCGCAAACAACGTCGAGGAAAAAGAAAAACCTGTCTTTGAATATGCCTGAAAAAAGAATCATTTTAAGATGTGGACCAATGGTTAGATTTAAGTGTTTAGAAACTCATTATCTTTTTCCTTTTTTTCTTTTTTTTTTTTTCTTTTTTTTGTGAGAATACTGGTACTTTTAATTTTAAAGTGGAAGCCAAAATTTCAGACAGAAAAAAAAGCTCCTACGTAACTGGTTTGCTCGAGGGTGTCATCTCACAGTATGTTCCCCTGAGGGATACGCGCGTTAAATTGTTCGTGGAATTAGGGACTAAACCAAATATGGTCGACTGCAAGCGTCAATTAAAAAATCATTCGAACCATGGTAGATAAAGCGTCAATTAATGCAAAACTGCAAATTAGCTAGATAAAGGCTGGTATAAAAGTTATATTTGCTTGGTTTTTTAAATCTGGCAATTGACAGTTTGTGGCCTAAGTTTTCAGAATCCACCAAATTCTGATTAAAATTTTTTAGTACCAAAGCAATAAACTCCATAGTTTATTGATTTGAAATTTGAAATCGCTAAACTTTGCCCCAGTTCAGGTTACTTCAATTTTTACCTTCATTTTATTACTGAGGATTATATTTTCTCCTACTAAACTAATAAAGAAGGTTAATAAAACTTATTAGATTAAGTACCTCGAGAAATCAACCTACCCCAAAAGAACCAAACAGCCTCTAAACAATTTTCACGCGATGGATGTCTCTATCTAATGATCAGACATGCCAAAAAACATATAACATGAAGATCATATTGACGATGATGATGATGATATATAAGATTAACCCATCCGAAGTGAAGAATGCCATTTCCCTTATATATGTATAAGATTAACCCAAACAAAGTGGAGAATACGATATCCCTAAACATGGCAAAGCTGCCATTGAGTATAGGGAAGGTGGGGTTGTTTAAGTTAGTTTCAGCTTTTCTTTCTATGATGTCTTCTGTAAGAGTTGCGGTTAGTGCAATGCAATCTGCTAATTCCACTTATGGCTTCACTGAACTTCCTCTACAAAGTCAGAATTTGGATGTCCAGAGACCTTACGATGTAGCAGCGGAGCAACGCTTTAGCTTTTGCGGTGGAGTCTATAGAATGTGGGTCTTTGCCGACGATAAGCCACACACCCCAACTAGCAATACGAAGCCCCGAACTGAGATCCGAATAAGTGTAAGTATCGATGAACAATCTGTCTCTCACTTGTATTATGTTTTTAAGGCCTCATTTAAACAGACCAATTAAACATGAACCATAGAATTGTCTTCCTCGTCCATTAGATAATAGTTTTCGGGAGTGTTTGGACACTTCAACTACGTCTGTTTGTCTCTCCCGTCGTTTGGAACAACGTCGCGAAATGCTCAGAAGCCTATTAAATAAAACAATTGTTTTACACTTGTTTCCAAATTAACATACAGATAAATTTACCTGATCACCCAAACTCGGACTTAACTGACTCACTTGGTGGTAAGAAATATTCTCAACACTTGTATATATCAAGGATTGGGAAAGTCATTTCTATGAGCTTACAGAGTCTGTAAGCCAGGCTTTGAGTTCTTGGTGGCAAGAGCAGTTGGGTTCATACGGTCCAAGGTTCATAATAAGCTAACCTACACATGAAAGCATTACCCTTCCCCCTCATTTTGCAGCTTTTTCATTAAGATGGGCGTGAGAATGATTTTCTGAGTTAAAAGGTGTGTCGTTTGTTTCCTTAGATGGGGATCTCCTTTGTTATGCTATATTATTTTATCTTACTTTAATGTTGATACTAGATGGATAGGCTGTTTCTACCACTAAAACCATGACTCAGAGATAGGCCCATGGCCGAGCCTAGTAATGTGTGCGGAGTCCGAGTTACACGGCTCGAGCCAGTCCAATCCCGGCCCAAATGAGGAGCGTTAAAAAAATAAAATAAAATCTCAAAAAAATATATAATATCTTTAAAATAAAATTCAACAAAACAGATCTAAATGAGGTTAAAAAAAATACTGACAAAAAGGATTCTGAAAAAATCAATTTGGGAAAGAGGTATTTTAGAAATAATCCAAAAAGAAAAAAAATAAAAAAATACGTATTCATGGCCAATGAACTTTCCAAATCTTTGCCAAAATGATAGAAAACATAAACAAAATATTAAAAATAGAATTTTTATTTTATTTTTTTAAGATCCCCGAGTTGCACCACCCAACTCAAGGATACTCAGACTCCCCAAGGTAGAGAATCCTCAGGTGAGTCCAAGTTGGCTCGCCGACTTTTTTGACACAGGTTTTATTGATCTTTTTCTCTAGTTGGGTTGGCAACATTATCATTGCAAGCTAATATTTTGTTGAGAATGGCTTGGGGCCTTGGCGAGCCCCATGGTGAGGTCTTTGACTCCATTCTCACCAAAAGGTAGGGGCATTCACTTACCACTTTTAACTTAGGAAAAAGTTTATATAGAGCCGAGGCTCTAAACAATCAAATTTGAGCCTATCTCAAAAATTTCACTAGAAGAGGTTGTTTTGATGCCCAAATATCCTCAAATTGAACATCTCAACATCAAGATGCATGGACATGAGAAAAAAATGGATTTCAAGTTTTGGAAATAGTATATTTTATAATGTATTTTTGGACCGTCAATTTTCAAGATTTTCAAGTTTTCATAGATCTATCAATCTACGCTATTTTTTAAGCTTTAAACTTTATAAATAAAGATGAAAATATATTTTAAGTGTATTACAAATATTTTCAGTATTGAAACTATATTTCTCGACACTATTTGAAGGTAGGCTCTAATTTTATTGTTTAGAGCCTAGGCTCTATACAAACCCCACCCTTTAACTTATCCAAAAAAAAAAAAAAAAACAAGAAAAAGGCTAATATTTTACTTGAACACACCTACTGGCATCTTATTTTAATAGCAAGCATATATTAAGGAATCCTTAAAGGTAGGATCCGAGGCATTCAACTAGATTAGAACCCTAGAGTTCTAGGTTTCCGAAATTCTAGATACAATCAAATGTGATTTCATAGACTTTCTTAAAATTCCAGACAAGTTATCAACCACGAATTTGCGAGTTCCAAATATCACAAGTTCCTGCCTCCATAAAGGGAGATCTTCCAGGGAGGTTCCAGCTTCCAAATATCAGACAAGCCGATAATATCTCCACATTCTTTAAGTATATTCTGAGATTATGAGAAGTATATTATGAGACTTGTGATCACAACCAGGGATGTGTAGTCATGAGGACCATCACTGTCCATTGTATATTGCGATGTTGAGAAAATAGGACCCAATATTGAAGCCATGGCATCTATCTTGTTGGTTTACTCCATCTACCACAATCCAACCATGGGAGAAGAGTAAGTAGTTTCTAACATAATATGAGAAGATCCTGGAGTATAGCCATGATTGTCAACATTTTAGTTCGAGTCTCACTTCTTTAGAAAATGTTACACATAGGCTCAAGCATTTTTCAAAATGCTTAATTAATTTATCATTTGAATTTCTTTTTCTGTTTTTATTGGAAACAACACAGTCTGAGTCTCATTTCCCCGAGCCAATCATAAGGGCTTGATCTTGGGCTCCTGCCGAGGCCGAGCCTAATTCTAATTTTTTGCAACTGCATTAAAGGTTATCTTTAGCAGGGATACGATTATTCCTCGGGAGTATGGCAATTTGAAGGCCATGCCTTCGTTCCGAATAGGACAACAGGTGTTGCCATCATGCAAATCCTACTCGCAGCGCACAGTGCAACGACGTTGCAGATCAGAGTCTACAATGGTCAGCTCATGTATTACCAATCCCAAGTCTTGGCTTCACATATTTATGATAGGTAGTTCAAGCTCAACGTTATTCACGATATGGATGCACACAAGGTTATTGTTTTTATAGATGGAGTTCAAAAGTTGGAGATGATGGATCGAGGAGGCCATTCTCATTACTTCAAGTTTGGAGTTTACGCTCAACGTAATGGAAGTTATTACATGGAATCACTGTGGAAGGATATCAAGATTTTTAAACTCTTAATGCAATGAGGAAGTGGTTTCATTTTCATGCTTTCCTCGAATATGTACAAAAATGACAATAACAAGACATGGATTCATTTTGAGGATCAAATTCAAAGTTTCGAAGTTTGGCTCGGGCCAAGAACTGGGCTCTTGTCCAAACTAAGTTACTCATGTGAGTCCATATAACTCACTCGGGTAGTGTATGTTTCAAAAAATAAAATAAAAACCAAAAAGAGAAAAAAAAAAAAATAGAGACGGGGCATTCTCTTCATGTCTCTCTCAGCCCCTCTTTTTTGGGGTGAATCAGTAGGGATATTAGGCTTCTACCCGTTTTATTAAGGAATCAAAAGAAGTATTACATGAACAGCTTCTATCCTTAAAAGGAATCCTAGTAACATTAGATAAAATAAAAAAGATTACAAAATCAAGAGAACGAGCACGCCATACAATTGCTTTATTCAAATAGACGGCATAATCGACAACACGCCACTGTCTTCTTCTATTTGTTTCAAATCTGTCTCTCATCATGTCTCTCCACCTATCCCATAGGCCCCCCTTTCTCTTTGTAGAGTACTCTCAACAATCATCGTGGATCCTTTGCAGCATATCTCCGGTGCACCCTCCCATTGTCAATCCCTTGCTACCTCATCAAGTGAAGAGAGAGACAGTGTGGATAGGGGTTTATGTTGCAAATGAGAGAGAGAGAGGTTGAGAAAGAGAGAGGGAGCAAGAGAGAAAGAAGGGAATGAAAAGGGTTAGAGAGATTTGTAATTTGTAATTTTGAGCTCCGCTCTATATTAATGAAAGTCATTGTTAAATATTAAATAAATAAAAAATAAAAAAATAAAAAAAGAAAAGAAAAGAAGGGAAGAGAGGTAAGAGAGAGATTTTTCACAAATTTTGAATTTTTTTTTAAAAAAAATTATCCCCTGAGTTGGACATACTACATACAACTTGGTGCAACTCGACCCCTCCCATAAAATGAGTCCGAGTAACTCGGCCGAGTCCCGTACTCTCTTTTCATTCATGCGGATATCTCATAATAGGCCTAAAAGCCAAAGGGTCCATCTCAGAGATCTTTCTTTGCATTTTGATGTCATCTTGTGGCAAACTCTACTCTACTCTCTTCTGCCAAGAATCCATTTCACAAGTTTTCATAATGACCATGCGTCTTGTCAATATGCATATATGAAGTGAAGAAAATGAACAAATGTAAGTACATTTAAGATTTAAATTTGAATATTTTATATATTAAAAGGAAATCATTAAGTATATCCCTCTTTTTTGAGGTTATTGAAAAAAAATGTCAAATTTTATAAAACTTCATTCATACTTTTTTTTATCAATATTTGCACTTTTTATTAAAATAACCTTCACAATAGAGTGAGGTTTGTGAAGGACATCACGGTTACTTCAGTGTCGTGATGGTCATAGAGAGTTCAAATCCTTTTTCTGTTGGGTTTAAGTCATCACAGTTATGACACATTTTTAGCTTTTGGATTGAAATTTTGGGACACGTTCCGTTATAAATTAATTTCTTCATTTCAAGCCAAAACTAAAGAAATATGTATCCTTGTTTTTATCCTTAGAAATTGATTTCTAGCTAGATCTCTACGTGATGGAGATACCCACTATATAGAATACAATTAATTCTACGAAACCACCCCCAAAAGTTAGAGGGAAAATTTGTTTCAAATTTTAATTTTTAGAGACAGAAAGTATTTTAAAATTTTAAAGAGATAAACTACATCTAACTTCAGAGGGAGAAACTATTTGAAAATTTTTAGAAAGAGAAAATTTCTCAAATTTCTCTCTCTAAAACTTAAAATTTGAAAACTTTCTTTTCGGTCAAAAAACATTTTCTCAAATTTTAAGTTTTAGAGAGAAAAACTAGTTCAAATTTTACGTTTTAGAGACCTAAAGAGCTTTTAGAGAGAAAATTTCCCAAAATTTTTAAGGAGAGAAACTATCTCAAATTTTAAGTTTTAGATAGAGAAAATACACTAAAAAGTTTAGAGAGAAACTATACCAAAATTTTTAAAAGAGAAAAACTATCTTAAAATTTTTAAAGAGAGAAATTATCTCAAATTTTATGTTTTAGAGATAGACCATACTTGAAAATTTTTAGAGAGAGATATTACATCAAAAATTTTAGAGAGATAAACTATCTCAAAATTTTAAGAGGGAGAAACTATCTCAAATTTTAAGTTTCAAAGAGAAAAAGTACTTGAAAATTTTTAGAGAGAGAAACTTATCTCTAAATTTTTAGAGAGAAAAACTATTTCAAGTTTTAAGTATTAAAGAGGGAAAATATTTTAAAATTTTAGAGATAGAAATCATATCAAGCTTTAAAGAAAAACTACTAGAAAATTTTTCTAAAGAGAAACTATCTCACATTTTGAGTTTTAGAGAGATAAAGTATCTTGACATAGAGAAACTATATTAAATTTTAGAGAGTGAAAGTGCTTGAAATTTTTAGAGAGAGAAATTATATCAAATTTTAGAGAGATAAACTCTTTCAAAAAATTTAGAGTGAGAAACTATCTCAAATTTAATGAAAATGACAATATAATAAATAATACAAGCAAATGCATTTAACAAAAAGTAAAAAAAAAAAGAAAAAATATCCTATTATCCCCTAGTTTTAACTTCTATATCTCATCAGAACCAAAATTTGAAAATATCACTTGTAAGTAAAAAGACACCATCTTTTATATTTTCCAACCCCCTAAACCTTTTTGACCATATATTATTGACTTCAACAACTTATGAAATGATTCTATCTCTCTCTCTAAAACTCCATCTCTCTTTCCCATCATCGTCTCTCTCAAAACTCTATCTCTCTCTAAAACCCAAACTTTAAATTTCTCTCACATATTCAAAAAATATTATGCATCAATGTACCATCCAAACAAAATAAATATATTTTATATGAAATACTTTTCTCAAGAAATGTATTTTAAACGAAATAGATTTTTCCATACATTCGTTTTCCTACGATCCAAACGGCCTCTGATGATGATTCTTTTACAACAAAAATAATAGGGTGGGGTTTTTATAAGGCATCCTCCTTAAACAATTAAACAATTAAAGGAAGGCACACTTTTAAACTCTACTGGAAGAAGCACTTATGAAGTTGGAAATATTACGATGACTTGAAACCCATATCCACCTGTAATTATAAGATTTAAGTTCCAAAGTAATGCAGATCAAAGGCATTTATGAGGGTGCGGTTTGCATAAGTTGCAATATTAAACAGTCAAAATAAGGTCCACCCCAAATTTTATCAAAAGACGTAATTTTTGTATCAAAATTTTTTCGAATGATCTAAAAATCTATTCTCATCTCTATTGATAAAATTTAAAATTTAAAAAATAGTTCAAGTCAAGGAGATCTATAAACATATAAAAAACCTTGAAAATAAACTGGCTAGGTACAGTATTGCAAGATGCACTATTTTTTTTAACTCAAAATCTTTTTTTGTTTTTATCATATTTATGCACCTCAATGTTGAGTGTCATATTCGTACACCTCAATGTTGAGATGATCAATTAAAGGGTTTTTCAATATCAAAATAGCTTTTTTCTGATTAGGTGCACCTTAATTCTACATTTTAAGTTTACAAGCTTATCTAGATTTCTTCCTATCTATAAACACTTGAAAATCTTGAAAATGGATGGTCCGGATAATGTATTATAAGATGCACTTAATTTAGGACTTTATTTTTTATTTTTTTTCAATATTGATCCATTTCAAGGTAATAATCAATTAAAGAGTTTTCCGACATTGTGACAACCTTTTATGGGGGATTTTTGACGTGCATCTTATTTCAATAGCATAAGATTGCCCCATTTTATAATTCGCTTCAAAAATAAAAATAATCAAAGTTCTTGCCTTGTTTCAACAGAGGAGGAATGTGAATAAATAAATAATGACAATGATTATGAGACCATTTCGTTGGGTCAATTAGGGGTATTTGTTGGATCCTGATCTCTGAAAACATATTTCTAGCAGTTGAAAAATTCATGTTTCTAGTTGTCTAAGGTCGAATTAAGTTTAAAAAAGAAAAAAAGAAAGGATTGGAGCTATAAAGTGCCCAAAATAAAAATTCAACTCAGAGGCTGAATTTGGACGTTAGATCTCGGAAGTTTTGAGCTCAAAATCACTTTTCTTTCCTTTTTATATTGATCTTACTATTCAACAAAGATATTTTAAAAGGATTATGTTAACACAAATCCCCTAATATGTGTTTTTGGCCGTGAGACCATATGAAATATTGGTCTAGGGGAACACCATATAGGAATCCAATAAATAATAGGGAGACTTATCTAAATCCATATTACTTTTCAAAAATTTAAATTTGGATGCGGTTTGTATAAGGCGGAGGCTGAGACAAATCAAAGTAAGGTGCCTTCAAATAGTGTCTTGAAATATGGTTTTTATTAAATTTAAAGGGTCTGCATAGAGCATAAACTATAAACAATCAAATTAGAGCCTACTTTCAAATAATGTCGAGAAATGTGGTTTCAATATTGAAAATCTATGTGATAGTTTTGAAATATATTTTCATATTTATTTATAAAATTTAAAGTTTAATAAATAGTGTAGATCGATAGATCTATGAAAACTTGAAAATCTTGAAAATTGACGGTCCAAAAATGTGTTACAAAATACACTATTTCCAAAACTTGAAATCCATTTTTTTTCATATCCATGCTTCTTGATGTTGAGATGATCAATTTGAAGATATTTTGGCATCAAAACAACCTCTTCTAGTGAAGTTTTTGAGATAGGCTCAAATTTGATTGTTTAGAGCCTAGGCTCTATGTAAACTTTTTCTAAATTTAAAAGAGAGAAAACATTTAAAATTTAAAAGAGAAAGAAAACTTTTGATGTACGATTTCATTCTACAAAGGTTGTTAATATAGAGGTGTAATCTCTTGATGGAGGAATATAGTCTTTTTATTGTGGGGATGATGGTCAACAATCTACTTGGGAAGTAAGTTATAAAAATATTTAAAAACATATTTTCAAGATTTACAAGTTTTTGTTGATCAATTTATACTATTTTTTAAGTTTTAAAATTTATAATGAAAAATAAAAATATATTTTGAAGCTATCACAAAAATTTCCAATTGAAATTATATTTCTTGATAAAGTTAGGCTTTAATTTGATTGTTTAGAGCTAGGCTATCATCGAAGTAGGGCTTCAGACCGAGGGACTAAGGTACAGAAATAGTGGTCCCTATTATTGCGCAAGGTCCGAGGTCCGAGGTCCAATGTCCAATGTCTAAAGTCCAAACGCTTCCATTGTCGTGCTGCGGTTCAACTTCTTCATCTCTACCGAGCACGGATCGACCCCATGGCGTCGCCACGGCCACGGCCACTGGCCAGAGGAAGTTTAGGGCTTGTGGCCATGGCTTACGTAGGAGTCGATTACCTCAGAATTGTTTCTCCGTCTTTGCACTCTGTTCTCCAACCCCTTCTATGGGGAGTTCTTGCCATTGCCGCCTTTGCCAAGGCCCCCTTTTACAAACACTGGTCTTCTGAGCTCAAAGCTTCACTTCCATTCTTGGGATCTCTGTTCTTCATGCTCTCTGCCCTTGTAGTTGAGGCCATTTCTGTGCAGTTCGTCACCGCTGTTCTAGGTCTTGATTGGCACCAGTAATCTCTCTCTCTCTAACATTTATTTTCGCCATTGACATTGTGGGGATCCTTTTTTCTTTCCTTTTTTTCACTTTTTGTTTTTTTTTGTTTTTGTTGTTCACTGAGATCTACTGGAATTGGTTGGATTTCTATAATGGTAGACTCAGTTGGAATACTTTGATAGAAAGTTTGATCTTGTTTGTTTAAAAGACATGCATTCTATCTTTTGTTTGAGATTTTGTTTTACCTGACATCAATTTATTGTGATCTATGAGATCAGAGGATAGAGTGAAATGGGTTAGTGGAAAACCCTAACATTCTGTTAATTTATGCTATTGCTACTGGTTTTATATGTTAATGTGAAAAAGCTAGCTACTTTATTGATATATCAATGATGAAGTATCATTGGAACTACAACAACTTGGAATTCCTTTACAATTTTGAGTTACTATAAGCTTCTGAACTTTACCATGGGTGCCCAAAACTTGGCAGGGCCTCTGTACGCGCTTCATGTTTCTTCTTTATCGAGTTCAATACAGGCTAATGTTACTTACAAGTCTTACTTACCTATCAAGTAAATAATGCTTACCATTTCCGGTCTCATATCTTTGTCAATTTCCCATGTGCTCATATCTCTGTCAATCTCCCGTGTTTCTAAGATGATTAGATAGTTTGTTCTCACCGGGGCCTCATTTTGTAAGTTAACAAGGGACAACTTGCTATGGCATTTTTGTCAAATGCACAAAATATGCCTTGATTACTTACAGTGTTCTTTTTTGTTAAACCATTTTCTTAACTAAATAAATTGTCCTGATGTTGTCATGAAATACATATATAACTTTGGATTCCATTGTTTTATAATTACGCGATTCCAACTTAAATTCTCCTAATTTACTTGGACGCAGCAGGGTCCTGGGTCCTTGTCAAAAAAACCTTTGGACTGCTGAGTTGAGGTTACTGTGTTATTTTTTCCTACACGGCCTAGTCTTGTTGAGAATTGGCTGAGTTAGACCTGATGATTTGGGCTCAAGCCTTCCTCAGTTCCATGTTCGAGTCTTAAAACATTGTTGGATACCTTAAGTATCTTGTCCTTCAAAGAAATGTTTCTTTGTAACTTTTAATTGTTGTTGTTAGTTGGTATTGGTTGTGGTTATGCTTTGTTAATTGAAGCTTAAACGTCCAACTTGCTGGTCCATTTGCAAACTGAAATGTGTACCCATAGTTGTGTAAAAGTCATGTTTATGATTTTGTGTATACATTTTGAGGTCTTTGTTGATTATGATTGAGAAATCTAATTGGTTTTTTGTATACATTTTGACGTCTTTGTTGATTATGATTGAAAAATCCAATGTGCCTTTCAATCATTGAATGACTCATTTTATTGCATTCCAATGCATCATTTTGGGATTGCCTCCTTGATAGCCTCAATCTACAGCCTTCTCTTGCATATATGGAACACGTTAGGCTTCTGAAAGTCACTTGCATGAGAGAGTTGACTATTTGTCAGAGTATCCATTTGAAGTCTTTGAATGGCGAGATGTCTCGTCTTTGAAGTTCCTTCTTGGAGAAATTTTGCCCAGCTACCCAAATCCTTAGGTGTAGGAATTCCATGTTATGGTCAAACTTGTACCCCTTTTGCACAAAAGGGGTTGTGTAAGTTACTTCCAAGTTTCATGTGAGCAAGGCAATACCGATCTACATTTCATTAGCCTATCTTTCTGGTTATCTCCCAACAACAGCCTGAATTCAGTAGATGAAAGAAACTCATTTAGTAAGTCATATATGATCAATCTCAGAAATTGCGCTGGGATATGGCATAACACGTGCATCAGGATATGGAGGCATTATGAATTATTCAATCACATTTGATATACTCACAGTTTGTCGTGTGGACTTTGAGATGTATATTTGGACATTGAATTTGTAGATGCATACTTCCTCAATGATCATGATGAGGTAAGGGCCAGTATGAGGCACTTGTTTTGGTTTAACTATATGTTAGGTGTCAAAGATTTATTCGATTGTGGTATTTTGGTATATTATAGAATATCAGCTGCCCAAGATTGGGCACATAGCAACAGCATATTCTCACAAGAAAGCAGTTTGGGATCAAGGATTGGTGAGTGAGATAAGTCTATTTAAAATTATCGATGAGTGATATTTCTTGACTCAGAATTCGGTTTAAAAATAGAGTAGAAAATCATAATCCAGTAATCCAGTATAGTATCAGAAGTTTATTGGAAATGAGTGATTGTATAACATAGGATATTTAATCGATATGCTCACAAGATCTGTTTTAATTTTATCAAGCTTTACTTCCGTAGGTCTCAAGAAAATAAGAGTGGGTACGCATGAAAAAGAAAATAAAAAATAAAATGGGGAACTATTGGCACGACAAAACTAATGCAGTGTCATTGACGTGGCGATTACTGTTTTTGGGTGATAAGAATCCACTATTTGCAAAATATGATCATGTAAAAGATATCTCGTGTGAGATTGAAGGCATTTTGGGCATTTGGTTATTCGCTTTTGTAACTTGGTGATCTCTGGCTTCCTTTGGATTGAAAACTTTGGAGAAAACTCAATCTCTTATTCTAAGAATGAGTGATGTTACCAAAGAAATAAGCACAAAGAGTTGAGTATTGCCCCTCGATAAAAAGCAAGATTGAAATCGAACCTCTAAGACCTGACAAAGAGGTAAAATGAGCGGTATAGGGGAACTGAGAGGGCACAGATGTTGTTATGTGTAGATACCCTGGAAGACGAGAAATAAGTTGATATTTTGTGGTGCTTTGGAGTCTTTTATGGCTTGTATGTTGACGTTTCTCTTTTTAGTGCTTGATCTTTGTAAGTGTGTAACTTTCTCCCACACTTCTCAAGTTGACGATTGACTCTTGCTGGTTGTCCCTATATGTAGTCTTGCCCCATGTGGAACCATGTCTTACTTGTATGGTTTATATTTTTGTTCCAAAGTATTGCACAGAATCATTTGTCTCATTCCATGGGTTACCGTAAACAGTTTATCTGTGTTTTTTTTTTGTTGGTTTTCAGCGAGTAGTGGTGATCATCGCCACAATCTTTTTAGTTAAAAAGCATTATGTAGCCCGAAGTAGTTTATGATATGTAGGGGCCTGGAGAGGCTAGAGAGACACCTATCTTCACAGTAGTACGCTAATTTATAGAAAATTAGAAATTTCAAAAATCTATTTTTCTTTTAAAAGATGATATATGCCGTATGCATAGTAATATAATCAGTATTCCTGTGTATCGAACTATCTCTGTGTTACACAATTTGTCAAAGTTACCACATAATAGTAGCATGACATGATTTATTGAAAATTTTGTTGTCATTCTATATTTTTAACGTTCATAACATGGTTTAACAAAAATGAAATTAGTATAGTTAGTACATATCAGCATTCCAACTTAACAAAAACGACTTTAAGAAAGTTATAATTCATATGCCAAAATAATGTAAGAAGTAATATTATGTTAGCATTACCCATTTCATATCCAAACATGATGTCCAATGTGTATTACACCTAAGTATAAAAAATATATATATTAAAAATAAAAGTTTAATACTAAATAGCATATTATAGTTTATAAATGATGAATAAAAGAATAACAAATTAGTATGCCTACTTATTAATAACATTTCAAAGCAAAAAATGTCTACTTGTTAGTAACCAACGCTTTTAACATGACTACAAGTAACACTATGAGCATTTAAACCTTGAAAATTCACAAACCTTGAGACTACAATTAACAATATCTAACAATTGAAGATAAGGTTTATTTCATTTTCCTTCCTTTGATGACTCACTTTATCAGTATTTACATTGTCTCTGGTTGGTTTGTCATTTCTTTTTGTTCGTGTCAGTATCATCTCTCTCTCTCTCTCTCTCTCTCTCTCTCTCTCTCTCTCTCACACACACACACACACACACACACACACACACACCCTCACACACACATAGTTAATAACTACAAAGAAAATAAAAAACTGATGAAAAACAAATTTCCCTATATATTCATGAGTTGTTGCTGTTGAACTAGAAAGTTTCATCTTTATTTGCCTTGAAAATTGATGAGGTTTTGAGCTACAAACAACTGCTTTCAGGTAACAAATTAATGACCTCTGAAAATTAACATTGTTTGGGAAAGAAAAAGAGAAGGAAATCAACTTAGATTCACATTTTCAGTTAGTTGATTAATTGATGATCCAGAACCCAATGCACAGAAGACTCATGGAGATGATGGAATACTCTTAGTGTTTTCAAGTTGGAATGTGTCCTGTCAAATGAGGTTAAGGATATAAATCTTTTGCAACAGGGCAAGTTTTAGATTAAAATTAAGATGCTCGTCGACTTATGGGTTTGCAGGAAAAAACAAAGGGAGAACCTCAATTTGCCACCTTTGTTTGGCATCTTAGGTTGAATTATTACAAAACTACCACCCAAGTAACGATTTTCTCCCATTTATGCCATCTTTTAAATATTTTCTAGTTCTTCATATATCACGCTGACTATCCAAATTTGAAGGGCAATCTTGGAACAAAATAGTATGTATAGCCCTTAATATGGTGTTATATAGTATGTACAGCCCTAAATAATGATATTAATAATGATATTAAAAAAAATGAAGATATTAATAATTATTAAGTTGAAAGATTCTATGGTCCCACGGGAGCATACTTCCATTTACTCCATCATGTAAAACCCGATCTAGGAGTATTTTTAGGATGCCAGATTTTGGGAATGTAACCTCTTCAACTTAGCAACTAGCATCCAAAAAAAAAACACAAATAGATTTCTGTATGTGCCTAAAAAAAATCATTCGAAGATTGAAACACTGACTATCCAATTTTTGCAGGACGACATCTATGTGTTAATTAACTTAAAATCCTTTTTTTTTTTTTTTGGAAAATAATCATCTGGCGATTCTTAAGTGGATCCTGAAATTTCAGATTATAAAAATCTCCCAGGTACTTTTTTCTAGTATGATCTCATGAGAGAAAGTACACACTCCCATTTATTGATTATTATATGAAGGGCAGTATTCAAACAAATTATTAGAACTTTGAAAAGTTAGTATAAATGAGTGGATCTCAATACTTGGGTGGCAGTTTTGCAATACTTTACACTAGATGGGAATATTGACATCTAGAAATAAAGGTGGCAAAATTGAGGGTGAAAACAAACCTGTCGAGGG
The DNA here is from genome assembly GCF_054954075.1 of Amborella trichopoda. Classification (NCBI taxonomy): domain Eukaryota; kingdom Viridiplantae; phylum Streptophyta; class Magnoliopsida; order Amborellales; family Amborellaceae; genus Amborella; species Amborella trichopoda. The sequence goes on along the minus strand of NC_142346.1, from coordinate 4,367,899 downwards.
ACGCAAGCTTCGTAAAAAAATGTGTCGGATTGGAATTTTTTTGGAATATTGTGGCCATGTGGTCAAGATAGTTTCTATTTTTTAAAATAAAAAATTTGTGTTTTTTTGGGTGATATTTAGTAGGGACATATGGGTTTTAAATGCATAAGGTTGCATATGCCATTAAGTAGTTTCTCTTATGGGGTAAATCACTAGTCAATATGAGACAGAGCTTCTATTTTTGATAGGTTCATGATTACTCCCCGCTTCCCTCCCCTACTCAAGAAGGAAGAAAAAGGGATTGCCCACCTGTCCTTATGTCATTTTCACTATAAAGGGCAACCTCATGCGAGCAGTTCTTCTTCCTGTTCAAAATCAGATATTTTTATGTGGAAATAAATATGTTATCTACAAATTAATTGGTTCATGAAGCATAGCTCATAAGATATAGTGTACCTTTAATCTGCAGGAAATATTCATTGTCTTTTGGTTTTTTCCCCAGATCTGGCAATGGCTTCTCTTTCTCAGTGAATTTAAACAACCCTACTTTGCAAAAGCGCATACCCATAATTCTCTACGAAATTGGATTGGGTTATGCTCAATGGGTGATGCTCACATGAGTTTTATTTATATATAAGAAGTTGAGCAAGAGATAAAGATCAGGTGAGTCAACAGGAGCTTATTGAAATTAGTAGTTAAATCTTCTACATCATTTAGGATTTCCTCCATTAGAGAAATCACCTACTCACTCATAAATGATGTATGTGAGACCCTTGTGTATTAAAAAACTTATGTCATTGCAATAAATTGTAGGAAAATATATCTCTTTAATTTAGAAACTGTATTAACCTTCATGGACACAGTATTCCGACAAACTTCCACTTGGCCAAGGAGAGAAATCAATCTGGTGAAAGCAATGAATTTCATTTTATTAATATTTGGTAAAAGGTGACTGGCCGATTTTAATGAAAGATTTGGAAATCAAGTATAAACCAATATTGTACGCTTCACTAAATGAACCAATAATAATGCCAATTCCTTGCTTGTTTATTCCTATAATACGGGTCTCTTGGCCACTGTTGAATTGTACAACAATTATTGAATTTCGACATCTGAAGAACATGATGCTCGGTTGAGCTGATATTAATCTAGTAATCTTCATTTCACAATAGGCATCATTGACTTATCATTCCTACCTAATGGGTTCACATGCACATTATTTTTGAAGTTCTTTTCCATAATATTGTCTGCTATGTTCTACTGAAGTACCAAGAAGCAAGAAGGATGACTAAGTGTTATGGTATTTGTAATGACAGAAATGCACATCCACTTCCAGACACAGGCCAGTGGCTGTTTCTGGCATTAAATGACAAGCTTCCTCATACAGTGGTGGAATTATTAAGGGCTCATCTTATTGGCCTGCACCATTACTTAATGCTTTTCTTAATGTTGGCCTTCTCGGTTCTGTTTGACTGTGTACAAGCCCCCGGCCTAGGGCTTGGTGCACGATACATGTTCACAATGGCAGTTGGCCGTCTTCTTAGGGTGCTCACATTTGTATCCACTATTCTTCCTTCTGCTCGGCCTTGGTGTGCATCTGCTCGGTTTGGAATACCTGAGCACCCTCATCCGTGGGCTCAAGAGTATTACATGCCTTATGCTTTTGACCGTAATGCTATCCGTAGACTTATCCAGACTGATACAAATTATGGTATGTTATATCTAGACTGATACAAATTTGTGTAGGTACATTCCATAATCCATTGCTCATTAGGGTTTACTTCCCCTTTTGCTTCTTATTAGCTTTATTCTTTCCTAATTGCTATGTTGCATGTATTGGTTACTTAGCTGCAGTTGAGGATCACCCTCCTGAATACCGACCAGATTGGGGGTCAATGAGCTTCTTGGTTGATCTCTTAAGGCCCACTTTGTCTTCTGAAGGATCTTCATGGTTTGCGACCCTTAAAAGAACCGGTGGTGGCTGCAATGATCTCGTTTATAGTGGCCACATGCTTGTTGCTGTTTTGACAGCAATGGCATGGACAGTAAGTCTCTTGAGTAATTTTTATCCTGTGTTGAAACAAATAGATTCCCTTAATATGTATTAAAAAAAGAGTCAACAAATTAAAAAAAAAAAAATGCATTAAAAAGAGAACAAGTGCATGCACTTGCACATACAAAAACTCTCTCTCTTTCTCTGTGTCACAAAAATACACACACATTCTCTCCCTAATTCACAGCCGCAATGAAACATCCTCATTTTTGCTCTCAGCTTTGTCTTTTACCTGACATGGCCGGTACTGTTGTTGCTCACATGAATGGACCTGTGTTGGTAGATTTTAAACATATTATGGCTTTTACTAACTTCGATACCCTCTTGCTAATAGGAAGCCTATGGGGGCTGGGCATCTGGTCTCATATGGCTACTCCTTCTGCACAGTGCTCAGAGGGAAATTCGAGAGAGGCATCATTACAGTGTCGATTGTGTTGTAGCGATATATGTTGGCATTCTTTTATGGAGGACAACAAGCTGTATTTGGTCCTCCAAAGATGCTCAAAGAGCCAAAAGGATGGTTGAGCTTGATAAAGTCCATAGCAGACTGGTGCAAGCTGCAAAAGATGGGGACATTGGTGAAGTAAGGGAGCTTCTAAAAGACGTTGAGGTATCGAGGTTAGAAAACAAGTCTTCTGCAAAGTGGGCACTTTGGACTTTTGCCTGTGTAACCACAGTTTTTTCTCTTGGTATTGCACTCCTTGCCTTCACTTTGACAACTGATGGGTGAAGATCCTTGCTGGTGGGCTTCTGTAATTTGATGGTTTTTGTTTTAATATTATGCTTGTTTCCTTATAGACTGTTTATTAGCCATAAGCTTTTATCATCTCATATCTATTTGGATAATTTTTGGAAACCTGTAGGCTCTGCTCGTGTTGGGTAGTTCTTTTGGAGAGTTTGGGCCATGTTGGTTTTTCAGGTGGCCTTAGTGACAGTTCATTCCCCTGTTATATTCACCAGTGTTTAAAAAAGTGATTGGTGACCTATATCGCCCACCCCACAAACCGGTCTACATTGGCAAATCGGTGGTCCGGAATGCCGGATTGGCTTGATTTGGCTTTAAAAAAAGTTCATAATGATATTAAAAATGTTAGAAATGTTATTTCCTGAGTTTCAAAAAAATGGGTAGTGTATCATGGACTTTCAATATTTTGCAAAAATACATGAATATTGAGCGGCTGTTTTCTGTGTGAGTATCTATTGATACTAATTTTAATACAATATTTGTACCAAAAACTTTATACTCAGTTTGTGATTATTAGTAAATAAATGATGGAGAAAATGAGTTTTGTGGTTTTTGATAATAATTTTGTGATATTAATTGTGAGTTTTGACTAATAGTTTTATTATAATTTTTATATTTTTATACAAATTTTGTGATACTAATTACGATTTTTATGAATGCCTCCCTCTTTTTAAATTGATCTCAAATTTATTTTAAGAAAGATTGATCAAGTACATAGCAAACTTTCAAAAACTTTCAAAATAAGATTCCCCTAAAAGGCTTGACCGAGCTGAGGGATCCTGTAGCCAAAGGATGAATCCTTTTTCAGCCAAATTCAGGAGCCCTTCGAGGATGTATCTTCTATTAACCTAGAAGAAGAATTCTATTTTTGGACCATAGTTAGCAAGTCGGGAAAATAGTAATATATATCGAATCGGTTTTTTTTCAAGTAGTCGGAGGAAAAAATTGGATAAAAAATATGGATCGTCAAAAAATAAGTTAAAGTTACAAAATCATGAATATTTCAGATCTATTTAAAAAAATGGAGTAAAAAAAATCAGATATATGAAGATGACTAATAGATGATTATGATTTGCAATTATTGTACAGATATATTAAAGCCATTGTACAATACTTTTATATCCTTGCCTAGTGTCAGTACAGTAATACTTGATAATTTATGGGGAGCATAAAATAAAACAACAACAATAATACTTAACACAAGAACTACATTTAGTAAATAATAAGAATTTTAAATCAACGTATAGGATTATTGTTTAAAGAAAAAAATGATAAAAAAAAAACAGCGGTGTAGGATTGCAAATAACTAAAACAAAATACAAAGATCCAAATATATAAAATAGTGGTTCATCCACAATGCTATGTTGTATATACCAATAAAAAAAATAAAAATAAGCAATTAATCAAATTTCTCTATGCATAGAAAAAGCAACAAAATGCTAAGCAAATCCAAATCTCACATCGGATTCCTAGCTGCCTAAATCTTTGGTATCATTGAATCTCTCTTGTTCTTTATAAGGACGCTCTGGGTTTAAAAAGAAAAAGATTTTCATGGGTTAACTCTGTTTATTATTTTAGTACATACGATTATTTTGATATCTTATTTTTGGGGGAATATATTGCTGGTATTTTTTTATACACTTTTTTTAAGGGAATTTATGGATGAAAGTGTTTATGGAATTTTACTTTAATTCGAGATTCTTAATGTGCTTATCTTTAAATTAAAATTCAATAATATTAAGTTAATGAAAAATTAAAATTATAGGGAAGAAATTTTTTGAAAAGTTTTTTTAAAAAAGATAAAATACAGGTTTATATCGGTTCCATTAAAAAACACGATTTTTTGAAGATCTTTTGAAAAACTCAGAGTTCTTAACGGATTTCAAAAAAGCGGAGATTTTTTGAAAAAACATCGTGTTTTTAACGGAGTCTTGCTAACTAGGAGGTAGAATTACGATAAGTTATATTCGTTAATATTTGGGTGTGGTTTATATAGAGCTGAGGCTCTAAACAATCAAAGTAGAGCGCGCCTTTAAATAGTGTCAAGAAATGTGTTTTCATTATTAGAAATCTTTGTGATAACCTTAAAACATATTTTTATCTCTAATTATAAAATTTAAAGCTTCAAAAATAGTGTGGATCGTGGAAATCTATGAAAACTTGAAAATCTTAAAAGTTGACGGTCCAAAAATGCATTACAAGATGCACTATTTCCAAAACTTTAAATCTATTTTTTTCTGTTGTCCATGAATCGAGATGATCAATTTGAGGATATTTGGGTATCACAATAACTTCTTCTAGTGAAATTTTTGAGATACGCTATAATTTGATTGTTTAGAGTCTCGGCTCTTTATAAACTTTTTTCATAATATAGAGGATACACTATGAGGCCATTTATTAAATGTCAAAAATTATTTTAAGTAAAAGTAGTTACTAATATCTGCCATCCATAGAAAAGGAGACGGTGAATGTTGGTACGAGACTATTGTCTCATACCAAACATGGCACACCAGGAGTTTGTGCAATTACACGAGGATGCGTGTTTACCCAAGCATTTGCAAATGGACAGATATTGTAGAGCTGGTTGGCCCGGATCTAAGAAAGTAGGGATCGGCCATGCCAGTTCATCCTGGCCTGCCTTTTACTTATTTATTTATTTATTTAACTTTTTTCAGATTGTCCGTAAAGAGGCTATTTATCTTTTGCACAAAGAAGTCGCAACCATTCTTATCCCTTGAATTTCAAAATGGGTTATTGTAAGAGTGCCATTAAATAGACACAAAATTCCAAAAAAAAACTCTCAAACTTCGTGACTCACCCCAAGCCGTCTAATTTGACATCTAATGAATGAAAATAATTGTCACCTCCATATACAAAAGATTTATGAGTGCGGTTTGTATAGAGCCGAAGCTCTAAATAATTGAAGTAAAGTGTACCTTCAAATAGTGTCGAGAAATATGGTTTCATTATTGGAAATCTTTGTGATAGCCTCAAGATATAATTTTATATTTAATTATAAAATTTAAAGCTTAAAAAATATGGAAAAAGTTTATACAAAGTTGCAACCTTAAAATGTAGAATTAGATATGCACCTTAAAACTCTATCAAAAAAAGGTTGTTTTAATATTGAAAACCCTCCAATTGATCATCTCGACATTGAGATGTATGAATATAAAAAAAAAAAATATTTTGAGTCCCAAAAATAGTGTATTTTGCAACATATTATCGAGACTGTCCATTTTTAAGATTTTCATATGTTTATAGATCTACTTGATTTTAACCATTTTTTGAGTTTAAAATTTTATAATTAGATATTAAAATAGATTTTCAGATAATCTTAATAACTTTTTACACCAAAATTACATGGTATGATAAAATTTGGAGGTGCGTCTTAATTGGATTATTTAATGTTGCAACCTTATAGAAACTACACCCAAACAATATTGTAGATTAAGCATAACTATGAAAACTTGAAAATCTTAAAAGTTGACGACCCAAAAATGTATTACAAGATATACTATTTCTAAAACTTTAAAATCTAGTTTTTTACTCATGTGTATGCATCTTGATGTCGCGACGACCAATTTGAAGATGTGCAATTTTTGAGGTGGGCTCTACTTTAATTTTTAAAGCCTCGGCTGAAATAAATAGGTTCTTCATAGAAAATCCTTTTTATTGGATTCTTTCTTCATTTGTCCGGGCCTGGACCTGGGGCGGCCCAAAAAAATAAGAGCGGGTCCTGGGCCCTTTGCCACCCTTAATATATTGAATGCTTCAAGTGTCTCAAAACAAGAGGGTGTTGCCATGTCCGTCTCCCAATCCTAGATTTTTGGAATTGCAGAGACCCAAATGGCTTTGTTTTCGGCGAGTATCTCTGCCACTCTCTCTCCTCTTCAACCTTCTCTTCTTTCTAATCGTAAGGCCTTCTCCTCCTCCAATTTTGTGCGCTTATCATGGGGTTCTGGATTGGGAAAGCCTCTTCTACGACTGAAAAGAGGAAGTTCCAGATTCCTCTATTCACAACGCCCACCTGTGATAAAGGTAATAGCTCATCTCTCTCTCTCTCTCTCTTTCTTGGTGATAACGCGTCTTCTGTAATTGGGTTTAGTTTCTCTCTCTATGGTTATAACTTCTGACACAAAATTGGAAATTTAGTTAAACCAGACTTCACATGAAGTTACTTGACTTCTTATGCTGAAGCCTAGCCTTGGTGTTAGGTAGTTTCCGCAATTGTTGAATTTGTAGTAATCTCGTCACAGATTATTGCTATTTTCTGCTCAATCAGAGAGAAAAGAGGAATTTAGTGCCAAAATGTTTGTTTTCTGAATAGGAAGTGGTGTTAAAAGGAATTAAACTTTATTGGGTACGACTGCTGATAGCGCTCTCATGGAATTCAAGATTGTACTGATTTGCTATAACATTGGGACCTTTGTTTAAACTTTGAAAGACCATGATAAAAAGACCAATGTTTGACATTTGTAATAGTCATCAAGAGGATGCAAGTGTATTCGTTTGATGGAAATTTCAACTGCTTTTGGTGGGGAGATACGGATTTTCACATTGTACAATTCAATTTCCGACCATAGAGGAATTTGCAAATTATGAAGCTTATAAGCAAAAACTTGTATATGACAACTTTATCTCCGTTGGGTTAGACAGACAAGCAACTATGTTATTCTTTTTGAAAAATTAAATTTACAAGCAATTTTTACGGATATTCTTTTTCATTTTCTTAAGAGTTCTAAAGCATGAATTGTGTGATTATAATGCTATAGTGTTTTTTTCATCTCATGTAAAGTCCTAAACAAGGGTTTGGATTCCTCTTCTCATTTGGTGATTGATACCCTTGGTTTAGATCCGAAAGGATTGTTCCGAATAATTAACTTCAACATTTGGTGACCTCTGCCCTAAAACTAATCAAGTCCTTGTAGGTATGACCGCTAAATAATCATCTAATAAAAGCATCCCTAAAATATGCATTTGGAGATGGTTTATTCTAAGCATCTTGCCTGAGGTTGCGAACCAAACAAAGGTTCTATTATGAGGCAGAGCCTAGATCCCCCATTATGAATAAGGGCTCATCTATTTCATCGGAAGAGCCTGTGGCAAAACTTATATGAGAAAAAGCCCCCGTTATTCTACTCCACAGCCAATCCAAGGCAACCCAACAACCATCCTACATCCTAATCTTTATATCATTGTGGTCCCTTCTAAACAACTTGTGGTACACTGCCCTGTCCTCTTTGCTGCATATGTTCTGTAACCAATTCTTCAGGAAACAAGACTAGTTTTGCCAAATGATGTAACCAAATATTTACATCATGTTCACCATAGCCAGCCCCAGACCAGAAACTAACTACTCCCCTTTCTAAATTCAGCTACTGCAGTATTGATTCTTCTCCTGAATTCTATATCCATTTGCTTGTATCTCCTACCTAAACCTAATCTCCTAAGGCCTTATTCGGCAGCCTCAAGCAAATAATGCCCTGGCCAACATGAACACCTTCTAGTCACCTTGAACTCCTTGGGCTTTCAAACCTTCAATTTTATTTGCCTTCGCATGATGATGCTCATGTTACATAACTCCACCTTGGCGGCCCCAAGCTGGTCATGCCGGTCCCAAGTTCGGTAAAGGAGGAGGGTTGTGTTAGGTAGGGCAGCCATCTTAAAACCCTGCCAAATCTTGTCATGAATCCTGAACCTATGAGCAAAATGGCGGAATATGATTCATGTAGCCGACCCCAAATAGTTGGGATAAGGCTTAGATGATGATGATGATGATGGTGATGCTCATGACCCACACACACAGCCTTCCTATAAGCGTTCCTCAAATTCTCTCCACCTCCATAATGCTATCACAAATCTCAAAACCGGATGTATAACGTTATCCTATGCATCAATGCTTGAAAAATCGGACTAAACATGGAACCACTGAGCCCGAGTCAACCTATCTGACATGGCGAATCCCAACACGACCTGACCTATTCTATGAAAATTTAATATAGCAACCTTGGGAACCAGCGAGCCTTCGCCTGTTTCTGAGGCTTTTTTGAAGGGACCCAGCTGTGTCCGAACAACTCGAGCAAGTCTGAATCAGGCTTGCCAGGTTTTGCAACTCTAATATATATTGTTATTGCATTGTGGGATTTATCTAGGGCCTTTATAAAGACAACAGACATGATCCTAAAGATATGTTGAGGGTTTGTAAAATGTAAACAAGGAGCCCATGGAATTTGGTGGAATGCTTTTCAACCTTGCGTACTGAACCATTGGCAACCTGATTTGCTCTTGAAACCTTTCATCCAATTTTAGTAGCACCATATTAAAGTGATTGTAATTCTAAAAAGTGGAAACAAGGCATGTGTCAATGATTAACAAAGGGGACTATATCTCGGACTTGCTAGGGTCTCGAGCCCAGGTTAGCAGTTCAACTCAGCTGAATCTGACTAAGACCCAACCGAGCCTTTGTTGAAATAACATAGTAGGGTCCACAACCCAATGGGACTCAGGTTAATCCTGAGGTTTTGAATTGGATTTGGCACCTTGTTGGGTCTGAGTGACTCAGGCAAGTCTGAACCTGAGCCTGAGTTACCATTTTTCAAACTATTTTGAGGTATAAAACATCTACAAATCGGAGCGCGCTTACTCAACTCTCCCAAGCAATGTTTACAAACATGGAACAGGTCCTAGGGTGCAGGCGACTTGGCCCACAAATCCCAAGTTTTGCCTGGTCAAGAAATCCAAGACTTGGATCAGACTCACTGGTTTTTACAAAGGCCTGGATAGACTTATACCATATTCGGTCAAACTCAGTCAGACTCAGATCAGACTTGGATAATCCGAGTTGGGTTCATCTTTAATCGGCTCCCTGCGTGTTTTGAGTGACTCGGGCAAGTTCGAGTTGGACTTGCCAAATTTTTAAACACTGCCTCCAAGAGAATATGTCTGCTGATCTACTGACTCATAACCTCCTATGAAAAGTTAATTGGAAAGTGGGATGAGGAGTTATTTTTTGTGATGCGTTGCGAGCTTTTGGAGTATCCATAATGGAGGGTATTCTTTAAAACTGTGTATAGCTACACCAAGATTTCTCTCTTTGTATCTGAATCTAGGTGTTCCTTGGCAATTACACATAGGTTCTTTATTTCCTAGAGAAAGGATCAATACAATGGGCAGATAGTGTATCCCAGTACTAATCCTGAACTAAAAGCAAGAAGTTCACTGACTATCTAATTCAAAATCCTTTCTAGTCTACATCTTTTCTATAGGAACTTCCAGGTCCAAAGTTACATTCTTTATATAAGACCTTAACTCAAGGGTATAGTGTCTAAAATCACCCAGGATTTGAAAATTTTTGTATATCTGTAAGAGTAGGACACATACCAAAAACAAAACTAATGCTAACTATTATTTCGAGAAATAGAAGAATTTCAGGTTGTGTACGTTGATGGTCAAGAGCAAGTGTTTATGAAACTAAGAATCCCATGAACTCTTGTCACTAAACTTAACTCTTTTTTCTTTATTGAAACTTGCAGGCTTGCTTTTGTTACTTAGTTGGAATTGTACTGAAAACATGTTCGTTGTTTGTTTGATTCTTGTGCTTAACCTTCTCCTTCTTTGATGTAGCACTTATTCTCAGTATTTGATTGAAATTTTTTCAATCACATGGTTCTAGTGGCTTGTGACTGCTGAGTACGTTGGTGAGTAATTTAGTTAGAAAGTTTAAGAATAAACCAACATTGTTTCTATCTTCTAGATCGGTAGACCAGAACTTACGTGGCCCGATGGTATTCCCTAGGAATATCTACACTTTCTATCCTGCACCAGTTTGCATTTTACTTATCTAGTGATCATGCTTCTGTGGGCCATCTCCTGTGATGTTCATAAGGGTGTCAACAAGAAGATGGTTTTCTTGTGGGGACATCAAGCTTTGAATTTCTCATGTGGGTGGGATTTTAGGGGATGTCTTCAATTTATCTCATTTATTATGGAGATCCAATCAACAATTTTTGACAACTGAATTACATTATCCATATTATGGACTTCCAAGGATATGGTTGTTGTTTGCAAGTTTCAGAATCTAGATTGAGAATTGAACTCATATGCACTGGGTAAACTAGCGTAAATGTTTCTTAGTTGGTTTCTTGTTGCTACTGGCCTGGAATTAAGAATCGGGATTGAGAAATGAACCCATACTTCACCAGAGAGCTAGCTTAGAGCTCTGTTATATGGACTTGTACTGTCTTTGTCAAAAAGCAAACTTCTTTTATGCCTATCAGAACACATAATATATCTTTTATTCTTATTACATAGATGTAGTTTTGTAAGAACACTTACTAATTCTTTATTCTGGACTTTCTTCTGCAGGTAGAAGCAAAGAAACAGAAATTTTCATCACTCGATGACTTGCTTGCCAATTCAGATAAGCCTGTATTGGTTGATTTCTATGCGACCTGGTAACTCTTCTTTATCTTAGAATGTACCTAAATAGGGCTTTTATCCTGCCTTTATCAAGTCGTTAGATGTGGTTTTAAAAATCACAATCCTTTTCAGTTATTTCAATGTGAGACCCAACTTATCATGCATTCTCACTCACTCTGTATGAGTAGTGGATATAATCTGTGTACCTACGAAGTGGGTCTAAACTTCTTTTGCCTTTTGGTCACATGTGTGCCTATGTGTCTTGCTTGGCATGTATCTATGTACATTATATACTGTGTACATCATCATCATCATATGAGCTTTATCCTAACTGCTTGGGGTCCGCTGCACAAATCTTGTCCCGCCATTCTGCTCTATCCAGGGCCATAACTTAGTCAGGCCATAAGTCACCATATCTTTTCTCACTACTTCCATCCATATCCATTTGGGCTTCTCTTTGCCTTTTTAGAGCCTTCCATTTGAACCAAATCAACTCCTCTAACCGGTTGCAGTAATCTGAACTAGTTTAACTCAAAATTGAACTTTATGCTCACAAAAACTTGTCCTTGACTTAGATTTGAATTTAGTCAGATATTGCCTACATTTTTCCTGAATTTGTAATAATATATTAAGAAAGTTATTGCACGCCATCCCTTTTTTAGCTTCTATGAAGCATGCTGCTGTGGGTTTTCTGGTGAGATATTCGGTGCTCCTCTGAGATTCTACCTGGAGGAGTGCTCTAGCTGTTGAAATTTCAAGTATCTTATTTTTTAGGATTTAGAGAATCAATTGAACTAGCATCATCCAAACCTTATCCCAATTATTTAAAAAATTAATTGAACTATAGTTACTGAAAATGGCATTACTGGATATGCAAACAAATAATAGCGATCATACCCTTTTGAGGGAGATTTTGTACCTATGCTAATACTTGCATCAGACAAAGGAGACTAAACTTGGAAGACCAAGGAATCCAAATTTGAGGGAGATTTTTCATTGCTTTCACGGGCACAGTTTGATGGGCTAGGGGGATTGGTTTGAATCCCCCCTAAAAAACAAATTGGTTTGAAGCCCATGGATTATTTCAAAGCAAGGTCCTCTTTTCTAACACTGCAGATTTATAGGGATTGTTACTTCCCTTTGTCTAATCGTTTCTTGATAGAATTAGGCAAATCTTTGAGTGGCAACTAGTGCAACGAGTTCATGGATCAAGACAAAATGAAGACCATGGATGGGACACAAAGCGGGTATGGAGATCTCTTATGGCTATCTACACCAGGGCTTTGTAGAGCATATGCTAGGTAAATTTTGTTTTAAAGGGGGGTTCGAGTAGGTTGATTGTAGTCTAATTGTCATTTTTTTTCCTTTTTAAAAAAAAATCGTTGAAAAGGTTAGAAAGTGCTAATTTAAGAGTTGAAGAGGAGTTCGATATGGCCAAGTCTAATCCAAGTTAAAAAAACAAAATAAAGGCCAAAAATTCAATATATATCTATAATCTGCAACATGGTTGCATAAAACCCAAAATGGCGTGCTGGTTATCTTTACTGCCCTTGCATGCCTTTCAGTCAGAGAGGTCTTGAGCTCGATCTCCAAACTTGAGTTTTAGGAACTTTTTTTTTAACTTGTTAAAAACAAAGGTGCTGAGTACAAAAGTACGAAAGGTAGTGTTCACAAGGAGAATGGAACCCGAAGCATGATGAACAATGGCCATGCATTCTACAACTAGGGCATTGAACGGATTTGACATCAAAATTCACATATTATATGTATAAAGTATAAACCATATATACATGATGTACAACCAATTTGGCAAAAACTTGCCTTGCCAATACGGCGAGTCCGAGTAACTTGGCTGAGTCTTGAAAACTGATCCCTCATATAATATCAAAAACTCCCATCCTTTCTATCATCTGCCTTCCTTTTTGTAATGGAACTTCATACTTTTATTTGTAAGTGTGTATGAGCTACTTACCAAAAAGAAAGCAGTAAATGGTAGATTAGAGGTGGTGATCCTCTTTCTTAATCAACCCTTGAATAATCATTTAAAACTTTTGAGATCCATGGAGTTGGTGAGTGTTGCTGAAAATTTAGTCTGCATAAAATCTAAAAAGTTATAGCTGAGTTCCTTTGGATGTTTCGTGATATTAGACTAGAGGGGAGATCCATAAATAGGTATATTTATAATCCCCATTAAGAAGACTTGTTATGTGAAATGTGTCCCCCGTTTGGCGTCTTAGCTTAAGAGGCAAAATGCACTTGAAGCCTTGAGCATAATGCTCTGCAATCACCATTGCAAAGTTGGCCTATAATTTTCTGCTTCGTGTGGGGCATCTTTCTGTGGTCTTTAAGATCAATTTGGTTGTGATTTAGGTGTGGTCCTTGCCAGTACATGGTGCTAGTTCTCAATGAAGTTGCAACTGCCTTGAAAGATAAAATCACTGTGGTATGCTCTCTCACTCTCTCTCTCTCTCTCTCTCTCTCTCTCTCTCTCTCACATATTTACTGTTCTACTGGGAAAGCAGGTAAAAATTGATACTGAGAAGTATCCAATGCTCGCTGACCGCTATAAAGTGGAGGGACTACCCACTTTCATCATATTCAAGGATGGGAAGCCTTGTGATCGATTTGTGAGTTGAATCAGTTCTCTCTCCCATGATTAACTACCTTCTTGTTTTTCTTCTAACATGTAACATACACTGATTTTCAGGAAGGAGCATTACCTGCGAACCAGCTTATCCCTCGTATAGAGAATGCTCTCAAAGTCTCCACATAATTCATGTTGCTCTCTCTCTCTCTCTCTCTCTCTCTCTCTCTCTCTCTCTCTCTTACACCCTCACACACAAATTTTCATTGTTTTTGCTTGGTTCTGGTTTTGCAATTTTCTGGAGGGAGTCAACCTGTGAATCATTTGTTCAACTCGTGTACGATGAATGCTCCTAGGGTTGCGCATAATTAATGTGAAGCCTGGGATTGCACATAATTCATGTGAAGGTTTCCATCCTGGCTTGAAACAATTGCGATTCAGAGGAACGTGGTGGGTATGGGAGTTGTGATTATGTTTGCTAATGCAGTACAGCGACATTTTCAAGGCTAATTGAGGTTTTCCTAGTTATCTTTTAAAAAGTGTAAAAAACGAAGGAAAGAAGCAGTAGTGTACTTTTTAGTCGATGTCTTTTCCCAACTAATCGAAGTCGGCTTTGATGGATTAGTATTACTCTTGTTGGATGGCATCCCATTGGCATCATTTCTGCGGGGAGAGAGAGAGAGAGAGCAATTTATGTGGAAATTATAGAAAAGCAAATATCCTTTAGTAGCTTTGGGAGCAATTTGTGGAGTTTTTTAAAGAACGGGGTAGTGAACTGAAGTTCAAGTAATGAATACCAGGACCTAACCAATCATTGCCCTAAGATATTCATAAGGTCCATTATTAAAGAACCTTTCACAAGTGGTACGCTCAAACTATAAGCATACGGTTCTAGTTGGGCATGACTCTAGGCTCAAGTCGACTAGGCTCAATTTTCTTTCACATTTCTTTTCTCTTTATTTTATGGGACCGACATTGTTTTATGGGGGCAGGTTTTTTCTCTCTCTTTTTCTTGATCTTTTTCTTTTGGTCTTCTTCTTTTTTTTTCTTTTCTTTTCGTTGTTTTTTTTTTTTTTTTTTTTTTTTGAACATTAACAAAGTGCTTACTCATAAATAAACGGATTACAAGAAGAAGTGGGAGAACAATGATTAAGTGAAGGTCATTACTACGAACGATGATTGGTGTACACCCTTTGCACGAGAATTTGCCTCTCTAAAATCATAGTGCAGCGAGACTAGAATACCAGAACAAGAGAGTTTTAATTTCATTAAAAAAAAAGGTAACCAGTCTCCATGGTGGGTTTACGTACCCTTTAGCCCAAGCCATGACATTGATTGAATCCCCATTAATAAGCTTCAGACCTCATAGCAACTCCTTGTGATATGCCTGTTATAACCAAGGGGTCCAAGTAGGAAATAATTAGGTTTCCCCTATGATCTCTAGACTCCAATGAGTCCACCGAAACCAGTAGGACCAGGATTCCCAAAGGCACTACCTTCGAAATGTAGCTTAAAACAATCCAAAGGTAAAGGAGACAATAAAACGTGCCTTCTCTGATTTTCGTGGTGAGATTTACAATAATCTAGTTCTTATAAATGAATTTGCAATTCCTGTGAATCGAAGTCCAATCAGCAGTCATGGCTAGGATATTAAATTTAAGTACGCCAATATCCACATGAGCCTCTTCAAAAGTCCTTCTATTGCATTCCACATAAAACTATCCCAAATGGATCTCCATACAACCATCCCTTAATTTTGAGATGCCGCGGTTCATCCACTGTGTAGAGCAACATCCATTTTGAGGTGTAAGAATTTGCAAAGTGAGCAATTGTCTACTACAACTCCTAACTCCTTCACGAAGGGCAGATGAAGAAGGATATGCTCCACAAATTTATTGTTTTCCTTACACAATAGACAAACATTAATGAAAATGAAACCGCTTTTCCTAAGGTTGTTTATGGTTGCCAACTTAATTTGACAAGCAACCTATAGAAACAATTGTACTTTCAGTGGAATATGCATACTCTAAACTTTAGAAAGACCTAGTCCAAAATTCTATTTCGGTCGTCGTAAAGAAATTTATATACTGATTTAACAGTAAAGTCTCATGAAGGATTCAGGTCCCAAATTAAGGTTGAGTTTTTCTCTCTAAAATGAAAGGTGGAGTTTGGGTTTCTCTCTCTTTTCCTTTCTTCTAGACCCTCTCTCCCCTCAAAAGACCATCGCAGCTCTCCCTCATAGATGATGAGGGAAGCCTCTTATCATGCATGCCCTTATTTATGAGGAGAACCAAATGCTTACCCCTGGGTGCACCCATTAAAGACACAACCTAATGCTTGTGTCCCACTTATAGTGTGGGTTGGGGGCAATAACTAATGAGAGACTTTTCTTAATTACAATATAGTATTGCATTTCGAATACTCTTTTATACAATAAGAAAATACAGTGTGTGACCTATTTGAGCAATGTGTGTAGAGAATCATATCCAGTTACTAACCGGCCGGTATAAAATACCTCATCTCTCCTACAAAAGAATGCATAAATAGATCCATTTGCCTTGAACCCGATTTGACTATACTGGACCGAGTTCCTAACAAATCATTCATAAGTCAAGATTGAGAGATAACTTGCTTCACATTCAATTATGCTCAATATGCACGCAATGTGTACTCATGTGCCTAAGTGGGATGTCATGTCAAATGGTTTACCCTTGTGACCTACATTATTCCACCCTCGGAGGACTATTATTTTCAATAGTGTCCTAGTTGAGTCTTGTGTTTGTGAAAACGCTTCTCACACAATGGTAAAAAGGAATATGGATCATCTTTTTTTTTACCTATGTAGGTGTTTGATCATCAATATGGCATATATAGTATGAATTGCATATCGTGGTGGATGACATAAAATGCAAGTTGGACTTCATATCATGCATGTTCAATTCGTTTTGCAATCCAAGTACTCAACAATCACATCTTTGCATTAACATGAACATCCCTAATGTCCGTCTCGAATACATACCACTAAAACCAGAACATGGGCTTACATACATACCGCTGAAACGGCTTATAGTAAAAAAAAATGAGTTCCATATTGCTAACCTTGAACAACTAGGGTTGTTATTGTTATTGGGTAGTTTTGTGTTGCTAACCTTGAACAACATGTGTTTCCAGCATTTTGGGCCTTCTACTCGAGTGTTAGCAGATCCCATGCCTTGTGAGTCTTGAAGGTTTCCGGTCCTGAACCAACTATATTGTTTAGTGGGTTAAGGTGATTTGACCATTTAGTGTGTATTATCTTGTAATAAAATGACGATGTAAACTTTTTAAAGATTATTATTATTTAATTATTATCGCTTTTATGATAGTATAATTGGTATATTAGCCGATGCACTCTATTCAAGTGCAATCTCCTCTCAATTTAACAAGTCGATAATCTTAACATGATTAATATTAAAAAGGTGTGGTTTGCTTGTGGTTGCAATCTTAAACAATCAAATTAAGGTGTGCCTCCAAACTTTGTTACAAAGTGTAATTTCGGTATTGAAATGATCTAATAATCTATTTTAGTATTTAATCATAAAATTTTAAACTCCAAAATTGTTCAAATCAAGTAGATCTATAAGCACAAAAATCTTGAAAATAGACGGTCCAATTAATATAATGCAAAATTGACTATTTTTAATGGGTGTGATTTCTATAAAGTTGCAACATTAAACAATTCAATTAAGGTGCGCCTCCAAATTTTATCATAAACTATAATTTTGATATAAAATTTTTTTAGTATTATTTTAAAATCTATTTTCATATCTAATTATAAAATTTTAAACTCCAAAAATAGTTTAAATTAAATAGATTTATAAACCTATGCAAATCTTTAAAATGGACGGTCTAGATAATGTGTTACAAGATATATTATTTCTAAGACTCAACATCTTTCTTATTTATTTATATTCATATTTTGTTATAGAGATGATGTAATAGAGGGGTTTTCAACATTAAAACAACCTTTTTAGATGACTATTTTAAGGACATATTTAATTCTACACTTTAAGGTTGTAATTTTATAAAAAAAATTTATTTTTTGTACTTTAATATTTATTATTTATTTTTTAATAATAATTTTATAAAATCTTTTCACTCGATCGAAAATATCCCCATTAATCACCGTTAAATTTGATACGGATCGTGTAAAGTCCCGCAAATAGCGATCCTTTGATCGTACACAACAGGTGGGGTTGGGTCTCCCAGGATCTTTACTCTTTAAACGATGATGATCAGCTAAACCATCTCCAGCTTCCACTCCCAATTCCCAGCTCATCCTACCAGATGAAGTTGCGAGCTCTCCAGGATTTGAGTCGAGCCCAAAACGTAATCTCACAAATCTCTCCAGTCGCCGCTTCCCTCTCCGACCCACTGCTTCACACACGCTGCTCCTCATGCTTCTCGCCATTATCGGAAAACCCTAGCTCTCGCTTTCCTTGCACGAATACTTGCAGAGGCTCTGTTCTCTATTGTTCTCTCCATTGCCTTGAATCCGACTCTTATTCCCATGTATCGAGTGGAGAATGCTTTTATTTCCACATTCTCAACTCTTCTTCTTTCTCAGAAGAAGATTCATGCGCTATACGCTTAGCTCTTCGGTTGCTTCACGCTTTTAGGGTTTCAGCGTTCCTGGATCACTCAAGAATTGGGGGTTTATTAACAAACTGCCATGAATTCCTGCAGAGACCTGTTGTTAATGAAGAGGATTTTGAATTGCGTGAGAATATTAGGAAATGGGCGAGGATTATGCGTTTCTTGAGAAGGGAAATGGTTCATGGAATCGAGGGTTATCAGAAAACTGAAGAGAGAGAAAACATTTTGGAAGAAGCAGTTTTGTGCTGTGTTATAACGAATGGGGTTCAGGTTGAGGTTGGGGGCTTGGTTCTTGGTAGTGCTGTTTATGGGCCTCTGTTTTCATGGTGTGATCACAGTTGTAGGCCCAATGCCTGTTACTGGTTTTCACTTAGCAAAGAATTGGACATTACGAATGACGATCAAATTATGGGGAATGAGTGTTTGCATTTGAAACCAGAGTCGGAGAATGCTGAGATAAGCAATGAATCCATGGTTAGTGTAAGTTTGTGACTTTTGATTTTTGGTTCTTTGGTTTTAGAAGTTTTTTAATGGTTGGATTTTTGTGATTCACTTGTGGAAAATAGCTCTGTTGGTCTGATGAAATATTTGGATTTAGTAGGTGCGAATGTGGAGTGGAGGTGGATGCAATTCAGGTGGATTTAAATTTCTCGATCTGTGCATACGTGTGTCTGTGTATGATCCTATGTGTCAACCAACTTATAGCATAGTATAGGCCAGAGAGCCGAGATTGAATAAATAAAAACGTCATGGCTGAGAACCATGGATTCAGTTTACCCCAAAATTTTCATGTGTATGCAACTTAGTTTTAATCTTTTGTGTTGAGCTCCTAGATCAGACCCCACATGTGTGCAAAATTTAGGGTCCATCAAATCCCTACTTTTTTCACAAAAATGATTTATTAACACAGCAATCTCGCCGCTTGTGTAATCCGGTCCATCCAGCCTGTGCTGTACTATAGGCTGGTCCATTCATGTGATATTTTTCCATACACACATATATATAGTTTGAAAATGAGATTTCCTGTAGTAATCCATACTGAAATTTATATTGGCTTTTTCTTTTGCTTTTTTGTGGGATGCAGGCCCATCAAAACAGGGTCCTATGATAACTTTGCGGACCATCAAACCCATTTTAAAAGACGAAGAGGTGCGCATTGCATACATTGATTTATTGCAACCCAAGGTACTAATTGAGCAAGCCTTCTTTATGCTTGTCACTTTTTCTGAATTTTTGAGGAAATCTTGAACTAGGTTCTTGAAATAGAAGCTGACCTTCTGGTTTACACTGCACTGGACCTCTATATGTTACATGATATGATGCAAGTGCATCCACTTTTTGTTCTCATTGGTGGATGGTGGAGATTAACTTTGATATGCTCCATCATGACTACAATTAATATATTGAGGTGGGATGTGCATACCATTTCAATGTTAGAATATTTGTGCTCATTGGGAAAATAAAAGATACCATGGCTTTGTTCCATATGCCTTACCAAAGCCGTATAAGCTATACTATACATGTTGCATGGGTTCCTCAACTAAGTTTGGGATTAGCTTTGCACTCATTCTATGTTCATAAATTATTCAACAGTTTGTAAAAGAAGTGCACATTACATAATCAGGACATGCAATTCACGCACCTTAAGGAAATTAGTGATATTGAAACACATTGGATTTGTGTCATAATTGTTGGAGGCGGTAGCAGGTTCGGTTCAGGGAACGCCGAACCACCATAGGGTGGAAGCCTCACTAAGGGTATGACCCTTGATAGAGCAGAACGGCGGACCAGGATTCATATAGCTCACCCCAAATGGTTAGGAAAAGGCTCTTGATGATGATGACGACAACGGATACATGGAAGCAAGATCTGATGCACTGGCGTCAAGGTTGTCTTGGAGGGATCTAAGCTCTACTATACATAAAACGAGATCAATTACTAGTATACTATCAGAATTACGATCGAGTCAATGCATTATCATACACCTTAACTTATTACCAATGTCATGGTTAAAGTACTCCAATTTACTACAATAATACAATTTAATGATATCATAAATTGGTTTACTATGATATTCCCAATAGTTTTTTAATACCACAATTCTGGTATACCGCGTTCTGATATGCACCACAATTTAACATATTCTAAATAAATGTATCTATAATACCAAGGAGAGGAGTAGTAGTAGTTCAATTAATGATATAGCTCATCTCCTTGGAGGGATCCTGCAAGCATGTAGGCGAAGATCCCATTTTATAGGGAGAAGATTCCCATTTCTCCAAACTCAGCTCTCTCTAAGATCCTTTAGAGGAACTGCAGGATCAAGTTCCTAACGTGGGACTGTGACCTTACCCCAAGGTGCCCGCAACTATGATTTAGGTTTTCCATGGGAAAGAAGGTGCTGAAAAAGGAGAAGACATGGAGCATCAAACTGAATAAAGAAACCTTTTATAATCAAAAGATCTGGGTTTCAGAGTCAATTGGGTTCACATGTGTCATATATGCTAGTTGCTTTTGCAGCTCTCAGGTATTATGACTCGAAATGATATTTAAGGAATTTCAGGGTCCACATCTACAATTTCATTGAAATTTGATGTTCAAATGCCCTAAAAGTTGCTAGATTGGGTTTCAAAACTAGGTAGATTTGGAGCTTAGTTTCGATGTTAACTGGAGAGTGATATTTAAAGGCTGGTAGGATATCTGCATCGTATGAAAAAAATGAAAATGCTAATATAGGTACATTATGCAACGATGCATACAGAAAACTTTCTTTCAACAATTAATGCATGTTGCGTATTTGTCTATCTAAAATTTTCAGGCTAAAAGGCATGCAGAGTTGTGGTTGAAATATAGGTTCATTTGTTGCTGTGACCGATGTACTGATCTGTCAAGTAACTATGTGGATTGCCTCTTGCAAGTAAGATCTCTTTAAACTAGATAAGAATATTTTGTTCATTTTGCTGCCTGTGCTTACACATATGATGCATCTATCTTGTTATACCTATCTGAGATGCAAATTTTCTGTTGTTTCCGTCAGCTGCTCTGGTTTTACTTAAGATGTTTTTATTTTAACTCAAATTGTGTATGATATTCTGTTGTGGTCTCTTGCTTTTCCCGTTTTTTGTTATAACGTGTATATTTCATACTTAAAGGGAAGAGGAACTTGACGAAGAAAAAATAAAAATAAGCTGTTAATTTAAGAGAACACTGTATAAATGTCCTATTATTGATTTGTTACAGTAATGGAGAGAAAGGGAAAAGATCGATGAAAAATAAAACTACACTAAAGGGGACAAGAACTTAGGAGTCAACATTACTACGGGATTCTAAAGGTGTGGCCCCATGGTGTTGTATATTTACTTCCAAGAATCTCTGAACTAAACACATCTCTTTTTCTTTTTTTTTCTTTTTTTTCTTTTCTTCTTTTGGATGGATAAGCAACAAGGGACAGAAACTTCCCATTATATCACTTATACGAACAGAAAATTCCCTTCTGACTAATCTTTCAACCAAGGTGAAAGTGAAACCTGGGTCCTTTATCCCAATCAACAAGGAAACTGTCCTGATGGTTTCCAACTCCAGGAAAACAGACATGTATGTAAGACAGCTTTCACATGCTTTCGTTTGTATGATGTTGTTACGATTATTGCTTCACTATGCTTGGCCGTAAACTATCATTGGATATGTTCTAGTTCGTGATTTATTGCATTATCATTCATAATGCTAGATAAATTGATCCGGCATTTCACTCTCAAATCTGATATATCTGTTGCAGTCATATGATTTCAAGGGAAGCATTGTACATGGGTTTCCAAGCATTTGTTGACTATGTTTTTGCCAATGTCTTTGACAATGATAGGTCAAACTTTGTTTAGCATTGGGTCCCTACAACTTAAAGAACTTGAATGGTGACTGAATTTGTGAGAAACATGTTTTATTGACTCATTGAGTCAACTTAATTAGGACTTTGCTTAACACTGTGTCATACTTAGTTTTTTACAAATGGAATTGGTCCTCAGCCAAAAATGGGATAGGGCGATATGAGAAAACTTCTGCTTAATTTGTGGAAGACACAACACAGTAGACATTTAGTATCAGCAACTATAACCGAAGATCCTAAACCTAGGAATTATGTGAACTCCAAAAGAGCTTACAAGGAAAAAGAACATCTGGGAAAACTTGCTGGATTTCACCATCTGCATTGGCTGTTCCCATTGTTGCTCAAGGTTCCAACATTGCAAGGAGAGGATTATTGAAGAGCATAGGAGTCTTACCCACCGTTATTTTTTCTTCTTTGTAGGAGCCTAATGCCCACTATGGTTCTACTGAGACAATCGGTGCAGATGATTTCTATGGGAAGCTGGCTGATTTCATGTATCAAACCATAGCTATATACTTGTCAAATGGGAAAGCTGAAGCTTGCTGCGAAAAACTCGAAAACATGCTTGCCAAATGTCAACGGCCAGGGCCTAGAGAGGCATCGCCGAGTGTGTTCAAGCTAAATCCCATCCACCGTCTCTCTCTAGATGCTTACATTACATTGGGGTCTGCCTATAGGGTTTGCGCCATTAACCAGTTCCCTCTCTCCTCAGAGAAGAACTTTCAGTTTAACAAAGCAGATGCAGCATACTCCTTATTACTTGCTGGTGCAGTCAATTACTTGTTTTATTTTGAGTCATCTTTGATTGCTAGTGCCGCCTCTTTTTGGGTGGGGGCTGGAGAGTCTTTATTGAGGCTTCTGAGAAATTCTGGGTGGGCAAGCTTGAACAAGACACACTGTCCCTCTCTCTCTATTGTTAGAGAGAAGTTAAACCTTGCATCCCTAAGCTGCAATTGCTTGCACTTGATGGGTTTTGAATGCCATGATTCCCAAAATTACATAGAGAGAAAAAGTTCGGTGCCTTTGGGCCAGCTCTCTGAGATATTGAATGGCTTTCTTCATTGTGCGTTGCTGCTTTCAAGGAGAGCCTGGTCATTTTTGAGCTTCGGCTGCTCTTACTTGGAAGCCATTAAGGATCCCATAGACTTCAGCTGGCTTGCTTCATCTGATGCCCTCCGTCATGGTGAGATTGGGTGTTGGAACTATACTATGACTGATTTGGGTCTTTGCTCAGAGAGGCAAAAGGGCTTAGGGGGCTGTGAATGTGAACCAGGGAGCTGTTTGGAGGAGGAGAAGCTCTCTCTCTACTTGTTGGCAGCTCATTGCTTGATTTATGGAAAATACCTTATGAGTATCTGCAATGGTTTCTGTGAAACACAGGTTAATTACATTTCTAACCAGCTTGATTTTACAGGCTAATTACATCTCTCTCTTGGCCTATCAAACAAATAAACATGTAAAGGCTAAAATCTCTGGACCACTTTTCTGATACATCAAAGAGCCGTCATCATTGTGAAACATAATCATGAGCCCTTCCCCTAAAATGAGTACCTTGATGTTACAATGTTCGATGGCAAAATTTTGCAATATTAAAGCTAATGTTGAAGAAAGCTGGCCTACTTGTAACTGTCCTTGAACCATGCATATGAATGGGGTTTAGAAAAACCGGTTTACCCAGTGCTCAGAAAAACCGGGTAAGTTTCACTGGGGAGGGTCGATCCAGTGTATAACAGTATTGGTCCACATTAAATTAGCGTCATATTTTTTATTTTATGAATATAAGTATTTATGTATTGCCATAAAACATATCCATTGTGGATATATTGCCAGATATTTTTGTAAAAAATAATTAATAGAACCAAATTGACTTGCATATAGAATGACGTTTTTCATTTCAATTTTCCAAACCTGATATATTGACCTAACATGCATGCACCCTATTTTGGCTAGTTAAATTTCAAGATGCAAAACATAAAATTAGATTTCAGAAAACCCCTTTTTTAATACCGTATTATTAAACTAACATTATTTAGTTTTACACCCACCTATCAAACAAAAAAAGCTGACCTTTTTTTATTAAAATGCCTTCATTTTAACCTATGTTTTTCCACTCTCTGTGAGCCGATTAGGCACAAAATGTGCCAGACCAGTACAACTTGAATATAGAAGCTGGTCAAGCACATTTTGTGTCGAACAGACAATTTCGATATAAGCCAACTTAGTGCCTTTGTGTGGAACAAAAAAATCATAGAACAAATTATACTCACCGATCTAAGAACATGATCTACAGTCCTTGTTGATGGAGCGTTTTTTCTTAAATAAAACTACTGCAACAATGTAGTGGGAATCACAAGTCTCACGAAGGCGGAGTGATACTTGACCCTAGCTGAACCTATAGTTGGGCGGAGCTGCAACAATGGAGGGTGGATTTGTGCCCGTTCTTAACGGGCATGGTGAAGAAATGGGGTAGAGAGAGAGAAGATCACATCGTCTTCAACGGTCGGCGGCGTTTTTGAGATTAAAACAGGTTTTCCCAAAAACTCGATTTTGCTCATTCCTCCTACTTATTATTGGAATGGCGACATCCTCGTTTTATGCGCTTTTGAGGTTTACCAAAACCTAGTTTTGATGACAAAATGTAGACGAAAACAACTTGATTTTGTCAAAACCTGGATATTCAAAACTTGGTTTTGTGTATGCTCGTTCCCAAATGGGGGCAATAAGATAAGTTTTGAAGGACAAATAATGGCGTGTGAGAGGTTCCATTGGTTATTTGCACGGTGAACCCCATTCAATGGAGGAGAGAGAGAACGAAGGGGCAATAAGGTCAAAAATAGAAGGGTGCGGTTTGTATAGAGTCGAGGCTCTAAAAAATCAAAGTAAAGCGCACCTTCAAATAGTATCGAGAAAAATGGTTTCAATATTGGAAATCTTTTTGATAGCCCTAAAATATATTTTTATCTTTAATTATAAAATTTAATGTTTAAAAAACAGTGTAGATCGAGCAGATCTATGAAAACCTTGAAAATGGACTGTCAAAACATGTAATGCACTATTTTCAAAACTTGAAATCTATTTTGCATCTTGATGTCGAGATGATCAATTTGAAGATATTTGGGCACCAATTGAACCTCTTATTGTGGAAATTTTTGGAAATTGTCGAGATGATCAATTTGAAGATATTTGGGCACCAATAGAATCTCTTTTTGTGGAAATTTTTGAGATAAGCTCTAATTTGATTGTTTAGAGCTTCGGCTTTATATAAACTTTTTTTAAAATAGAAAGGATGACAAGTTCCCAGTATAAGAGGCTTTGGGGTTTTTCTTGGAGTGTCCAAAACTAATAAATAATATATAAAATGCTTATAACATTATATATTACAAATAGGTAGGCTCTAATTTAATTGTTTAGAACATTATATAAAATGCTTATAACATTATATATTACAAATAGGTAGAGCCTAGGCTCTGTATAAACTTTTTCCTATTAATAAATAATTCCGCACCTTATTAATAAATAGAGTTAGTAAGTTGATGAATAATAATATGTTGGCAAACCAAAACTTTCAGTAATAAATCTGTTTTAGTCCAAAAATTTGGGACAAAAAATCGGGGCAAAAATACGGATTGCCAATATATTTTGGACTTGGCTCAATGAAATTGAGTAAAAAAATAGGATATGTAAATATGACAACTTCAAATTATAATTTACATTTATTGTAAGGATACAATAAAAACATTGAAATATAATTTTATGTCGCTGATTGGTATCATTTGTATCCCACTTGACAATGTTTTTTTTTTTGTTTAAATTTATTATTCAACAAAAAGGCTTCCTCCATTGCACGATATGAAACATACAATGATTTTATTGGGAGTGAACAGTGAAACAACAACAACAACACTAAACGCAATAATTACATTAACCATTAAAATATTTGTACCCCAAAGTATAAGATTACCTGTAAAAAAAAAAAATCAAAGACCCCAATATAGGATTGCAGTTAGCAAAACTATAAAAACTAAATGCAAATTATTTTGTTATATATACCAACAAAATAACAAAAAAATTTAGAAAGGGTGAAATTAATCAAGCATTGTATACGGAGAGAAAGTAATGGAAGAGTCGCTTATATTGAGCAATATGTGTAAGCAAAATCAAATATTCGAACGCCTTTAATTGCCAGCTTATACAGCTAAAAATAACTAACAGCCAACGAGCAACAATACAACCGCGTTCTAGAGAGAGAATGACTTGCAGCAACAAAAAGCAGTACAACGAGATGACCCAAGATCTTCAACACCAAAAAAGAAACGCATGCAGAAGTTTCTATTTCTCTCTACACATTAAACAAATTTTTTCCATTCACCAAATAGAACCCAATACAATAGACCTACGTCCCTCTCGTAATACCTTCTAAAACGATTTCTAAACCTTTTTCTTTCTAAAGATTTCCTTTTTGAAAAATGACGAATAGATAACTTTCTACCCACCTTAACTTTAAAAGATAGACCTTGTTATTCCTCTTATCCTTCCTAAAAGATAAGCCTCCCTAACAATAACGAAACTCTTATCACTACCTCTTCTTCCATACCCAATTTGCTCGCTCAAAATGATCTAGCCTGATCATTTGGAACCTCTAAAAATAAAAATAAATAAATATATATATATATAGAAAAAGGTTTCTGTGAGCCAATGGGTTCACAAGAAAAAATGAGTCTCATGGTCCAGATTGAATCTGGGCCGATCTAACAATCACAGATGCCCGATAGTGTTTGAATTTTAATTTTATTTTTTACAAATCCAAATAACTTGAAATTTTATATTTATGTTGATAAAAAATAGGTGAATATTTAAAAAATATTAAAAAAATTATTTTATATAAAAAAATATTTTATATTAAAAAATAACCAAAATACCCCCATAAATTTTTGGGGGTATTTTGATCATTTTTAATTTCACAGATTATTTTTTTTATATTTTTATTAGGTGCACCTTGATGAAGTTTCTATTTCCCTCTACAATTTAAACAAAATTTTTCCATTCACCAAATAAAACCCAATACAATACATACATCCTTCTAATAATAACTTCTAAAACTATTTCTAACCATTCACCAAATAAAACCCAATACAATAGACATACATCCATCTAATAATAACTTCTAAAACTATTTCTAAACCTTTTTTTTTCTAAAGATTTCATTTGTGAGAGAAAAAACGTACTCTTTTTTTCTTTGAGCCTTAACCTTAAAAGATAGACCTTGTTATTCCTCTTATCCTTCCTAAAAGATAAGGCTCCCTAACAATAATTAGAACTTTTATGATTTTTAAGGGCTAGTTTGGATGCATTCAAAATTGAAATATTTTTGGATTACATTCCAAAATCTTGTGAAACTGATTTTGACTATTTGAATAACTACACGATTTTGCCAAATTTTTAAATTGGTAGAAAAAAAATCAAAGGACGGGAAGATTCCGGCCACTAATTAGCCAGAAAAAGTGAAAGAAGCTGGAATCCGGCGATCAATCGCTATGAGGCAGTTTGCTGAATCTTGTGACAGACAAACAGAAAGGGGTTTCTCTATATTTGATACAATGAGAGGGGATACTCTTTCCACCATTTTCATCGATTCTATCTATTGCTTTATGATTCAATTCATTTTTTCTTTAATATGTAGCTCTAGGTGTTTTTTCGATGCTTATGTTTCTCCGTCTTGTTTTTTTTTGTGCATCTGTGTGGCTTTTGTGATACTCTGGTTCACCTTGATTCTTCCATTAGCGTATGTTTAAGGGTTTTCTCTCTGTAACACACATTTCCAGGGTTTACTCTGTATACAAACTGCCCTGGTTTATCATGGTGGGTTTTGAACGGTTAATTCGGAAATGGGGCACACAGAGAGAAAACGGTTCTTCGGATGAATGATCCCGATTTTAGTTCTTTAGCTAGTGCACGGCTGAGATTCCGTGAGGGACTTTGGTTCTTGAAAGTGGACTCGGCTCCATGTTGCAGGTTCTCTCTCTCATGATCTGTGAATTCGGCGATTTTGTGCCTGAAAATGGCGAGATTTGGCCGAAAGTTATGATAACGATTGGGTCCTTTTCTGGTCCGGCAAAGTGGCGAAGATGGGGCATGGTTGATCGGGAAATGTCTAAATATCAGGAACCAAGATGGGGTCGAGGGTTTTTTTTGACAAATCAATGAAATTAGACATTTATCAACATAATAAATTAAGACAATGATGTTTTTCAATTGAAGTTGAAAAACTTGTATTTTTTTTTGCTGTAATTTTTTTTTTTTTGACATCCAAACTGGCCCTAAACAATGGAAAAAATTCATTTACAAACTTGTGCTGATTGCATCCTTAAACAAAATCGACCAAAAAAAAATAAAGATTGGCTAGAAAGAAAAAAAATAAGAAAATAAAATTGCCATAATTTCTTGGGATTACATTTTCTCACTAATTCTTCATCTTCCATACCCCATTTGCTCGCTCAAAATGATCTAGCCTGAACATTTGGAACCTCTAAAAATCGTTATTCTTCATGGAACACTACCTATTATTTTTGGGATATATTGTTGTCTTGGGAGAACATTTTTTCCCCAAATACGTTGGTTGTCTCTTTATTTTTTAATACAAGTTTTAAAGAAACATGAGGGAAATTAATATGGAACTTTTTTTTGAATCAAGATTTTTGAAGATTTATCCAAGTTTTCATGTGCTTATCACAAAATTAATATTCAAAGATATCAAATTAATTAAGAGAATGGAAGCATCAAGAAAGTTACATGGACAATTTCTTTAAATTCTTTCGAAAGAGGCAAAAACGCATTCATCTCGGTGTATTGAAAAAGATGAAATTACGTGATCCTAATAAAAAGAAATTATTATCTATTAAAATTACAGTTTTTCAAATACCAAATTACAAAAAATACCAAGATTTTTTTATTTTCTTATAAAAATTTTTGAATGTTAAAATCTATTTTCTCTCAACGATTTTTTTCCTCAATAAGAAGGGGATTTACAAGTAGAGGAGGTGCAAGATTAATGAAAACTCTGCAAATATCTCCCTCAACAAGATAGGGATTTACAAGTAGAAGTCATGTGTTTAACTTTGCAGGGAGAGAAAAGGCAAACATCGTAGAAAATGGTGAACAAAATTGGGTTTTATGAAAAAAGACTGGTTGTATTGAGGTTTCCATAGATGGAAGAGTAAGCATTTTAGCTACTCTTTGTTTAAGCCACAATGCTCACTACAACTGTAACAATGGAAACTTAAACCCCCATAAACTCTTCTAACTATGGTCCGTTGGAGTTGAAGAGAGCTATGAAATTCTAAAAAACTGAAAACCTAGAAATTCTCCCAATGGGGCATGTCATTAGTACTTTAATAAGAGATTTGAAACCCTAAAATCTTTCTGTCAAAGATCCACCATACAAAGAGAGCATTGAGGCGACAACTTTGTAGTAAAGAAATTCAATAATGTAGACCACGGCAAAAATGCCAGAACGAGAAAGAGCAAACTGCCGGCCATAGATGGCTTTATCGAAGCTCAAAACAATTTTCTTACAATGCTTTGATGGTAAAATTGTGAAGCCCTCAAGCTTCAATTCTTCTCAAGACTTTGCTTTTAGAAACCCCCTAACACATCGAGACACAAGATACCTGGAAACAGTAGCTTGTTTCTCCCATTCATGTAGCAAGTCAGAATGCAATATTTTTTACGCCATTATAGAGAGAGAAAGAGGAACTCTCAAGACATTGGTTCTAGAGAGAGAAAGACGAGCTATTCAAACACTGGTTTTAGATAGAGAAATAGGACCTCTCAAGACACTGGTTCGAGAGAGCAGAGAGAAAGATGAGCTCTCTCACTAGCAGTAGTTCAGAGAGAGAGAGAGAGTAGATTTCAAGTTGAAGTAGAGGGAGAGAGTAGATTTGGAGTTTTTGAGGTTTCACGGCGTGAATTATTGGGTCACAAGGTAGGATTTGTACAGGGTTAGTGAGCCGCACTTTCATAAATAAAAATTTTGACTTGAATTTTTTTTTACGGTAACTTTTGGGATTTGTACAGGGTTAGTGAGCCGCACTTTCATAAATAAAAATTCTGACTTGAATTTTTTTTTCGGTAACTTTTGCCTTCATATTAATGGTTTTTTTATTTCAATTTAAAAATCTAATAAAATCTTCTTGTTGTCCAAACAGTTCAAATTTGTTTTACAAGATTTTTGGATTGCAATCCAAAAATATTACAATTTTAAGTGTAGCACTAAAAGATTTAAAAAATCAGCGTTTTTTTTGCAGAAGTCATATACCTACGAACCCCATCGATACAAATTTATGAACAACGATGAACAGTATGTGAGTATATATATGGAAAATTGTTTCATGAGTCCATCCATATGGACGTTATCTAAAAGTATATTGTCCATGAATATAACAAGGATAGTGTATAAAAGAATATTAAAATATTATATTTTTAATTTTAAAAGTTTATTTTTCTTTGTATATTTATGATCATATTGGCCAAGATGATAAATCTAAAAAAAACATTAGAAAAAAAAATCATCCAAATTGAATTTTAATGGGGAGCTGCATATGTACATATGAGTTGGCCAACTCATAGTAACCCCATCAGATATATATTTAGGAAAATTGTTTCATGCGGGTTGGACCGCATTTCTACATATGCGGTCTTGAAAGTGTGAAGCACCCATCGTAAAGAAGGATGCAAGTAGGTGTTCCATCTAAAAATAGTGGAAGGTCCAAATGTTTTCTTACTAGAATTATTATTTTAAATTTTTAAAATTTAGTTATTTTTTTCGTATTCACGATCTCCATGTTAGAGATTACATGTCCTTAAAAATTAATTCTTAAAAGAAAAAAAGTTTATATAGGGTTGCAATCATAAAATGTAGAATTTCATATGCACCTCAAAAATCCATCAAAAAAGGTTGTTTTAACGTTGAAAAATCCTTTAAATGATCTTGACATCGAGATGTAAGAATATGAAAAAAAAAAAGATTTTGAATCCCAAAAATAGCGCGTCTTGCAACACATTATCTAAACCGTCTATTTTCAAGATTTTCATATGTTTATAGATTTACTTGATTTTAGTATTTTTTTTAAGTTTAAAATTTTATAATTAGTTATGAAAATAGATTTTCAGATAATCCAAAAAAAATTTAATACCAAAATTACATATTATGATAAAAATTAGAGTGAAAGGTTGCAACCTTATAGAAACCACACCTTAATTAAAATCCATCTCAAAAATAGATTTATTAAGAGGCTTGCATTTCTATGTATGTCGGCTTGACCACATAGAAACGGGGTACATATATTTATCGGGCAATGATTTCATGCAACAGTTGTATAGTAATATGATGCAACAACCTTAAAAAATTATCTTATGGCCATTTGTTTGATCCAAATTTTGAAATATACACTTTTTTCATTCTAATGAACAATAACAAAAAATGAAAATTTGAAAACATAACCTAGAAAATATTTTTTTAGCCCAATTAACATAGGCCGTTCATTTTGGTGAGATGCTTAGATTTAGGCCTTAGAAGGATTTTTTTATTTCTAATTTTTTTGGATGGTTTTATTATCATTAGATGAACGATGTTAAAAAAGAAAAACAATGATTTTGAGTTTATAAAGGCTAAGATCTTGAAATTCACAAAATGAATGGTTTAGATTCGTTTTTGGAGGCGACTCATTTTGATCATATCTAAGGTTCAAATTGAACTTTTTTTTTAAAGGGG
Source organism: Amborella trichopoda (assembly GCF_054954075.1). NCBI lineage: Eukaryota > Viridiplantae > Streptophyta > Magnoliopsida > Amborellales > Amborellaceae > Amborella > Amborella trichopoda. Next base: position 4,335,833 of record NC_142346.1, on the reverse strand, counting down.
GTTTGATTATTGAGATAAAAAAATTGTGTGATCAAAATTTAGGGTCATACAAATGCAACAAATATGATTTTCTAAAAATGTCGTTGCATTATACTATGACACAACCGTTGCATTAGATCATTGCTCATATTTGTTATCGAGAACGATAAACTTTTGGCAAAAAAAACAAAAATGTTTTCCCCATAAGTGTCTATCTCCAAGTCATAGATGTTTTGCCAGACGCGTAGCCGTTTGAGATTTGAATGAATCTACAATTCGACAACTACAAGAACAAGGAATAACCTCGTACCCCACGGCGCCTCACGCCATGCCCCAATTAACAAACTCTCCACCACGTTAACTAACAAAATTGGCTCAACATTTTCCTCCAACTCCTCATCCATCCGGTTAAAATATCAAGGTGAATCCGTTTATCAAGCCCGACAAGATAAAGAGAAAATTATTAAAAACCTTAGACTCAAATTTCTATTCCAATTATTTTTTTATCACAATATTTACCCAACTAATTTTTTTAGCATAATTTTTACTTTAAAACTAATTTTTATAGCAAAATCCCAAGTAAAAAAAATTTATAATTATAAGGATGAAAATCCCCTTTTCTCTACACGAAGGCATCATGTTATCGGACGGATAAGTGTATCCATAATATAACCGACCGCGTTGGAAAAATGCCGTTGAAAAAGTGCCCGACTGTGCAGAAGACTTGCTAGACCAAAAAAAAAAATTGTGCACACCGCTTCGAAAAAGTGCCAAACCGGTGAGTGCATATAGAAACACATGGACGTAATATGTCGGACCGCAAAGAATATGTATTCTACCTTATGGAGAAAGTCTCGAACGTGACTTACGTCTCCGTGAGTTCATCCAAAAAATGCATTTAAGAGAGTGAACTATACTAACATAAAGATATTTTGATCGATTTTTTTTTTTTATTAAATAAATTTTATTAAAAAAAATATTTTGATCAACTTATTTTTTTTACTAAACAAACCCTATAAAAAAGCAACGGTCACAATAGTTGTGGGTATCTGCAAAGTCCCATTTGGAAGGTATGTGTGATTTTCCCTAAAATAAATAACCCGCCCGCAACACGATCAAATCTCTTATCCTCTCTCTCTCTCTCTCTCTCTTTGCGGTTGGTGAAATGGCGGAAGCGTGGTTGACCTTTCTCTGTGTCTCTCTCTCTGTTGCCGTAAGCTTCATCTTCTTCTTTCTCAGACCAAAAGCGAAGAAAACCCTACCTCCAGGCCCTCCATCACTTCCCATCATCGGCAACCACCTCCTCCTCCGTGGATCAGGCATCGACATCGAGCTCGCCCTCCGTAAGCTTCCGAAGAAATACGGACCTGTGTTTACCCTCCGCCTCGGCGGCGGCCTGTCCATCTTCGTGGCGACACGCGCAGTTGCCCACCAGGCCCTGGTCCAGCAGGGGGCCAAGTTCGCCGACCGGCCCCCTGCCCCCCCTGTCTCTGCCGTCTTCACCAGCCAGCAGCACAACATCAGCGCCGCCCCTTATGGCCCTCTCTGGCGCGTGCTCCGCCGCAACCTCATGTCTGAGACCCTCATCCCCGCTCGTGTCAAGGCCTTTGCCCCGGCTCGCCAGTGGGCCGTCCAAACCCTCATAGAAGCACTCCATGAGAGGGCTCGCGAGGGCCCTGTGTGTGTGATTGAGGCAATGCGTCTTGCTGTGTTCTCGCTGTTGTTGTCCATGTGCTTTGGCGAGAGGTTTGGCGACGAGGTGGTGAAGAAGGCGGAGGCTGCACAGCGGAGGCTGCTACTCAGCTTCTCGAAGTTCACTGTTTTCGCCCTTTTCCCCAGGATAGGGAAATTCATCTTCAGGAAACGATGGCAGGAGGTGCACGATATTAAACACCAGCAAGAGGAAGTACTATTGCCTCTAATTCGTGGGGCCGCAGAGAGGCAGACGGAGTTCTTCTCGTATGCAGACTCTTTAGCAGTACTGGAGCTTCCAGACGGCCGGAAGCTGAGCGAGGGGGAGATGTTAAGCCTGTGCTCAGAGTTCCTCAACGGCGGAACAGACACCACAAGCACCACCTTGCAATGGGTGATGGCCAACTTAGTTAAACACCCGGACGTGCAGGCCAAGGTTTACGAGGAAATCGAGAAGGAAGGTGGGGTTGATGAGGAGAAGCTGCAGAGGATGCCATACCTGAAGGCGGTGGTTACGGAGACGCTCCGGCTGCACCCACCCGGGCACTTTGTGCTGCAGCATACGGTCACAGAGGATTCGACATTGGAGGGTTTCGTGATACCCAAGGGGGCGGGCGTGAATTTTATGGTGAAGGAGATGGGGGTGGATCCAGAGGCATGGGAGGAGCCATTGGAGTTCAGGCCTGAGAGATTTCTGGGAGGTTTGGAGGTGGATTTGACAGGAAGCAGGGAGATAAAAATGATGCCATTTGGGGTTGGGAGGAGGATTTGTCCAGGAATGGCGTTAGCCATGATGCACCTCCAATATTTTGTGGGGCATCTGGTCAAGGAGTTTGAATGGAAGAGTGTTGATGGAGAGGAGGTGGATTTGTCTGAGAAGGCAGAGTTCACCGTAGTCATGAGAAACCCACTCAAACCACTTCTCATCCCAAGACCAACTTCAACTCACACCAAACAAAACTCACCGACCTAAAACCACATCTGCATCTATCTTGTTATGCTCATCTCAGATGCAAATTTATTTTCTCTTGTTTTGTTTCGCTTCAACTGTTTTTATTTTAACTCAAATTATGTGCTGTGGTCTCTTGCTTTTTCCCCTTTTTTTTCTTATAAAGCGTATATATTTCATACGAACTTGACACAGAAAAAATAAAAATAACCTGTTAATTTAAATGAACACTGTATAAATGTCCTATGATTTATTTGTTACAGTAATGGAGAACAAGGGAAGAGATTGATGAAAAATAAAACTACACTAAACTGGACAAGACCTTAGGAGTCCACATTACTACGGGATTCTAAAGGTGTGTTGTCGTATATTTATTTCCAAGAATCTCTGAACTAAACACAACTCTTTTTCTTTTCTTTTTTTTTTTTTTTGGATGGATAAGCAACACGGGATGGAAACTTCCCATTATATCACTTATACAGACAGAAAATTCCCTTCTCACTTGTCTTTCAACCAAGTTGAAAGTGAAACATGGGTCCTTTATCCCAATCAACAAGGAAAGTGTCTTGTTGGTTTCCAACTCCAAGGAAAGCAGCTTTCACATTCTTGTGCTTGGTTGTAAATTATAATTTTAAAATCATATTATCCTAAAATAAACATAATTAAATTCATTTGGTAGAATAAATATCCATATGGTCTAGGAATAAATAATCTGGGGCACTCCATTATATCAAATGTTTCATTACACGCACTAATAAGGCCTTTAATGGCCACACTCACCCAACATGAAGCTCTCTACAATATGGTTCTTAATCATGAGAAGCAGTTAGAACAAATGAAAATAATAAGGCCTTTAATGGCCACACTCACCCAACATGAAGCTCTCTACAACATGGTTCTTAATCATGAGAAGCAGTTAGAATAAATGAAAATAATAAGGCCTTTAATGGCCACACTCACCCAACATGAAACTCTCTACAACATGGTTCTTAATCATGAGAAGCAGTTAGAACAAATGAAAATAATAAGGCCTTTAATGGCCACACTCACCCAACATGAAGCTCTCTACAACATGGTTCTTAATCATGAGAAGCAGTTAGAACAAATGAAAATAATAAGGCCTTTAATGGCCACACTCACCCAACATGAAGCTCTCTACAACATGGTTCTTAATCATGAGAAGCAGTTAGAACAAATGAAAATATTGGATATGCTATCTTTACTGCCTGTAGCCACAACCGCGGTCGTGAGAATCGAGCTTGTGGTCATGGTATGAGAAGGTAGAGCTTGATGTCATTGTGAAGAGTCTCAGGTTTCTCTACAGAGACTAGGTGTCCATTATTCATATGAATGTACAGACTTGTCTTTTATAGACAAATTACAAAAACTAAATCATAGATACCTAAACCATATCTAATATTATAATAAAATACGGATACTCTATCAACCCTTCCCATAAATACTGATGGCAATATATACTTTTTATGTTAACCCGATACACAATATACATTTTCCTTGTCACACTTCCCGTCAAATTCAAGATGCGAGAGAAAGCGGTTGGAGTTTGAACACCAATTGCAGAAACGAAAAAGCAGCGGCAAATCAATAAGCCTCAAGAAAAGATAGGTTCAGGAACTCTTGGAACATATCAAATAGATCAAAGAGTCGAAACGCGACTCGGCATAAAGACAGATCAGAGAGTCAAAACACGAGTCAGTAGAGAGACAAAACAGATAGTCGAAACGCGACCCGACAGAAAGGATAGATTAGAATCAAAACATGACTCAGCAGAGAGGACAGATCAGAGAGTTGAAACACAACTCGACAGAAGTTGTACCGACTGGGTGAGCAACAGACTCGTCTTGAAAATTGGCGCCAATACAAGGAACGAGAAATGGACACAGCTAAGATGAACCTCACTCTGATACTATGTGAAAAGTCTCAGGTTTCTTTGATTATTCATAGGAATATACCGATTGTCTTTTATAAACAAATTACAAATGACAATAATAGAAACTAAATCATAGATTCCTAAACCAATCTTATAATAAAGTACATATACTTTATTAACCCTTCTTATAAATTCTGATCGCAATATATACTTTCTATATTAACCCGATACACAATATACATATTCCTTTCACATTCATGAGAAACCTTTCACATCCATGAGAAACCCACTCAAAGCCTTTCTCATCCCAAGGGCAAGTTCAATTGACATCAAAGAAACCTGACCTCAAAGATTATATTTTCACGACATTCAAATATTAAATTTTTACCATCTCTAGAAATTTTGAGAAGTATTGATTTTAGTGAGAGAAAGTATGTAAAGTGTCTCGAAATGTATATCAGGATGTTGTTTAGCTGGAAATCAGTGGACATTTTATAGGATATGAGTAGACGGAAACCCGAAACTGGAATCATGGTAATATGAGAAGAAAGAAACCCGAGTTCGAATCATGGACGACTTTTTACGAGTGATTTAAAAATTGGTGACCTGATTCGAAATCAGACGAATCAGATCGGGAATCGTCATGACCTTCCCGAATCCGGTAAAAAAACCAGGATTCGGCGGATTCAGAATAGTAGACTTGCCAATTTTTTTGTGGAATCGCAGATTCCTGTGATTCTTCACTGAGTCCGATCGATTCTTTATTGATTATGACCGATTAGATTCTTCACCGAGTCAAGCGATGAAAAAAAGATGAACATTTTTTTCTTGAATTATTTTTAAAAAATTTGGGATAAAATTTATTGATTCTCCCGATTCTTTCGATCCGATCCACCGATTCCTCCAATCTGACACGGGTATAGGTGTGACCTATTCGAGTCACGGATTCATTTTTTTTAAATACTACTTCTTACAATTAGCATTGCAGAAAAAAAAGGTACAAATATAAAGGCAATGGTCAAGCAGTTTGAGGTTGGAATCTTCGGACCGTTGTGTTTTTTAACAACAAAATATTGGTCTGATGTTTGAATCCTCATACCGATCTTTTCATTTAGTTAAAAAAAAGTTAAGGTTTGAGTATTGGGATCTTGGACTTGTCTCATTTTGTTATGAAAAAAAAACTGCGGTCCGAAAATTGGAACCTCATAACACTTGTTATTATTTGAAAAAAAGTGTGTCCGAGAATTTGAACCTCGGACCGCTCTCTCAACACATTTAAACAACAGAACCCTATTTTGTTTTCATTTTCTCTTTCTTTCTCAACCCCCACTCTCTCTCTCTCTCTCTCTCAAAGCCCTATTTTGATACAATATATATTTATTTCTCGACCACTTTCTCGCTCCAAAACGAAACTGAAATCAGGCAAAACGTTATCAAATACAAAATCAAGTTGTAAAGTCCACCAAATAAAGAAATGAGTTATGTACAATTGCAACCAAAGCTTAAAGCTCTCCATCTAATTTCATACAAAATCTAAGTCGTGGTCATTTCTGATAATCTTAGTGAACTTCAATACCGTCGGAGAATGCCATCTTCAGACCGCTTTAAGTTAATCTGTAAACTTGGTGTCGGTCCAAGAATGCCGACTTAAAATAAAACCGCATATTGACAGACCTTTAGGATAATTATCGGCTAAAAACGGAGCATCCCATATTTTCCGTACTTTTTTAAGCTCCCTACATATTTTTTTCTAATAAAAATAAGGCGCACCTCCAAACTTTTTCATAAGCAAGCTATTTTGAGGCCCAATATTTTTATGATGGTGTGAGAATCTATATTTATCTTTAATTATAAAATTTAAACCCAAAAAGTAATTCAAATCAAGCAGATTCATAAACACATGAAAATTTTGAAATGAACAGTACATATAATGTGTTGCAAAATATTCTACGTTTCAGTCTTGAAATTTTTGTTTTTCTCCACATTCATACATCTCAATATCGAGATGATCAATCAGATGTTTTTCCAACATCAGAACAGCCATTTTCAAGAGATTTTTAAGATGCATTTTAATTCTATACTTTAAGGTGTCAACCTTATACAAACGTTTTTCATTCTATAGACCGGCTTTGGTCTTTGAGGCAAAATGTTGGGAACTCAAACAACAAATACTCATAGAATTAGTGTAGCAAATAATGAGAATGTTGAGATGGATGAGAGGTAAGACAAGAAGAAATAGAATTCAAAAAGAATATATTAGGGGAAATTTATGTGTGGTACCAATAAGCAATAAGATGAAAGAGAGTAGACTTAGGTGCTGACCATATTTGGCATAGACCCAGTATAATACTTGTTAGGAGATGTGAGTTGGTTCAAGTAGAAGGCTCAAAAAAGGCGAGGGATGGAACCAAATAGACAAGGTCGGACGTAATGAGAAAATATAAAAGGATTTATGGCCTCACTTAACATATGGCTTTTAATAAAACAAAATGGTAGATCAAGATTTATATAACCAACCTCAATAAGTACTAAAAAAGCTTTGACGTGATGATATTTTTGTTGCGAAATTGATAGCTTTATATAGTGCATAGTTATGCCATTTGCAAATACTTTGCCGTCATTTTCATCGGTAGGAATAAATTAATCCACCACAATTCTATGGGACAGCTATACGGTAGGAATCAATTAATCCACCACAATTCTATGGGATAGCTATAAATACATGAGATGTTATACTTCAATATTGTTTCTAAATAATAACGTGGCGCTATTTCATTCCTTCAGTCTCTTATTTCTCATTTCATGTTCAATGTCTAGTTGCGATCTCTACCGCTTATGATATTCAAATTTCAAATCAATATCCATTTTCAGTACTTTCTAATTGAGTCATTTTTAAGAATTTACTCTGGACTTAGACCTGGTTAGAAAAAATCGAATCAGAGCACTTAACTGGACATGAGCCCGGAAGAGGTTCAACTGGCCTAACCAATTAACCGGCCAGTTCAACCATTCTAACTGAACAAATCGGCGGTAAAAAAGGTGTAAAAAAATATAAAAACATCTAATAAAATATAAAAAGTATATTTAAAGAATGATTCAACAAAGCACATCCAAATGAAGTTGAAAATTGATGAAAAAAAATGGATTTTAAAGAATAGATTCGTGCCCAGGGGTGTTTCTAAAATTTTTTTAAAAATGGAAAAATGTAAAAATAAATTTTAATGGCCAAAACAATTTCTAATATTTTCCATAATGATGAAAAACATTTTAAAAAAACATTACAAACAAAATCCTTATTTTTTAGATTTTATATAATTATTTTTAAGTTTTTTAAAAAAATACTCGAACGATCACTAAAACCAGTCAAAATTGGAATTGGCCAGTGTCCGGTTCCGATTTAACCGGGCGGTGATCGATTAGACCGCCCAATTTTTCCTTCAATGATTTAGATCCTCGAATAATGACGTTATTCGCTTTTTAAGTGACTATTAAAATAGCATAAAGAAATTATTGTAAATTATGATTTCAAATTTCTCCCATAACTCGCTTAATTTCTTCGCGACAAAGGCACGGACGGGATGGCACAAAATTCCCTAATCTCTTGATGAGTTTCATTCCCTTTTAAAAAACCCGGCCTAGGTGCATGGTTAGGACTCCAAAACTCAACTCGGAATTGATCCTAGATCTAGATCTAGCGTGCCCAAAACCCTAGAACATTCCTATATTTTGATCCTCTAAGTTGTCCTTAACTTTCCAAGCCTCAACATTTAATGTTTCATGTTCAATCCTAGTTTCTTTTCTTGTAGAAGAAGAGTAATACATGATTCTATCAATCCGATCCATGCCCCAACTCCAGGTACTAGGATTGTGGGCCTCGATTGGTATGTCTCATTTTATATTTTCTTTGTTTTACTGATTTACATCTCTTTTAAGCTTTCGATTTGCTTTAGTTTTTCTTAGATTTTATTTTATCCCTTTTTAAAAGAAAAATACAAGAAAATATTTTTATTTTGGTTTCAAGGTGAGATATAGACAACACGGCAAGCAACTCACATAGTGATTATCATCTTGATCTCATTCAAATTGTCTCTTTTTCTTGTTCTTTTTTTTTTTCTTGGGGTAATCAATTGGGGGGCAAGGGCCCCTAACCTCGGTAGAAATTGAGGCTGGAATGTAGCATCGCAAATCGTCAATGGCTAACAAATTTAGACCAGGTCCTTTTTCTTGAACCTGTCCCTTACGCAAGCCTAGGACTTAGCAGGGCAAATTGTCCCTTATACTTCGGCTTACTGGTAGACATATCAGTTTGGGTAAAGAAGGTCAAAGGTTCAAATCCTTGAAATTTGTGCAAAAAACCCAATTGAGCTAAATTAGCCTCTTATTTTCTATCTTATCTAAATATTGGAAATTTCAAGACCAATATTTTTTCAGTTTATTCATCAAATTTGAAAAAAAAAATAAAAATAAAAAATAAAAAATAAAAAAAATCTCACAAGGTCAAATGTTCGAATCCTTGAAGTTTGTGTCCAATAACCCAACAGTCTTTAAGTATTTTTTTACCTTTGTGTAATTCTTGGAATTTTCAAGGCTGAAATTTGCCTAATTTGGCCATTAAGTTTGAACTCCATTTTCTCAAGTTTCTTCCTCTCATTTTTCTCTCTCTCAAAAACTACCGAAAAATACCAGAAGCCGGTTGAAAAAATGCATGGTACCGCAGAAAATACAAAATTTCGATGTCTATCTATGGTTTTAATGTTCCGTTTTCCAGCCTTGTACGATGCCATGGCATTGGTTGAAGTGCTTCGAATCATTGATACTTAACTCGGACTTGTTCCGAAAAAGTCAAGGTATATCAAATCATTTGTTGATATGGAAAAATCTGGAAAAACTTATAAAATGATTTCAATATTGGACTTTGGACATATAATAGTTTCGAATCTTTTTGAAAGCAAGATCTTTTGTCTCATGATATCCTTGCTCCAGTCCTCTTATGAAACTTTGGTTTTGAAGTTCATTGGCCGTAATTTATTTGATTCCAAACTACAATAGCTAAGAAGCTCGTTCCAACGCGGTGTCGGTACGAAGTCTTCAACCCTCTTAGCAGAAGTCGGTCGAGGCTTCGCTCCTTATCCAAGATCAGTGTTTCACCGCGAGAAGTCTGATTGGTCCACATATAGTTCCTCAAACCACATTTTTGAAATGATCCAGAGCCCATCTAAATTAATTCTGTAACAGATCTGCTGCAAAACGAATATGCTTATTTTTCAAATTATTTAAGTTATTTTTTTGGTGCAATCCCATACATTTATTTCTTTTTTGATGTTTTTTTTTTTTTTTGAAGAAAAAGGAAGTCATGAAATTCACTTCACTTCACTTCTGTGAAAACAGCGGAACATTTACGGGCTTTAAATCAAAGCATACTGTAAGTGAATCACTCACTAGTTCAATCAGATATACAACACCCTTTGTATTTACAAAATATTGATTCTTTTATTATCTAGCCGATCCCAAATAGTTGGGAAAGGGTTTTGATGATGATCAACCTAGTATTGTTTTCGAAATATTAACCTTGTTCTACTAGCAATGCTTCGAGGAGTTGTCATGGTAGACAACATCATGCTTGATTCATTTTCGGTATTTTGAAAAAAAAGATGAAATTACCTATGTTCAAACCTATATCAAACCAATTTCGGTATTAGAAAAATAAAAAATTTTAAATTTTAAGCTTTTGAAAAATCAATTGTTTTTTTACTTGTGGATCCGCTGGGTATTTTCTCTCTTCTACCGAGAAACCAGTCCACGCGATTTGGCAAAGCAACAATGACGAATTGAGGGCCGTGGCTCCTGCCACTGCAAAATTCGCCCCCCTTCTGAACTCCACGGCGCCATGAAAACCAGAGAGATAAAGGTTGCAGCATTGGAAGCCCCAACCCTTCGGCTTCACATATATTCACCCAAACCGAAACAATAAAAAATCAAATTCCTAATAGACATCATCTCTCGCTCTCTCAAACATATATGCATATACTGTCTCTAGGGCAGAAATAAAAAGAACACATTAACTCCATTTTCTCTCTCTAGAGAATAGATGGATGTACATTCCCTTTCTAGATTGTGTGGGTTCCTTTTGTCGAAGAATTGGTCGTCTTCCAAATATTCAGTGAGAGTCTCTGAAGCTGAACAACGCTGTGTGACACTCAAGCTGGCCTCCTACTGAGTGTTGAGAGAGAAGAGGAGGAGAGAGAGAATCCCGTGTGGGTTGGGGACCTTCACCAAGCAATCCCATCAGGACATGAAACCCCAGAATTGCCTTTTCTTTAACAAGAGTGAGGATTCTCCGTTAAAGATTATGGACTTTGGGTTTAGTTCAATGGAGAATTTCACCCAATTGACAGTGGTAGAGAGAAAAGTTTTGGAACTTGAAAGAAACTTTAAAATTTTCAGTTTTTCAAAAACCGAAATCAAGCTAATTTTGATTTTTGAAATACCGAAAATGAGTAGTTTCATCTTTTTTAAAAAACATTGTTATGAAGTCTAAAACATGAACATATCCGAAAAGTATTCGATGTTTTAATAATAACAAAAGCTAACATGGATATTTACGTAATTTCCCTTAATTAAATTGTTGTTCAAAATTAGTTATATTTAAAATTATTAAATTGTAGTAAACAAACTATAGAGGTTACATTACAACAAAAGTTCAATTTATTGCAGTAAACAAATTGCTGCAATTAATTTATTGCAAGTGAAAAGTTTGCCAATCACAGTTCATTTTACAGTATCCTGAGATCTAGTTGCAGTTAAGATCTCCAAAAACCTAACTACAACAAACCTTCTTTTCTTCTCTTTTCTTTTTTAAGTAGAGTTTTTAAAACATAATGACACTTACCCGATAATATTAACATCGCATTATCTTAATTACAATTGACCCTTCAAAAGATATGCAAAACTCCCTCATTGGCATGTCAGACTGGTTAAAAAAATATTATTTTTAAGCAATATTTTATGTTTTTAAAATATTATTGTCTATCTTTTCTTTATTTTTTTAATATCCGCTCCAGTCAGTTCCAACGCTCCTTAGATTGGTTTCAACTGAACAAGGCTCCTCATTGGCTGCGGTAGCCAGTAAGATGGCGATTTCAACTCATGATGACGTGTATTTGGATTTGATTATTTGAGATTATATAAAAATAACTAAAATATTAACGTGTATTTGGATTTGATTATTTGAGATTACATAAAATAACTAAAATATTAAATAAGGGTGTGGTTTTGGTAAGGTTGCAACCTTAAACAATTCATTTTACCTTCAAATTTTATCACAACATATAATTTTGATTAAAATATTTTTAAGATTATCTCAAAATCTATTTTCATATCTAATTATAAAATTTTTAACTCCAAAAATGATTAAAATCAATTAGATCTATAAATATATAAATATCTTTAAAATGGACAGTCTAGATTATATGTTGTAAGATGCACTATTTCTGAAACTCAAAATCTTTTTTTTTTTTCATAAGCATACATCTCGATGTCGAGATTATCAATTAGAGGGTTTTTCAATATTAAAACAACCTTTTTCGATGGATTTTTTAGATACATCCGTAGTTCTACATGTTTAAGGTTGCAACCTTATATTAACTTTTCCCATTAAGTAATTCATCTCATACATTTTAATAAATTCCCCTTTAAAATATCAACAACAAATTCTAGTTGATAAAGTGAAAAGCTCGTCTTAGTTTCCATCTGCTCGAGCTATTGTGGCAACAGTAATAGCGTTGAGGACGAAACCCAACTTCCAGGGTTTTGAACCCCAGCTGGCTTAATTACTGTTTAGGCATAAATTTTAGTTCTTGTTCTCTTTTTAGGAACTGAAAAACTATTTCGGGGAAGAGCCGCACACAATGTTTTTTTAGGGTACATTTGGTACGTGTGGAAATACTTTTTGAACACTTCTCCTTCATATGATTAGATGAGGGATTATCTTTTACGGAAAAAACTCCTTCATATGATTAGATGCGAGATTATTGTCGTACTAAGTGACTTCCAATTGATTTAACAAAGTGCATTGAGATCTATTAGTGTGAAAAAACTCTCATACTTAATCACTTAAAGAAATATTTTCACACTATCAAATCAGTGATTTTTCAAAAAAAAAAAAGGGATTTAATGTCCCCACATTAATAGGATAATTGGGGTTCATAGTTGCCGTTGAATTTCTCAACTTCCATTTACAATTTTTGCCCATTGCTCTTCTACAAAGCATTGGGACAGTACTATAAGGGATGGACTCTCTTTTTGAGACAGAGAGTAATGTGCTTGCATCATATCTGGTGAAGAATTAATTACTTTAGTTATTCATTTCCACCCTATCTACTCCCATTTGCCATTAATCCCCATGTGCTCCCCACCCTCTACCACACACAACGAGAAGGAAAAATATATAATATCAATAAAGAAAAAGAGTCTCACCTTCGATGCCTCTGCTCAAGTTTTTGCTTATTTTGGGAAAGTGCCTTTAAAATACTATTATTTATTTTGGGAGAGTATCATTATGATTGTTATTTATTTTGAGAAAATATCATTAAATCGGGCAAACAACTTTGAAAAATCACTAGGTAGATACAATATGTTGTGGAGATTCTTTTCACTTATGTGCCTCCACAAAATTTTTATTTAGGATAACTAAATTGTCTTGATGGGCAAGGGCATTTCAATCACTGAGCCCACTCCCAAGTCGAATAGCATTAGTACCCCAGTTGTTCCTAAGTTCTGGGGTTAAATAGTTATTTTGTTCAGACCATTTCATCATCATTATAGTTTTATTCAATTAATTGAAATTGATTACATGAATCCTGGTCTGTCATTCTGCTCTATTAAATGCCATATTATCAATGGGGCCATAAGTCCCAACATTTCTTTTCAATACTTTTAACTATGTCCTTTTAAACCTACTTCATTGCACTTTTTGAGCCTTCCACTTGAACTCACTCCCTCTTTTTAACAAGTATTGTACTGGCCACTTAATTTGAGCAAAATAATAATAGTGTGCATCCATATTCAAGATTAGGAGCCCACAACTCACTTTTTCATTGGATATCCTTGTTTCGGGTCCCTAACACTGAACAAATAGGAATATCTGTGTCCTTACGCACAAACCACTTAATTTGATCCTCCATGTTCACGATTAGAAACTCGGAGAAAGAACTAAAAACCAAAAGCTCCATTCATCCTTGGGCTCTTGTTGCTTTGACCTAAGCCAAAATACCCTTCATTGCTCATGTTTATGTTGGCATTTATATCATTTCGTGTGAGCCGCTTAGGTAGAGCTAAATTAACAAGAGGAAAAAGTTTTATATAAGGTTGCAACTTTAAAATGTAGAACTACGGATGCACCTCAAAAATCCATCAGAAAATATTCTTTTAATGTTAAAAACCCCTCTAATTGAGCATCTCGACATCGAGATGAATTATTATGAAAAAAAAAAGGATTTTGAGTCCCAAAAATAGTGCATCTTACAACACATTATCTAGACTATCCATTTTTTAAATTTTCATATGTTTATAGATATACTTGATATTAACTATTTTTAGAATTTAAACATTTATAATTAGATATGAAAATAGATTTTGAGATAATCTTAAGAATATTTTACATCAAAATTATATGTTACGGTCAGATTTGAAAGTGCGTCTTAATTGCATTATTTTAAGGTTGCAACCTTAAAGAATCCATATCCTTTAAAAAAACTCGTGCTTGTTGCAATTTGAGTGCTATTAAAAAAAGAAAAATTGATGAGGTTCTGGAGTAAAAATATCTTGTAAAGCAATTACTCTAATGCTAAATTGGCTGATTTAACCAAGTTAAAATATTTTAAATTCTTTGACCATTTTAGTGATAATTTTTCTTTTTATTTTTGAATATATATATATATATATATATATATATATATATATATATATATATATATATATATATATATATATATATATATATATATATATAAGGAGTTGTCCTTACAATATTATTAAATGGGTCTAATAATTACAAATTACTCTTGGTGGTGTGCTTTTTAAATGTTTATATCAAACAAGTACTTCAAAAATGTCGAAAAATTTTCAAATTTTCTTTGTTTGGTGTTGAGAAGTCATGACAATTAAGGGTACTTTGATAATTTTATCTCCCAAAGAGGCACTTTAGTCATTTAGCTAGAGATTTTGGGTAAAACAATCAAAATATCCCTAATTATTTTAGCTTTTCATAATTTAAAAAGCTTATAATATGTTTTTAGGAAGTACCTAATTCATATGGAGATTTAAAAGCAATATCTTCAACTACCTAATTCATAAGGAATCTTTTGACTCCTTTCGTGATAATTTAAAAAGCTTATTTTATTTTACCTCTTTTTTTTGGATTTTTGGGACCGCGCCCCATTATTTCCCATCTAATCCAATGACCTTTACTTTTTGTGAGAGAAAGTGTATTTGAAGTTGAAATAGATTCTTAACTAATAAAGATATCTTTGACTTGGTCTGTTATAAATGCTGGTGATTACACGTATCTTTCATTTAATCCTTAGCAAATTGTTGTTATATCATTTTATATATATCATTACAGTACCACTAAATTAATTAAGAAAAAAGTTTATATAAGGTTGCAACCTTTAAATATAGAATTACAGATGCACCTAAAAAATCTATCGAAAAAAGTTATTTTAATGTTGAAAAACCCTTTAATTAATCATCTCGATATCGAAATATATGAATTTGAAAGAAAAAAAAGAATTCGTGTTTCAAAAATAGTACATCTTGCAACATATTATCTAGACCGTCTATTTTCAAATAGTGCATCTTACAATACATTATCTAGACCGTCCATTTTCAAATAGTGCATCTTACAACACATTATCTAAGACCGTACATTTTCAAGGTTTTCATAGGTTTATAGATCTACTTGATTTTAACTATTTTTTAAATTTAAAAATTTTATTGTAAGATATGAAAATAAATTTTGAGATAATCCTAATAATTTTGTATGATAAAATTTGCAGGTGTGCAGGATTGCTTAAAGTTGCAACTTTATAGAAACCACACTTGTCTTTTACTTTTCCTTTTACTTTTACTTTTATTTTTATTTTTTCTTACCTTCTTATACCACATAAACTTCGGTCTTAATCGATCAAATCCTACAAAAATATTTCGAAGAACTTAAAATGCTATTGCCCATTTAGAGCAATGTTACAAATATACTGAAAATCGTTTTCATCTGTTCCCACCCAGATGCCATTTCAATCTGTGTCAAAACCATAAGGTCTTCATTTTGTTTAATATTTTTAATGCATCATAACCTCCACCGTTGAATACTGGAATTAATATCATCAAAGAAAAAGGGTGTACAATGATGAAATGGCCGACAGCAAGATAAGAGGCCACTACACCTATAACTTAGAAAGAAACAAGGATTTATCATCACAGTTTTTTTCTGGTGGGACTGAAAATAGAAATTAAAAATAAACTAAGTAAAAAATCATCTGAGCCTCTCTTTGAATTATGTATATAAATTAGGATATTCCATCAACTCAATTACCTAAAATTTGTACTGTTATGGAGGATAATGTTTTGATGCTGATCTGCTTATTCAGCTGTAATCACCCTTCCAAAATCAGATAGTCGATAATCTCGACTGCCAAGTTTTTAAAGTCAAATAGTTTTTTTTCCTTTTATCGTTCATTTTAGTTTTATAGATCATCATATTTGCATTATTTTTGGAGATCATCATATTCACATTATTTTTGGAGCTGCAAAATCATGGACAGGAAGCGGAAATGTTTGGAATGACTCAGGGTGTGTTTGTTATCCAAAATTCATGAGAAACAGGTGTGGGCTCATGCTTCCAATGATGCGCACTAACCTTTTCCCGATTTTGAGTTACTGCTTAGCCAAGAAACATTTTGTTTTTAAAAAAAAGTATATAATGGGACTATTTATCTAGGTGGTCACAATTAATCTTGACCAATGGATGTGAAATTGAAGGGCTGCACTTAATCTATTGACCAAACTTAGTTTGGAAAAGTAGGCCATAAAGACCCACAATTTTCCTATATCAATGATTTTCCATGATTATGTTGCCTTCCAAGAAAACAAGGACTGATCCGTCATGGTAACCGACACATAATATGACATATGTTTTCATTTAAAAACTTTCCATGAATTATGCTTATATTGCTTTCCAAGAAAACCAGGATTAATCACTCATGGTAACACAAACATAACATAGACATCTTTTTCATATAAAAACCACCATAACACGCATAAACATGAACTCACATAAACTTAAAAGGAAAGAGAGCACATAGTGAACCAAGCAGTAGTAGGAAACACTTCACATCTCAAGAAAAAGCAGTAGAAGAAGAGTAGGGAAGTCATCTAGAAGAGGTGGTGGTGCTTCTTTCCATGAGCCTCCTCATCTTCCTTCTTGGCCTCCTTCTTCTCATGATGCTCATGGAATGCATAGCCTCCTGCACCCACAGCAATGGCCGCCGCCACCTCCTCCTCGACCTTGTGCTTGTGTTTGTGCTCCGGGTCCTTATCGGCCTTGTGCTTCTCATGCTGTCCAATAAATCCACAAAAACGAGTTAGAAAGAGAGGACTTCAATCGAGAACCAACTTCGACCCGAATAACATCTTCTCTGTGTAAATTTGCACGTTCTTCAAAGAAGAGAGAGAGAGGGGAAGTATACTAAAGTCTTAATTTCTCAAATATGTACTCAACCAAAACAAAAATTGAAATGAACAGCCAGTTCATAATATGCATCTCAATTCTCTATTGTACCAGGGCGTAAGCACCAGCAGCAGTGGCTCCGAGCACGCCAAGGTGCTCCATGTGCTTGTGGTGCTTCTCCTCCTTCTTGTAGTCCTCAAGTGGTTCATCCACCACTACGGCCCCATATGTAGTTGTGTCAGTGTAACCATCTCCGCCATAAGTGGCGGTTTCCGAGTAAGCAGTCACCTCAGCTGGTTGCTCCTCCTCCTTTTTGTGGTGGAAGAGGTGGTGGTGGTGGTGCTTCTCCTCAGACATCTTCCCTTCCACTGAAAATAAAGCTGAAAATTTTTCAGAAAAATCGGACTGAAAAAACTCTATGAAAAAACCTCTGTTAGAAATGGTGGGAGAAAAGGAATGGCGGATCGGTATTTGTAGATGTAGGGAGGGGCGTTTTGGGGATTTTGGATTCGACGGTGTGATGGTCGGTTGAAATTAGCGGAGTTCACGGATCGAAAGCAATTATTATGATGGAGATGGTATCAGAATGCGCTTTATAGTGTAATACATGTAGCATGGTAATAAAATGCTACATGCTGTTCCCGCCGTTCCTGATCATTTGATTTTGGAGATCGGTGATTTTTCCGGTTGGAGTTCCTTGATGAAATAGAAAGGTAAACGGGATGAATGCACGGTGTACTAGCGCTGAAGCACACTGGACACTTACTACTTCGGGAAAGATCATTTTCAAAAGCAATATGGAAAAGGATTATATGCAATGAGACCATTTATTGGATGTATCACAAAGTTTGATAATATTTCTTTTCAACTTTTAGCTTAGTCAATAAAATAACTGCAGTCACTCAATATCACATCCAATGGTCAAGATCAATTGTGACCACTTTGTATGACAGATAACTTTATCATATGTAAGACCTTAAGAAAAATAAATTGGGATATTGAGTTCTAAAACACTCATAACTCTCAAAAAATTGGATGGCCTATATTCTAAGGATCATATATAATGAGACTATTTATTTTTTATACAAAGATATCACAATTATTTATAACTATTTGATGTGAAATCAGATAGCTTGGGTATATCACAAAATTCGAAAAAAAAAATTTAAATTTTGAGCTTGGTCAATGGACAGCCACCCAATCTCATATTTAATGGTCAAGATTAATTGTGACCATCTTGTACCAAATATAAATGATCTCATTATATACATATTTTTCCTATATTTTAATATTAGATCTGTCGGTAGGATCTTCTGTTCTTCTTTGCACTTGGCCGTTTTACCACAAGGACTACATATGTCAAATGCTCCCGCAGGAACATGTAATAGTTTTAGCTTCTTTTAAGTGATAATAATACGATAAAAGGAAGAGTTGGGTGGACCACACAAGACCGGCAGCTGTGACTGGTGGACTGTCGGCAAGGGCGCGGCCAATAACTAAGCACGCGCCACGTACACTCTCCCTAGTACAGTGCAGGAAACACAACTCGGAACATAACCCCGGAATAGGGAACCCATTTGGTAACCGGCCGCAACTGGACAAGTCTGGCCGGGCTAAAAAGCATTAAAGTAATATTTAAAATTATAAAAGTAGGGAAAATTATTTTTCTTATTACCAAAATACCGAATATTTTTTATTATTTTTTATTTTTTAAAAACCGAAATGAAATCAATTTCAATTTTTGAATAACTAAAAATTTAAAATTGTTAGTTGTTCAACGACCGTAATTTTTTCTCTATTGTGAATCCTTTGTATATTCTCTCTATACCTTCCTCTCTACATTATACAGGTAAAAATGATTTTTTTTAAACTCTCTCCCTTCACTGTGTCTTTTTTTTTGGTAAGCTTCACCAAGTGTATTTAAAGAGAAATTTGGCCTGGTCTAGATATTCCCATAGCCAGTAGAGCTTGAATTGATGAGAGATCTCTTCTTGAAGGTAGAGCATCATGGGTTGGGTCATCAGCTTTTCATTTTCTTTTGATGTAGGGGGCAATTCTTTTGATGTAGGGAGCAAACTAGTTGTTCCCCTAATTTTATCAAATAATTATGACTTCAGAGAGGTAGAGAGAGAAAAACGCCTTAAGAGAGAGAAAATGTCACAAGATTTTTCCTAATCTCGTAAGCCCTGATATTTCTCATAAATTAAGCGGCACAAACTAGCTGTTCTTCCTAATTTTGTGGGATAATCATGATTGAGAGAGGTAGAGAGAGAATACGCTATAATATTTTTCTTAATCTTCTAGTCTCATAATCCCTGAAATTTTTCCTAAATTTAAGTGCTCAAACTAATTGTTCCCTTTTGATTTTAGGATAACTATGACTTAATCTTCTAGTCTCATAATCCCTGAAATTTCTCTTAAATTTAATTGCTCAAACTAATTGTTCCCTTTTGATTTTAGGATAACTATTACTTTATAAAAGTTGAGAAAATATAGAAAAAATATTTTTAGTTTTCAGTTTTTCAAAAATCCAAATTAATCTGATTTGGGTTTTTTAAAAACCCATAATAAGAAAAATAATGGTAATTTTAATGACACGTGTCAATACCAAGGGCCTGATTGGACCATCATTAAAACGAATTCTTCTCTCGTTTGATTTGCGTTCATTGTTTGATGGACCATGGACTTAAACGCGTTGATGGACCATGGACTTAAACTAGCGTGTACCTTGATAGTGGATCGTTTGATATGCCTTCATTGTTTGTTGGGCCATGGACTTAAACGAGCGTGTACCTTATTAGTGGATCGGATCGGATCGGATCGGACATGACATTGAACAAGTAAGGGGCCATTATGTTCAAAATCAATGCGGTCACCCGTTAAGTGGTTGAATCAGATGGTAAAAAGTACAAAAATAGGTAATAAATTAAAAATATGAAGTAAAACAAAAAAATTCAATTTTATTTCATTAGTCGAGTTGGTCAAAACATACTGGTCAGGTTTTTACTTTCAACCAGACCAATCAAAATTGCTGGTTTGGCCTGTCAAATTAGCCTATCGGGTTTGCTAAGTTGCATACTACCCCAAAAGATCTATATAGGACTATTTTGTCCATCCAAAATCTACTTTGAAATAATCATACTATTATTTTAAAAATATTAAAGGTATGACTATTGCTAGAGTTGAATGTCATAATACGATTCAAATAACTAACTTCAAATAATTGGGATAACGCTCCGATAATAATGATGATGATGAGAAAATATTGAGCTTTCATATTTTATTTTTTTTTTGGATATTTTAACCGTACGAATGGAAGGTACGACATTATATTGAAACATCCACCCCCGTAACCATTGATGCCCCAAACCAGCTCCCAATTTATATATTTAGATTTAACGGTCTAAAAATTTGACAGCTCATCCTTCAATCTCATGAACTGAAATGCTTATAACGTATTTTGTAGTTATGGGTTGTGTTACCATAATCATACATATGAGTATTTACTTAAATTACTCAATATTTTTTAACACTTGATACCCTTACTCACCACGTATTTTGTAGTTATGGGTTGTGTTACCATAATCATACATATGAGTATTTACTTAAATTACTCAATATTTTTTAACACTTGATACCCTTACTCACCATGTAGTAACTTTTTGCTTAGGGGTATTTCAAACAATTAATCATGAATAAATTAAAAATTTTTGATAGAAAGATAATTATTTATTAATTATAGTCAATAATTACATCATCCACATGAGGTAAAACATCACCTGCATGAAACAATCATTACTTATTAAATACTAATAAAGTACCCTTAGTTTCTTATAAAAATATATATTTCATCTCTCTTAATGACGAAAAATGTTGTTGTTCAAAAATTTTATATTACAAAACATAGGGAAATGAGTATAAAAAAATGTTGAGTACATTAGAGAAACAGTCTATATATATATATAGTGCAATTTGTATAAAGCGTAGGCTCTAAACAATCAAATCAGAGCCTACCTTCAAATAATATCGAAAAATGTGATTTTAATATTGAAAATATTTATAATAGCCTTAAAATATATTTTTATATTATTTATAAAGTTTAAAGCTTAAAAAATATTGTAGATCAACAGATCTATGAAAACTTGAAAATCTTGAAAATTGACGGTCCAAAAATGTTTTACAAAATACACTATTTCCAAATCTTGAAATCCATTTTTTTCTCATGTCCATGCATCTTGATGTCGAGATGATCAATTTGAAGATATTTGGGCATCAAAACAACCTCTTCCAATGAAATTTTTGAGGTAGGCTCAATTTTGATTGTTTAGAGCCTCAGCTCTATATATATATATATATATATATATATATATATATATATATATATATGGGTGTGGTTTCTATAAGGTTGCAACTTTAAACAATCCAATTACAGTGCACCTCCAAATTTTATCATAACATGTAATTTTGGTGTACAAAATTATTTGGATTATCTCAAAATCTATTTTCATATCTTACTATAAAATTTTGAAATCCAAAAATGGTTAAAATCAAGTAGATCTATAAACATATGAAAATATTGAAAATGGACGGCCTAGATAGTTGCAAGATGCACTATTTCTGAGAAGAAAAATCTTTTTTTTTTTCAAATTCATATATCTCGATATCGAGATGATCAATTAGAAGGTTTTTTAAAATAGCCTTTTTCGATGGATTTTTGAGGTGCATATGTAATTTACATTTAAAGGTTGCAACCTTATATAAACTTTTTCCTATATATATATATATATATGGAAGATGCTAGGGTCAGCCCACTAGCTCACAGAATAGTATAAGCTCAATGGTCCAAATTGAATCTGGGTCGATCTGATGGTCGAGAGAGTTTGAATTTAAAATTTTTTTTGTGCAAATCCAAATTACTTGAAAATTTAGGTGAATATTCTTCTCATCAAGCCACACCTAATAAAAATATAAAAAAAATAATCTGTAAATTAAAAATAACCAAAATACCCCGGAAAATTTATAGGGGTATTTTTGTCATTTTTTTTCATGTAAAATATTTTTTAAAATATTTTTTGAATATTCACCTATTTTTTATCAACACACCTTTAAAATTTTAAGTGACTTGGATTTGTAGAAAAAAATTTAAAATTAAAATACTATCAAGCATCCGTGATCGTTAGATTAACCCAAATTCAATCTAGGACATTGGGCTCATTTTTTCTTGTGAGACCATTAGCTCACAAAAGCCTTTTCATATATATATATATATATATATATATATATATATATATATATATATATATATATATATATATATATATATGGGGAATGATCTAATGCAACGGTTGTATAGTAGTATAATGAAACCACACCTCTAGAAAACCATATTTTTGGCATTTGTATAACTCAAAAGTTGCACACACATTCTCTTCATCCTCATAATCAATCTTATGAAAAAAAATTCAAATTTTCACCATAGATATGGTCAAAATTAGTACCCACCCAACAAGGAATCTCGACCATCCATTTGGTGAATTTCAAGATCTAGGTCTTAACAAATTCAAAATCACTTTGTGTCAAACAAATATCTCTAAGATGGTTTTTGTAGATGATTGCATTATACTACCATACAATGGTTGTATGAAATCATCCCCCTATATATATATAAAATCTAATGATCTAATGCAACGGTTGTATAGTAGTTTAATGCAACCACACATCGAGAAAACTATATTTTTGGCATTTCTATGACCCCAAATTTTGCACACACATTCTCTTCATCCTCATAATCAA
Organism: Amborella trichopoda; assembly: GCF_054954075.1. Taxonomy (NCBI): domain Eukaryota; kingdom Viridiplantae; phylum Streptophyta; class Magnoliopsida; order Amborellales; family Amborellaceae; genus Amborella; species Amborella trichopoda. The sequence continues at coordinate 4,312,805 of NC_142346.1, read as the reverse complement.
TCCTACGAAAAAAAAATTTCAATTTGCACCCTATATATGGTCAAAATTAGTACCCATTCAACAATGAATCTTGACCATCCATTTGGTGAATTTCAAGATCTAGGCCTTAACAAATTCAAAATCACTTTTTTCTATTGTAACGTTATTAATCTAATGATGATAAAGCTATATAAAAATTTTGGGATAAAAAAAATCATTATGAGGCCTATATCTAACCATCTCAATAAAATGTATGGCTTATATTAATTGGGCTAGAATGAAAACTTTCTAGAGCATTTTTTCAAAATTTTATTTTTAGTGATTGTTCTTCAGAATGAAAAGAGTGTACATTTAAAAATTCATGTGAAATAAATGTCTCTAACATGTTTTTTTAATATGGTTGTATTATACTACTATACAACCGTTACATGAAATCATTCAAGTTATTTGGATTTGTAGAAAAAAATATTAAAATTCAAACATTACCGGACATCTGTGATCGTCATATCGGCTCAAATTGATACATTTAGCTTCTCTATATTAGGTTGTGCACTTTACCATTTTCATATATATATATATATGAATACCGTACCATAACCGGGTTGGGTTTAGTTACTATTGGACCAAGGAGGTTATATACCAAAATTTTTAAGGTAAAAAATAGTACAGATCTGCGCCCGACGTGGGTGCATTTATCCGTCATGCGTTTCTTAGCTAAAATATCGTTGGCGTGAGAAATGAGAGATTGCAAATAGTGGAGGTGGAGGTGGAGGTGGAAGTGTGTCATTCATTTCAGCATCCGGTGGAGGTGGAGGTGGAGGTGGAGGTGGAAGTGCGTCATTCATTTTAGCATCTGGTGGAGGTGAAACATGAGACACCGTCAAAGGTATTGAATGCTGTGCATCTAAACATTAGTTGGGTGATGTGCATCAAACGACTTACTTTTTTTTCTTTTTTAATGTGAAATTCTACCATTCGATTCGTTTTTCTTTAATTTAACTGAAAATTAACTCTTTTGTTTTTGTTTTTCTTTTTTTTTTAAAAGTCAGCGGTAAGAATAGAATCTAGGACTTGGTGCCAAACTAAAACGATGACAACTATTATTTTTTGGAAAATGAAAACTCTCCCTTCAAGTTCAATCCTTTGGTATGGTAAAAAAGTAATTAAAAAATAGATTTTAACGAGTAATTAAACTTAATTTTTAGCCAAAAGACCAAAAAATAAGTAAACTCAATTAATTACTCAATTTTTTTATTGCTCGTAAAAAAAACTCTCCCTTCAAGTTCAATTACTCGTTAAAAAATAAGTATTACTTTAACGAGTAATTAAATTCAATTTTTAAAAAAAGTAATTAAAAAATAATGGATTTTGAAAAACTCAATTTATGAGGGGGGCATGTTAGAATAATCCAAAAAGAAGGGAAAATATAAAAATAAGTATTCATGCTCAAAACACTTTCTAATTTTTGTCAAAATGATTGAAAACATTAAGAAACATATCACAGATACATTTCTTATTTTTTTGATTTGTTTTATCATATTTTTGAATTTTTTTAAGATCCCCAAGTTGACCATCCAACTCAAGGATACTAAGGCTTGCTAGGGTGGTGAGTCTGAGTTACTTAGGTGAATCTGAGTTTGCTCGTCCGAGTAATCAAATACTGGTTTTAGCTAAAACATATTTTTATTTTAGACCAGATCAGTCAAAGGTCCACTCTATGATCTATTCAGTCAAAATGAATAGTGCAACGCAATCTTGATACCTAAAATTTAAACCAAATTTGATTTAAACTAGATAAATTTAGCAATAACTATTAAGGCATTATCTATAAATAGACCAACTAGATAAATTTAGCAATAACTATTAAGGCATTATCTATAAATAGACCATTTAAGATTCATAGACGATTAGCATAATCACAATAAATTCAGTCATTCTTTTTGGGAAATTACAAATTCCAATTACCAAGCAGTGATATCAAGCAAAATGTTCATTTTTCAAAGACACTTGTGCACAATTGGTTTGAAGTCATAAAGAAGAGAGAGAGATCACATGAAATGATAAAGTAGACAACGTTTTTTTCCTTATCCATTTGAATTTCGAAACTGCAAACTTTATTGTGGATAAAATATGGTAGGGTTATTTATTAAGATTGAAAGGGAAAGGCCAATACAAAACGATTAAAAGAACCAAAAAAAAAAAAAAAAAACAGCATAAAACGTGGTTGGCATGATGACACAAAGCCAAAGTGATGGAACCCATCACTCCGGATACGACCTCCACTTTGCCATTTCTTTTCATGTTTGTGGTTATTAAAATTCTCTTGACCAATAACTGAATCCGGCTCAAATCAAATTTCTATTTCAAAGTAGGACACGTGTACTATGCTATTTCGGAAGCATAATTTTAAAAAGATTTATTTGAGTGGATTTTTTCAATCTTAAATTTTAGGAACTACTTAAGAATTACTGGATAATTATTCTCTTAAAAAAATAAAAATTTGAGTTTTCTAACCCTTAGACCATCTAAAATTTGGATAGTCTCCATTAAATCTTGAGACACTATTTTTTTCAAATACATAGAGGGGCACCATTATAAATTTTTTTTTTATCAAGATTCATCTATAAGTTGAAGAGATTACATCCCTAAAATTTGGATTCATAAAATTAATTTTAGGTGAGATTTTACTTAAGGGAGTAAATGCATAATCCACTCACGAGGGAGAATAATATCTTTTGGCTTGAAAATAATTTCATTAAAAAGCCCAACAATTAATGCCAGCCATGTAGCACATGTGCTCTCCCTCCCCTTATCCTCTCCATACAAGCCAAAAAAATATGTGGTCCCCTAGGACCATATCCTATATTTGCTCCCTTTAGTAAAACCGCGCTTCTAGAGTATTTAGATTTTGCGACTTGACCTCCTTGATCAACCTCAAAACAAGAGAAAACAAAAATTCATGCATATGTGTCTTGATATATCATGCCCAAAGATTTAATAGAGTCCATCTAATTTCCAGATGGTCAGTCCTAGACCCTTATGAATTGAAAGACAAGTGTTTTTATGAAATTACTTATGTGGTGAATTAGAAATTCAATTTTAAATTTTAAAGTTCGTTTTAAACTTTCATCAAAATTTAGTTTAATCGCCCATTGCAGTGGAGTGGAGCCTTTTACAGCTCTACTACCCTTCTTTAAGTAAGGCTGGTGATTTAAAAAATAGATGGGTGACCCAGATCAGGTAACCAAAAAGCCAGTTCAAATCAGTGAAGTGACAGTCCGCATCACCAATTTACTATATAGAAAAGCAGTGAACCAATAAAAAAACAATGAGGTCGCCAAAAATCGGTCCAGATTGATGAATTGGCCGTTAGAATCGCCATTTTACTATAAAGAATCTCCATTTTACTGTGCAGAATCATCGGTTTCCTTCTAAACTCGGCCATTTTACATGTAAAAATGGAATGTGGTGACTGATTTCTAGATCAGACCGAACAATTATGTGCCGACTTGTGGTATTTTAAATCACTTTAGCACCACTTTCACACCACCCCAAAACTGCACAAGAAGCCTCCTTTTGATATTCCCAATAATTCCTTTCCCATTAGCATCCGGTTAACAACTAATTCCATTACCATATAATTTAAATGTTCATAGGCAATAGGCACCTTCCAAAAAAACCTATTATTCCTCTCTTTCCATATTCCCCATACAACTGCTACTCCGAAGGCCTTCTATATTGTCTTTCCAACTTTTGGCAACATTGGAAGATCCATGCGATTCCTAATATCTAAGACATGTAGTGACAAAATCATGTAATCTTCATTCTTCTAAGAACCCATATCCACACCTTGCAGGTATATGGACATCTAGAAAGAGATGATCTCTAGCTCTTTCATCTGCCTTACAAAATGAAACAAACGGGGATTATCAAAACACCCCTCCTCCTTAGTCTCTCTAAGGTTTATGTTTTACCACGATTTACTATCCAAAAGAAGGCGCGTACTTTTCGAGGAACTGGCCATTTCCAAATCTTCGCAATACTTGATGATGACCACCTTTACTTACAATTGATTATATATAAAAAGATTTAATAGTAAACATGGTTGGGTATGATGATATCCAAAAGCACCTACATAAGAAAATCCCATATTATGTGGGATTGAGATTGATATTGATAAGTTGTTTAAAGAAAAAAAAAATCCATAAATATTATTACTGTCGGATATATATCTCTTGATTTTTTAAATATATTTGAATCTATAGGAAATTTCCTATTTGGTCTGGATTGATGAACGTGGAAATAATATGTCACCATACAGGAAAGTGGATTCCTAACCTTTTATATATATATATATATATAGATAAAAAAATATGTGTGCCCTATTTGAGTCACCATATGGGAATTGTGGATTCCTTTAAATAGAGAGGAAGGCACGTCATTGGGTCACCATACAGGAGTTCCTTTAGAGAGAGGAAGGGAGCCTCCTGTGCATGAGAGACAAGGCCTCCCCTTTGAGAGAAGAGAGCTTCCTCCCCTTTGAGAGAAGAGAGCTTCCTCCCCTTAGAGAGAAGAGAGCATCCTATTGAGAGAAATATTGTGATGATGCCTTCTGCAGAGTACAATTGGTTTCTTATAGAAAAACGGTTCTCATAGAGATTTTGGGTAGTTTTCTTTTTAGTTAGAGAAAGTTTCGGTTGTTCTAAAGGTTCTCTTCCTAAATAGTGGTCCAATTATAGAATAGAGATCAGAGATTAGCAGTGGTGCCGATTGGAAGCAGGTCTAAAAGAGTTTGCTCGATTGGATTTTGTTGAGGTTTAGAGGGGTAACTCTATGTCCCAAAATCTATGATGCAATTTTTATTGGTATAGTGATTTCAGTTTGCCGTGCCCGTATATTTTGGTGTTCTCTTTTTCAGTTATTTATTTATTTCTCTTTATTTTTCTGGCTTGCTGCCCGTTTTATTTTCTCATACTGTATTTTAAAAAAAATCAACCCGTCGGGTTTAGAGCTTCCGCGCACAATAAATAGTATCAAAGCCTAGGGTTATCAGTATGGTGGTAAAGGTTTCAAATGCAAGATTCGAAGTGGAGACATTTGATGACAAATACTATTTTTCAGCAAGAATGGTGAAGAAATTTATTTGGCAAAAGATAAAGAATTTATAAAAGTATTCAATGAATGTTGACATGGTGAGCAAATGATTTTAATATCAAGGTGAATATTGTTGGATGTGAAGATACCCAAAATCACCCACATTATGAAATTTCATATTATGTGGGATTGAGATTAATATCAATAAGTTTCCTAAAAGAAATAAAAATCCAAAAAGATTACAATTCTTGGACATATCTCTTGATTTTTTACATATATTTAAATCTATGGGAAGTTTTATATTTGGTCTGAATTCTTAAACCTTATATATAAGGGATGAAAGAGGAAAGAATAATGTATGGATTCCTAAATTTATATCTATGAGATGAAAGAAGAAAAAATATTGGTGCCTTACTTGGGTCACCATATGGGAAATGTCTCTTCCTTTTGCGAGAGAGAGGCAAGTGCCTCTTGTGCATAAGAGAGCTTCTTATGGAGAGAAACATTGTGATGATGCCTCTACAGAGTTAGAAGCTGGTTTCTTGTGAATTCTGTGGTTTCTTGTTTTAGTTAGACTTGGTTTCTTGTGAATTCTGTGGTTTCTTATTTTAGTTAGAAAAAGTCTTGGCTGCTCTAAAGGTTCTCTTCCCGAACAGTGGTCAGTTGCTCTGAAGGTTCCTTGCCGGATAGTGATCTAGTTATAGAATAGAGATGAGAGATTGTTACCAGTCGAGAAAGTAGGTCTAAAAAGGTTTGCTCAATTGGGTTTTGTTGAGGATTAGAGAGATAAATCTATGTCCTCAAATCTATGACGCAACTTTCATTGTTATAGTGGATTTCAGTTTTTCGTGCCCATAGATATAGCCCTCTTGGGCTAAACCACATAAATTCTAGTGTTCTCTTTTTCTGTTATTTTTTTATGCTTTATTTACTTGCTTATTGCCGGTTCTATTTTTCTCGTACCTATCCACAACCCACATATGATGCCAAAACATCTCCTTTATCAAAAAACATTCTCATATTTCTTTCTAAAAAACTTCTACACATATGATGCCAAAACATCTCCTTTATCAATAAACATCCTCATATTTCTTTCTAAAACACTTCTACATAAAAAAATCACTTCTCCAAATTGTCGACACCTCCTTTTGCCTTTCCCTACTTCAATAAGCGATATATTACTATGGTACCCTTGTTGAGGTCTTGTTCATGATCTTCAATCTCTTAATACGCAACCCACCTTCTTGTTTAGGTGTACAAACTGTTGTCTTAATTTACTGCATGGTACTTTTACCTATCTTAATCTACCCCATAGAAAAAAATTTCATAAGCCTCTCTATTGATCTAGCAACTCCATGTGGCATACATAATAGAGGCATTAAGTAGATTGGACGGTTGGATAGGATTACTTGCCATTGACAAGCACTTAGCCTTCCATAAATCCAGTTTGGAAAATGTAATTTTTAAGTTGCTAGATCCCAAATGAATCTCGATAGTCTCTTATCTGATATTGGCATCCCATAGTATTTAAGGGAAATTGATCAACTTCACATTCAAAGATCACAACCAATCTAGGCACCTTCCCACTTGAGCAAGCAACTCCTATCATGGTCGCTTTTAGAACCTAAGCAACCTCACAAAATCTAAGAAATCTCCTCGAGTGCGAAATCCGATACAAACATACACGCACCTAAAAAACTATTAAAATGGTTTTCAATAAAATACAATGACCAAAATTTTTAAGGGTATTTTGGTTATTTTATTTTATTGAGAATAATTTTTTATACTTTTTACAAGTGTGAGTTTAATAAAAAAAGTACCCAAAGTTTGGTGTCAAAATATTTTATAGAAAAAATTAAAAATAGTGTAAAGATGTGACATTGTGATTTGGGTCAGCTTAACCGTTCCTTCATAATGGACAATTGGATAGGAGAAAGTATATAAGATTCATGCAATAAGAGAAACATAGGAAGCTTACCCAAAAGAAAATAGTATCGTGTACTTCTTTCTCAGTCACTAGATTGGTAATTTTGGAGATTCATTTTCAGTTTATGGTCTGCTAAGAACGCCTCCTTAAAATGATGGACTATAGCATTCTCTAGATCTTCTCAATCATCTTCCTCCACCCCTTGAACTTGCAAACTCTCCATGTTCTAGGATTAGCAATGAAGTAAAATGACCTTGTATTTTCAATCACCATCTTCCAACCATTTAATGTTTGGTTTTTTCTTCCAATAGATCTCCTCAATTCTTCGATAATCATGTGAGGACTATTATTCCCAATTCTTTCCAATGCTTGGTCTTCCTTAACTCCCTTCCTTTCTTGTTCAGTATAATTGATTCCTCATTAGCAAATTTTCAATAATCCTCTGATTTCCCTTTTTCGAGTGTTAACAGTTATAACAACAAGTTAGGAAATTTAATATCTTGCTGCTATAACCATGCATATGTTGTGTTAATCTATCAGTTTTTCCTTCTCTATTTTTGTTATTGCAACTTCAACACCAATAATTGAGATCTTGCTCTAAGTACTTTAACTTTTTGGATACTCTTCATCCATACCATCTAATAATAATAGTATTGACCCATGTGTATTTAATTACTTCAGTTGTCTCCTTTTCTCATAACCGTTCAATCTCAAGTCTAAAAGGTCTAGACATAGTGGGTATATAGTCTGCAGACATCTTAGTTTGCTCTTGAATTCACTAAAGGCAATGCTCCTGGTCCTCTCTTTAGGGTACAATTTTTCCTTTTTCTATATTAGCAAGAGTTTGTGTGAGAACACAACCAGTTGTATTGATTTTTATGGATATATACTAGTGTTTGTAAAATCGGACTGGAACTGGTAGTTGGACATCGAGCTGGGAGCGATTAGAACCGGAACCGGACTAACCAGTCAAGTAGATTTTTTTAAAAAAAAAAAGGATACAAAAACCTCCAAAAAATTTAAAAAAAGTTAAAATCCACAACAATCCCGTAAACCAGTAATACATGAACAATTATAGGATTGAGGAGCAAAAAACTGATGCACGGTTATAGGAATGAGGAGTAATGAGACCTTGAATCGATGAGAATTAAGGAGCAAAACAACATCATTATACGAACAAAAAAAAAAAATAGTTAGAGAAAAATAATGAAAAAGAAAAGCAAAGTTGGCCATTGATGAATCATTCCCCTAAATTATCATGATCATGAATCAATAAATAGCCTTGATAACGAAAAAATAATTACCTCGGCAACAAAGATATTCAAGAACAACTGCGAGATGAAAATGATTAGAGAGAGACAAATAGATCCAACTCTCTATGTGTATTTCTAACTCGAAAACCAAGTAATGCGAGCCCCAACTTTCTCTGCAAAGTGCAAACCCTCCATGGTTTGTGCTATTTAAATGGGGAATTAACCTGTTTTGAAGTGGATCAAAAAATTAGCCTGTTTTGCCACATAATTTGTGTCTTTCGTAGACATGCAACTTAAAATGTATAATTAAGATGAAAAAAAATATATACCAGATTGCAACTTTAATATGAAAAATATATTTTTATAAAAAAATTTATATAACATTAAAAACAATCCAACAAGCTCACCAAAAATGTAGAATATTAAAAGCAAAGAATTTTTTTTTCTCATATTCATCATAAAAAACATATTTTTATAATATATATATATATATATATATATTATTAAAAAAAATCCAACAAGCTCACCAAAAATATATAACATTAAAAAAACATAATTTTATTGACAAACAAATGTTTTTTAAGAAACCCTATAATCTAGCCAAAACCATCAAGAACACATAAATTTTAGAGTAAAAATTAACCCCCAATCTTCCCTTTTTTGAACAAATTGACATGGGGATATGATAGATACTTCCATTACGATTCAAGTGCCCCAAATTTCATGAAGATCCATTCATTATTGAGATTGTTTTTCAAAAAATGACGGATTTTTCACTTTCATGAAATTTTCAAGACAAAAACACAGCAAAGAAATCCAAATAAAAAAATTTGAGAAATTATCGTTAATATACTCAAAGTTTTGAAAAATTGAAAATAAATCCTTAACTTTTCAAAACCTCAGCCTCATCTTTTTTGGACTATTTTCGTATTTTTTTGAACGAAACTACCCTTTATGGTAATCTTTGTACCGTAATAAGAATTATAGTATTAAAAATATTGCAATAAACTGATAACGGTACGTTTTTACTATGTATTAATACTTCTAAAATTCTTTACGTACTACTTGTACCGTAATACTTATTTTGGGGTTAATGTTCCTCTCTTTTGTGAGGTTTTAGTACATGTTCCATGAAGCAACCAGCGAGCCTCGGGTCCAGTACATGTTCAGGTCCTTTCCTCTCCACAATTGAACAAACCCATTTGACTAGATCTTTGCTCTCGCCAAACTTTGGATCAACCGGCCTTTTCCCTGTGACCAACTCAAAGAGAACCACACCGAAGCTGTATATATCGCTCTTCTCATTCACTCTGAGCATGTATGCATACTCTGCAAAAGAAAAAATTATTTTTGTCAATGAAGAATTTAAACACAGATTTGATAGCAATTGGGGGATTTTTCAGTAGTTCTAGAGGAAGTCGCTGCAGGTTTTGAACCAAGAACAACTGAAACTCAACAAAAAGTTTTTTTACATATGTCCTGAAATTCATGCAAAGTTTAACGTGTCAAATACATTAGAAACAAATTCAAGAAAATTTGGAAAAAGAAAGGGAATTTGAGTTGATGTCAGATGGATTTAGTTTAGGAAAGTTGACCATGGTTTTTCTGTGACATCTACTGAAACCTCACAAAAGAGAAGAACATTAACCCAAAATAAGTATTACGGTACAAGTACTACCGTAAAGAATTTTAGAAGTATTACGGTACTAATAGTATTATTATCAGTTTATTGTGGTATTCTTAATCCTGTAATTCTTATTACAGTACAAAGACTGCCGTAAATGGTAGTTCCGTCCGAAAAAAAGAGAAAATGGTCCAAAAGGGTATGGCCAAGGTTTTGAAAAGTTTAGGATTTATTTCCAATTTTTCAAAAATTTGGGTATATTAGTGATAATTTCCCAAAAAATTTACTCAATAATAAATCAGCATACCTATTGTATTTGATAGATGAAGCGTTGATGATCAAAATGCACTGATCAATTCGATAAAAAATGATCAATTGATCGATCACAAATCAATTTTTTTGGATCGAAAACAGTTCTTCGAGCAACAGCATTTCGGGCCCAAATAAACATTCAATCTTCATCAGTTTGGACAAATTGAAATATGGAAAAGTTTAAGGCTCCAATAATGAATCAAAACCCTCCATTTCATGAACATCCATGCGGTGTTGAAGTTGGTATTGATAAAATGGCGGAAATTTTAAAGCTTAAAAAATATGCCATTTCAATCCATAAAAAACTCATAGTTTTTTATTTTTTATTCAAGAATAAATGATTTATAGAAAATTTATGGCGTACAACAGCAATAATTCACCGAAATAAACAAAAAACACCAGAAAATGGAATAAAAAAATGCAAAAGCGTATTCATGGGTTTTGTTAAAAATAACGGCCCCTATATCAAATAACTCATGTTATTACAATATTACGATAATTTTTGATATATTGGCCGTTAGAGAGGCTAACTGGCCCGATTAGCAAAACACTGACCGGTTTTGTGAAAAAATTGTCGGTTCGAGGTCTAACCGGCCGGTTTTTGTACCCATTTATTTCTAAGCTCACTATCTAACCAGTGGACCACCAAAACTGGGGCTAACTAGATTCGTAACCCCGGTGCTACTGATCTAACCGCCCGGTTCCGATTCTAACAGGCCGGTTTTGCCTACACTGATATAAACAATCGGTGTCTCTCTATCACCATATGACTTCAAAGCATTTCTTCTATCTTACTCAAGGTCAAGGTTTATTTGAGAGCTATTCATCACCTTTCATATATGACTTTTTCACTTTTTGTTTTAGATATGCTATTTCAAATTTTTTATATTATCTCCCTTCAATCCCTCAAAGTGTTGTGATGACGCCCTTCCTTTGTTTGTAAGTATCTTTTGCGCTATATAACCCAAATTAGAGAAGGGAGAAAATCACTCCGAAGCTTGTCTAGATGCTTTGTTTTTTAAACTTTTGATCCGAAATCTTAGGAGGCTTTGGATTTTGAGTCAACCATGACTCTTTTACATAGAATAAGTTTTAAAAATGATAGATTTTAAGATGAATAATTTTAAATGGTTTCATATTAATATAGACATAAGATCCATGAACTTGTGACATAGGGCAGTCAATTCTCTCTCTCTCTCTCTCTCTCTCTCTCTCCATTTAAGATTTTTGTGTACTTCCCCCTCTCATAAGGTTACTTAGTAGATGAGATACTTTAGCCCTTTCACTGAAGGAGAAGTAAATAATAAGACCATTTATCTTTAGTCCAGGAGGTCACAATCTCCTTTAGCTCTTAGATATAAAATCGAATGTTGAGGTTGCATTGATCAAGCTCAAAGTTCAAAGCAGATTGCGATACCCCCAAAGATTGCTTTCTATGATGAGGGGTTTGCAGTTAAGTTCTTTTGCAAGAAGATACCCAAGTTCAAAGCATGGAAGTCTACAACATTGTTAGAGTTGTGGCCTAGGGGAACTGCAAAGGCAGCTATGAGACGACCTCCATCTTTCCTAATGATGCCCCTACAACCAGCAGCTCCAGGATTATGGATGGAAGAGTCATCTGTGCTAAGCTTGAAGTGACCCACTGGGGGGAGGAACCATGCTACTTGTATTGGAATGGGAGAAGTCTCAGTGTGCTAGTGTAGCTTGCGGTTGCTGGTGATGTTGTGCTCCGAATAATAAAAAGCCCAACCTTCTACCTCAACATGCGAACCGACAAAATGGATAACTTGCCTTAGAAGATGGGTGTCCTCCCCCCTCCATATGTATGCGAAAGTTTTGTTCTGTCCAGAGATACCAAATAGTGATAGGGAAAATAGACATCCAAAAGTTTTTTATAAAGTTGGATTTAAAATGAAACTTGAACCACCTGGCAAACGTTGTAACTGTTGATTGCTCGATCAATATTTTTTTGCCAAATCTCCAGAGAACTGTTGGAAACTGGTGGTGTTCTACTATGGGAAGGTTTATATGTTTTTTCTATATTATAGAAGTTCTATCCTCCCCCTATCATCCAGCCGTCCAATTTTGATCAAGAGAGCCACTCACCATTTGATCTTAGATCCGACGTCTCAAAGTATTTTAATTTTAGCTTTTTTTTTTATACAAATTGTATGAATATTAAATTTGGTACGTGTCATCTTCTCATTGGGGCGCACTTATAAAAAATATTAAAAATAAATTTTCGATAAACTATAATGACCAATAGCTTTCAGGGTTATTTTGATCATTTTATTTTATTGAAAATATTTTTTTTATATTTTTCACTAGTGCGAGTTTAATAGAGGAATAGACGTCCAAAATTTGGTGCCAAAATATTATATAAATTTTTTTTAAAAAAAAAAATAGTGTAGAGACGTGACATTGTGATTGCGGCAATCTTAGTCCTCCATTCAGAATGGACGGTTGGATAAAGGGGATGATAGAAGTTCTATGCTACAGGAGAAGCATAGAAAGTTTGCCTTTCTATTACTGTAGAAACAGAGAAATAAAGATGGTCAAGAGAAAAAAACAGATCTTTATTTATTAGCTGAAAAAACAAGTACAATTTGAAGACACCAACAATGACACATCTGGGCTATTTAAAGAAGAAAAAAAATACTTTGTGGGCCTATAGATGTGGAGGTAGTTTCCACTTTTTATGCCTGCTCCTAAAAATTTGAAAACCCATGACAACACAACAACTAAAGCACTTCTACCACAAACAGTACTTGACCCATTCAACAATTACATAAAACAAGGAGACCACTACACTACACGTGCATTACACTTCATCACTCCCCCTTGATACAAATCCGGATACACCAAGAAGAGATCTAAATTTCACAAACTTGGGATAAGAAAGTTCTTTAGTAAAGCCATCAACAATTTGTTCATTGGTTGAACAATAGTTCATTGTGATCACACCTTCAGCAACAATGTCTCTGATGAAATGATGACGAAGCTCAATGTGCTTGGTCCTCCCATGGAAGACATGATTCTTTGTCATTGAGGTCGTTGCCTTGTTGTCACAGTAAATCTCTGTCGCATGCCCTTGAACTTGTTGCAAGTTTTCCAGAATTCTCTTAATCCAAACAGTTTGACAAACAATTGTTGTCGCGGCAATATACTCTGCTTCGGGTGATGACAACGCTGCAGTAGCTTGTTTCTTAGAACTCCATGAAACAGCACCTGAACCAAGATTGAAAACATACCCACTTGTGCTTTTCCTGTCATCTAGAAAACCAGCCCAATCACTGTCAATAAAACCAACTAATTGAAAATTAGGAATTGGTTTATACCAAATCCCATAATTGCTGGTTGCTCGGATGTATCGAAGAATTCGTTTAGCTGCTTCAAGATGACGCACTGAAGGATTATGCATGAATCTTGAGACTAAGCTGACAAGAAACATGATATCTGGACAAGTATGAGTTATATGCATCAACCCACCAACAATACTTCTGAACAACTTCTCATTTGCCTTTGTCATTCCATCATCCATAGTCAACTTCTCACTTGTGTTCATGGGAGTAGAAACAACCTTACAATTCAGTATATTATAGTTCCTAAGCAAGTCTAAAGCATACTTCTCTTGTGAAATAAAAATACAATTATCTGTTTGCTAAATTTGAAGACCAAGAAAATAATGCAACAACCCCAAATCTATTATATCAAATTCATGCATCATGTTGTCTTTAAATTCTCTAATAAGAATATTAGAGGAACCCGTGTATATAATATCATCCACATGAATGCAAACAATAAGTACATCATTACCTTTTACTTTTACATATAAGGTGGGATCACTTTCACTCCAGTGAAAGTCATTCTGATGGAGGTAGGAGTCAAGTCTACTATACCATGCTCTTGGTGCTTGCTTAAGACCGTAAATAGCCTTCTTCAACTTATAAACTTTCTCCTCTTTGCCATTGATAACAAATCCTTGCGGCTAATCAACATACACATCTTCCTCCAAAGAGCCATATAAAAATGCAGACTTAACATCAAATTGTAAGATATTCCATCTCATTTGAGCTGCTAAAGCCAAAATTATTCTAACAATTTCGAATCTAGCAACAAGAGAACTAGTTTTAAAATAATCAACTCCATACTTTTGTACATACTCTTTGACGACCAACCTCGCGTTATATTTATGCACACTTCCATCAGGATCATATTTTACCCTGTAGACCCATTTCACGCCATTAGCATTCTTTCCTAGTGGCAATTCCACAAGCTCCTATGTGTTATTCTTTTCAATGGCGGTCATGGAATTCTTTTCAATGGCGGTCATAGATTCATAAATTTCTTGTAAAGACCAAAACTTCTTTGGTAGAGTTTCACTATCTTGGGATGATTCACCACTGCTGTCGTCTGGACTGCTAGAACCTCTAGAATAAGATTGGACTGTTGTTGGACTCTGTACTGAAGAAATTTGAGGTGACACCGCATCCTCCTCTAGCTGTACTAATTCCGTCATATCTTCTGCAAGGATAAATGCTAATTTTTTTTACCATTCCTTTGCCAAACACTATTTTCATCAAAAATAACATCTCGACGAATGATTAGCTTCTTAGTGATAGGGTTATACAATCGATAACCTTTTGTTTCATCACTATAACCAATAAAAATAGATTTCTCACTCTTCTTATCCAACTTAACACAATCACTAGAGTCAATTAAGGCATATGCAATACAACCAAAAAATTTCAAACCACTTACGTTGGGTTTGATTTTCCACCATGCTTCATAAGGTGTCATATTCCTTACTGCCTTTGTTGGAGATATATTGAGAAGATAGACTGATGTTGCCACTGCCTCAGCCCAGAAATCATTTGGAAGTTTCTTCTCATTTAAAATACTTTGTGTCATTTCCATAACCGTCTGATTCTTCTTTTCAGCAATGTCGTTCTGTTCTAGGGATTATCTTGTTGTCAGATGCATGCGGATGCCATTTTACTTGCAAGAGGAACTAAACTCAACAGACAAAAATTCTCTCCCTCTTATCTATTCTGAGAGTTTTGATTACATAGTCACTTTGTTTCTTTGCAAAAGCGTTGAATTCCTTAAATCTTTCAAATGCCTCTGATTTCGGAACAAGAAAAAACACCCAACTCATATGAGTAAAATCATCACTAAATAATAGTAAATATTTATTTTTGTTCAAAAACAATGTGGTCATTGGTCCACAAATATCTGTATGAACCAATTCCAAAGTCATCTTGGCTCTCCAAGCTTTCCCAACCAAAAAGGGCAGACGATGTTGCTTTTCATAAATACAACTTTCACAAACACTATCAACAGATATAATAGATGGCAGCCCAGACACCATACTTTTATGACTCAACAATTTCATCCCATTAAAATGCAAATGCCCATACCTCAAGTGCCAAAGCCTAGAGTCATTATTAACATTAGCAACCAATGTATAATCATCCAAACATGATAGCTCAAGAGGGACATTTTGTTTTCAGCCATGTGGATCTTAACAATAGACTTCTCATATTTTCTACTTTTAATTTCACACACATCATCATGAAACAAAACCAAATATCCTTTTTTGTATCAATTGACCCACACTACGCAACTTATGTGCCAAACTAGGAAAAAAATAAACATCATGGATTATTCTTTCAATACCTGACTTAGTCTTAACTGCAATGGTCCCTTGACCTTCGAGTTGAACTGACTTTCCATCACCAAGCTGAACTTGTAATTGAACTGACTTGTCAATAGTGCAGAAAAGACCCTTCTGTCCAATCATATGGTTTCTACATCGACTATCTAAGAACCAAACATCAATCTTACTTATATTAGGATTCAAACAAGTAAGAAACATACTACTTTCTTGTTGCTTTTCTTAAGCAATGTTGGCTTGTTGCTTTGCCTTTTCGCAGCAATTTGCTTCGATATGCCCATAGTCCTTGTAAAAATAGCATTTCTTTCCTTTGTAGTTCTACCTTTGGTTACTTTTGTCATCATTCTCGTGCTTTTGATGTCCTGTATCAGACCTTCCTCAACCTCTTCCATGACCACGGTAGCCACCTCTACCTCGGCCTCTTCTTGCATGCTTTTGACCAGAAGAGCCTTCATCATTTTTGTCTTTGCTCGAGATCTCCACCTTGGATTGAAAAGCATGCTCAAGATTCTTCTCTATCGACCTGTTCATTCTCTCTTCATGTGCTAAAAGAGATCCCATAAGTTCATTAAGGGAAAGTCCTTAGACTATGCAATGGTTGTACCAACATGATCAAATTTATTCGGAAGGCTTCTCAAACGTTCTCTACAACTTTCCGATCTAAGACATTCTCTCCAAATGTTCTCATCTGATTTATGATAACATAAATTCTACAAAAGATATCTCGAACAGATTCACTACCTTTCATAAAAATTGTTTCAAATTCTCTACGAAGTGTTTGCAATTTTACCACGGTTACCCTGGTATCCCCATGGAACTCCTGCCTCAAGATGGTCCATGCTTGTTTTGACCTGGTGGCACTGGCAATCCGTGGGAAAATAGACTCCGCTACAGCTTGTTGCAAAACAAGCAAAGCTTTCACATCCTTTTTACGAAGCTCCCTCGCATCTGTCGCCGTTTCTACAAAACCATTCTCAACCAATTCCCATAATTCTTGTGCAATAAAAAAGGTCTTCATTTTAATACTCCAAAACTCATAATTTTCTCCACTAAAGTTAGGAATCAATGATTGAGAAAGATTGAGGGTATTCATACCATTTGACATGATTAAAAAACTTACACAGAACTTTTATCAAACAGCTCTTGTACAGTGGAATCACGCCCAGAGAACTCTGCTACAACAAGCAACTTCCACAAATTGCAACACTCCCAGCTTCAACGGAACCTGGATCTGACACGACAAATGTTGGAAACTGGTGGTACTCTACTACTGCGGAAACAAATAAATAAAGATGGGCAAGAGAAAAAAACATATCTTTATTTATTAGCTAAAAAAACAAGTACGATTTGAAAACACCAACAATGACACATATGGGCTATTTAAAGAAGAAGAAAAACACTACATGAGCCTATAGATGTGGAGGTAGTTTCCACTTTTTATGCCTGCTCCTAAGAATTAAAAACCCATAACAACTCAACCACTAAACAACTTCTACCACAAACAGTACTGGACCCATTCAACAATTACATAAAACAAGGAGTCCACTACAATACATGTGCATCACACTTCATCAAGAACAGACTGCCACTAAACCTGCAAAAAAGAACACCGCATAATAATCTGGTCAGTTGTCTCCTCCTCCTATACACAAAGAGGGCATCTGGACAGCACGGGCAAGCCTCACGATTGAAGCAATCCAGTGGTAGGTAATCTGGCATGAAAGGAGAACGGGGTGAACCATTTTGTTCTGGTAAGGATAGAGATAACTAAAGGGCTTTAAAAGCTACTTCTAAGTGGGCAAACTTGTGAATCTAATCTCACACATGCCCAACTCAGAAAGCACCATCCACATAATCTATTTAGACAAGCTGATCCCATAAGTGGGAAAATGGGGAGCATTAAGGACTGCACGTCTTCTCAATCATTCACTATGGGATGAGCCTTCTATACAATCAGACACTTTGCTTTTGGCCAAAACACGTAGGTCATTGGGGATGCTAGTCTCATACTGCTCCCATACATATCTCTTTAATAGCCATGGGTCAGCCCAGAAATCAATAAATTTACCATCACCTACCAACCATCTATTGTTTCAGAACTTGTTGAGACCCAAAGTATTACCTCGCCAAGTATGACAGTAGCTTTTAGCCCGAGTGGACCAAATAGTGTTTTGCAAAAATATGTGTTTAAAAAAAGAGCCAAGAGGAAAGATACATTAGAAATAATTCTCCATGCTATCTTCATCATACCAGCCATATTAAAATCGTAAACACGTTGAAGCCCTAGATCCACTTCTTTAGTCTTCAGGCACAAAGTATTCCAATTAACCAAATGCAAACCTTTGCTATCCTATACCTGCCCATAGAAAATTACGTTGGATATTATGGAACATAGATATATATTGAAAGCCAACAAGCTTTTATCTAGATTTCAAATTTCTAAATATTCAAAAGATTTGTTTATCAAATAAAGTGCTAATGAGAAACTTGAAAATTTCGAAAACCAGAAGGAGCGGCTAGAAACAATTTCCCTTCTTCTGATTAGAAGTATAGCATAAAAAAGAGACGAAAGGACCGTTTTATTGAAAAATTTTATCAAATGGAGTTTGTTTTCTTCAATTTGTGATTTGATCAAATGGCGATTTAATTATTTCTCATCCATGTGTATTTGATTGTTATAATATGAATTATAATTTGTTATTACATATTGTGATGGTGGCAGTGACAATGGCGATGTGATGGTGGCAGAATAGTGTAACATTGGTAGTAGAGATGTAACAATGGCAGTGGTGGTGGTGGTGGTGGACCAGTGATTTGTAGGGCGAGTAGGCCACAATGAGTGTAGTCGTTATGACAGCTAGACGGTGGTGGTACCAATGGCCGATAGACAGTAGGGTAGCAATGGTAATGGTGTAGGACGGTGTGATGGCGGCTAGCCAGCTAGGCGGCGGCAGCAACAACATTGGTAGTAGAGGCTGCTGCGGTGGTAGAATAGTGAGCGCTTGGCAGTGGTGGTGGTGTAGTGGTGATTGTGATGATGATGAAGGTGGGGGTGAGAGAGGGAGATTGAATTTTTTACAAATCAACATGGAGTAGTTTTACAAAAAATTCAATTCGAAAATCCAATTGCAATTGGGAATTAATTTAAATATGCAAATCAAACACCCCTTGAAATAAAATTATTGGTGAGAAATTTGTAAATAGCTCCAAATTAGGCTAGGAAAAAACAGTGCCCTAAACTACAATTTAAATTCGAAAGACATCATAAAATCTTACATAAGCTTTAAGCCTATAAGGCATTGCATGGAACCATAGATAATCACAAAAAGAAATATTTATACAAAGTATCGAACTTACCCTATTGCAGATTGCTTAAGTACGTCTATTTTTTATGCTTATCACGAGTCCAAGATTCAAAACTAGAATCAGTAAAACTGCCAATAACCATAATGAAATTCGAATACTAGATGGTTGATTAGTTTCTTTCAATACTCAGCAATGAAATTTTAAGAGAAAATTTGGCTCTATTTTTAGTTTCAAAAATCAGATAAAGCAAGTCCAAAGTCCACACTTTCAAACCAATGGTTTTTTTGAGCTCTTCGTGTCAAATAGCAATGTTTCGAGACTCATGTGCAGCTACATTATCAGAAACTATTAGAAAATCAAATTAGAAGACAAGTATTGTTGAACTTTAGATTTGTGCAAAGGTGTTTTGTATTGTTTCATTAATGAAAATATATATATAATAGACCATTTTCTTTTGATACAAGGAAGTCACAATATCATTGACTGTTAAATTTGAAATCGTGTGGTTGAGGATGTTTCATTGTTTGCCATGAAGTCCAAAATAAAAATTCTCCAATGTTGCAATGCACTTTCAACTAGTAGATTTCACATCCAATGGCTAAAAGTAATTGTGACCTCCTTATTCCAAAAATAAATGCTCTCATGGCATACAATTTGATTAATTTACTTCTAATCTTGTGTTCACAATTTTCCTTTGGTGGGGAACAAGGAATATAGGGGGTTAGATCAAGTTGGTGAAGTTGGTTATTAACTCAAAGAGTTGCCAAAACAAGAAGTAATCTAGAGCCAAGCCATCAAAACAAACACCGATGGCTTGTATGTTCAGACTATCATGGAGCTTATTTTTACAATGAATCTTTTATGTTTTATCACAATCCAGCCATTCTTGCTAAACAAACACCCCTAAGAATCAAGAATTCGCTCAAAATCAATGTTGTGAGATTCTCTTTGGAGCCTTTTTCAATTTGGTTGGAAAAAAGAAGCAATTTGGTGTTTCAGCCGGTTCGAATGAAGGCTTCATAATTTTTTAAAAAATTTAATATAAATAAAGTATATACATATATATATATATATATTAAAATAAAAATTAACCAAAAAGAAATATTATGTTCTTCAACCTAAAAGGCCGAATCAGATTGAAATAGGCCAAATCGTTGCGAATCTAATAACATTGTTCAAAATAAAAGGGGAAAGAATGTGCCTCAAAACTTTTTGTAAAACATTACTAGTATTTTTTTTTTTTGGGTAAATTAGTGGAGAAAGTCAATCTCCACTACTTGTGTTCATTAATATAAAAACTAAACTAAGTACAAAGGGATATCCTTTGATGATGAATATTTTTTTATATCAGAAAGTAAATAAAAAAAGATAAAATCGGTGATCTTGCAGCCAATTGTGGTAGCTGAAGCCATAGATCCATTTTTTGCTAATAAATCGAAGACCTAATTAGCCTCACAATATACGTGTCTAAAGTTCCACCAGTAATCTCGAAGCAACTAAATACAATTGTGAAGTAGTATGACATTTCTATTGAACTATCAAATAACCATGGAGCTTATTTTTCACTGAATTTTTTAATTTAGGAAAAAGTTTATATAAGGTTGCAACTTTAAAATGTAAAATTAAGATGCACCTCAAAAATGGTTTGCGTTGATGCTAGAAAACCCTCAAACAGATCATCTCGACATTTGAGGGAGGGATGTAAAAAAAAAAATGAAAAATAAATAAATAAATCAGTAAAAAGGATCACTAACTGATGATCACTATTTTGGTAATAGAATTTAGCGCAATTAAAGAGGAGCAACTCGCTACAACAAACAAAACAATAAGGACGATAAATCACAATCACTACTTTCAATAGCACATTAGAAAGAGGAAAATAAGGTCATCCAGGGATTGGGGTTGCACTCGTGGTGGTAGCATCACTTGAGCCTCAACTACCACTGGTTTAGGTTTATATTCTGTATTAGAAAACAGCTAATTATTTCTAAAATTGAGTAGGGGCCTGTATTCCCCATTGATCTACCCAAAAAATAAGGTCATCTATATTGCACAATGCAATTTAAAAAAAAAAAAAAAAAATTATATAAGGGCGAGGCCCTAAACAATCAAATAAAGGCGTACCTCAAAAACTCACTAGAAGAGGTCGTTTTGATGCCCAAAAATTCTTAAATCAATCATTTCGACCTCAAGATATATGGACATGAAAAAAAATGGATTTCAAGTCTTGAAAATAGTGCATCTTGTAATGCATTGTCTGGACTGTCAATTTTCAAGATTTTCAATTATTCACAGATCTACTCAATCTACACTATTTTTTAAGTTTTAAATTTTAGAATTAGAGATGAAAAACAAATTTTTAGTCCATCACAAAGATTTTCAGTACTGAAACAACATCCTTCGATACTATTTGAAGGTATGCCTTACTTTGATGGTCTAGGGCCTTAGCCTTATGCGAACCATACCAAAAATAATACTCAAAAAAGGGGCCAAAAAATGATGAAAATAAACATCATCCATACTTTTTGTGAAAGGAAAATATATGTTGTCATCAGGTTAATATAGAAGGTGTATATTGCAATTTGTATATTTGGGAATGATAGATACAATATCTTGTACTTATGGTAAGTCTAGGTATAGTATACGATTTATTTCTATTATTATTATCTGTAAACCTGAGACTCTTCACATGGTATAAGAGTCAGATTCATCTTAGTTATGTCCATTCCTCGTCCTGAAAGTATTGTCATTGATTTTCAAGATGAGTCTATTGTTTACCCAGTCGGAGTAATTTCTGTGGAGTCATGTTTTGACTCTTAGATATGTCTTTCTACTGAGTCGCTTTCGACTCTCTGATCTGTTTTTCTTTGTCGGATTCTTTCTGTTGACATGTATGACTACGAGTATCGGAAATCAAATATATCCAACGGTTATATGGTCCAATATCCATATGAACGTAACCCCTCTCATTTTCTCAGACACCCGTTGGAGATCAGGGAACCCCTTCGTTTCTCATATACCCATTAGAAAAATACACGGTTACCCCTTCTTATCCTTATAAAATGGGAACCCAGAGAGAGAATGTGAATAACAAGGTATGCATACATTTCTTCTCTCTCTAAAAGTGAATGGATAAAAATCCGGGCTCTTTGAAAAACGAGGGGTTACGATCAAACGTTGGACCATATGACCATTGGATATATTGGATTCCCACATTGTAAGCTAAGATACGTAAGGCCTCATAGCCATACATGTCAACACTTTCTCAGTAATTTCTCTAATCCACTGTCTCTCTAAGATTGTCTGCAATTTTTGCTCCAATCAAATTCTCAATGATTGCCTCTTCCGAGCCATAGTTTTACCTTAGAGCACATTTTTAAACTCATTTTTTGTCCTCTCAATGATTTAGGTTGTGTTTGTTTGTTCTCTCTTTTTGGAAAAAAAAATGTAGTCTTTTTTATATTATCTTCTCTCTATTTGTTCTTTTTTGTATGTTATCATGTTACTCGATCATGTCTATTCTGGTCTGCAAGCTGCTAAATCCTTCTCGGATCCACCCCGAGCTCTGTTGGCTCTTCCAAGTGTCATTCTATTCTCTCAGTTGTCTCGACTGCTTTGTCTAGAATTTTTATCTGATTGATCGAGCCTACTCTGATATGGCTCTCGGTTCTTGAGACCATATGTTTATGAAGCTTGTTGATCCGCTGCTACTTTCTGTGCTTGTTGATCAAACAATCTGAGCATGACGATCACAACATCTACTGCTCATGTTATACACTAATCTTTTGTCATGTTATACACGAATATTCTATGGTTGTTGATCCGCTGCTACTTTCTATGCTTGTTGATCAAGCAATTTGAGCATGGCAACCACTGCATCTACTGGTCATGTTATACACCTAATTAGCGTTCAAGGAAAGTATATGTTATCATCAAGTTAAAACATAAGGTGTATATTGTATTAGTGTTCAAGGAGAGTATATGTTGTCATCAAGTTAATACATAAGGTGTATATTGTATTAGTGTTCAAGGAAAGTATATGTTGTCATCAAGTTAATACATAAGGTGTATATTGTATTCTGTATATTTGGGAAGGATAGATACAATATCTTGTATTTAACGGGTATGTTTTTAAAGATTGGATGGATGATAGATATATTTATGTGAAGATCTGGTATTTTTGTTTGATTGCTCAAGCCTACTCTGATATGGTTATCAGTTCCTGAGTCGTCTATTCCTAAAGTTTGTTGATATGTCATTGCCGTCTGCTCCTGAGGCCTGCTGATATATCATTACCATGTGTTTCTAAGGTCTGCTGATATGTCATTGCTCGATTCTAGAAATATTGTTCAAACTCCACCTGCTCACTCTCATTGCTCAATTCTAGAAATATTGTTCAAACTCCACCTGCTCTCTCTCAAAGCATCTTAAGTTTGAGGTGGTGTTATTGTATGGATACTGATGTGTTTGAGGGGGTGTTAATATATAGATATATATCATACTGATAGTATGTATAGGTATCCATCTGTATGGATACATATCACTTGATAATATTAGGTTTCCTCGTGTAGATATTTATCTTTTAATTATGATGAATATTAAGTGTTCTTGATAAGTATGATAGGTATCTATCCATAACTATTACTGGCATTATATTTATAATGGGTTCTCATTAGGGGTTTTTGATAGGTACCTATCTATAACTATTATAGGCTGTATATTTATTTATAATGGGTCTTGTTTATTCTTAAATATATATATATAGATTTCTTTGCATATTTTGATATTCTATCATAACCTAGGGTGTGAAAATTGGAGAAATAGGGAAAAGAAGAAGAGGAGGAAGGAGTTGTTGGAGAACTGGGTGTAAGATGGGGTTGAATCATCCTAATTTGGGTAGGGATCATTCATTTGGAAAAATGGAATTTTTTATAAGAACTGGCATCTTTAAGAGAAACAATGGAGAAAAGGCTTTTTGGTTGAAAATTTTGATGGATTATCTGTTTACGACATGAGTTCTCGAGATAGACTCCTTTTTTGACTGGAAATTTTTGGGGAAGTTCGTTTTTGCTAAAATTTGGGAGATTTTCTCTATGTAATTTTGAGGCTGTTGCAGAAAAGGAGAGAGATGGTACATGGGTCACACGAGGAGGCTTTTGCCCCTTTCCGCATGTTTAAGGATAAGATATCCTGCATAGCTATTGCCAGACAACACTGTTGTCACACCCCAAGAATTTACAATACTGTTATTCCTGAGATGTGACAGACAAAACATATATACATCTATTGATAGGACAAATTTACAGTGGCGAGGTCTTACAAAGTAAATAAAGAAAGCTAGCACAACAACAGTATCTTCCAAGGTTGATCTTGACTAGCACTCAAAATGAATCCGCAGTTATCCTGAAAAATGTTTACCATAGTTTGATGAGTTTGGCTACTCAGTAAGTGATCATCATAATCCTAAAAATAATCATGATTGAAAGATATCAATATTTTCAAAAAGGAGATCTATTAACAGGAATGCATTAACAATTTCACTTTAAAAAATGTATAATTAAGTATAATCCAAATAATTGAAATGCATATAACACTTTAACGGTAGTGCATAATTCAAAGGATTTCACAAAATACCCTACTGGCGTCCCAAGTAGGTCACCTATATACCCCATCAGCGTCCTGATGGGTCCACTTAATCCCTATCGGCGTCCCAGATAGGTCCACTTAATCCCTGCAGGTCCACTTATACCTCACCGGCGTACCGGATGAGTCCATTTAATCCCTACCGGCGTCCCAGATAGGTCCACTTATACCTCACCGGCGAACCGGATGAGTCCACTTGCATACTTAAATTATTTCTAAATCTCTTTAAACATTTGAAAGCAGCAATATCATGTACTCAACATATCACTCAAATCATTAATATGAATTTCACTTAAACCATTAATAACAATCACTCTATATAACATTTCAAAAATAACCAATCAAATATTTTGGGCTCAAATTTAGAAAGGTAGCAATTTGTAAAGGCATTCTAGCATAATTGCCAATTTAATATGTATAGAAAAACTCTTATAAAAATTCAAGAATACGGAATTATCACAATTTATGGGATATCAATCCACAAATAAACATTTCACAACAATACTATAATCAATTGCAAAAATGTCAATTTTTTTTTTAATAATAAGGCAGTCATTTGCACATGAATTTTACAATGTCTAAATATTCAAAACAGTAGAAAAAAATATCACAATTTTACTAAAAGCAGAAATATCACATTTTTTTTCTAATAGTTTGATAGTATCTAAAATTTTCTAACAATAGCCAAGAAAAATAAATAAATTTATTTTTCTAAGAATTTACAGCATTTAAAATTTCTAACATAGATAAAATATCACAATTTTTATTAAAAAGATTATTTTTCAAGATAATGAGGTCGTGTGAGCATAAAATTTATCGGGCCTAAAATTCATGATAATAAGCAGAAATAATTATTTCATTTTATTTTTAAAAAGAATGGATTATTTTTCGAGACAATGAGGTCACTTACACATAAAACTGATAAAATAAAGATCCTAGACGGAAATATCACTATTTATTAAAAATAGACTATTTTTCAGAAAGACGATGTCACTTACACACAAAACTTATAAAATAAAGATCCTGGACGGAAATATCACTATTTATTAAAAACAGACTATTTTTCAGGAAGACAATGTCACTTACCCACAAATACTTGAGAAGGAGCTTCCGCTAAAAATTCGGCTAGAGAGAGGAGTTCACTGTGTTTCGACCAGAGAGAAAAATCTCATAAGTTTTCTAAGATAGGAGTCCTCATCTCTCTGAATTTAAATTCTACTAATATATTATTTTATTCTTTTATTACGTTACAGGTGTGACCGTTAGGTTACGCTTTAAACGACTAAAGCCCACGTCCTTTAGTGGACGTGGCAAGCGCAAAGAAGCAACAAAGCTTTTAAACGAAAAGCTTTGAAAAGTAGAGATGGTCCCTAAGGACCATCATGTTCGAACGAATCATCATGTATTAAAAGTTTATTTTCTTCTTCTTCTTTTTTTTTCTTTTTTTTTTTTTCAAAAGTTTAGGATTGTTACAACTGTGCAGTCCGGAAGTGTGTCTCCATTACTTGGGACTAGTTTGATTGTCATGGCACTCTACAATATTGACCAACTCCTAACAATACCAGATACTCATAAACATAATACACCCATTCCCTTCACTTTCACTTGGAGTATTAAATGGCCCACGCTGCCTTTCATAGCATCCAATTACTTGGTGAGCATTCGAAGCAGATTTTGCATTTGCATTTCAAAGAGGTAAATCGCTATTTATAGGGATCATCTGACATTAGGAAAAATTTATTTCAAAAAAAGTTGTTGGTTACTATTTAATAATGAAAAAGGTCTCGATCGCTTGTCACTAAGCGAGGGCAATTATGAAATTATTACTAAACTATAAGGCGTAACCTTGCCAATTATGAAATTATTACTAAACTATAAGGCATAACCTTGCCATGCTTATGAAAAATATGGGTATTTGTACTAACACAACTCTCGAAAAGAACTTGGGCTTAATTGGTTAGTTCGTGATGATTTGTAACACTACATCCTAGCCTCAATTCCTACTAAAAGTAGAGGCCCTCTTCCCATTGACTCACCCAAAATAAAAACACTGAGATATTTTGTTTTAATGTATTTTTACTTAATGATTTATCTGATATTTTTTTTTTTTTTTCCACAAAGTTAATCTCACAATGATAGCAGCGGAGCTAATCAAAAACCCATAGTGAAGCCCTAAGGTACTAGCCTATCGACCAAGCAACGATATTTTGATAAATACAGCAACCACAATACATTCTTACCGTAGCTTTTGCATCTTGAGATGTCAAGTGTGAACAAATACTTCATTTAATATACCTTCTAATTTACTATGTTCATGTTTGTACAAAAATAAAAGCATTGATTTGGCATATTTGTTAGCAGTTAATATTATGAGTTGTTTAGTGACACTAAGATATCCATGGTGTCCTTTGGTACTATTTACAGAGGCCATGAGATGTTTTTTTTTTTTTTTGGGCAATTTAGTGGGGCTCGTCCTCCTACCGTTTTTTAAATCGTTAGTGGTTTTTTAATGCGTTGAGTGATAATGGAAACTTAGATCTTAGTTGGGCATAAGTGGTACTACCACCACAATCCCAACCCCAACCCCATTCTCAAAAAAAGTGGTAAGTCAGTGGGGATTTGGCCCTTACCCTATAATAAGAATGGAGTCAAAAACCTCATCATGAGGCTCGACGATACTACCGTCAAGGCCCCTGGCTATTCTCGCTATGAGATGTATTAGATTAGTCTATTTTTTACAAAGTTGTTTTACTGTTATATGCACTTTAATTCTATCAAGTACTAATCCTATACATATATTTAAAAGAATTATCCAATCACACTCATATTTCCCAAATTATCATTCAGTCTTACATCCAATTCCCTGAAAGTGGAAAACTTATTGTAGATGATTAAATCTTCAGATTTGATAAAAAAGGTCCCACCTATTTTATAAATATAGAAAGGAAAAGTATTCAGAAAGGGCATTTACTTATAAAACAAAGAGGTCACAACCATTTTTTACCATGAAATTTCAAATCAATGCCCAACAAAAAATTCTTTGAACTTCGTGGCATAACTCAAACCATCCAATTGGACATCTAATGGCTATGATTAATTGTGACCTCCTTGTACTAAAAATAAATGATCTCATAGTATATAATCCCATATAAATATACTTGGCTTCTTTTTCTTTCTTGCCAGGTGTTAGTTTTAATGATTAACCCTCCAATAAATGCAAGAAAACAAAGAAAGCATATTTGACATTTGTATCTGCATGCACTCCAGTTTGGTTTTAGCGATTCACCTTCCTCAAATGGCAGATATCAAGTAGGCATGTTTGACATTTGTAGCACTGCATGAAATCTTAATAATAATATGTATGAGCTGGAAACCATCAATTCATGCCTTTTTTCCCCCATATCTTCTTTCGCAATCTGCATTTAATTTCACTTGGTTCACAATATTAATCTTTAGTTATCCTTCATCATCATCATCCACGCCTTATCCCAGTTATTTGGGGTCAACAACCTCTACTTTCCCTTCACCATGCTTAATCCAGAGCATTCATAACATCATCATCCACGCCTTATCCCAGTTATTTGGGATCAACAACCTCTACTTCCCCTTCATCATGCATAATCCAGAGCATTCATAACATTCACTTGGTCTTTTCCTTGGCCTTGGTATGTCTCCTCCATTTTTTTAAGTAAGTTAAATTTCATTCTATCATTTGCTTATAATAGTTAACCTTTCAGCTTTGAGAATTTCCTCTGCTCTCTCTGTTTAAGTCCTCTTGAACTGTCTATTTGTCCATTTGTTTATCTGCCTTTTAATTGCTGTTGTTGATAAAGTATTATTGAAGTAGGGCTACGTCTCACGAGCATATTAGCATATTTAGAGTATGCAAATATCCTGATTATATTTCAAAATTTCATGAGGTTCTTATTATACTCTGAGCTTTGATTAATAGGTCTCATTGCAAGGAGAGGTGGTAAGATTGGTGAAATTAATTCAGCAAGTTCTTGATTAGTTTCAATGGCTACAAGTGCAACACTACATGTCAAATTTGATTCCCACCACTGAACTACCTTTGGAAGAAAAGAACGGTGAAAGAAAAAGGCCTGCAGCCCTTTGTTTGGATTATTTGGCAGTTGAAATATGTAAACCAGGATTTATATACTGCGAAATTCGAAAAGAACTGGGAATGAAGCACAGAGAATCTGCAAATTGGGCTATGGTGTATTTTGTTTTTGGGAGGGTCCCAGTTGCAGTAACAAGACATGCAGTATAATCACTTCAGACTTACCTGTCTAAAGGGCAGGAAATGGAGAAAAGGTCCTATGACGTCTCACCCAAAAATATAGGCATATGTAAGATGTCAAGGCCCTCTCCCTTTAGTTTCATTTGAGGAAACAAATATTGATATCCTACAACAAACTTGAGTTGAAACGGTATGGGTGCACGCTAAAAGAAAAGATTATGAAACCAAAAAACCTTCTTCAATTCCATAAGCGATTAAGTTTGGCTACAAGAGGATGGGAGAATGTAGTAATTGATACATGTGAGAAACAGAGTTCTACAATTATGATGCTTAACTATTGTAATGGCCATCTAGAATTTCAGAAAATATATATGTCCACAACCTCAATGTATATATCACAGTTTTGTATCTTTTGATGGGCTTAAATAATCATATTCTCTTCCGTTGTGAATGCCACATTTTCCTAGTCACAAAGTGCCACCACCATTGTTGAGATTTTAGCAAATATATGCACTCAAGTCTTACTACACAGGTGATCTTAGGCAATTCTAAGAAGCATTATACGCTTTTTTTCCAGTTTTGGCACCAGAAAAAAATGGATGGATCGGCTCTCACATTTTTCTAGTTTTGGCACTAGATACCTTTTGATGGATGGGAATCTATTTGTGCCTATTTTTACAAAATTTGAAGCTCCTAAAATAGTGCAGACTTGATGGATATGTTATGTATATTTGAAAATAGACAGTACAATGTATAAGAAGACACACCCATCTTTATGGCTTGAAATCCATTTATTGTTCCAGATTTATAATTTTCATGGTTGAGTGATCAATTTGACAGTTTTTAGGCACCAAAACTACGTTTTCCTGATCGAGATCATCAATTTAAGCATCTTTTGGCACTAGAACTGCATTTTCATTGTGGTTTTGAGCTATTTGTAAAGCTTAGCCCTTATATAAACTTCTGCCATGTTTAAAATATCGATAATGACAATTTCCAATTTGAGAACCTCCTAATCATATTACTGCAACATTAAGATTGTTTATCCAAAAATATCAAATAAAATTAGTGGCATTTTGAATGCATATATCTAACATTGTTCTGTTAAAATGAAGCTTTTATAATGGAGAAGCCTTGTATGAATGGTTTATCTCAAAGTCTAAATTTGGATCGTTGGTTGTGCTTATTTATCCCAACATTAACCTTCATTGAAAATAACCAATGCTTGCTTATCCTATTATTATCCTTCTTTAAATTAATCAATCCTGTGGAGTCTGTTTTAGGCCTAGAGGAAAGATAAAAATTCATCTTTTTCCATTGTAGACCTACGATTAGATGGACTTTATCATAATCAAGTGAAATCAAAGCTTTTGCTTTTGTTTTGGAGTGACAAATAAATTCAAAAGGCCTATTTCTCATTGCATTTTTTTTTGTGAAAAATAGAAGGAAAAAATTTATATAAGCGCGAGGCTCTAAACAATCAAACTAGGGTGCACCTCAAAAATTTGACTAGAAGAAGTTGTTTTGGTGCCCAAATATCCTTAAATTTATCATCTCGACCTCAAGATGCATGGACATGAGAAAAAAATGAATTTCAAGTTTTGGAAATACTGCATCTTGTAATGCATTTTTGGATCGTCAATTTTCAAGATTTTCAAGTTTTCATAGATATGCTCGAACTACACTATTTTTTAAGTTTAAAATTTTATAATTAGAGGTGAAGATATATTTTAAGATTATCACAAGGCTTTCCAATATTGAAACCACAATTCTCGACACTATTTGAAGGTGCGCTTTACTTTGATTGTGCCTCGGTCTCGTACAAACCGCACCCAAAATAGAATATTATAAAAATGGATGACTACTTCGTGTTGGTCCCTTTCATAGTAGATAGCGTACAACAATCCAATTTATTTACCTTATGTCAAACAAATATCATAATTTCCCAGTATTTTAGAAAGAATTGAAAGCATTAAAAAAAAAGGGGAAGATTCCATCAAGGGTTCCAGGGGCTTATTTTGATAGGGTTGCAGTCCTACGGAAATTTTTTTCTTTAAAATGTGGAATCTATTTGATTCCCACCTCTATATATCAAGAATCGGCCGGATCTCGTTAGGAACCATATGCTTCTGATGCAAGCCAGTTCTATCAAAGAACCGAACCGAGCTAGACAGCCCACTTCCCATCTCTTTTTATTTTTAACTAATTTTGTTCAAAGAAAGGTTTTTAATTATGAGAGAATGATTCGGTGAAGCACCCCTCCCTTTCCAAGGGGGCAATTCCATTGTTTATTACAATATTTAAAGTGTTATTGTATGTTTAAAAAAATTATTCACGAATGTGGATGGCCCCTTGTGCGATGGCACGAGAAGATTCAACATGAGGTTCCCTTACAAAGAGCAAACGGCCCCATGTTCCTCCTTGGAATTCTTCATCAGTTCATCTAAGAATATTTAAGCCCCTGTAGAGGGGTGCCACTCTTTCCTCAAAACTGCCTAATATGCCCTCATTTAGGGTTGGGAACCCTAAATGATAAGGGACATTTTAGCAGGTTCAACCAAATGATGGGAGTGGAGCTGGAAATGGGCTGAGTGGCCCGGCCAGGCCCTAAAAAATTAGGGTATGCGGCTGAGGATATGTCCTAAGGACCAGGCCACCACATCCCGAGCGTTAGGTGCCAGTTTGAGTTGGGCCTAGGCCTGGTTAGGCACAATCTTATCCTTTTTTTCTTTTGTTTTTCTTTTATTGTATTTGGCCAGGCCCAACCTTTGTACTAGAGCCTCTTCGGCATGGTCCAGGGCCACAATTTCTTCGCCCAGGTCTAGGTTTGGCCTAACTTATTCAAGTTCTGAACAAGGCAATTTGGGAATTTTTTAATATGATTAAGGAGGTAACTAAGTAAAATAAAAATGAACAATAGACTATTTAATATTAATGGGAAAAAATCATATAGAGTTGAGGCTCTAAACAATCAAATTAGAGCCTACCTCAAAATTTTCATTAGAAGAAGTCGTTTTGATGCCCAAATATCCTCAAATTGATCATCTAGACATCAAGATGCATGGACATGAGAAAAAAAAATGGATTTTAAGAAATAGTATATTTTGTAGCGCATTTTTGGACCGTCAAATTTAAAGATTTTTCAAGTTTTCACAGATCTCTCGATCTACACTAATTCTGAATCTTTAAACTTTATAAATAAATATGAAAATATATTTTAAGGCTATCAAAAAAATTTCCACTATTGAAACCTCATTTCTCAACACTAATTGAAGGTAGGCATCAATTTGATTGTTTAGAGCCTAGGCTCTATACAAACTAATATTTCAATCCCCTCATTGATTTTGTAAGCGGTTTAAACCCCTTAAACAATATTTTCCCTTTGTTTGATGTATAATAAATATGGGTGCAGTCAGCATACGGATGCATCCGTAGCTGTAGAGGTAAGGTGCACCTTCAAATTTTATCATGGTATATAATTTTGATATAAAATGTTCTTAGGATTATCTCAAAATCTATTTTTATATCTAATTATAAAATTTTAAATTTAAAAAATAGTTAAAATCAAGTAGATCTATAAACATATGACAACTTTAAAATAAACGGTGTAGATAATATGTTGTAAAATGCACTATTTTTTAAACTTAAAATCTTGTTATTTTTTATGGTCATACAGGTGATCAATCCAAGGGTTTTTCAAAATTAAAACTATATTTTTTGATAGATTTTTGAAGTGCATCCATAGTTGGGCATGTTAAGGTTACAATGTTATATAAACTTTTTCCAATAAATATTCATGATTAATATAAAGCCACGAACGTGGCAGTACTTTATAGCTGTGAGTTGTACGGTAACACCGTGATATCCATCGTATCCTTATTGTTTAGTGCAGGAATAAAAAAGACACTGTTTATGAGTTACCTCTCAAAAATTTATTTTTAAGATGGATTTTTGGACTTAATTTTTAAGAATATATAATATCTAATATGAAGATCATGACTATGAAAAACAAAAAAAGTTTGTAAATTAAAAATAATAATTTTATTAATAAAATATTTAAATTGTTAGTTTCAATAGGTTTTAGATGACCATCTATTTGCATCGATCTTTAAAATGGATGCTTTATACATCGGAGACCACTAATGTAGACATGCGGGGTCCTCACTGCATGAAATAGTTTTCCAATAGAAAAATCTCTTGGAGTGTTCTATTTCTTTCAAAAGCACTGTACAAACTATGCACACGTCTAAATCAGCCCTATGCATGCATAATCAAAGCATCAGATCATCCCTTCTTTCCTCCGAGCTATCGTTTGAGTTTACAACTAAATCCCTTTGTGGCAAGGAGTGAAATGGTAGAGCATCAATCATGTTCATTGTTCTCCATAGATCTGGCACAATATTTCCGACCAATATTCACATGTAAAATAAATTATTCCGCTCATATGCTATGGAATAGTTAGGAGATAGCTTTAACCCGTGTTTAGAGACTTGCCAAGGTACTCGGCTCTAGGGCAAAAAAGCCCTAAAAAAATTAATAATTGATAAAATATGAAAAAAAATATATTCATGAAGTCATCACGTAAAGTACAAACTAAAATCAACCTTTAAAAGTACAAAATATAAAAAAAGTTACAGGGAGAGATTTTAAGAAATGGCTCTTATATTATGCTCTCTCAGGAGCAAACTGTACATTAACTCTGTCGGTCAAACAATCTAGTAAGGAGGGATTTTTCCACATGAAATTTTGAGAATCATATAAGAGTCGATGATTATTCTCAAAATAAAAAAAATATCAAATGTTGAGTTTGTAAATGCTCAAATCTCACATTCTAATAATTCAACAGACTCTATTCAATCTTGAGACATCACTTTTAAGTTGCACAGATTTCTCTTTGAGTTTAGTTTTGGGTTGAAGAAGTTATATTTTTAAATTTTGAGATCCTAAAATAACTCATCGGATTTTGAGTAAATGGACATTATATTTCCGGACTGATAAATCTTTTATGTCAAAAAAAATCCAGAATAAGGAAAATCTAAAATTAGGAAAAAAAAAAATTTATAAAGTATTTCTAAAAACATCTAAATCATATAAAATATTTATACACCATTCATATATTTTTTACAATCTTTTTATTTTATTTTATTTTATTATTATTATTTATATGCTCCCCTGGTGTACACACTAGGCTACTTACGCGTCCAAAAGTAACTCAGCCAACCTTATTACAAATGGCAAAAAATTATAAAGGTATTTTTGACATTTGTATGAAGAAGACTGTCACTCAACATGCAGGCATCCTATTAATGGTATGTATGAGCTGGAACCCATTAATCCACCCCTTTTTCCCTTGATTCTTCCTTTGCATTTTAGGTTTGATTTCAACTTGGAGGTTCACAGCATTGTCCCCTGTAGTTTTCCATCACCTCGCTTAGTCCTTCACCTTGCTTGGTCTTCTTATGACATCAACCAATTCTTTTCATGATCTTACTTAGTCTTCTGCGTTCTTTCTACTCAAGAACTTCCAGATTTTGTTAAATCATTTTCTTATAAGATTCGACCTTTCGATCCATTTTCTTATGAGACTCGACCTTTCGATTTCTAGTTTTTCAGTTTGCTCTTTGCCTGAGTCCTCTTTGAACTGTCTAATTTACTGATGCATTTGTTTATCTACTTTCTAAGTTTGGGTCTCATTGCAACAAAGGAAAGTTTAATGGCAGCGACTCGGCAAATACTTGATTAGTTTTAGTATCAGCAATCGCAATACTATATCCCCAATTGATTCCCACTGAAATTACAATTACACTGAGAAAAGAGAAGTGAGAGGACTAAGCATGCAGCCCAAAGTTTTGATTTTTGGTGGATTGAAATATGTAAAACAGGGGTTTATAGATAGTCAACTTGGAAAACAGCAAGCAATCAGGCATAGGCGGAATCGGAAAATTGGGTTTTGGTGCATTTCATTTGGGGTGGGCCTCAGTTGCTCCTATGGTGACATGCAGTATAATCACTTCAGAATTATAAACAGGAGCTTAAATATAGCAGGTATGTCAAAAAGTTCGAAGCATGAACCCTCTAGGTTCATATTGGAATGCAGATATTGAAATATTACCATTACGACGCTTAAAGAATATAGTGGCCCTATAATATGTAGCCAATAAACCATGCAGATACTTGTATTTTGGACTTTTACATATAGTTTTACCAACTTATATTGATTATGGTCATGTAGTCATGTCTAATAAGGTTGAAAATTGAGAATTGTTGGATAAAATTTAGTGATGATGAGCTGGTTCATCCTTAATGAATATTGTAGCTGTATAAGAAACAAGATACATACTAAATGTACCCACATGATAAAAAAAAACTTCAGGTGTATTTTTCATTAGGACTAGCATCGTGCATTTTCTTTTGGGTCACTGATATATCCAACTGAGGTCCACAGTTTCAGACCTGGACCCGACCCAATTGGATAGACTTTTTAAATAAAGTTCATTTTAAGAAATGACGACCTACAAGTAACTTTATGGCAAGCATTAGCAAAGGAAAATTATGATTCACCTTTGAACCAAAAAGTGGTAATTTTTACATTTATTAGGGTTCATCAGTTCAGAAACAGTAAGATACTTCATCTCAGTGTTTTATATTGCAACGAATTTTCTTACTAAATTATCTGACTTGGGGAACATATATGATAGTTTTGCAGGGCAACTCCACATATATAACAAGAATTTTTGCTCCTCTGCAAACCCAGTCTTCCTATCACTTGCATTACTGTAAGTTGCATATATTCTTTTTTTCATATCATACTTCTGTATTTCATATAATCTATTACTAAAACTATCTTGTATACATCCAGCAATATGCAGCTTCTCATCCAATCAGCTTCTATCACATCGCCATCATCTTCACACAGCTTCTCATCCAATCAGTTTCTATCGCATCGCCATCATCTTCACACAGCTTCTCATCCAATCAGCTTCTATCGCATCACCATCATCTTCACAGACAAGTAGAATGAGGACAGCACAACACCAATCCTTCATTGAATTCCAGGATATAAGCATTCATCCTATAAGAGAGGCATTTCTATTCTCCACACCCCCTATAAAAATATTTCATATGATTAGATAGATATTACCATTTTCTTAATATAACACAGTAAACACTTCTTCTTCTTTTTTTTGACAATATTAAGTACTTTTATTGAATGGCATATCAAGTACTTTTATTTTTTTACTCACTTTTACTTTTTTTGATATAACAAGTCGATGCCTTTCCAAAACAAAAGAATTATTGTTAAAGTATTACCAAGAAGAAATTTGTGGTTTAATTGCTTGTACGACGGTTGTGGTAAATGCTTGAAAGCTACTCCTCCAGGAACACAATCACATTTCGAGTGTACATCATGCCGTGTTAAAAATGAAAATTATACTTAGCATTCCGAAAGGTTTATTCACCGTAATAATTTTACTTAGCTTGATAAAGTTCTCTTGTGGGACCAAATTATGTACTTGGTCTTCTGGTAAAAAAATTGCATAAAAATTATATGCCTTTTATGACTTTATGAAAATTATAAGCCTTTAATATGTTTTAATTGAATATAAAAACAAATTAAATTATCTTATATGTTAGAAAACTATAAGGCAATAAATAAATAAAAAATACACATAATGGACATTTGAATTTTCTCCCAGTATACCTGTAACCAAATTACCATATCATCATTTAGTCAAATGGTATCAGTACTTTCTCATATTAGATGCTTTAAACATGTCATCATTGGTATTTTCCATACCAATTAATCCTAGAGAATACAAACGAATCTTTCAATAGAATTCAACCATGCTATGACACAGTTTACTTAACGTGTAAAAATACAAATTACTCATCGTATACATTTAGGTCTCACACATATTATAAATTAACAACTAAATCAATACATAACAGACATATAGATGAAAGGATAATTACCAAAATGACGTGTTTAGAAGTGCATAAACCGTAGTTAAATATGGAAAAGACATGTTAGAGATATTCCAATTGGAAACAATTGATATAATTATAAAGAAAGCATCTTCAAGCCCTATTTCTCTTTCTTTACCTTGATACTAGAGTGCCGCGTTCTCTCTCGACCTTGCTTGTGGATTTTTTGTGTCTTAGGTATGGTGTTTGAAAATATTGGTGATTCTTTTGTTGTGTTTTATACTTTGGGCTTTTGCTTATTTGGCTTCTTATTGATTTTTGCTTTTTTTCTTTTTGGGTTTTGTACTAGAAATATGTAGGAAGATATTATTTAATTTGGTACAATAAGTCACAATCACTCTTGACCGTCAAAATTTTCAAATCGAGTGGTTGTATATATATATATATATATATATATATATATATATATATATATATATATATATATATATATATATATATATATTGAACTTTATGACACTTCTCAAGCTATCCAATTTAACGTCTAATGGGTATGAATAAATGCGCCCTCTTTGTAACAAAGATAAATGGTCTACAATATACAATCTCTTTGAACAATGGACATGGATCCCTTCATTTTTATTTTTCTTTCTCGCTTTTTTTTTTTTTTTGGTGGTAATTGATTTTTTATGTATTCATTGAGTAGTTAATTTTGAAATATCCCCTGTTTATTTTATGTGCTTAATTTTTTTTTTAATCTAGCTAAGTCTCTTAACTTTTTTATTGCTTTTCCCTTCTTGGGTTTCTCTCATCGATGATTCCTTTTAATTTTTTTTTATTTACGGTGATTAAAAATGGGGGTTATTTGATGGGGAACGACACCAAATGCTGAAGAACTGGTAGGTAAGTTTTAAGCATAGTTCTTGATTTTTTGGCCCATGGGTCATCACTCTATAAGTATATAGATAAACAACAGTTTGAGAAATTGATTTTGCCGGGCCCTTCTCTTATCTGATTGATTATAGTAGAGTGGAGGAGAATTAAGTGTCATTTTGTTGAGTCAGAAATAGAGGCTTCTCTTTTTTATGAGAAGTATCATTTGTTTGAGTAAGAAAAAGACGCCTCTCTATATTTATGAGGAGAAAGAGATCTAATTTTCTTCTTTATTTCTCTTTGATGCAGGTCAACGTTGTGCAACAAAGCTAGGTCCAACGATATGGACATTAAAGGCAATTTCAGTCCTCGATTTCTTGAAAAACTCAATGATATAATTTTTTTAGCTCATAGGGCCTTTGAAGAAGTGTGTTATAATAGAGAATCAACATCACAGTCAACATTCTCCCAAAAAAAAAAAAAGCAAAAAAAAATGGGAGAATCGACATCCAAGTGAAAAGTTATGCCTATATAAAGTTGGGGTATTTTTCAGGGAAATTTTTGGACTTTGTCTTAATTTATTTCTTCAAGTATTAGAATTAGGATTAGGAGGTCTAAATAAATCATATTAAGTAGGGGCTAAGTTAGATTTTTAGTTGAAATTTGAGAGGCCCCATTATTATCGCCCTTGTTGCTGTCGTCTGCATTGTCACTCTATTGTGAACATGTTATATTTGATAATTCCAACAAGCAGTCCTCTTTGAAGAGAAAGAGTGGAAAAATCATTAATTTGTTCACATCATATGGTTAAAGAGATGCTAGCTTGCTGTATGAAACCTAAATCTTCCGTGTCACATGGTTTTAAGATCAACTTTTTATGCATAGCAAAACATTCATATGGATTTGGTTGCCATAACTGCACGCTTTTTTGGAATGTGAAACTACTCTAGAATCAAAGTTATATAATTGTGGTACGCTTATCTGTTCGGAAAGTATATAAAGAGACTATATATATCTTTGGAAAAAGTTTATATAAGGTTGTAACTTTAAAATGTAGAATGACATATATATTCATATATATATATATATATATATATATATATATATGAGAAGACTTTTTCATATATATATATATATGACAATATTATGCAATGCCTATAAGCGAAAATGAATAGTGATTTTGTCTACCTCTATCACCGTTTAAAGTTCATCATGCAGTCACGATTGTCTGGTAGTGTTTTATTTTTTATTTTTTTTACAAATCAAAATGATTTGAAATTTGGAGCGTGTATTTATCAAAAATAGGCGAATTTTCGAAAAATATAAAAAAAATATTTTATATGAAAATAATTGATCAAAATATTTTCGAAAATTTTTGGAGTTATTTGATCATTTTTTTTTTGCGAAATTTTTTTTTTTTTTTTATTAGATACACTTCAGGAAGATGTACATATTTTTTAAATTTCAAGTCATTTCGATTTGTAAAAAAACAATGAAAAATAAAATACTACCGGATAATTGTGACTGTGCAATGAAATTTGGATGGTGATGAGGGTAGGCGAAATCACTATTCATTTCGTTTATAGGCGTTGGGCAGATTTTTTCATATATATATATATATATATATATACATGATACTACAAAATGCTTATAGGTGAAAATGAACAATGATTTCGCTTACTCTCATTAGCGTCTAAATTTTATCGTCTGGCCAACTGTCCGGTAGTGTTTCAATTTTATTTTTATTTTTACTAATTAAAATGATCTAAAATTTGGAGCGTGTGTATATCTTAGTAAGCCACGTTTAATAAAAATATAAAAAAAAATAAGTCGTAAAATATAAATTAATCAAAATACCCTCGTAATTTTTTAGAGATATTTTGGTTAATTTATATTTTGTGAATTATTTTTTTATATTTTTATTAAGTGCATTTTATTAAAACGTACACACGCTTTAAATTTCAAGTAATTTAGATTTGTAAAAAAAAATAAAAATTAAAAAACTATTAGATAACTGTGACCGTGGGATGAAGTTTGGATGGTGATGCGGGTAGACGAAATCACTGTTCATTTTTGCATGTACGCATTGGGAAGAGCTTTTCAAATATATATATATATATGTTTATTTATTTTATTTTTTATTTTATTTTATTTTTTTATTTTTTTTTCATCTCTCTATCTATATCCTTTACTCTCTCTCTACAATAAAAAAAAACCTACCCTATAATCTCTCTAGACATAGGATTCATTTTTATCTTTATCTTGCAACCCGTATATAAAAAATGTAGTATAAAAAACTAATTTATCGAAGTGATGTTCCTAGACTTGCCAATTGTGCCTTGCTTAAAAAGGGAAATGGTGCGGGATATTTATCATGCTAAAGTCATATTAAAAGTCCTTAACTCTTGGGCAACGTTTGAAGTTACAGTTTTTAGCAATGGTTTAAAAAACGGATCGGTGACCCGGATCAGGCTTTCAAAAAACCGATCCGGATCAGGAATCGGGTGAATCGGTCAGAATAAAGCTTAAAAAAAATTCGAAAAAATTATTAAAATTCATTATAAATATTTTTTTTTAGGAATTCAATAAAAAATGAGGGTATTCCATTAATAATTTTCATGTTTTTGAATGAATATGTGAATATTGATATGTTCTTTCCCTGCATGAACCGCCATTCAGCATTTAATTTACAGTATTTCATGCTCATCCCTACACTGTTGCTGTTGGGACTCGATATGTGAATAATATGGCTGGGATAGGGTGGCCTCAGAATCATCATCTCTCTCGTTTTCTCTTTGAATAATATGGATTAAAAAAAAAAAAAAACAAATTTTCAAAAAAATCGATCATGGATTAAAAAAAAAATCACAAATTTTCAAAAAATTCTATCATGGATTACAAAAAAAAATTCGATCATGGATTAAACAAAAAAAATCACAAATTTTCAAAAAATTCAATCATGGATTACATAAAATTCGATCATGGATTACATAAAATTCGATCATGGATTACAAAAAAAAACAAACAAAAAAAACAAACAAAAAAAAACAAAAAAATCAATCGTGGATTACAAAAAAACAAAAAAATAGTTCGATCATGGATTACAAAAAATTCAATCATGAATTACAAAAAACTCTATCATGGGTTACAAAAAAAACAAAAAACAAAAAATTCAATCATGGATTACAAAAAAAAAAACAAACATTTCGGTCATGGATTACAAAAAAAAAACAAACATTTCGATCATGTATTACAAAACATTCGATCATGGATTACAAAAAATTCTATCATGGGTTACAAAAAAACAAAAAAAACAAAAAAATCGATCATGGATTACAAGAAAAGAAAACAAACATTTCGATCATGGATTACAAAAAATTCTATTATGGGTTACAAAAAACACAAAAAATTTGATCATGGATTACAAAAAAACAAAAACAATTCGATCATGGATTACAAAAAAATCGATCAAGTATTACAAAAAAATCTATCATGGATTATAAAAAAAAAAAAAAAAAAAAAAATTCCGTACGGAATCGCCGATTCACTGTTCGGACTCGCCGATTCCGTACAGCGAATCGACGATTCACTGTACAGAATCGTCCGGTTCTCTCTAGAACCGGACGATTTCCGATTTTTTGGACGATCCGGTCCCTTTTCACGATTTCCGAGTCGAACCGTGCGAGTCCGGTTCGACTAGGCGTTTTTTAAAACGCTGGTTTTTAGTATAGCACTTACATGTTTGGTAACAAGGACTGCAAAAATAAATGGGGTTGCTGGAATGCTATTTTTTTCTCTATAGCAAGGCTCTATCTCCCTAAACCCTCTCTATCTAACTCCTTTCTCTAAGCATGCTATCTTTATCTAACTCGGTCGTGCCCTTTCTCACTCTAGCTTCTTTCACTTTCTAGCTTCTTTCACTTTCTATGTCGTTTCTATCTGCTCTTTTTTTTTATATTATCTCTCTAAATATATGATTTCTGTCTCTAACTCATTTCTTTCTTTAATTGTGCCTTTTCTCTCTTTAAGTCCTTTCTCTTTAATAGTTCCTTGTCTCCCTAATTTTTCTCTCTCTAATCGTATCCTATCTCTTTAAATGCTCTCTCTCTAATCACATCATCTCCCCCTCTCTCTCTCTCTCTAATCACACCATCTCCCTCTCTCTCTCTTGGAAGCTGCAAACCTTATCTCTTTGAAGCTTTGTTAGATCACTATGAAACCTGATCTCCGTATTCAAGAATTTCTTAGGAAACAAGTATTTCAAAACTTCCAGATATCAACAATTCCAATTTTGAGGAACCCAGAACTTTCAAGTTCCAAAACTCCAAATTCTAGTTACCAATTTCAAATGGGAAACATTGCTATACTTCTCCTACCATTTAGAAGATATATACTTCCTCCCATCTTGCGGTTCAATTTAGATCAAATGAGTCACTGACCATTTGATCTAGATGTGACACCTCAGAGTATTTTATCTTGAATTTTTTTTACAAATTATAAGAATATAAAATTCGGTATGTGTCATCATCTTAATGGGGCGCACTTAAAAAATATTTTTAAAAAACTATTTTTTATATAATACAATAACGAAAATACCCCTAAAAATTTTAGGAGTTATTTTATTTTATTGGGAATATTATTTTTATGTTTTTTACATGTGCGAGTTTAAAAGAGGAATGAATGTCCAAAATTTGGTGTTAAAATGTTATGTAAACAAAATATTAAAAACAAAATAATCTAAAGGCGTGACATTTTGGTTGGAGCCACCTCAGTTGTCCATTCAAAAGAGACGATCGGATAGAGAAAAGTATATAAGTTTTATACAATAGGGGAAGTAGAGAAAGTTTGCACATTTCTAATGACTAATATTCCCTACATCGACCAAACCTAATTATTCAAGGCAAAAAGGTACTAAGCTACTTTGACAACATGTTGATATCACAGTACACCAACCTCTTCATGTATATGATTAGATTTTCAATACACCAACCTCTTCATGTATATGATTAGATTTTCAAGCCAGTGCCCTGATATATCAAGGAAATGTACATAATAAGGCTATTTACTTTTGATACAAAGAAGTCACGATTATTATTAACCGTTATATTTGAAATTGGATGGTCAAGGATGTGTCATTGTTTAGGCACAAAGGGCAAAAGAAAAAAATTCTTGAATGTTGTGGCACACTTTCATTTTTTAAATTTCACATCTAATGGCTAAAAGTGATTGTGACTTCTTTGTACCAAAAATATACAGTCTCATAGTATGCATATTTTAAAAAAGCACAATAAAAGACTAACTAGACTTGGTTTTTAAAAAAACATCTTAAACTATATGAAGTTGGGTAAAATTACTCTTTCCTCATTGTGTTAGATTATAACTCCTCTC
Source organism: Amborella trichopoda (assembly GCF_054954075.1). NCBI lineage: Eukaryota > Viridiplantae > Streptophyta > Magnoliopsida > Amborellales > Amborellaceae > Amborella > Amborella trichopoda. The sequence continues at coordinate 4,269,560 of NC_142346.1, read as the reverse complement.
CCACATGTGTGCTAATATTTAAAAAACCATAGTAAAAGATTAACTAGATCTAATATTTTGAAAAACATCTTGCGCGGTTAACTGAAGTGGAAATAAACTTTTTATTTTTTCAATTAGTTGAAAAGATAAGAAGATATAATACAACTCTAGGCCTATTTAATTGGGGGGAAGGGGATAATGGAAGAAAAATCAATCAAATACAGTGATTTAAAAAGCAGACCACTCAGCACCTGGGCGGCCCCCTAGACGGTCCAGAAGGTTTGGGGCGGCCAAATTAGGCGGGATATCCCTAGGCACTCGAGAACCCACCTAGGCGGGTGCCTAGCCTTGGTTGGCCGCCTAGGCCTGCGCCCCACCCAAGGGCGGAAATGCTCCTTGTTAAGGACATTTTTTGTTCCAAGGGAAAAATTATGGGTTTGAAAAATCTAAAACCCACTACAACCTGTTTTGGATAGAGAAAAATCACAAAAAACTGGTTTGGTAACTTTAGTAATTTGGTTGGTAAATTTTAAGTTTTAACTACGTGTAGACTGTGGAGTGTGGACTATCGGACTAGATAATTGGATATGGACTTACGGTTATGGAGTATAGAGGAGTGCGTGCTATGTGGACTTGTATACTATGCATTTGAAGTGCCCTAAATCCCTAATTCTTATGTGTTATACAATTATACTTATATTGTTACACTAGTGTCACACCCCAAGAATTTACAATACTGATATTCCTGAGATGTGGCAGTCAAAACATCTATATACATCTCTTTTTAGGACAAATTTACAATGGCGAATTTTTAAAAAGTAACAAAAGAAAGTTTAAGCACAACTTTAATATCTTCCCAAAGTTGATCTTGACATGCACTCAAATGAAACCGCAGTTATCCTGAAAAATGTTTATCATAGTTTGATGAGTTTGGCTACTCAGTAAGTGATCATCATAATCCTAAAAATAATCATGATTGAAAGATATCAATATTTTCCAAAATGAGATCTATTAACAGAAATGCATCAACAGTTTCACTTTCAATAAATGCATAATTAAGTATAATCCAAGTAATTGAAATGCTTATAACACTTTTAACGGCAGTGTATAATTCAAAGGATTTCACAAAATACCCTACTGGCGTCCCAAGTAGGTCACCTATATACCCCATCAGCGTCCTGATGGGTCCACTTAACCCCTATCGGCGTCCCAGATAGGTCCACTTAATCCCTGCAGGTCCACTTATACCTCACCGGCGTACCGGATGAGTCCACTTAATCCCTACCGGATAGGTCCACTTATACCTCACCGGCGAACCGGATGAGTCCACTTGCATACTTAAATTATTTCTAAATCTCTTTAAACATTCGAAAGCAGCAATATCATGTACTCAACATATCACTGAAATCATTAATATGAATTTCACTTAAACCATTAATAACAGTCACTCTCTATAACATTTCAAAAATAACCAATCAAATATTTTGGGCTCAAATTTAGAAAGGTAGCAGTTTGTAAAGGCATTCTAGCATAATTGCCAATTTAATATGTATAGAAAAACTCTTATAGAAATTCAAGAATACGGAATTATCACAATTTATGGGATATCTATCCACAAATAAACATTTCACAACAATACTATAATCAATTGCAAAAATGTCAATCTTTAAATAATAAGGCAGTCATTTGCACATGAATTTTACAATGTCTAAATATTCAAAAACAGTAGAAAGAAATATCACAATTTTACTAAAAGCAGAAGTATCACATTTATTTCTAACAATAGACAAGAAAAATAAATAAATTTATTTTTCATAATTTACAGCATTCAAAATTTCTAACATAGATAAAATATCACAATTTTTATTAAACAGATTATTTTTCAAGATAATGAGGTCACGTGCGCATAAAATTTATCGCGCCTAAAATTCATGATGAGAGTGTAAAGAAAGCTATCTTAGAAGAAGCACATCATTCTCATTATACGATACATCCCGGAAGTATTAAAATGTATCAGGACATGAAGAAAACCTTTTGGTGGAATAATATGAAAAAAGAGGTAGCACTATTTGTGTCTAAATGCCTAATATGCCAGCAAGTAAAAGCTGAACATCAAAGGCCCGCTGGGTTATTGCAGCCTTTACCCGTGCCAGAATTGAAGTGGGAGCACATCTCTATGGATTTTGTCTCTGGCTTGCCTAAAACAAATTCAGGACATGATAGCATTTGGGTCATTGTGGACCGGTTGACCAAAGCTGCCCACTTTCTACCGATTCGCACGGCGTACACTTTGGATCGACTGGCTCAGTTGTACATTAAGGAAATAGTGCGGTTGCATGGAGTTCCTATCAGTATTGTATCGGACAGGGATACTCGGTTTACTTCTAAATTTTGGGCTAGACTACAGTCAGCCATGGGGACGAGACTCACCTTTAGTACTGCCTTTCACCCCCAAACTGATGGACAATCGGAGAGGACCATCCAAACCTTGGAAGATATGCTGAGGGCCTGTGTTATTGACCTTACAGGAAGCTGGGATGACCATTTACCCCTGATTGAGTTTGCTTATAATAATAGCTTCCAAGCCAGTATTCAGATGGCACCATATGAAGCCCTGTATGGAAGGAAATGCAGGTCACCCATATGTTGGGACGAGGTTGGTGAAAGAAAGCTTTTGGGGCCAGAAATTGTCCAGATAACTACAGATAAAATAGCATTAATTCGTGAAAGGCTCAGGACAGCTCAGTGTCGGCAAAAGAGTTATGCCGATAACCGAATGAGAGATCTTGAATTTGAGGAAGGTGATCGAGTTTTCCTAAAAATCTCACCAATACAATGAGGTCACTTACACACAAAACTTATAAAATAAAGATCCTAGACGGAAATATCACTATTTATTAAAAACAGACTATTTTTCAGGAAAACGATGTCACTTACGCACAAATATTTGAGAGGGAGCTTCCGATAAAAATTCGGCTCGAAAGAGGAGTTCACTGTGTTTCGACCAGAGAAAAAATCTCAAAAGTTTTCTAAGGTAGGAGTCTTCACCTCTCTGAATTTAAATTCTACTAACATATTATTTTATTTTTTTATTACATTACAGGTGTGAGCGTTAGTTTACGCTTTAAACACCTCAAGCTTTTATTACGTTACAGGTGTGAGCGTTAGTTTACGCTTTAAACACCTAAAGCCCACGTCCTTTAGTGGACGTGGCAAAAGCAAGGAAACACAAAGCTTTTAAACGAAAAGCTTTGAAAAGTAGCGATGGTCCCTAAACACCATCATGTTCAAACGAATCATCATGTATTAAAAGAATTTTTTTTTTTTTTTTTTTTTTTTTTTGAAAGTTTAGGATTGTTACAACTAGATACCTGTTTCTTTCTACTGGGCCACCCAGGTTTTAAGCACCCGCTTAAGCATTAGCTGGCCTGGAGCCCTCGGTTGCCTAATCGCCGCCTAGCGCTTTTTGAAACGATGATCAAATATATGCTCCTCTGAAAGCATATCTTTCATTAATGGCGTATGGTAAAAGTAGTGTTTAAAGAAACGGATTGGTGGGGCAATCATCCACATGCCGATCTTGCATTGGATTGATGGATTTAGATCAATATGGATTAACAATGAGGAAATATTAAAAATATACAAACTTTGAAAAATTTTAAACAATATGAGAAAAAACTTGTTGGGGAGCTTTAAGCATTGGAATATACCTAGAAAATGAAAATTCAAAGGGCAAATGAAAAAGAGGTTTTTAAGGTGGGAACCAGCCAGTAGTGATACTTGGACCCATCTCAGTCATTTGCCGATCAAGGTCAGGTGATCACCGACATGGACCATGTTTCTTGAGACACTAGTAAAACTCATGGGCAAGCTTTTTATGATTTCCCTACAATATAAAATTTATATACTTCTGCTTATCCAACCGCCCATTCTGAATGGATGGCTAAAATAGCCCCAATCACAATGTCACATCTCTACACTATTTTATTTTTAATTTTTTTTGACAAAATATTGATACCAAACTTTGGACATCCACTCCTCTTTTAAATTGGCAATTGTAAAGCACAAAAAACAAATATTCTCAATAAAATAAAATGACCAAAATACCTCTGAAATTTTCAAGGGGTATTTTTGTTATTATATTTTTATCAAAAATTATTTTTAATATTTGTTTTAAGTGCGCCTCATTGAGAAGATGGTACGTACCAAATTTCACATTCATACAATTTGTAGAAACAAAACTAAAAGTGAAATTCTATGAGGCGTCAAATCTAGATCAAACAATGAGTGGCTCACTTGATCTAAATTGGACGGCTTGATGGAGGAAGTATATATCTTCTATGGTGTGGGGAAAATATAGAAACTTTTCCCAAAACTCTATTTAGGACTTCAAATTTGGGGGGTGTATTTTCCCTTTAGTAAACAACCTCAAAAATAATAAAAAAATATATAGAAAAAACTATACCTAAAATATGTGTCTAGAAAAGGAAAAACATCCTAAGATTCAATGGAAATTGTTGAACACACGGATCTTTAGATGCTCAAAATGCAGTTTTATAAAAATCCTATTACGCTTCTTATCTGAGAAGTAAATATACAGTGTGACACTAGGGGAGAACTCTATATGAACTAGAAAAGCCAAAGATTGGGTGTTTGACTTTAATTTGCGTGTTAAAAGTGGGCGATCTCGATCAAGAGTCTTTAGGAATCGAATGAAACCGAACTAGTTTCTTAAATATTTTTTTAGATCGCTGATTCGGACCCATCTAGATCATTGATCCGGCGACCCATCGTGAAGCGGTGGATGAATCTATAGATGAGACTTTCACTCCTCGAGTAGTGGATGAATCCACTAGTGTTCGAAAACTTGCCGCAGAAACTGATCAAGGGGAGTAATCGGTAAACCGGTCAGTTCAACCGGCCTCACTAGGTAGATCCCAGTCGATCCAAAAAGTATTATTATATATATATATATAATCCAAAAAAATGATAAATATATTTACAGCATGATTAAACAAAGCATGTTTAAATGAAGTTGAAAAGTAGCGAAAAAATAGAATTAAAAAAATCAATTTATGTACAGAAGTATTTTCAATTTTTTAAAAAAAAGATGAGAAAACATAAAAATAAGTATTTATGACCAAAATACTTTTCAATCTTGGTCAAAATGATAAAAAAATATTAAAAAACACATAATAAATAAATCTCTTATTTTTTGAAATTTTATATTTTTTAAAAAAATTAAATGTTCGGCCGGTCCACCAAAACGGCCAAATCTATATCGCTTAAGTTTTGGTTTGACCGACGGCCAAGTTTGTGAATACTTCTTCCACATATGAGACTTTCACTTCTCTATTCTCTCTCAAATCTCTTTTAAGCCTTTAGTATGGACCCGGTTTCTATGCGGCCAAGCTTTTATATATATATATATATAGAAATATAGGTCTATTAATAGATCTATTTTTTAGATAAATTTTTTATCTTAATTTTTAAAAACAAGTAATCTTTAATATAGAGATAGTAAATAAGAAAAAAAAAAAGTAAATTTTTAAAAAAGTAATAATTATAATTCCTGGAACACCTACTTGCGACGGATGCTTTACATTTTTTGGAGTGCATGCGGTCCGAAACACTTTTTCGGCTCTCACGCCAGGGTGTCTTACACTTTTTTGGTGCGTTTGATAATGGAGAAAACTTGTGAAAATCTCGTACTTTCTCCGTACTGTAATTTTTATTTACCGTTTGGAAACAGTAAAAAAAGAGTAAAAATGCAGAAACTTGCAGCGCATGGGGACGATTATCTGGGAAAGTTCATGGGGTATTAACCCCGCCGCTGGAGCTCTCCGCCTCCCCCTTTCTACCGCCAGTGATAGAAACTCTGCCTCCGCTCTCTCTCACCATCAAGGAACCCTGCTCTCTGGCTCTCTACAGAAAGATACCAGGTACGCTCATCCATCTCTCTTGGTCTTCGTCTCTTTGTTTCTCTCTCTAGAATTCTGATACTGGTTTTGCTCAGCCCCTTTTTGCGGTGTCTCTGGATGCTGTTGAATCTTCATATGGGTTTTAGTCTCTCTCTACAACTTTGAGATGATTTTGGTGGACGTTGTGGTTGGAGCTTTCAATTTTCTCTCTCTAGAAATTTAACAGGGTTTTGCTCTTACAGTTGGTTTCTCCGTAGATAATACCCGCATCTAATAGGTTTTTTCTGTTAAAGAGATTTGAGAGTATATTAATGCTCCCAACTCTAACAAGTTCAAGTTTAGCATTCATAGGTTTGTTGTCTAGTTTCTTAACAGGGTCAAATTTAGTTTAGTTTGCTCATTTGATTGAAGAATCATTCATTGGTTTGATTGTCAAGTTTCTTCTTCTTTTTTCTTGAAATTTTCTGCATTTTTGGTCTTTTTACTATGAATCGTGCGTTCATATTGTATTTATTTATTTTTATTTTTTTCACTGTGTTGTGATTATTTTTGTGGATTATTTGGCTCTTTTAACACAAAGGTACCAACAAATATCTAGTTTACTGCAAAAAATTAGGGGCAAGATAGCATCTTTTAGATGTTCTACTTCATCAATTTTTATTTTTTTTTAATATTCTGTATTTTTTTAGTTTGGAACTAAAAACCTAAATATTATTTGTCTCATTTTTTATTTGTGATTGTCCTATCATCATTGTATTTATTAGGAATCTTTTTTAGTGGTGGATATGGGGGATCGAATGGTGGTGGTTTCGGTTCTGCAATTTGCGTGCTCAGATGATGTCTCTGCAAATGTTGACAAAGCAGAAAGGTACTCAGGTTCATATGATTTTTGTTGTGCTTTTTTCTTCTTTGTTAGTCTTTGTGTGATTGATACTAGTGATTGGGAAAACTTCTACATATCCTTTCTTCAGGTTTTTGTATCATCGATAACAAATGATTGGGAAGAGAAACACTGCATAGCCTTGTTAATGAATGAAATTGTGATGTTTATTCAATTGCTGATGTCCTAAATATTGCAGTTTGGGAAATTATAGAAAAAGGCATTTTATTCTTGATGATTTTTTGTTTTGTTTTTTATTGCTTCAGAAATCCTGTTTTTTATCTTGATGATAGTTTGTTCTTGCTGAATTTTTTGTATAAAATGGGGCAGCAAGAAGACGAGCAATATGTTGGGGTGATGGGTTGCACTAAAACGTCATGCCCTACATAATTCTTCAAAATAATAAATATCTATCTTCACTCCATGAATTTACAGAAAAACAGTAATGTAGCAGTTTTATCATTATCTTAGGTACTCATCATAGATTGTTTTTTTCTTTTTTATATCAACAGAATTTAATCAAAGATTGTTCTTTAAGGCAAGCACATGAAGTTTGTATTGTGAGCACTTAAATTGGTTGGAAGTTTTCCTCCAATACTCTTAATAGCAAGGAATAAATCGTTGCCCATTAACAGTGTTGTGAATATTTAAAATCAATGCAATTCATATGGAGTTTATTTTGTGAGCTCTTAAATTCGTTGGAATTTGCGAATTTGTATTAATTTAAATATGCATAACATTGTTAATGGGCAACAATATAGTCCTTCTTATTTGGGGGTGTTAGGGGAAACATAGTGAATTTGGCATTTTTAGGCAATTGGATTTCTTTGATGGGTGTGAATATTTAATACAACGTTCATTTTTCTTTTGAATATCTTGTTGAAAGGATGGTTTTATGTAGGAGATACAATTATATGATTTTCTAATGTTTTTTGGAGAACTAATAGGCCATGAAGATATGGAGTTTACTGCTTGTCAGATGATTTAATGTTCCTTCAATTGCGCATGGAGTTCATGTGTACCACATCAGGTGTTCTAGTGATGTGATGCTTATATGATCAATGTCTCACTCCTTTCATGTTGTACAAAGATGAGCATTTCATGCTATGAATTTTCACCGGTGCTGAAGCCCCCTACTGACTTCCTACAATGGGTAGCAACATTAAGACCAAAATTTGTGAAATTCATGTGACAAATCCACTTTGGGAAGAGTTCATTGTACATCTTAGTTTATGGGTGGGTTGTAAGGCATGAAACCTCAGCTAATGTGTCGAAAAGACAGTTTGGAATCTGTTTTACATATATATTTATCCAAGGGCTTTCTAGAGAAAAACCATCTGAAATGCTTTTTCTATGACAACGGATATTTGAGGTTTAACTTTTTTCAAAAAGATATTCCCCTTCCACCTAGCCATTTGAGAGGGCACTAAGATAATATTGCCTCTCTTTTGAATACCTTAAAAAAATAAAACAAAGAGAACCACGGCTATTAGAATGAAATTTGGGTAGTGGTAACACTCATGGTCAATGGCCGCCTTTCATGCTTGCACAACTAGTGAAATACCCATAATTTGAATACCAGTATTTCCATCACAATTAGTTGTCTTTAAGCTTCTAAAGATGAAATACGGGTAATTAAATCATCCATTTTTGTATTTAAGGTTCTAAAGATGAAATACAGGTGATTAAATCACCCATATTAGAGTTTACTAGAGAGAGAAAGTAGCTTTCAGATATAGAGAGATTCTAGTGTTCAGTAGAGAGATAGGAGCTTTTAGAGAGTGTATGTGGTCTTAGAGAAGTGTTTGCTAGCAATGAGACTTAAAAGAGATGTCCTCTAGTGCATATCAGAGAAAAAGGAGAATATAGGGAGATCCTCTAAGTTTATGATAGAGAGAAGAGATAAGAGAGTATAGAGGATATTTTAAACTTCGATCGGAGGTTCAAGTGGAAGGCTCTAAATAGGCACTAGGAAGGCCCCAGAGGACATCGATGGAAGTAGTGGGAAAGTATTTGGTGGATTATGGTCTGACTAAGTTTAAAGCAGAATGGCGGAGCAAGATTCGTGTTGCTTCTCCCAAATAGTTGGGATAAGGTTCGTGTGATGATGATGATGAGATAGGAGAGAGGTTTTTACCAAAAGAGAGAAGTGGGATTCTAAGGAGAGATTGAGAGTAAAATTTATATAGAATTTTGAATACCCCTATTTGAAATTGCGATTTTAGAAGAGGCCCAATGTTGTCTTATTGACACTCCCAAAAGTGACTTGGAGGGGTGATTTTTTTTCTCAAAATGTAAAACCCCAAATATCCACTATAATACTATATTGATGTTATAAAAGAAAAAAAAAAATTTAAATAATATCTCAGATGAATTTTCTCTTAGAGCGCCCCTGATCCAGTTAGGGAAAAAAATATACTGACATTTCTCTAAGACTGAAGGACAAAAGGTTGGCTTACCACTTGATAACCTTATTGTGTATCACTCTTGTAAGTTTCAATATGAAGCCTACTAATAAAATGAAAAGAGAAATCCAGGAGTTTATAGATGCCTAAGTGGATGATGAGGACCAATACTTGTGTTAAATGTCTTATGCAATTAGTGATGAACATTACTCATGTCAAATGCCTTGCTTTCTTTCTCTCTAATATCCCATCCATATGATAAGATGCTAGGACTGAGATTCCTTTCAAATGCAGGTTGGTTAGAGCTGCCCATAAGAAAGGAGCAAATATTATTCTTATTCAGGTATGAGATCTCATTCTTATGTGACGTAATGCAAATATTTGTGTGAAACTTACATTTTCAATGTCACTTATTTTATGGGAATTATGGTTATTTTGTGTCTTTACTTGAAAAGGGAAAACTTGATGCATTTTTTTAATTTTGAACTCTATGAATGCATAACATTATATGCCAATTTTGGGTAGCCAATTGCTTAGTTATTTTAGAAGATGGGACATCATTGTTGATTTAAAGCTGGGACCTAGTGTTTTGGGAATTTTTCTTTATTCATAGGACAATTTCGTTCTGTACTATAAACTTTCTTGTCTCATGATTCACTTCATCCTTGATTATGGTTCCCCTAGTTTTGAGATCCAGTTCTTGTCTTGGCTATTCATAGTTGCTAATTATTCTTTACCTGCAACAGATTTTGGGTGGCAAACTGCTGGCAGTCATCCTTTTTTTTTTATGATAAATAACTTTGTTGCATTCATTGTATCTCAGAAATTTACAGTTGAGCTGTGTGTGATGCAAAAAATTCAAAAAAAGAATGTACAGAAGACATATGTTTGGTCTATACAAAATGAACTCATGTAAGGAGGGTAAAAGGGTTAGGAAGGATGGATGGATGGATGTATGACCACTAGACTAGTGTGTTGAAGGCCCCTTCTTTCGGTACTGCATCAGCTAGAGTGTTACTTCTCTCCTGATGTGCCTAGACGACACCTGAAGATTGAGACGGAGATCACTGATTTTTCTAGAAGGTACTCTAGTCTCCATGGGCAGGGAGAGGTCCTTTGATCCAAGTAATGACATTTCGAGATTCACCTTCTATTATCAAGCTCAGCCAGTCAATTCAGTAGTCAAAGAATCATAGTTTATCAAAAAGTAACGAGCTTGGGTTCAAACTGGTCAAAATCTCTCTTCTAGGACTGCTGTATACCTATAAAAGAAAAAAAAGCTACTTCAAAATAGATATACTTAATGTGGGAATAGAGAATTATGATAGTGGAAATGAGAGGCTAGAGAACTTCCGATTTAAAAGTCATCTGTGATACTTGTCATTCTGAATTCTTGTAATGCTTTTATATCTTTTAGCGTTTTGCACCTCTAGTCTTCTCATGCATGTTCAGGTCATCTTGGTTTAAGATCAGATGGTGGCTTTTAATTGTTTGTTCATATTTCTGGCACTTCTGGTGCTCCTCCTGCATTGTCTCAAATTCTACTCTTGCTTTGGCATGCAGGAACTTTTTGAGGGGTATTATTTCTGTCAGGCCCAGAGAGAGGATTTCTTTAAACGAGCGAAACCATACAAGGGGCACCCTACAGTTCTGAGGTAAAAAGGGTGTTCAAACAATGTTGTCAATTGGTCCACCAACAAAAACCAGGAAAGAAAAAGCAAACCATATACATGTTGTGCTGGAAGTGTTCAGTTCTGCAATGCTGATATCTAATTCTTTTATGTTTTGAATCATCTGGGCAGGATGCAGAATCTTGCAAAAGAGTTGGCTGTTGTTATTCCTGTGAGTTTCTTTGAGGAGGCAAATAATGCTCATTACAATTCTATTGCTATTATAGATGCGGATGGAACAGATTTAGGGCTCTATAGGAAGTCACATATTCCAGATGGACCAGGCAAGATCACTCATCCCTCCCAATAGCTTCATCCATAGCCCATCATGGTCTTGTTTATAAAATTTATTTTTATTGTGCAGGCTATCAAGAAAAATTCTACTTCAATCCGGGGGACACTGGCTTCAAGGTGTGATGCAGTTCTGGGTAGCATAAGCTGAATTCTGTATTCACATAGGTCTTCATTCTTCAATCAGCCACTTTAGTGTTATTAGTTATTTGTTAAAGATTTTTAATTCAGTGTCTGACATTTTGGAAACTCAGGTCTTTCAAACAAAGTTCGCAAAGATTGGAGTTGGTGAGTAGCTTGGTGAATTTTTGGTTGTAGTAATCATATAAATCTGGTATGCACGCGCACACACACATCATTGTTCAAAAACTCGATCTCTGTAGCCAACATACTCACAAACACAACCACCCACACATGCACATGCATCCTTGTTCAAAAACTTGATCTCGGTAGCCAATTCTCTCTTCTCTCTCTCTCTCTCTCTCTCTCTCTCTCTCTCTCACACACACACACACACACAGGTTGTCTAGAAACCAAGTTTTTCTCTCAGCTCTAGCTGCAGAACTTGGTCACTGAGCTGGACCAGTTACTCGGGCGAGTCCGTGTTGACTCGCCCGAGCTCCCACTGAGCTAAAAACTGGTTAAGAAAATAAAAATCAAGGAAAAATCTTGAAAAACCTGTTAAATCAGGAAAAGACAAAGAAAAGGGTAAAAAATAGAAAATGTATGTCAAAGATGGAAGAAGTTTTCAAAAGGTTAAAAATAAATTTATTGTTTAAAGATTAGTTTCTCATAAAATGAGAAAATATAGAAAAACAGAAAAAATATGTACTGCCCTCTATTGATGAAGGGGGGGAGGGGGGAGGTTTGACTCAGGCAAGGCAACCAGCCGAGCCCAAGTTACTCAGGTGTGTCCAAGACAACTTCTCCGAATAGTTGAACATTTAGTAACACATACCCTGAACTATGCACTGCCCTTATTGATGAAACTAAGAATCTCTATGTATTTGCAGCCATCTGTTGGGATCAATGGTTCCCGGAGGCAGCAAGAGCGATGGTGCTACAGGGTGCTGAAATATTGTTTTACCCAACTGCTATTGGATCTGAACCTCAGGATGAAGGCCTTGATTCATGTGAACATTGGAAGCGAGTAATGCAAGGCCATGCTGGAGCCAATGTGGTGAGAGAAGTATTCCACTCAAGGATATAGGAAATCAATGGTATTTGGCTGTGTATGTGTATTTCATGTACGTATGCTTGCATGTATAGATGTTTGTATGTGTAAGTACATTTACATTAGATTAAGTCTCCTTAAAATGTGGCAGGTACCTCTCTTAGCTTCTAATCGGATAGGAAAGGAGGTTATCGAAACAGAGCATGGAAAGACTGAAATTACATTCTATGGCAATTCATTCATTGCAGGTATGTGACATGGATGGGAACAGTCTTATGTTTTTTGTTTTTTTCTTTTTCAGATAAGCATGTACTTTATCACATGTTGCGTACATATATACTTCACACATGTATGCGATACATACATACAAACAGTTTGTCATTCTTTATGTAGTCCTTACTATATATTTGAACAGGTCCAACAGGAGAAATAGTGGCTCAAGCTAATGCCAAAGATGAAGCCATTCTTGTGGCTGAGTTCAATCTTGATAAGATCAAGTCCAAGAGACATAGTTGGGGTGTGTTCAGGGACCGACGCCCTGACTTGTACAAGGTGTTGCTTACTCTAGATGGAAGCACTGGATAGAATAGGCATAGAGGGTCACAAGTTTCTCATTTTTGTTGAGGTATGCATGCATTATCTTTGTCTTTCTTTTCTCCTGCTGGTATTTTGGTGGGTGAGTTAGGTATCAAAGCTTGGACAATATTGTCGATATGTTTTGAAACTTGTAATCAAAGCTTTAAAACTCTTCTCGGGCTTAGGACTTGGGCCCTACGCGGCCGAGTTCGAGTGGACTCACCCGAGTTCTGCCTAGGGGGTCAAGGAACACACAAGGAACTAGGGAAAATTCCCCAAAAAATCCAAAAATTTATGATCGAAAGTTTTAAATAATCAAGCAAAATTAATATGAAAATAGGAAAATTACACAAAAAAGTGTGTACATGATGTATCTGAAATAGAAATTGTGAAATACAAACTCATAAAGTGCATGATGTCTATGAAATACATGCTCATCCCACATATATTACTCCAGTTCAACAAGATATAAGAATGACCATAGATGTAGAAGTGTCAGTGGAGATGAGGGTATTCTTGGTTCTCATTATCAGGGTAAGCGTCCGTGCCACCAAATAATTGTGAGATACAGGGAGCAGTCCTTATCCTAGCTATGCCTCCCTTCCAGTCTAGAATGTCAATTAAATTGTCCCCTAAGCCATAGTCATAAAGATTCATCCCTCTCTCATGCTCACCTCTACCTCAACCAAGGATCTCTCCCACACCATCTAGGCTATGCTCCTCAACTCCTTCGCTAGGTAGCTCGCTACGTTGTTGGCTACATTGCTGACACAGGTGTTCACTACGTCACCCACCAATTGAACTCTAGTGACAATGGCTATCGTGCTCTCTCTCTCTCTCCCTATCTCTCTCTCAAATCTCTCCCCCCCTCCTCCCCCCCACACACACTCACTCACACTGTAGCTGACAACCTTAGGCCTCCTTAGAGGTCCCATCATCTTCCTCCTCACATCCCTCCACCTATGCCTCCTGCACATCCTCTTGATTGCCCCCCACCAAAAGTTTGAGGTCATCAGACTCATTTTTAACCTCTTTTTCTCGGTGGCTCATGGTACTACTAGCTCCTCCAACTCAACCACCCATCCCTCTGTAGGGTTCTCATAGAATATTTAGTTGAGGTTGATTGGTTTATAACAACTAGCTGCCCTCCTTATCTGCCTCTTCCTAAAGTTAAGGTTGTAGTTGACATACATTTTCATGTGCAACCTCTCTTATCTTTAGCTTATTCCTCCTTGGAATATGGAACACACTCCAATTTCTCTCACACTGTAACGAAACAGGTTTGGCTTAGGGTCTTGATTTTAATTTTTGTAAGTGCAGATTTGATTTCTATATTACTCCCACCATTTCACTGACAAGAAATAAGAGTAATTAGTCAATTAAAGATTAGAAGTAAAACCACATGTACTAGTTCTGTTAGGAAATACTGACTCATGAAGTTTGTTAGCTAACTTGGCTCTAGTTCTCCTCGAGTTCTTCCAAACCATGTTACTGCCAAAATCCTTTTGTGCATCCATATACATAGAGAGCTAAAAAAGTAAATTCCACGTACTTAATTTACATAAAACAAAAAAGTAAATAACAATATTGTTTGGCAACTAAAACTTATAGATAAATGTTTACCTGTCTCATGGCATGAATTTGGGCATGCGCACATGCTCTAGTCTCTCAATACAGTACCTCGTCCCTTCTATGATCTCATATGTCAGCTTTGACCCAATTAATAATATTTCGGGTTAAAGAAAAGCATGCCTACAATGTTAATATAAAACACAAGCATGGCAACATAAATCACAAACTAACATTGAAACACAAAATGAAACTTTTTTTTTTTAATATGTTGACTGTATTGAACAGAAAGTGAGTACAGAATGTGAGAGGAGCGGGGGGGGCAGGATACCCACAGATGGGTTCCGCCCAAAAAATAAGCAACCACAAAGCCCTGTACAAAACCAAGGGTGTATAGGTTCCCTAAGGTGGCTTGTGACAAGGTTGCAGCTGCCTTTGCTAGGGAATCAGCCACACTATTTGCTTCTCTCCAAACATGATTCCATGAGATTTGTAGATTCCTTGTGAGTTGACAGATTTCTTCAAATATGTTGTCAAGCCTCCAAGGCCAGGGGGCAGTGCCTGAGGCCCAGGCTATAACACTGTAAGAGTCGCCTTCAACGGTTACATAATGCCCCCAGCTAGTGTCTAACTTCCTGAGGCCTTACCGGAGAGTAGAAGCCTCTGCAATTGTTGAATCAGAGACACCAGTGGGAATAGAAAAGGAGCAAAGGGTATTGCTGTTGTGGTCGTGGAACAAGCCACCTATGCCTGCATGGCCTAGGTTTCTGAGAGAACACCCATCGAAGTTAAGCTTGATGTGGCCCTCTTCGGGTGGTCTCCAACGGGAAGAGCGTGGTGGCCTCTGGGTTTCGAAGGAGCGAATGGGAGTCCAGCGGTGGAGAAAGTCAGAGTGGCAAAGGTTTTTGAACTATTTGTGGTGAGTGGCCCAGAAGATGACTGCTTCTCTGATCTTTTCTAGTAATGCATTCACCGGAGATGTCTGGCTTCGAAACATTCAGGTATTTCTCTCAGTCCAGATTGGCCTGCAAAAGCAGGGTGCCGGCCTTAGGCCAGGGGGTTGAGAAGGTAGACCTGATGAGATGAGGAACATCAGGTGGAGCCACCCACTGCTATGGGAATAACTGGATGTCAGCCCCTATAGACGAGGCTACCTTGCAATGGATGAAGAGGTGAGCATTGGTCTCCTCATCCTCAAAAAAAGTAGGGAGGGGGTTGAATGTCCTCTATTTTTACTTGGCAGGGTCCATAGGCTTCTTATGGACCCAAGTTTAATTGGGATTACAATTCTAGAGAGGGAGGTATACGTCTTTTTCCCAATATTGTTTATGGATCCTAAGGAATCAGGGTTTGAAACTTTGGATATTGGAAAATCCAAAAACTTTCCCTCAAAAACCAAGATTTTTTGGGCCAAATATCTCAATTTCCAAGCTTTGACTGAGCAAATTAGTATGGGGTTCATGTAGAGGGTTGAATCACGATCATATGGAACCAAATTTCAAGAAAATTGGATTAAAAATGAGGGAGAAATTAAGATATTCATGGATTATGTAGGTTTAAAAAAGGTATTTTTTCACTTTAGATGGAAAATTTTCAAGCCAAATCTATCAATTTTCCAATAAATTAGTTTGGGGAACTTGGAGAGGGTTTAATCACATTCAACTATAACCAAATTTCAACATATATGGATTGAGGAAGAACTTGAAAGATTGGCGGATCTGGTAGGGTTTGACAAAAAAGAAAGTTGTGTTTTCTCCTAAAACCAAGAAAGTTCAGGCCAAATCTATAGCTTTGATCCAACAGATTAGTTTGGGGATCCTATAGAGGGTTGAATCAAGTTCAACTCGAACCAAATTTCAAGGAATTTGGTTCAAAACGAACCAGAAATCAAAAGATTAATGGATTTAGTAGGTTTTAAAAAGGAACTTTCTTTTCCCAAAAACCGAGAAATTTCGGGCCATATCTATCAATTCCTTGGCTGGGATCAGCATTTTGGAAAATAAAAAATAAAAATCTAGGCTTTGATCCAACAAATTAGGTTGGTGATCTTGTAGAGGGTTGAATCATGTTAGAACCATGGTTCAAGGAATTTGAATAAAAAATGAGGTAGACAAGAAAGGATTGGCTGCATAGATAAAAAAAAAATTACTTTTCCATTAAAAAAGAGGAAAAAATGCGAATGACAACTCATTGATTCAATTGAGCAAAGCTTGATGGATTGGATTAAGAATAGGGCATTATGTAGCCCATAAAATATTTATTTTCATCAATTATGCATCAAGACAAGCAAATTTTACAGCATTATGCCGTAAAAGTTGCTCTGTAAAACTACAAAGCAAAATAATTAGGGGAATTGATTCTACTAGGACTGATTCCTCCAAATGGCATCACTAAGCCGAATTCTCAAGTACTCGGCCAGGTCACACAATACTCTACCAAGTTTATACATCACCCATCCGAGTACCGTAAGGTTTGCACACAAACCATACTCAGCTCAGCACCTAGCCGAGATTGAGTAACTCGACCTGGTCTTTGAACATAGCTAGCAATATCTTCAACTAAAAAGAAACGAAGTGATGGCATATTCAGTTTGTTTGAAAAAATTTCTCCTGACTGAAAAGCTTTTAGTGTTCACGATTTTCAATCAAAGTTCTCTCTCTGTGTGATGCTATGATTCTCTCTAATGGATTATTGGGGGCGTTAGTTTACATGATTTAGTTTGTTTGGGGGCGTTAGTTTGCTTTATGTCTTCAATTTGAAATACTCTTTAAGATTTTACTGGTTCCAGTAAGGATTTAGCTTTATTCAAGCAAAAGGATTTCTGGAGAGATTAACATCCTCAATATTGATGGACACATTGTCGGACACATTGTTGAAAGCAGTGTTTAAAAAAACGCCGAGTCAAACCGGACTCGCCCGATTCGACTCGGGAATCGTCATGGACAGATCTAATCGGCGAAAAAAACGGGATCGTCCGGTTCTTGAGAGAACCAAACGATTCTGTACAGTGACTTCGCCGATTCAATGTACGGAATCGGCGAGTCCGTACAGTGAATCTGCGAGTTCCGTACGGAACTTATTATTATTATTATTATTATTATTATTTTTTTTTTTTTTTTTTTTTTTTTTTTTTTTTTTTTTTTTTTTTTTTTTTTTTTTTTTTTTTTTTTTTTTTTTTTTTTTTTTTTTTTTTTTGTAATCCATGATAGATTTTTTTGTAATACTTGATCGATTTTTTTGTAATCCATGATCGAATTGTTTTTTGTTTTTTTTTGTAATCCATGATCAAATTTTTTTTTTTTTTTTTTTTTTTGTAACCCATGATAGAATATTTTGTAATCCATGATCGAATTTTTTGTAATCCATGATCGAAATGTTTGTTTTTTTTTCTTGTAATCCATGATCAAATTTTTTGTTTTTTTTTTTTTTTTGTAACCCATGATAGAATTTTTTGTAATCCATGATCGAATGTTTTGTAATACATGATCGAAATGTTTGTTTTTTTTTTGTAATCCATGGTCGAATTTGTTGTTTTTTGTTTTTTTGTAACCCATGATAGAGTTTTTTGTAATCCATGATTGAATTTTTTTGTAATCCATGATCGAATTGTTCTTTTCTTTTTTTGTAATCCACGATTGAATTTTTTGTTTTTTTTTGTTTGTTTTTTTTGTAATCCATGATCGAATTTTATGTAATCCATGATCGAATTTTTTGTAATCCATGATTGAATTTTTTGAAAATTTGTGATTCTTTTTTTTTAATCCATGATCGAATTTTTTTTTGTAATCCATGATAGAATTTTTTGAAACTTTGTGATTTTTTTTTTTTAATCCATGATCGAATTTTTTTTTGTAATCCATGATAGAATTTTTTGGAAATTTGTGATTTTTTTTTTTTTTATCTATGATCGATTTTTTTGAAAATTTGTTATTATTATTTTTTAATCCATATTATTCAAAGAGAAAATGAGAGAGATGATGATTCTGCGGCCACCCTATCCCAGCCATATTATTCACATATCGAGTCCCAACAGCAACAATGCAGGTGAGCATGAAGGATGGACAATTTTCGGGGATTTTAGATTGGGAACACAACAAAACACTAACACTCAGGGATTTGGGAATAGTCAGACGTCTGCTAATATCAATGATTCGTTTTTAGATCAAATCAATGAATTGTTAAACAAATTCAATCAATGGCACCAACGTGACCAAGAAGAACAATAACGTCGTCTATCATTTTATTTTTAGATCATATGTTACTAATTTTATGTTTTATTGTAGTCCATGTATGTTGATATACTTATTCCATGATAATTCTATATTTATCTTTTTGTGTGATGTAAATTAAATGCTGAAAGGGAAAGAACATATCAATATTCGCATATTCATTCAAAAACATGAAAATTCTTAATGGAGTACCCTCATTTCTTATTGAATTCCTAAAAAACAATATTTTTTTCGGATTTTTTTTAAGCTTTATTCTGACCGATTCACTCGATTCTCGATTCGGATCGGTTTTTTGGAAGCCCTATCCGGGTCACCGATCCGTTTTTTAAACCATTGGTCGAACGTAAAGCGGTATTTGTTGATTCCTTAGATCCCTAGGAGAATAGAAATTAGGAAAAATTATGAAGTATCGTTTTTTTATAGAATTGATCATTAACTTTCTCCAATCAAAGAAAGGTTTGGCCATCTTTATCTGTCAAATTTTGTTTCTAACTTTTGTTTATACTGTTGTAGGGCTACCAAGAGGAATCAATTTTCCATCAAATTGCAATAAGCCATGTCAGGCAGGGGCCATTGAGATGTTATCCTCAGAATGGAAGACAGGAAAGGCTTAGTCCCTTTTCCAGTTGTGATTGTGAAACATAGTTTGCAGACTTCGAAACCAATTTTGTGGTCGTGAAACACACTTAATTTGTGGTGGTTTTTTTAGTTTTTATATGATGGCAATACAATGGTGTAATATATAATATTTTATCTTGTGACATGCAATATACAATTTTTTATCTTGTTACATTCTCTCAATAGGAAATAGTCTATTGTTGCCTTTCCAAAATTAAGATTCTTGAATTTTGTTTTTATTACTCCCCGCAAACTCGTCTGAGGAGGCATCTGAAGTTCGAGTTTGAAGTAAGATCTTGAAAAACATCTCGGGACATTGGCTTGGTGAAGATATCAGCTATTTGATTACACGAAGATACAAACTGAGTGACAAGTATCCAAGAGCGTCCTTTTCACACACAAAATAGCAATCTAACACAATGTGTTTTGTCCTAGCATGAAATATAGGATTAACTGTCATATATAGAGCACTAATATTATTACAAAAAAATGTTGGTGCTTGAGAAAGTGGCACCCCAATGTCTTGAAAAATAAAAGAAATCCATGTTAATTTTACAGCAGTAGATGTCATAAATCGGTATTTGGCTTCAACGCTTGAATGAGCTATAGTTGACTGTTTTTTAGCACTCCAAAATATACAGTTGGAATCCAAATAGGTGCAAAAACAAGTGGTTAAATGGCAATGTTTGAATACCCATCCTAGTCAGCATTAGAGAATGTGTATAACTCAAGGGAACTAGCAGATAGGATTTTTATACCATAAGATTATATACTATTGAGATAACGAAGAATCGGCTTAATTGCCTGAAAATATGCAATTGTAGAGGTATGCATAAGTTGACATAATGTATTAACAATGTACGAAAGATCGGGTCGCGTTAAAGTGATGTATTAGAGCACAACAATAATGTTCCGATGAGAGATGGATCAAGAAATAGATCAGGATTCCCATGAACATTATTCTTCACTGTCATTGGTGTTGAAATAGGTTTGGCACCTAACATTTAGGCACGATCAAGAAGATCCCGGAGAGATTTGCTTTGTGACAGGAAGATTCTACTAGAAAAATAAGACACCTCTATGTCAAGAAAATAGTGAAGAGATCCAAGATCTTTCATTGCAAATTCTCTTTCAAGTTGGGAAATAAACCATTTCAAAAGATCAAAATTATAACCTATAACAATAATATCATCAAAGGATAATTGTGTCTTAAGTAGTGCAACAAACAAATAGAGATGAATCAACTATATTGCAATAAACCCCTAATGATAATAAGTAGGTACTAAATCAATCAAACTAAGCTCGATGTACTTGCTTGTGACCAATTATTTAATTTGCAAACATGATTTAGATATTACGATCTAACAAAGCCAAATGGTTGTTCCATAAATACATGTTCCTTAAGAAAGCCATGCAAGCAGTTTGATAGGCTAGTGACAAACAATAGCTATAGTGAGCATAATTCGCATACTA
The DNA here is from genome assembly GCF_054954075.1 of Amborella trichopoda. Taxonomy (NCBI): domain Eukaryota; kingdom Viridiplantae; phylum Streptophyta; class Magnoliopsida; order Amborellales; family Amborellaceae; genus Amborella; species Amborella trichopoda. The sequence continues at coordinate 4,248,775 of NC_142346.1, read as the reverse complement.
GCATTCTTAATAATATGACTACAAGTTTCAAAGAAATCAACTCCAACAAGCTGATTATATCCTTTACCCCCTAGTCTGAGCTTGCGTCTCTTTAAACTACCGACAGACTTTAGTTTAGTCTTATAGACCCAACGTTAACCACCAATATTCATACTTGGAAGACAAAGAACCAACTTTTAAGTGGAATTAACATATAAGGCTTTAATTTCGTCTTCCATTACACGATGCCAACCCAAACCATTCAAGGCAAACTTGATGGACTTAGGCTCATAATGGATAGTTTCAAAAGTAAGAGCATTTGAGACTGTCACCATGGATGGGAGAATTCGAGGTTTTTGAGTACATTTTGAGTTCTTATGACCACGTGATAACGATGGCGCTCAAGGACTCGTGAAAAATTAAATTGGTTGGTTTCTTGGGTGACAACATTTTAATCATCATGAGCATGTGTTGTATCATCTTGGACATCTTGGGTGATGGCATTTTCATCACCATGAACATGGGCTGTATCATCTTGGGCATCATGTATGGTTGTCATCTTGGTGGCATCTTCCTCTACAAGAGGAGTTGGATAGCTATCATTATTAAGAGGCAAGTCAGGTAGAGGAATCAACACACTGTACATCCCTTATGGGCGATCTATGTGGAGGTGATGAATCAGAAGAAGAAGTATGTATGTCAGATTCATGACACTCAGACCATTCTGCATAAGAACATGTGCACCATCAAATAAAGAATATGGATTAACATAGGAAAAACTAATTTCATCAATTACAATATGTCTAGAGATATGGACTCGCCTTGTGGGTAGATGCAGACATTTGTTATCCTTATGTTGAATATTTTAACCAAAAAATACATATGGAAGAGAACGATGACAAATTTTATTTGCAACATAGTCTCAAAGGTACGAAAAACACTGACACCTAAAAACTCAAAGTGATTAATAGTCCGGTAGGCGGTCAAACAACAAAGGATTTGATGAATCCATTTGCAAAATGGCCGAGGGGATCGTGTTTATTACAAAGATTACAGTATGAAAAGATTCAACCCAAAGCCGTTTAGGAACTCCCGCATGAAACATCATTGTAAGGCCAGTTCTACAATATTCATATGTTTCCTTTCAACTATTCTATTTTGTTCAGGGGTTCCCAAACATAATATGTGTTGCACAATTCCATTATCAGTAAGATGAGCAATGAATTCTTTCTTAGCGAACTCACCACCTCCATCACATTGAAAAATTCAAATTCGTTTTTCAAATCTCCTTTCAACCATACGATGAAATTTCACAAATACAAAGAAAAATTGAAATTTTCTTTTCAAAGGATAAATCCTAGAAAAATGCATATAATCTTCCGCAAACACCACATAAAAGTGATAATTCTGATTAGATAAAATTGGAGCCATAAATCAATTAATCTTAAAAAAAGGTTCTGTAGAGGTCTCATCAGTACTACAAATGGGAGTTTACAACTGTTTCCCATCTGATAACTAGCACAAACAGAAAGCTTTATTCCATGCATCAACATTAATCAGCTGTTTAGATTTTAAATTATATACTACTCTATTTTGAGGATATGTTGATGTTACACATCTTCTGATGTTCTTTTATTTCAATTAGAAAATAAACCTTCAGGTAGATCCTCAAGTGCATAAAGTCCGCTATTTCTACACCTGCTGGCTAGAATTTTCCTTGTGATTCTTTCCTTAATCAAAAAATCATTTGATGAGAACTAAAAAATACAAGAAAAATCTTTTATAAATTGCCCAACAAATAATAAATTATTTTTCATCTCTGGCATGAAAAGAACGTTAGAAATATTAAATTTTCTAAACCTAATATCAATATTTGCAGCTCTAACATGTGAAATAATCAATTGCTCACCATTGTCAACCATGACTGTATCTCTACCAATATAAGGACAAAGGTTTTGCAGTTTATCTAGGTCTCATGTCATATGAGTTGAGGTGTATCTGGAAACCATTCCGAGTCTTGAGAATTAGCTATGGTCACTGCAGCAAGAGGTTGAGGAATGTCATTTTCTTGGTACTTATAATTTAATCTATGCCAACACTTCAATGCAGTGTATCCAAATTTTCTACAAATTTGACAAATTTCCTGGGGTGTCTGAGCTAAATATTGTATCTGTGAATCTTGTTGGAACCTTTGATTCACGTGTTGCATAGATGTACCACCATTTTCTTGGTTTGTACGAGTCACACCACATCCCCCATTATTGTTCTGGCTTATTTGAGTAAATCCACGCTCCCGAGAATTGAAAAAAATTTGACCATCAAAGTTGTGTAGACCTCTACCTCTATAATTTCTAATACTTCTGTTAGGTTCAAAAATTTTCTATTGTGCAACAAGGGCCATATTCTGATTTGGACATGAGTATTCTTCAGAGACATGAGGCTGATTTCTAATCTCATAGCTTTGAAGAAGTGTACTTTCAAAATAGGAAGGAACTGGAGGCTTAAGCATAGTGGTAACAAAACTCTCATATTTTGGACAAAGTCCATTAAGAATGTACAGGTATGCCAATAGCAGCCAAATCATCATAAATACTATTGAATCTGCATATGTATTCTGATAGAGTTAGAGTTGCTAGATAAGTTGGAACTCCCTAGCTTGAGAATTACCTGCATAGATATTCTTTAGAACTTTCCATACTTCTGCGGAGTGTTAAGGCCAACCACAAGACTGAGACGTTATTCTGATAGTGTCCATGTGATCCAAGTTTTAATAAGCTAGTCGCACTTTAATTATAATTTGTAGTCTGGGATTTCGATTTCACTCTTACAGAAGAAAAATCTTTTGAATTGGTGTAGGGCAATCACCACTAACAAATCAAAAAAATTCCTGACTCTCAAACAGTGCTAGTATCTAGGTTTCTCATAATAGATAGTTGTTCTATGTTAATTTTGTCGACACAAAATTTCTTATGTGAATGGTGGAGGGATGGGGATATTTTGGATATTGGAGTGTCCATTACACCTAAAGGATCTTTGAGGATAGATGAATGGTACACAACGGAGCTTGAATTGCTAAAGATGGAATGGGCTTTTAGTGGGTGTTGGAAGGTTTTCAGAAGATGCGTAAGAAGGGAAGATGACGAGCATGGTGAAGGTCATATCGACTTATCTTGAGAAGGAAAAGAGATAGCTTAGTGTTTTGATTGCTTTGGATGAGAAAATAACTAATGGAAAATAAGAGATGGGTTTGTATCTTAGAGAGTTAAAGAAAAAAGGAAAACATGAGAATGAGGGCTTCAATGGAAGGAAGTTATGGAAAAACAAAGATTAATAATATGAAAGATGGGAAAGGAAGATGATTTAAGGTGGCTCGTGGGATGCGAAGTGTAAGGGTGGTGGAAGACTGGAAGAAGATTTTGAAGGATATTAGAGAGCGTGGATTTTGGACGGCGGTAAGAAAAATCGTGAGAGGAAAAGTGGTGGAAGGAAAATTGGAAGATGATGACTTAATAAAAATAAAAGATGGGCAAAGGAAAAAGATTAAAATATCATGAGTCAAGATGAGGTGCTTGTTATACGTCATTTTTTACGTACTTTTATCTCTAGGGCGAATAAGGAGAGAGCTAGTAGTAACTTGATCCCACAGGTGCCCGAGATACTACCAGACCACAAGAACACTGTAGTAATAAGCCTAAAACTAGGTTATATCTGAAGAAGTATCAGAATGGCCTCAAATTCTATGAGAGGGTAGTTTTGGATACCCTGAGGATACCCACAAAGTTTCATTACATTCTAACAAGTTTTGATATGATCAGGACGAAACTTGGTTTTCAAATCCAGTTCCTATCATGCTGAAAATTGGCTCTATAACTATAGTTCTATTTTATGGGTCTCAAAACAGTACTAAAACACCGCCATTAGATCTGAAACGTTAGAAAACCCCTAAGTACCAAATTTCAGCTCAATTGGATCCTCCGGGACAATAAATCGTAGGTTTAACATTATTGCACTGCAACCTTGGTGAATCAATTTCTTTTTATGAAAATTGTGGTTTCTCATTTCGAAATGATTTTAAAATTCTCATAACTCGCTCTTTGTTAGTCCAATTAAGCTCAAATTTGGACACGAGCTAGATCTCGACGACCCCGTCGTTTTGACAAATGGTACGTGTCATAGAGTGGCTCAAAACGCGAGAATTTCTAGATAGAAAATGGACTCAAAACATGAAAATTCAAATTTTAAAAAAGAAGAATATCCAATTCTTTGAGATGACATAGCTCAAGATCTCGGTGTCGAATAGTTGCAATTATGGGTCCATTGCGGCCGTGCTTCGAAGAGCAATAGTTTAGTATAATTTTTTACGTACGATTGGAGGCCGGATGACACGAATTTTGAGGTTGAAAATGACATATTTTTCGATTCATCAGAATCCCATGTTCTAACGAATTCCCAAAATTGGAATATGCTCAAACAAAGACCAAAATAAACGAAATTTATTGCAAAATGATTGTGATAGTATCTCTTTCAATTTGTGATCAAAATGAAGCCTTGGAATGTCATAGATCGTGCCGGATTGGTGGTCCAAGAATCACAAGTTTATGAAACTTGGCCGGAATTTAGGTTCTTCCTAAAATATCTGTTGCAAGATGATCAAAGGGTATCAAAACGTATGCAAAAGTTCAAGCATCGATTCTACGACGATTGATCACCTGAATTACCACTGTAAGCCTCCAAAAAAGCTTTCGATGCCTAGCAATGGCAAGAGGCGTCTCATGGAATGATGGTTGTCATTTGTTGAAAAGTGCCTAGGGGTATTTTGGTCATTTGATCCAAAAACGAAATTAATTTTTTAATTCATAAATGTGTATTTTTTGACAATTTTAGGTGTTTTTTAGCATGCTACCATTGTTTAGTGTTTGCTCTATATAAGGAAACCCAAGTCATTTGTAATAAAACCCTTGAACATTTAGAGTAAGCTCTTGAACTCTCTTGAATTCTCAGTTATTTGCAATCAACTTGTTGCTTGTTCTTTGCTTTGTTTTCAAGTTCAAGACTCAAGATGAGAGGAGAGATAAGCATTTCTTAGAGAGAGAAAATACCTCTAGAACCCTATACTCCTTAGAACCGCAAAATTCCAACTGCCTTAGGATTTCCAACTCCCAACCCCATACTCCTTAGGATTCCTAGCTTCCATACACCTTAGAACTCATAGCTTCCAATCCTACCCCATACACCTTATACCCTACATTAGTTATCCTACACCTTAACCTATACCCTATACCATAATATACCATACACCATTGTCCCCCATGAACTTTAGCCTACCCTATACTCCTTAGTTCCCATACACCACACCTCAAACCAACCTACTAAACCATACACTTAGGCCTTAGATCCTAACCTTAACCCACCAAAACCAAGATCTCTCTCATGTGTATGCAAAGGGATCGATGAAGATACACCTAGGTTCAAGCTCTTTCTAGGTCTACTCTCTCTCCTCTGTCTCTCTTCTTCCTCTCTCGCCCTCTCGCTCTTCTTTCTCTCTTCATTGTCTCTTCTCTCTCTCTCTCTCTCTCTCTCTCTCTCTATCTTTGACCCAGGGCGGGTCCGAGCACTCTCTCTCTATCTCTCCCTCCCTCCCTCTCTTTGTCTCTCTTCGAAACCTAGACCCACACCTAGGGCGGGCCCGGCTCCTTTTTCTCTCTCTTACCTTTTTTTTCTTTGAAAGAAAGACTAATGTGATCTTACCGGAGAATATATTTTTTTATTTGTATTCTTTTCACCCTTTTTTCTTTTCTTTTTTTTTTTTCTTTCCTCAAAAGATCACTTACAATAGCTCTTGCTTCAAAGAAAATAAAACTAACAAATCCAATATCTTAAAAACCTTGATGCCACTAAATCAATTTTCTTTAAACAAAAAAAATATCCACAACTCTTATATTTAAGAATATAAAGACAATATAATTAAATATGGTAAGAAACAAAAACAGTGTCGGAGATTACCTTAATCGGCTTTATTACACCCCACACCAAGTCACCACCATCCGATAGCACAGGATCAACGATCAACTTTTAATCTCAACCGGGAACGCAAGTTTAGGCCAAACCCTCTAATGGAACTATGAACTCCTTCGTCACAAATCTCAAATCCTTAGGTGAATCCCCTTAGCAACATAGTTTAAGAGAAATACTTTTCTTTTCTACCTCAACTCTATAATCTAAAACCCCAATGAGAGATGAGAGATTATGAGAGACACCATGAGAGAGATGACAAGTCTCAATAGCCTAAACCCTTATGTTCTTTCACAATGTGGAAGAGAGCGAGACATATCTCAAAGATGAGAGAGTGGGGCATGCCCCCTTTGGGCTTTCATGAGAAAGAAAAAAAAACTTTTTTTAAGAGAGATAGAAGATAAGGTGTAGAGATTTTGGGCAAAGACAATCTATTTTAGAGGCTTTGAACAAGATTAGTGTTTTTTAGGATTTTCTTTGTTAACCTCTTCTTGTGGGATTGAATATGAACCATTGATCTTGGTGAGTTGTAGGGTGAGAGATTTGAGCCCTCTATTCCATAGATGAGTCATCAATATTATGGAAGATGCTAGAGCTTTTATCCCTCATTCCTAAACTATTTTCCATCAATATAAATTAAATAAAATAATTCTATTCATAATATAGTGCTTACTAAAATTATGCATAAGCCTTCTCATGCTTTCCAAAAATCTTTTGAAAGCTTTCTCAAGGCAAAATCTTTCTAAAACACTTCAAAGCTTTCTCTTGAAGCCAAAAACAATTCAAAGCTTTCTCTTCAAGCCAAAGCTTGAACTAACACAAGGAAAGTTTCATTAGGGTGGGGTGTGCCACCCTAGGAGGTACCTCATGAGCCCCACCCACATGCAATGGTGCGTCCATTAACATATTGGCCCTCCCATGCAATATTAAAATTATTAAATTAGTTATATGATTTTTAGAAATCCATAAAATCAAATTTGAATATTTAAATCAATCGAAAATCAATATCTCTGTTTTTATAAATTCAAATTTAATAAATAAAATATCCAGAGATCTAGAAAAAAATTCAAATAATTCTAAAAATCATATATCATTAAAACAAACATAACTAAATTCATTAAATGGGAAAAAGATCCATATGGTCTAGGAATTAAATAAATAAACGTTGGAGTACTCCACCTTCAATTGTGGACTACGGCCACTACTTGCTTTATCAAACTAACACAGTGTTTCCTATGACCCACAGTCCATGCAGGGGCTCATTAGTTAAGTCACCAAAGTCTGGCCAATGAATTGTAATCCCAGTTTGTGGATTTCAGGTTCTACCCTAAAGACATACCAATGTCACGTAAACCTGATGTGACCACCGCTCCTATGGCGCATAAGGATATCTCTCGTACATGCATAAGCTTCACCCTAAAAGGTGGTTCGCTTTCCCGAAACGGCTATCATTATGCATGTCGTGTGATGTCTCCCGAATGAGGCTTTGGCCCCCATCTCTAAAGGCCACCATCACACACAAGGGTCACACAATCCCTCGACTCACTCATCCAGACATATTTCGACCTCATCAATGGATAACCTATTAAAACCCTTATTGGATAATTTTCTATGCCAGGTTAACATAGGTTTTCCCAACGGACTGGCCTAGCTCGTCAAGCTCAGTCTGATATCAGCTAACATCGTTTGCTTTGTATGGTCCACACGGGACCACACTCCCATTAAGTTTATGTTCCACTATATCATTTCATTTTACAAACACTCATAAAAACCTTTAATGGCCACACTCACCCATCATCCCTCTCATCAGAGTGACGGGCCCGCTCCTTAGATGGGTCTGCCCTACTTCCCTCCCTCTCTCAGTCTCTCTTTCGCTCTCTTCTCCCCAGCCCAAGACACGGACCCGCACCTCAGGTAGATCTGTCCTCCCCTCTCTCTGTTTTCTCTCCCTTACCCCCTATCCCTCTCGTCTATTCACGGACCCACTCCATAGGCAAGTATGCCCTTCCCTCACTCTCTTAACTATATCTTCTCTCCTCTTGCTCTCCACCTCTATATTCCCTACTCTCTACCTCACATCTCCCATTGGCCCTATCTCCTCACGCAACATACACTCATGTCCCCCCTATCTCCTCACGCACCTCACATCTCCCATCCGCACTATCGCTTGCACCTTCCTATACACCCCTCTCCCTTAAACACTCCCATCAACCTCTCTCTCTTAAAAACTCCTATCTGCCCCTCTTTCTTAAACACTCCTATCTACCCCTCTCTCTCTTAAAAACTCCAACTGCCCCTCTTTCTTAAACACTCCTATCTACCTCTCTCTCTCTTAGCACCTCTATCCGCCCATCTCCCTTAAATACTCTCATCTGCCCCTCTCTCTTAACATCTTCATCCGCCCCTCTCTTTTAGCACCTCTATTCGCCCTTCTCATCTAACCCCTATACGCTCCTCTCTCATATTTTCATCCAGCCTATCTCTTCTATATGTTCATCTCTCCTTTGGGTTTGGATTGCACCATAGGTGGGTCCATCATCCTTTGATTCCATTCATCCCACTTCATCTCACCTTAAGCATTTCTTTCTCCCTCTAAGTCATATTTCAACTTCTCATTTATTTTACTTCATTTTAACTTTATCAATCTATTATTTCTCTCTTTAACTCATTGTTTCTTTCACCTCTTGAGTACTTGATTTGGGTCATCTTGAGGTAGTGCCCTAAGGTTCTACCTCTCGGATTGTTACTCTAACCATCAGCTCATACAATGAAGTTGGGTCATAAAAGATACTGATTCTCTTACACTCGGTCACTAGGGTTGGGGTCATCTTGAGTTAGTTTTCTTTAGAGTTTTGACCATTTCACTACTCTAACCATCAAGCCACATAGTGCTTGGGTTATAAGGGACCTTCATCTCTCTTTTCTCTCTCTCTCATTTTCTTCTCTCCTTTGATCACATTTAATGGGCTCTTTGGTTTAGTGACATAGTTATAGACTTAGTCCTGTAACTCCACTTTCCAAATCCTTTGAGTATCAAGTCTTCAAGCCTAGTACTTTTCTAATCTTGTAACTCTACTTTTCAATTTTTCCGAGTACCAAGGCTTCAAGCCTGGTACCTCCGGTAATACCTCTTAGGAGAGGTTACGTCGGGAGGCTGCCCGATTTTGTCTCTTCACTTCTTCTTCTCTTTTATAAACTAAATTTTCATTCATCCATTCACATTATCTTCTTTCTTCCGTCTCTTTCTTACTTCTTTAATCACTCTACCCCCAAAACTAAAGCCACTCACCCCATATAAACGTATATTAGGGAGGAGTACATCACATTTTGATTTCATAAGCTGATTTCAAAAAAGAGTCCAGACAAAGTGTTGAGTTTCGAGAGAGGGTGCTTCATCCAAACCGCGCTACTGGATAGTCGAAGGGCTTCGTTCATTGATCTAAGAGGGCAATAGTCCGGGCTTATCCCACAAACTCGCAACCGCGGTGAGGTAGATGCTGGAGTCCATCTCTTTATCTGTCACACCCCAAGAATTTACAATACAGATATTCTTGAGATGTGACAGTCAAAACATATATACATCTCTTGATAGGACAAATTTATAGTGGTGGGTTCTTACAAAGTAACAAAAAAAAGCTAGCACAACAACAATATCTTCCAAGGTTGATCTTGACTAGCACTCAAAATGAATCCGCAGTTATCCTAAAAAAATGTTTACCATAGTTTGATGAGTTTGGCTACTCAGTAAGTGATCATCATAATCCTAAAAATAATCATGGTTGAAAGATATCAATATTTTCAAAAAGGAGATCTATTAACAGAAATGCATCAACAGTTTCACTTTCAATAAATTTATAATTAAGTATAATCCGAATAATTGAAATGCATATAACACTTTAACGGCAGTGCATAATTCAAAAGATTTCACAAAATACCCTACTGGTGTCCCAAGTAGGTCACCTATATACCCCCATCAGCGTCCTGATGGGTCCACTTAATCCCTATCGGCATCCTAGATAGATCCACTTAATCCTTGCAGGTCCACTTATACCTCACCGGCGTACCGGATGAGTCCACTTAATCCCTTCCGGCGTCCCGGATAGATTCACTTATACCTCACCGGCGAACCGGATGAGTCCACTTGCATACTTAAATTATTTTTAAATATCTTTAAACATTCGAAAGCAGCAAATATCATGTACTCAACATATCACTGAAATCATTAATATAAATTTCACTGACACCATTAATAACAGTCACTTTCATTAACATTTCAACCAATCAAATATTTTGGGCTCAAATTTAGAAAGGTAGCAGTTCGTAAAGACATTCTAGCATAATTGCCAATCTAATATGTATAGAAAAACTCTTATAGAAATTCAAGAATACGAAATTATCATAATTTATGGGATGTTAATTTGCAAATAAACATTTCACAACAATGCTATAATCAAATGCAAAAATATCAATTTTCAGATAATAAGGCAGTCATTTGCACATGAAATTTACAATGTCTAGATATTTAAAAACAGTAGAAAGAAATCTCACCATTTTACTAAAAGCAGAAATATCACATTTATTTCTAATAATTTGATAGTATCTAAAATTTTCTAATAATAGACAAGAAAAATAAATAAATTTATTTTTCTAAGAATTTACAGCATTTAAAATTTCTAACATAGATAAAATATCACAATTTTTATTAAAAAGATTATTTTTCAAGATAATGAGGTCGTGTGTGCATAAAATTTATCGCGCCTAAAATTCATGATAATAAGCTGAAATAATTATTTCATTTTATTTTTAAAAAGAATGGATTATTTTTCGAGACAATGAGGTCACTTACACATAAAACTTATAAAATAAAGATCCTGGACGGAAATATCACTATTTATTAAAAACAGACTATTTTTCAGGAAGACGATGTCACTTACCTAAAATATTTTGAAAGGGAGCTTCCGATAAAAATTCGGCTAGAGAGAGAGAGACCTCGTCTCTCGTATTTAAACTCTTACGACACTTTATAATAATATTTTATTAAGTTACACCTCATACATGAGGTGTAACGTTTATATTACCTCTTATATGCTTAAAGCCCACGTCCACTGGACGTGGCAAGGCAGCAGCAAATAAACAAATTCAAACTAAAAGCTTTGAAAATGGTGATGGTCCTTAAAGACTATCATGTTCATATGGACCATCACTTATTAAAAGTTTTTTTTTTTTTTTTTTTCTTTTTTTTTTGAAAATTTAAGATTGTTACATTATCGCATTAAAATCCTCTCATAGTTGGACATACCTATCCGCACGTGACACACGAGTTGTACGCGCACTCGTGGAAGTCAGGCGGTTGTTCGAGAGGGGGTCTATCGGACCCGGGCCCCCGAGGGAGCCCAAGCAAGGGGGATCCTGGCCCCCGAGGGAGCCCAAGCAAGGGGGATCCTGGCCTGACCAGTGCTGCCCGCTTTAGATTGAAAAACTACTTCGAGATGAAACACTAACATAATCAGTGATGCTCTGATACTATAAAGCATTTTAGAGAAAGAGATGAACTCTTTTAGAAATTACACTTTCCTATCTTGTTACATTGTCTCAAAAGGAATTAACAATATTTCTATTGTTGTCTTTATAAAAAAAGAAAAACTTATATAAGCATAGAAGATCTATGCTTCCTCTATCATCCAGATGTTCAATTTTGATCAAGAGAGCCACTCACCGTTTGATCTTATATCCAATGTCTCAAAGTTTTTTATTTTTAATTTTTTTATACAAATTATATGAATATAAAATTTAGTACGTGTCATCTTCTCATTGGGGCGCACCTATAAAAAATACTAAAAATAAATTTTTGATAAAATATAATGATCAAAATACCCTTTAAAACTTTCAAGGGTATTTTGATCATTTTATTTTATTGAAAATATTTTTTTTATATTTTTCACTAGTGCTAGTTAATAGAGGATTGGTCGTCCATAATTTGGTGTCAAAATAGTTAATAAAAAATAAAATAGTGTAGAGACGTGACATTGTGATTGGGGCAATCTTAGCCCTTAATTCAGAATGGAGGTTGGATAAGGGGAAGTATATAAGTTTTATGTTATTGGGAAAGCATAGAAAACTTGCTCATTTCTATTGTTGCCTTTATAAAAAAGAAAAAATTTATATAAGGATGCAACCTTATAATGTAGAACTACAGATGCACCTCAAAAATCCATCGGAAAAAGTAGTTTTAATGTTGAAAAACCATGTGATTGATCATCTCGACATCAAGATGTATGACCATGAAAATTAAAAAGATTTTAAGTATCAAGAATAGTGCATTTTACAACGTATTATCTACACCGTCCATTTTCAAGATTTTCATATGTTTATAGATCTACTTGATTTTAACCATGTTTTAAATTTAAAATTTTATAATAAGATATAAAAATAGATTTTGACATCCTGTGGAGTCCAAACCCTTCCAATCCCCTCTCTCCCCGCTGGTGTATGGCATTCTTTACGGAAGCAAGTTAATGCAATCAACTAGAATCGTTCTCCAGTGACGAAACCTCCAAGAACAGAGACCACAAGAAATGACAAAAAATAAAAACAATAAAATAAAAGGCATTTGATCATTGAGAGCCCACACAAAATAAAAACAAAAACAACCTTTGCAGTAAGGACTGTTTGCTTTTTAAGACTTCACATTTTGGTAAACAAGACAGTTTTTTTCTCATTTCCCCAAACTTCCCTTCCATTGAAACTCTCATTTCGGCATATCCCATTTCCCCACCTGATTCCCCTCACCTTGGATTTTCCAATTATTCACCCAACATGGACTTTTGTATTTAGAGATTCCAAACATTTTTGGGTATAAACCATTGTCCCTTTCAATTCTCCGGTTATTGAGCTCTCTCTCTCTAAAACCATCAGCAAAATATGGTTTAAAATTTAGGGGAAGAAACCGTCATCCAGCATGATCTCTTTTTGTTAGGATGGACAAAAATTTCTTTGTTTTTTCTTATGTTTTGAGCAGTGGCTGATAAAGCCAAATACCTATGACATATATGTTGTTATGAATCTCCATCTTCCAAGGAAAGATCCACATGGGTTGAACCAGTTTCTGGTCCTGGTCTTCCTCTCTCTTCTTCTTCTTGAACTAGTTTTCATCACCATCTTCTTCTTTTTCTTCTTCCTCTTCTGATTGAATAAAACGGAGTTTAAGCCTGCCATCTTCGCGACATGCTCGCAAGAACTCATGGGCAATTGGGACTCTAATTTCTCTCAAAACAAACCTTCCATCATGCCTGTAAGATCTCAGAGAAACCCAAGGCTGACCATTCCTCCCAATACAAGAAATGGGGGGTGGGAAATTACCCACCCTTTCTCTCTTTCTCACACTAGATCCCCTCTCGCAGCTCATTACCTTGGGCCATGGCTTCACCTGCTTAGAAATAAGTGCTTTTTCATGGTTACTGCATTCATGCTTACCACCATCATCATCATGGGTTTTTTCTTCTTCTTTCTCATGCTTTGATGATGATGATGATGAGGTCGATGGATTCATGGCTTCTTCGATCTCTTCACAGCTCTCAAACCCCAATCCCTCTGTGCAATATCTCGAAGAAGGTGAAGACTTCGGAGAAAAGCATTCGAGGTCCTTGGAAGCACAACAATAACTGTTACCCAACAAGGAATTCAGCGAAGAAGAATTTTTACCTGATTTTTTATCAAGACCCAAAAAGGAATTCAATGAAGAAGAACTACTTTTATCTGGTTTTGCATCAAGAAAACTAAGGTAATTTTCGCGTTCTCCATCAGGAATATGGAACAAAGAATCGAAAGCCGAGCAAGTTTTCCTGGGTTTTTCTTGAGAATTACCATTCTCCTGATCTTGACTAAGATCAGCACTCTCCTCCTCCTCGTTAGCAACCTGGAACTTGGGTTTCTCCTGAAAGTGAAGCTCACCAAAGAGCTCGGTAATGGCCGCAAGCTCCACCTGGGCCCTGGCCGGATTCATTCGACCCCAAGAGGCCAAGGCATCAAGGTCATTCAGAAGAGAGGTTTTGGCTTTTGGGTTGTCAAAGTAATACTGTAAGCTCCTACAAGCAGCCATGACACATGGGTTTTTCTCTTAGAAAGAATAGAAATCAGAAAGTGGGGTACAAATATATATGGCACAGAAAGAGTGAGACGATGGGTTACTGTGTGTGGATATGGAACGGCCACGGGCTTTGTTGTGGATGCTATAATTGGGGGAAGAGAGAGAAAGAGAGAGAGAGAGAGAGAGAGGTGTTTTGATCGAGTTCTTCTCCCAATGGCCAGTTGGGGAGTTTGTTGGATTGAGGGTGTGGATCTGGTGACAAGTGGATTGGACACCACAGGTTAAAGCCGGAGGGGTTCAATGGATGGAGCTGATAAAGATACGCAAAGCTCATGGATGGCTTGGGTTTGCCACCAATGTCCACTGTTTTTATGTGGCCCTATGGCTAACTCAGGGTTGGGCTGAGCCAGCCAGGATAGATACGCCCACCTCGAGTCTTTTTTTGGGGTTCTCTTTCTCTCTCTGGAATTATTTTTATTGTCCTCTCTCTCTCTCTAGAATAATCAACACTGTTATTTTCGAGTAAATGGGCTGTATTTTGGTGTTCATCTCTAGTTGGAGAAATGGGAGGCTATAAGTGGATGCCTTACAACCCTATGTCAATTTCGTTTAACATCTTGGTGGGGCATGGAATCTAGGGTTGATTTTGTTTCCTATATAAGTGGGGTAAAGAATTGAAAAAGAAGTTTTCTATATCAAGTAATTGGATGATGATAAACAAATCGTGAAGAGTTTGAAGCAACCACCACTAATATCATCATCGTCATCATCATCATAGTTTTTTTTTTCAATTAATTGAGTTCAACTACATGAATTTTTGTCCGTCATTTTGCTCAATTGCTTTAGCCACCAATGGATGCCAAATCGTACGCCAAGGTGTGTCGTACATTTGAAATCCAAAAAAGTATTTATCTCAAATTTAGTCACTCTCTAAACTGGCGGATTTCAAATGGGACGGCCACGAGTGATTGGCTAAAAATAACAGTTTTATAGACTACAACCCACCTACAACTTGTTGCAATTACCATTATTATATACAACAATTGGAGCCATTTCAAATCTAATCCACCTACAAAAAGAGTGCTTGCAATGCACACTCGTAGTCACTTGACAACATCTTTGGATATTCGTTTTGGATTCCAAGTATCAAATCTGGGGAAGATCATGCTAGAAAGAGATCTTGTGCCCCAAGATTTCAAAGATTAATATACAAAAAATAATGTATTAATTTAGACAAGATGTAAGGCCAATGCTCAAAATACACAGAAATAGGACCCTTGGAGGTAGTTAGTCGCATAAAAGAATGCCTAACTCAGAAGGTGAGCATATGGTCGTAGAGAGAGAAAGAGGACAACCAAATAACCAAAAGCAAATCTCACACATCACAGAACACCGAAACCAACTTCATCCTCATCAGAGGAAACCAACCGTTTTTGAACAGAATGAAAAGAAAAGGGTTTGACACATTCCCCAATTAGCAGTGATGCATAAGAAACCACCCACGAAACAGACATAAAAGCACACCCAATCTCATTTCCAATCTCTGAAAAACACAAGCACACAGTTTTTCCCACTTCTACCTCCATGCTTCGACCCTCTCCACCCTCGAATTTATACGGCTTATGATATTGATTCCCCTCGACTTCTCAACAGTCGAATTTATCTGAACTTTAGGCTGTCCGTTTCTAGCGCTTTTCCTGCCATTTAGATTACCGGTGCTGCAGGTCTTATTTTTACAGCAAATTTCTACTTCCTCAATCTTGAGGCCATTAACAGGCTTGTGCACCCCGTTTGGAAGAGAATTTGTATCCGTTGACCCATCACCTGAAAACCCATTTCCACTATGGGTAGACTTCTCTCTAGAATTGGTTAAACCCCCACCCGAATCCTCAAACAGAGGATCAGCTATGGCTCCTAGTGAAATGCCATCTGAAATGGCCTCAGAAGCCTCGAGTGACTGACCGGTTTCTTCTCTCCCTTCTTTCTCTTGATGAGTTTCTCTCTCTTCCTCCTTTTCTTCTCCAATGTGGGCCTCTGGGCATCGCTGAGATGAGCCATGATCCCCATTACCTTTTGGAGGATCGGAATTGGAAGAGCAAGAAGCTGCCTCAAGAACAGGCTCCTCTCTCTCTCTTAGGGTCTTTATGATCAGAGTCTTAAGAAAATTCATCACTTGCACTGCATACATTAGTGCAGTTAAAGGATCTGCCATCTGCAATTGTATAAAGGTGAGTTCTAACTCAGATGGTTAAGAACTAAATGTTCATGTTCAAATAAGAATGTTAAAAATGCAATAAAAGATATCTAAACAGAAAAGATAGGAAGCAAACCGACAAAGTGCAAATTTGACTGCAAACTAGTAAGACAACTGGGACAAAAAGTTATGAAATTCTGAACCTAAATATGAAGTGATTATGATCAAACTGCAAATAAGCACTCAATCAATCAAAAATCAATCCTCATCTCTCTCTCTCTCTCTCTCTCTCTCTCTCTCTCTTACACACACAAAATGAATGAAATCCCAAAGCCTTAAATGAGGTGGTGGTATGTTGGCACCTGAGTCATGTTTGGGGCAAACACCATCGCCACATTTCGAGCATTCATCTTGTTGAGATGTTCCTCTTGAACGACGTCTGCCATTAAGTTGATAGCCCAGTCGAGTAGAGCTGCTTCAGTCGGGGGCAAAAGCCTCACGAGCCGAGCATACTCCTCTTCTGTATTGCTCTGCATTACCTCCTCTGGTGAAAGAGAGTCCAAAACCCCACTAGGGAGCTCTCTAAACCAAGCCTGCAAAATTTAGAGAGAGAGAGATTTGATTCTAAATGATAACATGCATTCACAAAGGAAAACAGCTTCAAATAAGAGATGAAAGAAAGAATAAGAACTCCATTAGTGATAATTGAAACTTCAATTTTAACAGTATAGTCCAATGTTTTGTGTATTCGGGTTGGGACTTGCTAGCTAAGCCCTGAGTCAGGCTGCTCGACGGCCAATGCCAAGTAGGACTCAGCAGAGTCTTAACATATCTCGCATAGAAACTCAGGGAATCACTCAGCCGTTTACCAATGTTCTCTACTCGGACTGAACCCCCCGAGTCCAAGGAACTCAACCGAGTCTAAGTCTGACTCAGCAAGAGAGTTTTAAAACACTGGTATGGTCACAAGCCCTTGAAAGGAGGACCTCCGTGGATTATTCAGTTAACATTATCATTAATTAACATATCTAGCAGAGAAACTCACGGAACCACTCAGCCGGTTACCAATGTTTTCTACTTGGACTGAGCCCCCTGCCAAGTCCAAGGAACTCGACCGAGTCTGAGTCTGACTCAGCGAAAGAGTTTTAAAACACTGGTATGTCGAGCCCTTGAAAGGAGGACCTCCGTGGATTATTCAGTTAACATTATCATTAAGACTTATTACCTTAATCAAACCAGCCAAACAGTGGACATCCACCCCCTCTGGCACAATTCCCTTGTTCAACTGGTCTCTAACATACTCCTCTTGGCTATTTTCAGCATTTATCCTGAATATTCCCTCTGCCTGTGGTTTCAGTTTCCATAGTATACCAAGTGAAATGTCATAAAACACAAGATAAAAAACACAAGTAAGGTTACTATTTTCAACTCAGCAAGGACAAAAAAAAGCAAGATTTAAAGTTTGCAACTCAAGTTCCCCTAGTGGAAAGAATTATTTGCTATAAAAAAATGAATCAAACACAATATCAGAGTTACGGCCAAATTTTCGATTCGAACTTCTGCAAATGCCACTTTCCTAAGAAAATTTGAAAAAACAAAATTTCAAATATCATTTGTTTCCAGTACATGTAAACCAAATTTCAGGTAAAATTCATGGCATTGCAGCTAAAAATTCAATACACTAATCAAGTAAAGGACATACTCGAAGTCCTCCTTGAGAATATAAACAATTCTGCATCAGCAGGAGAATTGTTGGCACGCTATTCCCTCTGGAATCAAAGGAAAGCTGCATAGATTCAGTAGAAACTCCAAATACATTTGCACTACAAAACAAAGGGAAAAAGAGGTCAGCACAGTGATATTGGGATGCCACAGAATTCAATGCATAAGGTGAAGATCTCAAGCAAGTTTAAAGTTATAATATTTAGAAAAATGCACCATAGATTTGGTAACATTCCCAGAAAAAAAAAAAAATGTACCATAGACAGTCAGCATATTGTACAAGTGCACCATCAGAGCAGCCACCATCTGTTCTCCATGCTAGACAGCGGAGATTAACGGTATGCAGGTGAATATCCATCAAAAGCAACTACAGTTAATCTCCACCATCTGCCATAGACAGCCAGCATATTGTACAAGTGCACCATCGGAGCAGCCACCATCTGTTCTCCATGCTAGACAGCGAAGATTAACGGTATGCAGGTGAATATCCATCAAAAGCAACTACAGTTAATCTCCACCATCTGCCATAGAGAACAGAGAATGCTCCAATAGTTTGTCATCTACTATACACCAGCTGTTTATGGTAAATTTTACCAAGTACAAGAAGGCAAAATTTTGTAGAGTTTGTCTGAAAAAACAAGCAAAACAACCAGCCAGATGATTTGAGGGAACCCATCGCGCAAGGAAACCCATCGCGCAAACTGAGATGTTCGGATGTGGCTATGCACAAGGCAACACTGTCTGTCTCTTACTATTTTAGATATATTTTAGAGTAGAGAAAGTTTACTGTAGTCTTGTGCTAGGGCATGTGGAACGCTAAGCTATATTTACCAACCCATTCCTAGTGATGTATGGTTGGAGATTAACAGGAGCAGAGCCCATAGGGACATTCAACTGAGTACGGATAGCGGATGGATTGGGGTGCCACATTTCCTATTAACTCAGAATATGGTATACTTACACTTCGAAGAGTCAGCATTTGGATGCATTTTGACCATGTAGCATGTGAACACAGACAGAAGGGAAAAAGAGGCAGTAAATGAACCTATCACCAACCAATAGACAAACTAATCCACACGATTATTGCTTTAAAGGCCAAGGTCATTGCATCCTAGAACTAAAGAAATCAATCAATTAAAGCAGGTACTGAGAATGTTGGGCAGACAAACACATACATATGTCTCAATACATTTTCCAATAATATTCAGTGCTGAAGTTATTAGGAACTCTTAATATCCTCTTTATAAATAATATGAACAGTTCTACTTTTCAATCTTTTCCTCCAATGGCCAAAGGGCCCGGTTATATTCAATCATTGTTCATAATTTCTAATGTTAGTTGTGAGTTCTTATGAGTTCTTATAATATCTCAAGTTAATCCCCAATCTTCATCCAAAGTGCCCAACCCAATTTCATTGTCAGCTTGGGCTTGCCTCACACCTTTAGCTGTTCTCATTACCTTAACGTAACAACAATTCTACTACAACAGTTGAAGCATACAGGTGGAACAATTGCACGCCCAATCTAATACGGCATGGTAGTAGAAGAAAATTAGAAAAAACAAATTATATGGATGATCAAAAACAAGATGATCATGTCCTGGATAATATTAGCATAAAGTTTGTAAATGTTCAAGCAATGTAGGGGATATTGAATTGCAAAACAGTTGCTGTATAAATTTTGATAAATGTGATAGGCTAACCTATTCTGAACTCAGTGATGGCAACAACAATAATCAGAGAATTACAAAGAAATAGATAACAAATACTAAAATGTATGATTTCAATCAATTCAATCTTAATTCACTCATCTTATCTGGCATGAAACCAATTGAGAAAAACATTCTTACTGAAGAAAACCAACAATTATGAAATTAAAGGCATAACAATGAACATCCTTATCTGACTATTCCCCGTTTTTGTTAAATAATAACCATCATGGTTATCCCTGATACTCAAATCTGGTAAGACCATCATAGTTTATATGGCAGCAGCATCCCGAATAGAAGTTTTGAGTTTCAATGTTTGATTAAAATAAAACCTAGACTGAAGCCTCAAATACCATTTTCGAGCATGTCTAATTTTGTTGATTGGCACCATGTTATAGTTATTGTTAAGTCATTAAGTTCAAGCCAATTCACCAAAATCAAAGGTCTCACTCAGTCCACCCAGAACCCCTAGTTGGGGCTTGATGTCGCCAGACATGTCTTCTATAGAGGGATGTAGAAGAAACTATAGATTGCTCATAGGTTCAACACAGATAGAGCTTGAAGGTGGTCATTAGGAGCTTTAATATTGCTTAGGTGATGATACTCTTGTTTGGTGCAGGTTTGGGAAGCAAACGTGAACGAAAGGTGAACTAATCTAAGCGAATCAGCATTCTTATTGAGCATTTGGTGAACATTTAAAATAACAGAACCTAAAGTAATGAATCTTGAATGCAAATGTGCCGATGCTATATTACAGTTAAGATCTCGCTGCTTGTTTCTCTGTTTTTTGTTTATATTACCTGGGTTAACTTATATGATGTAACCCCATTTTTTGTATAAGGCTACCATTCCTTGGGAAGCCTATTTTTTTGGCTAGAGCCCCACCTTGTGGGTAACCTCTATGCTCTCTTGTAACCTCTTTTCTTATAAATAGAACAGTTAACATAGTCAAAAAATATAAAAGTGACGATGCCTTGATGGAAATCATTCACCACCATCTAGAATGCAAATATCTTGGTGCCTCGATGGGAACCTACCGTAATGATTCTCGAATGCAAATATGTCAATGTCTTGATGGAAATCATTCACCACCATCTAGAATGCAAATATCTTGATGCCTCGATGGAAATCATTGATCACCACATTACCTCATGGGTCAAGCTATGACCTAAAATGCAAGTGGTGGAACTCAATTAAAGATGCTCAGTTTGGTATATGGTAATGAAAGTCAAGAGTTCTGAACCTTTAGCACAGGAGAATTGGTATCTACCACCCCGAGGCATTCTCAAGAAAAACTTTGACAAAGTTGCAAATGGAAACCATGATTCTGTTGATTTTGCGGTGTGTTTTAGAAAATTTTCCCTTCAAGAAATCAAGAAATGCCTGTTGAACATTAAGAAACTTGAATACATCAAGATGCTCCAAGGAATAAGGATCTCATGGAAGCAAGGGAAAAAAGCATAAATCAAATTCACCAAACTAAAGGAAATTCAAAATATTCAATTTTGTCCACAAGCATCAACATCTCTCTACCTTGCCTTTGACACCAGGATCTCATATAGTATTGGCATCTCAAGGGACACGATGAAGCAATATTTACATCTTATTGATGTTTATAATTTCCTCCGCAATGTCTGCAATCCTCGTCATGTTTTCTTTCCCTCAATATATCCATCAAATCACATTGAAAGGTGGCCTTCTACCAGCAGGAAATCTGAAAAGAACTATGAAATACTCTATCGAGAGAACTTAATTTCAACTTTTATCTAATGACACGAAGCTATCTTCCTTGCGAAAACCTTCCAGCTTCCCCCTAAATAGTAAAAAAATATGACTCCTAAGCTGTAATTTGAGTTTAACTGTTACAATCCCTTCATGGGAAAGCCCTGAATGCGAAAGGGGATTCTTTGCCAACCACTACCCAGCCCAACCTCCTACACACATCAAATATTGTGCTTTCAATCAGAGCCACTCCTTAAGGGGGTCAAGGCCCAAGAGACCATATGACACCACACCATCTCTCTTTCTAGATGCGCTAAACAAATGACTCAGAGGCACATCTTCCATAATCAAAAGCCTTTTCAGAAGAAGTGAGAGTGTCAGACAGTGACTGGAGTAATCCATCACATGGGGTACTCCATAGAGGTCAAGAGAGAAGCTACAAATATTTATAGAAAAGGAGCAGTGTAGGAAACAATGGCCTAATGATCCTCAGCGCAAGGATGCATAATGCAAATTTTAGAAAAACTAGGAGTCATGCTTTTGGAGAAGATTCCCCTAAATAACACTTTGTAGTGGATATGCTAGCCTTCTCGGAAAATTCAGGGAACCCCAGGTAAATCAAGTCATTGACACCCCAATCCCGCAGATTGTTGAATGGACAACTTGACCCATGCAATCTTATTAACACCAAAGGAGAGAGAAATAGTGAAATACAATTTCTAACATCCAAACCACTCATTAACCTCCCCGATAAGACTATCTTCCTCAACACAAAACAATCTCTGACAAAGCTTATGACTTGGAAGCTTCAAGCTCCAAAACTATGTCCCGTATCTCCAAAGCCCTTTTCCTATAAGATACTAACCACTCCATCTAATAAAACCCAATATCCAAACCGGTGCACTGTAGGTTTACATCCATTTCAACAAAATGAAACTTGTGACCTTCATTATTACGTTGCTATAACAACACAAATCATGTCCTTCCAAATTTGCAATCAGCTCCTACAAAATTTGGAACAAGGAACATGAAGTACCAAAGATGCTACATTGCATCACCTCAATGAGCATCAACCTAAATCTGACTCTTCCACAAGGCAAGGCGTCTCCATTAACCGATCCCATGCCTTTTTGCTTAGCTTTCCAAGGCTTAGGTGGATGTCAAGATACCTACTGGGAATCAGCCTCAACAATCTAGCTAAGGACATGCACGACTTCGAGATACTCGTGCCATCACCATGGTCAAGTTGAGATTTACTCTCTGTCTAGGCACTATTTCATACTGTATCAGAACAAGTCTGATTGTAAGTTTTCAGCCTCATTGTACTGCCATTCGCTAGTCCCCTTTTGCCAATGTTTCTATTTCTTCTTTAAGTCTCATTCCTGATTTTTCCTCCTTATTTCTCTAGTTTTAGCATTTTCAGTTCCAACAGTCGAAATAAATTCAGTCCAATCCAAACAACTGAAACTTACATAAAGCAGTTTCTTTTTTTTTACCTCGAAAACATATTTCACAGATCAGTCAAAACTTTAAGAGAATCCATTCAAGAAATTAATCACTACAAGATCTTGGACCCCCATGCTAAACTGAAACTGGGTATGCAATCAAAAAGAAACTCTACCCAGTATGCATAACCAATCCACTGACTAAAATTGGATAAAACTCATGACACAAAGACTAATAGAGGTCAACGAAGTAACAAAACCCCCAATCCATGAACTCCCGCAAAACAAGATCCCAAACCTCCAATGCTCTACAAATGAAAAGCCCATAAAAGAAACAAGAGAAAACAGGAGAGAGAGAGAGAGAGAGAGAGAGAGAGAGGTGTGTTCCCATACCTAGCACTAGGTGCACGCCGAGGAACCTCGGGTTCAAATTCGACAGGCAATCCAAGGAAGCCATTGAACCGATCGAATGTAACATGAGCAACATGCCTCACATTTGTCGGCCATCCGATCTCCATCGAACCCAACTCGTCTCTCCCAGTTCTACAGGCCACAACTGACTTTCGAAAGGCAGTCAATAGAAGAGCAACAAGGGAGAGAGACTCGTCCTCTTTCTGGTCATTCTCCTGGTCTAAGAGAGGGGAATTGGGGTTGTTAAACCCCTCTTCCACATGTGGGTCATCATTCGCAGATGAGAAAGAGCTTGAGGAGGAAGGAAAACAGGGAGTGGTGGTGGCCTCTGGCCCATAAGCTTGACTGGAATGGAGGACTTCCGTCATAGTTGGCAATGAAAAAGAAATGGGTTTTCTTTAAAAACCTCAAAGATGTAGAGAGAGAATAGAAATGGGTTATCTTTAAAAACTTCAAAGATGTAGAGAGATAATGAAAAAGAACAGAGAAAGAAAGAGAGAGAGAGAATTAGTGAGAGGGGCAAAAGAGATGGGTTTTCTTTAAAAATTTCAGAGATGTAGAGAGAGAACGAAACAGAGCTAGAGAGAGAACGAAACAGAGCTAGAGAGAGAGGATTAGAGAGTGGGACGGGAATAAATCTGTCTGTGAGTGAGAGAGATAGAGGATGAATCTAGAGAGACAAAGAGAGAATTAGGGGAAGAGAGAGAAAGAGGATTGAATATTGGAGGCGTTGGTTGAGTTGGAATGAAGGTAAGGAGTGGATGGTGGGACGTGAGAATCATGAAGAGATTGACAAGGGCTTGAAGCAAAGACAAAGCCATGGAATGAGAGACGATTCACAGAGAAAAATTCATGGGATAGAGAATATATACATTCTTTATAACTTCCATTTTTTTTATTTCGATAAGTTTTATGTGTTGCAATTTTTTGTATTTATAAAGGAATGTGGAAGTCTGGGTTTGATGCAGACATACACAATTCTCATTTGCTTAAAAAAAAAAAAAAAAAAAAGCTTTTTTCTCCTTTATTTCAAAAAAAAATATACAATAAATGACAAAAATGTCCTTCAATAAGTAAATAAACATATGACATGATTTTTATTTATTTTTTATTTTTATTTTTTATTTATTTTTTATTGTTTTGGATGTAAACAAAGTAAATGAAGCTTTTGTTTGGTACTCTTTTGAAATGTAAAATAAAGTTTGCATAAGGTGTCACTCTTATACCGTAGAAGTAAGGTACATCTCAAAACCTTGTAAAAAATACAGCTTCGGTGCTACAAATGATATGAAATCTATTGTTGTACTTAAATATGAAATTGAAAATTTTAAAAATAAAGTTAATCATATATATCTATAAACATTTGAAAATTTAAAAAATGGATGGTCCAGATAATGTGTTAGAAGATGAAATACTTTTAAGACAAGAGATTTTAATTTTTTTTTTTTTTTTTAAATCTCCAAGTGGAGATGATAGATTAGGGAGTTTATCTTAATAGAAGCAACCTGGTTTTTAAGTTACACGGTACTTGTACACACGGAAAATAGACCGATTTGACATCATCATAAACTTTTTTAAATAAATAAAATGCCCTCTATTTTTATGTGGGGGCATATGATAAATAAATTTTATTTAGTGATTGTGAAAATAAAAGGGCATTGTAGTAATCAGAGTAAATGAGGACCGGTATACCCATTTTTTTAAAAAGGCGTGAAGCCGTGAATGCTCCGGATTCAGAGAGTATTCTTGCCTTGCACTACACAAATACGTGGTCCCAGCTCACTTCAAACCCTTTAATTCAAATCTCTCTCTCTCTCTCTCTCTCTGCCCTTTAAAGTCATAAAGAGAGGGAGCTTCCTCCATTTTAAAGCTCCCTCTCTGCATTTACAAATCTCCTACCATGTTCTGCTGAATTTTGTTTACACCAAATTGAATCTCTCTCTCTCTCTGGATTCATAAATTTCATTAATATCTAGTGCTGAAAATTGAATCTCTCTCCGTCTCTCTTGCTCTGGATTCATAAATTTCATTAATATGTTGTGCTGAATTTTGCTTACACCAAATTATTTGCAACAAGCAATGTTTAAAGGATGCGGTTAGCATACGGGCATGCCTGCATGTAAACTTTTTTCATGTTTAAAACACAGTTAGGGTCAAACTGCGAATCCCGAAAACTAGTTTAGATTGGTGGATCGGGCTAGAGAATCAAGCAAAAAATCAAATTTTTTTGTCAAAAATAAAAAAATAAAATAAAATAGTAACAAATAGGTGGGGCTGAATCGATTCCTAACAATAGAGAACTGGCCAACTCCTAGGAGGAACTGGCTTATTCCCGATATATGATGCAACCCGACCGGCCCTACCAATTTCTAATTCAGATTAGACAATTTCAATCCAAATCAATATTATTTACAACTTCGGCAACAACTAAGTCATATGGCTCTATAATGTTGGTTTATGATGCTAACACGGATGCCCTACAACACTTTTGAGCTTGTATTTTTTTCTGATTTTATTTTAATGAAAAAATAGGTAAGGAACCTTTTCCCTAACTTATCAAAACTAAAATAAAATAAAATAAAAATACATCTCTAAAGAACCAAAAGAACTTATTTGTATATCTTCCCAAGCAATGTTATAAGAATTGGATCGGCCACCAAACAATAGAACCAAATTATTAAAAAGATAAAAAATACAAATAATATTACTATTACAGTTTACTGCCCAACTTTATTTAACCACTCCAAGAGCCAAAAACCGGCCATTTCGACCAATAAAATCCGGTCAAACATTGGTTTCGAATGAATTTTTACCTTGGCTCAAATACACTAAAGCATCAGTTTGCAATCAGACCGGTCACACGGGACAGTTTAATCCGGTCTTTATAACTATATTCCCAAGCCAATCTCTCCATATTAATGGAATTCAGGAGACTTTCTCAAACTTAATAAGGCAATTCAACATTTAATAAAGGCCATTCAATTCCTCAAGATTCAAAATACATATTAAAAGCGACCACTAAACATCTTGAGTTCTCTATTTGAAGGATATCCAGTTGACAAATTGATGGACAGCAGATGATTTGAAATGGCATAATTAGTTTTATAGCCCTGAATATCTAAATTCCATTTAATAAAGGCCATTCAATTCGTCAAGATTCAAAATACATATTGAAGGAGACCATTAAACATCTTGAGTTCTCAATTTGAAGGATATCCAGTTGACAAATTGATGGACAGCAGATGATTTGAAATGGCATAATTAGTTTTATAGCCCTGAATATCTAAATATAGAATCTCATAAGTAGTTCTTAAAGTGTGAGTGCGCGACATTATCATCCTGACTTATCATTTGCACCAAAAATGAAGCACCTATCCATCTGCGTCTTGTGCGTATATGAGAGTGTGACAAAGTGTCGTGTGTGTGTATAAGAGAGAGAGAGAGAGAGATTAGGTATTTAACACTTCGAGTTAATATATTCAATACAGAGATTGTGTTCAATACATAGAGAGAGAGAGAGAGAATGTGTTCACTACAAAGAAAGAGAGAGAGAGAGAGAGAGAGAGAAGCATGAGAAGTATATGGATTCATGAGAGAACATGGGGTGGAAGCCCACGACTTAATGGCCTGGACTTGTCTCTCGACTTAGGTCAAAGGTTCTAAACCATGCTTATGTACCCAAAATGAAACAAGAGATAAACTAGAGTGGTAAAGATAGGGAGTTTCAATCAAAGCATGAAACACATTCGAACGACAATCGATAGATTTCGATTCAAGTCATGAAAAAGCACATGTATTCAAGAGAAAATATTATCAAGCATTACACAGTTTTAACTGGCTAAAGCAATACCAAAGCCTTAAAGAACTGCAGCCTAAAGATGTATAGCACTGCAAGTATAGTCTACACAACCCCCTGCTGTACCCCAGTTCTACTTTAACACATTGCCAAAATCAAAGCAAGATTCCACTATTGGGTCTTGCTAACTGGTTCAAGAGCTTCAATCATAACCACACTGTTACCCCTGATTACCTGAAAAACAAAAAACAACAGATGTCTTTTATGAACAATAAAATGGCCATAGCTAGAGGGAAGAGAGAATCGAAGCCAAAACCTACCACCATCCCTATATCATTTCTCTCGTTGCCGTTGACTTCCACCGTGTTATCAATCACCAGGTTCATGAACTGGTCAAACCCACGCAAAGTGCCAACCACCACTCGGTTTGCATTGAGTTTAACTGGGACACAAGAGTATCAGGTTCAATATAATTACCATACAAAGTGAATGGAAAGAATGCCATAAATAGCGCATTGTACATGGTACAGAGCCAGAATATTAACCATGGATGATGGAGTTTAAAGGTTCCCAGCTGAATGTTTGCTACAGGGAACTGCAGTTAATCTCCATGGTAAGCCAATACAATGAATAGTAGATGCCCCAGCTGTGCATCTTACACCATACATAGGTTTAAGAATGGCGTATTTTCTCAAAAAATAAAATGTAATAAACTAAAACTCATTAGATTAAATAATGAATGAAAAGAAACATTAGACGCCCAGAAATTACACGTGAAATCCGCTGTCATAAAATAATTAAAACTTGATGTAATTATGTTCTCCCTTACATGCTCAGCATGTGAATTCTTTATGGGAAATAGGGAATCGAGGGCAATAAACAGTCGTAGTTTAGAGGGGTGACTATGTTGGTGAGGAATGGCAACTCATTTAGTGGATGAAATTATGGGGTAATTCATTCTCAGCTAAAGTTCAGAGTGAGGCCCAAGTTGTCCAGGAAGCCAAGATGATAATAGGCACGGCTAGATGGACTGAGAAATAGGTAAGATGGGCCAAGAAACAAGCAAGAGGATCAGTGTTCGCAAAATCGAACCGGAAAGGTTAACCGGACATGGGCCCAAAAGTGGCTTAACAGGTCTAACCGGTAAACCGGCCAATTCAATCGTTCTAACCGGGCAAGTCAAAGACGGTCAAAAAAGTGTTAAAAAAAATAAAAACTATACAAAAAAAAATCCACTAAAATATGAAAAACATATAAAGAAGGATTAAAACAAAACACATTCAAATAAAGTTGAAAATTAATGAAAAAATGGATTTTAACAAATCGATTTGGGCCTAGGGATATTTTTAAAATTTTCTGAAAAAAATGGGAAAATATGAAAGTTAGTATTAATGAACAAAATAATTCTTAATATCTACAATAATGTAAAGAATATTAAAAAATACATTACAAACCAAATTTCTTATTTTTGAGAATTTATATACATTTAAAGAATTAAAAATTAAAATACCGGTTAATCACCAAAACCACCCAAAAACAGAACCGGCCACCGGTTCCGATCTAACCGGGCAGTTAACAATTAGATCGCCCAATTTTTCCAACAGTGAAGAGGATCCATAATGTGTGGAATATAATTGTAATGTTCTTCGGTTTAGGTGCAATTATTAAAAAAACAAAGTTACATCAAGGTTTACATCACTTGTAGGACATCATAGACTGATTAAACAACCACTAGGAGGTTCCATGCTAACACGGTTGAAAAATTAGGAGAAACCTGTGCAGTCAGACCATTTTCTGATATCAGGTGACTCAGAGCCTTGCCTCACTTTTTGGTTTGGAAAAAAAAATTGCTGAAGAGTCCTAATTTCTAGGCTTTGATTCAATGGTCCCCAACATTAAGAGTTGGGGTGGCAATGATGAGCAGGAAGCATCACATGATTAAGTGGCAGCAGAAAGAGCAGAATGGGAAGATTTTTGGCAAGTTGGGGAAAGGCACCCTACCGGAAGCAAGCAGAACTACATGAAAGGAAAGAGTCATCTAATCTAACCGTGTAACAGATGAGGTAAGGTCAAAACAATGCAACTCAAAATGGAGTAGCAAAATATTTTGTGACAAGAAGAATTCGTTTCGGATAGGCCATAGTGAAATGGTTGAAGAAGGGAAACTGAAACATGAAGCTCTTCAGTAAAGTTACCAACAGAAATATATCTCAAGGAGACATGAGGGTGTCTTCAAAAGGAATTACACATCACTATTCATAAAATGCTAGAAGCCAAAACTAAACCGCCTTAGCTTTGAAGTTTGAAAGCATAATAGATGGGTGACCACTATTTGTAGTGTGTATTGTGTATGTGAAACTATGGGAATATTGTGAAGGATCTGATGATGGACGTTTCTCGTATGCTCCACATTGATTCCAGATTAATATGGCGATGAATTATAACGGTCTCAGCCTGAAGCCTAAGATTAAGGGGAAAGAACAACTAAATTTGAGGCCCACAGGCCTGGTGTGTAGTGCCCAAGAGATAGTAGAAAAAGTTCTATCCACCAACTTAAGGGAAGAATTTAGACAATTATCTCTCTTTCACAGACCTTTGCAAGAGGCTAGCATATTTCAGATATTGCAATCATCAACTACTAGGCCACAAACTCCAAGATGTAACCATAGATTAGAAGGCCAGAAATAGATGGAGTTTGGTGTTCAGCATGTATGGCAGATGATGGCAGTTCTTTGCTACTTTTTCTCTAGGAAACAATGCAGCCCTTAACCTCCAGTTTACTGATAAAACCTTCGCAATTTGCACTAAACTACTAACTCCATACTTGGGAATGGGCGCCAAATCATGATAGCTACTTGGACCTTCCAGCTATGCATGTAAATAAGAAAATCTGGTGGGTCTCAATGGTGGAACATCATGACAGGAAGTTGGCACTGAATTACTGAGAAGATATATACTTGTATTTTGGTGGGAAATTTTCTCTTATTGAGGCCAACATAACACAGATCCCGATACACTTGATCTCTACTTCAGATGCCTGTTGTGTTAGCGAATCAAATAATAAAAGATAGAGTGTTTACGTTTTTATAATAAACTAAAAGACTTTATATGTATGCAAAATAGTGAGCCACAAGTTCCTTTGGGAAAATATGCAGAGATTTCCCAAAGAAGCAAGATGACCTTGACTTTCATAAGCTTAAGGAAGGAAGTAAGGTCCTGGATCAGTGGCATTAGAGATTTATTCCATGCATCACAAAGTTACCAGTCAAAAAAGAAAACAAATAAAATAGGATTTTGTGGCTTTGAAGAAAGGCAACTCGGAGGAAGTGAGGTTGTATGATCATAACTTAGGAGCATATATCATGTGGGCTATGTTCTATGTAACAACATTGCATGTTGCATGTTTTTGGGATAATCTGACACACCAATGAAATAGACATGTGCAATGTTCGAAAAATCAAACCGACCTCGGAAGCCGGCCAATGCTGGGTCTGAGTAATCGATAAACTGGCCAGTTCAACCAGCCAAAACGGGCAGGTCCTAGCTGGTCCAAAAAGTATTGAAAAACTACAAAAAAAAAATAAAAAAAAAATGAAAAATATATTTAAAGCATGATTAAACAAAGCACATCCAAATGAAGTGGAAAAGTAGTAAAAAAATGAATTTTTAAAAATCAATTTGTGCCCAAGTGTATTTTTAAAATTTTCCAAAAAAATATGGAAAAATGCAAAAATAAATATTCATGGCCAAAACACTTTCCAATCTTTTGCCAAAATAATTAAAAAAAAAACTCCAAAACACATTACAAACAAATCTCTTATTTTTTGGAATTTTATATTTTTTTAATTTTTTTTAAATGCCTGGCCGAACCACCAAAACCGGATCAGCCAGTGCCCGGTTCTGAGTTGGACTGGTCGAGTTTGCAAACACTGGACATGCGTGTGGACTTGAATAAAGACACAAGAAATCCCTATTGACATGCATGTCTGAAAAGTTCCGTATTTTGGATTCACATACAAACGCATGTTGCTGTGTGGACACGAGTCCACAAATTAGACAAACAAGACACTTACCTGTTTTGTAAGCTGTGTGTTAGCATTGTAAGATGTGTGCACATTTTCTAGGACACTATGTCCACATGTTTTGTTGTGTGCCTATGATTTGGACACGTGTTGTACTAGATTTAAAAAATATAGGTAGGTGTGTCAGATTCTCCATAGCTGAGACAGACACAAATTCTAATATCAGTGTCCTTGGGTTATGCTTGCTTTTTATCCATTTTTTCTTTTGAAACTTAACAAGCAATATAGAGTGAAAGACTAGAAATATGCAGACTGGCTCAGGACTATATCTAGTGTCCAGACCGAGAGTTTGGAGTCAGACACAAGAAATCCCTTTTTTATTTGAATGTTATAGCACTTAGTTGTTTAAGTTTATTGCCATAGAAAAACCAAATACTGAAAAAGTAAGAAAAAGGGAACAAGAAAAACATTTCTAATTTTCAGTTAACTGCAACATTAATGTGATCTGTGGCTCAATGGGCCTGCTAATTTCAAGTCAAACTAAATATATCCAAAACGAAATGTTCCATCAATAAGGGTTCTTATGATGCACCACTAAATTCCATAAACAAATAACCACATATTTTTCTATCAAATACTGTGGGAAAATTAAATATTGAATAGACATGGTACACCAAAGCTCTGTTCACCTTGAAGCAGAAAAGCAAGTTGTACATTTGACTTCAATATCCTACCCTTTGCATAAAAACAAGGAATACACAGAAAAATACATAAAACAAATTCTGACCATTTGAAAGGTAAATAGACTTAGCTTTAGGCTGAAATATAATTAGGTTTAGGTTCATAACACTTCTTTGCAGTTTACTAATCAAAATAACAAGTAGCAATAAACTTACTCTCAGAAAGACGGTAGCTTTATAAGTAACGTAAGAGATAAATGATATATATCCAGATTTAGGGGAAAAAAATATCTTACTGTGAAGCTTCTTGTCCATGTACCTGTTGCAAAAACATGAAAAATAGAAAATGTTAACAATGCAAACACGGAATGTAAATAATATATTAAATTAAGGCCTCAAATATGGCAAACACACAAACTGAATTTCAAAATGTAACAAAATGAAATATTAGGGTTTGCTAGGTAGCCAAATGCGAAGAGAGAGAGATGAAGAGAGAAACTCACTTCTTGAGATCCGGTGGCTGCCCTGACTTGCTCATGGTGAGAGAGGCCAAAAACCCTTATTCCTTAAACCCAAACTTCTGCTCGACACTGTAAGGAGAGGGAGAGAGACCAAAACCCTAATTCCTAAAACCCCAAGGTCTGCTCGACACTGTGAACGACTAATACGGGAGCCCTTTTAATTGAACAAGGGAATAAGGGAGGGTCAAAGGAGAGAAAAATTGCGTACGTACCATAACGGGTACTACGCCGTGGTCCAATAATTTTACAGGGAGATCCACCACTCTTTTTGTTTAATTTCTAATACTGCCCCTCGGTCTAATATTTCAAACAAGATTTTTAAAAAACATCGGTAGTAGGTTTGCTATTAGGATTGGAGAACTCAAAAAAAATTAAAAAATAAGTGGGATTGGTCTGGCAGACCTCTGACTGAATTGGCCAGTCAAGATTGATCAAAACTAGCTCGGTTCGGTGATTAAAAAAAATTTAAAAAAATGTGAAGCCAGTTTGTATCGATTCTCTGGCAAAACCGATTGGTACTATTAGAGAACCGATTCAAACCGCCCAGCACAGGCCATCTTATGAGGAGAACGGCCTATTCTGGATATTTTATGAGATTGAGATCAATCCGACTCATTCCTAATCCAAATCAGCTAGTTTTGATGCAAATCACCGATTTTTTATACACTAGTCAAAGACAAATGGAAGACAAGCTATAATTTGGGATTGGTGGATTTCCTCGAGATTTTCTCCAACCTTCGTATTGAGAATACACAATTGATAATGACACGAACAATTGTGCATGTATCATGTCGTGTACAAACTACTTACACATAGCCCTTGCCAAAAAGCTAGTTCTTGTTTTTGTTGAATGGAAGAATAGACTCATAAATTTATTAAATAAAATAATTAGTAAAAATGAATAAAAATACACTCATGTTGCCAAAAAAAAAACCCACTTTTCTTGGGCTAAGTTGTTTCTGTATGGGTCTATAACATACTCCTGCGGGAGCATATACTATATACTTTCCCTCGGGTAATAGATGACATGGGATGGTTTTGTCAATCTAAAATATTTGGATCAATCTAAAATTCAATAACCACTAACTCGATGATATTTTCAAGAAATAGAAGTTGAATTTAGGATAAAAGTTGAATTAAGGTTCCTAAAGTATAGATTCAACCATCCTAAAATTTTATAATCTACGTTCAATATCGAAGTGTCCTCTCATACAAAGTATGATTCTTTTTAAGGTAACCCCAAGGTCATATCCCAAAAAATTAAGGTCTTAAAGATAAGGTTTTACCTAAGGGATTGAATATACAATATGATCCAACAAGAGCATATAATATCTGTACATCAAGGACACACCACAACCACTAACATTTGCACCATCCAAATAAATGGACGGTGAAACTTGCACCTCAAAGTCTATAAAAGGGGAAACACTTACAAGCAACCTTGTTCCATCTAACTCAAATTATTAATTTTCTTTTTCACATTTTTTTATTTATTTCTCTAAAACTCCTCAATCCTCTCTTTTGTTTTGTTTTCTTTATCCTTCCAAGCCTTTCATAGCCACTCATCATCAAAAGCTTTTTTTTTCCAACTAATTGGCGATGGTTACACAAATTATGTTATGTCATTATGTTTTATTAAAGGTTATACCCACACAGTGAGAACATAAGTTGTCATATCTTTTCTTGCTACTTCCAATATATCCTTTTGGGTCTAATCATTTCCCTGTTTTTAGCCTTCCACTTGAAGTAACTTGCACTACGTTTGTGCTACGTGTCATCAACCCACTTAAGTCTACTTCTTTTATTTTAGGGAAAAGTTTATATAGAGCCGAGGCTCTAAACAATCAAATAAGAGCCTACCTCAAAAATTTCACTAGAAGAGGTTGTTTTGATGCCCAAATATCCTCAAATTGATCATCTCGACATCGAGATGTATGGACATGAGAAAAAAATGAATTTCAAGTTTTGGAAATAGTGTATTTTGTAATACATTTTTTTACCGTCAAATTTCAAGATTTTCAAGTTTCTATACATCTGTCTATCTATACTATTTTTAAATTTTAAACTTTGTAAATAAAAATGAAAATACATTTTAAGGCTATTACAAAAATTTCAGGGATTGAAACCACATTTCTCAATACTATTTGAAGGTAGCCTCTAATTTGATTGTTTAGAGCCTAGGCTCTATACAAACCACAACAATTATTTTATTACTTATTGGTGCCACAACTAAATTTTCATGCATGTATTCATTTCAAATATTATCCCTCATTGTCTTGTCTCTCAGTTATCTCAACATTTCATCTCATACACTCATTCTATATATATTTCTCTCTTTCTTCTTGAGTTTGGAGGGATAGAAAGAAAGATATCACCTCACTCTCTTTCATCTGTCTCTCTTTGTTTGGAGGACTGGAAATAGACATTTAGATGGGATTGTATATAATGAGATCATATACTTTTGATACAAAGAGGTCACGATTATTTACATATATCCGATGTGAAATCTTATAGCTTGAGTGTATAACAAAGTTCAAGAAAAATTATGTTGAAATTTGAGCTTGGTCAAGAGAATAAATGCATCTATCTTATTTCACATCCAATAGTCAATATTAAATGTGACCATCTTGCAGCACAAATAAATAGTCTCATTGTATACTTTTCCTATTTAGATATAAATACATGAATACTGTGCTCTACTGTCCCTTCTAATCTAGAACGATTTTCCCTTCTGTACTAGAGTTCATTCCCTCCATTAGTGCCATTAATCTCAAGTTTACCTTATCAATAACAACAATCTTAACAAAATAGCACTTGGGGGCAAGGGCAGGTGCTTGGAGGAGATCCCCTCTTTCTTATTACATGTTAGGGTTTTTTACCTTACTTTGCTATTGCACCCTCAGATATTAATGAAAAATACTTTTTGTTCACTATTATATTTTCATAACTATCAAACAAAGGGTATGGTTTGTATAGAGCCGAGGTTCTAAATAATCAAAGTAAATCACACGTTCAAATATATTCAAAAAATGTGGTTTCAATAATGGAAATATTTGTGATATCATTAGAATATTTTTCAATTTTAATATAAAATTTAAAGCTTTAAAAATAGTGTAGACCGTGTAGATCTTTAAAAATTTGAAAATCTTGAAAATTGACAGTCAAAAAATGCGTTTTGAATTGCACTGTTTTTAAAACTTGAAATCCATTTTTTTATAACGTCTATGCATCTTGATGGCGAGATGATCTATTTGAGGATATTTAAACATCAAAACAACTTTTTCTAATGAAAATTTTTAAATGAGCTCTAATTTGATTATTTAGAGCTCTTTCCATAAAAAAAGAGGAATGCGAATCTTTGTTTAATGCAACAAGGGGCATAATTTAGGCATTCTTTATTTCTTTTACAAAATATATCATAATCATTTCATTGCAGCCCGATTTTTTTTTCTCTACTTGCCATACTCACTCTAAAGCATCCCCACCATATTTTTCTTGCTCTGTTATCTTTTCTCTATCTATAACATCATCTACCACAAATTTTCTAAATCTGCATCTATTTTTTTTCTCTAGAATACCACCCACTACAGGATTTTTGGATGAACAAAGGAACTGGGGCTCTCGGTCCGTAGTTTCTTCGTTCTGGAATTTTGGTGCAATCAGCAATGTCCACTGAATAAATAAAATGGACGTTGCAAATTGCAAAAGCCACAATGCATCCTCTAAAGCATCAAATTCAAGAAACAAAAGTTGAATTTGGGTTTTTTAAACAGTGTTATTTGTATAAGGATGAGGCACTAAACAATGAAAGTAAGGCACACCTTCAAATAATGCCAAAATATGTTGTTTTAATATTAGAAATCTTATGATAACTTGAAAATTTATTTTTGTCTCTAATTATAATATTTAAAAGTTAAAAAATAGTGTAGATCAAGCAAATGCATGAACACTTGAAAATCTTGAAAATCGATGGTCTAGATAGTAGGCTATAAGATACTACAATTTCCAAGACTTGAAATCTATTTGGGAAAATTGTTTCATGTGGACTGGACCGCATTTCTACATATGTGTTCCAAAAGTGTAAAACATCCATCTTAAAGATGGATGCAAGTAGGTGGTCCACTTTAAAACAACGGAAACTAATGGTCCAAATGTTTTCTTAATAAAATTATAATTTTAAAATTTATGTATTTTTTTTTCATATTCATGATCTCCATGTTAGAGATTACATGTCCTCAAAAATTAAGTCAAAAAATCCATCTAAAAAATAGATTTTTAAGAGGTGCCGCATTTCTACATGTGCGGGCTTGGCCCGAATGCTAACCACGTCCATCTATTTTTTCTCATGTCCATATATCTCAGTATTAGAAAAACCGGCCAGTTAGAATCAAAACTGGCCTGTTAGATCGAAACCGCTAGGATTTTGAGTCCGATTAGGGCCGGTTTCGTGCATCTATTAGCCTAAGTGATAACCTCAAAAAAATTTTGGCCCAAAACCGGTCCTTTAGGGGTTGAATCGGCCGTATTTTTTTTCAAACCGGCCGGTTTTCAGCTAACAGGACCGGTTCGCTGATATAACGATGTTTTTTAGTAAATAACGGTAATGTATAAATAACGGTGTTATTTTGAAATAGGGGCTACTATGTAGTAGAAAAACTATGAATCCAAATTTTCACTTTTTTGTATTCGTTTTGGAGCCATTTTTTGGTTTTTTTTTCTTGTTTTAATGTTTTAAATCACTATGTAATGAATATAAAACAAGTAATTTGGATTTAAACATTGAAAAAAAAAAAAAAAAAGGAGTTTTTTGGATTGAAATAGCGGATTTTTCAGGTTTTTGAAAAATTTAGCCATTCGTTCAATAATCTCTTCAATATTTAATGGTTCTTGAAGAAATTTGAGGGGTTTGATTGCTATTAGAAGTATTTACTAGATTCAAGTTTTAATTTGTTCAAAAAACCAAAGATCAAAACTTGATTTTTGCTCAAAAAACTGCTGCTCAGAGAACCTGTGTTCAATTCAAAAACATAGATTTTTTATCCATTTAATGGTTTTTTTTTTTTTTATCAAATTGAGTTGTGGATTTTGATCATTGAGACTTCATATCTCAAATAAAATTGGTATATTTATTTATGATTGCGATTTTTTTTTTATAAGAATTGTTTTTGGACAAGGTATTGAAAATTGCATTGATCTGAAATGTCCGCCATTTTTATCAATCAAATCCAAAATACCGAATGTTTTTTTATGAGCTTTGGTGCATTTGAAAGGCGATTGAGGCCTTTACAATGCATGTATGTTGATTTGTTCGATTAGCATAACTTTTTTGGTCGTTTCTTGCTCGAAATGTTGCTCGATTTTAGGGTTTTTTGAGAAATTTATTTTCCTAAAAAAAAATTCATTTTGCTAAATAAATTTATGTTGTTTGATCAGCATGGGAAGTTTTTTTCTATATTGATTAATAAAATTATTTTTTTAATAAAAAAAACTATATTCTTTTATGAATATGGGAAGTGTTTTCTATTTTGCTTAACAAAATTATTATTTTTGATAAAATTGGTTTTTAATAAAATTATGTTTTATGATGAATATGGGAAGTGTTTTTCCATTTTGCTTAATAAAATTATTTTTTGATAAAATTACGGTTGTTTAATAAAATTATATTTTATGGTAACTATAGGAAGTGTTTTTCTATTTTGTTCAATAAAATTATTTTTTGATAAAATTATTTATTCTATTGTTTTTATTTTTTGATAAAATCAATGCACAACATGCTCATATGGACATGGTAGATACATATAATAACAATAGAACATATTAGTGTGTTGTGCATTGATTTTTCGTTTTGTTGTATATCATGAGATGTACTTTTTGCGAAGTATGCCTTATTTAACTTCATCGAAAAAGTATTGTATGAATTATGTTTTATCTAACTCTATGGAAGAAGTCTTTTCCGTTTTGTCTTAATTAGTTGGCGCTTTTCATCTGATGTAATAGCATCACACTACTTTTGTTATTTGTAAAAAAGTGCATAAACTTTCATTCTTAATGTGAGTGATTTTTGTACAAAAGAAACTAGAAAGTTTTTCATGTAAGGTTTGGGATGAATATGTTAATTTTAGAATGAAAATGTTGCATGACAAAAATATCTTTAAAAAATATCCTAATTTAGGAAACAAAAAGATTTATGTGACTTGATTGAGATCATGTACATGACCATAGTATTCAAATATTAATTTATAAAAAGTTGTTTCAAAATTTTTTATAAGATAAATATATGTAATAAGACATTATACACTTAATCTAAGTTTTTTTATTTTTATATATTTTATATATTTTTTGGGGTTTTTGACCATTTAAAAAAAAAAATCTATTTGACTGTTAGTCTGGTTAGCCACCTCGGTTAGTTCGGTTCAAACTGCTCCGAGCCTTCCATTTTACGAATCTTGAGGTCAAGTTGATTGAAACGAGGGTTTTTCAGCAGCAAAACAACCTCTTCTAGTAAAAATTTGAGGTATGCGTTGTTTTAGAGCCTCACCTTTATGTAAACTTTTTTTTTTTTTTCTACTTACTTAGATCGAACCATCCAAAAATACGATCTTAGCTGAAGGAGTAAACATACAAAATGCTCCCGTGGGAGCATATAATCTTTTGGCTCATCTGGGAAGAAACATGCCTTTATTTAGAAACAGCCCCTAACGGTAACGGTCTTCCTGACCGAAGCAGCCAAAGTCGAAAGCCTTCAAAAAAAAAGAACGTTGGTGCCTCATAAATCCGAACCGTCCAATACGCACTGCCATTTGTTCCTTCAAATCCGGACTGTCCATCTCTTTCATAACGTGCTTTTTGCCTAAATAGCCTCCGATATTCGGTCTCCCCGCCACGTGGCAGCACAAACATCCTCCACGTGTGAAAACGGAGCGTGTAAAGGCCCAACATTCGGCTGCTGATTTTCAGAGGACTTCAGGTCTGATCCCTGCAATGGCCTCTCTCTCTCTCTCTCTCTCTCTCCTAAATTTTAGGGTTTTTGATGCGAACTTTCTCTCTCTTCGTTTCTGGTACGCATTTCCCTTTTACGCCACTTACGCCACTACAATTACTAAGCTTTATGCTATTACATTAGCTGAGTTTTAGAAGGAATGATTAGGTTTTCTGTCAGACAAGCCATTGAAGACTTGAATTTCTTCTTGTTTTTCCTTATTTTTCTTTTCAGAGTTCCTCTTAATCCGAGTTTTTTCTCTTTAATCAAGAAATAGGCTTCTCTTTGAACTTGGTGAGGTTTCATGGCTTTTCGCCAAATTTGGAGGCGTTTGTTGGTTTGTGTTGAGTAAATTTAGGTTTTTCTTCTACGAAGTGGTTGAAAGATCGAAATGTTTCATGTTTCTTGAATTTCTGGTATCCTTGATCTCGTGAATGAAGTTCTTTTGACCATATGAAGTGATTAAAGGCCTTTTTCTCAAATTCTTGAGGCATTAACTTGCCTGTTTGCTTCAAATATAATTGCGAACACTTTTCTAGGCAATGAGTTATTAGTGGATTTTGTTCTGCAAAATATTTGTCAAATTTACAAATATTTGTAAATTATTTGGTCTTTCTTTGTGTTTCATCTCTCCTAGATCAGTAGAATTGGTAAAATAGCTTACATATCAAGTTCTTAGTGTTTCTTTCTCAGTAAAAGTGCATATTGTTGATTCATTTGATTGAAGTTTGAGGCTTGCGTAGTTGTTTCCTTTCAAGGTGCCAGCACGCATTTCTTATTCTTTGAAAACCTTAGTATTGGTGAATTCTATTTCGTTGATCAGAACCATGGATCAAAAGGCATTTATTTGATCAGTGATCATTAGCTCCCTTAGCTGTTATTTTACAATTGATGTGCAAGTTTTCCTTTCATTAAATGGTTGCTGATTAGATTATTTCCCCTTTTATTTACTTCTACAGTGGATTTTAGATTGAACAAATTGTTCAATCCTTGAAAAGGCCGCTTCACCAATTACTTGCATCACTATAGAAGCTCTATTGGGCGTCTTGTTATCCATGAATCTTGAATCTCTTTGGTATTGAATGGTTTTCCTCCATGCTCTCCCATTGTGAGCTCTATACATTACCTCATTAAGCTCCTGCAGAAACCTCTCAAAAGCAATGGATTAAAGCTTCTGATCTTTTGCAACAATTCTTTTAAACCCTGCAAGCGTGCACACCTCCCATCTTTTTCTTATTGATTTTCCCAGTATACTCAGTAACAGGAGATCTGTTCATTCCCCTATGATCTTTTCACTTTATTCAGCCATCATAACATTGTGAAAGAAGAAGCTTCACAAATGGGGGGCTGCGCATCCAAGCCAAGACAAAAACCCAAATTACCTTCACCATCTCAAATCGTTCAAGGCCATCCTCTTGATCAAATGGAATCCAAGTTTCCTGTTATCCATTGTGGCTTTGATGTGGGTTCGGTACCCCTTTCAAAATTCACAGAACCCAAATTTCTTCCAACCATGGGTGAGGATTTATTGAGAAAGCCTATGCCTGCTCTTGTTGTAATGACGACCCTGCAGCATAAGAGCATTTTGTTTCACATTGATCGTATATTTTGTTGGGTTGAGGACTTATCAAATAGGCGAAAACATGGACCACAAGTGGTTGTTGATCCATCAATGGGGAGCCCCAGAATGGAAGTTAAAAAGTTGGGCAGAAGTTATTCTCAGCTCCTTGAGTTTATGCTTGAGCATGCACAAATGGAAGAGAGATTCATCTTCCCGGTGTTGGAGAGAGCAGATAGAGGTGACTACTGCAAGTTTTTATCTATAGTGACTTTTTTATTTTTTCATTCATTATCCATGATAAGCTGAAGTAGTTTAAAAGGAATTATGTTCATGACGGACTGTATTAAAGGCTGATAGATATGTTGTTTTACTTCATAAACTTTTCTAGGTTTTATTTCAAAATTCTTGTCAAGTACTGATAGATCTGTTGTTTTACTTCGTAAAATTTTCTTGGTTTTATTTCAAACTTATTTTCAAGCACTGATAGATCTGTAGTATTACTTCGTAAATTTTTCTTTGTTTTATTTCAAAATTATTTTCAAGCAAACTCTAGTGGATACTCATGTTGTAGTTGAACACCTTTGATAGCAGGCAATGTGAGAGTTTGTGAGCATAGCACAATAATTTCAACCAGAATTAGTATCTTTTCTAATATCAATAATAATGAATAAGTTCCTAAAATTTGCTATATTTTTTTAATGGTCTTATGTATCTTAAAAAGAACTTTGTTTTCTTTTATTTATTTTATTTTATTTTATTTTATTTTTGGGTAGTTAGCTTAGGAGAACTTATCTACAAATTTCCACTTGATGTTAACATATATTGGGTATTTAATAACTACAATTGATAACATATTTTACTTATTAGAAATTTAAAATATGCAACAATGCATTTGAGCTTTATTCTTTCTTGTTATGATAGATTAATCTCTATTTGGACATTGCCGGACTTTATAGATGGTTTATTTAAGAGTTTATTTTACTTGTATGATGCCTTTGTAATTTCTGTCAAAATGAAAACTGACTGATAATGGTTTGAAGACTGAGACCATAGTGACTAAGTTGCAGGACTATCCAAAGTTGCAAATGAACAACACGCAAAGGACTTTCCTATCATGAATGGCATTCGGGAACAGATAAAATCCATTGGAGTTCTTGAGTCCGGGAGCCCTGTTTATGAGGAAGCTTTCCTCAACCTCTCTGCTCGATTGAATGATTTGCAGGTTTGCATTCATTCCATTCCTCTATAATTTATTTTTAGAAATTTTGCGGCAGATTTGCTTTCTTAGGAAAAATTTCAAAATGTCTTGAATTGTTTGATGAATCATTAGATGCTTTTAGAATATGAACATGGGCTGAATTGTTATTTTATCAAGTTTATTTTTCCTCACAGAAGGAGCATTTGGTACTTCTGTTTTCCAAAGGGAAGGTTTTTCCCTATTGAACATGGAGATAAACTATTTCTCATGCAAAACTAGATATGCATTCAAGGAACAATTCTTGTTTTCTTGTTCCCTATGTTTGATCTCTCAGTCTTCTTATTTTCTTGTGCTCTATATTCAATCTCTTAGGCTCATTGTAAAGAGCATTTTGACGAGGAGGAGAGAAAGTTGCTTCCACTTTTAGAGGCAGCAGACCTGAGTAGGGAGATGCAAGAGGGTACTTTGGGTCAATGCTTTGAGGTTATGGAGGCCACCCACTCTCACCTCTTCAGCTTTTTCATTGCTGGCCTTTCTCCCATTGATGCTTTCTGTTATATTGAAATGGTAAAGAGGTGTGGAGACAAAGACCGTGTTACTCGCATTATCCAATCGCTTGGTCGTGCTCCAAAAGACTATTGAAGGGTTAATGGTGGTTGGTCTCTCTTGGCATGAGGTGCTAGACTAACTCCAATTACTGGCTTGCATTTAGAGACACCCATCCTCTCTCTCAATGTATGGTGCTAGACTAAAGCTCCATACTGGCTTGCAATTACTGGCCTGCATTTAGAGACACCCATCCTTTCTCTCAGTCTATGGTGCTAGACTAAAGCTCCAAAGAACCAGCTACGAACGAGCTTGTATTGCAGAGACGCCTCTCTCTCGGCTGCCGAGGAAGGAATCAAACCCCTGGCAGTCTCACTTCGACAAGGCTATGAGGTAGGTTCTATGTTTTCGCTCCCTCTTTATATGCTATAATTCTATCCTGGAGGCATTTCTTTTTGCCCTTGTAATAATGAGCTTTAAGAGAGGTACATGAAAGTGATAACAGAAACGTATTAAGACCCATGATCTGTGTAATTTCTACATTGGTGTTGTAATTTCTGCACCCCTGTATGTAAATAATTGATCTCTCTCTCTCTCTAAACCGGGAAAATAATATAATGGATGAATTGCTTTTGATTAGTGCATTTCTTAGAATGATGAATTGAATCT
This sequence comes from Amborella trichopoda, assembly GCF_054954075.1. NCBI lineage: Eukaryota > Viridiplantae > Streptophyta > Magnoliopsida > Amborellales > Amborellaceae > Amborella > Amborella trichopoda. The sequence goes on along the minus strand of NC_142346.1, from coordinate 4,205,525 downwards.
CTCTCTCTCTCTCTCTCACTCACTCACTCTGTTTCTTAAAGTAATGAATTTGAACTCTCCCTATGTTCTTAGAACAGAATTTTAACTATATCTCAGTTCTTAGAACAAGGAATTTCTACTCTCGTTGTCCTTGTTGAGCCGGAAAAATAATATAATTAAGGGTGGCAATGCGCTGGGTGGCCCGACCCTAAATAACTAAGGCCTGGGCCATGAAATGTGGCCTGAGGGCTGGGCAACTAGGCCTGAGGGGCAGGGCTGGGCTGGGTCAGGGCAAATGCCGGCCTGGTTCGGCCCATACCTCTTTTTTTTTTGGTTTTATTTCCAATTTTATTTGGTGCAGCCTGATAGGGTTAGAGCCCCAGGACTTGGGTCAGGGACCTTTTGGCCCAATCAGGGCTCGGCTGGGCATGGCGCGGCCCTATGGGGAGTAGGGACTATGGCCAGGCTAGGTACATAGGCCACTAGGCCCATTGCCACTGCAAAATAGAGCGTATCAACTATTGTTTAGCACAAACGGACAATCAAACTTTTATTGAAAAAGTTTCCATTTGCGTCTGCATGTTTGGACTCACCATTGCAATCACACTAGAGTATATAATTGGGTTTGTCTGTAAAGAGACCATTTATCTTTTGTACATAGAGGTCACAGTCATTTATACTTATTAGGCGTCAAATTGGATGGTTTGGGATAAATCATGAAGTCCGAAGTTTTTTCTTTGGAACTTTGTGTCTATTCAATGATACTCTGTTAACTATCCATTTTAAAATTTAAAGGACAATAATTATTGTGACCTCGAATGATTATAACCGCCATGTACAAAAGATAAATAGTTTCTTTATAGACAATCCCTATATAATTTATGTTGAATATGGTGAGAATACACAACATATCCCTTTTTTAATATAATATCAAATTAATTTGTTGATAATGTGCATAAAGATAAAGAATTACAATGAAGAGATCGGTCCGTCCACTATAAGGGTAGAGAGCCACCAAATTTAGCAAGTTGGCCTACCAACTCATTACCTTCTCTGTAAATATGGACAAGAGCATAAATCATAGATTTGTAGCCAAAAGAATCGACAACATATGGTTGTTACTCTTCATATATTACAAGTTGAGATTTGGGAAATGGGCTTGGGTAAAAAAATCAAACTCTTAAACTATTAGGAAAAACGGGTAGGACTGTCTTTGTCACTAAATTACCCAAAAAAAAAGAACTACGAGTTGAGAGTTGAGACTTTAATACATATAGAAATGATGGATCTTTGTTAAGTTTAAAGCCCAAAGGAAAGTACAAATGTAAATAAATCCAAATCTCTATATTAAAGTTTAAAGCACGAAAGAAAGTATAAATGGAAATGAATCCGAATCTCTATACTAAATTAATGAAATTCATTTCTCTCCTACCACCCACAAAGATAGAGATAGAGAATGAAGTCATTCAAATCAAGTTATTGTGAAGAATAGACCCATAGGCCGTAAGGATGGGCTCAAGGTTAGGTGGTATGGGCGGTATGCACCTTAACACGAGGTCTTGAATTTTATTCCTATCATAAGATAAGGGATAATTTTCTTGTTGAATTGTTCAAAAAAAAAAAAAAAAAAAAAAAAAAAAAAGAAGAAGGGTAGACACATATCATGAAAGTTAAAAGGAAAATGACTCTGGGATAATTGTACAAGAAATAAATTGAGCTTTTAATGCATAAACAATGAAACTATATTTATTTTTGACACAAGATGGTCACAATTACTTACAATCATCCAATGTGAAATTAGATAAAAAAAAGTACTTTTATATTTAAAGAAAGTATAGAATGAGACCTATTAAGAAATTGAGAGAGAGAGAGTTTTACATTAGGTCGAACCATTAATTCGAAATTATTTCTCCTTAAGAAATAGGGATTCTCTCTCTCTCTCTCTCTCTCTCTCATGCTGGGCAAAAACATTGGGCTCTAAAAAGTGAAATCCTTAAAATTAAGATTTGTCGTGCTGAGAGATCGATCGAGGGATGTTTGGGTTGAGGAAACCTATGTAATATAATATATTTTAAAAATGTATTGCGTGCTCTCGCAGGATTACATTGTACTTATTCCTTTGAGTAAATTACCTATCTAGGAATATTTTTTCTATCCAAAATCTTTAGGTCTACTTTAGTATCACCAGATGGGTAATTTAAAAAACAAAAAAATTCACTAAACACTTAATGAGTAATTTCAAAAAACAAAACTATTCACTAAACACTTTAATCAACGTTTTGAAAATTGGTCTCTATTCATTCTAGTATCTTATCTTTTTTAGAGGCACATACAAAATGTATACTGCTCTTTTTTTTTTCCTCTTAGTTTGGTTGTTACGCTCAGGAACATGCCCATAATTCGATGTCCCAGAAATACTCTTAAATTGTGTTTTTACTAGGAAGCATGAGAGCACCTACCTAATATTGACTTTTGTTTAAGAAAGAAATGTCTTGATGTGTCTTTTTGGTGGGGTGGGCGATGCCAATCTTGACAACTTTAACTTTATTTTCGTAGGTCAATCTCTAGCCAATTTTAAGTTTAAGAAACTTTAATTTCATTGCCAGTGAGAGAAGAAAAAGAGAAGCCAAAAGAATAAATTATCATCCTAAAAAAAAGCCTTGATGCTCAATTTTGAGCCAAAACCTTAGGAAATAGTCGACAACAATGCAGGAAAAATTGAGCAGTCAGAATCCTAACCACCCGGATAACCGGTTTTGGTGAACTGACTGGATATGTAATTTTTTTTTTAAAAGAACCTATATAAATTTTTTTAAAATAAAAAAAAGGTTTATAATACATTTTTTTTAATATTTTTCATCAATGAAATGCTCAATTTCGAGCCGGGAACGGAGTTGCCCTTGATTTAAGGTCCCCCAAGACCCCAACTCATGTTGGAAGGACGAGAGCGCGGGGGGTTTGTATTTTGGAGGGAATATGAAATACTGAAAATTGTCGAGAGAGAGGGAGAGGACGAAGAGTGAGAAATCTGAAATACTAGGACTGTAGAGAGAGAGGGGGAAGAAGAGAGAGAGAGAGAGAGAGAGAGAGAGAGAGAGATGGGGTCGTCTTCGGGTTCCCCACCTAGTTGGGCCTCTGAGCCCTGCATAATGGGCATCGATGAAGCCGGAAGAGGCCCTGTTTTAGGTACTGTGCCCTCTTTCTTCTGATTCTTCCATTTATGTTGCCTTTTCTCGAGTTTCTTTTGTATTATTACCCGAATGTTTTGTTTCTATTTTTCTCCTTTACTTTTTCCTGGAATTCTTCTGGTTTCACCTACCTATTGTTTGTGCACTATTTATAGGCCCGATGGTGTATGGATGCTTATACTGCGCCCTATCTTACCAACACAAACTTTCTTCCCTGAACTTTGCAGGTTTGACATCTCTCACTCGTCTTATGAATCTTTAAGTTGAGTAGTATGTTTTTCATTCCATGATTCTATAATGAATTCTTGATCATTGTTTTGGGACTTGACGGAATCGTAGTGGACTTGGGCGAGTAAATAGGCCTCGCCCTACGAGTTACCCCAAGTTGTCCATAAAATTTTTTTTATGTATTTTTTTTTAAACTTTTTAGGGTTTTTTGGCCATCTAGAGGACTCTGCCGAGTTCACTCCAAGTGACTAGCCTAGGTCAAGGGCCGAGGCGATCTTCTAAACACTGTTCTAGATGATAATATCAAAAAGGGTACACTAAATGCCACTTATCTAACTTATAGTTCCTGTTAATCCCCTTCTTTGGAACCTGATCCTCTAATGGTTAGGGTGTTGGGAAATGAAACAAAGCATTAGGGTGTCAGGAAATGCAACAAAGCATCTTCGGTCTGAATCACAGCTGACATACCCAAGTAAATGGAGTAGATATAAGCGTGCATTAACCTATGAATCAATTTGAAAGTGCTAGTACTGTAGTCTCAAAGTTGTTTATTTGTGCTAGCCAAAAAGATTAAGAGTTAGGGATCATTCAAATCTTAATGGATATTCTACATTAGTAGTTGGATATCCCAAATTAGTTGTGGCTATCAATTGTTCTATCAATTGTTCTATTGTGGGGCTTCCCATCTGGGTTGATCTTCTTTGATGTGCAGTGTACTATCCCTTTCATTAGCTGACTCCACCATCCACTGAAAAGTTTGTGATACCCAATGCTCTGGTGACAGTATGGCGTTTGCGTTGATCTTTCGTGTATTTGGGAAATAAGACTTACTTGATTGCCTTTTGTGTGGTGAAACCCCCACTACAACAGATCTCCAATACCTCAAAACAAATCTCCAATGCCTCAAAACCAACTGGCCTATCGCTAGCAAATTGAACACAAGAAAGCCAAATACTGAAGAACAATATTGGTATAATAGATATATGTAGACTAAAAAGGAACGAAGAGATGCAAAATACGAAACCTAAAACCACAATAACAAGCTACAAATGACAATCCAATCACTACAAATACGCAAATGTATGTGGTTCACTCTAGTCGGGCTACATCCACGGGCAACCGGCAAGGAAATGATTTCATTATTATGGAAGAATTACAAGATTTGGTAGATATAAGGGTTACTTCACAATCGACAAAGTGCCACTGGTTCCCCTCTTGACTACCATAAAAGTACCATAGAACCAACCACCATTGCCGTCTCCATCATGCCGCTTTGCCAACAATGAAAATGCCAATAAAATCACGCAAAATAGGGCACAATAATAGCCGGAGTTTTGCCCAAAATCCTCAATCTCAACCTCAACAAGAGCTCTTCTTCACAAATACAACTCTCTCCCCTCAAAATGAGCTTTGAAGTCATTTTACAATGACCAAACTACCCTTTACAGAAAAAAATACTATTGGGATTGATCCAAAATTACTGAATCAACTCATTGTTGGTTAACTTGCAGCCAGCTGAATGAAATGTCTCAATAGAAGTTCTTAAATCTTGGCCTGCCATATCATGCTAGACAATGGTATAGGATTGCAACTATTGAACCTTAGATGAAAGGAAGATTAACTTTGACCAATGTTCTGAGATCTAGGACTCAAACTCAAGTGGATGTCCTATAAATAATGATGGTGAAAGTGGTTGTGGTTCTAAAACCTAGGACTCATTCTCAACTGGGGTTGCTGCTGCTGCTATTATTACTACTGCTACTACTACTATTGCTGCTGCTACTAATACTACTAATTGGCAGCAGTAGCAGCGGCAACAATAGTAATGGTGGTGGTGTTGCTGAGAAGTTAGAAAGCATAGAAAAATTGAAATAAAGAAAGAGAATTATTGGTGATGAATCCGTTAATCTAAGATTCTTTGGTACTGAGAGAAAGAAATAAAGTTGACATATTATTTGACTTAATGTGAATGAACTATTAGGAGATCTCGACTAATAGTACATCATAAATTACACACAACATAATAATTAAATAATATATGTCAGTCCAAGTATCATTGTTGAAGGACAAGGGAATAACACAAAATAAAATGCCAGATTCACTGCCCCCTTGATTGTCTTCCTGTAAACATGAGAAACATAAAGACTGATGCTAATTATTTAACAAGCATGGAAGAGAAATCACGGGATGTTTGTCGAGACTTCCTAGGCCTTAGACTCACAAGAACAAGCTAATTGGAATCCTGGTCCCTGATGGGGTAACTTTCTGCAGTCACAAGGTGCTTAGACTGTGGAATGGATAGGCTGTCAATTATGTATCTTTGGTTGCCTCTGTGCCCATGCAAACCACCCAAAGCCATATGGGATGTCATCATGGAAAGATTCACAAAGAAGCTGGACTTATGGAAATCTAGGTACTTATCATTTCGGGGGTGGATAACTTTCATTAAATCTACTTTATTCAATTTACCTCTTGATTTGTATGTCTTTATATGTAATCCCTATTTCATTGTCAATGACCAAGAAAGACTTGCGAGAGATTCTTATAAAACAGATCAACATATATGCCAAGGCTACACCTGGTAAACTGGAATTGAGTTGTAAACGTAAAAGCCATGGTGAATTGGGGACATGGAGATTGGGAGAGTAAATCAGGCCGTGCTTGGTAGATGGTGCTGGAGGATGGGAGATTTGACCGAGAAATTCTGGGAAAAGATCACGGACAAGATGGAATTGATTAGTAATTTGTTTGATAAAAAGAGTTTGTAACAACTCACAAATGTCAGGTATTTGGAATGGTTTGAATCGAGTGAGCTGTGAATTTATAATGAACATAAGGATAATGGTAGGGAATGGACGTATAATACTGTCTTGGCATGATGTATTTCTTCACTCTGAGCCAATTAAGGAAAGCTTCATTCCCCTATTTTCTTTAGCTTAAAACCAAGGGGGGTGGCACAGATGCTCCAGGGGACAGGAAAGAGTGTCGAATGGGATGTGATCTTGTGCAGAGGGCTATATGAAGAGGAGATTGCAGCCTTAGCAGGACTGATGACTGAACTTCAATCTTTTTTGTCTGCAGCAAGGAAGGAGGACCAGAGGATATGGAACCCCAATGCCAAGGAAAGTCGCAGCCAAGTTCCTTGATAATAGTTTGACTAGGGAAACTCATGGCCTCATCATAGCTAGCAGTGTATGGAGTGTTTCAGCTCCTCCCAAAGTGCAGGCTTTGGATGGTTGGCTTCATTGATAACTGCTGAGGGGAATGGTAATTCCATAAGGAAAAGTATACAAAGAGACCACTTACTTTTAATACAAGGAGGTCACAATCACTCTTATCCATCAGATTTCAAATTGGGTGGTTGTGATTGTATAAGTAGACTCAAAGTTCAAAAAGGAATTTCTTGAACTTCGTGACACCCCCACAACCATTCAATTTGACATCTAATGGCTAGGAACAATTGTGACTTTCATTGTAACATTGACAAATGGTTTCATAGTATACAATCTCATTCCATAAAAGGTGCATTATATGCAAAAAAGAGGCGGAAACAATGGAGCATTTATTCCTACATTCTGAGGCAGTTAACAAAATGTGTTCTGAGGTGCTATCTCTATTTGACATCCAGTGGGTAACTGCAGACTCCATATAATAGTAAAGCTTTGATGAGCCAATAGTTTTACCCCTAGTACCCAAACCTTGGTTAATACTGTGGTTTGATTGGTTGGGAAGGAATAGTTGGATTTTTAAATGAGTCTATCCAAGGCTAGATTCATAATTTCAAAAAGCGCTAGGTGGGTCTTAGGCAGCCTGGGGGGTCCAGGCTTCCTAGCGCCTAGGTGGGCGCTCAGAACCTGGGCAGCCCAGTCGAATCCAAAAAGGTTGCCCAGTCAAAGATCCTTCTAAGGACTCAAAATCTTCTAAAAAAGCCTCCAATAGATTTATAAAACATCAAAAATTAAATTTAATATCAATGGGTGATGTTTTGATCAATTTTTATCAACTTTGAAAAAAAACAATTTCTGCCTCTGGGTGGGGCGGGTTCTATACTGCCTAGGCGGGGCGCAGGCCTTGGGCTGGGTGCCCGCCTAGGCGGGTTCCGTACCGCCTACAGACTGCCGCCCAGATTGGCTGCCTAGGCCTGGGCGTAGGCAGCCGCCTAGGCGCTAGGCGGTCCGCTTTTTGAATCACTGGCTAGATTGCATATGGGCTGAGTAAAGTCAAAAACTATCTTGAGCAGCAACTAAGAAAGTGTTCTGGGGTTTTTGAAGTGGGAGACTTCGAAACCCAATGGATCTCTATAGCAAAAGTCCAGTGCTCGAAACCAGTTGTTTTCTATAGCAAAAAGCCCTAAAGTGACCAGACATGGGACTTTGAAGCCTCCAATTGAAGTATTTGTGAGGCTAAACGTTGATGATAGTTCCTGAGGTAATTGGCATCTGGCTGGCATTTGATGGGATTATAGGAGACCGTAGGGGCTGCATACTGTTGACATTTTCAGGCCCATTGACTAATGTCAACTGCCGTGACGCATAAGAAAGGGCCCTGTTGGTTAGAGTACAATGTCGGGACAATACTTGGTACGAAGTTGTAGTTGAAGGTGATAAGTGGGATGTCCTTGGTCTAAGAAGGGTGAGGACCTTGAACCTTCCCTTAACCTCTCCCAAGCCCAGATAAAAGAGATAGGTTGTGTTAGGTAGGCAGTCAATATAAACCTTTGCTAAAACTTTCCGTGAATAATGAAGCTGGAGGGGAAGTTCTATAAGATAATTGTGAGAACAACTTTGTTTTATGGGGGAAAATGTTGGGCGGTCTAATTACAACATATCCATATGATGAGTAGAGCTGAGATGAGGATGTTGAGATGGATGAGTGGTGAGACAAGAAGGGATAGAGATGAGGAGGTAGGTAAGATTGTTGGCCAAGAAATGCTAAAAAGAACGCACTTTCGATATCTTGGGTCGATAATCTAGAAAAATAGAAGGATTGAGGAATATGTCACACATAGAATTAGAGTTGGGTGGGTGAGGTGGAGATGTGCAACTGGAGTTTTATGTGATTGCTGCATATCAATGAAGCTGGAGGGGAAGTTCTATAAGATAATTGTGAGAACAACTTTGTTTTATGGGGGAAAATGTTGGGCGGTCTAATTACAACATATCCATATGATGAGTAGAGCTGAGATGAGGATGTTGAGATGGATGAGTGGTGAGACAAGAAGGGATAGAATTCAAAATGAATACATTTGGGAGAACTTAGGTGTGGCTCCAATAGGTGATAAGATGAGAGAGATGATAAGATGAGAGAGAGTAAACTTAGGTGGGCTGGCCATGTGCAGCGTAGACCCAACATAGCACTTGTTAAGACGTACGAGTTGGTTCAAATGGAAAGCTCAAAAAGGGCAAGGGGTCGGCCCAAAAGGACATAGTTGGAAGTAGTGAGAAAATATATGTCGACTTATGGCTTCACTGAGAGTATGACCCTTGATATAGCAAAATGGCGGATCACGATTTGTGTAGCCTATCCCAAATAGTTGGGAAAAGGATTAGATGATGTTGATGATGATAAAATGAGATGTCCAGCAATGTCATCCTGCGGTGGAAGTGGATAAATGTGATGTCCATGGCAATTTTAAAGTGGTTTTGAAGAAATTCTTGACATCATTATTACTATTCAGTGTGACCTTTCCTACATGCTCGGAGGGAAGCAAATGTGGAGGCAGACATGTTTTCCAAAGAGGGAGTAGGAAAGAAGGCTTGTGTAATTTCAAAATTTTAGTTTAGTCCGTACTATTGATGTCCCATTTTGTATGGGGATATCTCAATTTTGTAGAAAATACATGCATACACTCATTTTTGTCAATGAAGTAAAGTTACCGATCAAACAAGAAATATACATAATAGTTACCTACTTTTACACTCCATTTTATTTTGAGAGTTGCTTATCAATTTCCACAGATTCGAAGACTCTGAAGGAGGACAAGAGAGAAGAACTTTTTGAGAATCTCAAAACTGATGATTCCATTGGTTGGGCCACTGATATTATAGATCCAAGGGAGCTTTCAGCCAAAATGCTTAATAAGTTGGCTCTTTGCAAATTTTAATTTTTCTCGTTTTTTAGGTCAATTGGTAATCGAATGCGGTTTTTGACACAAAATGTTTTTCATATGGGAGCAGAGTGAAAGTTAATCTCAACGAAATTTCTCATGATTCTGCAATGGGCCTCGTCAGTAGAGTTCTCGGCTTGGGAGTTCTTTTAACGGAGGTATAAATGCTATTGTATCTATATAGCAATTAATACCTTTTGTCTTGGGAAAGAATTACATAATCCAATGAACTATGGAAAACCATAATCCAAGTATTCCATCACCATGCAATTCTGATTCGAGCTCACAAAGAGAAAGGACCACCATTCGGGGTATCCATTTTGGTGGGCACTCTTTCTCCATCATTGTCCATAATTTGATTGGCAATCACCTCAGTGGACTATGATGTCCATTACACTATGCTTCCCTTTTGGTGGGTTGGTCATTTTTGTGCTTTTTACTAATGAGAAGTAAAAATATAGAATAGAAAATGTAACAATTTCTTTTGTTTTGTCTTTCATTTAATGCTAATGATAATCAAAGGTCCATTGTTTCTTGCAAATGCCTAGGTCTATGTCGATACCGTGGGTGATGCTGAGAAGTATAGAATCAAATTGTCAGGGAAATTCCCGGGCATAAAATTTGTGGTTGCAAAGAAAGCAGATAGTCTTTATCCAGTTGTTAGTGGGGCAAGCATTGTTGCCAAGGTCTTACATTCATTTCCTTCAAGCTCTTGATTCTAACATGCAACTTGGGAAAGTGTCCTATAATCCAATGGACCCTGGAAAACTATATCCCACTGGAGTCATTATCATCTAGTGGAATGATGGAAGTGATGTAGATATGAATGGGAGCACCACCTCTGCTCATTTCTTGTTCTGGTTGGTGCCATACTCTTTCCATTACTGTCCATCTCTCTGGACATTAACCATCCCAATTGATGGTTTTCTACTGTCCAGTGGATTATGGTATACTTTCCCTGCTTCTTATGCGGTTTGTATTTTTTCTTTGATGCCTTATTATTTAATACTTTTTTTCCCAAGGTATTGACCCAAGAAACCTTATTGTTTCTTAAGGTAACTAGAGACGGAGCTTTACGTGATTGGGTACTTGAAGAAGTGGCAGAGAGTATGAATAGGAATTTCGGATCTGGATATCCTGGAGGTACTTGACACAGTTTTTGAGCTCTCCCTAGTTTGTTTTTATTCTTTTCATTTCTTGTAACTAAGCCCTCACATTAATAGATTGAGAAAACAGAAAGTATACAATCATGAGTCATCCAATTGACTTTTTTTTGGGTAAGTTCATCCAATTGACTTTGGAAATCCATAGTGCATCCATTGAAACATAGATGCTTATGGAGTGACTGTGGCGCCCACCTCACAGTCTTGCCTTTTCTGTTGGGTCTCTCTATCTCTTGATCACCCTCCATTATTTCATTGCAATTGGATGATGACTGTATCATAATCCATTGGATTCTTGTATAATTTTTCTTAAAACAACAATTAACGATCTTATCTAGCTTGTTTCTCTCATGGAGTACTCTCATCTGATAGATCCTGTTTTCCTCTTGTATGCAGACCCTGCAACCAAAGCATGGCTTGATCATCACAAGCACATGGTGTTTGGGTTCCCTTCACTTGTTCGCTTCAGTTGGGCTACATGCAATCCGTACTTTAAGGACATTGTTGAAGTGATATGGTGAGTCTGGCGTTTTCATTCGCTCATCGATTTTATTCTTTTAGGGAAACTGTTTGTTTTGAAATATTAAGGCTGTGGATGCCTCAAGGTCATCTAGAATTCCTGTTCCCCAGGCTACATCTTATGTGCATTCCCACTGATAGATGGTTCAAGATTGAGGCTCCATTTGGATGCACCATTTTCTGGTTATAGAAATAGGACAGTCTTATAGTTGCGCTGGAATGGGTGGCGTGCTAGCTTGGCACCCCATATTTATACAACTTAGAAGGAATAGAGCCCTGCTTAATGGCAAAACGCCATAGATAAGTGGTGTTTTACCCTTATGAATGGTAGAAGAAAACCCTCTATTCTCAGCCCTGACCATCAAGCAAGACCCTGTTCCAAAAAGGAAAAATAATTAAAAAACTAACTCTTTTGTCACTATCTCTCGAAACTTAGATAAGATTCCATCTGATTGTGTATTTTCATGAATGTGCAAAAAAGTAACCTTAGATAGGCCTTGTTATTCCTACCTGGATGTCCAAATGGGGGCGACTGTACCCAGTTAATTGTCCCTGTAGGCTGTAAGCCTCACTTTAGTTAATCTCCAACCAATCATCAGTGGGAATTGACAGCAGACTTACTGTTAGAATGCTACCATAGTCCATTGCCCAGTTAATCTCCAACCATTCATCAGTGGGAATCGACAGCAGATTGACTGTTGGAATGCTACCATAGTCCATTGCTCTATGGTATATTTTCTCTGTTCTATAGAAAATGAGACTCATGGCATATCTATGAAGATGTGAATGCAAGTGTCAGTACTTTACTTGGATACAATGTAAACTCTAAAAATTGGCCTTTTAAATATGACAATTCAGTTTTTCATTTAGAGAGGGGGTGGGGTGGTTATTAACTGATACTTTCGTACGTCCATAGTGACACTTCAAAACAATATGGGTAATAAGTCTCTAAGTTTCAGTGACAGGTATTGTGTGCTTGGTGTACCGAAACAGGCCACAAACCGTGGACATGCATCTCCAAGTGACATAGCTACGTGGGCTCATATGACTCTTCAGTAAGCTTTTGGGCTTGGAGTGTTGGATGGGCTGCATCAGTGGCTCAACGTATTAGTCTGACAACTTGGATTTATTGAGATGGGTCTTGAGTGTAACTTTGGGATTTTGAACTGTGTTTTGAACATAGATGGCAGTAACTAGACATATTGGACCACAGGGGAACCTTCTTGGGTTAGGAAAAGAGATGGCCTTGTAAGTTTGGGCTCATGTGATGAGACCAGTTTTTGTATGGAGGTCGTGTGTGTGTGTATGTGCACACGTGCGTTGTGTGTTGTGCTCGGAAGCTCCAAACTTGATGGGTTGATTTTTGGCAATCAAAATATGAGAAATAAAACGTGAAACACATACCACAAGAATATAAAGATTTACGTGGTTCACCTTAGAAAGGCAACATCCACGGGCACGACAAACTGAAATCCACTATACTAATGAAAGTTACATCAAAGATTTTGGAATATAGAGTTACCTCTCTAACCTCGACAAAAATCCAGTCCAGTAAACCCTTTTAAACCGGCTCTCTCAAACAACACCACTGCCAATCTCTCATCTCTATTCCATAACTAAACCACTGTCTAGGAAGAGACCATAACTAGACCACTGGCTAGGAGAACTTTGAGCAGCTGAGATTTTCTCTCACTAAAAAGGGGAAACACCGAAAATCTTCTTCTCTACATCTTCAGGAATCTATAGGAGGCACATCACAATGTTTCTCTCCATGGGAAGCTCTCTTCTCTTTAAGGGAGACCTTGCATCTCATGCACAGGAGGCCCTGCCCCTCTCTCTTTCTAGAGGAAGCCACTTTTCCCATATGGTGACCCAAATAGGGCACACAAATTTTCTGCACTTTCATCTCATATATATAAGGTCAGTGTTTTAAAATGTGGGATGCGACCCTGATGCGGTGGGGGACCGATGCGGTGATGCGGCCCGGATGCGGGTGCATCGCGATGATACGGTCAATAAATGTAATTTTTTTTTTAAAAATCTAAAAAAATAAGTTAATGCATAAAAAAATATATGAAGGTGATATATGTGATAGTAGGTATTTTAGTTTAATGATTAACTTCAAAACTATTAGCTGTCGGAGATTCTGTATGCAGGTATCTACCATATAAGTATTTCCACAGAGCAAGCATATTACACAATTTCTATCTTTGGGATTTTTTAGTTTAGCATATTTCCAAGCTGGATCCTTATTATTAGAAGATTGGGAAGAAGCCATTGCTCCAAAAATATGTATAATAGTAAATATTGTATAAGAAGGAAAAAAAATTTACCGACTCTGTGAAGCATTGCTCGATTTCTTCACGACTTCTGAAATCCCCGATTTCTTATCACAAATTCGCCCTAACATCTCCAAATCAACAATCAAAGGCATCCAATGAACTTCCAAGTATCAAACAACCGCCAAATCGAAGATTTCGATGAAAAAAAAAATTCCGCCTAAATTGTTTTTTACCTCGATTTGATGCAAAAAAAGCCACAAAAGTGGCTAAAAATCTTCGTTTAGAGCCCCTAATACCTCCCCAAACAGTTTCCCTAACATTTGGATAGTCAAAAAGATCATTTTGCCCTCCTCGAGGGGCAAAACAAAAAAAAGTTTCGGCAGACACTGTAGTAGTGGGATGCGGTGCGATGCAGCCTATGCGGGATGCGGCGGCGCATATGTGGCCGCATCTGTCAAAAGTGCATATGCGCCTGTTTCTGATGCGGATGCGAGCGCATCCTACATGATGCGAGCGCATCCTACATGATGCGACCGCATATGCGGCGATGCAGCCGCATTTTAGAACGCTGTATAAAGTTAGGAATCCATACCAAATAGAAAACTTCCTATAGATGTTACATATATCTCAAAAACCAAGAGATATATCCAAGAGTCTTAATCTTTTTGGGTTTCTATTTCTTTTAGGAAACTTATCAATATCAATCTCAATCTCACATTCTCAATCCCACATAATATGGGATTTCCTTATTGTGGGTGATTTTCGGTAACACCAAATCCAACAATCTTCACCTTGATATCAAAATCACTTGCTTACTATGCCAACATCCATTGGATAACTTCATAAATTCTTGGATAGCTTCATAAATTCTTCATCTTTTGCCAAATAAATTTTTTCATCATTCTTGCTGAAAAATAGTATTGTAACAACCCACATATCGACAATGGTTGCCTCGAGTTTAAAAAATAGTTGATCGTTGCTCTCGCATCTCTATCTAGTGTTGTCGGTAATGGTTGCCAGAAGTAAAGAGAAAGAAGGGAGAGTGGTTTAATAGGGCTTGCTTGACTGTGTTCTGTCGAGGTTAGAGAGGTAACTCTTTGTCCCAAAATCTTTTATGTAACTTTCATTGGTATAGTGGATTTCAGTTTGCCGTGCCGTAGATGCCCTTCTGGGGTGAACCACGTATATCTTTGTGTTATTGTCGTATGTGTTTCATGTTTTATTTCTCGTATTTTATTTACCAAAAATCAACCTATCGGGTTTAGAGCTTCCGCACACAACACTGTGTGTGTTTAGAAAGAAGCTATGTCCTTTTCTCTTACATGGTGAGACCCTTTATGTATGGAGTTTTTCTTGTGGGTAGTTTCTGTATCAAGGTTGTGTGAGTTTAGTCACACAACGCTCTGTATGAAGGTTGTGTGACTGAACTCTCTCCCTCACTCCCTCCCTCTTTCTCTCTCTCTCACTCACACATTAAAAAAAAAAAGAAGCTTACCAATCTAAAGGGAAAGGAATGTGGTTTTTGTGTCACTAATTTTCAGTTGAATTGGTTGTTTCATTCAGGGAGTCAGATGCGACAGATGATGAAGGATGCAGTAATGGGAATGGTAAAAGACAACTGAAATTAGGCAGTGTTGGCTTCACAGGACTCAAGAGAAAGACTGAGGACATTGAATCAAGTGGGAAAGGGCGGTGCAAGTTTTTTCATAGTCGCAAGCTTGAGCAGGTCATTCATTTCTCTTAGTTTAGTGCATGTTTCATGATAAGCTCTATTAATCATTGGTGCATTCTGATTCTCAGTAGAAAGAAGGTTTACTGATGAGTTGGATTTGGCCTGGACTCGAAACATATTAGGGTAGTATTGCCTTTGTTATAACCCTCTCTCTCTCTCTCATACACGTACACACACATTTCCTTCTGGATTATGAAAAGAAGTGGACTTCTTTTCATTTATTTATCTATCTTATCTGTTGACTGAGATCAGTGAGACTGCTCTGTCATACACATGATGTGTACTGTGTCTGCAAAAACGAACATGCATACTGAAGAGCTCAATCGTATATCTTTACTGTTATCTGTTTTGTTATCTAGCTTTTGTGTCATGAATGAACTGTCCTTTTTAATTTGGCTTCTTTCAACACAATCATGGTTCTGCGCACTAGTGGACAAGGCAAAGTGCATGCACATTACATAGAAATGACTTTACCGTTGATGGTGTCCTCTGTTTATTTTTCAAATGTTTTTACAGCCACCACTGGACTTTGTATGTGTGATCTTATATCCAAGGCCTTCCCTTTGTAGAAAATTCAAAATTCCGTGAAGGGATTTGCTCTGAATTAACTGAAAATTTGCTCAGTTTCCAAGCCTTTATTTTTTATATGCATATGTGGGGCTTCGCAAAAATTCATCCAAGATTTAATTTAAATTTGCCCAAAATGAGAGAAGAAGCATCAAACATTTGTTGAATTCAGCTGAATTTTGGATCAAAGTAACCAGCTTAGGCTTTGCTTTGAATGAACCAGCTATGCGACTCTTGCATGAAATTTGGGCCATGGTTTTGTCTTGAAATGCATGATGTTGCTGAATCTTTATCCTGAATTTGGGGTATAAGAACTGTTAAAAGGCATCAACTGTCACACTTTTTCACTTATGGTAGACTGATGTAACTTAGTGCTTTGAAGTTCTTGTTTTTTCAATATGTGTGCGCGTGAGAGAGAGAGAGAGAGAGAGAGAGAGAGGTTTGCTCTGTTGCATCTCATGTGGAATTTATGTTCAACACTCAGGTTGCCCATGCATGAGTAGATGATTTATTTATTACAGAAGTGGCTTGTGTACTATTTTGTATTCACACGTTTATCACAAGCAAGTGCCAATAAATGGCTTCCAGAAAGTCTAGCAACATTCTAGTAGGATCATTGGGTTGTCAGAAATCTTGAAGCAAAGCCAGCATAAAGCCAATTAAGAGTCAATACATAATAATTTGGGGTTGATACAAGGAGACCATTTACCTTTCATACATGGAGGTCACAATTGCCTATAAAATTTGAGAAAATTTCTTTTGAGCTTTGAGCTTGGTCAATAAAATAAATGTAGCTACCCAATTTCACATCCATTGGTTGAGATTAATTGTGTCAACCTTATACTAAAGATAAGTAGTCTCATTGTATATATTTCCTAATAATTTATGAGTTTGCCTCAGGACCCAAGGCTTAAAGGTGCAAAAGAAAGGATAGACCCAAACACAATCAAGAGAGAGAGAGAGAGAGTGAAGCAACCCTTGTTAGAATATATCAAGAAAGATAGTCCCCCTTCTGTACATTTCTAGCACAATGAAAACTTAGGCCATTGTTTCCATGAAGGCCAACTCTCTAGTCAAAATTTTGGCTAAATTTCTCGAAATTTGGGTTGTCAAAAGGTCAAGATACCGTAGTCAATGCACTGAAAGTGTGGGCCCACCACTAAATTTTCATGGAAGTCAATTGAAATTTTAGCCACTGACTTTTGAACCGGAAACAAGTTTCAGCTTACAACTCGAGTGCGCATAAACAACTACCTGCACTAAGACTGGATACCCATGGCGAAACAGCTTTTTTTGAAAATAACTGAAGTACTGAAATTAATCAATGGAGTTTATCGATGAAGTGGTTACTTTAAAAATGTCATTTTACTTACTACCTCTTTAATTATTTTATTTACTCATAGAGAAGCCAAGAGATAATCCATTTAACATCCTCTTCATCTCACTGTCAAAGCTTTTTTCTAACTAATTGGATTCAGCTGCACGAATTATAGTCCGTCTTTCTACTGTATTAAGTACCTTTAGTGATGCTATAATTGCCCATTTTTTTTGTCATTACTTCCAACCATGTCATTTTGAGCTTGTCATTTACTTTTTTTTTTTTTTTATTAAAAAACCATCAACCTAATAAGAAGTTAGAATAATTGATATTTTATGTATTGCTTGGACAAAAACGGGTAAAATGTTAAACAATTGATATTTTAGGAGAGATTTGATAGTTTTCCTATTATTTTTGTAGCAATGCATCTAAACGTTTGCTATTTAAGATTTGAAAAGTTCGAAAAAACAACTTAGAGGGAAAAATCATTATTATCACAATTTGGCCCCTCTTCAGTGGCCTAAGCCAAATAGCCTAAGTTTTTTTTGCTTGTTTTGGGTTAGAAGCCCGTAACAAGCAAGGATATTTATATTTATATTGCTTGGCTTGACTTAAGTGCCTTCAGCCAAATGATGAGACTATCTCGGTGGTTCCGGGTTCCAACCCAAAATGTTATTTTCATAAATCTCTAACTCGAAGTTTAGCATCAAGAAAAAAAAATGTATTTTGGCATTTAGACTGATTTTGTATTACGATCCATGTTATCGAACTAGCCATGTTCAGGATACAAAACCTAAACATGGACATTTAGGGCCTTTTTTAAACAAAATATTTGTGGTGGTAATTGAGTGAAAAGATCTTCTTAAAGTAACCACTTCTTATTGATAAAATGGTTGATTTGACGACATTTATTGAGACCATATTAATAGTATTTTCCGAAACTTGAAAAGTTTATATTAAAGTACAATTAAATTTTACCAACTAAATTATCTGAACATCTTTGTATAAGATTCTGAATTTATATGAAAAAATCCATTAATTTCAATGTGACAGAATTTCTTAAAATTGATTTATCCTTTCGTACATCAATATCATATTGTTCTAAGATGTAATGGAAGTGCACATTCTAGTTGATTAAATTTTCCTTTTTGATAGTGATTGAGTGGCGAATGGGTGTTGACATAAGTCCTCAACTTGGCGTCTCAATTGAAGTGCGCCCAATCCTGTGGCGATAACGTGATGGGCCGCAAACTGACCTTTTTCTCTTCTTAATCCTTTGTCCTCTCTTTATCTCCTTAACCAATCTCCCTCTCATCATATAAAAGAGTTCTCTCTCGGGACAGGCCGGGCCGGGCCGGAAGGCCTAATTTTAAAAAAATAGGGCCTGGGCCAGAAACTATGGTCCACGGGTTGGGGGCTAGGGCCAGTGCCAGTGCCAGACTTATCTGGTTCTTTTTTTTTCCTTGGTTTTTCTTTTATTTTATTTTTCGCTTGGTTTTGGCCTGGTCATATGGGGACAAGGTCCGGGCTACGGCCAAGGCTGGCCTGGCCGAAGCTCAGCCCGTTGCCACCCTTATCTCTCTCTCTTTTCTTATGTTTTGTTTGTAGGTATATAAAGTGTAAACAAAGAGTCCAGAGTGATGGTAAGTGTATCAAGTGAGTATGGGGCCCAAAATCTTCTTGCAAGTGGCAATTTATCTTCAAAAAAGACCATTCTATTACCATACCTGTGGGTCGCAATCCAAGTCTTACTTTTTGGATCATCGCTATTTTGAAAAAAGGTGTGGCTTGTATAAGGCTCTGAGCAATCAGAGTAGGCTCACCTTCAAATAGCGTCGAAAGATGTTGTTTCAATACTGAAAATCTTTTTGATGGCCTGAAAATTTATTTTCATCGCTACTTATAAAATTTAAAGTTTTAAAAAAGTGTAGATCAACACTTTAAAATATTGAAAATTGATGGTCCAAAAATGAACTATTTTCAAAACTTGAAATTCCTTTTTTTTCTCATATCCATGCATCTTGAGATCGAGAAGATCAATTCGAAGATTTTTAAGCATCGAACAACCTCTTTTAGTGAAATTTTTTGAGGTGCACTATACTTTGATTGTTTAGAGCCTCACACTTATATAAACTTTTTCCTTTTGAAAAATACCCAGTAAACCACAACTTAATGGTAACAAACAAAATAAAAGTATATGTTTCCGGCTATGTTCCTTAGTTTAAGCCTGTATTTGGAGTTCCCTCACTCAATAACTTTGGATGCTTATAACTCGGCCCATTTTTTAAAGGTTAGATTCAAGGGAATGATTAATGTCTCCAAAATTGACCCTTCTCTCTTTAGCAAGACGGCATTTAAAACACGACTTTTTTAAAAAAAAATGATATTTTTTTAAAAATGCTTAAGACTATGACTTTTCTAAAATATGAACAAAAATATGTGATTTTTTCACATTAATATTTAAAATGTGCTTCTTTTCTAAAATATCAACAAAAATAAGTGATTTTTCACATAAATATTTAAAATGTGCTTCATTGATCTTTATGAAAAAAAGGTCTCAAGGTAATGATTAATGTCTCCAAAATTGACCAATCTCTCTCTTCCCCCCTAGGATTGAATATTCCTAGTTAGCATTAGTTTGAAAAAGGAAATATTTCTAGTTTGTATTGTTACTATTTCTGTGAAATTGCTTTTAGCATTATTTCATACAAAACCCTTTTTTAATGTTTTGTGCCTTATCATTATTCTCTTTACTCTACCTTTTTCGCTCTCCCTTAAGACTTAGCCTTGACCACAAACGAGAAGTATCTCTCGTGGCGTCCCGTTCCATCCGATGAGGTTTACCAATGGAATTGTCCGATGAGGTATACCAAGTCCTAAGTAAATTGGGCACTCTTATGGCATATCTTCTTTTTAAATAGAGATAGAGATGCACATCCTTTTTAGAGAAAGAGAGAAAGCCTCTAAAAAAAAAAAAAAAAAAAAAAAAAAAAAAAAAAAAAAAAAAAAAAAAAAAAAAAAAAAAAAAAAAAAAAAAAAAAAAAAGGTGAAAGTCTCTAGAAAGAAAAGAAATGTCTTAGAGGTATATCTGAGAGAGAAGTAGAAATTGGTGACCCCAAAAAAGTTGGTTTTTTAGAAAACTATTGTAATTTTGAGTTAATAGTGGATTCATTCGTAGTCTGAAAAAATGAACCACGTATATCTCGGTACCACGGTGTCAATATTTATTTATATGCTAGTAGGATTTATTTATTTTTATATTTTATTGCATGTTTTTTCACTCAATACACATATCGACTTTGTCATATTTATATCCACTCACAGATACTGACATCGACTTTGGCATATTTGTATCCCATCTATCCTAGTTCTGTAGTGCATATCCGCATTCGTGCGAAAGGACTCTAAGTGGGTGAGCCCAACATCGCTATGCAAAACGAACATACAAATTTTCACACACACAAGCCTCTCTCTCCGTCTCAACATTTGATTAGGTTTAGCAATGGGCTGGCCCGGTCAGGCCTAAAATAAAAGTAGGGTTTGGTCCACAAACTGTGGTCCAAAGGTTGGGCTAACGCCAGTGTCAACCGTTGGGCCAATGTCAACCATTTTGGCTAAGTCCAGCCCTTTTTTTTTGTGCTTTATTTTTATTTTTTTTGGCGTGGCTCAGCCCGACTCGACCCTAAAAGAGCCCAGGCCGTGATTCGGCTAGAGACAAAGGGCCGGGCCAGCCCAGGCCGGACCCGTTGCCACCCTTACATTTGATAGTCAAAAGCCGGCCAACCATGTTCCTGAATTTATATCTTGTAACATTGGAGCTATACAGTCGACTCTTTTGTAAAGCCTTATTTTCCGACCTTCAAAAAGAAGGATTCTGCATTCATATAAAATACCAAAAGGGCCATTTGAGGCGAACTTCACATACCGTTGCTTTTCTGACTCCATCACCCCCACCCCAACCCACACCCAAACATAGCAAAAGGACCACCCTAATTGAATCAAGCACAACACATTCTAAGACCTCCATTCATGAACCTCTCTCCTCCCTCCCATTTATATCCCTCCCCTCCATTTCTCACTCCTCATTCAGCACACATGTCTGTGAGAGAAAACATGGAGTCCTTGAAGAAAATAGCTAAAAGGGTCCAGAGCCTCGGCCGCCGAAAAACTCGATACGAGTGCCTTTTCGACGCATCGGGAGACACCCCTGTCACGACACCGCCAGGTTGTGTGGCAGTTTATGTTGGGGAGGAGCGCCGAAGGTACGTTGTTCCTATGAACTTCCTGTCTCATCCCCTGTTTAGGATGTTGTTAGAGAAAGCTCAAGATGAGTTTGGGTTCGATCAAAAAGAAGGTTTAGTGGTGCCTTGTTCTGTGTTCTCGTTTGAGCAAGTTGTGTGTGCTATAGAGAGCTCTCATGGACAATTCGATTTGCAAGAGTTTGTTGAGGAGTTTGCCTCTTGATTCAATAGCAACAGGTGCTTATGGTGTAATTCACAGAGAGAGAGAGAGCGAGGCAATCACATGTTGTACTATAGATGTTTTATTGGACAATGGATCCAAGAAAGGGCAGAAACTTGAAAGAGATTATCTGTTATTGAAGATGATAGTGGAATTCTCAATATGGGTGTAGCCATATTTTATTGGAATGCCATATTTGCAGTAGAATCTGTCTTTGGTCTTGGCCTCTCTTATAACAGGGCACTTCACCTCAGTTTTGGATTTCCAATGGGATGAGAGAGAGAGCGCATATCTTTCTTTCTTTTTTGTGAAAAAAAAAAAAGAGAACAGAAAAAGAAAAAGAGAGAGATGGTGCATGACTAAGATATGGATACAGACAGATGAATGTTGACATATGCCTATAATAGCATGGACATGGTGTTTGCATGCTTTTGAAATCAAACTCCCTTCTCTGGTCTAGGGCTGGCAATTGGTGGGGTTTGGCCCGGCCGGTGGCCCTGGCCCAAAAAACTATATTTTCTGCAATAAAATGTGATCCGAGGGCTGGGCCAGGCCAGCCCAGTCTTTTTTTTTTTTTTTTTTTAATTCTATTTGGCCTGGCTTGGTCTAGCCCGGCCTAAGCCAGAGCCTCTTCGACTCGGTCTGGCAAAGCCTGGGCTGGCCATATGGGTACAAGGGCTAAACCCTGGAAGGCCCAGCCTTGGCCCGACCCTTTCCGAGCCTACTGTCGTCCTCTCCTTTGGCTGCTACAGTTATGGTTACTACATTCTCCAGTGGACTCAGTTCTTCTCCATTATTAGCATGGCCTCTCACGCTCACTATCTTTCTACAGCATGCTCCCCCATTCTTCTCTCTCCTCTATTTGTAGTACTCTCTCTCTCTCTCTTTTGACAAATTTTGTTTTCCTCGAATTGGGATAGGAGCATGGTCTAAAAATTCGGCCATAGTAGGGTGGAGCTAGGTTTTGGAAATTGGATCTTGTCCCAAAATATTGCCCTTTTTTAATTTATATTTACTATACATTCAATAACATGTACTTTTAAATCTCCTTGAATTAGAAACTTCATTTTCTGAAAAATTGCTTCTAAATGTGGCCAACGTTCCCATTCTCATTTTAGGTCCCAAATCTGAGTAAAAATTGGGGCTAAAAATAGGCAAGGCTTGGACTGGGCCAGCCTTATTCCAAGAGGGCAAGTCTAGTTCAGGTCCGTGCCCTATTAAATTTGAGCCAGGCTGGGTAAAATTAATGGAAAACAAAGCAAAAAAAAAAAAGGGCTGGGCAGGGACGGGCCGGGCTGAACTGGGCAAGCCTAGATTAACTGGGGCCATCAAGCCTTAGGGTCACATTTTGTGGCCAAGATCCTAGTCTTTTGGAGGAGAGCGAGGCCAGGCCACCTTTACTGATAATATAGCATACAACAAATAAAAAACAAATTAAGGATTTAAGGGAAAATAGTTTTTATTAAAACAAATAGAGGCCAAAATATAAACGACGAAATTTGAAGGGCAAAAGAAGGTCTGGTTGCTTCGTACAGTACGTTCACAAGGAAACAAACGCGTTTAGACAATGGGGTATTTGCAAATTTGACCGGCAAAATAGGGTGGTCCACATGGCATGCAAGCATTCTCTCTTTGCTTATTTTTTATGTTTTTTTTTTCATTCGTCAGTGGATGTGAAACAACAACAACAACAGCAAAAACAACAACAACATTAACTATCTGAACTCATGTTATGATTTTGAATTATCCAACACTCCTATCCAAAAATTGGACGTGGATGCTATTTTTAAAGAGGTTAGTCGCTAACTTGAAAAGGTAATATCCCCAAAATTTGGGGTCCTAACCAGACAGTTGTATTGGGTTTTACCTTAAGGGATTGAATGGATGCCATGCTCCAATAGGAGCACAAAATCTTTTTGCGACCATTATTAGGAAAATGTTACATAAGGCCATGCCTCAAATATTACCTGACATTGTTGTCCCGCTGCTAGAAAGGCATAACATAAACCTCAACATTTATGAATTTGAAAAAATAGATTTAAGCCCAAAAAATACTATAACTTGGTAAACACATTATCTGGGTGTCAATTTTCAAGTGTTCGCAAATGCTCCAGGTTTAGACCATGTTTTGAGAATGTGATTTTATAATTAGGGGGATAAAAAAAAATTTAGATCATGATCTGGATTTTTTGACACTAAAATTATATTTTTGGCTATAATCTGTATCTCTGACACTAAAATTACATTTTGGGCTATAATTTAGATTTTTGACACTAAAATTACATTTTTCTGACGGGGTTTTGAGGTGTTGGAAGATTATGCCTATCCCTACCTGTTCCTTTATTATTGTTATGGTGATGATTATGATATGCATTAGAGGCATGCATGATGAACAATGGTGGTAGTTGGGACTTACTATTCACCCACTTCAACAATTGAGTTGGTGTTCAAGGTTTTAGAAATGAGACTTTATTGTGTAAAGACTTGATGTTATTAATCTCAACCCTCCCCAAATTTTAATGATATTGGTCATCTTAACTAATAGGGAAATGTTTCTATACTTCTATGCTGTATAAAAATTCTATATAGTAGGGGTAGTCCTAATAGGGGAGATTTCCATACTTCTCCTATATAGAAGTTCTAATTAATATGTGATTGGGGGGTTCTTAAAATTGTGGAAATGCTTTTCATATGTGAAGCCTTTACATGGAATGTTATTTTCTAGAGAAATCCCTATAGTGATATGTTGTTAAAGGTGCAATGTATAGTGATAGGACATTGGCCACCCACCACAATTTAAGGATTAGTGATAATGGCGTAAGAGAGAATAACATAGGTTTATAAGGTTTGACTCCCAACTAACCTACCCAAAAATATAAAATAACATAAAACTTACATAGAGCCCCATTTGATATTAGGGGTTACATGTTTCTTGGGATTCTAAAGACCTATGATGAAATCGTGCTGGAAAATTCTTGAGTGACATTTTGTCATTTTTGTGCAATGGTACTTTTGGTAAGATGTGAGGATAAATATTCATTTGTCTAACTTGAGTGGGTTGTTAAGCATTTAGGTAGAGCTTATAAGATGAGTTATATGTATTATATGGGAATGTACATTACGAGACCATTTATTTTTTGTACAAAGAGGTTGCAATTATTTTTATTTATTAGATGTGAAATCTAACGGATGAAAGTATTTCACAACATTCAAAAAATTTTGTTTTGGATTTTGTGCTTAAACAATGGCACGCCATCAACCACCTTATTTCAAATCTAACAGTCAATGATGATTGCGACCTTCTTGTATAAAAAATAAATAGTCTCATTGTATATTTTTCCATATTATATTGATGCCAATAAAAGTTTAAGAAAAGTAATGCATCTCATTCAATATGCCCCAAAATCGCATAAAAAATCTCTTTGAACATGTATACATACAAGTCGGTCATTGTCCTATAGCAAAAGTATCCCAAATCGAGAGAGATAAAAGGAGGAAGCAGAGCGTGAGAGATATGAGGTCTTGTATTTGAAGTGCATGGCTCTTAAAATGTGTATGTGATGTTTAGGAAATTAGTTATACTGTTTTTTCATCTCTGCTCATACTTCATTTGCAGTTCGTGGGCATGGACCTTCGGGGAAACGTTTTTCAGGGTCAAGTTGGGAAAAATATAATAAAAGAGAAAATAAAAGAAAAAAAATATGGAAAAAAGGGTTGGGCTAACTCGTTGTGGCATACCCGGCCCTTAGGCCATTTTCATGGCACCTGTCGTACTTTCTTAGGACTAAGCTAGACTTCCCGCCATTACCATTCCTAAGATACATTTTCTAAGAAGTTTGGTTTGAAATAGGCATTAAGTTTCTCTGATTTTGATTTCTCTGATTTTGATGTCATATTTTTAACCGTTCAATTTCACATCTAACAGCTAAAATTGATTGTGACTTTCTTATTATGTATTTGTCCTTAATTGATATGCTTACTAAATAGGTACGTGGCAATGCCTTTGTAGACAGGTCACCTCTCCCCCAACTGAAGAGTTAGGTATTCATGTCCTTTGAATTTGCCATTGGTTCATGATCTCTACCATGCCTCTCCTCCACACTTATTGGAGTTAGGTATTCTTGTCCTTTTGATACTAGATCGTGACATACATTCCTTCACCTCTTTGAAAGATTTAAATCTCTATCTTTGTGTCTCCTCTCATAAATGTCCCCATCTCCATTTCATTGTTGGTTGTCTCCATCTATTTTCCTTTGAATCATGATGAATGTCCCAATCGACCCCTTTCGACAAGTCTCCTTGTTCACATTTCTAGATTGAAATTTACAATGGAAAATTGTTTCATGCAAGTTGGACCGCATGGCTACATATGCGGTCCAAAAAGTATAAAGCATCCATCTTAAAGATCAATGCAAGTAGGTGTTCCATCTAAAAATAATAGAAACTGATGGCTCTAGTGTTTTCTTACTAGAATTATTATTTGTAGTTTTTAAAATTTACTTATTTTTTCATAGTCATGGTCTTCATGTTAGAGATTATACGTCCTTAAAAATTAAGTGCAAAAATCCGTCTAAAAAATAGATTTATTAATAAGCCCGAATTTCTACATATGCGGGCTCGGCTGCATAGAAACCGGGTCCATTTACAATTAAAACATTGATAATTGTAGTGATAATAGGTGCGGTTTATACAATTCCAAGGCTCTAAACAATCAAAGTAAAGCGCACCTTCAAATAGTGTAAAAAATATGGTTTAAATACTGGAAATCTTTGTAATAGTCTCAAAATATATTTTCATGTATAATTATAAAATTTAAAGCTTCAAAAATAGTGTAGATCGAGCAGATCTATGAAAACTTAAAAATCTTGAAAATTGACAGTCCAAAATTGCAATATAAGATGCACTATTTTCAAGACTTGAAATCCAATTCTTTATCATGTCCATGCGTCTTGAGGTCCAGATGACCAATTTGAGGATATTTGGGTTTCAAAACAACATCTTCTAATGAAATTTTTGATGTGGGTCCTAATTTGATTGTTTAGAGCCTCGCACTTATGTAAACTTTTTCCAGTGACATATACCCTCATATTATCATGGCTTCCATTTTTGTTGGGTAGATCAGTGGGAATTATAGGCCCCATGAGAGACATGAACTTCTGACTTCATTTATCTTCAAAGGGAACACTAGTCATTAGCACGTACAAGTTCCAATTCAGGTACACATTACCTTCAATGTTTGCACACCTCAAAATACGGATGCACATGGGGAAGGTTGGTAAACTTCAATTTGGTTTCCTCTTGCAAACTGCTCTCCCCACGTTTTTCGATCTATATATAGAGATGGGGTTATTAAGAGTTGTTTTCAAATATATGACTTTAGATACTAGGATTGTCGGCTCGGGTGAGGAGCACGTGATACACACGAAGTGTAAAATGCATCATCAAGCACCTTTGCGCCCTCGCACATGCGCATATGCGTTCGCACGTTATATGTGCTCCATATAAGCATTCTCTCACTTTGTTTCTTAAGAAACAAGAGAAAAAAATATCCACATATTTAAACAAGATTCTCCTCTTCTACATCTTCAATGTGGGGTAACATCAATTCTTCTATACAAATAAAACAAAATACTATTTTCAAAGCTCTATGCAAAAAAGAGATATTATTTTAAAATAACACAAGGAAATTTCCACGGAAGAATACAACAATTTCCTCATCTATTTCACTATTTTTATGTTATGCCATTTGCATAACATGAAGGCATCTTTTGATTTGAACTTCTACTTAGTGTATGCACTACATAGTACATCAGGCTTTATCATAGCATATAGCTTTGACCCAAGAATCTTATCCAACATACATTTAGCACAACATACAAATGACATACCCTCTCCAGTGACTCTTTATACTGTCAGCTCGTTATAGGCCTTGAACTTATATCCTGATTTTTATGAGTGCTCTAGGTACGAGTCCAATCCTATAGGAAGCTGCTTCACTTCCATGCTCATATAGTAAGTTTATCAATGATGTCCATGCATATAAAAAACCATAATTGCGTCAGTTATAGACATCATTAAGAGCAAAACTCAACCTCTTCTCATGCAGGTTATCAGTAAACTTAATCTACTGTATGAATCTTTTTAAAATTGGTGCTTACAAATAAATTATTTATGTCTAGTGAACCAACTATCCATGTGAATGGCCTATTTTATCCACATTGAATCTTGACTAAAAGCCCTATGGGACTTTAGCTCCTTTGTACTCAAAATCTGACTTATGTCTTTCCTTGCAAGTCCTTTTATCAATGGATATACTAAGTCATCTTTTGTCCTTACAAATTCAAGATTTACGACTCCTGTTGTCAACATTCAGATGGAGCCATGTTTGCGTGCATTATGCTTAGATTTGATGTTATATATATCATTATTTACTCGAGCAACTGCTGCACCGCTGTCGTAGTTAATTGTGATTGCTAGTACCGGTTTGGGCCAATATAGACTTGTGTAGTATATTCCTTAACCATTCCCTTCACAAGCAAAATCTAGTGCAATGAACTCTGACTCTACAGTGAATCGAGAAATGCACGTTTGCTTTTTTTAACCCCATCATATTGCTCCACTACCTGAGGTGAATACCCATTTGGATGTGGATAGTGACTTTGAGTTCTGTGCACCAATTCGCATCATCATATCCATCTAACACTGGATAACTAGTATAATGTATGTCATAATGAGGATATCTAAAAAATGAGGATTTAGAGGATGAACCAAACAATGCAGTGGGATGTTTCAACTAAGAACCTCCTGATAGAAATCATTTGCACCTAAGAACACGCTCTTTTCCTCATTTTGAGAAATAACATTATGAACCTCCTTAATCATCATATCACACTTGTGATGCACTAAGTGTAGTATGTGTTTATCTATATCAAATTCCCTTAACATCCCCAAAATTGGATGCTTAATAAATCAAAAGGTCAATTTTCTCCTACCACCTATCATTAACAAGACAATTTTTAATCCTGTGAGCCTTCCCTGCATCTTCATCTCTAAAAAAACCTCTAATAAGAGTTTAGCGCAATATGACAGAGAAGATTTAACATGTTTCACTCTCTTAACCATGATTATATTCAATGCCAAGCGTCTTGGAACACTAAGAAGACGAAGGCTTGCATACTTATTGCAAATTGTAAGGGAGGCACAACAAAGATCCTTATCATCTTCACATATGCATCTAAATATTTAATCCAATGACATAGTGAATATTTTTCAACTTTATTTTCTTACTTTAGTACACACATATTTTTTAATGCCAAGTTTATTGTGTTGATCACACAAAGTGTCCTAAAAAAGATGGGGACTCTTCACCTTTAGACCCTACAAACTGAGGCATTAGTACTACTTATTGGTATGCATTTCTAAAATTATTTCTCAAAGAAGGGGAGCCACATAATCTGCATTCTTTACCTCTCTTGAGTCATTAACAACTTTCAAAAGTAATGGGCCAATGCCGCCATAAAATTTACAGGGCAATGCATGCAAATCCGCTAGTACTCATCACATTTCAAACTTGATATACATGACTGTTTTGGCAGTATAAAATTGCCTAAATTAGAGTGTGCAAAATAAGAATTTGGTTATAATTAGTCCGAAATCGAGGATGCTCTTGCAAAAAAAAAAATCGCTTTCGACATGCTTAAAAGAAATTGGTATTTTCCTAATTATAGATAGCCCAAAGTATGACATTATTGGAGTTCCCTTTTATTATAAACCCTTCTCCATCCTTCCATGTTATTGCTTCATTTACCGAGCCAGACCTCAAAGATTCGCTTTGAGGTAAAGAGTCTCAATTCTGTTAAATGGGATATAAGGTCATAAACATTTATTTATCAAACGTTCCTTTTTTACCTTTGCCATGAAATAATGATTGCTAATTTGTTTATCAAACATTCCAATTCCATAAACTTGGCCGCAACAGTATCACATCTCATCTTGTCAGTACTCGAGTACAACTTGATGCATACAACTTCTCTCTAATAAATGCAAAGTCACTAATTAACTTTATATATAGAGGGAAGAGGTACATAAAGGAGCATTTTTCCTTTTTTTCCATTCCTGTCTTTTTATTTTCCCATTGATAATAAGAAGTGAAAGCAACCTCATAGCTTCTGAAAAATACATAAAGATGGTCCAAGACATACTAATACTTGAAAGGACAAAACCCACAGATATATCCTCTTACTCAATTCCTGATAGTCTAACTTGAACATTTTCACCGAGCCCAGCACATTGTACTTTACTTTCATCACCATAAACCGCCCACACTTTCACACCGGCATTTAGATAAACATGTCAGCAAGTTAATTTTCAAACTGTAGATGACTTATTACCAATGAGAAAAATCTCAAATTTACAAAAAGGATAACAAGAGAAAATTTCCATACAACTGGAAATGAAGACCAAAGAGAAAAGAGTGTAGAAAGACAACACACTCTGTAAGGCATTACCAATAAGTGGTCAACAAGACACTAGCATACTCAATTTTTCCCATAACGACAGTTCCCAAATCTTTGAACTTATCAATTATTGCAATCCTGAAAAATGATAGTGTTAATACAATAATACACAGATTTCCCATCAAAGCAGGATTCTAGGAAAAGATCATGACAACGTACAGAGTAGTCATGTCTAGTTGTCCACATTATAAAATATAGGAAAACATCATCAACTAATTAGGGAAATAAAATTAAAAATCTCATCAGCATATTCTATGGAAAAAAACGATTCACATAGCTGAAACATGACTGATAACCAAGTTTTTGATATAGAAATATCAGGACTACATCAAATTTGTTTTCAAGGTAGCAAGTTATTAAATCTCCATATGGTACAAATACAGATTTACACCCAAGATACCTTTCACAAGCAGTGATTTCCCTCTAGAGAGGACCAACTATAGAAGCCAAATAGAGACTAACTATATAGTTTCATGTACACATCAAAATTTACTTTGGTCTAACATGCTCCAATTCCATGCTCTTTTCCATGTCCTTCTCTTGGCTTCTGGTGCTCCTATCTCTTCACCTCTGCCTTCTTCTCGACTCGTTTTCTCTTGGCTTACATTCACATCGCTCGGGTTCTCTTTGATCTCTTCCTGGACTTTCTCAATATTGGTCAAGAAAAATGAGCGATACTTATGACTCACTTTATCCTTAAAAGCCATCAAAGAATATGAAAAAGGTTCTATCTTATTAGCTGTGTTTCTTATATCCGCAAAGCGCGCATGTATCGCTCGTAAAATATAGATTACACTCATTTCAAATTGGCTGAGTTGTTCTTCTTTGAAGCCCAACTCAGAATTCGAAGCTACTTTTTCCTTAAGAAACTGACCAGGAGGCACCTTAATCTCTGATTTATTACTACTCTTTTCCAGGATCATGTCTTCTGATTGACATTGTTGGGTCCACCAATTCTTGTCAACAAGTGAAAGAAATGAACTCCATAGCTTTCTGTCCAATGCCTTTTCAACATCTACAATGAATTTATCGATAATGCTTACTATGGATGGTTTTTCATGAAAGGAGGTCCAATAAAGCCCAATAAGCTGCTTTTCTACGAAACCCAAGTGAGAATTCACATAGTTCCAAGTGGTTTCTTCATCCTTGAAAGTATCGAAATAGGGTAGCATATCTAAAACCAGTTTCCTACAGAACTCATCAAATTCCAAATCATTATACTCTTCAAGAATATGAAAGGCCCTGATGCGGAGCATTGCCTTCTCATAGAGAGGCTTAAAGAAAAACAGATAGTGCTCACTCGGTGTTTGGCAAAGATAGTTTACCAAATCTGTCGACACCCATATCTCAGGGCCCCCCCTCATAGCCAGTAATGTACCAAGATACAACAGGAACAAAGGACTTGCACCGGACCCCTACGTTGGGTTCTTCCGAATTGTAGGTTGTCCAAATCTCGGAAGTGATATAGAATAGACCCAATTCTAAATCTTCAAATGGCTGCATTGCACCTCCTTTATCCACAATCTTGAATTTTTTCAGCCTTCTTTGAGCCTTAATAGTATTGGTACCTGGCATCCCAGTCATGCTAACTGTGACGTATTTGTCGTCAACCTACCGTGTTTTTTGCATAACATCCATGGTCGTATTATTTACTGCTTGTATATTCTTCTCCACGGTATCAATATATTCAGGAAGAGATTGCTTCTTTGGAGGATGATCCTTCTCTTCCTCCAAAGAAGTCAGGTTATACGTTTGCATAAGCATTGGTGTCTCTTTCTCTTCTTGAATTCCTAATTGTGCTGGAGTGTACAACCTGTGGGCAGGGATATGATCAAGACTCGGTAAATCATCGAATATTTCTTTCTGCTGCATCTCAGTGGAAGAAGGTGAATTGGGTTTTGAAATATCTGCTGAATCAGACAATCTTCTTTTAGGTGTTCTTTTAGGTGTTCTTTGGTCACCATCGCTTTGGGGCTTTACAGATCTTTGCCTTTTGTTCTTTGGGGAATTGAATGAGTCCTCCATGGATAAAACTTAATGAAAACGTAACAGAGAGAGACTAGAAAAGGGGAAAAAGAACTAAGATTAGAGATAACAGGGCACTGGGTGCAAAGAAACCAGAGAAAGAGGGAAGAAAAACAAGATTAGAGAGAGACAGGTGCAGATAAACTAGAGAAAGAGACTAGAGAAAGGAAAAAAAAACAATATTACAGAAAGTGAACCAAGCACAAGAATATGGTGCAGAGAAACGAGCGAAAGAGACTAAAGGTGGGGAAAAAGAAGATACCATTGTATCCGCCTGAACATAAGCTCAAGAGTGCATGTAATGATGCATCCATCGATTATGAGGATTTTTTTACTCAACTGCTAAATTCCCAGCAGAGAGAGAACAGAACACAGGAAGATGGTAAAAGAAACCAGAGAACAAGATCGCAAAAAATTTCAAGACAGAGAATGGAGTTTTGTTTAATGATAGAGAGTGACGAAATTTGTTAGAGAGAGAAGGCGGGGGCTTTGCGTTGATTTGAAAAAGAAAGAAGGTTTGTGTTCGTCGCCTTGGACAAGGAGCAGCTGCTATTCAAATAACTGTTTTTAACGACATTTCGTTTTTGTTATTATTTTGAAATGACAAAATATATAAGCGGGGCAATTAGTTTGAAATGGACACATATTATTTTGAAATGATCAATCTTGGGAATTTTTTTTTTATTCTAGCACATATGGAGTACAATTTGGACTTTTTTTTTAAACTTAGGTTAGTTATGGGTTGAAGAGATTATATTCCAAAAATTTGAGGTCCTAAAATTAATGTTGTTTTGGGTTTTACCTGAGGGAGTAAATGAACAATATACTCTAGTTGGAACAGTTGAAAAGGATTAAACTAAAACAGTAGGTGTGTTTTGAATTCCCATCAAAATTCAAATTACTCAATAGTTGAAAATGGTACATGGTTAGTAAAAAAATGTTGTTTCCATGGTATGAATTTAGGTACAATTGAAGGTTTCTCCTAAAATGGAAGGTATCCTCCAGATAATTGGAGTCAGGTGGACATTGTTTGGCTCTGTAGTGGGTTATTTTTATTTTGATTCTCATTTGGCAAAGAAGAATTGTTCAAAAGGGAGGATTGTTGCATCAAAAAACACTTCCAAAAAATAAACTCAAGTTTACTTTGATCAAGGTTAGGATGCAGCTTGTTGTGCTCAATGGAAGGTTTCTCAGAGATTTTTGTATTGGACAATGAAATCTAATGTTGAAAATTTATATCCAGAGTCTACCTAAACTCGAGGCTCGTATTCATCAACTACCTCGAATGGCCTATTCAGGAGATTCGCAGCGCATCATTTTGGAAGTTTCAAACCATTCAGACACATTGGTGAAAGGATGGTTATTTGGCATTGGATACCCAAAAAAGGAATACCCTATGGACTATGGTTTTCCTACAATCCATTGTATTGCGGTGTACTTTCCCAATTTATAATAGTACAGATTACAAAAACTTTTGTTTGTGACATATTCGGCCATATTGGAAGCATTCTAGAAGTTTATATTTGTTTTCATTTTCTTATATATATATATATAAATAACTCTCAACGGTATATTTCAATTATGAAACTTTTGGGATTGTGCCTCGCAGAATATGAAACTAAAGATAAGTCGTCCAAGATTTGTCATTCCTGGGAGACTTGAAGACCTGGACATGGAATTTCCTGGATATTTGGAAAAAGCATATAAGCCATGAACTACATGATGTGCAGGATAATGCTATGGATAAGTTGAACGGAATTTCTTCATTTCCTAAGGTTTGTAAAGCATTTATTGGAAAAACATATAAGCCAGAAAAATTGTTTGTACAAATGATTTAGTTTTGTTCTATGATGTTCTCATTGTTTTCTTTTCCTTTTTCTTTTGTGTGAGGATGCTGGAATTCAACGTGGGACGACCTTACTGTGGCCACTCTGGCTACATCCAGTTGTGCCAGGAAAAATATCATTGAATATGTCGATCTATAACGAAATGGTAACTCCATCAGAGCATATGAATTATCGCATCTTAAGAATGCGTTATGATTTGGTGGTGAGTTCTGTATTATTTTATATGGTCAACTGCACCCTGGAAGATGACATGCATCTTGGCATACCTCTCTTTTTATTCATATAGCTTCTGCTGCTATGTTGTGGTGAGGTTTTGACAGTTCATGCATGCTTATTTCTTTTTCCCATTGGTAACAGTTTCCACAAAAAATGCAGAAAGTACAAATAGCACTAGGAAAGCCCTATGGTGTCATGTATCCCTATTTCCCCCCAAGTGCTCATCCACCAATTTAGCTTACCTTGTGACATTAACAAAATCATAAAAATGACATCTTGTTATGGGTCAAAAACATGAAAAGTGTGAGATGATTTTGAAAATATCAAAAAATTCCACACATTCTCCTTGTGGGTAGGTAACCACTTTTGGACCATCTGATTGTGTTAGTTGCCTTCAATAATGGGAGGAACACTGATACCTTTCTCACTTTTCAGGTTCTTCCATTCTTGGACGTATCATTGCAGACTACTCCTTGCCCGTCAAAGTTGCAAGAGTTCCTTGTGCATATGGACATTGTGAACAGGAGCAACTCAAAGAATGAACCCAAACTCAAGCAGGAAACTATTTACCACTCAAGTTCTGGCTGCCCCCGTCAATTGTTAGCAGTTGGTCAAGGGCTATCACAATTTTTTAAGCTTGTGGTTTGTATGGGGACTTCTTACCTTTTATGAATAATTCATTTAATACTGCGTGAAAATTCGGGATCGGAAGTAAATGCTTTCTTACAAACCCCCAAACCAAGAAACCCTAAGCAAAAGGAAAAGCAAACCAAGTTGGTGTTCAGTCGTTCATAATGTCTTCTGATGTCCATTTATCTGTTTGTTCACAACCAGATAGTTGTCTGGGTAAGGCTAATAAAAATGCTATTTTGTTTCTTAAAAACTCATGTTACAGTTCCTATATATTTTTTGTTCAGATTGAAAGTTCAATTTCCTTTCAACCTTGGTTTTTCCCATAATCTGGTGTCGTTACATTGTTTTGTATTTGGGTGTTCTCGTGTGTGCATGAATGTTTCCTTTCCACTTGGTTATTTGGGGATCTTTGTTTATTAGGAAGTTAATAAGACATCCTGTTTGAAAGGTGCACTTGAGTGGCAAAGCAGCTTAAGCCTGGATGTCTCAAGCATTAACAAATCAGAAATTGATATGTCTAGCATGCCTCTTTCAGAATTCCATATCCAAGAAATATGGCATCAAGAGATACAGTCGGCTCAGGTCTGCTTTTCCTAACATTTCTATTCAACCATGTTTTGAGTACTATGCTAAGTTTTGCATTCAATCTTTAAGTTCGGGGTTTTATTTGTGATTTTGCTTTGAATATTTAAGTTTGGGGTTTTATTTGTCATTTACATATCCCCCCAAAGGCATTTTATTCATACTTTATTTTGTTCGATTTTGTCCTTTCTTGCTTATTATGGAATTTTAGCATTTTGATGCATGCATGCCCATAGCGGTATTTTTATCCCATGCAGCTTATGGAAATGTGTGTTGGGCAACTAATAATGGTTTTTTGAGTTCTTATTTTGGTTACCCATGTGCTTATTTTGACTTTGGACTCTAAGTCCACAAACTTCCCTGATACCATTCTGGTAGCTTGAAGATTGGAAAAAAGGTTTTGATGTGAATTATTTTTCTAATGATCCCAATAAATTATGAGTTTTCTGGCCATATCTGATTGTTGATATGATTTATCTATCTAAGCTCCAAATGAATTCCCACATGCATATAATTCTTGAGAGGCTGGGTTCTAACAAACATGGGAAAAATGGCAGCCAAATATTCTTCCAGGGATTAAAATCTTTTGATCATGTGTTACTTGCTAATAAAGGATTTTGGCTTTTACTTTTTTGGACTTCTTTCTGGTGTAATTAATTAGTTCCTAAAATATCTAGTTCTTTGTTATGTGGATCAGGAACAAGGAAGAACAGTTGATTTAGTTCTGATCTCTCAATGGGAAAACACCAGCCCTGAGCCAGAGCAGCAGTCAGGTTCACAACAGCTTTTTGTCCATTATTTATGTCACTGCAGGTAATTTTACATAAATATTCACACTTCAATTATTTGACATATCTATATATACAAAGGGAAGAAATCCTCTTAATTTTGTTTTTTTTTAAACTGTTAACATTAATGTGTAGAAAAGCTCAGCAGTGGTTACATCCTATCTACCTTCGAGATTCAATGGTGATTTAATAATTAGTACTTGAATCCCCATCCACATGTTAAGGTAGGATGGGAATCCAATGTTTGTGGGCCTTGACTATATCGACATCTGTAAGCTGGCTCAGAGATAGAGAGGGAGAGAGTATTTCGATGCATTCTCATTTCCACTTTTTAACAAGCGCCAATAACTTGAAATATAGCGAAAGCAAAAAGAAGTACAACTTGTGATGTAGTGACTGCTAAAAGAAATGTGTAATAATGTATCATTGCATTCTCATTTTTAGTACGGACACGCAAAGTCCCATAGAGAGGTGGATGGATGGTCCCCGAATCAGTGGATTCGAGTTTGCCCTTTCTTTGTTGTGCTTCAAGTTAAACTAAGATTAAATTGGAACTGATGTCATCAATGGAGGTTCCTGTTCGAGTTTGTGTTATGGCACCTGGGACTTATGACCTTTCAAATTACACAATAAATTGGAAACTCAGGTCCAGTACGGAGGAAAAATCGGTTTCAGGCTTGTTGGGTCGGAGCTGGGGTAGGAGTCCGGGGCATCCATTCTTACTGTGCTTCAATCTAGTTGATTCATGGTGTTTTAATCACATAGTTGACAAGATCTGAGGTAGAGTGGTGGCTGGTTTTTGTGAGTTCGATAGCAATCGCGTGGCCTGTTTAGCAATCACGTGAATGGTGCCATGATTTTTTGTAAAATAGTTTTGTTAGTTCCATTGATTGCTGGTCAGTTTTATATTTTTCCATTCTTTGCCCTATTTAAAAGCATTTTTTTGGGTGGTGAGAATAAAAGAGAAGATTTAAGCTGATTAAATGGATCTTCTTGGTGGGTCTCCAAGAAAGGAAAACGTGCTGATAAACTAGTAGAAAAGGAAACAAAACTTGTGCTGATTATAGATGGCAGTGTTACAATAGTGCATGCATATTTTGTGTTGTGGCTGGATGGTGCTTCACAATATGCTTGTATGTGCTTTCTCTCTCTCTCTCAGCCAATGTGAGGGGGGCTTGATTGTCTTGTCTCATGTATGTTTCCTTTGAAGGGAAGGTGTGTAATGGTTTAAGCCAAAGTCCATTAATCAATTTAGAGAGTTGCACACCGATGAAAATGGTCACTGGGGCACTAATTTCTTTCAAAGGAACTAAACATCCCAATGTCTTTAGAACTGCAAGGCAACACTGATATGTCTATTTTATCTGACTTTCTTGATGATATTTTTTTCCCAAAATCGGAGTTAAATATGGTTATAAACCACTTGTATTCCGATGCAACAACCAGGACATAGCTAGTATTGAACAAAGGATGAGTTTTTTTTATAGATTTTACTTTTTGTTTGCGTGCCTAATTTTACAAATATAATAAATCGACATGGTTCTTAGTTTTCTAATGAAGTTCTTTAATGTGCCAAGCATGTCATTGACTAAGGCTTCTACCAAAATTTGAAAGGTTTTGATGTCCCAACAAAAAGGTTTTGATGTGAATTATCTTTCTAATGATCCCAATAAATTATGAGTATTCTGGCCATATCTGATGGTTGATATGATTTATCTATCTAACCTCCAAATGAATGCCCAAAATGCATATAATTCTTGAGAAGCTGGGTTCTAACAAACATGG
This sequence comes from Amborella trichopoda, assembly GCF_054954075.1. Taxonomy (NCBI): domain Eukaryota; kingdom Viridiplantae; phylum Streptophyta; class Magnoliopsida; order Amborellales; family Amborellaceae; genus Amborella; species Amborella trichopoda. The sequence goes on along the minus strand of NC_142346.1, from coordinate 4,167,590 downwards.
GAGCAATGGCAGCCAAATATTGTTCCAGGGATTAAAATCTCTTGATCATGTGTTACTTTTTAATGGAGGATTTTGGCTCTTACTTTTTTGGACTTCTTTCTGGTGTAATTAATCAATTCCTAAAATATCTAGTTCTTGGTTATGTGGATCAGGACAAGGAAGAACAGTCGATTTAGTTCTGATCTCTCAATGGGAAAAAACCAGGCCTGAGCCAGAGCAGCAGTCAGATTCACAACAGCTTTTTGTCCATTATTTATGTCACTGCAGGTAATCTCACCGAAATATTCAAACTTCAATTATTTGATATAAGTGGAAGAAGGCGCAATGGGTTTTGAAATATCTGCCGAATAGTACTACAAGGCAATCTTCTTTTAGGCGTTCTTTGGTCACCATCATTTTGGGCTCTACAGATCTTTCCCTTTTGTTCTTTGGGGAATTGAATGAGTCCTCTATGGATGGAACTGGGGTTAATCAAAACGTAATTTCAGAGAAACCAAAGGAAGAGACTAGAGAAGGGGAAAAAAGAATAAGATTAGAGACAACAGAGCACAGGAAGATCGTGGAAATTGGAATGAGATCGTACAAACTGTCTAGAGAGAGAATGGAGTTTTGTTTAATGAGAGAGAGTGACGTAATTTATTACATTATTATATAGAGAGAATGTGGGGGGTTGCGTTTATTTTTTTAAAAACAGAGACGGTTTATGTTCGTTTCCTCGGACAAGGAGCAGTTGCTGTTCAAACAACGGTTTTTGTTCATCTACTCCCTCAGTTACTCTGCATCTACTCCCTCAGTCAAAGGCGAGGATTTTTTTTCCTAATAATCATTATTAGATGATTATTTTAAAGTGAACAATTTGAATTTTGAGTTTTTTGACGCTTAGATGTCGCGCCTCAAAAATTGGACTGTTGCTGTTCAATTTGGGAATTTTTTTTTTATTCATAGCGAGTACAATTTGGACTTTTTTATTTTTTTATTTTTTTTTATTTTTTTTGACTTTTGTTAGTTATGGGTTGAAGAGATTATATTCCAAAAATTTTAGGTCTTCAAATTAATGTTGTTTTGGGTTTTACCTAAGGGAGTAAATGAACAAAATAATGTAGTTTGAATAGTTGAAAAGGCTTAAACTAAAACATTAGGTGTATTTTGAATACCCATCAAAATTCAAGGGAAAAGTTTATATAGAGCCGAGGCTCTAAACAATCAAATTTGAGCCTACCTCAAAAATTTTACTGGAACAAGTTATTTTTATGTCCAAATATCTTCAAATTGATCATCTCGACATCAAGATGCATGGATATGAGAAAAAACGGATTTCAAGTTTTAAGAATAGTTTATTTTACATGAATAAAAGTGACCAAAAATAAAAGTAATTTTTTAAAAAATATTTTACATGAATCAAAGTGACCAAAATACCCCCACAAAGTTTCGGGTGTAGTTTGGTCAATTTTTTTCATGTAAAACATTTTTTTAATATTTTCGTAGATTCGGCTATTTTTGAAGAACACACGTCTAAAATTTCAACTGATTTGGATTTGTAGAAAAAACATTGAAATTCAAACAAAAACAATTAAAATTCAAACACTATCGGACATCTGTGATCATCAAATCGGTCCATATTCAATCTGGGCCGTTGGCGAATTTAGCTTATCTACACTAGGCTATACACCCTATCTTTTTCATATATATATATATATATATATATATATATATATATATATATATATATATGTGTGTGTGTGTGTGTGGAAAAAGCTGAAATTAGCTCACTAGCTCATATGAACATATGAGCGCAACATTCCAGATTGAATCTGGGCCGATCTGACGATCACGGATATCCGGTAATACTTTAATTTTATATATGGGGAAAATTACACATATATCCATTATATTTTACGTTATTACGGATGTACCGATTAGTTTCTATTAGTACATGTCTGTCCGGTTCTTACTTTTCATAACGCAAATTTTTTAAACAGATGACTTTGCCATTTTCGGGTGTTGAGCAACCGAATTGAAAGGTTTTTTGGATGTTCAATATCCGAATTCAATGTATTTTCGGTTGTTGAACAATATCAGTCACATTTCAAAAAGCTTGTATTGCCAACATCTGAAAATGTCACATTTTCAAATGTTTCATAGTTTCGGATGTTATACATCCGAAAATGTCACATTTTTTTATGTTCAACATCCAAAAATGTGACTACAAAATTCTAGAGAAGCACAGAGCAAAGCGCAGAGAATAGAGAAGATAAAGTGATAAAAAGCTATTGGGCTCATTTTCAGTTGTTGAACGACCGAATTAGATCTATTTTCGATTGTTCAACAACCAAATATGAGAACGTAAATTTTAAACTTTCGGGCTATTTTTTGGATGTTGAACATCCGAAAAACCATTCAATTCGGTTGTTCAACACTCGAAAAATGGTAAAGTTATATTTTTTTGTAAAATTGCATTATAAAAGTTTAAAAACGGATAGACATGTAATAACGGAAGCTATTTGGTACATCCGTAATAACACAAAGTATAACGGATATGTACGTAGTTTTCCCATATATATATATATATATATATATATATATATATATATATATATATATATATATATATATATATATATATATATATATATATATATATTTTAATGTAGAACTACGGATGCACCTAAAAAATCCATCGAAAAAGGTAGTTTTAATGTTAAAAAACCCTTCCATTGATTATCTCGACATCGAGATGTATGAACATGAAAAATAAAAAGATTTTAAGTTATCATTCGGCATACCTAAAATTACGAGTCCTGAAAAATACTTTAGTTTGATTTTACCTGAGGGCACATATATTGTACTTTTTTTTTTTTTTTTGCAACAGATTAGTTCGTAATTATTTATAGTTTTTTATTCTTTAATGCAATTTCATATAAGAATATATAATAAATAATGTGTAATATATTTAAAATATAATATCAATCTTAGTACTTAGTTATCTCTAACTCTAAAAAGAAAAAATTAGTAATGTGTGCTCTTACAGGTTTATAGTGTATACCTATCAGTGCAATATTGTAAAACCCACCTATTTAAGGTAAATTAGGCCCATAATGGCCTCGAGGACTCAATTGAGCCAAAATTTGATACCTAGGGGGTTTTTGACATTAATGGTCTGGTATTGTTTTGAGACCCAGAAAATATTGTAGTTATAGGTTATATTGTCAGCATGTTAGGAAATAGATTTGAGAACCGAGTTTCATCTTGATTATATCAAAACTTGTCAGAATGTGACGAAATTTTATTTGATTATATAAAAATAGTGCATTTTATAACATATTATCTACACCGTCTATTTTCAAGATTTTTTTTATGTTTATAGATCTACTTGATTTTAACCATTTTTAAAATTTTATATTTTATAATTAGATATAAAAATAGATTTTAAAATAATCCTAAGAAAATTTTACATTAAAATCATATGACCGAAGTTGCAAAAATTGACATCCTTTGATTATAAGGATCAAAACTTCATTGTTTAATGTCCTTTATGGCTTCATAAGTTAGTCGGATACGTTTTGTCAGTTCATTATGCAGTGATTAATTACTCAATTTATCGTCTTCATGGTGCATGCAGAGAGGCAAAAACCACTGTTTGCAAAACCGGCCGGTTTGAATGGAACCGGTCGGTTAGATCGGAACCACCAGGTTTCGATTGCGGTTAGGGCTGGTTTTGGGGTACTAGTACTTAGATCCATCTCTCATAAAAATATCGGATCCAAAGCTGGCTGTTAGGGGTCGAACCAGCTGTATTTATATCTAATCGGCCGTTTTTGATGTAGCCGGACCGATTTTATGTTAAAACAGCATTTGTTTGGAAAAAAAATGGGCAAAATCGAAATAACTGCCATTTTTTGAAATGGAGCCCGTTATTTGCAGCAAGACCTGTGAACCAAAATTTCAATTTTTTTTATTCGATTTCCTTGTCATTTTTTGGCCTTTTTGGTGCTTTAGCGTAGTAAACCATTATTTATTGTCTATAGAACAACAAAATTCGAATCAAAGATTAAAAAACCAATAGTTCTTGTGGATTGAAGTGGCAGATTTTCTAACCTTTTGAAATTTGTACCATTTCATCAATTTCTTCTTCAATAGGAAATGATTATTGATTAAATTTGAGATTTTTGAATCATAATCGAATTGGTTACCATATACATGTTTCAATTTGTTCAACAAACAAAATATAAGGGGTTGATTTTGGCCAGAAAATTTGCTCGAAGAACTTGTGTTCAAGCTGCTCGAAGAACCCTAATTTGATCCGCCATTTTGTTAATTTCATCTTTAATAGGTAATGATTATTGATGAAATTTAAGGGTTTTGAATCATAATCGAATGGTGTGTATGTGTGGGCATCCATGAACAAGGATGGGCTAGGCTCTTGAGGAGTTATTAGGGCAGGGGTTTAGGGCCCCTAGGGAGTTCTTAGGGCAGTTTTTCTTTTTGGAGCTTGAAATAAAGGAAAATAAAAAATAAAAGATCATAACACATTATATGAAAAAATATCAAACCCTAAATCAAATATTATAATTTGCTAAGATTTTCAAAATAAATTTCAATACATATTCACAAAATATTTCAACTACAAATATGTAGAAATATCACCAAAAAGTAAGGAAAAAAAAAAAAACGTCAATCATAACACATTATACAAAAAAAATATCAATCATAACACATTATACAAGAAAAATACCAAACCCTTATTCAAATATTGTAATATACTAACCTTTTCAAAATGAAATTGATATAGGCCCAAATCAATGTCCTTTGGTTGCTAAAAGTTCTCTTTTGTGACCATTCAAAGGACCAAAAGTATCGGGAAGTGTATCTTTTGATTTTGCACGAAACAAAAAATGTTGAAATCTTGTGAAAAATCTGAAAATCTAAGTTTTTGGAGAGTTTTTCTCTCTTTAAAATACACTAGGGGTTTTGGGGTTTAAAATGCCCCTCAAAATCCTTTTCTCCCTTTTTAGGGGAAGAAATACCCAAAAGACCCCTAGTCAAGGGCCTATTTCCACCCTCGGCCAGCCTACCTCGAGGTGCAAGGTTCTAGGCGCCCACCTTAAGGCAAGCTTCTAGACGCAAGATGCCTAAGGCACCTATGCATTTTGACCTTCCTGCTGCTTAGGTGGTTGGGTGGTTGAATATATATATATATATATATATATGGAAAAGTCTTCCCAATGCCTATAAGTGAAAATGAACAGTGATTTTTTCTATCATCATCACCGTTTAAAGTTTATCGTACGATCACGATTGTTTGATAGTGTTTAATTTTTCATTTTTTTTTACAAATTGAAATGATCTGAAATTTAAAGCGTATATACATCTTAGTGAAACGCACCTAATAAAAAAAAAAAAAAAATAATTAGCTAAAAACATATTGACCAAAATACCTCTGAAACTTTTCAGGGGTAATTTGGTCAATTTATTTCACATAAAATATTTTTTTGTAGATTCGCCTATTTTTATGAATACACGTTCTAAATTTTAGATCATTCTAATTTGTAGAAAAAAAAAATTAAACATGAAACACTACTGGACAATCGTGATCGTACGATAAACTTGGACGGTGATGAGGGTAGCCAAAATCATTGTTCATTTTCTCCTATAGGTGTTTTGTAGTATCTTCATATATATATATATATATATATATATATATATATATATATATATATATATATATATATATATATATATATATATATATATATATATATTTCATGCAACCGTTGTATAGAAAATATGATGCAACAACCTTAAAAAACCATCTTATGGCCATTTGTTTGTTCCAAAATTTGAAATATACACTCTTTTCATTCTAATTAATAATCACAAAAAAAGAAAACATTGAAAACACAACTTAAAAAGTATTTTTTAGCTCAATTAATATAGGTCGTTCATTATGCTTAGATATAGGCCTTAGAAGGATTTTTTTCATTTCCAATTGTTTTTGATGCCTTTATTATCATTAAATGAACAATGTTAAAAAAAGAAAAAAATGATTTTGAGTTTATAAAGGCTAAGATCATGAAATTCACAAAATGAAAGGTCTAGATTCGTTTTTAGATGGACTTATTTTGACCATATCTAGGGTTCAAATTGAACTTTTGTTTTTTGGAAGATTGATTATTGAGATGAAGAGTGTGTGTGTGTAAAATTTGGGGTTATACAAATACCAAAAACATGGTTTTCTAGAAGTATCGTTGCATTATACTATGATACAAACGTCGCATTGGCTCATTGCTCATATATATATATATATATATATATATATATATATATATATATATATATATATATATATATATATATATATAGGGGAATGATTTCATGCGACGATTGTATGGTAGTATAATGCAACCATTTTCAAAAACCATCTTAAAGACATTTATTTGATACAAATTTTTAACACTCTTTTTATTCTAAAGAACAATCACAAAAAAGAAAATTTTGAAAAAAACCCCTAGAAAGTGTTTTTCTAGCTCAATTAATATAAGTCATCCATTTTAGTGAGATGGTTAGATATAGGCCTCAAAAGGATTTTTTTATTCCAAAAATTGTTATATAGTGTTATCTTCATTAGATTAAGAATGCTGAAAAAGAAAAAAGTGATTTTGAATTTGTTACGGCCTAGATCTTGAAATGCACCAAATGGACGATCGAGATTCATTGTTAGAGTGTACTAATTTTGACCATATATAAGTGCAAATTGAATTTTTTTTTTTTGTAGGATTGGTCGTGGGGATGAACAGAATGTGTGCAAATTTGGGGATTTATTTATTACCAAAATTTGTGTATAGTATTATCATCATTATTAACAATGCTGAAAAAGAAAAAAATGATTTTGAATTTGTTAAGGCCTAGATCTTGAAATTCACCAAATGGACGATTGAGATTCATTGTTGGAGTGTATTAATTTTGACCTAGGGGGCAAATTGAATTTTTTATTTTTAAGATTGATCATGAAGATGAAGAGAATGTGTGTGCAAAATTTAAGGTCCTACAAATGCCAAGAGCATGGTTCACACACGTACGCGCGCACCGCGCACCCATACAGTGGACGTGGCACAATGATGGTGGTGCTGCTGCTGCGGCATTGCGCTGATCGTGGCAGCGGTGTCAGTGGTGATGCAACAGTGGACGTGGCACAGTGATGGCAATGATAGTGGTTGTTGAGGTGGTGTGCCAGTGGTGGTGAAGGTGGTGGGGTAGAGGTGACTAGGCGGTGGTGGTCTTGTAGTAGTGGTGCTTTTGCACTGGTGGTGGTGGTGGTAGCAGTGGCGGTGGTGCAGTGGTGACAGTGGCGGTTGTGCACTCGTAGTGGTGGTGGAGGTGGTAGCAAAGTGGTTGTCATGGTGGAGGTGGAGGTGGTGGTGGCCGTGGCTAGGAGGTAGTGATAGTGGCTGTAGTGGTGGCGGTATAGCGGTGGCTTGGCACCAGTACTAGTGGTGTAGGGGTGGCTAGATGGTGGTGGTGGTAATGTTGGTTCGTGTTGGTGGTGGTGAAAATGGTGATGATGGTCGTGGTCATGAGAGAGATGGCAGCAGTGGTGGTGGCTGCGGTGGACATGGTGTGGTGCCACAGAGAGAGAAAGAAAGAGAGAGAGGGAGAGCCTAATGGAGTTTTTCATTAAACAACTTTTAGTGGCTTAAAAAAATAAATAAATAAAGTTGGGCCCAATTACAATTGGGTATTAATTCCAATTTGAAATCAAACGTTACTTGAGGTCAAATTGGAGATAAATTTTCAGGTAAGTCCAAATTGCCATTTCACCTGGAAATCAAACGGTGCCAAAGTGTATGGTACTTGTAAAAAATTGATGCAAAAATGTGATAAGGTTCCGCTTAAGCATGAGGCCTTATGATCATGAGGTTGGTTGTCAAGGCTCCGTGAATCAGCTGCTGAATTTGTTTCTCTCCAGTTTAGGAACTCCCCACCGTTTGAGTTATGGATTGTCGTTTCTTTTTTAGTGGTTGAATCTGATTCTTCTGATGTTTTCGAAAGCCCAATCAGAGAGGAGTGAGTTAAACTAACAAACCAATAATACCCCAGGGAATTCCAGTCATGAAAAGAAAGAAAATGACGAGCTAATGTTTGTGCTGAAGTAATGAAAACCAGCAGCTGGTCATCTGCTTGTATTAGCAAATTTTGCAACATCTTAACAATATGATCTCGACGTCCTTTTGTGGCTCCAGGTGTCCGAATGAATATGCATAGTAACAGCCACCTTCTTTTTTCCCTCAAATGGAGCTTAGGAATATTATCCTAAAAGATAAAGAGTCTCTCACCGTATGTAAGAAAAATTAAAATACATGTACTAAAAATCACTAACATACACAGAATATAGAAGCATGGACAACATCTCATATATTTGCAATCACAGCGTTGCCCCAGTTAAAAACATATGCATGGTTACTGAGTAGTGCCCTTGTATTTGATGTCTGACTGATTTACACATATGACACATGAAGAAGCCATGCTGAATACACCAGAAGATCTTTAAAGTAAATAAGCCAAATTGAGTAAAAAGAACCAAAGACTAAATGTAAGTGTAAAGCAACCCAACTGAAAATATGAAGACAGAAAGATGGTACCTATTTTAACTACCATCCTGACTGTCATGTATTAACAAATACTACTTCAGTATTTTCGGATCCATTGCACCATCGTTTAGCAATGAAGGTAACTGGTCAGTATTGAAAAGGTCTCCAAATCTGTTGATTGGCTGTTCATCCTCAGTAGAGACTACAATTGGGCCTGTCAAACAATTAAAGAAATACATATATTAATCGCAAGGGGTAAGAAGCTAAAACAGCTGATTGATCTTCTCATTTGCTCATATTCAAATTGATCAGATATCACAATAATCATGAGAATTATCAAAAGAACTACAAAAATGTAAAAAAGTGCATGGAAACCAGGTAGTTTCACAAAGAAAGTATTATATTAAAGAAATTCCACAACTTACAGGCTATTGGGTGATCAAAAGCTTCATGGTCTGAAAAGGATACAGTATGTAAAAGTGCCCTATTGAAGACCCGAAACCATGGTGACATATATTCTGGTTCTGCCATTGCACCAGAAAGTGAAAAAGGGGAGAAAAAAGTAGTACTATGTGAGATAATAAAAGTAGCTTAATCAGACATTAAGAGATCCTCTTAACAGTCAAGAATTTCATATATGAGAGAGAGAGAGACAAAGAACATTCGGATGGGTTGAAAGTCCAAATTAGACTTTTCAAATCAAATGCCAATTAAACACATCAATTTAGTTGCACAAACTTGCTAGATTGTTTTGAAAAGTAAAAAAGAAAGTTGACTTTACTTGGTACTATCTTTTCAAGTTGTGGAGAGTCATCTTGAAAGTCATTTAAAGCCTTCTCATTTGCATCACTGACAACCTTCTTCAAATGCTTTTCTGAATCCTCAATATTCGGTTGACAGATATCAGAAGCATAAACCAAACGCAATTTGAAAGTCCGTAGACGATAGGGCTGATCGCTTACAGTACGTACTGGAACTGCAAATTTAAAGCACCAAATGAATCATTTAATTGTCCTAGCAAGTTATTCTACTAGTTCAATAGTACTAATGGAGATATCCAAGCAAGATTAAAACACCCATATAAATAGCCAAACTTATATATCATAGCTGTGATATTTACAAGCAGATAAAGTGGCATATAGAGAATCAAGTCACGTTATCCCACCAACATTAACCACAAGAAATAAATACAATATGTGTATGCATTATGTGCTTTTGAGAGAGATTTATGACACATGTAGACACAAGACATCATAAAACATATCATTGAAGAGTAGGCCTTTTTTCAAATTGCTGAAAAGCAGATTCATGAGAGCTCCTCACTATCAATATTTCCGAAAACTGAAAATGGTTGTAGCATCTAAATAAGAGTCAAGTTATTCTTTTGACATGCTTCTTCCACAAGTTGGGTTCGAAGCACCATGATAACAGGAGTTATCTCATCAAATAGCATTCTATCCAATAGAGAATTAGTCCCATCTAACTTCTCTTCTGGTGGTCCAGACCTTGTACCCAATTTAGACGAACTCTTTGTTATTGTTATCCTACAAAGACAAAGCACACACAAATTTAACCATGAGCCAATTAATCTCAAATTACCTTGATGAGAAAAAGAGAGAGAGAGCGATTGATTAAGAACCAAACAAATTCAAGTTAAAAGAACATCAACCACCAGTTAAAACTACAATAAATATTGTTCTGATGAAATTCTATCTGCTTAATAAATAAATAACTGAAAAATCAAATATATATAAACACATCAAATTCAATGCATAGATTTATATGCACATAGCCAAGTAAATCCATAACTACCAATTTTGAGTTGATAATAGCCAAATTTAACTGAAACTTTGGCTTGCATTCGATTAAGCTTTGAGCCATAAAACACATAAAAAAGTACACGAAAACCCAAAATATTAAGACCCCGTTTGATAACTTTCTTGCAGTTTCTCTAGGAATTTCTGGGAATCCCTAAGATTATAGAAAGAGCAAGTGGAGCTATACCGGCAAGTCGGGGACCTACTCGAAAAGGGGTTCATCCGAGAAAGCATGAGTTCTTCTATGGTGCAAGCCTTGTTGACCCCAAAGAAATATGGTTCGTGGGAAATGTGCTAGACAAGTTGGGATGCGCCCAACTGTTTTCCAAAATTCACCTTATAAGTGCCAAGTAGAGACCACCAAATCCGAATCAAGCCCAATGACTAGTGGAAAACAGCGTTAAAAACATGTGGACTGTTAGAAAAGCTAGTCATGTCATTAGGCCTCAGCAATGCACCGAGTACCTTCATGAGAGTAATGAATCAAGTGTTTCAACCCTTCATTGGTAAATTTGTCGCTATTTATTTTGATGACATCCTTGTTTATACCCAAAACCGAATAGATCATGTTGATAATTGAAGGGCAGTTTAACCATACTTGGAGTTGAAAAGCTTTACATTCACTTCAAGAAGTATGTTTTTAGGCTTGTTTGACCTCTTCAGGTGTTCAGGCAGATGAAAACAAAATTAAGATGATCCAAGATTAGCTGACGCCCATAACCATCCAAGAGGTACGGAGTTTCATGGAGTAGCCTCTTTTTATCAGCGTTTTAAATTTCAGCACCAATGCAACACCCTTAACTGAGTGCCTAAAAAGAGGCATGTCGGAAAGAGCTTTCAGCTTATCAAAGAAAAGCTATTGACAGCACATGTGGTCACACTGTCCGACTTCGAGAAAGTGTTCGAGCTTGACTGTGATGCTTTGCTTATTGACATCAGTTGAGTGCTCACTCCAAGGACGCCCCATCTCCCTTGGGCATTGGCAGCATTATCTCATCCAGAGGGAGTTCACATGAACTTGGAGACCATGAGGCACTTAAGTATATAAACAACAATGGAAGCCTTAGTTAAACACAAGCTAAATGGATGGCTTCTTACAAGAGTGCAGTTCCATGTCAAGACACAACACCATGAGTGCACACATCCTTGGGTTTGAGGAGATGGAGTTAAACCAAGATGATCTAGATTTTGTAGAGGTGTGGAGATCATAGGAGGGCAGAACAACCTTCTTACTCCATAATGGACTTTTCTTTAAAAAACACGTTTGTGCATTCCTAATAGCCTCTTTGAGAGTCTATCATTAAAGAACTGCAAGCCAAAGGTTTGGGGAAGACATTTTGGCCATGATAAACTAGTTCCTTGGTGGAAGACAAGTACTTCCACAAAAATAATCAAGACGTGAACCACCTAATGAGGCATGCCATAGGTGTCAAATTTGCAAAAGACACCCATAAAATACATGTTTGTACACTACCCTTACCGTCCCTAAATCACATGGGATGATATAAGCATAGATTCTGTTATTGGCTTGCCAAGGACCAAGGTTTTAAAAAACGGATCAGTGGCGCGCATCGTCCATCCAAAAAAACGGGTTGGATCGGTGATCCGGATCAGCCGGTTTCAGCCCAAAAAAATTCAAAAAAACATTAAAATTTATCAAAAATCTAGTATTTTAAGTTTACAAAAAAAAAAGGTATTACATTATGGATTTCCATTATTTTACCGAAAATACATAAATAATGAGAACCCATATCATGTGTAAGAGTTTGTTGACCATTACATTCATTTCATAGATGAAATGTAGTTTAAAATGCACTCTAACTCATATTTTTTTTGCCTTTTAATATTCTCTAGTGTCACTTATGGTGGTAAAGATAAGGAGTCTTGTCTACTCATTTTTACTTTTTCTCTTTTCTTGAGAAATTAATTTATTGAATCAATTGTTTATTTATTCATATTTTTATTAATGTTCTATCTCTCTAGAGGTGATGTATTTAATTGATCCCTTTAGTGGTGTCATTTTCATTTCTATTCGTATTTAATTTTAACTCATTATTTGCTTGAAAATATTGGCCTCACTTGCTCTCCATTGATTTAGCATATTGATATTGAAAACATTTGCCTCTTTAATATAAATTTTTTTTGGGGTGGTAACCTAGTACCCAACTTGTTCTACTTTAACATGCATGAGAATGTTGCATGAAAAAAAGTATTTTTCTTGATGTATAGGAATGCAGATTAAATGGAAAAGAATTAGCCACCAAAAAAATGGAAAAGAACTAGAGAGAGTGTGTATTTTGAGTCCTATCTCGAGAAAACAGTCCATCCTTCGCCACCCAATCTGCACCCTAAGCCCACTGATTTATGTCCAAGATCATAACTAAAGCACCCTATTTATTCTTTAAAATGACTTAAAAAGTCTTAGGCCTCTTAAGTAATTTTGCAAGAAACTTCATTAAAACTAGGAAAAGATATGCAATAGTTTATAATTAATTCCGCCATTTCAAGAAAAGAGCAGGGCTTAATTGGTAGCGCTTGACGATTTGCAACGCTACGTCCTAGGCTCAATTCCTACCAAGGATAGAGGCCCTCTCCTCACTGACTCACCCAAAAAAAAATAAAAAATTATGTCATTTGTTTTGATTTAAGTTCTAAAAGCTATCCTATGTTCCTAACGAAAAATGTAAATTCAAGTATCAAAATTCTAGTGTTCTACTTGATAAGTCGAGATTTAGTGGAAAACTGCATTTGATTTTAGCGCAACCTAATGTCTTTCACCATTAATAAGAAAAAACAAAGTTCTTATTAAAGGTGAGAGATATTGGGTCATTTAAAGGATTTTGGGTTTTTTAACTTAGAAAAAGATAACTCAAAAACCTATTATATCTCACCTTTAATTAAAAAAAATATAAAGTTCTTATTAAAGGTGAGAGATCAATGGGAACATAGTAGTAGAAGGAACCATTAGCATAAATGAGGGTAGAGATCATAGATACATTCATAGGATTAGGATATCATAAATGAAAGAAGCTTTCAAAAGGATGAAAAAAGAAAAGGCTTTAGGACCATATGGTATCCCGATAGAGGTTTAGAAGTGTATGGGGGAGATTGATATTCACTGACAGACCAAATTGTTCAGTATGGTGTTGAGAACAAAGAATGCCAGATGAATGGAAAAAAAGTATTGAGGTACCTATATACAAGAATAAGGGAGACACACGGAATTGTACGAACTATAGAGGGATTAAACTTATGAGCCACACTATGACGCTCTAGGAGAGAGCGATTGACCAACAACTGAGACATGAAATGAGTGTATCAGAAAATCTATTCGGTTTTATTTTAGGGAGGTTGTGACAGAGACTATTTTCCTACTTAGGCAACTGATTGAGAAGTTTAGGAATGTTGATCTAGAGAAATATTATAATAGAATAACTTGAGATTTGATTTAGTGGGTGTTGGAAAAGAAGGTAATCTCTAAACACTATAACAACTTGGTGAGATATATATACGATGGAGCGTAGGGGTGGCAATGGGTCAAGACTGGGTCCAGGTCTAGCTAGTTTTGGACTCGGATCCGACCTGTCGGGTCCAAAAGTTGGACCCATGCCCGTACCCGTCAGGTTCCGGGTCCACCCTGTCGGGTCCATTGCCACCCTCACTATGAGCTTCCTTTTGTGTAGCCTACAATGGTGAACAACAGAGAACTAATTTTTGAGGGGTGGGCGATTAGAGAGAGAGAGAGACATTTGAGATGCAGAGAGAGGGAGAGAGTTGTGTCTCCAAGAAACTGAGAGAGGGAGAATTGCATAGAGGGAGGATGACAATGGGGTTTAGCTGTTAAGGGAACTAAGGAAGACGAAAAGTATTGAAACGATTTTAGGATTGGGGCATTGGCGTTTAGGTAATCTAAAAATTAGAGTCCGGGTACCCGTTGGGTCGGGTTTAGTAGGACCAATACCTGAACCCAGGACTAGGACCCGGACCCTAACCGCTTGTCCAAAACTTGGACCCATACCTGGACCCATGTCGGGTATACCCAGCTCGTATAGGTCGGGTCTGAGTCCATTGCCACCTCTAATGGAGCGCTAACTAGTGTATAAACAACTAATGGAGAGATGAGTGAGTTCTCAGTGACAATAGGTCTACATCAAGGGTCAATGTTAAGCCCATACCTTATTTTCTTAGTTATGGACGACTTAACTAGGCACCTAGAAGATGAGGTACCATAGTGCATGTTGTTTGCAAATGACATAGGTTTGATTGATGAGACCCGAAACAACGTCAACATAACATTAAAACTTTAGAGGGATGCTCTAGAATCTAAAGGTTTTAAAATTAGCCGGACTAAGATAGAGTATATAGAATGCAAGTTTAGTAATAATAAATATATAGACGATGACGTAGTTAAGATTAACGGCCAGGAAATACCAAAAAGAGCACCCTTTTAATATCTTGTGTCGATATCCAAGAAAATAGAGAGATTGAGGAAGATGTCACACATAAAATTAGAGCTAGGTGGGTGAAGAGAAGATGTGCAACCAGAATTTTATGTGATCGCCGCATACCAATGAAGCTGAAGGGCAAGTTCTATAAGACAATTATGAGACCAGCTTTGCTCTATGGGACAGAATGTTGAGCGGTGAAAAACAATATACCGATAGAATGAGTGTAGTGGAGATGATGATGTTGAGTTGGATGAGTGACAAGACAAGAAGAGATAGAATTCGAAATAAATACATTAGGAAAAATTTACGTGTGACACTAATAGGTGATAAGATGAGATAGAGTAGACTTACGTGGGCTGACCATGTGGCGCAGACTCAGTGCAACACCTGTTAGGAGGTGAGAGTTAGTTCAAGTGGAAGGCTCAAAAAAGATAAAGGGAAGGCCCAAAAGGACATGGTTAGAAGTAGTGAGAAAATAAATTGGCACTTATGGCCTCACTAAAGGTATGACCTTTAATAGAGCATATTGACAAACCAGGATTCCTGTAACCGACCCCAATTAGTTGAGAAAGGGCTTTGACGATGATGATTAAAGGTGAAAGATAATATGTCATTTAATCCCACAATAGTATTTATTGTATATAAAAGTTTACCTCCGAAAAGAGAACAAAGCTTGCCCTTAACAGTGTCAAAGAAAAGAATGAAGCTTGTTGTGTAAGTGAGAATGTTGGGATGGCTTAATTCCACATAGGGGATATCTTCTTTAAATAAGAGTCTCAGAAAACTTTAAATAAGAGTCCCACGATAACCTTTTGGCGTGAAAAGCTTGTAAAGTGAATGGGGAGCCTGTGTAACCAAAGGCACCCCATGCACTAACGCGGTGGGTCCAAGTAAATAAAAAAAAAAAATCAATTTAAAATAAAAAATGGCCAAATTCAAAAGTGAATTGGCCGGTTCTCTTGTGACAGAACCGGTTGGTTCTCTAACATATTGGTTGATTTGTTAGTGAACCGGTCGGTTTTTAGAGAGAACCGGTTGGTTCCCAATATATTAGGGAAACTGGAACAATTCCCCTTATTACCAATCCAGATCAGGTAATTTCGATCTAGATTGACGCTTTTTAAAACCTTGCAAAGGACCTAATGAGGCATGGACGCCATCTCTGTGGTCATTGACCGATTTTTTGAAATGACCAATTTCACCCCATGTAAGAAGACTGTGGATGCATCTTATGTTGCGAATCTATATTTTTGAGATGTGGTTAAACACCATGGCAGCCCTATGAATATTAATTTGGACCAAGACACAAGTTTCTTAGCCACTTTTAGTGGGCTTTGTGGAAACATCTTGGGATTACTTGCATTATAGTAATGCTTATAATTCTCAAACAGATGGTCAAACAAAAGTGGCTAACAGAACATTTGGCAACCTATATCAATACTTGTTAGGGGAGAGACCCTAAATAGTGGGATATCGTCCTACCACAAGCCGAGTTTGCTGACAACTCAATGGTGGACTGTTCAACCGACAAGACTCCCTTTGAGGTGGTATATGGGCAAGTCCCTACACACTATGTCGGCTTTATCCCTTTGCCAAAAAAAGTCCAGACAAACAAAGCATTCTAATACCTCACTGAGTCTATGGTGAGGATCCATGAAGAAGGTCGTAGAGAGCCCAAGGCCAATAATACAAAGTACAAGAAAATGGTGGGCACAAATCACTGAAAGCTGATTTTCATAGAAGGAGACTTCATGTGAGCGTATTTAGAGAAATAGAGGTTTCTGGTAGGCACTTACAACAAGCTCAAGGAGAAGAAAGTCGGACCCAGCAACATATTGGAGAAAATTAATGACAACTCCCACAAGATCGAGATGTTACTGAACATCCACACTCACCCTACTGTTAATGTAGATTTGACTGAATATTATGGTTTCCACGTCCACTTGTGTACACTCTTTGATTCAGATTCAAGAGTTATGGTATATTCGAGTCACCTTCTATGAGACATCTTTTCAATGGCTTGGGAGGGTGCTATCATCCCCTTCCATTATTCACGCCTTGGTTGGTGGACAGGTCGTAGTCCATATTTTTCATGATTCGATGAGCCTGAGGGCTATATAGTTTCCATTGCGACTTTGAAACTCCATCTTTCAAGGGAAGAGCCATATATTCGTCTTGATGTTCCCCCTTAAATCTTGCTTTCAGAGGAGAAACTGACCATGCTGCTGCAGGTATGATGGAAGTGAGAGGCTTATCCCCCATTTCAACATCTAAGCCCTTAAAAGCTTTGATCAAGGCTTGTCCGATTCCGTGATTGTCATCAAAGTCACTTTCACCTTTCAACATCTCTTCAAGCTAGGAGTCTGGATTTTCGAGGTTATAGAACCTGGCATCCACATAATGGGATTCCACCTTGGTAAACGGCATCTGGTCAGCATAAACTTGTGTTGTTTCCATTCATTGAAGTATTTGAAACATTGGTGAAGGGTCGAGGGAACGACGCCATTGTCATGTAGCTAGGGGCGTCCCAGCAGCACATTGTAGGAGGCCTCGATTTCAAAAACCTGAAATGTAATATATGCTTCCAGTTCTCTCATTTTGAATTTCAACTCAATACTCCCTATGGCTTTCTAAGTAGCTTGGTTGAAACCCTGTATTATCATATGTCTTTGAAGGTCCTTGACATCCATCCCTACTGCTCTCAACATTTTTAGAAGGAGTAGGTTAACTACCGACCCTCATCTATCATTATTCAATTGATGTAAACACCGTGGAGGGTCCCAGCTATCACGAAAGGGCGGTTATGAGATTTAGTCCCCAACTGCAACTTGGCATCAGAGAAAGTAACTGGCATGACATTGGCTAGAACTGCCTGGTTAAGCTCAACCTAATCAACCTCATCTTGGAACTCTTTTGGGGATGAAAGGGCTTGTATGAGAGATGCCCGGAGTTCTTTAAAATGCATGAGAGTGTCGTAGGCGCTTATAGCGACAAGTATTCTTCACAGGTGAGATGCCATGTTATCCTCATTAGCCTTTCCAGTTGGTAGTTGTTTTACATGACCGGTATTTTAACCGAGGGCATCACCTTTTTGTGTGTGACGTCTTTGGGTGGCTTCATTTTAGCAGTTCTCCTCTCGAACTTTAACTCCAATTGCAAGGCCTGGGGTTCAGGATTGACTTCCACTTCCGAAGTCATATTACAAGCAGCTTCCTTTGAGGCTTCATTCACCATTCCTTGTTCGTGAAGGCCATTCATTATCAAAGGCCTAGGCATGAAATCTTTAAAAGGGTATGGTGGTAGGACCGGCTGAGGATCCCTCTCTTTCGCGCACCTTATTTTTTTCCTGCTTTGACTTGCTACGCCATTAGACGAAGAAGGGGGGACTTCCTCTTCATACTTTGGCGTTATCTGTATTTGTAATAGTGTTGTCTCCAATGTGTCTAATCCAGCTCTTTTCAGAGCTTTGAATTGCATCCACTGTTTTTCTTGTGACTAACATACGTAGTCCAACCTGTTCTGAAACCTCCTCCATATCTGCCGAAGATTTAAGGGTCCTAGAGTATTTGAGCATAACTCGAAGATCTCTGGGTGAGGATACCCTCAACCTTTTCCAATATAGGGACCCGGCTGACACGATGCTTTGAGGAAACATTGGACAAACCACAATCTCGTGGTCTATTTGATATTGTATCATGTCTTTCACGAGCCAACAATTCTCCAACCCATGCACATGATAATCATGATATCGACAATACGACCAATTTCTCGAGGCATTTCTTCTTATTGATCTTTTCCTGCTCCTCAAAGGGGTGATTAGTCATGCAACCTTGATCTAGTTATATATGTATGATACCATAGCATAATCAAAGGCGTAAGGCTTTCGATACGAGGAGCCCTTTATTACTCTGGAGGATCCGCATTCATCAGCACCAGAGACACCAATGTTAGCTGCTACAGTTTCTAATGTGGGTACCTCTTGCTCATCAGGTTTGAGCCTCCTTTATTTGATAAGATTCTCAATGATATCCTTCAAAGGGAAGCAGTCCTTCACCAAGTGTCTCTGCATGTGGTAGTACACATAGTAGTCGGGTTGATCAGTCTCGACTTGATTAGGTTATTTTGGTGCAAGGAGAATAATGGTCCATGTCGCTAAGAAGTTCTCCAATATTTCAGGAACCTGATCCCTGTAAAAGAAGTACTTCTTAAGACGTTCATGGAATGTCTGTTGTCTCGCTCTTTGTCCCCCTCGCCCTCGACCTGACAGCCGAGAAGTATCATAGTCCTTGGGAAGTTGGTAGCTCTTCCTGCTCCCTCCTTGGGCGACTACTGAGGTAGTCATAGAAGTCTTAGCCTGAGTGACCTTGGCTTTGCCCTTATCAAGTCCTCTTCTAATGATCACTGGTTTCGGACCAAGCTCAAAGCTTTCCATTAGGCTCTCAAGGTTGATTGTCATGGGCACCAAATCGTTAAATGTCTAGGCGTTAGAAGAGGGTCTTAAGATCTCCGTCACATGTTCTTGATGTACATATGCACCTCTTGAAGCTCAAGAAGCGGGGCTGCCTGCCCCATGCTGAGATTCTGCCATCGGGCATGTATTGTTGCATAGATCATGGTCCTTGTGCTTCGTGTTAAGAAGCTTGAACAAATAGACATCCCTTTCTATCTTGTGGAAGCGTGCCAAGAATGCTTCTTGCATTTGCTTCCACATGAGTATGGTCCCAGCAAGTAGTTGTGATTACCAGTCTTGATAATGACTAAATAAACTGTCGCTTCAGGAGTTATTTGTTATTGGCCATGTCTGCACAAACTGATTCAAAGTAGGCTAAATGCTGATGAGGGGAACCTTGTTCCTCAAACTTTGGAAACTTGGGGCATTGATACCCTACGGGATAAGGTACCTCGTCAACGTACGTTGGATACGGTTTCTGGTTCATATCTATCAGTCATACACCCGGGAGATGTAGTGATTGAAAGCTTACCATCACCAAGTCTCATACCGTTTCGGCGGTCGAGGTAGTATTCTCCTGGGGCAACTACGAGTTGGGCTAGGTTTGTGTATTGTTGTCCTGAAGGATCACGTGAAGCAGCGATTACCCAGGCTGCTTTTAGTGCTTCAAGTTCAGCCCCTTGCGTTTGGAGTTCAATTTCCCTTTGGGCCAACATGGTCATTTGACGTTTCAGTTCTTCAGACTCAACCGGGTTATTTCCTTCTCCGGCCATCATTACATTTGCAATAGGTTCTTTCATTGGTGATCTTGAAGATGTACTATCCAAGATTGGCATGGCAAATTCCAGCAATTCAAAGGGGAGCACTAGAGTTTTGGTAGGCACAAAGGAGGCCTTTTGTGCCTCAGTAATGCTATGGTTAACATGGGGGTTTATGCCAGCCTGTTGGTGTTTTTTCGTCCTTTTCGTGAGAGGCTTAATAAGTGGGGGTCCCTCATTAGACGTGAGAGATGATATATCGTCAAACCCCAGGCAATTTTGTCCTCTATCGACATTCATCCTCATTGTTCTTCTTTACATTTATTCCCGTTACATTGCATGATCATACCTCAAAGAGACTGTCCCCCATATCATATATGATCTCTTTCCGGGGACATCAGGTTCAAATTCGTGAATCCTGACCACATCTTACCCATGCGAAGGTCGTTTGATTGGGAGGCTTTTCTTGCTCTATCACGAGCATACTGGTCAAGAACCTCGCATGTGTACTTAAGGACTATCCTCATATGTGCCTTCTGAGCTCGCATGTACCTCTTAGATTCAGCCTTAAGGACAAAGGGAGGTTCGTAAATGTCTGGCATCGGGTGCGAATCATTGTCACGAAGATGCTCAACTGCCAGCATATGAGTAGGCATATGGTAAACCGGATTGGTTAGTATTGCAAAGATTCCTAACCTATGGTTGATGGGCGTATTGCAAGCCAGGTAGGTTAATATCACAAGGATGCTTAACAACTTACGTATGAGTGGCATATGGTAAACCAGATAGGTTAGTATTGCAAAGATTCCTAACTGCCAGTTGATGGGCGTATTGTGAGCCAGGCAGAATTATATCGTGAGGATGCTTAACCGTCGGCGTATGACTAGCATATGGTAAACCAGACCGGTTGCTATCGAGAAGATTCCTAACCGCCGGTTGATTAGTGTATCGTGAGCTAGGCAGGTCAATATCATGAGGATGCTTAACTGCCGGCATATGAGTAGGCATATTGTGAGCATGACAGGCCAGTGTCACGAAGACCTTTAGCCGCCGACCTATGAGCAACATATTATGGGCCAGGCAAGCTAGTGTCACGAAGACCTCTTACTGTCGGCTTATGGGCAGCATATTGTGAGCCAGGCAGGCTAGTGTTAGAAAGAACTTTGGTCGCCGGCCTATGGGCAGCAGATTGCGGGCCAAGGAAGCTAGTGCCACGAAGATGTATAACCGCCGGCCTATGGGTAGCATATAGCAAGCCAGGCAAGCTAGTGTCATAAAGACCTCTAACCATTGGCCTATGTGCAGCATATCACGAGCCAGGCAAGCTAGTGTCACAAAGACCGCTAATCGCGGCCTATGGCCAGGTGCTAACGTGTGCTGTATCCTTATGATCAAGGGCGAAAGTCTTGCATTATGTTGTGTAGAGGTTCTACTGCGTTCAGCAAGAACCTTGTAAAATGGCTTCGCTTTATGCCTACCAATGTGACATCTTCTATTCGCAGCCTATCGACCTGAATTGGATAGTTGAAGACTACTCTCAGCAACTTAACACCCAAGATGAGATCGGCTTTAGGCCAGGATTCGAGCCCCACCGTGCCCTTCGCCATCTGCCTACACTATCGCGATGCATCCTTTTTCCTCTCTGCTCTTGGTCCAACCATTGTGCTGATAAAGGAACACTAGCCTGCCTGTCAGCCTAAAAGCTGTGAAGGGGACATCCACTATTCCCACTAGAAAGGATGTTGTGAGAGCAGCCATCGATGAAGTTAAATTTGACGACCTGTGTTTAAACGTAGGGGTTCGTTCATCAAGGTACATAGAAGAAAACGTGAGAGTGAATGAGAGAGTGACTGTAACACTGGACGTATCTTAGAGAAGCTTTATTTCCTATACCCAACCAAAGATGAAGGATGAACTGTTCCCCAGTGGAGTTACCAGAGATTTGGATGCTCTGAAAATGCGACATTTTTTAAAAATAATTGAAATGCTTAAACAAACACTAGACTCCAAACCATTAACCAGAGGACATCACATTTGGGGCCAAACTCGCCCTGGCAGTTCCATGTTACAAAAACACATGGTTTATATTATATGTTGGGAATAAAACAATTCAGGAGGTTTAATCATTTGTTATAATTTACATCAGCCAAAGAAAAGAAAATAGGTCGAAGACCCTTGATTCAGGCCTTCAAACCTATACATTTGTTTCTAGGAAAAAAGATAGACAGACTCATCAAAAGAGGAAAATAATACTAAAGGGCATACAGCTCGTGTACCTGTTTTAAGCATAGGGATACTAATCCTCAGGTTTGATCATCCTTCGAGAGCGGGCTTCAAGTGGATCGCAGGAAAAAACAAACCTCTCTCTCTCTCTCTCTCTCTCACTATGTATCAATCATGCTCAGAGAGTAGTCCTCTATCGAAATTATCTTTCTTTCTCGCTCTGTGTTTCTCACTCAATTTCTCTTAGTTTCACTCTTACTAAAGCCAGGAACCGAGTGTCTTAACTAATGTATGTAGCAAAGAAGAAAATGTGAACCCCTCTCTGATCGAGAGATGGGTCTTTATAGCATTCACGAGCTAATAAAAATTAATGTTCAATCGATAATCACGAAGTTGTGATCTTTTAATCTGCATCCTTCATCTTCATTTGATACTTATCTTGATTTTCATCTCTGCGTCCATCTGCATCTTCTCATCTTTATCTTCACGCTAATTTTCATATTCGCGCTTATCCATATGCGTCGATGACAATAACACGATTTTATTTTTGATGATTTTATGGATTAAGATGGATTAATCTGTTCTCACAGGTATCTTTCGGTGATGACTATCCACTTGGAACAATGCTCATCTTTTAATTTGAATTCACATATCTCTTAATTATTAAGTTTATCTCTTGAGAAAAATCAAGGATCCTGGTACGTCTATCACTCGTACGTTGAGCTTCTGCAATCGCAATCTGACACATCTTCGTAGACTCTCAGTCTCTTCCTAATGGTAAATCCATTGATCATGCAATTTGGATGGATGAAAGAGGACTCAAAGTCGGACGCAATGGCTCTAGTCTTTTTCAAAATGGATCACAAATGAGAGAGATACGGTTCATTCAAATCACTACATTTTTGTTGGAAATCGCATAAGCAATGACATGAAATTGTAGATGCAACCACTTCCAATGTATAAAGCAATCAACGCTACGCCCTTTAAGGGTGATAAAAAATTGAGTCAATAATCCAATGGCCCTGGTCCCATGAGAAAATTCCTCTTCTCGAGAGAGAAATCTTAATTTTGGTGACTGCACGAGGTATAAAGTATTTAAGGCTCCAACTGCCGAGGTATGCGAATGATGAGTCAATTCACCTACGATTGCTATGAAACTTCAAGATGAGGGCTATAATGCCTCAACATGGGTCCCATAAGGTTTCGGCTTAATCCCTAAAGCCCTCAATTTTGGGGTGTCGATTAA
The DNA here is from genome assembly GCF_054954075.1 of Amborella trichopoda. NCBI lineage: Eukaryota > Viridiplantae > Streptophyta > Magnoliopsida > Amborellales > Amborellaceae > Amborella > Amborella trichopoda. The sequence continues at coordinate 4,144,063 of NC_142346.1, read as the reverse complement.
GGCATATCTTAACTTACAGTGGATATGGATATAGGTTAAGCTAAGTCCAAATATTGCCCAAGTTATATCATTCCTAGACTTTAAGGCATATTAGGCCTACATGTTTAATTTCAAAGATTTACCTCAAGATATCAACATATGGCAAGGTTTCCTTACTCTCCGACTATTCAAACCCCAAATTCTCAACTAACGACAAATTAAATGAGTCACGTCACATATTACCCAAAACTTCCACAATATCTAGTGGAGACGCATACATATGCCATGGGAGTATATGCATCCCAGAGTTTCATCTCAAATTGAAACATCTACATGATCTCTCATCATATAGACTTACAGTCATGATGAACATGTATAATTGATGATGGGTTTAGAAAAATATGTACATCAAACCGCATCAGGTTCCTCCACATATCAAATGGATAGGCATATCAGGGCCTTAAAAGTATATATATCCTAGAACTTATCTCACAATGAGATGACTTGAACATGCTTAATTGACGAATTATTGGTATCATATCTCTTATCAATCATAAGTCAGGACATATAGGGGTTGACTAACGAGTCAAGGCTCTGAAGGAATATTGGGGGCTCTGTATGATGAATCTTAGGCACATCATATCTTTCATATTTTCATATGATGGAGCATATATGAGCAAGTGTTATCAAGGACCATGCTCGTATTTTATCGACCGTTAGTTAAGCCAATTACCCAGCGTACATGGCCGATTTTGCTTTATATTTGACATCTTCAGTCTATCAGTCCTTCATTAGAACATACTTAGTCTTATATGAGGACTAAGAAACATGTTTATTATCCAAAATATATCTTCAAAAGCCAAGCTTGTCGAGCATATATATCTTTAATCCAAGGTCTATTAAGAGAGCTTAATGAGCGTTTGTTACGATTTGCACTTTTCCATATCAATATCTTTATCAAGCATCGATTAAAATATACGTAGCCTCATATAAGGACTAGAAACATACTCAGAGAAGAAGAGATAATGCAGCATCTTTCTGGTCACCCAAGTGTCGTTACTTTGAGAGCAGTGTATGAAGAGGCAGATTCTTTCCATCTCGTTATTTAGTTATTTATACTCAGGTGGTCTCTTGCTCGATGAAATGTTGATGAAGGGGTACTACTTTGAACAAAGGGCGGCAGTTTTGATAACATAATTGGTTTTGGTTATAAAATATTGTCATTAGATGGGGATTGTGCACCATGACATAAAGCCCGAGAACATTTTTCTTACAATGTCGGGGAAGATGAAGCTCGCTGACTTTGGCTTGGCTGTCCGAATTACTAGTAGTAATGGTCCTTGATTATTTTTTTCATTTTCCTAAATGTGTTGTTTTCCAAAGTTACATGTGATATCCAATTTTGAAATCATGACAGCATTGTTTATGTTATGCCAGCTGTATGTTTCCTAATAGGAAGTTTTTGTACGACTTTTGCCTAATTCATGAGTTACGATATATTGTGGGAGATCTGGTTTGGCATGTAGATGCCCCAAGATGTGATTGTGGGTATATGAAAGTAGCAGTAGCAAAGTGGGTGAAATTCAAAACCCACCAAAAAAGATAGCTACTGATACTGCAAAATCCTCGACCTTGAGATGCATAGAAATAAGAAATTGACTTCAGGTCCTAAAAATAGCGCATCTTGTAACACATTATTAGAACGGTTCATTTTCAAGATCTCCAAATATTTATAATCTAATTGATTTACACTATTCTTAGAGCTTTAGATTTTTTTCATTCGGCACAAACATTTTTAGTTCATCACAAGAGTTTCGCACACTAGAAATACATCTTTTGGCACACTTTGGAGGCATGCCTTACTTAGCTTAAGGTTGACTCCTTACACAAACCATGCCCCAATAAAATGGTTTTCGAAGCCTTCTATTGTATGTACCGGGACTAGTACGCATCGCTCCTACGTCTAGCAACAAATACTGCATTATGTAACACATTTTCTACACCATCCACTTTCAAGAGCTCACAGATCCACTTGGTTGCAAGGGGTATTGTTAAGTGATGCCAACTTTGATATTTGAAAAAAAGTTGAAATAAAAGTCTTGAACCTTGTGTAAACAGCATGACAGTATATATATTCAAATAAATTTTTTTGAAGAAACTATGTTTTGTGATTCTTAAGATGTGAAAGCGTACTTGTCAAAGACTGGAGTTCCATGGTGACTTCCGGATCTCCATTAGATAATCAGTTCGCATAGAACTCACTCATTGGTTTGGCTGAAACTGAATGAATGAGGCTGGCTGTTAGGCTGATCTGTTTTCTTATATTCACTTTTGATCTGGAATGTACCGTAAAGGAATGTACATCGTTGGATTCCAATGGGTCATGCGGTTTGGGTGGGCTTCCTTTTTGTTTTATGTAACTTGAACTTTCTATTGCCTAGGTGAAGTTTTCTCCACTCATCTAGCTATTTCTGGGTCCATCTTATACTGGGTAAAAGAGGGTCATCTTATACCATTTTCTTAGGTTTAGCAATCCTTCTCTTTGGAGGATGATGTGATGGACCCACTTCTGATATATCATCACTTGAAGATTCTGGTGACTGTTGTCTTGGGCAATTTTGTACTCTGTTGGAGTTTCAATTTGTTGTTTATTTTGAGAGAGATTGGATTTTGGATTTCAGTGTCAGGTTTTCATTTTTTCAAAACTTAAGTCTCATAACTGTTTGGGGTCAACAGGCATCGTAGCAGTAGGTTTTTCATGCGTATCTCCAATGTTGCTGGAATTATCACTCAGCATATCATTGCCGTCTCTCACTTGATGCTATCTGTCCTCCTTTTCGAGTATTACCACTAAAATTCTACTCACTGATTGCAGGGCTTCAACATCTGTGTCTCTGCAGGAGAATGTGGTGATTACCCCTTGTTTCATTTGCAGTTGGATTTATGTTTTATATGGAAGGCCACACCAGTTGAAGCAAGTTGTAAAGTGATTAAAGATGGAGTTCGATCTATGTTTCACAGTATTTGACTTTTGAGAGTAGATTCCATATTCAGCTTAAGGTTTCATAAAGCCTCTATTCTCGGAGTTCGACAATATGTTTGAAGTGGCCAGAGTCATGTGCGAGTGCACCCTTTGAGTGATGCTATGCCCAATTTTTACTTAATAATGTGTACCTTCACTTGGTGATGTTCACCTGTTTTAAGATTGGTTGCAGGGTGCACTGTTAGTAATATTTAGACCAATATTTAGCCTCTAGTGAGTCAGACTGAAGATTAAGATTTAAAGAATGGCAATAAGATTTAGTGAAATGACTAGAGAGGGGAAAAGATCTTAGGCTATGTTTGAAGAAAAATATTTTTATAATAGGCAGTGATAGGAAAGAGATACATGTTTGTGTGAGCTGGTTAAGAATCAGCTGCGCCTGCCTTCTCTGCAAGCCGTTAGACGCTATCCGTTTGTCAGTTCCTTCACCTGATCTGCTGTGTGTTCTATTACTTGTTACAAGCACTTAAATTGAATACTTGAAAGGCTCACTGTCTAAACTTGGTCAATAGTCAATCTGGGTGGAAATGTCCAACTTTATCTTCACAAGATGCATGAGGTTGGAATTTGGAATGAGTTAAAATCTTGTATTACTTCCTAAGTGGCTTTTATATGCTCCTATTTATTTTGCTTTTGTCCAACACAGCTACCGTTGTGTGCCAGATGGAATGTTTCTCTCTTTCTTGTAGCTGCATTGATGTTTCCTGATGGATTTTCTGCAGAGCACCCATGGATTTTGTTCTATACAGAGCGAGCGCACACTTAGACCAATCTCAGTTCGGCCAAAAACTAAAATCCCAAAATGACCTACGCTCCCCCCTCCCCCTTATTCCCATTCTCTCTCCAAAAGAGCTATCAAGAGAGACACCGAATCAAGCAATTCTGTTGATGATTCTAGGCCACCATGTTTTTTGGATAATTTTCATCACAATGACTCTGAAGAAGAGGAAGGAGGATGCATTATTGTCTATGCTTGAGCATCCGCCATTTCTCACATTCGAATATCAGAACCAAAGAGAAGCCGGCTTTGCGGCCCAATAGAGCAAGAATGCTCTTCGAACATGAAGGCTACAAACCTTTGTACAGCTTTTTGAAATGTTGGTTGCTGATAATATGTTATATAATGCATAATTTTTTGCAAGTAGTATGAGCGATGCATACTAGTACCATGTATGTACAATAAAAGACATCTAAAAACTTTTTATTAGGGTGTGGTTTGTATGAGGAATCAACCTTAATTTAAGTAATGCATGCTTCCCAGGTGTGCCAAAAGATGTATTTCGATGTATTTTTGGTGGCAGTATCAGTAGCAATCTTTATAAGTGCAACCTTGAAGTAATTTTAAGTAACCCATTTGCAGTATTAGTAGGAACCTTTTGTATGGGTTTTGAATTGGACCCACTTCACATTTGCTTCATTTGTACATCAAAATTACAAACTAAAATTTAGCAATTTTATAATTTGAGTTATGCTCTTCTATTTTAAAACATGTTATAACAACACATATATAATAATGCTACTGACCATTATACTGCTATCTTTTAAGCATTGTTGTTGTGTTTTGATTATTATCTTTTGTCCAGAAACAAAAAATAGCCTGCAAGTTTAGGATTGCACTCATTGAGAAGCATCATGCAAATGGACTCCAATTCTATATAGGTTGTAGGAGAGCACGTTTCTTTTTGGAGAGAGACTACCGAAACTAAAAAGAAGGGACTCTAATTATATAAAGGTTGTAGGAGAGCACGTATCCTTTTTGGAGAGAGACTATGCATCTTCGTAAGTCAATGGTGAATGATAATATCATTTTTGTAGGTCAATGGTGAATAATAAAAAAATTGTTATAAAAGATAAAATTAGCTGTAAAAAACAAATAAAGTAACTAAATTGGATGGTTGCATTTATTCCTTGACCAAATTCAAATTTAACCTAAATTTTCTAGATCTTTATTACACATCCAAGCTATTAGATTTCACTTCAGATGGTTATAAGTAATTGTCACCTCCTTATGTAAAAGGTGATATAAAATCCAATAAAATACAACCCATAGATATAATATATAAAAGGTAAGAAGCAAAGAAGCACTAAATGAGAGTCCCATCCTACTTGAGCACACCTTGATGTTTATTATTCATTTAAATTAATGTTTGAAAAATGTAGAATTGGATATGGAATAAATAATATAAATTGGGGATTGTATATTATGAAACCATTTGTCTTTATTACAAAGAGGTCACAATTCTCTATTCCCATTAGATGTCAAATTGGTTGGCTTCGGGAGTCTCACAAAGTTTGATAATTTTTTTATTTTTTTTTAAATTTAAATCTAGTCAATGACACACTTACAACTACCCAATTTGAAATCTTATAGACATTTAGTCTCTTTGTGTACTTTTCCTCTAAATTGGATTTAGTAGGGGAGCAATCAGGGCGTTTCCATAATCACCCAATGTCATGACACAGATTCTTTTTTACCAATTTTTTAATCCATTCAACCAGATTGCCGATCCAGATTGGTAAAATACTTCGGTAATCCAAACCATGATTCCATGTTCAAAACCCTTGCTTTAAACTAACTGGGATTCTTGGACTATTTGCCGGTATTAGGTCACAAACACATTCAACCATTCTATACAAAATTGGAACTTTTTTTTTTCTTTTGGAATTTTGAACTTAGATAATGCATAGACTTACATCCACTCCAATTAAAATCCGACGGATAAAAAGTGATTGTACCCTCTTTTAATCGGTCTCCTTTTATGAGATTTTGGGCGTTCAGCGAAATCATGGTTATGAGAAGGGATCATTGTCATTTCTGAAAAAAATTAACACGTCAAAAAAAAAAAAAAAAAAAAAAAAAAAAAAAAGATTAAAGTCTGGGGCAATACTTGGCTCTTCAACGGGTACATCTTTGGGCATACTTTTTAAAATAAAAGAATTTAATAAAGGAAAATGTTTATATAAGTTCAAGGCTCTAACAATTAAATTAGGATGTACATCAAATATTTCACTAGAAGAGGTTGTTTTGATGCTCAAATATTCTCAAATTGATCATCTCGACCTCAATATGCATGTACATGAGAGAAATTGATTTCAAGTTTTGAAATTAGTGCATCTTTGTAATGTATTTTTGGACTGTCAATTTCAAGATTCTCAAGTTTTCATAGATTTGCTTGATCGACACTATTTTTTAAACTTTAAATTTGATAAATAGTGAAGAAAATATATTTTAAGGCTATCACAAAGCTTTCCATTAGTGAAACTACATTTCTCGATACTATTTGAATGTGCGTTTTATTTTGATATTTTAGAGCCTCGGCTTCATACAACCGCACCCTATAACAAAATATGTAAAGGTAGGCAGTGTTTTTAAGACTTTCAATATAGGAAAAATTACATATATATCTATTAGATTTATTATTTTTTTGAAAATACTTTTTAGTTTCCGTTATTACTTATGTCCAATTTTTTTAACTTTATAATGATTTTTAAAAAATAAGATGGAACGGCCAAACTTTCCATTTTTTAGTACGTGGGTTCCTTTTGTTGCGAGAACACGAAAGAGTTCTAGGAAGGCTCGGACGTCTTTAGCACGGAGCATTGAAATCACGAATAAAAGAGCTAATTTAAGAAATTTTGGTGTTTGAAAAAACCAAAATATTAAAAATTTTCGGTTTTTTAAATATTTCGCTTATTGAAAAAGGGAAGATGGACAGTTCCGTTTTTTTTAAAAAAATAAATTCATGTTTATACAGTTGAGAAAACGGATATATCTGTGACAATGAAAACTAAAAGATATTTTTGAAATAACTGTAAAATAGGCTTAATCCCTTAAATATGATAGATATAGTTTCCCAAAATTTGAAGATTTTGGATTTCTCTTATTTTTATAACTTCTTCCCTGTTATTTTCTAACGTGTATGGGAGAGCGTTCCTAATGTGATGTGGAGGATAGAGATTGAGAAAATTTAGTAAGAGATTTATGCAGAAATTTTAGAAAAATTTTATGTTAAAGATAGTAGAATTCCCTTTGAGAAAAGGCAATAATCTTTTTTGGAGTACAGATATATTTTGAGAGTTAAACCTTTCGAAAATTTAGGATAAGAACGGGTTTAAGCCTATCGAAATTTAGAGAAAAGAAAGACTATTAAGATATTTATAAGCTAGAAGAAAAGGCTCATATTTTTTTCTATATGATAGAAGAAAAAGAGCTCCTCTTTTCTGTTAGTCATGCACAGTGTTGTTATATAATAGAAAAAAAAGAGCTCCTCTTCCCTGTTAATCATGGATAGTCTTCCAAAAGTTGAAGTTGATAGAATTAGTTTTTTTCCAAAAGTTGAAGTGGATAGATTTAGTTTTCTACCAGACTGCATCTTAGAATCGGTCGTTTCTCTCTTGCCCATAAGAGAAGCAGGCAGGACTTCAATTTTGTCTCGGAGATGGAGGTATGTATGGGCTTCTGCTCCCTCATTGAACATCATGGATGATAACGACCATATCAACTCCTTCACCAGTTTCACGAAGTTTGTTATGGACGTCATAGATGATACTAAGCATGTAAACTTGTCGACAGATTTAAACTGGTCTGTTATCGCTGAGCAAGCCCTTTCTCTCCACAACGGCACCATTCTGGATTTTCGATTGTACACAAGAGCAGGTCAATGTGATTTGGATCGATGGATTCCTTTGTTAACAAAAAAAGGCCTGCAAAAACTCTCAATGAACTACCGTGATGATGTGCAAGGAGGAGTGTATTGCATGAGTTATAGAATGCACTCTTCTCTGTTTTCTTGTAGCTCTTTGGTGTCTTTGGAATTGGGATTTTGCTCACTCGAAGTCGAACCTTCTTGCGATTACAAGGGCATTCCATCTCTCAAGATTCTCACCCTGGCTCGGGTGAGGCTCAATGATAGCATATTGGAGTCTCTAGTTTCAGGGAGTGGGCGGTTGGAGATTTTAGCACTAGTTCAATGTGATGGCCTTTCCCATATCAAAATTCATGGCCCCAAACTTTTATCTATATATTTAATAAGCAAATTTAGTGACATAAATTTGAGTAAATGTTCCAACTTGAAGTTGCTTTTACTTAGCGGCGCTTCCATGAGCTGCAAATTTCTGGAGGGTCTCCTTAGATTAGAGGTGCTTTACTTTCATGGTTCTTCTACTCTGGTAAGAGTTGTTGCCAGTATTGTTCTATGGATTTATTTGGTGAGAATGTTTTAACACTATCACTTGTATAGAAGTAACTGAAGTAATTGTACCTGCGTTTCTTGATTTTGTCGCAGTATTTTTCCGGAGGAGATGTTGTTGGGAGACTCTCTACCACTTACAAGCATATCAGGATTTTAGTTCTGAGTTTAAATACAAGAAACATAATGGAGGTTAAGGGCTTGCTTTCTCTTCTGAGAAGTTTCCCATACTTGAAAAATCTCTCAATCCATGTACTCTTGATCATAACCTCTCATTTAGTTTATGCTTTCACTTTATATTTTTCTTTCTTGGTGATTTTTATTTTGGTTTTATTTTTTCAAGGTTTCTGACGTTCAAAGCCAAAGCCAAAGCCAAAGCCAAATCCAAATCCAAAGTGAAGGATGCTTTTGGGAAAACATGAATAATGGTCAATCTGGATCTTGGTTGAGTTGCCTTAGAAGAGTGAACATATGGCTGGGAGAGATTCGTTTAGAAGATATGAAATTAATTAAGTTCTTGCTATTGAACACCAAAGTGCTGGATGAATTCTTCATTGGGACTAGGAAAGGCATGGATCAAGCCAAACAATTAAGCCTCGAAAACCAGTTGCTCTTGCTTCCCAAAGCTTCTTCTCGTGCGATGATCGTATTCAAAAATTTGAGCCGATATGGAATTAATTAAGTTCTTGCTATTGAAGACCAAAGTGCCTGAAAACCAGTTGCTCTAGCTTCCCAAAGCTTCTGCTCGTGCCAAGATCATATTCACAAAAGTTAAGTCTTGCAAATTTTTGAAACCAAATCTCATATTAGGTAAGTGTTTTGAGGAAGAATGCTTATTGTCTATCATCAATACATTTTGAAAGAATGATTATCATATTGACTGATACTGTTTTCAGCAATTTGAAATTTATGCGATTGGTTATATTTTGAAGCCCAAGAAATTATTGGGGGACAGCATTAGTTAGTCACAAGGGTTCAAAACATTTTATAATGTTGCTTTTATGTCCCCAGCAATTTGAGTTATGCTCTTCTATTTTAAAACATGTTATAACAACACACATAGAATGCTATTGACTATTATACTGCTATCTTTTAAACATGGTTGTTGTATTTTGATTATATCGTTTGTCCAGAAACAAAAAATAGCCTGCAAGTTTAGGATTGCACTCATTGAGAAGAATCATGCAACTTTTGGACAATTATGCAACTCTCTTGAAGCCACTGAATCTTTATAACTAAGAAATAGCTTCAAAACCACAGCTTACGGCGGAAACTAGATGAAAACAGATGGGTTATATTTTTTTCTTTTGTTATTTCAAAATAGGAAAACCTTTATATAAGGTCGCAACTTTAAAATGTAGGATTAAAGGAGCACCTCAAAATGTTGTAATAAAAGGTTGTTTGGATGTTGGAAAACCTTATGATTTATCATCTAGATGTCGAGATGTAGTGTATCTTGCAATATATAATTTAGACCGTGCATTTTTAAGATTTTCATGTGTTTATAGATCTACTTGATTTGAACCATTTTTAGTGTTTAAATATTTTATATCGCAGTTATAATTATGATAAATTTTAGAGGTACTCCTTAGTTGGATTGTTTAAGGTTGCAACCTTATGCAAACTACATCCTTCAAAATAACATAGTTCCTAAGCTTTATTTTGTAAAGAGATTTATTTTGTAAAGAGATAAATATGTGAGTTTTAAGTCACACATTGAAAATGAGAGTGTGGAGTAAGTGGTATTTAAGTGTGTGGTCGTTCTCATCCTTTATGTTCTTAGAACAAAGTTAAAAGTAATAGTGTATTTGTGGTGTGCAACACGCACGCGCTCATGTGAGATGGTGCAAGGACGCTTTATAGTGTACTTTGCACTTTCCAACAATCACAATCCATTGAGGATTTAACGGCTTGTTAAAGATCATATACATCGAATTTAAGGGCAGTGTATGTAACAAAACAGGTGATTATTGGTGAGATCACAACCGTTGAATTTAAAAGTGGTGTATGTGATTGTTGGTGGAAAATGTAACTTATCCCTCTCTCTCTCCACGTACTTCTCTCTTTCTCTCTTTAAAATACAAGACTCTCGTTATGTACACAATAGGCTTTGGTTCGAATGCATAGAACTTAAAAGTGCACAAGAACACCTTCTATTTTTTTGTATCCCGGTGTGTAGAACTTAGAAGTGCCCAAGAAACATTTTGTTTTTCTGTATCCCTGATCAATTGTCCTTTCTTGTTCACACATTTTATATTATCGAAGGTGAGCAAATATTGTTTTGTTATATTATCGAAGGTGAGCAAATATTGTCATTAGAAAACATTGTGTGTTTGAAAATAGTAAAGGATTTCAACTAATTTGTTGTTATTTTTTGCCCCTTTTCACCCAAACAACTTTCCAGCAGCATCAAATCCTGGTGAATTATTAATGAAAGAGCTTATTTCAAACAAGAAATGAGTGAGGTGACCATTAAGCATGATGGAAATCCACAAAAATACAAACAATAGCAAAATTCAGAAACTAAATTTTCTATTGATCCTTTATTTGAAATCTCTAATATTTCTCTCTCTCTATTTTGTTAAAATCTTTAATATTTCTCTCTCTCTATTTTGTTACAAGAAGCTTGAAATGGTTGATTAATTAATTATAGTTCATTAACTATTTTTGCTACATTTGAGAAGACAAATTTTGTTAACATTGGAACGTAGGAATATTCAAGCAATTACAAAGCCACACTAACGCTAGAGGGTGAATTCTTTGAGAAATACAAAGAGCAAGAGAGATGCAAGATTATGCGAAAAAGCCTAGGTAGTAAAATTAAAACAATATGATCCGTCACGTGACAAGATGGTGCTCTTACTTTTATAAAACTAACGCCTCAAAGAAAGGAAATGGTAGAGAGCAGAAGATAACTTTGGATGACGCGTCAAAGAAAGGTGGATGACGCCTCAAAGAAAGGAAATCGTGGAGATAGAAAGTGACGGTGAAGAGAAAGAGTATGTTGGAGTGAGAAGGAAGAGCGGAAAATTACAAATAACCCCAAAAAACAAGCCTTTCAAAACAACGTAACCTTTTTTTTTTTGGTAACTTTTACTACAAATTGAATTTTTTTAGCAAATATCCAGAAGTCAAAAAAGACAATTTTTAATGAAAATACCCATAGCATCGGACCGTCCTTATTTTGTGTCGGACCACATGATTTTCAGAATGCCAAAGTATTGGACCGCCCCCACTTTGTGCTGGACTACATGCTCAAAGTGCCGGCCTGCCCCTATTTTGTGCCGGAATACTCTTGTCCTTAGTTGGTTCATATTGAGGCCCCATCCATCTTTTTTTTTTTTTTTTAGGGAATACTTTGGTCTTTAGTTGGTTCATATTGAGGCATCATCCATCTCTTTTTTTTTTTTTGCTATTTATTCAGTATTCTGATTTTTTTTATTCCTTTGAAATGGTTGATTCAATATTGTTATTTTGAATGGACTTAATTATCTTGTTTGGTCGAAAATTGTTTCTTGTTATCTCTTTGAAAGTGATGTCTTTAATCTTTTCAACACATCACTTCCCAATCTATATCATAGACAAACTAGGTACATCTAGTTGTACTCAGAAAGCTATTGCAGATATTGATTAATGAGAAGGAAAAAGAGAGAATAAAACAGAATTATATAACTGGTTGACATTTATTTTGACAAATGAAAAGATAACATCATAGTATTGAATATGGTCGATAGGTGATTTTTTATCCCAGTTTGCAATCTTTTTTATTTTTGGCACGAGGCATTTTGTGAATCATCTTAGTTCAGGTGCTGATGGAAATGAGAGAGCTGAACAATTGCAAAATCAAAGAAATGTTCTTGTTGAAACCAACACTATGGATAAACACCATTTCTAACCTAATGATATGAGGAGATACCTCTTCTGCAACACCATCTCTTGGATCCCTTCTAAACCAAGGATTACATCAATAATTGAGACCCCCCTTTCTCAAAACAATTTGGGACCTTGGCTTTGGAATCAGGAACTGCTCTTACAAGTCCCTGGAAGCAATTGTTTCCCTGATCTAGAATTCCTTCCCTGATCTCGATCCATATATTTCCTTGTAAACCTTCTAACTAGTTACAGAACGCTTATTGTGTACCCTGTAAGCCTTTCTCATGGACCCCAATTTTAAAGAAATTTTTCTTAGGACTCTTACCTAAGTCTTTGATGCATATGCCACTTGATTGGTTTAGTAACTTACCTTCTAATACTTTCGTGAGTTTATAGAGAAAACTGTGGATCAATTTCACTTCACTTCTTGTTAATCCTGCTGTGACTGAGAAATGGCTATTCTCTCTCATGGTAAATTGATCGGCTCTGAGGCCATGTTTGGTAACTAAGAAAATGCTGAGTCCTGTATTTCTACACTTTTCCCCAATTTTGGGGAGAAATGCAGTGCTTGCTGCTGATTTCTTAGGAATATAGAGGAAATGCAATACCCACCTCGTCTCCCTCTTAGTTCTCTAATGTCACAATCTCTCTCCGCCCTCAATCTCTTTCCCTAGGCTCTAGATTGAACTTTTTCCGGTTTTCACAAACATATTACTAAACAAGTATTCTTAGCTTCCCGCCAAAGTTTTCTACTTCTATCTTTTTCTCAAACTTCTAATTTCTCAGAGATCCTCTACGGAAGCAGCTTTCTCAATTACCAAACTGGGCCTTAATATTGATAGATTTGGAGCAATGTATTTGAAGACTTCCCTACCTTGGCAGGTAGTAGTCAGGACATATAGTGGAAACTTGAAGAGGGAGGTTACTGCGATTAGCCTGTGGGAGCCCATTGCCTAGCCCCAAATTCATCAAACCATAATCATGGAAAGAAATAATCCAAGGGGGAAGGCCATGCACAAGATCCCTTGAACCAAACTTGTAGATTACATTTCTACAACCAAACTTCTATGTGTATAATCTATGGTCTCAAAATTAAGCCTAGTGAAGCCTAGTGAGTAAATCATTGTTGAGTGACTAGAGTTGCTGAATATAGCGACTGGCCCCTTGTGGTGTCAATATTTGTAATCTGGGTCTAGGGATCTAGATATTCGTGGTCTTGAATTTCTTGACGACCAGTAACTCTGGCAGCACCTGGATTAGTTTGAATTTATTTTTAAAAAAAGCACCTGGATTAGTTTAAATGCAGTTGTGAATGGCCCTCCCCCGATTTGCAACAGCGCCCATGTATGCTCAAATATCTGAATTCATTTTATAAAATTTCCCCCAGTTTTTTGGATTCTTTACCGTTCATTTGTTTTCAATTTCAATGCACCATCAAAGTGTTGCACTTTTTTGCAGCTATGAGCAGGATTTTAAAAAAAAAATTGAATTGAGGACAGACATTCAACACAGATGTAAGCCAGTTGCCCTACAATCACCGAAACCGATGTCTTGTGCCCTTATAAGGATTTAATGGCTGCAAGTTGGGATGAGCTCCCCGATACTGTAGTTCATGATGCCTCGAATGGACTCTCAAAATCCACTAATGGTTTTGAGCTGATGAGACTATCAAGCAGTTAGGTGGAGTCCCTTATCTCCGAGAATGGAACCTTGACAATTGAAACTGGATTGACTGGCGAGGTACATTCATACTTGATTATTTCCAGGATTTATGCTAATGAATTTTGTTTCCGTGGTGTTGGCAGAAGAACCTAATCTGAACAATATGGTTTACTTTTTTCCCAGTAATGTTACTTGACTAAAAGAAAATGAAGTAGAACTACTAAGCAGCCTCCTATTGTCAATAAGCTGGACCAAGCCAGTTCAGACTGATCACTACCCCAAGCCAATCTGTTGTAGATTTTCTAACCTAAAAGAGGAAAGAAATCATCCCATTTCTTTAGATGTGCTGGACATGTTAGTTGACTATCATTTGATCTGGTTCATTAAAATAAAAATGAACGATGAAAAGTGCTTGATGTTCTAGGGCTGAGAGGAGTCCGCTGATTTTAGTTAAAACCCATTGATGCTAGCCAAATTCGACCGGCAGGATTAGCATTCAAAGTTCGTTGATATATCAATATGAACAGGAATATTTGGATTGTACCTATTGAAACGAGTCAGTTCCTATTGTTCAGCATGAGCCAACAAATATCGATGTCTGAACAAAAATGGATTGGGGCCTGTCCAAACTGGACGGCCAGAGAGATTATGCTGGAGAGGGCCATATCCAGCTAAGTTTTCAATATGGAATCAATAAAATAAAATTTATTTAAGATCTTATACAAATTGACAATGAATCCTTCATCAACCATTTGATTATGTTACAAATACTGCCCATTAGATCCATTTTCACCTAAGTTACATCTGTATAAATAATTTATATCGTACAAAAAACTACTCTTAAAAGACCAAGAGTGATACAGTCTCACTTTAGTAACACCATATGCAGAAAATAAATACATGGAGGTGAGTATGTACTCTTGAGGATGAATGATAAGTGCAGGCCTCTCCATCTTTCATGCTCTCTCTCTCTCTCTCTGATCAATCACCAATAATCCCTGCATGAACAGACCCCATCTCTGAAATGGTGAAACCGATTCACATCTCTCACAAGAATCTCCCTGTTCGTAAACATGGAAACAAACTTGGTCACAGAGTGGCAATCCTCACAAAGCCTCAGATTCTTTGTAATCCTTAATGTTTGCCCTGACTCAGTGTTAATCAATCCAAAGGCCAAAGCCAACTTCTCACTATGACCCAAAACAATCCTTTCCTTCTCTTCGTTATCTAACTCATAGAGCACCGCACTTGTATTAGGCACATAACCAGACTGCTTCATCTCAGTTGAGATTTTTGTCAACAATGCATGAACCTGTTCGATTTGTGGGTTTAGTTCATCAGCCGAGACGAAGGAATAAACACTTCTTCTAACTTCAATCCAGCTACAACCCGTTCTCTTACACAAATCTTCATTCTCTAACATCTTTTTAACAGAATCCAGCTCATCCCACATTTCCAATGATGCATATATATCAGCTAAGAGTACGTAGTTTCCTGCTTTTTTCGGTTCGAGCTTGAACAAATGGTGAGCTGCTCTCTCTCCAAGGCTTGCATTTTTGTGGGTTCGACAAGCTCCAAGCAAAGCACCCCAAACAGTGGGTCCGGGCTCGAAGAGCATCGTCTCAATGAGCCTCGAGGCCTCATCTAATAGCCCAGCACGACCCAAGAGATCGACCATGCAGGCATAATGCTCCATACTCCTTAAAACTGAGTAATCGTGCTCCATGCTCTCAAAGTAGGCCTTTCCCTCTTTGATTAGCGCCGAGTGGCTACATGCTCCCAAGAGTGCCACAAAAGTGATACTATTTGGGGTTATTCGTGACTGTATCATCTCTCTGAACATCAAAATTGATTCATGTCCAAGTCCATGTAGGCCATAAGCTGAGATCATTGCATTCCATGAGACCACATTTCTATGATGCATTCTATCGAAGACTAAGCGAGCTGATTCTAGCAGACCAACTTTTGCATACATAGATATGAGAGAGTTATTTGTCGAAGTGATTGAGACAAGCTGTCTTCTTAATACATAGGCATGGATCGATTTTCCTGTTTGTGGGGCTGAGAGAGCACCACAAGCCTGAAGCACACTCAACATTGTGACTGCGTTTGGCTGACCGTCGGTCTCCAAGACCATGATTCTGAGCATCTTTAGTGCCTCCTCTGCCTGCCCCTCGCAAACATACATTGCCATGACTGCACTCCATGTTACCACCGTCCGCACTGGCATTCCCTCAAACACTCGCAGTGCATAGTCCACAAGCCCCAGCCTTGCATACACATCGAGAAGAGTGGTGGCGACATAGAAATTGAGGTCAAATCCCCGACGCACAACACATGCGTGGAACTCTCGCACATGGTAGCGCGTCGAGCAAGCCTTAATTGCATAAGGATACGTGAATTGGTCGATGGGAAGGCCATTGTCGAGCATTTGGTGGAAGAGAGAGAGAGCATTTTCATGTGTTTCAGGAGAGAGAGATAAGCATCGAAGCATCGCGTTCCACAGAAAGAGCGTTCTGGAGGAGAGCGAAAAGGAGGAGAAGACAAGGCTTGCGAGGTCCGGGCGGTGGCAATCTGCATACATGTGTATGAGATTGGTGGCGAGGAAGGGATCATGCTCGAAGCCATGGGAGGAGAGATGGTCGTGCACGGTGAGGCCGTGGTGCAGGGAGCGGCGCTTGGCGCAGGCCTGGATGAGGTGGTGGTAAGCGCGTTGGGATAGTGGAGTGTGGGTTTTGGAGAGAAGGCGGAGGGCTTGGGGGAGGTTGTCCTCCTTTATTACGGTTTCGATTTGGAGTGTGGGATCATGTGTAGTGGTGGAGGTGGTGTGGGCAGTAGTGGCGGAGGCGGAGGCGGAGGCAGGGACAGCACGGGGATGGGAGGGTGGAAAGCGCAGGGATGGTGGACTGAAGGTCCACATGGCTGCTTGGATTTCGGTGAATTTCACGCAATTTTGTATACAAACATGACTATACCATACTATTGAGATTTCGTACTAATGAAATATTTGTACAAGTAACCCAAGTCTCTTCCTAAATTAGTTTAAAAAGAATAGTGATTTATTTATATAAGGATGCAACCTTATAACGTAGAACTACAAATGCACTTCAAAAATTCATCGAAAAATGTAGTTTTAATGTTGAAAAACCCTTTCACTGATCATCTCAACATCGAGATGTATGACCATGAAAAATAAAAAGATTTTAAGTCTAAAAAATAGTGCATTTACAATATATTATCTACACCGTCCATTTTCAAGATTTTCATATATTTATAGATCTACTTGATTTTAACCATTTTTGAAATTTAAAATCTTATAATTAGGTATAAAAATAAATTTTGAGATAATCCTAAGAACATTGCACATTAAAATTATATACCATGATAAAATGTGAAGGTGCACGTTACCTCAACAACTGCGGCTGCATCCGTATGCCAACTGCACCCTTACATAAAAGGGTCGTGACCCGATGCTGGCCCAGCCTAAGCAGGTCTTGGAAAGGGTGGCTGGAAAAAGTCCTAACCTTTGGTTTTGGACAAAGTGGCCGCTCTCAAGACTCGAACTCGCACTCTTGTGCTGACCACCCGAGCCTTTTATCGATGCACCAAGTGACGGCCCCTCAGAAGAGTGATTTACATATGGACCCTAAAAAATTTTTAAAAATACAAATTGATATGTTTGAAGGCGAAAATTACAAAGAAAGTCAGTCAACCTTTTTTATTTTATTTTTTTCAAAATTTCCTCTCGATCTGAGGATCTTCGAAAAGAATTTTAATTTTTTATTAATTTTAATTTTAATTTTAGTTTCCTTACTAATGAAAAACTAAAAATAATAATTGAATCCTCATATTGAGATGCAATTTTGAAAAAAATAATAAAAATGTGGGAGAGAATTTTGAAAACAAAAAATAGCATCCCAGTGTTCACTCCACTAGAACATGAAAGCAAGATAATCATTTTATAGAAGATGGGCAGTTGAATTCTTGAACACACCTCAGTAAATACAGTGATAACATTGTAATTATTACCCACATCCTTACAATGTAATTATTAACTCTGGATAATTCTTTACTTGTCCATATTTGTTTCGCATGCGTGAAAATACTACTTTCACATAAGCTTCGCTTTATGTGATTAGATGTAAGAGTTTTTTTCACACCAACTGGTCTTGAGACATTTTTTTCTTTTCACCTCAATTGATGTAAAAAACTCTAGCACCTAATCATTTAAAAGAGTTTTTCATGTGAAAATATTTTTTCATGCATGCCAAACATGAAGGGAAAAAATGGATTTATTCATAGAACTTGCTAAATATTCAAAGGTTTAGTTTGGTTGCACATGAAAATATTTTTGTGAATGTTTTTCACTTGAAAGAACTCCCCTATATGATTAGATGAGTAAGTTTTTTTCACACTTACTGGTTCCAACGCATTTTTTCATATCAATTGCCGATCAATTGGTGTAGAAAAACTCCTACACATAATCACATAGGGATTTTTTTAAAAAAAAAAAACTTCCACACAGATTTTCACTCGTGAGAAACGTTTCATGAAGGTGAGAGATTTTACTCGTTGAAACGTGTCAATATAGGCAAAGAGGCTTAAAGGGCTCTCTCTCTCTCTCTCTCTCTCTCTCAAGTGTGAAGCTCCCATCGGAACATTATTATATAACATTTATCACAGATTATGCAGGCCCATATAATGTCAAGGATTGTTGCAACTTAATTATGTTCTGGTACTTAAAACCCCGAAAATTCAGGCAAATGACGATTTGTGTATGTGAGAACGAAATGTCTTTGCTCATCCCATATTTAAGAAACACGATCAAATTAAAATATTTGGGATTGTATACAATGAGAACATTTACTTTTGGAATAAAAAAGTCACAATTACTTACAACCATCTGATGTGAAATCTGATAGCTTGGATGTGTCATAAAGTTCAAGAAAAATGTTTTTGAACTTTGAGCTTGATCAATGAAATAAATGCAGCCATCCAATTTCACATTCAACGGTCAAGATTTATTGCGACTATATTGTACCAAAGGTAAATAGTCTCATTATATACTTTTCCAAAATATTTACTTAACTAAAAAAAAAAAATTCATCTTTAGATTTTAAGGTTTTGGTTGATCAGAGTAGATATTTTCTTTTTTTGTTTTGGGTAGTTCATTTGTAGGATTTGAACTCAGAATCTGCCGTTGTAATTTTCAACACCTTAACCAATCAAACACTAATTTATATTTTCTCCTCATAAAACATATTCTCTCCTATACTAAGTGAAACTCATCTCTACATTGTTTTCTCAACCTTTCCAAAGGGATTCAAACATGTCCTAAGAACTACTAAAAAAGCAATATACATCCATATCAATGATTTTTTTTTATTATCATCCGAAGCATTCACACCTTTGATATGATTTTTTTTTATTATCATCCGAAGCATTCACACCTCTTACTTCCAGTATGTTTCCTCAATGAGCGACGGATTTAATATCACAATCTTCGTCGGGCCATTATCGACCGTCGATCCAACCATCGTCGATACAATAGACTTCACACTTTCATGGACTGACATGAGTATAAATCAGAAGGCAGCCTTGGGGTGGCCACAGCCACCAGTGGAGTGGTCATGAAGGCCACTAGGCCCGGGTCCTCGGACATATCGATGCTCGAGGCATCTATTGTGGTCCATCTGAAACCATGTAACATCCTGCCTAGCATCAATTGAAGAAGGTAAGTCCCCAATGTGGCTCCAGGGCAAATTCTCCTACCAGATCCGAATGGCAGGAGCCTAAAGTCCTGGCCTTTCATGTCGACATCATCTTCTAGGAACCTCTCAGGACGAAATACTGTAGGGTCCTTCCAGGTATCCGGATGCCTAGCGATCGCCCAGGCGTTCACGTGCACGTTGGAACCCTTAGGCACGTCATAGCCGCCGAGCTTGATGTGCTTTGAGGCTCTGTGTGGGAGCATTAGGGGGGTGGGGGGATGGAGACGTAAGGACTCCTTGGCAATGCACCTCAGATATGGGAGCTGCGAGAAGTCAGACTCTGTCATTGCGCGCTTGTCTCCGATGACTCTATCGAGCTCCTCTTGCGCTTTGGCTTGTACTTGAGGGTTCCGAATGAGCTCTGCCATGCCCCACTCACATGTTATGGCTATTGTGTCCATGCCGGCCTGGATCATGTCCTGGGATTCAAATTCGTTTAAACAAGTTAACCAAACGAAAAGAAGATTTCCAAAAATGAGTAAAGAAGGAACTGGTGAAGAGTGCGGTACCCAAAGTAGGCCTGTGACTGTATCGTCGCTAAGATCGTATTCATCACGCAACGAGAGAAGTGCACCCACAAAGTGCTGTTGCTCGCTACCAGACTCGAGACGTGCCTTTGTGTGCTCTTCCATGATGGTGCGTGTGAGTCGGTCACGACGGTCCCAATGTTTATCAAAGGCCTCTACCTCTAATGGGAATAGGGATTGCAGCCATGGCAGGTGCTCAGCTATGGACAACGATGCACTAAGCTCATTGCCTGTGGCCACAATGTCCTTAAACTCCTTCCCTTGCTCCTCCATCTCTCCCTTGGAGTTAATGAATCGCTTCCCAAACACTAGCCTAGTGATGTGGTTGAAGGTCACAACTGAGAGATACGTCCTCAACACCAACCTTTCTTCAGATTTTCCTATAAGAACAAAAAAAAGAGGATATTAGTGACTGATTTAAGCGAAAAATGATCGCAATATGTTGAATGTTTATGCAATCATTCTTATTCGAAAGGCAAGAAGAGCAGGGTATGCAGTGCTATGTAAGGGTGGCAACTTCGCCCGGCCGGGCCCAAACCCTAATCGTTGGGCCAAAAATAAACGAAAAAAAATAAAAGAAAAACAAGAAAGAAAAGAGAACCAGGCCGGTCTAGAATGGCCCTTGCCCTGCCATTGGGCCACAGGCCCAAGCCCTACTTTTCTAAGGCCTTGTGAGCCAACCAGCCCATTGCCAAGCCCTACTTTTTTAAGGACCGTGGGGTTGCCAATTGGGGTAGATCAACTCCATTCAGGTCTATGTTCAAGTCCAACTTTTGCAAGTCGGGGGGTTGAGAATCGTTATGGTCCACATCCAGCACAGATTTAATCGGGTTAGCTCACGCCTTAACTCGCCCCTACCCTACTATATATAAACATTTATTATACATTACAAAAAAATATGTATTACTTTATTTTATAACATCTATTTTATATTACAAAAAAATATGTAATACTTTATTTTATAATTTTATTATTTTTAATATTTTAACTTGGTCCTTATCCGATGTATTGGGGTGGGTCCGGGTCATGCATCGAGTGGGGTCCAAGTGTAGGATAGACCCTTGGACCACTAAACAAGGGATGCAGTGGGGGATCATGAGGACCCATTCCACATGCCCAATTGATTCGATGATCTATCTCATATTTTTTTGTGCCTTATGGATATATATTTCATAATATTCTTTTGCTTGAAAATTCGAGTAGCTCATTTCCATTTTGCCCCTTTGAGTGTCTAACTAAACACATATAGCGCAGTTGTGGATTTGCCATTTAATAGAGAGTAGATTGTGTTCCCAGACGAGTACATTATACTTTTGTTCCCTTGGCCAAAAGACCACCTAGGTCCAAAAAATTTCGGATCCAGAATCACATAAGTGTAATTTTAGAGAAAGAAGATAAATAAGGGGTTGGACTTTTAATACACCTATATCGGACTATCCAACAATTAGAAAATTTATGTTCAGTTATGAGGTTGATATTTCTAGGTAGAGTAGGTCACATCCACAAAATGTGGGGTCCTAAATGTAGGGTTGGCAACTCTCAAGGCTGCGTGGCCTTAGTCCGGTCCATTCCAATCCAGCCAAAGAGGCCACGGCCTAGGCCCGCTCCTAACCCTATTTATGCGGGCTAGGCCATATAGAGTCAAAAAATAAATAAATAAATAAAATAAAATAAAATAAAGAAAGAAGGCTGCACCAGGCCGAACAGGGCCTGCCCGCCTATTATAACGGATGGCTCATGTCGGATCCAGCTCTTACCCTCAGGTTGTGATTGCTCGACGCTAGCCCAGCTCTTGAGCCACATTTTTGCAGCCTAAGCCCTAATTTTGATAGAAAGGGCTAGGGCACCCAATCTATTGCCACCCTCCATGCTGGGGTTTTTCTCCAGGGAGCAAATATACATTTTATTCCCTAGAGAACATGTAATCTTTGAATTTACTACTTTGGCTTGGTTGAAGACTGCAAAAACGGGTCAAGGAGGGCAGTTGTCATTGTCTATTCGGGGCCATACACGAGTCCTAGGGCCATGGCTAGGTAACGTAGCCAGGACTGGGCCCGTTTGGACATGTGTCGGCATGATGGAACCGTAAAAATCCGGCCTAGTGCTCGGCCCCGGCCCCGCCCTCCTGCCAAAGTCCGTGGCGGAGAGCCACTTTTTCCGGGCAGGTTGGACGGGCCCATTGCCAACCGCAAAAAGAAGATTATCTACCTCTTTCTATACATAAGGCGCCAGCAAATCTCTCTCTCATTCGATGTATAGGGAAATAAAAACAAGCACGATTTCCTCACTAGAGCTTTATCAATAAATAAATAATTCCTCACTAAAGCAAGCTTATCATAATTGAATATTAATAGTAAATACAGTTTAATGACATACTAAAAAGCAGGTAGTGGCTGAATTGTGCACAATAACTCTATTTTTAACTATTTAACTTTTTTCTTTTTTCACAAATTTATCACCGGGAAAATTCGCAAAGCTGAGTGGCACTGCCGCGACAATTTCGCACTGGTAGCACCTCATGAGCTTCAGCTAACCGTCTGACCTTCCATTCTCACTTATGCATTCGCAAACCACTGATTATTTCTAAAACAGCAGGGGCCTGTAATCCCCACTGATCTACCCAAAAAAAAAAAAAAATGTACACCCCTAATAACTCATTTACACACATGTATGAGCATATTTGAATCGACAAAAATTTTGGCTCAGCTCATGCCATATCGATGGAAATCAATCAGGAAAATGAAGAAACAAAGCCTTATATATTGCTTAATTCAGTGACAATAATTGAACCGTTTCAATCAAGAGACTCTCTCTCTTGATGGAGATGACCATTATTGTTGCTATTTCACTGATTTTGATCTGTTAATCATTAACAACTTACTAATCCCTGGACTGATATTGGTAAAAGGAGATAGAGTGTGTACTAATCCCTGGACTGATATTGGTAAAAGGAGAGAGAGAGAGAGAGAGAGAGAGAGAGAGAGAGAGCACATACCTTTGCAATCCGTATACAAGGACTCCACCATGGCCGAGACCTCCTCCTCCCTTATGGCCCTAAGTGCCTCAAGCCTCTTAACTGAGAACAACTCTAGAGTGCAAAGCTTCCTAACCTTGACATAGTGAGGACCATAATCAGCCCAGATAAGGTCAGTTCCCTCTCTACTGAACTTTGCAGCAGACCTTGTTCTATGTCTATTAGCTAGATGCTGGTCCTTCTCTTTGAGCACCTCTCTGGCCAATTCAGGGCTCGATACAATAACATTGAGGCTTCCTCCAATCCAAACAGACATAATGGGTCCATAGCGCTCAGCCCACTTTGCAAAACACCTGAACCTAAC
Source organism: Amborella trichopoda (assembly GCF_054954075.1). NCBI lineage: Eukaryota > Viridiplantae > Streptophyta > Magnoliopsida > Amborellales > Amborellaceae > Amborella > Amborella trichopoda. The sequence continues at coordinate 4,120,681 of NC_142346.1, read as the reverse complement.
AGGCTCTATTTCATGTAAGTTGCCAAACAATGGCCATGGCCTTGGACCTGGAGGAAGCTTGAATCTTTTGCTATACAAGAGCTTCACTGATATGATTAAGGCTAGGAGAGAGAAAGCAAGTAGGAAGAGAGACTCCATTGTAGGGGTTGGCCCCAAGACGGGTGGGTAAGGGTGGGTACTTATATAGGCATTAGAGAGAGAGAGAGGGGGTGTTGGAGATGAGGTTTCTCTCTCTATTACTCGAAGGAGATAGAAAGGGTGGATATTGGGGTTTCTCTCTCTATAACTTAGAGAGAGAGGGGGTGGAGATTGGGGTTTCTCTCTCTATCACTTAGAGAGAGAGAGGGTTTCTCTCTCTAGTTTTCTCTCTCTATTTAATGTTATTCCACAGAAAATGGCGTACAAGTCAATACCAAAGAAAAATGAGGAAGAAATGGCACACAAGTCAATAGTACCAAAGAAAAAAGGGTCATATTACATATCACCATGCGTGATATATGCCACCCAACGACAATGTCAGGTTTTGTCCGTGAGATAGCGTGTACGAACGGTTGTGATTTGATGGAGGGATAGTTTTTGAGATATTCGTAGCCGTAAAGTTGGTTGGTTGTTTAATGGGGTAAATCATAATGAAAAAGTTTATATCAAGCCCTAAACAATCCAATTAAAGCGCATTTCAAAAATTCACTAAAAAAAATTGTTTTGATATTAAAAAATTTATAAATAAATTATCTTGATCTTTATAAACAAAGAAGAAAAATAGATTTCAAGTTTTAAAAATAATACATCTTGTAATGCATTTTTAGGCCATCAATTTTTATAAGTTTATAAATAAAAAAAGCTTTAGATATGCCCAATCAATATAGTTTCGGTAAGGCCTTGGCCTTATGAAAAAATAGAGTGAAGCCTCACTATAAAACGCATTCAAACAACACTTTTGGGCATGGGAAAAGTCAAGATGGCTCTAGAATCAATTTGCACCACCAATTATGATTATTTTAGCTAAAAAAGTAGTAAAGGGCTAGTAGATTAGTAAATACTTGAAAATAGATAGAGTGTAGATAATGTGTTATAATATACATTATTTTTAAAATTTTAAAAATTTTAATTTTTTTAAAACTATAATAAACAAAATACATACGATCGATTTGTAGGTTTTCCAATGCTAAAACTGCAATTTTAAATGAATTTTGAGGTGTGTTTTACTTATTTTGACAGGGATGCAGCCTTATCAAAACATTTTATAAAATATTCTAATGTTCTTGAGTCGGTGGCGGTTGTTGAGACACGGAATTACGCTAGTTTTAGATCGCAAATCTGATTTAAAAATCCAGAGAGATTATGTGCGTCGGCATATGAGAGAAGTAAACACCTTTTTATAGAAAGGTTTATAAAGCGAGGTATAATATCATAAGGAAAATAAAAGGCTTTTGTTTTTCTTTGTTCGCAGAAGTTTGAAACTTTAGTGTTGTAAGTGGTTTTATTACAGGTCTGTGCCATCCGTCTCTCGTGTTTCTCTCTTAGGAATTATTCTCCCCCCATAAAAAAGACACTTCACCATTTGCCTCTCTAAATGATTTAGACATCACTCATAGTTTTAAGTCTGAAATTTATTTTCAAGTAAAAAATAAAAAAATACGAGACTTTTACGCTTTCATATTTTTCACCACGACACGACATTCGTTAAAAATATTAAAAAGTATACACACCATCAAGGGTTGTACTTTTAGTGAGACTATTAAGTCTCTATATCTCCCCTCACTACTTTCATTCATATTAGAGGTAACAATGGACCTGGACCCGACTCGGGACCCAAGTTGTAGACCCGATTTGGGTCTGGATATGGGATTAGAAATTGGACTCGACAGGTTGGGTCCAAGTCCAAATCTTGGATCTGAACATTATTTGGGTCTAAATCTAATTGGATCCAGGTTCAGGTTTGCGTTCACTAATATTTTTGGGTCTCAATAAATGAAATATATTTAAATATAATTAACTATATAGACATTTCAATTCTTTAATAGAGTCCTATTAGGTCTGGGTTCGGGTCCCACACTATATTTTCGGTTATGAATTCAGGTCTAGTAGGGTTTGTGTCGCATGTCATTCTTTCGGGTGTTGTTCGGGTCCGGGTTCGGGTCCAAGTCCAAGTCTGGCCCGTTGCCACCCCTAATCCATGACCTTTTACGTCTTCCCTCTGCCTATTTAGATCTTTCCATTTGAATTAAATCGCACCTCCTAACCAAGTATTGTTCTAGGTTGGGTTGTACGTGGCTAAGCCGCTTAAGTCTACTTTCCCTTATCTTATCACTTTTTGGAGTATTTATTTTGAATTTTTTCATTTCTTGTCTTGCCACTTCAGCAACAATCATTATATGGATAAAATAATCAACATACCCTTATAATTTTCAAACATTTAGAGGTGTTTCGATCATTTCCTTTATTTTAAAATAAATTTTGTTACTTTTTTACAAATACAAAATTGTGAGAAGTACCAATTCTCCAAATTTGGATCATTTCCTTTATTTTAAAATAAATTTTGTTACTTTTTTACAAATACAAAATTGTGAGAAGTACCAATTCTCCAAATTTGAGATCGATATAATAAATAAAAGAAAAGTAGGGTTGTGAATGGGCCACACAGGGCCCGTGTCAACATGGACCCGAACCCAAACCGCCTAGATTTAGGTTAAACTAAGACCTAGGTCTTGGTCCAATAATACAAAAGCGCAAAAAATTATGCCATATATTTTATAATACATTGCTGTATATCTATAAATACCTTGCACATATAAATATTTGGTTTGTGTTGATCGACCCAGATCCGACTGACTGACAAGGTCCAAATTTGACCTAGACCTAAACCTAATCTTAATCTTGGCCAGGTTAGCCTATTGGGTTCACAGATTGACCTAACCATTTATCACCCCTATATAAGCAAAAATAAAATTAAAATGCACTCTAAAAAAGTGAGATTTAAGTGTAAAATAAAAATATAATACGCTAATTTTTATTTTTAGTAACAAAATGAGACTTTTCATGAATTTCCCTTTCTAATTCTCCCGATTCCACTTAGGCAATTCATGAATTGGAAAATAAACAAAAGACCACGAGGGTGAAACAGTTATGGGCCGCTCCCGTTTCGAATAGAAATTGGCACTTTTTCAAATCTTCATCGGCTCTCGCACTTCCAAATTAGATAGGCAATTTTTAATTCCCAAGCCTCAATTCTTACATGCCATTGAAGAAGGTATTCATCTAGCTATTAAGTGGAATTGTTTTTCTTTTCAAGTTAGAAAGCGTTTCATTATTACTTGTGCAAGTTCTTCATGATCTCCGTCAAGCACCATGGAGGTTACATACAGTTGTAGCTAACTATCGAAACAGGCTTTCTACTCGTATGTAGTAAATCTCACTTAAGCCAACATGGTAGATGATGCTCTTGCACCATGAAGGTTGCATATGCAGCTAACTATCGAAGCAGGCTTTCTACTCGTATGTAATCAATCTCACTTAAGCTAACAGGATAGATGATGCTCTTGCAAAAAAAGCATATATTAGTTTTGAAGCTATTATTTGGCACGTTTGACTGCAAGATTTTATTTACATGTCTTTACTTCATGATTTGGGACAACTATCCCATTTTACAGTTGTAAAGTAGTGAGTTGTTTACTCTTTTTATTATTTCTTAATGAAAACAGGTACGTGCTTTTTTTTCCCAATGACTTACCAAAAAAAAATCTCAATTCTCACACACAACATAGCAAATCGTTTTTTAGCGTGTATCTTGTGATCCCTTGGGGGCATATTGTGTGCGTATGCCCTTGCTTGAAAGAGCTATTTAGGAATATTTTTTTGGTCTAGAATTTTGAGAACCTTATGAGAATCACCTTCAAAATAAAAGACTGAATTTTGAGTCTCGCAACACAGGACAGTCTATATTAAATTTTGATGCTTTACTTTTTCTAGTACACAGAGAGTTTATTTTTAGAATCATTTTTAGCTGATGTTAGTCTATAAATTTGAGATGTAAAAGTATCCCTAGCACATATTTTATCCGAGAGAATAAATAGATAATATACTCTCACGAGAGTAGAAAATCTTTGGGCTCTTTTTTTTTTTCTCTCTCTAGAACATGCATTCACAGCAAAACATCATCAACAAAACAAATCACGGCAAAACAATCAAGTATACTGTAACTCGCACGAAATAGCTCTTTCTATTTTTTTTTGCTTTGGACTAAACCTTTTTGCTATTTAGTGGTTGTTATGATAATCTCAAGAGTTTTTTATACCAAATTATATGATAAAATTTGGAAGTGCGTCCATTGTTTAAGGTTGCAACCTAATAGAAAACTGCACCTTTTGACAAATGGCGTTTTGAAAAGCTGGCCCCAATTAATTAAAAAAAAAATTAATAATTATGATGATGTATTTTGATAAAATTTCAAAGAAGAAATAAAAAAAAGACCCACGTTAACTTGAGTGACATAAATAACTCGTCATCTTCCTATTGACCACTTGGGTCATTTCATTAGTTGATAAGGTCAGTGCGTCATATAAGATGCAAGGAGAGAAAAAATAAGATAGGGTGAACTGGACAAATATGACATATTTAACTACGACTGCATTACAGAAAAACCCTCCATTATTCACCTACCCCAATGTTTATTAGTTTTTTGTTGTAGGCAATCCGTTTACTACTTGTGATATACTCATCATTAAGGTGACAACGAGGGTGGCCGGGCCGGCCAGCTTTTGACCCATAGGTCTAGACCAGACCGCGGCAGGCCAAATGCCAATGAAAAAAAAAAAAAAAAAAAAAAAAAAAAAAAAAAAGAAAGAAAGAAAGAAGCCAGAGCAAATCGAACTGTGCTGGGCTACCAGCATTGGCCTTAGCCCAGCCCTCGGGCCACAATCCGTCCCCGGTGATGGCCAAAGTGTCCGGCCCACTAAAACATAATATGATGACCCGGTGTGGGTCCCATCTCCTCCAACATCATACACCCCTTGGTTGAACGTTAGGATACCCATGACTTGGTCATTGTATAATTTATCGTTGGAAAATATAGTAGTCAATGATTGTGGTTTGTAAATTCCGTCATCTTGAGGCAGAGATGCAAGAAATGATGTATAAAGGTTGGGGTAAAGATGGAAGAGATGTATTACGGTAGGTGGAGAAGGTCTTGGTGCAAATGTTAGTAGGCGGGTCGATTGCCGTAAGCGATCATCATCACTATTATATTTTTTTTTTTAATTAATTGATGTCGGGTACACAAATCTTGATCTTTTATTTTATTCTATTAAAGGCAGTACCCTTTGTGAAGTCATATATTTCAAAATCTTTTCAAACTACTTTCATTGTGGTTAGTGATAAGGTGGGAAAATGAGGGAGTTTATGGTTTTTATGTTTTTTAACTTCTTTGAATTGTATATAAAGTTATGAGTAATGATCCTATAGGACCTTCCTCCATCCATATGTGTAGGACCCAAAGGATCACTTTTAAAGTTGGCACGGATCTTTATAAAAATTATCACATTAGTGTGGGACTTGACTTTTCTATAGATCCGTACCAATTTTAATGGTGATCATTTGAGGTCCTACACACATGGGTGGGAGAGGGTCTTATAGGATCATTTATTTAAAGTTATTATTGTCTTTAAATATAAATTTGACAACAGAGTAATATAAAAGATTTATGTACAATGGAGGGTTAAAGGTAATATAAACTTGAAAAAAAAGAGTATTGTTAATATAAAAAATTGTATATAATGAGACCGTTTACCTTAGCTATAAGGATGCCACAATTAGTTACAACTATCTGATGTAAAATCTGATAGCTTGGGTATGTCACAACATTTGAGAAAAATTATTTTGAAAAAAATGAGCTTGGTCAATGCAATCATCTAATTGTCAAGATTAATTGGTACTTGGTAATTATTTTTTATCTTTGAAAGTTTTAATAGGTATTTTGGCTATTATTTTTTATCGAAAAATTATTGTTATTATTTTTTATAGGTGCGCCCCAATTAGAAGATGACACGTACTAAATTTCATATTAAAAAAAATTGTATTAAAAAAACTAAAAATAAAATATTTTGAGACTTCGGATATAAAATCAAACGGTGAATGACTCTCTTGATAAAAAATGAACGGCTGGATTATGTTGTAGGGAGAACATGGAAATCTTTTGGCTTATACGAATTTGAAAAGCTTTGGATTAGCCATAATCTGTAGTACTAGCTCGACCAACAAAACTTCCCTTCAAAGCAATTTGAGCTTTGCCGGCCTTAAATTGTGGCCAAAACTCGATACAAAAACAAATGGCCATAAATATTGGCCAAAAGATATTATGCTCCTATGGGAGTATAATGTTGATTTACTCCCTCTTGTAAAACCCAATCAAAGATTAACCTCTCAGAAGACTACCTATTTTTTGCACAAAGATATCACAATTACATTTAGCCATTGGATGTGAAATTCAGTAGATGAAAGTGTGTCTTAAAATTTGAGAAACTTTATTTTAGACTTTGTACCCAAATAATTATATATCTTCAACCAACCAATCTCAAATTCAACGATCAACAATGATTGTGACCTAATTATATCAAAAATAAATGATCTCATTGTATACATTTCCATTAACTTCAACATCTTAAATTTTGGGGATATAACCTCTTTGACCCATAAACTAATCTCAATAAAAAACTTGCAAATTGTACTCTATATGAGCTTGCAGAATGGGCTTGCAAAAAAAAAATAAAACCTCAAATATTGAATAATGGCGCCCATAGAAGGTGAGATCTAAGTGTTAATAACTCAAAATTCAAAATTATCTACGATCTAAGTGTTGAAAAACTCAATATTCAAAATTGTCTATGATAGGTGGTTCCCTCAATTTAGAATAGTACATATACTATGCTCCCTAGGGAGGATATTACACATTTACTCATTCAAAATACCTATTTGGGATATTTTCTTGCCTAAAATTTTGGGAAATGCAAAGGAATTATAAAATGATTATTTAAAAAAAATTAAATTTTAAGATTTGTGATGCTTAAACCTAGTCTTTCAAAAATTGGACGGTCTCTGATTAATCTTGAGGCATAAATTTTTTCTAGTATATCGAGTATTTATTTCAAGGTTGCAGTTGGCATACGTATGCATCCGTAGCTATAGAGGTAAGGTGCATCTTCAAATTTTATCATGGTATATAATTTTGATATAAAATGTTCTGAAGATTATTCAAAATTTATTTTTATATCTAATTATAAATTTTTAAATTTCAAAGATGGTTAAAATCAATTAGATCTATAAACACATGAAAATCTTGAAAATGGATGGTGTAGATAATATGTTATAAAATGTACTATTTCTAAGACTTAAAATCGTTTTATTTTCTATGATCATACATCTCGACATCGAGATGATCAATCAAAGGGTTTTTCAATATTAAAACTACATTTTTCAATGGATTTTTGAAGCGCATTCGTAGTTCTACATTATAAGATTGCATCCTTATATTCTCCGGGTTGAAATGATTCATTCCCATAATTTGTGATCCAAAAAGTATCAATAGCAAGTGTTTTAGGCTGTATCATCCGTAGTTCTCCCACATGGGTTTTCTGAGGGAGTAGATGTACAGTACGGTCTGATAGGATCCGAGTATTTACGTTCTATGCTGTGCAGTCCCAATTAAAACATGGTAAGACAGTATCAGGGTCATAAAAGTCTAATCGTCTTGTCTTATTAGTCTTACCCTCCTATCACACTCTCACTTCACCACGTACACTTTCTTTGATGAAGTGTCTTGTCACTTGTCGGTCAAATTGTGGATTGCTGAAAAGGATACTTTCAATGGAGCCTCACAAGGTCAAGGATGGCAACGGGTCGGGCTTCAGCTGGGACGGCTCTAGGCCGGCTTTTATCCCCCTTAAGGCCGGTTAGGGTTGGTCTTGGCCCTATTGGGGCCAGATTGGGTAAAAAACAAATTAAAAAAAAAAAAAGAAAAAACAAAAACATAAAAGGGCCTGGCCGAGATGAACTGGGCTGGCTTTGGCCCTAGTCCGGGTTTTCTGCCCAAGCATTATTTCCTAAGGACCTGGCCGAACGCGCCGGGTCACCACCGTTCCACTGCCAACCCTATACGTCATGTCGGAGTATCAAATCTTTTGGCATGTTAACTGTGGATACCTACATGGGGCAATGATTTCATGCAACAGTTGTATAGTAGTATAATGCAATCACATTTTAGAATTATGTCAGAGACATTTATTCAACACAAATTTTTACACGTACACTCTTTCCATTCTAAAGAACATTCACAAAAAATAAAATTTTGAAAGAAATGCATTATAAAGTATTTTTCTAGCTCAATTAATATAAGCCGTCCATTTCAGCGAGATAGTTAGATATAGACCTTAGAAGGATTTTTGTATTCCCAAAATTTTTATATAGCGCTATCATCATTAAATTGACAAGGGTGTGGTTTCTATAGGGTTGCAACCTTAAACAATCCAGTTAAGGTGCACCGCTAAATCCTATCATAACATGTAATTTTGGTTTAAAAAATTCTTAAGATTATCTTAAAATCTATTTTCGTATCTAATTATAAAATTTTTAACTCCAAAAATTGTTAAAATCAAGTAGATCTATAAACATATGCAACTCTTGAAAATTGACAGTCTAGATAATCTGTTGTAAGATGCATTATTTCTGAGACTCGAAATCCTTTTTTTTCTATATTTATACATCTCGCTATTGAGATGATCAATTAGAGGGTTTTTTAACATTAAAACAACCTTTTCCAATGGATTTTTGAGGTGCATATATAATTCTACATTTTAAGGTTGCAACCCTAGAAAAAAAAAAAAAAAAGTGATTTTGAATTTGTCAAGGCATCTTGAAATTCACCAAATGGACGGTAAAGATTCATTGTAGGAGGGTACTAATTTTGACCATACCTAGGGTGTAAATTGAATGTTTGTTTTTCATAAGATTGATTATGAGGATGAAGAGTATGTGCGTGCATAATTTGGGGCCATACAACTGCTAAAAACATAGTTTTCTAGAGGTGCAGTTGCATTATACTACCATAAAACTATTGCATGAAATCTTTGCCCTACCTACATGAGCTAATACCATATACCTATTCCCTGTGTTAGAAGATTAAAATTTGGGAACTACCTAAGAACCACTAGATGATTAGATGACTATTTTTTAAGAAAAATTTAAAGTTTGATTTTATTAATACTTAGATCTCACCCTCCAAAAATTGAACTCTGTTAATAGTAGAGACAATATTATTTTTCAAGTGTGTAAAGAGTACAATTTGGAAATTCTTTTATTTAGATTAGCCTATGGGTTGAAGATGGTAAATCTCCAAAATTTAGGTCCTAAAATTACTCTTAGACGTTATTTACCTGGGAGAGTAAATGGAAAGTATATTCATGTAGGAGCATGTGTTTTAGGTGGGAGCTGGATTTTGGATCACCCACCGACTCTTTTTATTTTTAAATCATTAAAAAATAGAAAAAGTTTATATAAGGTTGCAACCTTATAATGTAGAACTACGGATGCACATCAAAAATCCATCGGAAAAGGTAGTTTTAATGTTGAAAAACCCTTTGATTGATCATCTCGACATCGAGATGTATGACCATGAAAAATAAAAAGATTTTAAGTCTCAAAAATAGTACATTTTACAACATATTATCTACACCGTCCATTTTCAAGATTTTCATATGTTTATAGATCTACTTGATTTTAACCATTTTTTAAATTTAAAATTTTATAATTAGATATAAAAATAGATTTTGAGATAATCCTAAAACATTTTACATCAAAATTATATACCAAGATAAAATTTGAAGGTGCACCTTACTTCTAAAGCTACGGATGCATCCGTATGCCAACTGCACCATTCAAAAATTGATGAAAAATTAATTAAAATAGTATAGGGCGATACTTGGGGACTCAAATTGCTCACTCATTAGACCTAATCTGGATTGGCAATTCTCGCTCTATACCACTATTACCCAAATCCGAAAAGGTACTTGCAAAGAAATTCATTTTACAAAAAATTTTGCACTCTCAGCAGTCAAAAAATGAAAATTGTTTTGCCCCCATTATTTCAAATCTTAATAAACCTACATAAATTTTGGACTATTTTTTGGGAGAGGAAGTTTACATAACATATGTACTTTGCACTATTTTTTGGGGAGGAAATTTACATAACATATGCATTTTACATTATTTGAAGCCATCCCAAAAGGTTACTATGATTAATCATCTTGACTTTGAGATGTATAAGTGAGAAAAATTTAAAAAGACTTTCAAGTCTTTAAAAATGATGCATATATTATGCATCTAGACAGTTAATTTTCAAGATTTTTCCAATTTTTAAAAACCATGAGGCGAGACTAGTCTTTCCCGTAGTCTCACCAATTATTCCCGCAGCTATTAATGAAAACAATTAATCGAACACAATAAATTGCTTGCTACAATTAATATGGTTTGAAATCATGACTTGTAGCCGAAGTTGACCAAGTTCATGGAGACTTTTCCCCATTATTTGACGTTTTAAAAGACAACGATTGTAACAGTTCAACTTTCCAGTTGAGTTTTCTTAGGTCGGTGGAGTAAACTATGCACCCACTACTGGCACTTGGATTATCAATAAGTCGCCTAGAGGACTTCTTCACTTATGGTATTTTTGGTTCATGCATAAATATTTTTCGAAAAATATTTACATATGTAAATACTTTACCTGTATAAACATTTGCATATGAATTCTTTTTACGATATTTGGTAGCACATTTAAAGAGCATTGTATAAACAATTTCATACGTTTTTGTAGCACTTGATTGGTGTAAAAATATTTACGCAAAACCTTGAATATATAATATAATAAATACGTACATTATATATACAACACTCACTATAATATAATATAAATATCTTTAAAATTATTTAAAATATATAATATATGTTATATATTATATATTATTTTTTAAATAATATTATATATTATTATATATATGATAAATATAGTAGATCAACTAAATAGATATAATATTATAATATAATATATTTAACATAATAAATATAGTTATTATAGATTATATTGGATATTATATATTTCTTTATTCTAACAATAATATATAATATAATTAATATATTATATATAATAATATATGTACTAATAACATAAATATAAATATATTCCACATTATTATTATTATATTAAATAAATATATGTATTATTATATAAATAGTATTATTATTATATACTAATAACATAAATATAAATATTTTAAATAAGTATATATATTATTATATAAATATTATATATTATATACAATATAATAACTATTATATCATATAATTTTATATATTATATATAATATAAGATATATATTATATATATAAGGGTGTGGTTTTTATAAGGTTGCAACCTTAAACAATCCAATTTAGGCGCACCTCCAAATTTTATCATAACACGTAATTTTGTTGTAAAAAATTCTTAGGATTATTTGAAAATCTATTTTAATACCTAATTATAAAATTTATTTATATAAAAAATGGTTAAAATCAAGTAGATCTATAAACACATGAAAATCTTGAAAATGAACGGTCTAGATAATGTGTTGGAAGTTGTACTATTTATGGTATTCAAAAATCTGTTTTTGTTTTTATATCCATACATCTCCATGTCAAAATGATCAATTGGAAGGTTTTTCAACATTAAAACAATGAATCCATTTGATTTCTAAAAAAGATTACTCTACCTTTCCCGATGGATTTTTGCGATGCATCTTTAATTCTAAATTTTAAGATTGCAACCTTATATAAACTTTTCTCTATATATAATAAGATATATATATATATATATATATATATATATATATATATATATATATATTATAATAATAATATGTAACATGAGAAACATAATAAATATATTTCTCATATTATTTTTATATTGAATAAGTATATATTATAATATAAATATTATATACTGTAGATAATATAATAAATATATATATTATATATAATAAGATATATATTAATAAAATAATATAAATATATATAATATAATATAATATAATATACTTCATATTTATTTTGAAATATAAGAAATATATTTCTTATATTATATATATTATTATATTGAATAAGTAAATATTATAATATAAATATTATATACTGTAGATAATATAAGAAATACATATTATATATAATAAGATATATATATATTAATAACATCAATATATTTATATTTATACTTACATTTATTTTTATTATATATAATATTTATTTTATTATAATATAATATATGATATTTATATATGATATATAATGTGAATAATATGCCTGCTCGAGCCAGCCTTGGCCATGTTTGTGGCTCTTGTCCCCATAAGGCTGGCCCGGCCCTAGCCCTGTTAGGGCTGAGTCGGGCTAAACACAAATAAAGTAAAAAAATAAGTAAAACAAGAAAAAAAAAAAGGATTGCCGGGCCAGGCCAAATCGGCAGTACACTGCCTCTAGCCCGGCCATTAGGCCACATTTTGTGGCTCAAGCCCTACTTTTTTAGGGCCGGGCCACCCTCCCATTGCCTTATAGTTCTTCAGAAATATGAAAGAAACCGATCTGTTTATGGTATTGAAATGTATGAAAATATTGTGAAAAAAAAAATATATTGTCTATAAAATTAATATGGAAAGTGTATATTGTAATCAATATATTTGAAAAGGTAGAAACAAATCATATGCTATACCGAGAGTTACTATAAATTGCATGATATTGTATCTATCCTTCCAAATATACTGATTACAATGTACACTTGATAGACTACAATATACTTTCCTATAAAGAATACGATCGTCTTGGTAAATGTTATGTGACCTTGTAAATGCCATCATCATGAGAGAGAGTGAGTGTGTTTAGGAGTGTATGGAAGAGAATTCAAGCCTTCGCGTAGGCGAAAAGGCGTTGAACTATGCATGCTTACATTACACGCATTTAAGGAGGGGGGGGGGGGGGGGGGGGGCCCTTTCACAAGATCCCTTTTTAGTTTTACTTTCACACAAAACGAGTCAAAACTGGATCCAAAGGTCCGTCCCCATTATAAAATGGAGCAAGACATTGCAACTGCAAATAAATCATTTACAAAAGCATGGTGCCATTGTCAATTTCAAGTGGAATCGCAAAGGCATGGAGTTGGTGGTTTGAAAAGTGGGCAAAGGTACAAAGGCATGGAGTCCTCGTTTTTACCTACCAAACAAAAGAAATCTTTATGTTGTTATCTCGCACCTTGGAATTTCGAAGGAGCAAACAAAATAAATATTCACGTCAATGTCTCGCACCTTGGAATTTCAAAGGCGAGAGAAACACGTGTTTGAATAAATGGTCTCCATATCTATGGTTGCAAACACATGTTCCTCTCTCCTTTGGGCCCGCCCAGGCCCCAGCTCAAAACGCACTTTCGGGCCGGGCTTTAATAAAGCATTTTTTTATCTGGTCCGGACCAAACAACCATAATTCTGGGCCGTACCACCACCCCACAGGGATTAGGCCGAATTTATTTTTTAAGCTTTTGCTGGGCCCGGGCTGGGCCGGCCCGAACCGCCCCTATGGCTGGCTTAGTTGCAATCATATTCTAATTTTGTTACGTATTCACAGACAATGTTGTGTAGCAAAACATAGAAGTAAATCAATATTTTAAGCAATAAAAGTAACATATTAAGTGTTCTTTTTTATTTTTAAAAAAAATCTCTCCGTCTTTGGCCTCTTTCGGCCCGGTGGTTACTGCACTATGGTCTAAATGTTTGTATAAAGCCGAGGCTCTAAACAATCAAAGTAAAGCGCACATTCGAATAGTGTCGATAAATGTAATTGCAATACTGAAAATCATTGTGATAGACTTAAAATATATTTTCATCTCTAATTATAAAATTTAAAGCTTCAAAAACATTGTAGATTGATATGAAAACCTGAAAATCTTGAAATTTACGGTCCAAAAATGAATTACAAGATGCACTATTTCCAAAACTCGAAATCCATTTTGTTCTCATGTCCATGTATCTTAGGTCGAGATGATCAATTTGATGATATTTGGGCATCAAAGCAACCTCTTCTAGTAAAAATTTTGATGTGCGCCCTAATTTGATTGTTTAGAGCCTCACACTTATTTAAAAATTTTCCTTGACCTAAAGCAGTGATTTAAAAAAATGGATGGTAACTAAAATTGGGCATTCAAAAACAGGTTTGGATCGATGAATCAGTGGTCTGGAATGCCACTTTACTGTGGAAAAAAAATAGTGAACCGGTGAAAAGATACTTGCAAAAACAATGAACCGATCACGAATAGGTTCGGATCGGTGAATTGGCGTTTTTACTGTAACAAAACGGCATTTTTAATGTAGTAAAACACCGTTTTATTATAGCGAGTTGTCGATTCTCTTCTAAATCTGGACGATTTCTTATATATTGACATAATCGATACGGGGTGACCGATTTCCAAGTTGATTTGGTATCGACCCAACCGTTTTTAAGTAAGTGACCTAAAGTGATTAATTGATGTATTAAAATTTTAGTAGTATTTGGGATGGTTTCAAGATTAGCGGCTTTCCATTGATGTCGGGTTACGGTTCCTTTGCGTGACAGCCCAGCTTAGAGGGTGAAAGTACAACGGTACGTTGCATATAGCCACAACATGTCCTTGCTAGCTAAATTTGGATGAGCATTAGTAAGTGAAAAACACTACTTGTAGTCAGATTTGTTAATTAAAAAAAGAAAATAGTTATGTAAGGTTGAGGCCTTAAACAATCAAATTAAGGCACACCTCAAAAATTCACTAGAAGAGATTGTTTCTGTTAGAATTTCATAATACTCCAGAGAACTCTCTATATTAAATTGATAAAGAATATACAAGACCCTGTATAAATATACAGCTAATAACAGTTCTGGATAGATATCAACAGTTATTGATAATTACTAATTAATTTTATCATAATCAAGAGACACATAATCTTATTAACAGATATATACCCATTCATATACTAATTGATAGGGCCTCATTGATAAGTGCTACAAGATCTTGTGCATTGGAACCCATGGTTATGGACCTGAATCCGTTAGTATGGAACATCTTCTTTTCCAAGTGGAATCACCTAGTATATGAAAGAATAAAAAAGTACTTTCGTTGTTGTGGAGTACTTGATTTATTTGGAGCTCTTAGAGTGGGGTCCACTTTTTGGGGAATTTGAGTCGAAGCAATAACAATAATATTTCTAGTGGAACATCTTTCACAATCTCTGGAGATATGGTTCACTAATAAATTATATGTATTCATAATGATCTATATCAATATAGATTTTATATGCTAACACTCTCCCTTAAACTCAAGATGCTCTAATACAAAACAGCTGGAATTTGACCAGTACTAAGTTGCAAAAACAAACGAGTTGGATCTTGAAGTCTTTAAGTATGTAGAGTGATCGATAGAAACAGTGGTTTTCATGCTCAGATTACCTAAACAACAAACAAAAGCAGTGGCAGATCAACATGCTCAAATTGCTTGAACAACAACCATAGAAAGCGGCAAGCCTCAGGAATAGATCGATAGACAACCTCAGAAACAGACGGATTGAGTAACTAAAAACTTAATCAACAACAGACAAACAAGCCTTCGAAACATTCGGAATCAAGTAACAGATAACTCGATCATCAGATAGAATCGAGTAATGAAAAACTTAATCATAAAAGAAAATCAATTTAGTGGGTTTTTTTTTTTTTTCTCCAAAAGAGTAACTTTCCCTCTCTAACTCGTTCACCATTTCTCCTATCTTAAAACACACTTCGTTGATAGAGATTTTAAGAGCTCAAGTCAAAGTACTTTAACAAAAAGTCCAAGCCACTAGGTGGGGTCAGCCCTTATTACAAATCCCACAGAAGATGGAACCGAATTAATGAGCTCCATAATAATATTATTATTATTATTATTATTTTTAAAGAGCAAGCACCTGCGTGCAAGAGATCTTGGAAGGTATTGCAGAAGATCAGAAGTTTAAGGCAAAGGATGGGTTATTAATGCTTGGAAGCAACAGAAGTTTGCATTGTCTCAAGTCAATGCAAGGGAAACAACAGAAGTTTGCATTGCTTGCAAGCGATGATGGGATATTGATGCAACCGAAGTTTTGCAATAGAGGTTTGACGGTGCAACAAAAATTTGCAAGGTATGAAGATGATGATGCAACAGAAATTTGCAACAGAAGTATGACGATGCAAGGTATCAAAAGACAGTGATGCAACATATGTTTGAGAGAGACGACAATGCAAAAGACAGAGCAACGCCAGTGCAAACAAAACTTCGAGACCTGTTTTAATACTCAATACCCAATACTTGAAGAATCTAGAAAGAAAATATCTGAGTGGAAACGAAAGTTAAATGGGTGATACAAGACATGTTTTGACAACGAATTTGAGTAGATCGATCCTTAACCACACAACATTTGAGTAGATCGATCCTTAACCACTGAACAAACAACAGCAAATCAGCAGGCCAGAATGCATATAGATGCCATCAATCAATGTTGGTTGTTTCAGTAGCAATCCGCGGCAATCTAGCTACCAAGTGACCCTCTCCACGGAATCTCAGAGAGTCGAAACACGACTCGATAGATCAGCTTGGAAGGTCGAAACATGACTCGGCAGAGAGTCGAAACACGACTGGGCAGAGAGTCGAAACACGACTCGACAGATTTAAGGTTTAGTGGAAGTAGAATGAAATTTCTAGATCTGAGACACACCTGTGCCTCAGATCTGAGGTCGAGGGGCTCAGATCTGAGAGTCAAAATACGACTCGACAGATCTAAGGTTTACTGGAAATGAAATGAAATTTCTAGTTGAGAAGTCTATGGTTCTGATACCATGTTAGAATTTCGTAGTACTTCAGAGACACCAACAGGTATTGATAATTACTAACTAATCTTATCATAATCAAGAGACACCAAATCTTATTAAAAGATATATACCCATATATATACATATTCATACTGGTATGTATTCATAATGATGTATATCAATATAAATATCTATATATTCATACTGGTATGTATTCATAATGATGTATATCAATATAAATATCTATATATTCATACTAGTATGTATTCATAATGATGTATATCAATATAAATATCCTTACGCTAACAGTTTCAATGTCAAAAACACTCAATTCAATCATGTATGGCTCAAGTTTATGGACGTGAAAAAAATAGATTTTAAGTGCATCTTGTAATGCATTATCTAGACCGTAAGTTTTCAAGTGTTTATAAATTTGCTTAATTTACACTAACTTTATGATAAGACTAAGGTTGTAACCTTAAAACAACAACATAAGGTGCATCCTCAAATTTTATTATAAGATGTAATTTTGGCATAAAATTTTTTCTCTCTCTGTGCATTAAACCCCACAACCTCCTTTCTTTCAAAAGTGCATAATTTAATTCTCTCTTTAAACTGCTCTTCTCTGTTTTTCCTATTAAACCCACTATTTTTCTGTTAAACTTATATTGGTTCTCTCTAAGGAAGTAAAATTACTTCCTTTGACAAAAAATGGTATATTTTTCAGCAAAATCTATTTTGTATATATATATATATATATATATATATATATATATATATATATATATATATATGGAAAAGTTTATATAGAGCTGAGGCTCTAAACAATCAATTTTAAGAGTCGATACGATCAATTTGAAGATATTTAGGGATCAAAACAACATCTTCTAATGAAATTATTGAGGTAGGCTCTAATTTGATTGTTTAGAGCCTAGGCTCTATATAAACCGCACCCTTACTTAAAATACCCCTAAACAAAAAGTTGCTATATCTAAATGTCTAAAAATGTTGAGCACAAGTGGTGTAGCTTAACAAAACCCTGTTACCACTTGGTGGTGTAGATCTTTAAAATGCTCAACATTTTTTAACACTAAAATACTCTTGAATTGTAATACAAAATTTTTCAAGTAGGGGCATTTTTGGTCATTTAGAAAGGTAGAATTTATATTTTTATAAAAAAAATAGTGACATTCTATTAGTAGTTAAAAACAATTTATGCATCTTGTGGGTGATGTCACACACCATATCGGTGATGTCATTGTCCACTATTGTTAATAAATGATTTTGTTTTTATTAAGAATTTCTAGTTTACGCTTAACTAATTACTTAAAGAGAAAAGTTTACTTAGAGTCGAGGCTCTAAACAATCAAATTTGAGCCTACCTCAATAATTTCATTAGAAGATGTTGTTTTGATCCCCAAATATCTTCAAATTGCTCGTCTCTCGAAATCAAGATGCATGGACATAAGAAAAAATTAGATTTCAAGTTTTGGAAATAGTGTATTTTGTAACACATTTTTAGACCATCAATTTTCAAGATTTTCAAGTTTTTATAGATCTGTCGATTTATACTATTTTTGAAGCTTTAAACTTTATAAATAAATATGAAAATATATTTTAAAGCTATCACAAATATTTCTAGTAATGAAACTACATTTCTCTACACTATTTGAAGGTAGGCTCTAATTTTGATTGTTTAGAGCTTAGCTATATACAAACTGCACCCTACTTAAAATACCCGTAAACAAAAAAGTTAGTATAATGTAGGATAATGGTATCTAAATGCCTAAAAATGTTGAGCACTTTAGGGTCTACACCACAAGTGGTGTAACCTAACAAAACCCTTATTAAAATGTTTCTTAATTTATTAAACACAAAAACTAGAAAATTTTAAAAGTTTTATTAAAATGAAATTAGTAGTCTCTGAAATAAGTAGTAGTCTTGGGATTTGTAAATCCAAACCAATGGCATTTTGAGAAGAAAAAAAAAAAAAAAATGTGATCTATGTGTAAAATTAGAAACTGTTAAGAACATTTTTTAAATGTTTTTAAAATAAAAAGATAACATTGACATTAATTTCTTACAATTTTGTATATTATAAATAAGCTAGTTTATTACATATTTTAATTTATACTTAATGGTGAACTAAGTTTG
The DNA here is from genome assembly GCF_054954075.1 of Amborella trichopoda. Lineage (NCBI taxonomy): Eukaryota > Viridiplantae > Streptophyta > Magnoliopsida > Amborellales > Amborellaceae > Amborella > Amborella trichopoda. The sequence continues at coordinate 4,101,622 of NC_142346.1, read as the reverse complement.
CTTTATTAATTAAATATTTAAGAATTTTGCATTTCAAAGATGTGTTAATAAAATAATAATATTTTAATTATGATTTGTTAAAAATCTAGCCTTTTATATAAAAATTTTTACCTTTAAATAAAATATTGATGCATTTATTAAAACTAATTCGGTGTTTCATTCTCCAAGTCAAAATTCTATTTTATAAGGTGTTTATTTCATATAATTTATGAAATTAAAACTAATGAAATATTTTATTAAGGCTGCCGTTTGTATATAGATGAGGCTCTAAACAATCAAATTAGAGCCCACCTTTATATAGTGTCGAAAAATACGGTTTCAATACTGGAAAGTTTTGTGATAGCCTTAAATCATATTTTCATCTTTAGCTATAAAATTTAAAGCATAAAAAATAGTGTAACTCGAGCAGATCTATAAAATTTGATCTAAATGCCTTATGAGACACACTATTTCCAAAACTTGAAATCCATTTTTTTTTGAGTGCATGCATCTTGATGTCGAGATGATCAATTTGAAGATATTTGGACATCAAAATAATATCTTCTAATGATATTTTTGACGTAGGCTCTAATTTGATTGTTTAGAGATGCTCACATAACCTAAATAACATAAATGATTAGGTCAGAGAACTATAGGTCTTTTGGCTAGATTATAGGGATACGTAGGAAGGAAAATAAAAAAGCTTTTTAGAGGGATGACGTTTGATATGTCATCCATGAAGTTTACGTTGTAATGTGTTCCTAGATAACATATTGTATATCTAGGACTTAAGGTAAAAGACTTTTAGTATCTTTTTTAATCTAAATATAATAAATATCTAATTAAAATGAAAATTTTAAAATTAAAATTTTTAATAAAACTTTTAGATAAGGAATCATGTAGCCAATGGACCATAAAATACTGGTATGTTATACATTTATTTGTTACGAGTCTTTCATGTAAGTTTTTCATTGCCCATCTTAGAAAATTAGAATTTGCCCCAATTTCTTGAATTTGGCAAGGAAACGTGGCCAGCGTCCATCCAAACCTAACTACTTCTTTTTTCCAGCGTCCATCCAAACCTAATTTTTTTTTTTTTTCATTATTGTTTATCCCAGCGTAACTCCAAGGCTGAGATGAATTTCTTGAGTGCCACTTCCTCACGAAGCTCCTCATATTTTACATATAGAAGATATGAAAATAAATTTTCAGGCCATCATTGATACTTTTGGTAATGAAAAATCATATTTTCGACGTTATTTGAAGGTGCGTCTTACTTTGATGACTTAGGGCCTCAACTTTATATAAACCACACCCGTATAAAGTAGTTTTGGAGGCATCACAGGGATGTTGGGCGCACCACTTCGAGCCCTCTCGCAATTATGCAGATACACCACTTATATAAGACAAAAGATCAAATACTTTTATGTAGGTGTATATGAGTGGAAAAACATGAAAAAAATTCAAATAAATAAATGAAAGATTACACATGAGATTTATATGGTTCACCTGTTTCAAGCTAAATCCAAGGGGAATATTTTTTAATTTTTTTAATTTTTATTTGGATCAGTTTAAGCTCAAATTTGGACTGCATATACTTCCTGTCATCATGCACTTGAAGAAACTTTAAAATGTAAATAAAATTATCAAAATATCCCTTAATGTTGTAAAGGTATTTGGTTATTTTTAGTTATTCAATTACGTACTATATATTTTTTACAAATACTTTATGGTGTGAAATATTTGATAACCCAAATTTCAGTTTAATCAAACGTCTAAAACAAAACTGAAATTTATATGCATTATATGGCTTAAAAAGTGAGACTTGAATGTAGACTACGAAATATCATAGATTATTTTTAAATCTTAAAAATAAAATAATTTTTTTGTCACTTTCTCTAAAATATATACAATAAATTTTCCCTCTCAAAATTGATTCTACGTGCCTTTTGTAAATTTCTTATTAATATCTACGTGGGATTGGTACATAAGGAACCAAAATATATCACAAAATGCGTGGTAAGTGTAAGTGTAGTCTAGGCATTTGTGAGTTATTTCTATTCCTGTTATCTTCTATATAGACAAGTTTGTATTTCTATATCTATACTACATTATTATGGTTTTGTGCATTATAGTTTTTATTTACTTTTTTATGGTTTTTTTTATTGATGAGTGGTATTTAGTGGAAATTTTGAGCATATAAGGGAATTTGAGTAATCCTTGCTTAGCATATGTTATTGTTCATCTATTTTTTATTTTTTATTTTCTAAATTGAGTTTGTAATAATATTCATAATCATTAGTAATTATAAGTATTATTGTAGGATTATTACCATAATATTTGTTATTTATATCCTATATTATGGTTTAATTATACATTTTTAAGCTTTTTATTTTTTTATCATGGATTTTAAAAGTTTTAAATAAATAACATTGTTTTTTATATAAGACTCATCACTAAAAACTAAAATTCTTTTGAAAATAAATTATGAATTTTTGTGCAACTTTTAAAGAATTTTTAACGTTATCAACATTAATTTTTCTTTTCACAAAATATTTTTTATTAGCACTATTAAATAATACCTTTATTTTTATAATTTAGTAATTTTAATTTTCTTAAAAATTATTTTCTAAAATTACAATAAATTTTAAATTTTATTATAAATTCTCAAATATTTGAAACTAAATACAATCTAAATATTATACATAGGGTTTAAGAAAATGTATGTACTCATACTAGATACTTCTTAACCCGTATTTTTCTTTCTCTTATTGGATTTTTGCTTTGTTTATTTTTTTCCTTGATTCACTATTGTTAATAGTTTTTTGCATTATAGTTTTTTTTTTAATTGACTAGTGATATTCAATTTATGGTAAATATTTGAGCATATATGGGAAATTGAGTAAAAAGATAATAAGAAGGTATGTTCCAATTCCGTGCTTAGCGTATGTTATTGTTCATCTATTTCGATTTTTTATTTTCTAAATTGAGTTTTTAATAATATTAATAATTGTTAGCAATTATAAGTATGATTATAGGATTATTACTATTTGTTATTTACTCCTATATTATGGTTTAGTTATACATTTTTAAGCTTTTCATCTTAGATTTTAAAAACTTTTTTGATATGTGACTCATCACTAAAAACTAAAATTCTTTTGAAAAAAAGTTATGAATTTATGTGCTCTATAATTCCATTTGTGACCAATCAGCACTAATTTTTATTTTCAAGAGAAATAAATTTTTATTGGCACTTTTAAATAAGGAAAAAGTTTATATAGAGTCGAAGAAGAAGAAGAAAGAGAAATAAATTTTTATTGGCACTTTTAAATAAGGAAAAAGTTTATATAGAGTCGAAGAAATAAATTTTTATTGGCACTTTTAAATAAGGAAAAAGTTTATATAGAGTCGAAGAAGAAGAAGAAGAAGTCGTGATTTCTTATTCTATTTTTAGATGCAACACACATAATCCAGCTAGTACTCGAAAAAGTCATAGAGAGAGAAAATACAACCTTAAATCTATAATACTATATACTTGGTAATAAGAGAGAGACTATTATGCCAATAAAGAGTCGTACAGGGAGAAAATAGGGCCTTAATTGTATACTACTATACACATGGTTATAAGATAAAAATAATACAATTAGCTTTCATTTGATGAGGGGAAAAAGGAACACTTAGCAAGTGTTTAGCCCCACATCGTCCAGAGAGACATGGGGACATAGAAAGGAGCACCATAAAATGCGGTCCGGTCGAGAAGTAAAAGCATACCTTTCTCGGCCTTTTGGCTAAGATCAAGTGTAGTATCTGTTCTTATCAGTTTAATATCTGATACGTGGTCCATCGGACCACACGATATTAAATTAATTTTTCAGTGGGGGAGGGGCCACTACACCAGCTTGCTGGTGGGCACCTCAAGCGTCGCTCATGCGTTGCACTACAGCACGGGCCTGGCGCACCCCTACCCAAATCAATTCAAATGTATTCGTGATCTTAAATTTATGTGGATTCAAGGTTAGAGTGATTTATTAGTAGCCACTTAAATTTCATGTAATCGTCAAGATAAATGGTCTCATTTTATTTTTATTTTGTTTTTAATCTTAAATTCATGAAGCTATATGATTGATATATTATATAGTCAAAATATTTTTATTTATTTTTAATCTCAAAACCAATAACTTTTTTGGAAGCTATATAATTAATATATTATATAATCAAATATCTTTTAAGGAGTAATGATCCTATGGGACTTTGCCAAACCTTTTGTATAGGATCCTTATGGATCACCGTAGATCAACCAATTGTCTCTAAAGTCTAAATTTTTCTATTACACTTCATTGTGTCATTCTCATTCCATGCTGCTGATCTAGAAAGAAACACCAAAAATGCTTTAAGATTTTCTCCTAACCATGGAGGCAACCATTGAGGATCATCCCTTATGGTATGGTTCTAATGATGAAGAAATTGATAGTGATATCCAGGTAATGAGTGCTTCAAAATTGGTTAGCTTTTTTGTTCGTGTTGAAGTCTGACTAATATTTATTTGTTCGTGTTGACCAATCATTTGAATGACAACAGACACCTAAAAAAGTCCACATGCACCGATGGAATCACATGTAAAAGGGAGCAATAATGATGATTCTAAGGAGGTCAGTATTATAAACACTTGCAGTGAGGAAGATGAAAATGGAAGAATGGGAAGCCCCAATGCAAATGAAGGAAATATTGGTTGTGAACCATTTGCGGGTATGGAATTTTCATATGAAGAAGAAGCAAAATTATTATATAATGAATATGCGAGGCGAATGGGATTTAGCATGCGCATGGGAAATAAAGAAAAACACAACATGACGGGGTCGTGCGCTCTCGTAGATTTTTATATTCAAGAGAAGGATTTCGTTCAAGGAAAGTTGATATTGAAAAATCCAATCAGAAGGTATCAGACACAAGTGTTGGTTGCAAAGCAATAATGAAAATATGTGAAAAAGATATTGATAAGTGGATTGTTACACGGTTTGAGAGAGACCACAATCATGAATTTGTGAGCCCAAGCAAGGTTCGTTGTCTCCGATCGTATCGGGTTGTTTCTGAATGTAAGAGAAGTATTATAGATACTTTTCATAAAGCCGGGATTCCTACTAAAAGGATTATGAATGTCTTTAGAATAGAATCTGGTGGAGACTGTGATTGAGGCCTAATGGATCGTGATTGTAGAAATAAGATTAGAAAGCTTAAAAAGAAAAGTCTTGACAATGATGCTCAATTGTTCTTAAATTATTTAAAGCGCGTACAAAGCGAAAATCCTACATTCTTTTATGCAATTGATATAACTGACGATGACCATTTAGTAAATATTTTTTGGGTTGATGTTAGGTCAAGGAATGCATATCAATGTTTTGGGGATGTGGTGATTTTTTATACAACCTATAAGACTAATAGGTTTATAATGCCTTTAGCCCCTTTTTACTAGAATTAACCACCGTACAAATTCTACTTTATTTGGGTGTGCACTTTTAGGAGATGAAACCGAATCGTCATTTGTTTGGCTATTTGGGACATGGCTCTCAACAATGCATGACAAACATCCAATTACAATAATTACAGATCAAGACAAGGCCATGCAATGAGCTATTGCTTGTGTATTCCCGAACGCTGTCCATAGATTTTGCAAATGGCATATCTTAAAAAAGGTCAATGAGAAGTTGGGTAGCATTTGTGCAAAACATTATACTTTTGTAAGAGTTCTTCAATTGTATTAATTGGACCGAAAGAATTGAAGAGTTCAAGAGTTCTTGGGGATTGGTTATTGATAAGAATGAGCTGAAGGAAAATAACTGGTTAGCATCATTATATGATATTTGACATCAATGGATACCGGTCTACTTGCATGGTACATTCTTGGCAAATTGCTCTACTACCCAGCGAAGTGAAAGTATGAACCATTTTTTTTCATAGGTTTTTTAACTCTCAAACTACTCTGCAAGAATTTGTTCTTAAATATGAAGAAACTCTTGATCACCGGTAGAACGATGAATCCTATTTAGATCATCTCACTTCTTATTCTATACCAACTTTGAACACAAGACTACCTATGGAAAAACAAGCAGCAGATGCTTATACCAGGACAATGTTCCTTAAGTTTCAAAAAGAACTGGATGAAGTGATATCAATTGTGGTAAATAAAATTGGGGAGGATGGGTCAATCAACACATACTAGTTGACCACATATGAAAAAAATAGCAAAGAATATATAGTTATATTTGATGTCTCCAAAATCGAAACAACTTGTAGCTGTAAAATGTTTGAGTTTTCTAGGTATCTTTGTAGACATATGTTAGCCATTTTGCATCGTGAGTATGTTCAAGAAATCCCATCCCAATACATTTTGAGGCAATGGATAAATAATGCCAAAAAGGGGCTTTATTAAATGCGCATAAAAATGAGTGATGGGAAATTCCATGTATTCTTAATTCTCACGATTCAACTATTTAAGTCACGAAGCAGTTAACATTGTAAAGATTGGGGCAAAATCTACATGTCTTTTTGATGTGGTGTTGTTAGGATTTCAAGAATTGAGGCAAAGAGCTATCATGAGGAAAGTAGTGAAAATGCAACACAAGTTTACACTATAGGCAATGAAAGTAACATGGGAGTAGCTACGACAGAAATAATCTAAGATTGTTCAACATGTGATATTATATCCATTGTTGGTAATAACAAAAGGCCGCCCTTCAACCATAAGAATTAAAGCACCATCAGAAAAAAAGCCGTATAAGCTGGTCACATGTCATATGTGCAACAAAGTAGGACATAGTTCACGCGCTTGTTCATTGTTAAAAAGTAGTGATTCACACCTTGCAGGGGTAAAATATTGATTATTTTATAAATATTGATTATTTTATAAATATTGATTACCTTATGCCCTTTTTATCTACTTTTTTTCTTACTCTCACCACTTGTATGACAAGTTATTTTGTTTTTTAACTTAATAGATTTCAGCGATAGATGCTATGACCACGGGTCAGTCCTCAAATGCTATGATTCAAGATTATAGTGGTGCCTTTTAGGTAAGCTTGTACTATTATGGTACTCTTCTCAATGACATACAAGCAAGTTAGTTAAATATATTTTGTTTCATATAATCATTTCTTTTATATATATCAATGATTTATTTTGGCCCTCACATTTGGAACCTCTTAGTGATAACGTATTATATATTGTTTGGTGATGATTTTTTACCCTTTACATGCAGTTTGATGCAACTACAACATTTTGATCCGACCCTTGTGTATGAGTCCCACTCTTGTTATGGAGTAACTTATCGGGAGAGCCCAGCTCAGCATCCGATGTTCTCGTTAAAGAGGAGCAACACAAGACAACAAACATGGGATTTTTTTTAGCACGTTTTTTAGCATATGGTTGGTTCCCCATTTTTTATATCTAAACTTTTTATTTATATTTTGGATACAAAGCATTTTTTGAACCCCTTTGCGGGTTTTTGTATAGAGCAACCTCTTTGTGGGCTGGCACTAGCAATTTTTTCGTGTAGCGGTGCCAGTCTAACCACAGAGAATGAGAATTACATGTTGAAATTTGATGTGTATATCTTAGCCTCCACCTTCAAGTATCATGAGTGTGGATGCTCTCTCCCTCTACATATTGTCATTGGACATTTTAGATTGGACCGAAGTCATTGACAATGAGCACTTAATATTTGGAAAAAAAAGAAAAAAAGAAAAAAAGAAGTAGAGATAGTAAGCAAACAAGTGGCAAAACATTCCCATTTCATTAATATTTGGAAGTTGTATAGGATATACAATGGTTATTCACAAAACACAATACAAGCAAAGAAAAGAAAGATGACAATGAGAATCTGAGCTCGAAGTTAGTTAAAATGCCTTCAATCTTCTCCTCCAAAGCTGCTACTTGGTCTGAAAAAATGCCCAATTGTTTCATCATCTACAGATCGAGTGAAACTCGACAACAAAATATCCAAATATTGTACATTAGTCTTCTAAACCATATTGAGCCAGTACACATATTTCTTGTAGTTCTCTCTCTAGATGGTACTAGTAGTATTCAAAATCTTCTTTAGCCAGGTGTATAGTGAGCATTTGTCTCTAGGACTCTTCTTTATTGGCCCCATAACCTACCTGCTGATATCACTTGAATACATAAGAAAAGGCATTTGCCATACACCAAGAGAGAGACAGAGCAAATAAGAAAGATCTAGCACCTAAAAAAATATGTGAAACATGATTTAAAGAGAAGGATGAAACTCCAAATGCATTTTGGCTCTCCCACTAATAAGTAATTCATTATACTGCAAAATCAATAAGGATGAAACTCCAAATGCATTTTGGCTCTCCCACTAATAAGTAATTCATTATACTGCAAAATCAATAACACAACCATACTATGGTCTTAAAAAAATAGTAATTCATCATACTGCAAAACCAGTTACGCTTTTAAATTTTTTTAAAAAAGATATTTAAATCCACTAAAATTTAAAGCCTTAACAATAGTAAACAAGGCAACGCCTAAGCTCTAATGGAGAATTCCCCTACAAAAGTCAATCTTAACAAAGAAACCATAACTTTTAAAAGAGAATGCCACCGTAATAGTAAATTTTCGTAGAGAAAGTTCCAATTTCCAATCAATATAGCTTAAGTAATCAGTCACATTAAAAAGTTACTCGATGTTCTACTGTTTAAATCACAAAGTAATTGTTATGAAAATAAAATTGTGATTTTCATTTTTTTCCTTTTACTGTAAATAGGCATAAATAATTGTAAATAACAAAAAACCTTAGCCCAAAAAATTCAAATACAACCTCATTTTGAATTTTTTGGTGATCTTTCTAAGTGAATCGCTACAACTCAAATAATTCAAAGTAAACATTACTGCGATTTTTTTTTTGAGTGAGAAAATGTGGTGGCCCAAGACTCCACTCCATTTATTGGGGCAGTTGGTTTTTCTACAGTGATCTTTGATCTATTGAAAGGGATATATTTTAGAAAATATCTCTTTTTTAAGAGAAGATCTAGATGGATTTTTTTATCCTAATCCAATATTTTTTTAGAAGCTATAATATTTATCTTAAATAAGTATTTTTTTAATCTAATAACTAAATTAATGAGTTACAAAATCTTTTAATCTAATAACTAAATTAACGAGTTAAAAAAAATATGGAGAGAGAAAGAAATGGGAGGGAGAGGGGATAGAGGACATGAGAGATAGGGAGGTACGTAGAGAGGGAGAAGAAAAGGAGGAGTATTGGGGGAGAGAGTATAATTTAGAAAGAAAGAACTTACTTGTTTATGACCTTCTCATGCTTTTTTATATCATTACCATTCAACAATAATTTTTATAATTATTTTTTATTATTTTATAAATATTTTTTTTCGAAAGTTTGCATTAATTCATATATCTATCATGACCTAATTTTTAGTTATTCATTAGACCTATGGAGGTGTTCTCTCCTTTATGTGAAGTTTGACAACATTCAAATTCACACTTTGGTATACTAATTTTTCTTTTTCTTTTTTTAATTTTTTGTCCTATAAGTTCACATAAATCTAATCGCATCCCATCTTAACATTAGGTTTTTCACTTTGGAAGCAATTAAATGCAATGTCATGATCAACTTTGTGTGTTCCAATGCTTTTTTATTAATATTTGTGTATATTATGGGTTGGTTTGTCATGCTTGTCTTTTCTTGTTTTTTTTTTATATTCATTGCATCATGTAAGTTGGGTACTTAATTATTTGAGTAATTATATTTAAATAAGTTATCCAATGTTCTAATATACAATCTTAATTAGAGGATAATGGTAATATTAGAGGGGAGAATGGAGTTAGCCAGTTCTTATGTTAATATTAGGGGTGAATGGAGTTAGCTGGTTCTTGTGTTATAAAGGGAGTCGGCTAGTTCTCGATATATCAAGGGCTAGTTCTCAATATATTACGGGAGTTAGTCAGTTCTTGTGTTATAAAGAGAGTCGGCTAGTTCTCGATATATTAAGGGCTAGTTTTCAATATATTAGGGGAGCTAGCCAGTTCTTGTGTTATAAAGAGAGTCGACTAGTTCTCGATATATCAGGGGAGAATTGTGTTATAAAGGGAGTCGGCTAGTTCTCAATATATTAAAGGCTAGTTCTCAATATATTAGGGAAGTTAGCTAGTTCTTGTGTTATAAAAGGAGTCGGTTAGTTCTCGATATATTATGGGAGAATGGAGTCAACCAGTTCTTGATATATTAAGGAAGCTTTCACAAGGGAGTCGGCCAGAATGGAGTCAACTGGTTCTTGATATATTAGGGAAGCTTTCACAAGGGAGTCGGCCAGTTCTCGATATATTATAAAGGGCTAGCTTTCACAAGAAATCGGCTAGTTCTCGATATATTATAAAGGGTCAGTTCTCGATATATTATAAAATGCCAGCTTTTACAAGGGAGTCGGTCAATTCTCGATATATTCTAAAGGGCCAGTTCTCGATATGTTATAAAGGGTCAGTTCTCAATATATTATAAAAGGAGTGTTATCGATATATTAGGGGACCTTTCACCCACCACGATTTTCGATTTGAATCTGCCGATTTTGACCTGGATCAATATTATTTGAAACCTTGTTAAATAGGCATAGAGAGTCTTCGACTAACAATTGACCATGTTCAAAATCTAGAACTTATGCTAATTCTTGCAAGGCTTTCCAAATATTAAAAACTTGGTTTCATTTTGACCGAAATCATTTTTTCAGTTTATTTGTTTTGTTTGGGTAGGTTAGTGGTGGGATCCAATCCTGCTACATAGTGTTGCAATTCGGTGACCAAGCAAATCAGTTTTGGAAATTGAGGGGTGAAACAAGGCAAGAATAGGATATGAAAGAAAATAAAATGGGGTTCAATCTCTTTGATCCTAGGCACGATAAATCGCTTTCTCAAGACAACGTTTGCCCATTATTAATAAGCATCAGTGTCCATTTAAGTTTTACCGGGCATAATTTTACTCAGGATACATGGCAGCAAAGGATGAGGAAGCAATCAAGCCAATACAAATGTACAAATATTGCAAGATATCAATCTTGCCAATAAAAATGCACAAATATTTCAAGATCTAGAGCAATGCAGTTGCCACTTTTAGAGCGAGAAAGTTCTCATAAAACTCCTATAAAAATTAATGTTGCTTCTTTGTGTAAAACAAGATGGAATAGGTCGCTATCTATAAAGAAATAGTATGCCTCATTAAGACAACGACTTATCTTATTATTTATAAATTAGTCCAAAGACTTTTGTAGGTCTTTTTAGACTTTTTATAAAGCATAAGAGTTACAAACGTTATATATTATAAACCAATTTGTCCAAGTGTTTATACACTAACCAAATAGTCACTATTATACTTAACTCTTACGTATATTATGTTGACGTATCTTCACCATGAGTTACCATAAGATAATTAACCAGTAGTTAGATACTATAATAGTGAGTATGACATTATTATACTTAATTCACCATTATTACCGCTCAACTATTAATAAGGTAACTCTCTCAAGTCTTTACTCTTTCCAAAACATTAAGAAATAAGAGATATTATTTTGAAATGGGAAAAGTTTATATAGAGCCGAAGCTTTAAACAATCAAATTAGAGCATATCTCAAATATTTAACTAGAAGAGGTTGCTTTGATGCCCAAATATCCTTAAATTGATCATCTCGACATCAAGATGCATGGATATGAGAAAAAAAAAATAGATTTCAAGTTTTGGAAATAATATATTTCATAATGCATTTTTGGACAGTCAATTTTCAAGATTTTCAAGTTTTCATAGATCTCTTTATCTACACTATTTTTTAAGCTTTAAACTTTATAAATAAAGATGAAAATATATTTTAGTACTATCAAAAATATTTTCACTATTGAAATCACATTTCTCGACATTATTTGAAGGTAGGCTCTACTCCCTTTTGAAATAGTCATAAGTATTTTTCAAAACTAAAAATATAACAGTCAGTACCCAAATTAAAATATCAATTTAAAGAGCCAGGGTTTAATTGGTTAACACTTGACGATTTGCAATGCTACGTCCTATGCTCAATTCCTCAATTCCTACCAAGGGTAGGGGCCCTCTCGCCACTGACTCACCAAAAAAAAAAAAAAGATCAAGGTATCAACCTAAACACAAGCATTTCCGGTGTAGATCTATCTTAAACAGCCATCTTGAAAATCTAGAGATTTATATCTCTCAACTATGTTAATGGATCTACATGGCTCTTAACCATGTTAATGATCATAATGACTCTCAGTTTCGGATAGCTGTTGCTCACTCTTCATGGAACCACAAGAGCAACAGTAATAAAAACATCAGAAAGAGAATCAAAGACGGGTGGATGAAAAAGAAAGAGCAAAGGATTCTAGATAAAGAAATTAACATGGAGGTAAGATCAACCACTGGCACCAGTAAGGATGTTCTTCATGTTTTCGATCAATCCGTGCATCTGCTTTCTTGAATGAAGAGGCGAAGGATAAACGCAAGCACAATCGAGTTGGCCATTTCTTACCGTGTCGAAAACAGCAATGGATGGCCCCACTCCATGAACAGAAGAGCAACCAACATAGTCTAGCACCCCTAATTCCTCCTGCAGATCTTGTGTATCATCCATCAATGTGTCTTCAAACACAACCATGAAAGAGGTCCTCAAAGAAGAATAGGGAGTGAAAGCAGGACATGAGATTGCCTTACACATGAGATAGTTAACATCAGACATATCTGTAAAATGCTTATTACGCGAAATCGTGCCATTTAGTGCCTCCTTGAATCGATTAGCAAGTTGCCATAGATCTTCTTCGCCATTTATGGAGATTGTGTTCATGATCGCAGAGTGATAGAATCCTGAAACATAAGTGTTAAATTTCTTACTTTTATAGGAATATAACTCTAGACGCCATATTATGGTACCTTGACACCATGAGACCACCTCATCTATCTAGGGCCATGGTATAATGAGATATGAACCTCGTACCAACCATAAGACGAGAGGCAAACGTGAATTTTCTTTCTTGCTACATTAGTTAACACATGGATTAAATACCAACACCAAAATTAACCTCTCCAATACATCTAGACATCATCTAGATAAAATGAAAAGTAGGTTTAGGTGACATTAAACTATTTTTATAATGAAATAGGCCTACAAGATGTGTCTATTTTAAAGGGTTAGATATGAGTATTCATGAATAGTGGCCTTGGTGTTTATATTTCATGTTTTTCTCATAATTCTAATTATAGTTTTGCTCTTTTGTGTTTTCTAAAATAGTTTGTTTATGTATGCCTACAAGATATCCTTTGATGGCCACCGGCTTTTGATCATCACGGATGCATATTATGTTTACATTACAGGTTATTAAGGGGGATCAAGCAAAACATGTTGGAATGTAAATTTCCATTTCCTGACCCATCGAACTTTCATGCAAGGTTCAAACAATCGATTCGGCCAAGGTACTCGGACTTTGGCTAAGGCGAGTTATTCGGTTGAGTCCCAGCAACTCGGCTAAGTTCATGTCATGTTAAAAAAAACGAGAATAACGTGGTCAAATGTGTATAATAAAATTAGTCAAGGCTTATTTTTTATTTTTTAATAAAATAAGAAACATCTTTTTTTAATAAAAATATTGTATCAATGCTTGCGGGATGCGTACCTTTGACATGAGAAGACTGACGCATGAATAATAGCCAAGTTTGAGAGGGCAAATGTAAAATTGACCATGTTATTCTCTTTTTCTTTTTTTTTTCTTTAGTTTTGAGAGGGCAAATGTACAATTTGCTCCATAGGAGCATGTCATGTTTTTAGATTAAAATTTTGGACACCTAGTCTCCCTCTCGATAAAAGCAATAAAATTAATTAGTTGAGACTCTCTTCAGGAGTTAAACTTCTATTTTGCCCATATCTTTAGAAAAAATGTTTGTCATTCTCATTTCCATGGCATTGAATCCTATAATTCGCATTTCGAACAGGCATGGATACAGTTTCCATTGGATAACTTGTGTGACTTGTCCAAATCCTGGTGACCAACCTAAAAAAGAACCGAAAGGAAGAAAACAAAAGCATGAACATGACCCAATTGATCTGCTTGAAAAAATAACAGCCTTAAATTGCAAAGGGAATATCCAAATTTTGGATGGTCTGATGCATATGTTTAAATACTCAAAATTCTCTTTCGTCTTTGAATAAAATACGCTTCTGATTCTTTGGAGTGGCTCCAAAATTTTCAAATAAAAGAAATCATACTGAGTTAGTCATTTGCCTGAGGGAGCATATGGTTTTTGTTTTTGCTCCGGTGGGGAGCATACTGCACAAGTTCTCTCACTCTAGCACATTCAAACATTTTTAATGATTCTCCTAACTGCATGGACCATATTAAGCTAAACATAATAACATTTAACTCCATTGTCAGGTAGGTAGGTTTCAAACATTTTTAATGATTCTCCTAACTGCATGGATTATATTAAGCTAAACATAATGACATTAACACCATTGTTATTATGTTTAGCTGCTCGGCTTGGCCCAACCATCCTGTCTTTTCTTTCTTTTTTTTCTTTATTTTTATTTTATTTTACCCGGCCCCAGCTCCGGCTCTTGGAGGACTAGGGCCGGGCTGTATGAGCTTGAACTTCTTGCGAACACTATGGCCACAATATTTCAGGCTCGCTCTACAAGTTTTTGCAAGGATTATTTTTGTAAACCTGCACCCAACATATCAACAATAATCATTCTCGGTTAGAGAGAGAGAGTGTACATAGGATGCGAGCGATCACTTCTAAGGGGAAGAGAGAGAGAGAGAGAGAGCGCCTAGGAGTACACGAAGGATTGCGCTTTCTTCCTATTTCGATGCCTACAAAGAAAGAGTGGGAGAGCAGACATTGGTTAATGCGGGCTCGACCACATTTCTACATATGCGGTCCAGAAAGTGTAAAGCGGTCTACATAAGCGGGCTTGGCCACATAGAAACCGGGTCCTAAAAATTAAGTCTTAAAATCCATCTAAAAAAAGTGAAGTTATTAAGAGGCCGGCGTTTCTACCATTAGAAAACTTGGGCAATCTAACCGCTAACCGTCCGGTTAGATCGGAACTGGCTTGTTTCGATTTTTGTGATAGACAGGTATTTTAAAAAAAATTTAGAAAAATATATATAAATTCTCAAAAATAGTAAAATTAGTTTGTAATGTATTTTTTAATATTCTTTACATTATGATAAAGATTTAAAATTGTTTTTGTCATTAACACTCACTTTAATTAAAAAATCGATTCGTTAAAATCTATTTTTTTTTATTAATTTTCAACTTCATTTGAATTCGTAGTTTTTTTTTATATTTTTTAACATTTTTTTGACCTTGGGGGACTCGTGAGGTTAGAAAGGTTGAATCGGATTTTCTACAATCATATGCGGGCTTTGGCGCATAGAGACAGTGGTATTTCCATATTGAGTGGAACATCTATTGCAACTAAAAACGACGGTTCTGCCACTTCCCCAACGTTACGTTATTTAATGGTTGGCGGTGGTGGGACAAAAGAGGCACGAAAAAAGGCGATGCCTCCGTTGCTTCTTCACCTAAACATCAAAATGCTCCTTCCCCCTTTTAAGGGTAACGATGCCAAAACACGCAGAAGACACAGAACAGAAAATCGTACGTTTTTCTCGCGTTTTATCACGAGAAAGCCCTCAGAACGAGACAGGGATTCTACGCAATAATCATTGTTAATTAAATGTGAGACTTGGGAGAGATTGTGCATAACAATAATTGATTGAAAAAGCATTCGGTATGGTGCACTACGCGCACTACGTGAAAAAATAACCATTGGTCCGTAGTCTTAGTGTTTTTTTTATTTGAATTGTAAAAATCATGGATATGCAATTTTTTTTTACCGTATAAAATTTGTATCCAAAATAGAATTACAAAGTTTATATAAGGATGCTACCTTATAATGTAGAACTATGAATGGCGCTAAAAAATCCATGGGAAAAGGTAGTTTTAATGTTGAAAAACCCTTTGATTGATCATCTCCAACATCGAGTTGTATGGCTTTGAAAAATAAAAAAGATTTTAAGTCCCAAAAATAATGTATTTTGCAACATATTATCTACACAATCCATTTTCAAGATTTTCATATATTTATAGATCTACTTGATTTTAACTATTTTTGAAATTTAAAGTTCTATAATTAGATATAAAAATAGATTTTGAGATAATCCGAAAAACATTTTATATCAAAATTATATACCGTGGTAAAATTTGAAGGTGCACTTACCTCGACCGCTACGGATGCATCTATATGCCAACTGTACCCTTGTAAAAATCATGGATATGCAAATATTATCTTTTTTTTACAAAATTTGTATCTAAATTTTTTTTTTACAAAATTTATATCTAAATTTTTTTTTTACAAAATTTGTATCTATAATAGGATTACTAAACACCATTGGCCCCTTTTGAACTTAAGCTTAGGTGCTGGGCAGCCTACACCAAAGTGGAAGGTAATCAAGACCCGTGAATGCAATATTGACCTGTTCAAATTGGAACTAGCCGGTTAGAGCGAAAGTGTTGGCCGGTTCAACTGGCCACCAGCCGGTTTTGGTTTTGGCCGGTTTGAGGATCTAGCCAAGGATTAAAAAAAAACATTAAAAAAAAATTATATAAAACCCCAAAAAATTAATAGATTTATTTATAATTAGCTTTTAAATATTTATTTTATCATTTTTGCAAAGATTGGAAAGTGTTTCAGCTATAAATACTTATTTTTACTTTTTTTCATTTTTTTAAGAAAACTTCAAAAATACCCCTAAGCATCGATGTATTTTTTTTTAAATCTGTTTTTTTAGTTTTATTTTCAAGGTCATTTGGACGTGCTTTGTTTAATCATATTTTAAAAAATAATGATTTCATGCAACCGTTGTATGGTAATATGATGCAACAACCTTTAAAAACCATCTTATGGCCATTTGTTTGATCCTAATTTTGACATATATACTCTTTTCATTCTAATGAATAATAAAAACAATTTTAAAAAATTGAAAACACAATCAAGAAAGTATTTTTGTAGCCCAATTAACATGGACCGTTTATTTTGGTGAGATGCTTAAATCTAGGCCTTAGAATGATTTTTTCATTTCCAAATTTTTTAGATGCATTTATTATCATTAGATGAACAATGTTAAAAAAGAAAAAATTGATTTTTGGGGGGGGGGCTGGGTTATTGATTATTGAGATGAAGAGATAGTGGGTTATTGATTATTGAGATGAAGAGAGTGTGTACATATGCTACAAACATGATTTTTTAGAGGTGACGTATTATATTATGATACAACCGTTGCATTGGATCATTGCTCTATTTTAAATATACATTTCAATATTTTTTATATTTTTTATTTTTAAATAATTTTTTGACCAGCGGAGGCATGCCAAAGTTAGGCTGATCTAACGGGCTGGTTTTTCAGTGACTCGGAACCCGCCCCTGGACCGGCTTCCGAGTCCGGTTCGAATTTTCAAACACGGCCTACACCCATAGGCTCCCGGCGTTTTTTAGGAAGGTTGATAACAATAATAATGTAAAAAACCGTATTGTGCAAAACCGTTTGCGAAGAGAGTACTGGTGAAGAACAGGTGGAGAGAGAGAGTAGCCCACATCAGTATCATGAATAACCAGTTAAGAGAGAGGCTCTCCACAAAACCCTTTGTGAAGAACTGGTTGAAAGAGTGTTGCAGAGAGAGAGAGAGAGAGGGAGCGAGCTTACCGAGATTGTCATCATGTAGAGCAGGTTCCAGCATCTTTCTGCAATCAATCAGAGTAACAATAGCATAATTCTCACACTGATTGTGAAGCTGTTTAGAGAGAGAAACCGCCATCAAACCAGCTGCAGCTATGGCTCCACAAAGCTTCACTCCCTTTCTTCTACATTCCTGCCATTAAAAAAGCCAAAAAAACTTAAAAAGCTTCATGCATCCAAGTTCACATTACTAATTCAACTGAACAGAGTTCATCACTTGTCCTAGAAAGAGAAAAAACCCATTTAAAAGTGAAACCCAAAAAACAGAAGCAATCGAATACATAGCTTAGAGAGAGAGAAACGAATTTGGGTCTCTTTTTTGTTTTTGTCATGGATTAAATCGATAAAATCGAAGAATTCATTAAATTCCTCATTTTTTGAGAGAGAAACAGCCGACTTACAGCCAAAAGACGCCCTGTTTCTTCATAACCCATCTGCAATCTGATCATCTGAGAACTACGAGGCAATTTGGTTTCCTGAAACTGTATATTTGTTAATCTCTTTGATCCCAATGAATAACCCAAAAGATCAATACCATGAGCCCAAAATGGTTTATCAGCTTTCCCTTTTGGAATCAAATCCTCTATCCCTTCATGAACTACATCCCCTGTTTCAGAAGCTCCAATAACCCCACTTTCTCTCTCATAAACCAATCTCAAAATCTTTCTAAGTATACAAACAGCTGATGCTCTGTCACAAATTGCAGTGTGCAATCTTAGAGAGAGAATGGAGTGAGAGCCACCAAGAAAATACAGAGTAACAAAGAACATATTCATTGGTTTTTCATTTAACCCATCACACCATGAGTTTCTGTTCAATTCATGCTCCAAAAGACAGTGAAATGCATCTCCAATGAAATTCCCCAAATGCGTTTGGTCTGAAAGCACTCCTAAGAGCTTCAGAGTCGGAGAAGTATCGATGATTTCGAAATTGGGAGATGGGTTTGAAGAGAGAGAAAACGATGGGTTTTTGGAGTTGCTCTCCCATACTAACTTGTGTCGAAGAAGAGGGCTTTGGGTCATGATCGTTTGCAGGGTTTCTTGTATAATGGTCGGGTCCATAGGTTTAGAGAGAAGAAGAGAGAGGGCTGTAATCCCTGTTCCTCCCATTACTGCTCTGCACCAACTGTTCTCTGTGCCTCCTGTGAACCTGCTGTGAGTTAGGGTTTCTTCAGGGGTGGAGTTTTCATGGTGGATTTGCTCGGATTCTGGATTCATTTGCAGTGTTTTTTGGGGTTTAGTTTTTAGTTTTAGGAGAGAGAAATGCAGGTTGGGGTCTTACATACAGAGAGAGGGGAGAGAGACTGTAGGGTGAGAGAGATAAATCGATACTCTTGTGAAGAGAGACACAATATGTATGAATAAATATATATAGAGAGAGGAGAGAGGGAGAGGATAATGTTTGAATAGTTTCCGTCTCTACTATGTGATGGATAAATTTAGCTAACTTCACTTAAAAATAAAAAGGGCAAAGTTTATATAAGGTTGCTAAATCTATTGGAAATGTTGTTTTAGTGTTGAAAAAACTTTCTAATCGGTCATCTAGACATTGAGATGTATAAATATAGAAAAAAAAAAAAATTTGAGTTCCAGGAATAATGCATTTTGCAACACATTATCTAGACCGTCCATTTTCGAGATTTTCATATATTTATAGATCTACTTGATTTTCACCATTTTTGAAATTTAAAAATTTCTAATTAAGTATGAAAATAGTTTTTAAGATACGAAAAATGATCCTATAGGACCCTCCTTCACCTATGTATATACTCAAAGGATCACCATTAAAATTGACACGGATCTCTAGAAAAGTGAAGTCCCACCTTCATGTGATAACTTTTTTAGAGATCCATATCAATTTTAAAGGTGATTCTTTTGGGTCCTACATACATAGGTGGGAACCGGTCCTAAAGGATCGATACTTTTAAAATAATACTAAAAAAATTTTATAACAAACTTACATGATATGATAAAATTTTAAGGTGTGCCTATTGTTTAAGGTTGCATCGTTATAGAAACTGCACTTGAAGAAAAAATATACTTAATAAATATGATGCATGGTACAATATAGGGAAATTACTTGTAAACATTATTTTTACCTATTGGAAACAATTTATTTATTTTTTATTTTTTATGCACCAAAAATTACAACTAGTAGCCCCATCTCAAGTGTCCTCCTTTTTGCCACGGTCGAATTATACGGCAATGTCAATACCAGACCTAAAGGGTGTTAACACCAAACACGAGGGTGAGGAGCTAGAATTAGAGAGTAACTATTTACTCTTGAAAAGACTTTCAACGGTTGTCCTCCTTTTTGCCACGGTCTAATTATACGGCAATGTCAATACCAGACATAAAGGGTGTTAACACCAAACACGAGGGTGAGGAGCTAGAATTAGAGAGTAACTATTTACTCTCGAAAAGACTTTCAATGGTCTAACTGTCAGAGTAGACATTCAACTCGTATATGGTCAATCTCACGAGGCCAATATGATAGCTGATGCCCTGGTTAAGAGTGCTTCTGGAGTTATTATTTGGAGTTTTCAACCACCAGATTTTATTTTATATTTTTCATGATTTGACGTATCTGTTTTATTATAGGGCTGTAATATAATGAACTATTTTTTTTTAAAATTTTTATTAATAAAAAACGTGTAGGGGGCTTTTTCCCCACTTACTTACCCAAAAAAAAAAAGAAAGAAGTATGCTATCTATTTACTCCTTGGGGTAAAATACATGCTAGGGATACTTTATAGATCTCAAATTTCGGGGGTATAATCTCTACAACCCATAGAATAATCTCAATAAAAAAAATAGTGATTTACATACGGATCTCAAAATTTTAGGTAAAATACGAAATGTTTCACTTATATGCAGAAATTATAAAGAAGGCTGGTCAACCCATATTTTTTATTTTTTAAAAAATTGCCCCTTAGTCAATCCGATATATATATATATATATATATATTAACTTTTTTGTGAGCTATTTCATTAATAAGGCAGTGAGTTAAAGCTTAGGGCACTGCCCTACTAATGAAAAAAATACAAAAGAAAATCAAAATTGGGGTTGATCAAGGCCCAATTGTACAAAAATAAAAAAAGTTGGGTTAAACGACTTTCTTTGTAATTTCTGCCTATGAGCAGTGCATTTTGTATTTTACCTAAAACTTTAAGGTCTGTACGTAAACCATTAAAAAAAAAATACTACAATAAACTCTCTATGTACTAAAAAAAAAAACCTGGAGAATTGAATAAAGACTGTCTAATTTTTTAAGGGTTAGATCTAAGAAACCTCAAAATTTAAGTTTTGTTTCTTCAAAACAATCATCTAGGGCCAGTTTGGATGTCAAACAAAAAAACTTTCACATTGAAAAAAATGGCAAGATTTATTCATCATTCATTAAAAAATATTATCATCTTTTTTTATTAGTCTGCTGGATTGTTTGGATGGTGTGAACATACTAAAAGCAAATTTGCATTCTACCCATTCAAAATTGTCTTCCCAATCCAAAAGATTTTGTTGTATCCCTCGCATCAGTAAAAAGATTGGCTTCCATACAATATGGAGAACCTGCAACTTGAGGTTCTCACTTACAAAATTGTGATCTAAAACGGGGCATGTTGATCCCGTAGTTTTGACCATGGGCCAGGTGCTCCCACTCGAAATGCTCAGCAGGACCTTGAAGGGTGCACTCTCGCAAATATCGGAGGGGATCATGACATTGCTCGCAAGTGACACAGTGCGCTGCTTCAATGGAAATGCGGTCTTGGGGCTCGACGCCGACCTCCAATTGCTCACGGGATTTGCAGAGGAACAGGGCTTTCAGGAGCTGAAGCAGGGGTTAGTGGGAGGCCAGGCAGATAGTGGATCTTTTGCTGAGTAACCATCCCAAGAATTTCTTGCATCCAACGATTGAAAAGAGTCATGGGGCTTTAGTTTACTGGAAAGTGGTGGGCCGATTTCAGAGAAGATGAGGAATTCAGGTGCAGAAAGATTGTTTCAGAGTTTGGGATGGTGGTTGAGCTTGTCTGTTTTTTTAGAGAGCGAAAATAAAAGTGCTCTTAATCAAGAAGAGAAGGGTTTTTTATAGGTGTGGTATGAGAGAAAAATGTTCGTTTTGTAGATAGAGAAAGGGCATTGGGCTTACAAAGATGTCGCCTAATGCTTGTCATGGATGGGGCTTGATCTTCTCTTGCCATGGACGGGGTTTGAGCTTCTCTGAATTTTGAGAGAGAAAAAGCATTTTCATTTCCTCCTCATTAAGGAAGAGAAGGGGTTTCCTATGGATGTGATACAAGAGAAAAGGCTAGCATTTGCACGGATGAGAGAAGGCCGACACTTTTATCCTAAAAAAATTCAAGTTTGACTTGAATTATTTTGGACGGTAACTTTTGTCTTGATATGGTAGTATTTTTTTATTTCAATATAAAAATCTAGTAAAATTTAAAGGTTGTCCAAATGGATAAAAGTCTGTTTCACAAGATTTTAGATTGCAATCCAAAAATATTTCAATTTTAGTTAAATTTTGGTTACATCCAAACTGAAAACTAATAATTATTATATGGTTCCCCAAATTTTTAGATTAAAGTCGCTAAGTGTTTTGACCAAAGGAGTAGATGCATAGTTTGCTCCTGCAGGATCACAGTGCATGCACTATAAATTTTTTTTTTTTTGAAAACTTGTTTGATTTTCCTCGGTTAGGTCTTGTCATTGCCGAACGGACACTAGATGCACAGTTGCTCCTGCAGGAGCATAATGTACGCACTCTCTAAAAAAGAAAAAATTGAAAACATGTCTGGTTTGGCTGCGGTCCGATCTTGTCATGGCCGGACACGTGGGTAGTTGCGGAAAAAGAAAAGCACCGCCACCCTTGGGTTGTGCTGATTGCAATTTTGACAAAAAAAAAAAAAAAAAATATTCCCATGCGGTAATAAAGGGGTGGAAAAAAAGTACGTAATTTTCTCAAAAAAGTATAGCTTATGGAGTCCAACCTTTGGTTTTCAAAATGGACGCGGTGAACAACTCTACTTTTGAACTAATCCTTTAGAGATTGGATAGGGTAAGGAAGGTTATGTGAAAAGTTGGGTTTATGTGCAGGAGAAATAAATATCAGGAATCCAATATTCAAATGGAAACTAGGAAATATCAAACGATGTATTTGCTCTTAAGGACTCAAAATTGTTGCAACACGCCCCTTGCTGGTCCTACTCGTCATATGAAAATAGGAAATATCATTTAAGGGGTTATAACTCCTTGTAATATCATTTAAGGGGGTTATAACTCCTTGAAGTATCCCTGTTGGTTTAGTTTTTAATGGGAAAGGTTTGTATAGAGCCGAGGCTCTAAACAATCAAATTGCAGCCTATCACAAAAATTTCATTAGAAGAGGTTGTTTTGATGTCTAAATATCCTCAAATTGATCATTTCGACATCAAGATGCATGGACATGAGAAAAAAAATGGATTTCATGTTTTGAAAATACTAATATTTTTAACACATTTTTGGACCGTCAATTTTCAAGATTTTAAAGTTTTCATAGATATGTCGATCTACACTATTTTTTAAGCTTTAAAATTTATAAATAAAGATGAAAATATATTTTAAGGCTATCATGAAGAATTCAATTTTATTTTTTATTTTTTAATAGAAATTCAGAACTTCATTAATCAACGATTGAAAAAAATTACAGAATATGAGACGACAGTCTCAATTAAAGAAATTCCTCCTTTGGCAAGGAAGCCTGCTAAAATATTGACCTCACGGAAGATATGCACAAAGGAGAAAATGAAAGGTCTAGACATATCTCAAATTTTAACAAGATGGACTGAAGTTCCCAAGGTGGTTTCTGCTCCTTATTACACCACTTTATAACATTCAAAGAATCACCTTCCACCACACAATAAGACCCTGAATTCCTTGCTACAAAGAATTTTAAACTATAGAAGAGAGCCAATAAATCTGCACCAATTTGTAGTTTTGTCTCCCAATGGGCTTGCATAAGAAACAACAATAGATCCATTCAACTCCATCACCACTCCTCCAAAGCCAACAGGACCCAGATTTCCTAAAGAGCTCCCATTAAAATCAAGTTTAAAAACCCCAACCAAAGGGCATATCAATCTCCCGTGAGGCCTACACTTAAAATATCTTAAATGGAAAATATTTGTTACATTTCTCCTAACATCCACTTCAAGAATGTCTTTCCCCTCTTTTGTGATTGAACATGAAAGCCAAATGGAATGTCAATTTTTTTCCAAAATACTTTCCATAGGCAAATAAATCCATTCAAACATTCTTCTATTTCTCTCCTTCCAAACTTCCCAAAGAATCAACCCTCTCGCAATTTGCCAAATTACCACATCAGTTTGTGGAAGCCAAGAAACTCCTAAATTCGAAATAATTCTTTTAACTGCCGCAGGCATAACCATAGCACATCCGAGCTTGTCAAAGAACCAATGCCAAATTTTAAGCGTAAAAGAACAATGTAAAAATAGATGAGCACCTGATTCAGCATCATTTTTGCATAATAAGCAAATATTTGGCAAGATCTTCCCTCTTTTGATAAGATTATCAACAGTGAGAAACTTATCTTGCATTGCCAGCCACAAGAATGCTTAAATCTTAAGCGGGCAAGGGCTACTTCCATACAGCTAGAATTTCTGGCATAGGCCATCTCTAGCAAACATGGAAAAGCAGATTATACATTGACTTCAGCAAAAATTGTCCATCTGAATCAAGCTCCCAAACAACTTGATCAGCTGCATTTTGTGGAATATACACCTCTTGCAGAAGTGCTAACAAACAAACATATTTCGAAAAAATCTGGACCGAAATGCTATTATAGGGGATGACTAAATTCCAAACAACTTGATTGCCTCTGATTTCAAAAATATCAGAGATAACGGCATTGGAATTATCCATGCGCTGAAAAATCAAAGGGAAGACATATTTCAAAGGGGAATCACCTAATCCTTTATGGTGCCAAAAGGAGATATTATAGTCATCCCCAAGATTTCACCTAATATCCCTATGGATCAATGGTTTGCACGAGTTAATTGATCTCCAGCAGTAAGACAGCCCTCTTGTATCATTTCTCAGCCCAACCCACATTTTTAAATATATCTTCTCCATATTTAGCATAAATAACTTGATACCACAACTGGTCTTTGAAATTTAAGTTTATGTACCACCATTTACATAGCAAGGCTTGATTAACCAATATAATTTTTTTAATATCCAAACCACCCTCTTTTCTAGGAGTACACACTCTTTCCCATCGTAGAAGATGGTATTTTTTGGAGTTATCAAAAGACCCCCAAAGGAAGTTTCGCATTAAAGATTCAATTTTCTTGGCAACTCGAGGAGGAATATGCAATAAAGACATCTGATAGATTGGCAACATTGACAAGCAAGCTTTAACCAAGATAATCCTACCACTAAAAGAGAGATATTTATACTTCCATAAATCAAGCTTAACTTGTATCCTCTGAATCACTTTGTCCCAAACGGCCATAAGTAGGCAACCATCTGAAATTGACATCCCCAAATATAAAATAGGAGAACTTCCAGCTTACATCCCAACACCTCTGCAATATCACGGACCATAGAGTCCTCACAATTAATACCAATTACTGCAGATTTTTCAAAATTAACCTTAAGCCCCAAAGCTACTTCACAGCATTGCAAAAACATAGCAATATTTTCGATTTAGTCACAATTAGCTTCACAAAAAAGGAGTGTATTATCAGCGTACTGTAAGTGCGATATACATGGACCATTATTAGGCATAAGAAATCCTCTAAAATGCCTTTTTACTTTAACATTTCAAACAAAATGACTAAAGCACTCAGCATAAATAGTGTACAGAAAAGCGGACAAAGAATCACCTTGACGACGCCCACGCGAGGCTACAAAGAAACCTGTAGGGCAACCTTTGAAAAGAATAGAAAAATGTGCAGAGGATAAACACTCATACATCCAACTTCTCCATTTTCCCCTAAATCCCATATTCTTCATAATTTTTAGAAGAATATTCCATTCAACCCTAGCATAAGATTTTTCCATATCCAATTTGATTACGAACCCTTGCACAACCACTTAAAGCTCTCAAATGAATGCACTCATGTGCGACCAAAACACTATCGCTAATCATCATATCCTTGATGAAAGAAGACTGGGGCCCAGTGATAACCTTCGATAATACTATTTTTAAGTTTTTCAGCCAGAACCTTAGCGATAATTTTATAAAGGCTTGAGAGAAGGCTAATGGGTCTCATATCACTAAGGCTCCCAATAACGGACTTTTTCATAATAAGGGCGATAAAAGTGGAGTCAACACCTTTAAAGAGTTCACCACTATGTAAAAACTCATGCACAATTTCCAGTAACTCCAAAGAGACCAAACTCCAGAATTTGTGAAACAATAATAGTGGAAAACCGTTAGGTTCAGGTTCCTTATCCCTGGGCAGCCCAAAAACTGATTTTTTCAATTCTTCCAAAGAAACATCCCTCAAGCAATAATATTGAATCAGCCGAAAGACATCTAAAGCCCACTCTAGATAACCGAGGTATGACCTTTACCTCAGTGGTGAAAGCTTTTTTGAAATGACTGATAACCGCATTAGACATTCCATCTACATCATCAGGATCAACACCATGAATCAAAAACCCAGAAACATCATTTTGACGTCTCCGAGTATTAGCAATGGCATAGAAGAATTTAGTATTTAAATCGCCTTCCTATAGTTATTTGACCCTAGATCTCTGCTTTCAATAAACCTCTTCCACCCTGCGGAGTTCATGAAGCTCATTAATTTTAGAGTTCCTTACTAAAACCAACTTCTCATATAGAACTCCAGAATTTTGAACCCTAGAGTCCACATATGTTAAACAACTAAGCACCTTCTTGATTTTTTTTTTCACATTAAATCCTCTATCATTCTTCCAAGTAATAAGCTTATGTTTCATACTTAAGAGCTTTTTGTGAAGTTGAAACCAATAAAAATAGAATTTTCCCAAGCACTTTTGATAAGATCAAGTACCTCTTTCTCGGCCAATCAACCAGCTTCAAACCTGAAAGGTTTAAGTCCTGCTGAAAGAACTTTAGAGCATAGTAGAATGGGAGTGTGATCAGAGGAGAGCTTGGGTAAAGTCATAACGGACGCAAGGGGGAAGAAATCATAGCACTCCCCAAGCACCAGAAATCTATTCAGCTTAGACATCGATAAATTTAAAGAGCTACCATTTGATCAAGTAAAAATTGAGCAAAAAATTAGCAAGTCGATCAAAGCATGGGTCTCGATAAATCTAAAGCTGCATTTCTTGACAATATTTGAAGGTAGGTTCTAATTTGATTATTTAGAGCCTAGGCTCTATACCAACTGCACTCTTTGTGAATTACAATTTCTCTTTGGTATTTTGTCCAAAAAAAATCTCCAACAACGTTCAAATTGCCTATTTTTGGAGTTGAAGAGGCAAAGGCACTTTACGAATTTCACCCACCTAAAGAGCTCAACAAAATGACAAGAGTACCTTTCTTGTTCAAAATGAGTCAAATCATTGAGATGTCCTTTTGTTCAGGATCCCAACCCTTAACTATAGGAATTTGGACATTTTAAAAAATTATATTATTTATTATTTTTTTGATAAACTATTTGTGTAAAACAAAAATTAAAAAATAAATCCATTAATCTTTTTTCACCTCTTGATGATTTTGTAAGGGATTTTGATAATGTATTATCCATTAAAAATATTAAAAGAATTATTTAAAACCTCTGACTAACTGATTTTGCTAATTTTATAAGCATTTTCCGGACAATTATTTGGGCCTTCTAAGACTTTTTTTTTTTTTGAATAAGTCAGTGGGGCTTTCAAGCCATTTTTATCCTCTTCTAAGTTCTCTTTTCACCTACTCACCTACCATATTTGCATGTGGTTCCTAAGTTTGTCTACCAAACTTTTGTCTACCCTATGACTTGAAACTTAATATTTCTCAATTTTCTTTGAAGTATCTCGAATTTTGACTAAATTCCCTAAGTTTTTGCCCAAATCCTTACATAGAAACTTGTTTCACTCTCTATTCTATTTGCTTTTGCAACCCATTCTCTAACTGATTTTGCCCTAACGTTTTGCTTTTCTGCCTCTCCCTCTAGCATATATTGTGTTAAATTAGAAGTCTTAATCTACTTCTTTTAAGCTCAAAAACTGCATTACTATAATAAAAGAAAAAAGAAAAATTTCGTATAGAACCTTAATTCATCGTATTATTTCATGATAGACTCTCATTCTGTTTATCTTTCAAGTGGAATAAAAAAACCCTAAAGATTTCATCATACCTCATCATCTCTTATATCCATTTTTTATTAACTTTTGATCGTAAAAATTACTCCCAACAAATCTTTTTATACAATTTCAACCCAAAAACTTTTTAATGGGTGGAAAGGGAAAAGAGGGTTAAAAATGATTTTGGTATGAAATGGTATAAAAAGATTTGTTGAAGCTAATTTTTATGGTCAAAAGTCAATAAAAGATGGAGTTAAGAGGGTATATCATGAAATAATATGAGAATTTATGGTTCTATACAAAATTTTTCCAAAAAAAAAATCATAAACCTTTGCTTTTGAGCCAAACAAAAGTGATAACCAAAGTTACAAAATTTAAATCTTGGTTTTGCTTTTTTCTTTTCTTTTTCTTTGTTTTTTCTTTTTTGCTTTTGTTACTTATTTTTCCTTACGTGTTTTTTTGGTTTTTTATTTTTTTTGAATTCTCTGAATTGTAAATAATTATTTTTAAAGGTGGTTTGATGGATTCAGCAGCTAGTCCTACGAGTTTCAACTGTATCAGATCCCTCACCGGTTCAATAGTTAATCCCATCACTTAACCAACAAACCCAAGATTATCATCAAAAAGCAAAGACAGCGCCCATTTGTCACTACAAATGAAGGTGAATTTGCATTTTTTTGTAATACAGATGGTTGGATTTTCCTTTCTTTCCTGTTTTTTGGTTGGATTTTCCTTTCTTTTCTTTTCTTTCTTTCTGGTAAATAAGTGAGAGCTCATATGAGATATTCATAGTTGAATCATAAACAAAATAGGTAAGACTTGCTATCAAATGTGCGTCCTTTTTTATCTAATGTCCTCGCTATATGGAACCCATGTCACTCAAGAGGGCCATTTAAAAGGAATCCAAAGCCACTATTCGCACTATTCGCCCAATAAAAAATATCATTTAATTAGTACACTATCATTTCCTCTTGGCAAGGGCCACATGCCCAACATGCACTTATAACGGGCACACTCGCTCTTGGGTCCAGGTCTTATCGTAATTTTCTGATCCAGGTCTGGGTCTGGGTCCAGTCGGACCTGAACCTGGACCCAGGATGCCATTCTTAATCATCCAATTCACTTATCTTAGAACCCTTTGGTTGGATTGCTTGCAAAAATGCTTGAGTATATAGAAATCCTTTTGTTTTTTTAATGAAAGCCCCAATCTTATATTCTCAATGTTTCGTCCTCATTTCTTCACAAAAAATCAGGAAATTATTATCAAAAAATTGAGTTTCTTATATTCTCAATGTTTCGTCCTCATTTCTTCACTAAAAATCAGGAAATTATTATCAAAAAATTGAGTTTCTGGGCCCTCTTTTCTATCAATACAACTATCATTCAAAAACCAACCTAAAAGAATTGAGAGTCCAAATTTCGGGAGCGTTTTGAATCTAAAGTTGTAAATCTTCAATTTCTCTCTTATTGCTCCCCATATCATGTGAAATTTGTCTCACATTGATCTACGATAGCCCTAACAAATTTTTTGAATCGAAGTAGAAATTTGCTGAGATCGACTTTCGATTTTTTCCCACCATTTTCTTTGATTCTCCTCTGGTTTTTTTCCTAATTTCTCTCAAGAAAACATGATTTGGATATTTTTCAGATACTCTATAAGATGAAAATCATTTTTTTGGTTCAATGTTCCTATTTGATGAAAACAGAAAGATGAAAAATTGGGGGAATTTTTTCACTTAGAGCTAGTTTTTTAATCTCATTTAGAAGTATATTTGTTGGAACTAAAACTATTTTTTGAAAGTCATTTTTTGCTTTTGAGCTCATTTTTTTTCTTTTTTATGGGCATGAAACATTTAGAAATATAAGAACCTCTACGTGAATTTTAATTATGATATCTCTTTGCCAATTATATTGGCAGTGTGGGTAGGTTCTTAGATCGGAATATGCTTCAATCTGAAAGACATACGTGGTGGCATCTGAGTCCTTACAATATTTGCATCAACGGTAAAATATATTCTTCAATCACATAAGCCATAGGCTTTTGCTTCTTTTCAAAGCTCGCAGAAAACTGCGCATGAGTCTACAAGTCCGTGGCCAGTAGGCAGACAATATTTATTTGTCCATACCTTCCAATTCTCTGAAAAATTAGAACTTCTCTTGCAATCGTCGAAACTGATCTGGCCCTTTGTTTCTCAAATCATCTCTACATTTTTAAAAAAGGTTAACACTTCGTTATTTGGGTTCTCACCATAATAAATTATATATTATAGTGTATAAAATTTGCTAAATTATTGAGACCAAATTAGAGGATATGGAAAAAACGAGATGCTCTCGCATTCTTCCAAGTGTTAAACGCCCTCCGATGTGCAAACAGTTCCCGAATACACTCTCGGGATACAGCCAGATCGAAATATAATTTTTAAATATATGAGTTGCACTCATTAGATCCGTACAAAACCACAGTTTATAAGACTAATATATTTTTCAATCGGTATAATACCGCAAACATCGATTGAAAATACATTTCCCTCTCACGAGAAAATTATCATCCAATCGATAAAATAGAAACATCAATTAGAAATAAGTTTTCTCTCACCATAAAATTATTATTATTTAAAATAAAAATATTTTTTTACTAAAAATTATCATCCAATCGGTATGGTATAGATATATATCAATTGAAAACACTGATCTATCTCACGCCATAGAATAAAATAATAATTGTAACAGAAACATGTTACCGGTCAGTATTACAGGAATATCTTCCTCATATCTTAGCGTTGCCAGAATAATGCGCAAGATCGAGAGAACCAAAACAAGAGAGAGATTCTATGTGTTAATTTCCTGTGCAACAAGAACCTTACAGAGCAAAATTGTGAGAGCTTAAGCACACACTAAAATACTTCCTGTAATTTACAAAAAAACTCAGACATAAAATTTTGACGCACCTGACTCCTCTTTTCTCGTTGCTTTTCAGGAACTAAATCCTCGTCAATTTATAGATGAGAAGTTACAATTTTTAATTATTAAAAATTATACAATATTATGTATTTTCACATGGTAGCACAATAATATGTAATTTTTAATTATTAAGAGGAAGTGTTAAAATTGTTGAAGCGTATTTTTTAGAAAATATATTAGTTTTTATGTTATTTTATCGTAAGTGATGTAGTGATATTCTACTTGTAAGTTTGCGTGGTAGGAAGTTGTAAAACTACTATGTGGTTAGTAGTTATAGTTACAAGTAGATAATTATTGTAGGAAATATGGTTGTAAAAACGTCTATTTAAAAAGAGGTGTGTGGTAAAAAGTCACATGTTGAAAATTGTAATACATTTGTGTACTCCATATTTTTCTTTAGTGAATGTTAGTTTTCTTCTACAGGTTCTTGGTTTTTTTTCTCTTTTTTATTTGCTCGAGTCTGGAGCTAGTATGCCATTGTTATCCTAATTGAGAAATGGATTGTTCCGGTGATGTGGAATCCATCATTCTCTACATGGTATCAAAGCCACAAAGGTGGTGGTTATGTGGTCTTGACTCCTTTGATGAAGAAGATCAATTGTCATTTTGAAGATAGATTCGGTGGG
Organism: Amborella trichopoda; assembly: GCF_054954075.1. Lineage (NCBI taxonomy): Eukaryota > Viridiplantae > Streptophyta > Magnoliopsida > Amborellales > Amborellaceae > Amborella > Amborella trichopoda. Next base: position 4,069,958 of record NC_142346.1, on the reverse strand, counting down.
AGGTCTAATGGGTTTAATGTTGAGTTGGGAACTCAACTCAAAGTGATCTTTCTGTTTCCCAACTCTTCTTAAGATTTAGAATATTTGTTTGGAGATCTCCCATTGATGCGAAAGAACGTATTTGGAGGCACGAACGAAGTGACTTATTATTCGTGGGTTAAAGATGGAGTATATTCCCAACATTATTTCTATTCAACGGTGGGCTATGCAGTTCTACTTGATAGAATGTGATAATCTCTTTCATGGCCTACTAAATGGCTGGATTGTCAATTTCAGGAAATGATGAAGATGATCGTGTATACATGGTCTCCTTTATAAAAAATCACTTTAAGAGAGAGAGTTAAAATTGTTAAAATGTATTTTCTAAAAAGTATATTAGTTTTTATATTATTATCATGAGTGACGTAGTAACATTCCACTTGTAAATTTAAGTGGTACGAAGTTATAAAACTACTAAGTAGTTAATAGTTATAGTTAGTTATAGTTACATGTAGGTAGTTATTGTAGAAAATATTGTTGCAAAACCCTCCATTTAAAGAGGTGTGTGGTGAGAAAATTGAGTATCATATTGAAGATTAATCTTAGGTGACAAGATTATAATGTCTTTATATACCTTAAAACACATGTGTTAGTTTTTTTCCACCTCTTCGTGGTTGGTTTTTTGTTTTTTTATTTGCTGAGTCTTAGGCTAAGCTAGTATGACATTCCAACTATTTGAGAAACGGATTGTTACCAACTTCCGTCTTTCTCTACGAGACGCAACTAATACGTTGTGAAACCATACTAAGTGGACTATATTATTTACAGTGATCTTGCGTGCATTATTCATATTGTCTCGTAGAGTTACTATTCATTAGCACATTACTGTTCCATTGCACATTATTATTCACAATACTATTTATTTACGCAGTATCATTCGGACCTCACAACCACAAGCTTATACAGTCCAAAAACTATTATTTTAAAGCACAACAAGCCAAAAAGCAAACCGACACCTAAAGTAATACACCTCAAATATCTACCATTACCTCAAGTAACACACCCCAAATATCCACCATTCTGACATTGCTTCTCACCCCTCCCAAAAGCCTTGTGAGCCTCTCCTAATTGCCGATAGAGAGAGAGAGAGAGATCATTTCACTTCTCATTCTTATTGTCCTCCTCCTTGTTTGTAGAGAGAGAAAGGTCTAGCCTGGACCTAGTCTCCTGATCAAGCACCTCAAGAAAGAGAGGGTCGACCACCACATTGCTCTCCACATGGATAACAAATGGGTGCTTCCATATAAGCAATTGAGCCTCGCCTTCAATTCTAACCACTGCCTTTAGCTCCATCTCTCTCCTAATGACGTCCCGCATGAGCCTAGCCAGGCGGTGGGTGAGCTTGAGCCCGTCGAGCTGGGCCCATAGCTGAAGGGTTCGAACTGATCGAGCCGGTTGTGAGCCTGCCGCGACTTTGGCTTGGCCTAGAAGGGTATCATCACAATATATGGACATTGTGGAAGGTGAATACGTGACGGGGACGAGGTTGGGGTTGGTGACGGAGACAGTGAGGGTGAGTTCAAGGTCGAGGACTGGGATGGGAGGAATGGGAGTGGTGGGGAAGCCAACGTGGAGAGAGGATAGAGAAATTGAGAGGAGAGAGAGCGTGGGGTCTCGAGGGCGGGCCGCAATGGCCAAGGCAACGACGGCGGCGGTGGTAGTGCCGATTGCGATTGTCCAGCCTATGGTCGCATCCATGGAGTCTCTCTTTACACTTCTGTCTCTCCCTTGGGGAATTGGTAAGCTTGAATTTTGAGAAATTGCGAATCCCTCTCTACGTCTGTCGATCTAGGAATTGGGAAGAGGCTTCATCTCTCTTTGGGGTAGTTCAAGGGACCTGTCGTTTCTCTCTCAGGCCTACCTCTCTTTTGCCTGCTTCAGCAGACTAATTCGTTGCAGGGTGGTTTAGGGGGTTAGAAAGGCGCTCTCTCTTTCTCTCTCTGTGGAAGAGAGGGGCGAAGGGAGATGGTACTTGAAGCATCGATTTCATTTGTAAAATATGGAGTGTCCAGGTGTTCTGGATTATGATTCGTGTCATTTGTAGGCCGTTTGGCTCTATAGCATGTACATCACTTTTTCTACCTTTTCTGTTTGCTGAAGCTTTGTTTTTTTTTTTTTTATATTATACCCTCCCTCTCTATCTCCCATTCTCCCTCTATCTATTCACGTAATACTATGTTTTTTTGTCTTTCATATATATTTTATTTTTATGAAACAATAAATTTATTTTTTAAAAAATAAAAATTTTATTTTTCAAACTAAAAATATTCATTTATAATTAAAAATAAATTTATAAATATTTGATCTAAAAAATGATTTATTGATAGAATAATAATATAATATACCTAGAGCATATTATATAATTTCCAAAAACAAAAAAGAGTACACCACTTATTTTTGCTTTTGTCACCTCATGTGCTAATAAATGCTATACTCTTTTGTTTTAAAAATTTATATAACATTTCTAATTTGAGTATACTATACTATTATTTTATCACAATTGATAAATAATTTTTAGATAAATATTCATTTTTAGTTACAAATTTTAAAAAGTAAAATTTTTTATTTTAAAAAATTATATATCTATGTTTCAATATAAATAGAATATACCTAAAAAATATAAATATTTTTATATGAATAGATAGAGAGATGATGGGTAGAGAGAGAGGGAGATAGGAGTACATGTAGAGAGCTAAAGTGACAAAGAGGATGAGTAGAGAGAGAAAAGGAGAGAGGGTGAGCAAAGAGAGAAAATGAGGGAGGGCCAGTTGACTTGAAAAGTGATAGGGAAAGAGGGAGAAAAAGGGCAGTCTTGTTTAAATTTTATTGATTTTTTGAACGGGGGTAAATACAAAGAAAAATAATTTTAGGGTTTAGGGTGTGATACATGAAGTATTGGGGGGAAGATCTCTAGAAAGTTCATTTTGGAGGATTTTTATAACTTTTCCTTTTTAATACATAGGCATTAAGACCAGACCAAACAGGTGATCTGATCGATTATTTCGCCGACTGGTGTGGGGTGTAATAAGCCCCGTTGAGGTAATCTCCGACACTCTTGTTTTTGTTGATTGCAATCTTATCTTTTATTCTCAAACATAGTGTATAATTGTTTCAATGGCATCAAGTTGTTAAGATCTTGGTTTTATTGTTATGTTGATTTTATTTTAAAATTTATCTTATTATAATAAAGACCACCTGTAAGTGATCTTTTGCCAAAAAAAGGGGTAAAAAAAAAAACAAAATGTATTTCTCGGTAAACGATCATATAGGTCTTTCTTTTATTAGTATCAGAGTTATTGATACTTGATGACATTAGTTGTCTTTTCTCTTTATTGAGTTTAAATGAAGCTTGAGAATGAGATATAAGAAAATTAATGACCTTTATGGTCAAGAAATAGACCCACAGTTAAGAATTATTGAAATACTCCAACACCGAAAAGGCACTCTGCAGAATAAGTATTCTGGGCTGTTTTGGAGTAGTGATATGAATAAGATATTGAGGTATTTTTCTATTACATACTACAATAATATATTACGTCTTTAAGAATAGGATTTGCCTAAAAAATTTCAGTAGGAGATCCTAAGGGAATTGAGAGTTATGGACTCAACAATGAAGGGTTTCAGTTCTAACCATACAAAATTCAAGAACTGTCCATTGAGTTTCGTGATTTTTTTTACCAATCATATGATTTTATTTTTAGCTGAAATTAGATTGTGACTCATAAAATTGAGTCTAATTTAAAAAAAAAAACATTTCATCAAGAAATTCATTGTGGTTTGAAAGATATGATCAATTTATTGAAGAATGCACAAGTGTTGTCTTCTGCAACAAAAATTATTTTCATGACTTGGAAGTTAAGATTTAATTTCTATTCTTAGTAGAATGTTTTATGGTTCAAACTAAGTTTTTAGACTTTCATTCTGAGTCTAATTTGTAATAAAATTTATTTGAGAAAGAAATATCTATGGGAAGAGAGGAATAAAAATTTTGGATTGAAGAGAAGTCATCCTGAATTTTCTGCAATTTGGTACGTTCTTCATTGACACATGAATAGCTTTATTTATCAAGCCTACTTAACAAAGTCATATGAGGCTTGTGGAAATATATGTGCTATTATTATGTGTCTAATTTCAAACAAAATTGGTTTGAAAGGGAAACTCCATGATGGTAGAGAAAAAATACAATTTTACTAAATATTGTTGATCCTGGAATTCTGCAGTATGACTTATTTTGTGACGTGAATATTACTTATTTATTTGTCTAAAGAAAAGTATGATTTGGGATTCAAACTATGATATTAAGATTTGGTTTTGAGTCTTGTTTTCAACGCAATATATTTCAAGCAGAAATTCATTGAGAATTGAGAGAAACAAGTTTTTATTGAGAGGTGCTCAATCTGATTTTCTGCTAAGAAAATTGCATTGTGACCTAAATGTCACTGAAACTAAGACTCACTATATGGTATGATTTAGGGATGGAACTGAGCATTATTTTATATTTTTTAATCTATTTCAATACTCAAAAGGATTCGAAGATAAACTTTTTATGAGTTGGCAGATGTCGTATTTTTATCATGAGATGCTCATGTTCTATACTGCAGTAAATTAAAAGAAGTGGCATATTAAGGCACATCCTTGAATTCCCAATTATGAAGACCTTTAAGACTCATTTTAAAAGGTTTTATAGTGTGCCATGAGTATGATTTATTATAGTACAACTTCAGAGATATGTAATACAAAGTTGGCAAGATAAGACACTCTATGTGAAGAGTATTCGATCTGAAAATAGCAGAAAGAAGAAGAAACACAATACCTATAAAAGCATCTTAGTTTCTTCGAAATAAATGGATATAGAGAGAGACTTGGTGGAAGCAGAGAAACGCTAAAGATCAGTGGGAGAATCGAAATTGTGATATTTGAAATAATGGGGTGAAGAAGAGATTTTCTTCACTGTGTAAGACAGGAGAATCCAAATGCTGAAGAGATAGACATTTTGTGACATGTAAAACCAATGATCAATATATTCTCCAAAAATTGCATGTACTTCCAAGATCACAAAAAATTGTCAAACAAGTAAAAGTGATGAATCAAGAAAGCCCAAGTACCACACTACGTGGTTTTGATATATGAAATCTATCCCACGTTACATGGTACAGTCATATAGGGAAAGAGGACTCAATAATTTTGTTTAATATGCTTTGGTTATATTTTGGCTAATTATTTTATGAATATGTATGAAGTGTATGAACATTAAGTGATAAGTACTAACAAATTTGAAAGAGCCGGTTTTGAATACCTTGTGTTTTTGTGCCACTTTGTGCTTAAGTATGAACTACTTAAGATAGTGATACACATGGAGATGTGATTTGATCAAGGGTTCTGAGCCCTAACGATGAAACACGAGAGATGGGTGTCGTTCATTCAAATATGCAAACACAAAGGGAGAGTTCTAGTGGAACTCAGTCTTAGTGACCATCCTCTCAATAATGTCTATAATATGATGTGTTGTATGTGATGATGATCTCTTGATAAATTCTCCATAATTGCCAAAAAGGAGTATTTTTTCAAGGCTTTAATAGACATTATTTAGTCATACTTTATTTTGGATAAAATTATATGGTATATATCATTTGTTTTTGTGGCCATAAACTTGACTTGGTAGGAAATTAAAGGTGAATGCGGTAAAATTATGAGAGCTAAGCATGTATTTTAAAATTAAATTGGATGATTTGAAAAAAGCCTAAGTCTATGAATACGATTTTGAGAAAACCACAAAGTCTTACAAAGTCTATTATGTCTTTATGAAATCATTTTAAACCGTCATACTATTATATAACTATTGCTTGTAGATATATACCAAGTCTATTTTTTTTATTAAAAAGAAAAACATTATGTCTTGAAACTATTTATAAAAGTGTGAGAAAAACTATCATGCGTTTTTTTTGAAAAAAAAATACCTATATGCTTTGACTCATGTTTGTAGTTATTTAGAATCCTTGATTACCTAAGACTTTGAACTAAAGGGAATGTTGTAGGAATGTCATCATGTTGAGCTTCCCTAACACATGTTGTGTTGATTAGATAACTTGGTTTTTATGAATTTACTACCAAGATGTCTAGTATGGTTGAACATTTGTAGTTCATTAAGGTTTTTGTATATTGTGAAACCAACGGGTATTGAATTGCATATTACATGAGACTTGATATGCTACCTCGTGATATATGCTTAAGAATGTTGAAAATGTATATGTTGTATGTGCAATAATTGAAGCTGTTACAGTTCTACGTTTTTTTTAGCTGCTTGGATATTCAGATATACATGTGTAAGCTATCGCATATATCCAAATGATGCGAAATCTACATCTGGATATGTGTTCATGCTTGGAGATGGTGCAGTTTTTTGAAAATCAAAGAAACAAGATGTAACGAAATTATCCACCATGAAGGCAGAGTACGTGACGTGCTATTTGGTGATTGAGGAGGCCATATGGATTAAGAAATTTCTTAATCGACTTGACTTTCACCTCGTATGTTGTGAGGCAGTAAGAATTTTCTGCGTCAGCACGGTGACGATATGCGTGTCAAAGGAGCCACGATTCCATAAGAACTCAAAGCACATAAAACCATGTTTTTATCACCTGAGGAATGAGGGGAGATTGAGAAAGATCGAGATCCAGATAAACTAAATATTCCAGTGGGAGCACCTAATAGTATTTGACATGCCAAATAGAACAACAGACTATAATGTTGTTTACCCATGGAACCCAAATGTTTGGTGCTGATTGTATGGCTACAAAAAGAGAGCAGCTTATTTGAAAAACCCTTTTGAGCCCATGAACATACGACCCCATGCGATGATGGTACGTGATGCTCTTTTACGACAACAGGTCCATGATTCACGATGCGATGTGAAAGATGAGCTACGACCATTTTTTGAATGAGATCCGAGCAGCAAAGAGAAAAATATGTTGCCTCTATAAATATTTTTGTGAAAAGATTGATGGCGAAAACCATGATTAATGTATTGAGAGAATAAGTAAAAATGTTTGAGAGTTATTGTAATTGGGAGAGAGAGAGATGGGAATGAGAGAAAGTGAGAAAGAGATAATGTAAAGCTTTCAAAGGCCAAGTGAGAGATGTTGGGTTTATGTGGCTTTTAAAGGCATTATGAGTGCTTGTAAAATGAAATAATATAGTGGAACATGAACTCAGTGGGAGTATGATCCCTCATGGACCATACTAAGTAAACGATGTTTGGAGATACCGGACTGTGCTTGACGATCTAAGTCAGTCGGTTAGGAAAAACCCATGCTACCTGGGCATAACGAACAAACCAATAAGGGTTCTAATGGGTTAACACTTGATGAGATCGGAGAATATGCCCGGATGAATGAGCCGAGTGACCCTTGTGTGTGATGGTGGTCTACAGAGATGGGGGCCAAAGCCTCATCCATGTCATCACACGGCATGCATATCGATAGATCGTATGTTTGGATTTTATTTATAATTTTTGGATTTTTAAAATTATAAATATGTCCTGGATATTTTATTTCTAATTTTTGGATTTATAAAATTAAAGATATGGATTTTACAATTGTTTAAATATTCAAATAATATTATGAAATATTTTTATTAATTTTAAATATATAAAAATATCATGGGGGCCCATTGTGCACATGGACCCGCCATATTTTTAGAAGATGGGGCCTATGAGTGCCTCCCTTGAGTGGCACGCCCGGCCCTTATTCTCTTTCCTATTTTTTTGGTGATATGGCATGTGGCCATATGGTTGGAAGATATTGTTTAAATATTGATTTGATATATCTTTGAAAGATTTTGTGGAAAGATTGAGTAGACTTGTGTTATTTTATGATATGCACAATACTTGATTAGATTTAATTTATTTAATTTATATTGATGAAAAAATGGTTTAGGAAATGGGGATAATGGTTCATGCACCTTCCATAATGTTGACGGCCCATCTATGGAATGGATGATTCAGATCTCTCGCCCCACAAGTCACCCTTGATCGACGATCTATGTTCAATCTCAGAAGAAGAGGCAAACCAAAGAAAACCCTAAGAAACTCTAATCTTATTCAAAGCCTATAAAGAGGGATTGTATCTACCAAACAATCTCTACACCTTATCTTTCTATCTCTCTCTTAAGAAAGTTTATCTCTCTCATGTTTGATCTCTCTTTCCCACATTATGAAAGAACCTAAGCGTTAAGTTATGGAGTTCTTCTCTCTTATCTCTCAAATATGGATTTACGGCTAAGAGTTTTAGGGTTTAGCAAAAAAAGAATCAATCCCTCTCAAACTAGGTTGTTAAGAGAATTCACCTAGGGTTTGAGTTTGTAATCAAAGGGGTCCATGTTCCATTGGTATGGCTTGGCCGAAATTTGCTTTCCCGGTTCGAGATTGAAGCTAGATCGTTGATCCTACGCCATCGGATGGTGGTGACTCGATATAGGTGTAATAAGCCCGATTGAGTTAATCTCCGACACTCTTCATTTTGTTTCTTGCAATCTTATATTTTGTTCTCAAGCATAGTGCATAGTTGTTTCAATGACATCAAGTTATTAAGATCTTGGTTTTATTGTTATATTGATTTTATTTTGAAATTTATCTTACTATAATAAAGACCACCTGTAAGTGATCTTTTGCCAAAAAAAAAATATATTCCTCGGTAAAAGATCACATAGGTCTTTCTTTTAGCATAGAGCCTAAGCTCTAAACCATCAAATTAGAGCCTACTTTCAAATAATGTCGTGAAATGTGGTTTCAATATTAGAAATCTTTGTGATACCCTTAAGATATATATTTTCATATTTATTTATAAAGTTTAAAGCTTCAAAAATAGTATAGATTGACAGATTTATGAAAACTTGAAGATTTTGAAAATTGACAATCCAAAAATGCGTTGTAAAATACACTATTTCCAAAACTTGAAATCTATTTTTTTTCATGTCTATGCATGTTGATGTCAAGATGATCAATTTGAAGATATTTGGATATCAAAACAACCTCTTTTAGCGAAATTTTTCAAGTAGGCTCAAATTTGATTGTTTAGAATCTTAGCTTTATATAAATATTTTTCTTTATCTTTTGTACAAGGGGATCACAATTATTGTTGTCCTTTAAATTTCAAAATGAGTGGTTGAAAGAGTGTCATTGAATAGACACGAAGTTCCAAAAAATATTCCTCGGACTTCGTAACTCACCCCAAACTATCCAATTTAATGTCTAATGAATGGAAATGATTGTGACAAGTATGTATAAAAGATAAATAGTAGACAATCCCATTTAACATCTACAATTTATTTTTTATATTTTTTTGTCTATAGACAATCCCATTTTTATTTTCCATTTTTTAAAATAAAAATATGGGTTTGCAAAAAAGATTTGATGAACATGTTATATACTTCAAGAATATGTTATATTCTTTGATAAAAGTTTGAATAAGATACCGAGGATCTTATAGTCTAGGAGGCATGTTCTTGAAAAACAAACGAAATATTTGATAATAAATACGAATAAGTTTTTTTTTAAAAAAACCAATAATAATCATATAAAACAGTAACTAAAATAAATTTCTGCTAAAATAAGAAAATAAAATTTTTCTCAATTTCTCTTACTAAAAAGTAAAAATACGTACTTGTTAGAAAATTCATAAATTGATTAAGAAATGTGCCATGTTGCTGTTGAGCATCAAATAAGAACTAAAATCTAGAAATAAATTATTGTAAAAACAAACGTATTAGATATCCTTTTAAGAAATTAAAGAAAAAAATAGACTTACAAAATATGGAAAATTTTATTAAGTATGTTTTTTTAGAAAATTTAAATTTTAACATGAAAATTCCAAACATATATGAATCAAAGAAGAAGTCATCAAATGGAATGGCTAGAAAAATAACAATTTGTTAAAAAAGTGATGTTTGACTTTTAAATGGAGAGATCTTAAGCTCTTCTCTCACTAAAAAATTATCATCCAATCTGTATTATATAAACATCGATTAGGAATAAGTTTTTTGCTCACAACAAAATTAATATTTTTTAAAATGAAAATCTCTCTTACAAAAAAATATCATCTAATCGATATACTACAGATATACATCAATTGGAAACATTGATCTACCTCATGAAATTGAATAAAATAATAATTGTAACAAAGATATGTTACCTGAAAAATGCATGAAAATTACAGAATATCTTCCTCATATTTCGGTGTCAAAATAATTCGTAAGATCGAAAGAACCAAAACAAGAGCGATTATTGTTATTTATTTCCTATGTAACAGAAAACTTTTAACGCCAAAATGTGAGAGCTTAACCCAAATACATTCCGTAATTTATAGGAAACTTAGACAGAATATTTTTACGCACATGAATCATCTTTTTTTATTACTCATTAGGAACAAAATATTTGTCTATTTATATTAAAAAAGTTGTAATTTTTTATTATTAAAATTTACATAATATTATACGTTTGCACGTGATAACACAACGTATTTTTATGTGGTAATAAAGTAACGCAGCATGTTTACATAAACCAACCTACGCCTAGGTATTTTCATGTGGTAGTAAAGTAACGCCGCATGTTTACATAAACCAACCTACGCCTAGCGGTCTTATTAAATAAGCGGAGCCTCTACAGCTTTATTTGTGGATAAGTACTTTGATCCCGTCTCTTATTTTTTATTATTTTATTATTTACTATTTATTATTTAAATTATTAGAGTGACTTGCACAAACATTGTGATATTCATTATACTTTATTTTTCATTTTGGCACTATAGCCTACATATTGAAATTAAACACAACTAATGCGTTGTGAATCCATATTAAGTGGACCATATTATTGATTGAGATCTTGCAAGTATTATTCATATGATCGTGTAGGGTACTATTCAACTGTACACTATCATCCACAGTATTATTCATCTGAACAATACTATTCACAATATTATTCATTTATACAATATTATTCACAATATTATTCATTTGTACAATATTATTCACAATTGCAGTCCCATGACCACAAACTTATATAATTCAAATACTATTGTTTTCAAATATAACAAGCAAAAAAGCTAACCTAGACCCTAGTAATACGAGAAAGGGGATCGGGGCGTGTATTCTCATCCAACCCCATAATAATAATAATAATAATAATAATAATAATAATAATAATAATAATAATAATAATAAACCCTAATAATACACCCGAAATATCTCGCACTCAAACTTTTTAACATTGCTCCTCACCCCTTCCAAAAGCCCTTTGAGCCTTTTTTTTTCAATTGGCAATAGAGAGAGAGAGCATTTCATTTCACTTCACATTCTTATTCTTGTTCTCCTTCTCATTGTTTGTAGAGAAAGAAAGGTGTAGCCTGGACTTGGTCTCCTGATCAAGCACATCGAGAAAGAGAGGGTCCACCACAACATTGCTCTCCACATACATAACAAATGGGTGCTCCCATATAAGCAATTTAGCCTTGCCTTCGATTTTAACCACTGCCTTTGACTCCATCTCTCTCCTAATGACGCCCCACATGAGCCTAGCCAAGTGATGGGTGAGCTTGAGGCCGTCGAGCGAGGCCATTAGCCGAAGGGTTCGTACCGATCGAGCCGATTGTGAGCATGCCTCGACCTTGGCTTGGCCTAAAAGGGTATCATCATAATATATGCATATTGAGGATGGCCAATACGAGATGGGGGCGAAGTTGAGGTTGGGGTTGGTGAGGGAGATGGAGAGGGTGAATTCAACGTCGAGGACTGGGATGGGAGGGGTGGGGAAGCGAAGGTGGAGAGAGGAGAGCGAAATTGAGTGGAGAGAGAAAGTGGGATCTCGAGGGCGGGCTGCGATGGCCAAGGCAACGGCGACAGCAGTGGTGGTGCCGAGTGCGATTGTCCAGCCGATGCCGGTACCCATGGAGGGTTTTCTGTCTCTCTCTACAACTTTCCCTCTCTCTCCCTCTGAGGGACTTGGTAAGCTAGCCATCGTGCCAACGTCTCTGTACCTTGAATTTTGAGAAAATTGCTAATCCCTCTCTAAGTCTCTCAATCTCTCTCTAGGAATTGGGAAGAGGCTCCATTTCTCTTTGGGGTAGTTGAAGAAGAGCTATAGTTTCTCTCTCTACGAAGTAGAAAGGGGTTCGATCTCTCTCTCTCTCTCTCTCTCTCTGTGGAAGAGACGGGCTAAAGGAGATGGAGGGCAGGTACTTGAAGCATCGATTTAAGTAGTAAAATATGAAGTGATATATATGGTGTCCAGGTGTTTTGAATTATGCTTCGTGTCATTTGTAGGCCGTTTGCTGTTAGCATGGCCATATATTATTCTCACTTTTTATGCCTTTTGTGTTTGCTCAGAGCGCAAGCGCACATGTCAAACTAATAATTCTCTATTTTAATTTTTAGCCATATCCGATAATTTGTTACTTTCAAAGGTAAAGGGGTTGTATTTATCTTTTTAGAGGTCAATTAATTACAATCATCTGCTGTGAAATCTGATAACTTAAAGGAGTCATAAGTTATAAAATCTGATAAGTAATAAAATTAAAAAAAATATTTGGACTTTAAACTTGATCAATAAAATAATTGTAGCTACCCAATATCCCATTCAGTGATTAAGATCAATTATGACTACCTTATAGTAAATATTCTCATTATATACGTTCCTATCATGCTACATGGGAAAGAATTTATTTTACAAGAATAGCATTCCTAATATGGTGCGTAGGAACAGGTAAAGTAACGGGAACTCAAATTTCCCATAATTTTTTTGCCCTTTTTAAAGGAGAACGTTTGAGGATCAGGAAGACTCAAACTATCCAAACATTTTTGCTGATTACTCCTCTTGGTGATCACTATTTACTATCAACTATTTACAATATAATATATATTATATAATATTTTATTTATTTATTAAATAATATATTTTATATAAATAATATATTATTCTATAGTATACTATATTATATAACATTATGAATAGATAATATATTTATAATATAATACATAATATTAATATTATTAATATAATATATCATATTATACTATATTAGTTTTATATTATATTATATAATATATTATATATCCTATTATATTATATATTACATATAATACAAATATATATTAATAAAAATATATAATATTATGTTACATAATATAATATATTATAGGAAAGGTTTTTATGCTTTTCCTACAGCATAGAAGATCTACGCTTCCCCTACCATCCAGCCATCCAATTTTGATCAAGTGAGTCGCTCACCGTTTGATCCTAGATTTGATGTTTCAGAGTATTTTATTTTTAATTTTTTAATACAAATTGTATGAATATGAAATTTGGTATGTATCATCTTCACATTGGGGCGCACCTATAAAAAAATAATTTTTCGATAAAATATAATGACCAAAATACCCCTTGAAATTTTCAGGGTATTTTAATCATTTAATTTTATTGAAAATATTGTTTTTATATTTTTTATAAGTTTGCATTTAATAGAGGATTGGATGTCCAAAATTTGGTGTCAACATATTTTATATAAAAAAATAAAAAATAAAATAGTGTAGAGAAGTTACATTGTGATTGGGCAATCTTAGCCTTTCATTCAAAATGGACGGTTGGATAAAGGGGAAAAAGAGGACGCATATAAGTTTTATGTTGTAGGGGAAGCATAGAAATTACATGTTTATATTTATATTGTTAATATATATTTGTTATCAAACACAGGCACTCAAAACTTTTTAATATTACAGCAAGTTATCAAACACAGGTTTTTTTAGATGAGTCAATGGGGAGATGGTCCCTATCTTTTGTAGGAATTGAGTCTAAGATGTAGCGTTGCAAATTATCAAACGCTAATCAGTTAAGCCCAGGTTCTTTTTCTACTTCTTTAAACTTTCCATAAAATAACATTTCACTTCCGAGGAAAGAATAACTTCTTTGTTCCAAAGAATGTTTATCTTCCAACAAATAAATGCTCCTTAAGTTCAACTTCTCACATTTGACATTATCGATTCTTACTTTCTAAGTGAAACTTTTTTCTTTTTATTTTTTTTGAACTTTCTAAGTGAAACATTAGACTTTATATTTCCTCCCCAACACTCTTACTCTTAAAGGAATCCATCTTTTTCTTCAAAAGTTTGGATGGATATCTCATTTTCTTAAGTCTTGTTGCTTTTGCTTGGCACTCTACTTTCAAAGGGCTTGCAACAGGAGGAGTTTTTAAATAAAATAGTTTTCAATACATAGATATTAAGACTGGACCGAACAGGTGATCTGTTCGGTTGGACCGCCAACTGTTGTCTTTGCCGGTCTGTTCTAAGGTTAAAATGGGGCTTGATCCAAAAACGATCAAAACTATTCAACTAACTAAATGAAGTTGGATATATTATTTTAATATATTATGCATTTATAAATCTTAATATATTATGAATTTGTAAATTTTTTTTTTTTTTTTTTTTTCTTTTTTGAATATGATCCACCTGATTCGACCAGTGGTTGGACCGACATTAACCGGACCAAAGCCTTCACCAATTAAATAGTCGATCCAATCTTGATAACACCATTATAGAATGTGAGGGCGAGATAGTGAGGTCATTAATAAGTCCATGTATTTTTTTAGTAATGTGGTAAAATCACATTATTTCACCTATATATTCTCTTTATAATTTTGGTTGAAGATTACAATAAAAAATGTGTGGTCTCTCACTTCCGAGTTTAATTGAGTGTTGGGTTGTTTGATGGGATATGTTGAGAGGTTATAGAGGGTACCTCTACATGCATTGGTTGGTTGAACATGTAGAGGGGCACTCTAGAGGTGAATCTCACAAAACGCCTATTCAAGGTGATAAGTAAGTGTTTTGAAAACGCCTATTCAAGGTGATAAGTAAGTGTTTTGACGTATTGGGATTGTAAGAGATTGTTATTACCTACTTTGTGGCAAATCCCTTTTGAGTTTATCCACAGGTTGGAAACTTTGTTTGGGTGCAGCTTATGTAAGTATTTTGCCAGAGCTAAAAGCCAAGTATAAGCTCTCTCTCTCTCTCTCTCTTCTAGTTTATTTCTTTTTATTTATTCAGTTGTTTTATGGAGTTTTATTTTGTAAATGTTAGGCAAAATGAAGTCGATGAACCAACTCAACTTATACATTCAACTCAGTATTACAAACACATGAAGAGAGAGAGGGAAGGGGGGGGAGGGGTTAAGAATGGAATAGAAAAAGATGTCTTGTTTACTTTTGTTTGGGCTAAAAGACGTGATTAAAAAGAGTAAAGTTGGTTTAGGGAGTTAAAAAATATATTATATGAGATCTCTATACAGCTGATATATTTTCAAATATTCGGTTAGTTGAGAAATAAAAACTAAAAAGAAGGTTGTACGAAGATATTTTCCCTAATTAAAATCTACTCCACCACCATGTATTGAGCAAGGCATCATTTACAAGTCATAATCTTCAAATACCCAAACCACCCTTTTTCTACAAAGGGCATACCTTATCCCATCTAACAAAACAATATTTCTTGTTTTCAGTAGAACCACTCGACATGAATTGCTGCATGATAGCCTATAATCTTTTAAGAACTGAAATTGGTGCCCAATATAAAAAGAGAAAATAAATAGGGATATTGGCCATGGTGGAATTGATTAGTGTAATACTTCGTTCGAAGAAGAGATATATGCTCTTCCATCCATCTAGTTTATATTTAAACTTGGATCTCAAACTGACTTAGGCAATCACCCATCTGCTAAGGAAACTCTTAAATATTTTGATGCAAGAGTTTTAACCCCACAACCCATCCATTCTGCCCAAATTGATAACTCACTATCAGAAAAACGGATGCCTATAATTTTTTTATTTTGACAGATTGATTTTTGCTCCTGAAATCAGCTCATAACCTTTCATGAACAACCGAATGTTCTGCACCTGTTCCAACAAGGTCATGGTTAAGCGCAAAATATCATCAGCATATGGTAGGTGTGAAATAGGATTATCATATCCTTGGACCTTCAACCCTTCAATTAGATTTGTTCTCATCATTTGGCTAAAAGATTCTCTCACCGGTGTGAAGAGAAAGGGTAATAGTGGATCCCCCTATCTTAGGCATCTTGTAGCTTGAAAGTAGCTGCACGCCTTACCGTCCACCAAGATGGAGAAGTTAGTGGAGGAAAGACAATTCTTAATCCATCTCATCCATCTGATACGAAAGCCCATCAATTTCATTATATCATTCAGGTAATCACATTTAACCATATCATAGGCCTTTTTGAAATCCAATTTACGGAGTTCTCCTTTATTGCCCAAACTTCTTATTGAGTGAATAACTTCTTGTGCCGCCAATATTCCATCTGTTATTTGTCTTCCCTTAATTAAAGCAGATTGAGGTCCCTTAACGACTAAAGAGTTCACCTTTTTCAACCTATT
Organism: Amborella trichopoda; assembly: GCF_054954075.1. NCBI lineage: Eukaryota > Viridiplantae > Streptophyta > Magnoliopsida > Amborellales > Amborellaceae > Amborella > Amborella trichopoda. Next base: position 4,053,486 of record NC_142346.1, on the reverse strand, counting down.
TGCTAATACTTCGGACAAAATTTTATAGGTTGAAATTGACAATTTGATGTGTCTAAGATTGGAGTGTTTCCAGTATTTCTTCTTGGAGACAAAGCTTCAAAAAGGAATTCTTGAAAGAATGCTAGAAGTTGCCCCTTAACAATGTCCCAAAATTCCTAGAAGAAGGCAACTTGGAACCCATATGGCTCGGAAGCCTTATATCTCTAGGCAAGGAGAAAACTGCCCCAAAATTCCTAGAAGAAAGCAACTTGGAACCCATATGGCTCGGAAGCCTTATATCTCTAGGCAAGGAGAAAACTGCTTGCTTGATTTCATCCAAAGAAAAATTAGCCTCCCATTTGTGTGCCAACGTACTATCCAATCTTTTAAGAGGAACGACGTCAAGTGAAATAGGCAAACGAGAATGTGAAGGCTTCCTTAAAATATTGAACTATGGCTTGTTCCTTGCCCCTCTTGTCAATCCTCTTGCACTCCTAGTAAATGAATGTCATATCTATGTTACGAGTCTTTCTTCTAGAGTTAGAATTGGTATGGAGGTATTTTTTGTTGTTGTCTTCTTCCTTGATCCGCTTAGACCTGAACCATTGGTACCATAATATTTCTTCCAATCCACTAAGACTTGGATCTCTAGTACTATAATATTTCTTCCAATCTCAGCAACTCCGCTAGTTCTTCTTTTTTCTTTTTTTGGGTAAGTAGTTCTTTTTAAGATTCTCTTCGCACCTTTTGTGCTTCATATAGACTTATTAGAATCTCATAATACCTCCTAATCTTATCAAAAGATATCAAGAGATATGTATCCATAGATATGTATCAGTATGATGCATATTCATATTTATACGTTAGCACCCTCTTTAAAACTTAGGATGAGTTGTAAAACTCAAGATGCTTTGACACAAAGCAGTTGGAGTTTGAACAATAAATTGGATAAACGAACGAGTTGGATCTTCAGGTCTTCATGCAACATAAATAAATGTGTTGGATCTTCATGTTTTCAGGTGCATGACATGACCGATAGAAGCAGTGGTTTACATGCTCAGATTGCTTGAACAACAAGTACAGAAAGCAGTAGCGGATTAACATGCACAGATTGCTTGAACAACAACCACAAAAATCGGCAAGCCTCATGAACATACGGCCTCCTCAAAAACAGAGGGCATCAGGAACATCCGAGATCAAGTAATGAAAAACTCGATCAATAGCAAACAAACAAGCATTCGGAACATTGGGGATCGAGTAACAAAGACATCAATCATCGGACAGGGTCGAGTAATGAAAAACTCGATCATCATAAAATATCATTTCAAAGGGTTTTTTTTTTTTGTTTCTTTTAGGTCGAGTTTCAGAGGGTCAATGACCATATCAGATCAAAGTGGCCGTGTGAGATTTCAGACGGATCTAAAAATCAAGATCCATAGGCAAAACAAAGGGGGGCGGTTTTTCAAATCTGGTGGTTTGCTTTTATTTAAACGAGGAGGAAAAACAAGTGTCATTATGTTTTTTCGGCTGTCGTGACTGTTTTTTCTTCTTGGGTAAAGATCTAGAATTTTTCTTTCTGTTCTTGAGGCCATCTTTTGACTTGAAACTCAAGTTACTCTCTCTTAAGGCATCTTGAATTTGGACAACTGAAGACAGGCTTTAGTAAACAAAGCACGAACAAAGAAACTTGAGTAGCTGCAAATTAACAATCATAAAAAACCGATGCCTCGAGCAAAGCAGTTGTACACAAAATCATCAGGCTTCGGGAACAGATAAGATCGATTAACGAAAAAACTCGATCATCACACAGGACGGAGTAACGAAAAACTTGGGTTTTGATACCAGATGAACAGAGAGACGCAATCAGATTGAGGGCCTCACCAATCAGAAACTAAAAACGTAAGCTCGATGCTTAAAATATCGTGACTCTCATTTTGGGCAAGAGAGAGATAGGAACAACCCAGAATAGCACCACCCTCTCTCTCACAACAATACCATGAAATCAAGGGAAGAATGGCGCCAAGGAGGTCTATCGGGCAGAAGAAGCGCAGCACGAAGACCATGAAACAAATTGGTGGTCTTCAAAACAATGTAGCGATCATTAAGACAATATTGTGATCTTATAGAAAAAAATTGATCGGAGCTGATGATCGGCGTCGGGCGATGACTGACTCGGGTCAGCAGTAGTTAGGCTTGAAGCGTAAAGAATTTTTATTTTTTTGTTTTTTGGTTGGAGAGAAATTGGTCCGTCACAAGTACGCAGAGGTGCACCGTCACTTTTGCAAAGAGGTTCAACAAAATAGTTTCAAAAAAACTAGTCAAAGACTATTCAACCAATAGTACAGTCCCTCACTAGAAAACGCAGGGGGCCAATGCTCCGGTGAACGTTGATGAACTAGTCAAAGAGTATTCAACCAATAGTACAGTCCCTCACTAGAAAACGCAGGGGGCCTATGCTGCTCCGGTGAACGTTGATGCTGATAAGCGTGAGATCCGAAACCTGATTCTTTTTTAGAAATACATCAAAAGAAAGAGACCTCAATAGACCACTCTTCTTCACATGCTTAGCTCCCATGGGTTTCTTCCCGGCATTCACATGGTTCGAAGGTTGAGAAACCGCCATTTTTATAGAGAGAGAAAAAGGCGCAGAATCGAGAGAGAGGGGAGAAGAAGGCACAGAAACTAGGAACTAATTTGAGGTTAGGGCAAAACAATTGGGGAATTAATTTAAGGTCAGTGCAAAAAAATTCAAGGATTGAAGCCAAGACAGCTGTAATGCCAGCCCTTGTTGCAAGAGCAAGAGGATTCAAGCTTTGAGAGGCATGGGATCAAAAGAGGGAGAGGGTACTAAAATTTTCCAACCTCAGACATCAGAGGGCACAAATCCAAGCCAACAGCAGAGGGCCGAGGGCACGAACCCGAAATAATAGCAGAGGGGCGGAGGGCACCGAAAGCAACATGAAATTTTTAGAAGGAATATGAATCCTTGATGCAGAGCAAAGAGGCTACGACAATCTGAGATCTGAAGTTGAGATCTATGGCTTTGATACCATGTTAGAATCTCATAATATTGCTGAGAAGTCTCTATATATTGATTGATAAAGAATAGACAAGACCTGGACAATAACAATTAAAGATAAATACCAACGATTAGATAGACACCCCCTAATCTTATCAAAATATATGTACCCATAAATATGTATAAGATAGATATCCATATCTATAGGTTAACCAAACCTCTTTTAAAAAAGGGGCTGGAGTGGTGGTAACATCCTACACCCAGTTACCACACACCTAATTACTACATCGTATGGTGATATCCATTCTCGATAATACCGGCAATTAACACCTTCAAAATGTAACTCGACATAACGGATAGGGGCTGTCTTCCCAATGAATTACCTAAAAAAAAAAAATCAATAATTTGTGCGTTTTTTTATGCTACCTTTGTATTGATATGGCCAAACCGTTACTAGGCATTTACCCAACAATTACACATTCGAAACCCCTTAAATCAAAATTTCAAAAATAACCTTCACAAATCGACTCTCCCCACACGCGCATATACCAAAAACATAAAATTCCGCAAAACTCAAAATCAAATGATAACCATTAAACTTCTTCAAAATCAAATAATACCATTCCTTCTACTATTGTACAATTTGGAAAAAAAAAAAAAGCAACATAATGATACACCTCAAATATCCACCACTAATATCGCTTCTCACCCCTTCCAAAAGCCTTCTAAGCCCTTCTTTTTTTCTTTTTTTTTCAATTGTCAATAGAGAGAGAAAGAGCAATTCACTTGTCCTTCTCATTCTCCTCAGTGTTTGTAGAGAGAGAAAGCTCTAGCCTGGACCTGGTCTCCTGATCAAGCACATCGAGAAAGAGAGGGTCCACCAACACATTGCTCTCCACATAGATAACAAATGGGTGATCCCATACAAGCAATTTAGCCTTCCCTTCGATTTTAACCACTGCCTTGAGCTCCATCTCCCTCCTAACGACGTCCCATATGAGCCTGGCCAAGTGGTGGGTGAGCTCGAGCCCATCGAGCCGGGCACTTAGCCGAAGGGTTCGAACAGATCGAGCCGGTTGTGAGCCTGCCTCGACCTTGGCTTGGCCTAGAAGGGCATCATCGTAATAAATGCACATTGCAGAGGGCGAATACGAGATGGGGGCGAGGTTGGGGTTGGTGACGGAGATGGAGAGGGTGAGTTCGAGGTCGAGGATTGGGATGGGAGGGATGGGGAAGCGAAGGTGGAGGGAGGAGAGAGAAATTGAGAGGAGAGAGAAAGTGGGATCTCGAGGGCGGGCGGCAATGGCCAAGGCAACAGCGGCGGTGGTGGTGGCGCCGAGTGCGACTGTCCAGCCGATGCCGGCACCCATGGAGGATTCTCTCTCTTTCGCTCTGTCGGAGTTGGTAAGCTAGCCAACGCGCCAATGTCTCTGTACCTTGAATTTTGAGAAAATTGGTATTCCCTCTGTCAATCTGGGGCTCTTTAGGAATTGGGAAGAGTCTCGATTTCTCTTTGGGGTAGTTGAAGAGAGCTATGGTTTCTCTCTAGTAAGTAGATCTCTTTTGGGTTATTCCTTGCAGGACTGGAAGTGGGACTAGGAGTAGGCCTAATCTCTCTTTGGGTGAACAACTATGGTGGCGTTGCTCTCTCTCTCTCTCTCTCTGCTTGTAATGGTGGGGGTCTCTCTCTAAGGTGGATTAAAAAGGTTCTCTCTCTCTGGAAGAGATTGGCGAGAAGGGAGATGGAGGGCAGCTATTCTCTCTCGCTAGGAACTCCGAAGAGATCAACTCTCTAATCTCTCTCTCTCTCTCTCTCTCTCTCTGTGGACGACACTCCCCAAAGCAGTGTCAAGTCGAATGTGGGTATGGCAATGGACCGGGCACCTCGGCCTTAAACCTAGTCTGGCCTGATGGCGGTGCAAGAGTTAGTGTCGACCCGGTTGAGGCTAGCCTAACCGGGCTCTTTTTTATTTTTTTAAATTTATTTTTTACCCGGCACGGGTCCTATGAGAACAAGGACCGGGCCTTCCTATAAGGACAAGGAAAATTGGGTGGCTGAAATTTTTACGGATCGATTTAAGATTTAAAGAGATATGGTGTCCACGTGATTTCGATTAAGCAAAAGTTCATATCAGATGTCAACTTTATACAGTACGCTACTTAAAAATTCAACCTTGAAATCAATCATCTTGAGATTTATAGACATAAAAAAAATAGGATTTCAAGTTTCAAAAATTATTTATCTTTCAATACATTATCTAGACCTTCTAATTTCAAGATAACCCAATGTTTATAGATCTGTTTCATCGCCATGAAACTTTAAATTTCATAATTGGGAACGACAATAAATTTTCATTTTTTTGGTGCTTTATCGTACCAACAATGTATTTTCGGCGTAGTTTTGAGGTGCACTTTACTTTAATAGTATATGGCTCACACCTTAAACAAAACTCACCCTTTGGATCATGCTTCGTGTGATTTCTAGGCCGTTAGCTCTGCATTTACATCACTTTTTCTGGCTTTTCTGTTTTTTTAGCGCAAGCACTTGTCAAATTAATAATTCTATATTTTAACCATATCCTATGATTTCTTACTTTCTAAATGTAACCTTTCATATATGACATTATCGATTCGGGGTCGCTTGTGCGTAAATATTTACGTATGTAAATACTTTGCAAGAATAATTTTTGTAAAAAAAAAAAATTTCATATTTGTTAACATGTTTAAAAAGCAATCTATAATGAATTTCATATGTTTCATAAATATATAAAAAGAAAAATATCGTACAAACCCCTAATTCTCCACCATCTTATTTCACGGTAGACCCTCTTTTTATTTTTCTTTCAAGTAGCATAAAAAAAAATCTTCGATTATTTCACTGTACTCCCTCATCTCTTTTCTCCCACGTTTATTTACTTTTGGCCACAAAAATTAGCCTCAACAAATTGTTTTATTTCATCTCAATCCAAAAGCCTTTCTAATTCTTTTTTTAAAAAAAAAACAACGCTTTTGGATTGAGTTGAAATAAAACAATTTGTTGGGGCCAGTTTTTGCGGCCAAAAGTGAATGACCATGGAAAATAAGAGATAAGGGGTACCATGAAATACTTGAGGCTTTTTTTATGCCGCTTCAAAAAAAAAATAGAATGAGGGTCTACCGTGAAATACGATGGAGAATCATAGGTCTGTACGAAATTTTCCTTATATTAGATATGAGTAATGATCCTATAGGACCTCCCCCACCCATGTGTGTAGGACTCTAAAGGATCACCATTAAGGTTGGTACAGATCTCTAGAAAAATTATCACATAGGTGTGGGACTTGACTTTTCTATAGATCCATGCCAAATTTAATAGTGATCATTTGGGATCCTATACATGGAAGAGGGACAGTCCTATAAGATCATTTCTCATTAATATATACACGCATTATTTAATATAGCTAAAAATATAATTATATTTATTTAAATATTATTTCAATATTTTATAAAAAATATTATATAATATATTACATTGTAAATATCTAATATAAGAATAAAATATAATATATACTAATAATATAAAGAGAAAAGTTTATATAGAGCTGAGGCTCTAAACAATCAAATTAGAGCGTACCTCAAAAATTTCACTAGAAGATATTGTTTTGATGGAAAAATATCCTCAAATTGATCATCTCGACATCAAGATACATGGACATGAGAAAAAAATGGATTTCAAGTTCTGGAAATAGTGTATTTTGTAATGTATTTTTGGCCCGTCAATTTTCAATATTTTCAAGTTTTCATAGATATGTCTATCTACACCATTTTTGAAGCTTTAAACTTTAAATAAAGATGAAACTATATTTTAAGGCTATCACAAAGATTTTTGGTGTTGAAACCACATTTCTTGACGCTATTTGAAGGTATGCTCTAATTTGATTGTTTAGAGCTTATATACAGACAGCACCCTAATATAATATTAAGACACTCTCGGCGCTGCACTATCAAACATCCAACTGGCGCTACTCCAACGGGCGCTACTCTCTTCTTATCCAATCGGCGTTACTCTCTTCTTATACCACAGGCGTTGCTCCAACCAATGCTGCTCCACCCGGCGTTGCTCCAACCGATGCTACTCTCCTCTTATTCAACCTGCGCTGCTCCAACCGACACTACTCTTTTCTTATCCCACCGTCGCTGCTCCTTAAACACGTACGTCAATGCCTCAGACAAAAATACTCCATACATCTTTCGCAGACGGCAAAAATCCTTACGCCTTCTCACTCGACATTACATCTCTCTTCCCATAGGGCGATACCGGCTTGGGAGAAAATTGTGGCCCTTCTCAAAATAAAAACCTGCAAACCTTGTAGCAAGGCTTGTAACTCTGCATAATTAGCAGTCGCAACCCCACAGTCGCAACCCCATCGGACCAGCATGAGTGAATATAACATTCCCAAAGCAGTTGCTCACGCCTCTACCAATACCAGCTACACCTGAATTCCCCAATGAACTTCCATCGAAGTTCAATTTGAAGCTGCTTTGGCAATGAGCTACCGAAATACACCAGGGTCTAACCTTGACAACCACGTTAGGTGTGCTTTATTTTGATTGTTTAGAGCCTCGGCTCTATACAAACCGCACCCATATTTTAACGACATCCACGTGCATTGTACTATGGATACGGTTTCTATGTGGCTAGCCAGCATATTGTAGAAATGCGGGCTTGGCAATAAATATATTTTTTAATATAATTTGATCTTAATTTTTTAAAAATATATAATCTTTAATATAGAGATCATGAATATGAAACAAAAAAAAGAATTTGAAAAGAAAAAATAATAATTATATTAATAAAATATTTGGACCATTAATTTTATGTTTGTAGATGAACACCTATTTGCATCCATCTTTAAGGTGGACACTTTATACCTCTCGTCCGCAAATTGCAGAAATGCGGTCCAACCCGCATGAAACAATTTTCCATGTACTGATACTGTCTCTCTCTCTAGGAATTGGGAAGAGGCACGAGTTCGCTCTGGTTATTGAACAGAGAGATTTTAAATGTACTCACCACTCTTAGTTTGTTCTTTGATTTCTAAAGGAACGGTCTTGGATTAAAAGAACTCCAAGTTCAGAGAAATTTGGCCGTTCTTCCTACTGATCGTAAGTTCCAAGAAATAGCAATCAACTGCTCAACGGACAATTAAATGGTGGGAGACCCTTGAATGTTACAGGATAGGTATGAAGCTGCTCTTTTCCAACACTCTTCACAAGCGCATCTCTCTTACCTCTTCTTTGTTTCAAGCTCCTTGGATTTCCATTGAATTCTCCTCTGCAGCTGCTTCACCTGCTTTTCATGACTCAGACGCTCCACCTCTTCATGAATCCCCAAACCCAAAATCCGAAGCCCAAAATTCATATACCCAAGATGAATTTACCCAAGATGTCAATTTGTTCATTTCTGCTCTTTTGGCCTGTAAAAGCTTGACCCAAGTTTCTCAGGTTCATGCTCAAGCAGTTGTTACAGGAACTGCAGAGAATTTAACATTGAGTAACAAATTTATCTATATTTATGCACAATGGAGATGCTTACAAGATGCCCGCAAAATTTTCGATCGAATGAATTCAAGGGATGCAGTTTCTTGGAGTGTGATGGTTGGTGGGTATACAAAAGCTGGCGATCATGAGAATTGCCTCAGAATCTTCAGAGAAATTGTGCGCTCTGGCTCAGCTCTCGATAACTACTCAACCCCATCTGCCCTAAGGTCTTGTCGGCATTTGAAGGATCTTCAAATGGGTAGAGAGATACATCACTTGGTTTTGAAGACGGGTCTACAGAGAGATCTATTTGTAAGCGCTGCTCTTGTCGATATGTATGCAAAATGTGGTTCATTAGAAGACGCAAAAAAAGTGTTTGACAAGATGCCCAAAAGAGATTTGGTTTCTTGGACTGTGATGATAATGGCTTATGCTGAGGGTAATCAGGCAAGTGAATCAATGATTTTGTTTGATCGGATGAAAGACGAAGGGGTTTTGCCTGATAAGGTTACTATGGTGACTGTTGCCTTTGCATGTGCAAAATTAGGAGCCATGCATAAGGCCATGGCCATTCATGAGTACATACTGATGAGGAAGTTCTCTTTAGATGTGATACTTGGAACCGCAACGATTGATATGTATGCAAAATGCGGGAGCATTGATATGGCAAGGGACACTTTCGATAGCATGCCTCATAGGAATGTGATATCATGGAGTGCCATGATTGCTGCTTATGGGTATCACGGGCATGGCCATAAAGCTTTGGAACTCTTTCCCATGATGTTACAAATGGGGATTCGACCAAATAGAATCACTTTCTTATCCATTCTATCTGCTTGTAGCCATGCTGGTTTGGTCGATGAGGGTTGGCATTACTTTAATTCTATGAGAATAGATTACTTTGTAGAACCAGATGTAAAGCACTATACGTGCATGGTTGATCTTTTAGGTCGTGCTGGTAAGCTCGAAGAGGCTTGTGATCTTATCGGTGGAATGATCATTGAGCCTGATGAGGGTCTATGGGGTGCCGTCTTGGGTGCTTGTAGAATCCATGGAAATATAGCTTTGGCAGAGGAAGCTGCAAATTGTCTTCTCAATATGGGACCAAGAAATCCGGGTTATTATGTTTTGCTTTCCAATATCTATGCAAAGGCTGGAAGGTGGGAAGACATGGCAAAAATAAGAGAAATGATGGGCAATAGGAAGTTGAAGAAGACACCAGGATGGACATGGATAGAGATAGATAATAAGACCCACCAATTTAGTGTTGGGGACAAGACCCATCCATTGTCTAAAGAGATATATGATAAGTTGCAGAGTTTGGGTGTTGAGATGGAGCGTGTTGGATATGTGCCTGATACTAATTTTGTTCTTCATGATGTGGATGAAGAGATGAAGGTTGGGATTTTGTACACTCATAGTGAGAAATTGGCAATTGCCTATGGTTTGATCAGCACAACCCCAGGAACCACCATTAGGATCATGAAGAACCTTCGGGTTTGTGGTGATTGCCACACATTCACTAAGTTTCTTTCAAAGATTGAGGAGAGAGAAATTATCGTTAGGGATGGAAATCGTTTCCACCATTTTAAGGATGGTTTGTGCTCTTGTGGGGATTATTGGTGAATAGATTTCTATTCTGCTGATACTTTTATTGAGGCTGTGGGCATTGAATTTGGACGTAGTTCTCCTTCAAAACAAATCAGGACCTACAGGCACTGTCTATTATTTTCCATCAGTTATTTATTTTTGGATTGACAAGTGATCAATTGGGTAACCCAAGTTATGGATCGCTTGTCTGATGTCAAAGAAATAAATTGTTCATGATCTTGGCAAAGATAATGTCTTCATACACCAAAGGATATAAATTGTTCAATATATTTTATTCCTTTGAAAGAAACAAATTCGTTAAGAGATAAAGCCAGCACAATAAGCTGGTGGATTGAAGGTCCATGACTTCACCAATACACAAACCCTAGATTCACTCACAACAAGAATCAAAGGACTCAGATCTCTAAGAAGCAAGCCCAGCCTTGAGTTTTTGAATGGTTTGGACATCTGTTTTAAAAGACTTGGCTAGTACATCATCACTTATACCAGTCGTGAAGAGGGTGCTTGGAACTGAAACAGTTCCAGCACTTGCACTCCCAAATGCTGACAAAGCAATAGCTAGGTTCTGCGTATCCGAGTTATATTGGTAGTGAACCAAACCTTTTGGAAAAATAAACATGTCCCCTATTTGAAGCTTTTGTGTATAGAGCTTATTAGTGGTATCAACAAAGCCAACTTCCAAAGAGCCATAAACCAAGAACAAGAGCTCAGCTGATCGGGGATGGGTGTGGAGGGGGTTGATTCCTCCATTTGCATATTCAAGTAACGCAAAGGAAACACTTTGTCCATCTAAAGCGGGAAACTCAGCCTTGCTCACCTTTGTAACTCTGAGAGTGATTGGATCAGATTCATTCTCAAGGCTTCTTAAGCCGGTGAATGTGAAAAAGTTAGCATCTACTGAGTTGGTGTTTCGGGGGAGGATGAAATCAGAAAGGATATCAGGGTCACTGGCTTTCACCATGAGAGCGCCGGCCATGGCCATTGTCATGCACAATATGAACTTGGTGGTGAGAGCCATTGATATTTTGTAAGAAGAGATCTGTGGATTTTTTGGGTTGGGCTTTTAGCATAAATGGTGTTGGTATTTATAGAGGAAGAGTGATTGGGTTGCAGGCCATGGCTGTAACTCACGAGTTTTGTCTAGTAATCCCCTAGCTTTCAACCAGATTGGCTTGCCAGCCTAGCTAGCGCTGTGGCCTTGCGAAACAGTTCTCTGCCTTGCTAACTCAGACTAATCCTTGTGAATCAGAATCTTCAGTTTGGACTATGTATTTGGTTACACTGTTGTTTGGTAAAGTTTTTGGTTTTGATTTCATCTGATTTTTCACAAAGACAATACACATCACTGTTATTAATGACAGTTTGGTTTGGCATGGTTTTGGTCAAAACAGACCCTTATTCAGTCCAGTTTTAATAACATTGGGCAGGACATCTTCTCTAAGGTCACCATGGTTCATCAGTGGCCTTAACTTCACACCCAAGAGAGAGAGGATATCTTTCACTCCAAGCCAAATTAAGCTTCTTGTTCAACTGAATAGAGCCAAAAAGGACATGCCAAAAAGTAGACAAGAACAAGATCTTATCATCCCAATGCCTCTCACCTTGAACAAGACAATACCCAAAGCTTGTTATTCCCAATCTCTGCAGCCGGCCTGTACAAGAAATAGCCTCCTCCTTCCAACCTGTTTTTTTTTTCTCTTTTTTTATTTATTTGTGTTTCTCACCCGAACATATATAAATCCTATCATCCATCCACAATCTTCATCCGGAACTCTACAATTAACCAAGCTCTTGATAGATAGGACCACATATTGATCACTAATGGCCTCTTCTACCATCATGTATGCCTTATGCATGGCAATGGCATGGACATGCACACTCATGGTGGCTAAAGCAGGCGACCCCGACATCCTCACAGATTTCATACTCCCTAAAAATTTAACGTCAGCTAATCCCAACTTCTTCACATTCACAGGCATGCGAAACCTCGAATTTACAAGAACTTTCAAGGTTACAAAAGCCTCTAAAGCAGAGTTCCCGGCTTTAGAGGGACAGAGTGTCTCATACGCAGTGCTCCAATATCCAGCAGGGAGCATAAACCCAGTCCATACTCATCCACGCTCCTCAGAGCTTCTTTTAGTGTTTAGGGGCTCCTTGGAAGTGGGGTTTGTTGACACAACTGGTAAATTATACAGTAAAACTCTACAAAGGGGAGACATGTTTGTTTTCCCTAAGGGCTTAGTGCATTATCAGTATAATGCTAATGACCAACATGCTGTTGCTGTGTCGGCATTTGGGAGTGCAAGTGCAGGGACTGTGTCAGTTCCGAGCACACTATTTGCAAGCCGTATCAGTGATGATGTCCTTGCCAAGTCTTTTAAGACAAATGTTGCAACTGTTAAGAAACTGAAGGTGGGGCTTACGCCACCCAAGGCTTAGGGAGAGTTGGTGATTGAACATGGAATAAGGAGCTGTTAGTTCAAACTTGGGCAAAACAGGCTGTCAATTTGTATTTGTATTTTTAATTCATCGGGATGGTTTTCAATATTCGTTCCTTTAACAATTGTACTCCCCTTTGAAAGATGATTAGTTGTTCTTTATTTGTGCATTCGTGTGAAAAAAAATGAAGGACGCGGTTTCTATGAATCCATGTAGAAATGAGTCACCTCTTAAAATCTATTTTTGGATAGGTTTTTTGACCTAATTTTAAGGATATGTTATCTCTAACATGAAGGTTATGAATATGAAAAAATAAATAGTTTTGAAAATTAAAAATAATATTTCTATTAAGAACCCTTAATTTCAATTGTTTTTAGATGGATACCTATTTGCATCCATGTTTAAAGACCTCATAATGTAGAAATGCGGTCCAGCCGGCATGAAACAATTTTCTAAAAATGAAATAGATATCAACCTGAAAACAAAATCCCTCGGAAAGGCATGATCTAGCTAAACTGAAGGGTCGTTTGGAAACAAGAAATTTGGTTGCCAAACACAAAATTTATTAAAAACTGTAGCACTTCTCATTTTGGTAATTGAAAATGTTACAGTAAAACGAAGATCGCATTCCGAAAAAATAAAGAATCTAGACTCCACAAACCACATGGAATAGCAAATTGCACAAAAAGCAGAAAATATGGATTTCCAATTTTTGGACTATTCTGTTATTTTTCATAATGTGTACAAAGTTCCTATTATTCTTTTTCCGAAATCAAATCAAGATAAAATTTACAGGTTATGCTTTATACACAATTTTTATAAAAAAAATATAAAAACAAAAAAGTTTATAAAATAGAAAAAATCAAGGTTTCAAGTGAACATTTGTCATTTTGTTTTCAGAAAATATTTTTAATATTTTTCGTAGGTGCGAGTTGTTTAGATGTATAGACTATGCCCAAAATTTTAGATGAATACAAAAAATTGAAAATGGAAATACTCCTAACTCTCCAATCCAAATATGACATTTGAAATCAACAGTTTCTAAGGTGTGATCTACAACGTAGAGTTCTGTCTTTTTCATTCTATTTTTTATTAAAATATTTTATGTTTCTTACAAGGGTGTGGTTAAGGTTGCAACCTTAAAACAATCCAATATGCATCACTAAATTTTCACACAAATATAATTTTGCTGAAAAACATTCTTAGGATGCCTTGAGAATCTATTTTTATCTCTAATTATAAAATTTTGAACTCCAAAAATAATTCAAGTAGATTGTACAAATTTGTAAACATAAGAATCGCACACTCCCAAAATTTTAATTCAATACAACGTTAAGAAATCAAAATAAAATTGTAATACTCGTGACATGTCCTAACCATCCATAAAGACATTACAATTATTACACTTTTTTCAAATTATTTTTCTATAATTTCATGACGGGTACTTGGTGAAAATATAAAAGCCAAAGATGTTAGCTCAATATGAAGAATAGAAAAAATAAAACAATATTAAAATCCTTAAACTTGCCCTCAACTTAACCAATTTATTTCCTGGTAGTATTAAACTTTAGTGGACCTATCATCGACGTGCAATTTTGGTGTCTCATCCAACAAACAGTACCATATCATCTAACAAAAACTTTCAAGAAGGTTAAATTTGCTAATTTTCATATTTAATATAAAAATTTGAACTTAAATCCAAACATAGTTTTCCAAAATCCCCATAGCTCACAGTATTTCTGTTTTGAACTTGATCCAAACATAGTTTTCCAAAATCCCCCCAACTCTATAGTGGTTAACAAAACACAGTATTTTTGTTACCAGATACTCAATTTTCTGCATTCTAGATTTCAGATTTAAATTCTCCAATCCTAATCCCAATGACCCCCCAAGCTTCATCACATTTCCAAGGAAAATTCAAGAAAACAGTCATTGCTTAAACAAAAAATTCTAGGAATAATGTCATACTGATCCAAAAAAACAAAAAAAAGGCCGTAAGGCGTCTTTCAATGTCATCTGCTGCTTGATTGACATCAACCATATCAACCATCAAGTCTGCAAGTGCTCAGCAAATTACAAAACTACTAGCCAGTTCATAATCCTAAAACAGAAGGGAATTGGTAAGTTCTGGGAGAAATTTTGAATGTAAACCAGCCACAACTTAGCAGCTCCAGCTCACTTGATCTTCTTCTTAGGCCTCAACTGCAAAAGAAACATAAAGACTCCGTATTAAAAAGGAAGAACTCACATCAATTTCTATCCTTATAACATTTCATTCACAAAAATGATCCTTTCAGATAAACTTTTGTTTAATTTATTTGTTTATTCATGTTAAACACCCGACCCTTAACTGCGATCATTTTTGAAAGAGTTTTCGTCCTGATTTGCAAAGGTAAATGACACGATGAAATCATTCATGAGAATATATTCCATAACTCAATTGCTCATAATGGCCAAGACATGTTTCATGCTCCATTTAAGTTGATATAACCAATAACCAAAATTTCCATCCTTTTAAGATATTTTATCCAGCATCAATGGTAAATGGAGAAATCTTACCGATATACAATATTTTATGCCAAAAGATATTATACAACCTTGGAAGTATATTGTCCATTTACTCCCTCAGGGTAAAACCCAACCTAGCATTAGACACCATCCAATATTTAGAGGATGAGATCTAAGTAATAGAAAACTAAATATTATTTTCCAATTTTTTTAAGAATAATCATCTAGTGATTCTTAGGTGGCTGCCAAATTTCGGATTGAAAAATCCTCCCATGTAGGCCATCTAGCAAGGGAGTAGAAGCAAACCATATGCTCGCAAGGGAGCATAATATACATGCTCATATTCTATTACAAGTAATATACATGCTCATATTCTATTACAAGTACCTCTACATCTAATCAAAAGTAGCAGTTAGCCAAGTTTACAATTTTTATGAAACAGATATTTGAGTAAATTAACAACCTATCACCTCACACACAGGTGCACAGTCAGACAAGGCACACATGAGAGGAGAGGGAGAGGGAGAGAGAGAGAGAGATAGGCACCTGATTGCTGTGACCACATTTCTTCTTCCTGCAATTAACAGCCCTTGGATGTAAACGAGCATAACACCTGAAACAATAAAAAACAACAAACTTTACCTAACGATACTGAAGTATCTATGTTCCTTACAAACACATTCACTGTGTTTCTGAAACACATTAAAAAAAGAAATGTGACATATATCATGGAACTTATGAAGTTGAATTATCAGAAACTCATATTACACCAAGTGAATGACTAATGGGCAATTTATCGTAAAACATTTGAGGCCCCATGTGCAGGTATTAGGGCTTGAAATCCAAAGGACAGACATGAGAAGATAGTTTTGCTCATTAATCAAGCCCATGGTGCAAACTAGGTGTTTAAATGCCACATAACATTATAAATATTTTCACAAACACAATTTATGAGAAAAGCAAAAAAGAAGAGAAAAAAAAAAAGGTAACAAGCCAAAAATTATTGGTCTATTTGTTGTTTGTTTTCGGATTGTTAGAAATTCTTGGCCTCCATTATTGAAGAAGTGGGGCGCCTGTCGGGCTGAAAAAGCCAGGTCTTGTACTAGGCAGGCAACCTAGGCGCGGGTGCTCCTAGGCACCCAAGGTGCTCGTCTTAAGCACCTAAAGAGCAACTCGATGCACCTTAGAAAGGGGTTGGATAAAGGCCCTCAGCCAATGGTATTTTTTGGATCCCCCCGCCCCCCCCCCTTGAAAGAGGGGGAAAGGGTCTTGAGGAGCACTCTATCCTGCCAAAAACCTTTGTGTGAGTTTTAGATGGAGAAAAAATCTTCAAATATTATATTACGAGATCTTTCTCAACATTGACAACAATTTCAACAATTTTTATTTCTTACAAATCAAAAGATATACTTCCTAACACTTTTGGAAGTTGGGGTGATTGCAAAAGAAACTTTTGGCAACCAAGGCCAATGATATCGCCCTATGTTGATTTGATTTTGAAAAGTTGGTGTATTATAATATTTGAATTAGGGTTTTGGTATATTTTGTGTAAAATGTGTTATGATTTGTTATTATTTCCTTTCTGTTTTTGTGATATTTTTACGAGTTATATTTTGATTATTCTCCCATATTCACTAGTGAGTTTTGGCTTGTGTTCTTTTGAAATTTTCTCTAGATTGGGAATTCCAATCATAGGAAAAAGGACACTAATCTCAAACCAAATTGATATTATACGTGATTTTTAGATTGGGAGACCAAATCTTAGGAAAAAATCATTCATCCCAAACCAAATGAATATTATTTGTGCTTGACTTGTTTTAGTTGCATGCTACATGAATACTTAATATTGCTTTGTAAATTGACAACTATTTTTCATTTTATGAGTGCTTTCCATATTTTTTTAGTGGACTTTTCCAGTTTCTCTACTTCATTTAATACTTGAAATTTATTTTCTTGTTTTCTATAGACCTAGAAATAAGTTGTGTCGAATAATGTGATATTGCATATTTTATATTTTTCATCTTATGATTGATTTCCATATTATTTTAGTAGTGTTTACTAGTTTCTTTCTTCATTTAATACTTGAAATTTATTTTCTTTTATTGTACAGACCTAGAGATAAATTGACTTGCTTCATTTAATACTTTGATCATGTGTACTTATTCAGGTTTGTTGGTTAGGTAATACTGTGAGTGGTGGGCTGTGAGTTATGACAATTTGACAATGTATTCAACAAGTTCAAGTAAGTAAACTGATCCGGCCTGGAAATAATGAGTCTTGTCCAACTCCTAATGACAGGCATAGGGTAAAGTATCAAATGTATGCCATGTCAAATTCCAACCCCATGATAAAAAATTTAATAGAAGAAAAATTCAGGACAAAAGAATTAAAGGTTCCAGGTGATGTTGCCAAAAGGTTGAAGATTGAGATGGCCACGATTTTACATATCATGAATAGAGAACTAGATGAACAAAATAATTGCATGCAATTAGTTTCCTTGAATCATCTTTCTAATTCTAAACCTAAAGAATCCCCCCCATGAACTTATAAGCAAAATAAAGAAAATTCGTGTAAGAGGACATGCCTGTTGATGTATCATCCATGAAAATCAACTGGAACAAAAATAACCAGCTGACAAAGTTAAAGGATGGATTTGTTATTGGGGATATTTGGTAAATGCTTAGTCACTAATGCAAAATGACTAAGTCCATATTACATCCCCCAACATCGCAAACTCAAATCAACAAGAAGATATTGGGCTCCATTCCCAACATCCACGAAGCACTTTACCAGCAGAACATGACACCATTCAATGTCAAACAAGAATTTCATATCCACATCGGATTGCAAGTTATATCTACCTACAACTTTCTTGTTTAAATAATTGGTGCAAAATCAAGGAGTGTTAAACTTGGGACGCTCACCTTTAGTTGTAAACCATTAACAGCTATAAGTAACACCAATATATGAGCATATAATATATAAAATAAATGAAAGGTAGGAAAAATGGTTGAATAACCCCAAAACCAGCTACAACGTATCATAATCGTTCAGGTAAAAAATGGGTGTCATTCAGCTAAACAAATTATAGCACATAAAACAGCACAATAACATCAACTTGATTTCCATTTTAATGATTCAAATTCCTTATGAGAGACCAAAAAACCAACATGAATCAAAGGTACTCACTTCCGGCAAATCATCTTGTCCTGGTTGTACTTCCTCGCCAAGGCCATCAATGATGGCTCAATGATACCCCCACGAAGCCTTAGAACAAGGTGCAGAGTAGACTCTGCAATCATTTTTCACATTACTAGCATTATAAGAAAATTTAAAATAAACATAAAAATAGACTCGCAATAAAGAAGAATGAAAAAAACGACAAAAAGAAAAACGTAGTAAAATGATGAAAATAACAAAAGGAGGTAGTAAGAGAGATATTGTAATATAGGCTTACCTTTCTGGATGTTATAATCTGCGAGCGTACGACCATCCTCAAGCTGTTTTCCAGCAAAGATCAAGCGCTGCTGGTCCGGAGGAATCCCTGATCATCATAAATTTTTAGGGTTTTCATATTAACAAGAAGTCCAAAGGCAAAAAATTACGTATTGGAGTTAAAAAACAACTTTCGTTTTTCAAAAAAAAAAGCGAAAAGGTCACAGAGCTAGGTTTACAAACTAGCGCCAGAGATTATGTAAAAGATAAGGTATAGAATCGGCCCAATGGGCGATGAAGATAGAGAGAGAGAGAGAGCACCTTCCTTGTCCTGGATCTTGGCCTTGACATTGTCAATGGTGTCGCTGCTCTCGACCTCTAGGGTTATGGTCTTACCCGTTAGGGTTTTCACAAAGATCTGCATCTTCTCTCTCTCTCTCCAATTCGCTAGAGAGAGAGGCGCCGAGGATGATAAGATTTTATAGTGGAGGGTTTTGCTTTGCAATGCCTACTAAAGACGCTAAACGACCTTGACATTTCCCTAATGACATCATATCCTACACAAATTGAATTCCAAGAATATGCTTTCCTTTTACGTGAAAGCGAAAGTTTAAACAAGGTTGCAACCTTAAAATGGAAAACTACATAGGAAAATTGTTTCGCTTAACCGCATTTCTACATATGCTGTCCGAAAATGTTTAAAATATAGAATTACATAAGAAATTGTTTCATACGGGCTAAACCATATTTCTATATATGCACAGTAGAAAATCTAAAACAAAATCTAAAACATTCATCTTAAAGATGGATGTAAGTAGGTGTTCCATTTAAAACCAATGAAAACTAATCGCCCAAATGTTTTCTTATTAAATTTATTATGTTTAATTTTAAAATTTATTTATTTATTCATATTCATGATCTCCATGTTAGAAATTACATGTCTTCAAAATTTTAGTGTTAAAATCCATCTCAAAAATAGATTTATTAAGAGACCCAGATTTCTACATATGCGGGCTCGGCCTTATAAAAACCGGGTACTAAAATATAGAACTACATATGCACCTCAAATTCCATCATACAAGGTTGTTTGGATGTTGGGAAACCGCCTAATTGATCATCTTAACATCAAGATGCATGAATATGTAAAGAAAAAAAGATTTCGAGTCTGGGAAACAGTGTATCTTGCAACACGTTATCTGGACCATCCATTTTCAAGATTTTCATGTGTTTTTAAATTTACTTGATTTGAACTATTTTTAGAGTTTAAAATTTTATGATTAGATATGAAAATAGATTCTCAAACCATCTTAAGAAATTGTTATATCAAAATTATATTTATGATAAAATTTAGGGGTGCGCCTTAAATGAATTGTTTAAGGTTTTAACCTTATTCAAACCACACCCTTACGTGAATGACCTTATTATCCCTATTCAGTTCGCCCCAATAGAAAGCTAAAACTTGGTTACTTTAGGAAAAGTATAGAATCTGACAAAATTTTTTTTTTTATGTATAAGGTGGTCACAATTAATCTTAACTATTAGATGCGAAATTAGGTAGCTGCATTTATGTTATTAACCAAGTCCAAAGTTCAAAAGAGCTTTTCTCGCATTTTGTGACATACCCTGATTATCAAATTTCAAATTTGATAGTCATAAGTAATAATGACCTTCTTGAATTAAAAGTAAATGGTCTCATTGTATACAATCTTGTTAGGGGATTGCATACAATGAGACTATTTACCTTTGATTGAAGGTGGTAACAATTCCTTACAATCATTTGATGTGAAATTTGATAGCTTGGATGTGTCACAAAGTTTTAAAAAACTTATTTTGAAGTTTGAGCTTAGTCAATGGAAAATTGCAGCCACTTAATTTCATATCTAGTGGTCAAAATTAATGTGACCAACTGTATTAAAGTTAAACGATCTCATTCTATATTTTCTTTATTAGATAATTAATAAAGCATTCGGTCTTACGAAAAGATCTTGGGTGGACACCATTGCAGAATAAAAAATAAGGCATAATCTCTCGACCCTTTTCTATTTCATCTTTCTTAATTTTTTATGATTTATATTTTTCCCGCATCAGCAACCTTATACAGACCTTTTCCTAGTTTTAAGTAGGTAGGTTCTTTCGTAGGTCTCTAAGCTGGGAAGAGTGTAAATGGTTAAGGTCCAAGTACAAACCCAAACCTAAACCCAAACCCAACCCCGAATCTCTACTAAACCCCGAACCAAAACTAAAAGAATCGAGGGAGGGCCACCCCAATCAAGTCCAGACCCATTCGATGCTGAGATGGACTCGATGGTTGTGGTAAAGTCACGTGAGGGAAAAAAATTAAATTATGAGAATTATTAAAATACAATTAATAAATTACTCATTTTCAATTACTCAAACTCTATGAATTAAATCAAGATAAATAAATAAACTATTTATTAGTTCATCTCTTAAATATATATAGTGTTTCAAGACTTGGATTGGTGGGATGGATTGTTTACCCTATAAGTTTGGAAATATATATACTATTTCAAGACTTGGATTGGTGGGATGGATTGTTTACCCTATAAGTTTGGGTTGTATCGTTGGTATACATGATTTGTCCAGATCCATCCAAAACGGTGATCTAAAAAATATTAAAAATAAATAAAATAAAATAGGACCCGGTTTCTATGCGACCAAGCCCGCATATATAGAAATGCGGACCTATTAATAAATCTATTTTTTAGTCAGATTTTTTGACTTAAGTTTTAAGGACATATAATCTCTAACATGGAGATCATGAGTATGAAAAATAAATGAATTTTAAAAATTAGAAACAATAATTATAGTAAGAAAACATTTGGACCGTTAGCTTCTATTGTTTTAAGATGAAACACCTACTTGCATCCATCTTTAAGATGGATGCTTTACACGTTTTGGACCGCATATGTAGTCATGTGGTCCAGCTTGCATGAAACAATTTTATAATAAAATATCATGCCATGGTGTCATTGAAATATAATGAAATCACACTTCTAAAAACCATATTTGTGGCATTAGTTTGGCCCCATATTTTGAACAGACATTCTTTTCATCCTAGTAATCAATCTCAAATAAATAAAACTCAATTTGCATGATAGATATAGTTAAAATCCCTTCCAATAGTGAATCTAGAACATCCATTTAGTAAATTTCAATATCTTGGCATTTACAAATTCAAAATCATTTTCTTTTTTTTAAATATTTTTAATCTAATGATAGCAAACTTCTTTTTTTAATATGTTTAATCTAATGATAGCAAAGCTATCTAAAAAAATTAGAAATGAACAAATTTACTTTAAGGCCTAGTTCTAAACATCTTATTAAAATGAACGGCTTATATTAGTAGGCCAAAAAACATTTTTTAGGGTGTGTTTTGAAATTTTGTATTTTTCCGATTGTTCATTAAAATGAAAAAAATGTATATAAATGGGTCATACAAATGGCACTAGCATAGTTTTTTAATATTGTTTTATTATATCGCTATAGAATCATTGCATAAAAGCACTACCTAAAATAAAAGGGATAGGGGATGCGGGGTTTTAGAGAGGTATCCAAGAGAAAAAAGAAAAAATAATGTAAAAGGAGGTGTTCAGAGGGGGACTAGGCCAAGCCCTATACCATCTTAAAACTGATTCGATCCTTACTAGTTCACCACCTAGATCAGCAATACAAATCATGAATGATCGAGTTTTAAAACACTGCTTAAGTATATTTTGATGAGTAAAATATTAATTAATTCATCTCCTTAGTGTATTTGATATTAACTAGTTCATCTCCTAGGTGTGTTGTGTGTGTGTGCGTGTGTGCTTGTGTGTATGTGTGTTTTCTATGTTCTTGTGGGAGCATTTCTTTTATCACTCTTGGTGATGTAGAAGTATTTTTAGGACCCCAAACTTTAGGAATATAATATATTCAACGTTGGGATCAACCTCACCAAAAGGAATTTAGAAAAACAATCAAGTTTTGGATAATAATATCTATGAGAACTCAAAATCTTTTTCTTTTTTAAATTGGGTGATTCTTAGGTGGCTCTCAAAATTTCACATTGAAAGAACATAGTAAGTAGTTCCCAAAATTTCACAATGAAAGAATCCAACAGAGCAGCTCTTTTACCTAAAAAAAATACCACCTTCCATTTCCCAATATAAAAGAGAAAATTAGTTCTTTTACCTGAAGGAGTAAATGTATAATATGCTATCCTGAAGCGTGCACGCACACACGCATTCACATGCATCCTACCTTAATCTAACTCAATTTGGTTATTTTCGGGTCCACTAAATTCACCTTCTCGTCCACATCCAAACCCGTGTCAAATAGAACCGCTAGCAACCCAACCCACCGTTGGTCAATTCATCCTAACGACAACGGCCATAAAACTAAAACGCAAGAGAATGCTAAAGCCGGACCATAAAAGATAATTTATCTTTTCTTTTTTTGCTATAAAAAAAATACTTTTTTTGAAGAACTACATGACTTTATTAAAGCAAACTAATGATAACGTTGCAATCTTAAACAATCCAATTAAGTAAATCGAAAAAATGGTTAAAAACAAGTATATCTATAAATATATTAAAATCTTGAGAATGTACGGTCAAGATAATGTTTTGCAAGATACATTATTTATGAAACTATATTTTTTTATATATATTCATATATTTCGATACCGAGATGATCAATTAGAAGGTTTTTCAATATTAAAATAACATATTCAAATGGATTTTTTAGGTGCATATTTAATTCTACATTTTAAGTTGCACCTTTATTTCCTATAAAAATAGAGCAAATCTACCATCAAAAGTTACTGGAAGCCGTGACCAAGATACATAAGGATAGAAAAAGTATACAAAGAGACCTCTTACTTTTGAAAAAGTATTTGGTGAGTCAGCCGGCTCATTAATTCTTGTGCAATCTCCCTCTGAAATATTTATTAAAGATGTTTTTATCCGAAAGTTTAGGGTTCGATAATCTCAACCACAACAATGATTTAGATTTGAATTTTTTTTTCGAGAAATACAAATATTATTTTTTTTAATTCCTTTTTCCAACGTTCGTTTTAACTTTTAGTGCATATAACATTTTTTGACATCCACCTTGAAGATGGACGTTTGATACACAAGAGACCACACAGTAATAGGTGAGTCGGCTGACTCACCAAAACCATGTCTTTTACTTGTAGTACAATAAGGTTACAATCAATCTTGTCTATCAAATTTCAAATTGGATGGTTGTATGTATGTCATTAAGGATGCTTAAAGTTTACCAAAAAAAAAAAAAATCTTCAATATTACCACACATCTCAAGCCATCTTATTTCACATCTAAAAGTTAGGAGTGTTTGTGGCCTTTTTATATCAGTGGTAAATAGTCACATAAAATACAATCCTATAAAAAAAAAATCTTAAGACATAAAGATAAATACATCTTATGCTACGTCCAAATAAAGGGGCACAGACATTGTTCCACTTTTTGTTCATTTTTTTAGCCCAAAAGCAAATTTTAAGGTCCTTGGAATAATAGCTCTGCCATGTTCAAACCGTAGATCTTGTCTCATTTAAGTTTGGAAAGTACTCCTATGTGCCAAGATGATACATCTACCCACCCTTAAGGAGTTAGATTATCAATTGGAATAGAGGGTTCCAAATGAACTTGAGGCGTAAGGTAATGATCCCCTTTGTACAAGTTTCTTTATGTCAATGAAATATGAGTTAATATTATCAAAAAAAGATTAAAAAAAAAAAAATATCTCGTAAAATCAACTTTCTACACATTTTATTTTATATATTTTTTGTATTATACTCAAAACCCCAACATTATTTTTTCTTGTATTTACCGTCAATCAAAAAGTCAATGAATTATGGGACAAAATTGCCTTTTTTCTCTTTCTTCTCCTTTTATCCCTCTTTTTTTTCTCTACCTTTATACACCAGTCCTCTCTCTTTCTCTCTCAACTTGTTTCTCTCTTTTTCTCTACCCTCCTTCACTCTTTCTCTCTTTGCCCTTCCTCACTTGTTCTCTCTCTATTTTTTTATGTGGTTTGGCACACTCAGTGCCTGACTGAATTGTTTTTTGTGGTCCAACACACTTGTTGCCAGATTAAATTTTTTTTTTGTAGTATGGCACGCTCCTTGTCGGACCAAATTTTTTTTTTTTTCAATGCAATACAAAAACGTACCGAACCGCAAAAACCTTTCAGTTCGACAAGGAATGTGTCAGACCGTATTATAAGCAAGGGAGAAATTACTAGAATTTGAACAATCCGGTAAGAAGTGTGCCAAACTGCATAACAAAAATAGAGAGCGAGAGTGAGGGAGGGTAGAAAGAGAGAAACAATGACGAAAGATAGAGAGAAAAAAAGTGAGGGAGGATAGAGAGAGATAGAGAGGGAAACAAGTAGAGAGAAAGAAAATGGAGAGAGAAAGAAAAAAAAAAAAGGTCAAAAAAAAAAAAAAGAGAAAAATGATAATTTTGTGCCAAACCTCATTGACCATTTGATTAGAAGTTAAATACATCAAAAAATAATATTAATGTTTAGAATATAATACAAAAAATATTAAAGATAAGATGGGTAAAAAGTTGATTTTGAAAGTATCTAAATTTTTTTAAACATCGATCTAAATGAGCCTATAGGTTGGTTCACAATCAATGAATCCACCGTCAAAAAAATAATAAAATTAGAGAAGATATCCAAATATCCAATACACGTGCTTCTCCCGTGGTTTGGCAATTAATCAGTGGGTCCATATGTCAAGACGCAAGTTATAAAAACCATCATGATCGTAAGGTTGTCACCATTCCATCGAGTTGAACCAATGATTTAAAAAGCGAAAAGTCGGCACGGAATCTCCGACCGGGCAATCTGGTACCCATTCCGATTAATGCGTATATGTCTAGAACAAGATCAACAACTTTGCATCGTAAAACAACAATTTTTTATAATAAAATGGCAATACGAACCCGCTGATTTATCGATCCGGACTGATTTTAAGTCAGTTCACTGTGTTTTCTAAATCAGCATTCTCGATTGCCGATTCACCAATTCGGACCGATTTTTAGAGTGCCTCATCTAGACCGCCAATCTATTTTTTAAATCAGAGTTAGACAATAGTTATATGCTATTCCTATGAATATAGCTACTACCAAAGACATTTAACATTGCTAAATTAAGGAATTATATAATATGAGACTATTTATGTTTGTTACAAAGAAGTTCCAATTATTCTTAGGCCCTAACCATCCCATGTCAAACGGATAGCTTAAGGTATTTCATACAGTTTAAGAATTTTGTTTTTGAACTTTGAATTTATTCAATAACACTTACAACCGCCTGATTTGAAATCCGATGGACAAGAACGATTGTATAAGTGTTGCAAGAATCGGTTCTCTCGTTTCAAAGGTCCAATGTAAATCAGGAAATATATAACTTGCAAAAACAAATTTTTTGTGCATAATTCCTATAAATAAAAAAAAATTTTCACTAATTCATAGCTTTCTAATAAACTAAATGAGAAAGAGAGATGGAAGGTCAGTTCTCATGAAGAATGCATCTATCAAGCTAAGGGGAATGTCATATAGATCTCCGTTCAACATTGTTAGGGTGTATTACGGTTTTGAACTGTCCACTTTCAACTAAAAACATTTCCTTTTCTGTCTTCCCCCTTAAGTATCGTCCATTTCCCAACAATCTCCTTGCCCTCTTTTCCCACAGACTTGGCGTACAACATCATCATCATCGCCAAAACTTTTTTCCAACTAATTGGGACAAGCGATAAACTCAATGAACATGTGTACATCATCATCGTCAAAACTTTTTTCCAACTAATTGGGACAGGCAATAAACTCAATGTACATGTGTACATCATCATCATCGTCTTCAAAACCTTTTTCCAACTAATTGGAACCGACAATAAACTCATTGTCTGAGAAGAGCCAAATAGCCACCATTCCTAATGCTGCAAAGAGTTTCATGATGCTGTCAATGGTCACGAAAACACCACCACCCAACATGACACCAAACCCTAAACTACCCCTCAAGCTGAACTATCAAACATCTCCACAACTAATGAATTGAGCTTGAACCAAACTTGGTTTTACACATGCTGATGATACAGACCGCATTTATTGATTTCGCCTCTTGGAGGTAAATAAGTTAGAATACTAGAAAGCATGATCAACAATTTAAGGGGAGAGCGATAAGGGACTAAATACATCAAGAACCAACAAAAGGACAACCTATATTTTAGGTGATATCCAAAATGTATTAAAAATATCAACCAGTATTTCAAAAGAGAAAGTTACCAGTATCTTTATTTTGAACTGAAATAGGAAAAAAGATGGAAGGATCCACAACCTCAAATATTACTCGATGCTTTTGTAAGGATGGAAGGATCCAGTATGCTTTTGCCGAAATAGAGAGAGAGAGAGAGAGAGAGAGGCAGGGAGGTGGTTCATGCAAGGGAGGATGAATGCATACACTAAAAGGAAGTGACATATTGCATTAGAGTGAGAGAAACGGGAGTTTGGGGGATAAAATGCAAGATTGGAAGTTCTTTCTATTGCTGCCTTGAGGAAGACGAGATTGTAGTGTTTTTGGTGTTCGTTATGCAAGGTACAACCAGAGAAAAGGGTTAAATGACATTTAAAGAATGCAAAAAAAACTACAATACACCACTGCATTTAAAATATCATTCTACAAACTTGGTGCAATTCAGACCAAAACTAAATCTTCAACATATTATCACAATATTATCAAAAAGAACATCTCACAAGAAACAAACCAAGTTTAGGTTTAGCTAATCTAATACTATAGCTCAAATGAAAATTTAAGAGGGAAAAAACCTGGGCAACAAAATTGTTTATCAAGCATTCGATCACAATCCACATGATAAGGAAGAGAGAAAATTCACGGTTATAGGGAGGTGCTGAGCCCAAATACCAGACAGAAAGCTAGAAAAGCTCAAAGCCTCCTCCCTCGTCGTCCACCCTTTCTACGCGTGCTATCAGTGGGAATAGGAGTCACATCCTCTGCAAAATACATCATAAACCACATACATAATCATTCACAGTTAAGCAATGGAAAACACGTGATATCAAAGCATAGATAAAAACAAAGTGCATTAAGCCACGTCTTCGGGCATATTAAAGAACTAATAAACAAATTTTTTACCCTTAAAAATTTAATTTAAATTATTGTTCTTATATATATATATATATATATATATATATATATATATATATAAATATATATATAGAGAGAGAGAGAGAGTTTCTCTCATATAAGGTTCTCTCTTGAAATATTAATACAGGTTATATTTAAAGTAATAAAACTTTTCTTGCATAAGCTATAAAAAAGCCAAGCCAAATTTTCAAAATTCTAGTTGGCCAAGGGATCAAGGGAATAATATATACAACTGTCACAATCAATAAAAAAGATAATTCAAATCAGTGTTACAAAGATTAATGATTTGGAATGGAAATCGCTGATCGAGAACAGGAATCACCCAAGAATGATCTGATTATTGGGTTGAATCGGCAATTTAACTAAATATATAACTTCTACTAAAGATGTTAAAAGGTTTGCTGGTTGTTAGCTCACCCAAACCTTGTGCCAGAGGTTCGAACCCCACAACATGCTCCCTTTGATATAGAGATACTAGTAATATTTATATTCCTCGAAGGCTTTAGAAAGGGGAGGATTCAAACATATGACCTTGCACTAACAACTGCACATTCTACCTCAACATCTTATCTCAGTTGTAATAAAGTATATATGATGTATTATATATCTCAGTTTTTTGTCTTCTTTTAGAGAAAAATAAATCTGGATTGTGGATCCGGATGGCCATTTCCGCCGATCAGGATTGGGATGGGTTGGTGGAAGATCCACCCCACCTATTTGTCTTTTTTTAAAAACATTGAATGAAATAAAATGTACAAAAGTTTCAAAATTTTCTCGTTCAAGGTGTCTTAAGAAATCAACCATAATTGTCAAAATCTTGTTGCTCTTGGCTTGGTTTGGGTTGAGTTGCTAAACCTAAAGACATCAGGCAATTCACCCGAAGCCAAAACAATTTCAGAACATTGGCGAGCACACACCAACCATTACCAATAATGAATGATGGAGATTAAATGTACCCAGATGATTATCTACCATTGGGAAATAAACTTCACTATCCATTATCGGAATGGGCACTGCATGCCACTCTCATATGCCATATATAGTACACTACCATTATAGCACAAGTAAATAAATATTTAATAGTACAACCAATGTTATGAACTTCACTTCGCTTTGTGAATCGCCCGAAGTGGTTGGGTTTGGTGACTCCATCAAGCAAAGGGAAGGGAAATTTCAGTTGACTTCTTTATTGACAGCTTGTACAAGTTTGAAAAATTTTCTACTTTTTTTTTTAACATAGCTTGTATTAATCATGACTACCTTAACCAACCAAAATTTTCAAAATTTTAGCTGACTACTTTATAGCTTGTACCCTAAAAGTTTTGTAGGTTCTCTTAAAATGCAAACTATATTGATTGTGACATGCCATATGTACACATAGGTACCTTGTTTTGGGGGAATGAGTTCTATACTGTAGACATATCTTGCACTCCAAATATTTTCAGAGAGAAGGCCATACATGGGAGAAAATTATCTCCCTCTCTGTTTCTCTCTATCTGAATCAAATGATAATAATTGAAATTAAAATATAAGCATTAAAAGAATTTAAATTTTTTAAAAATAAAATTCATAAAAAACTTACGTTTTAATTTCCTTTAGGAAAATGTTTATATAAGGCTGCAACCTTACTTGGAGAATTAAGGTTATAATGTCCATTTTAATTGGAATGCATAGATTTGATATTGCACTAAAAGACGTGTCACTTTTTGACATTGTCTTAAAAGGTGTGCAAAATGTACACCGTCCAACTAAACGAGATAGTGTAGAACACCGCAACCTTACTTCTACAAGGTTGTCACATTATATAAATGTCACCCTTTGTTTCATATCTTATAATTTCTTCTAGGATTGTGCTTGTATTATTTAATTTTCCGAAGCACCGAAGCATTTCCCGTTTTGGGATAAGATGAAGATGCCCCGGAAGCGAATCTGATTAATAATGGTATGACTTTGCTGTAGAACACAATCCAAAAGTACTTAATTAGACTATTCACCATTGTGGTATGATACTAGATCATCACATAAATGATAAGGCGGTAAAAAAACCCTAGAAAACTTTGAGCTTCTCATATTTCCCTGGCATTTTAAAAAATGAATCGGGGGGATGGATTGTCCACCCACCAATCCTGATCCCGATCAGAGATCCTGCAAATTTTTTTTAAAAGAAAACAAAATTATTAAAATAAAATATATAATATACAGTGTATAATTTTTAACAAACAAGTAGAAATGTCGATTTGGCTAGTTCATGAGCTTGGGGTGGCAAGGTCATAGGTTCTGATCCAACCATTATTTTATGTCTTAAAAGAAAAAGTCATATAAGTATCTATTTGGGTGCATGGTTTTCCTTGTTTTTTAGATGGATCATCAAAACACTCCATTGGTTACTGACATGCAATAGATTCACGACTAGCAGTAATAGAAGAGACTTCCTAAAAGTTTAGAGAGGAAAGGACCATTACCAATGCGACCAATCCTCATTCCAGATCTAGCAAGGGCTCTAAGAGCAGACTGAGCCCCAGGACCAGGTGTCTTTGTCTTGTTGCCTCCAGTAGCTCGGAGCTTGATATGAAGAGCAGTAATGCCAAGTTCCTAAACAAATACAAAGCTTAACACGAATGACCCATTATAACACACACAAACACATGTTGGGGAATCATAGAGTTTTCACACTGGCAGGATACGTGGCTCACATTTCCCACTTGTAGTATGAAAACGATACTCTTGTTTTGGATGATAAATACTCAATTGATGAGAAACATATGTTTCATGTTGAAGAGCTCTAAGATAATTATACACAATAAGTTTCACTAGAATAGGAGTTTCTTTTCATTGATAGAGTACCTTACATTAATGACCAAATTGATGTACATGTTATACAGCCTTTACAGAGGTTAGGATTTTCTATACAAGTACGGGCGGTGAAAGAATCAAAATCACTGGCCAGATATTTTAGGACTCCATCTTTGGCCAGCCCACTACCTCCACTAGATTAAGAGTTTGTTATTGAGGAGATCAACCAGAAAAGTATTACAATTCGCATTTTACAAACCAGTAAGAGAAGAAAACTAAAATTCCAAACACAGACTAATAAAAATTAAAACAGAATATAGAAAAGTCATGCACAAGTACCAAAAGACAAATCTGATGGCTCAAAATGTTCTTAGTTTGGTTTTCTCAGGCACCAGAAGTGGTATGGTTAGACAAAAAGGAATATTCCAAGCTAAGCTATGCCACACAGCCCCAAACTTAGAGATTATCAACCTTCCCAAATTCACAAGAAATATCATCATGCAGATGACCAACTAATGCATATTCGTATTTAATGAAGGAAGATAAGAAACAAGAAAAAGAAAAAGCTAAACAAAACAAATTTTAAGTAGGCTGTATAGGTCCAAAATGCAACCTAATTATGTAAAAATTATAAACATTTAGAGAGAAAAAAAAAGGACTATACCTTGCATCTTTGGGCAACATCTTGTGCTGCAAGCATAGCCGCATAAGGGGAAGACTCATCCCTATCAGCTTTTACCTTCATGCCACCTGTGGAATGAAAAAGACTAAAACCCACTACATGCTCCATTTTTTTATTATTTGTTATTCACATTGATATAAATTAAAAGAAATACCAAAGCAACCATCCACTTATCTCTAAATTAGATTATTCCATACCGGTAATTCGTACAAGAGTTTCTCTCCCAGACAAATCTGTGACATGCTGCATTTCCGATAAAGGAATCACTGGTTAATAACCTAAATGATGTCATATCACATATTTGTTTTTGAAAAACAGAAAATCATTAAGAACTTACCACAAACGTGTCATTGAATGAGGCAAATATGTGAGCCACACCAAAAACGTATTCACCTTCTCGAACAGTTGGTCCTAGAGTGACATTTTCCTCCTTGGGCTCCCTGGTCTTCTTTCTACCCGACTGACATGAGTACATTTCATGTTAGGAGACACCATGAGAACAATATTGAAATAAGAGGGAAGTATATCCCTTGAATCGAGAGTCACCCAAAAATCAGTTTGTAGAACAAATAAATCTTAGCTAACTAGTTTTCATCATCAAAGTGTTAGTGGCTTCAAACAAATTAAATGAATAAATAGCCAGCTTTCTTCTTGGCCAGCTGCTTATCAAAGAGAAGAGTGAGGCCTTCTATAGAAAGAATAGAATCTAATACGCTCTGCCCTGCCAAAAAGCAGTGAAAGAAGAAGGTTAGACAAAAACTCCTCACAAGTTTATTACTGTAACACTGATATCATTAGCCAGGACCTAAAGATCTCCTCAGCATTGTGACTAGAATTAACACTCATTCTCAAAATTGCAATTTAAGGAGAATATGACAACACAATAACACATTTTTTTAAAAAGAAATAGTGCAATTTGAAGAGTTCCAAACCATTTTGAGAAAAACTCTAAAGCTGAATAAAAAGGTATAGGCTGACCCTTGCCCACTGGCATAGACTAAATACAACTCTAATAGTCATTTAGAAAAACATACAAAAATATTTAGGCCTTTAAAAAATGGAAGTTGATTTTCAAAATCTTGAAACTGCCACAGATTTCCCCATTAAGATGATACCATAGACTGGTCACATGGACAAAACCAAATGCGGACATGAAAGTATCTGAGCACATAGTCAAGCTGCTCCCATGCTAACATGACCGAATGGCTTTCATAAGCATTAGTCTTTGAGACTCAACACCATACAAAATATAGTGGTAACCAGCACTGAATGCAACCAATTCAAAACAACAAGAACACCCATACAAGCCAATATCATGTCATTACAAACAATTTAGAAAGAAAAATTACACACCCAAAATAAATATAACAATTATTGAACGTTCAGAAAGACTTTTCCAGTTAAAATCTAAATGTTTACTGTTTTGAAGCACGAAGGTGAAGGTAACAAACTAATGGTCAAATTTCTTTCATTATTCCAAACAGTATGGATATCACATTTTGAGAAAACCCATAATTATCCAGATTAAAGTTGAGTATAATTTTTGAAAATTTGCAACAAATGAACAATTTAGGATATATTGCGACTCCTGACCTGCATTCCAAAAACAGTGATGGTACTAATTTGTTTATCAACAATCCCTTTCCAAAACCAAGTTTAGATGCTACATTAGTCAATATTGGCTTCTTTTTCAAGTATTTTCTCATAAGGCTTATCTTTCCAACCAACTACTTCTCTCAACCCACATCTATTCCATATCAATATGCCTTACTAAACACCATGGATGAAATTAATGCCTACTGCCTTAGATAGCTTTGCTATTTAAAATAGGAGTTCCCACTTAGTTTTATTTCTGGTTATGCGAAATAATGAGAGGAAACACAAGATTTTTTTGACAGATCTCTAACATGAAGGAGCAAATACAAAAGCCTTAAATATGCAATACGCATTCTCTGCACTAACCAATATGAGGCTTTCTCGAAGCAAGCAGCAGTCGATCTCATAAAAACAGTTTCACTCTCTGGAATACAAGCAGAAACCAATCACATAGAATATGTTTCTCTCTCTAAATTGGCCATCACTAAACTAAGAGAAGGAACATTACGTTTTGCGTCCACAGATTTAAGAAATTGAAAAGATAACACACGCGGAGACATTAAAATCTAGAGATTGCAAAACAAGATAAAACTGCAAAGCCACAAACTAGAGAGAGAAACTTGGGTTGCTTGACTGTATCATCTCACATGCTTAAACAATTTAAATGTGTACAAGAACAAATCAGTTTACCGTGAAGAAAACGCATAGGCATCAAAACTTGGAGATGAAATGATGCAATGAAACTGTAGACAGAGAGAGAAAGAGCTCGCAAACACCAAAACATGGAGCTATAAAAACAAGAAGAGACTATAATGGAGAGAGAGAGAGAGAGAGAGAGAGAGAGAGAGAGAGAGCGAAACCATGATTGCAGAGACTGTTGGAACGAACAAACTGCCCCTCCTCTTCGAGGTACTCCCCTGAGGCGAGCTCAAAGCACCAACACGATGGAGACGAGAGTCCAGGTCGCAAACCCTAACTTGGGCTTTGCTGCTTATAGGAGGGGTAGGATAGAGTACTCCCCCGGGAGCAGATTGTACGTTTACTCCCTCGGGAAAAGAGAATTTTCTCACTCCAGATACTTTCAAAAATAAATTGGATAATTAAAAAACAAAAACAAAAACCCTTGATTTTTGGTTCCTCACCCTTTAAACCTCCAAAAATTTTAGGTCTCTTTGAATCTCAGGATGTTAAATTTTACAGGCATGTTTATTGGCACACAAAAAAATTTCCATTTTACATTGGTCCCGGTTACATTTCAAAATTTGAGATATTACAATATAGTTTGGGACATCTACTGAAATACTTATTAGAGAACATTTTGCTTAGGAAAAATGTTTCATGCCAGCTGGACCGCATGACTACATAGATGAAAGTAAGTGTTCCATCTAATAAAAACGATTGAAACTAATGGTCAAAATATTTTCTTACTAGATTTATTATTTCTAGTTTTTAAATTTTATTTATTTTTTCATATTCATGATCTCCATGTTAGAGATTACATGTCCTTAAAAGTTAAATAAAAAAATCCATCTAAAAAATAGATTTATTAGTAGGCCCGCATTTTTACATATGCGGGCTTGGCCGCATAGAAACCCGGCCCTTTTCCTTATATACTTTGATTTAATTTCAAAATGCGTACAAAAATACATGATGTGAGTTGGAATACCAGCACGTGTATAAATGTTAAATAATGCATCTCTCATGGATAGTTTGACAAATTTCCCACATAATTTTATCCTTATTAGGGATTGTCTATTTGTAGACCATTTACCTTTTGTACAAGAAAGTCCCAACTATTGCCGCTCATTAGATGTTAAATTAGATGGTTTGGGACGAGTCACAAAGTTCGAGAATTCAGTTATTTAAAATAAATTAAAATTTATTAAATAGTTTGAAGCATTTTTTAGAAAAATAGAGAACAAAGCAAAAAGACATTTAAAATTGGTGAAAAATGAACAAAAAAAAAAACAAAAATTCACCATAGTACAATGTAGAAAAAAAACCCGACATAATATATTTTTTAAAAAATTTACTTTTTTTAAAAAATTGAGTCATTCTTTTATAAAAATGGAAAAATTATTAAAAAAAAGCATTCAATTTCATTAAAATTAGAGAAACGGTCGACATAAAAATATCTGAACCCTTCTTAGGCACGACTTAGAACAAAAAAATAAAAATAAAAAATTCAAAATAAACTCTATAAAACATTGTATTTCTCAAAGATTCAGCCGCCTTTTTAGGAAAACATAGAACTGAGGCAAGAAAAATACATACTGTTCCTATAAAAACAATATGCCAAATTTTGATGATCCTATGGCTTCTATATCATAATCCCTAAAGATAGATATAATCCATGGTTGGTATTATCTTCTGCTTGGAGCAAAGAGGGCATCAAGAAGTCAAGGATGAGGGGAAAAGCCGGAAAAACGAGGCGGTGTTTGTGAGGGGGTTCGAACCCTCAACATAATGGCGAGGAACCACGCATTCCACTCAGGAAACCATTTGAATGCTACCTAATCTACCCTTTCTTCTTGAATTTTTCATCCCACATCTCTCTCGACATCTGCCCTTTCTCCATTCCCCTCTCTCTATCCGCCGACGCCCCTTGCCCCCATTTTTTCAAGGAAGATGCAAAAAAGCAAGACCCGCAAGCTAGATTTCTCTCATTCTACTCGTCACTTTAAACTCCTCATCTTTGTGCAAAAATTTCGAGCTCCAAGTCAAAATGCTCCAGTACTTGATAACAGTGTTCGTAAAATCGAATCGGAACGGTTAATCGAATATGGGTATGGAAGCGGTTTAAGCGGCTTAACTGGTAAATCGGCTGATTTAACCGCTCTAACCGAGCAAATCCTAGACCGTCAAAAATGTTAAAAAAATAAAATAAAAAATACAAAAAAAAAAATCTATTAAAATATGAAAAGCATATAAAGAATGATTAAAACAAAACACATTCAAATGAAATTGAAAATTAATGAAAAAATGGATTTTAACCTATCTTATATTTTCCAAGGGCTATTTTTAAAATTTTCTTAAAAAGATGATAAAATATAAAAGTGATTATTAATGAACAAAACAATTTTTAATCTTTACCATAATGTAAATAATATTTAAAAATGCATTACAAATCAAATTCCTTATTTTTGAGAATTTATATATATTTTTTAAGTTTTTTTTAAATACCGGTTGATCACCCTAACCGCTCAAAACTGGAACCGGCCAGTAGCTGGTTCCGATCTAACCGGGCGGTTCACGGTTAGATCGGGCGATTTTGCAAACAATGCTTGAGAAGATCCATATATGAAAATCCTTAATCACTCGGTATGCTACTTTGAAAAAGGCTTGTTTGCATTGACATAAGATGACGGATGTAATCTATTACTGGCGTAATACATTACTGTTGTTTGAATGCCTGGAAATATATTGACTGTGAAATATATTACTAGCGTAATAGCAAATAGATTATTACTGTTTGGGTAGTATTTAGATGGAATATTGGGAAATACATTGCTACTGTTTTGTTGTCTAGAAGAAATATGAGAAATGTATTACTAATATTTTACTAGCACTTGCCTATAAACTATCATTTTTTTCTTTTTTGTCACAAAATTCCACTGAAATGCAGAATTAAAATCATCATCACATCAATTAAAAAAGATTTTCTAATAATAACATCATCACCATTCCAAAAAGGTTTTCTAATAATAACTTGTACCATTCTAGAGTCATTATGACCTCATTTCCTACTTATGCATGCATTTGACACTTACATGGAATCACATCTCTTCTAACACGATTAGACTTTGGTTTCAACATGATAATTCATTGGAATAACATGATTTATTGTGATGAACCTTATTTTTATTTATTTTTTATAGAAGTATTTCAAATGTCTCTCTATATAATTTCAAATAAACAATAAATTTATGATACCAAATTCAAAATCTTTATGATATAAGTTAAAAAATGGGATAAAGTTTGATTAGTAAACTAGAAGGTAATTGCAGTAGAAATTTTTGAGGCATTGGAGACTCCAGAAGTATTATTTTTTATTATGATTGTGTTGTGTAATTTCTCATTGATTATCAATTATTATTTTTATTATTTTTATTTTTATATGATAGCTGATAGCTTATGAGGGCTACAACCCAAATTGGGGATAGAGGGATGTAGAAATGGAACCCAAATTGGGAATAGAGGGATGCAGAAATGGATGTGGTAGAAATTACAGTATGTGCAAACACTTATAAAGTGGAGTTTAGAAAGAGAAAATAAGAATGGATGTGCAAACACTTAGATCACTTGATTTTTCATGTTCTTCAACAAGATCCCTTTCAACATTGTTTTCATGTTCTTTATGATCTTATTGGATGATATGTATGTTTCCACTATTTATTATAGAAAACATTCAAGAATATTCCCCTTGGTCCCTTTTTCAAAATTGTTTGATTTGAAATTTTAGAAAAAGGAATCATTTTCATTGAATGTTACATCCCGAGAAATATAAAATTTCTTATTTTGAAGTCATAACACTTACATCCCTTTTTTGTTGGGCAGTGCCTCATGAAACACATTTAAAAGCCCGAGGATCCAATTTATCTCTTCTTTGAGAATTATTGTGAACAAAAAAACACATCCAAATATACATAAATGAGATAAATCATTTTTCTTTCCATTTAGAATTTCAATAGGAGACTTATTCCCAAGGACCTTGCTTGGTAGCTTATTAATCAAATAAAAGGCAGTAAGAACAACTTTAGACCAAAAAATTTTAGAGACATTTTTTTTGAACATGATAAATCGAGTAACTTCAAGCAAGTGTCTATTTTTTTTTCTGAGACATCCTATTATATTGGGGAGTAGAGACACAAGATGTTTGATATATAATACCTTGATCCACGAGATATTCAGAAAAAAATTTATTTGTATATTCGGATCATTATCCGAACGTAGAATCTTGATCTTGGCATTATATTAGGTTTTAACTAGATTTGAAAATTCCTTAAATTTTCCAAAGACTTACACTCTTGAATTTAAACAAATATATCCAGGTCATCCTAGATAAATCATCAATGAAAAGCATAAAATGCCTCAGTGTATTATAGGACTCAACCGAAGCAGGCCCCCACACATTAGAATCAATCAAGTCAAAAAAGATTTCAGCCTTATTTCCCGAAGACTGAAAGGGAAGTATTGGCTGCTTTGACAAATGACACACATCACAATTATAAAAGTCAATGGATAATTCAGATTTTAAATAAAGTAAAGATTTATTGATAAGATGACCAAGTCTGGAATGCCAAATCTTGCTCAAGTTTTCATTATTGGCAACCAAGGCCTTATTCTTCTGATCAATATAATAAAATCCTCAAGACAATCTTCCCTCACCATTCATCTTCCTCATGTCCTGATCTTGAAAGGAAATAATAAAAGGAGAAAAAATAACATTGCAGTTCAAGTTTTGAGTTAGTTTACTAGTGGAGAGAAGGTTTAAAGGGAATGAGGGCATAAAAAGGACATCAGAATTGACATTTTTTGAAAAAAAACTTAGTTCTACCTATTCCTTTAATGGAGATGAGTGAACCATATGCAATTGATACAGGGGCTTTATCAAACACATCTTGATAAGTATACAAAGAATTCATATTTCCAGTCATATGATCTGTAGCCCCTGAATCAATAATCCAATTATCATTATTAGAGGGATAAAGGGCTTGGAGAGCACAACAGTTACCTGACTCACGAGGAAGATCTTGTGTGGAAGATGAGATATTTTTTTGTAAAATATTGAAAGAATTGAGCCAGTTATCTTTAGAGATCTAAGTATCGACAGTCTGAGCCGATGAAAGTTCACCTATTCTATTTCTATTGGGTCGTAGGTGAAGGTGCTTTTCGCAACATCTATCAACCAGATGATTAATACCTTTACAATGATCACAACGTAGAGGAGGTCTATTACCACGACCTCTTCCACCACCCTTAGCTCCACCATAACCTTTTTTTTTTAAATATATTATCCCTTTTTCTTCTCAGTATTCTCCTTAGCAGCAACAAAGATGTATTTTTCACTTATTTCATATTCAGACTTTATTTCAACATGCATAACCTTTCTCGGGTTTCTTCCCGATGAATAATAGAACAAACATTTGTAAATGTTGAGAGTTCTGTGGTCATCAAAATCTGATTTCTAAAATTCTCATACTTAGGCTTCAAACCAACAAGGAATGAAAATATTTTGTCTCGTGCAACACGCTTTTGAATGGTTTTCAGATCAGTTGTTATGGGTGAATAATACATAAATTCATCCCATAATATTTTGAATAGAGCAAAATATCCAGTGATAGTTTTATCTCCTTGTTTGATTTTAGGAATTTCTTGCTTTAACTCATAAACACGAGAGAGATTGTTATCTTTTCTATAAACTTCTTTTATTGAGTCCCACAATTTTTTGGCAGTATCTGCCGAAGTAAAGATCTTGGCCATCTTTGGTTCCATAGAATTCAAAATCCAAGACACGACCTTGTGGTCATTGGATTGCTAATTTTCATATAGGGGATCATCAATAGCATGAGCTATTTTCTTTCTATTGATGTATCCTAACTTGGATCGCCCGCTCAAAAAAAGCGAGACTGCTTTTGACCAACTTAAATAATTTAGTTTGTTCAAAGGAATACTAGTTCATTTATCACTAGTATTAGACTCGTTTTCATGGATAATGGTTTTAGGTTCAGGGTTCATATTCACAATATCTTCCAAAATGTAAAAAAAACTGAACCAAAAACAAGAAGACCAAACCCAAAAAGAAGGAAACTGACCTGAGCAAGTGCACAAATTGAATAATACTGCTCTAAAAGCCCAAGAGGCAAGAGAAGATACCAGAAAAATGAATACCCAAGTTGATGGAAGAAACAACCACCTTGAAATAATATTGTCTTGAGGACCACCTCTTTACCTTTTGTAAAAGAGTCAAGAACAAATCCATTGTACTTGATAATCACGGACTTCACACAAAAAAATTGTTATTAGAGACCAGAGTTCATTTTGCAAAAAACGAAGGCTTTTTCTCTCTAGCTTTTTTTTGGAGAGACACCTCTGGCCATCGATCTCCAGTGCGTCTCACAATCGAGCACCAGAGAAAAAGGGGAAAAGTCTAAGAAAAAAAGGAGCGAAAAAAAGAAATATTCTGGTGAGGTTAGAGAACGAGAGAGCAGAAAAGAGCGTGAGAGAGAGTGAAGATCGTAAGAGATCTTGAGAGAATATCGTGAGAGAAAGCAATGATAGATTTAAGACAATACTGTGAGAGAGATCTTGAGAGAGAGAGAGAGAATAGCGTGATCAAAAAGAGAGAGAGAGATATGAGAGAATATCGTGAGAGAGAAAATAGGGATCTCAGATCTTAAAGAGAGAGTCTCAGATCCGAGAAAACAAGATTACCCCAAGGTAACACAAGAGATGGGAACTCACCAATGGCCTACGTCCACAGTGAACAATGTATTCTTTATTCTGTCATGGAAAAAATACACAGCCTCAAGATAGATAATATATAGAAGAAGGGAGCAACAGTTACATTCCATAAAAAACTTATCAAATCTCATAATATATGTTAACCTTCCAAAAATAACAACTACCAACAAGTAAACCACGGTAGTACGATAGATTGGCAATGAGGTGGCGACAGGGTGGCAACACGTTTCAATACTCATGATGGGAAGAGGAAGTATCACCTAGTAAGTTAGGACAAAATTTGTTCTTGTAAGGTGGAAAGGGGGTTGGGGATCCGTAAGTCGAAATTGATGAATCAGACTTTGCTATCCAATGGTGGTGGAGATCTATTTGGAAGTGGCGAGTTCCTCATAAAATTAAATTTTTTCTTTGGGCACTTTCTCAGGATAAACTATTCGCAGTAGACAATTTGAGGAGAAGAGGTAAAGTAATTGTCAATATTTGTATCCTATGCAAAGAGGCTGAAGAACGTGGAGATCACCTGTTCATTCATTGTAAAGTTCCTTTTAGCCTTTGATATTGGGCTTTTCAACTTGTTGGGTCCTCTTTTTCTCTGCCGCTTAGCATCTCAACATTATTGACTAGTTATCTCTCCCCTCTTTACCTAAGAAAGGTGCAATTATTTGGAAGATCTTTAGGGCGTCACTCTTATGGGAAGTTTGGCTTGAAAGGAATAGGAGAACATTTAAAGGGGGTGAGTTCGGAGATGATTGATATTAAACAGAAAATCTTGCATAATGTTTGGTTTTGGTACACCAATACGAAAGATGGTTTTGGGGTGTCAAAAACTGATATTTCCTTTAATCTTCACTTTTTGATTTATGAGCCTACGGTAAATTCTAGACCTCTTGGGAGATGGATGCCTCCTGTTCAAGGGTGTGTTAAATTGAATTTCGATGGGAGTCCCCTGGGTAAGCCAGGCCCAACTGGTTTTGGTGGAGTCGTTAGGGATTGGAGGGGAGAGGAGGTTTTCTCCTTTTCAGGTCCTTGTGGGGTTGCTACAACTAAGTGTGCTGCAGTACTTAATGGTGTTAAGCTATTAAAGACTCGGTGTGCCAATGTGGAATGGATGGTTGAAGGCGACTCGCTGAATGTGATTAATTGGTGCTATGGGTTAAGGAGGTAGATATCTGTCAGAGTCAGGTGGTTGCTTTCCATCACGTTTATAGCAAGGCCAATGACGGGGCAGACTCTTTAGAGAAACTTGGGGTTAATGTTGGTCGCCTCTTTATTTTGCTTTTGTTGTAATCATGTAGTGTTTTTCCTTTCGTAATTAATAAAGTTATTTGCTCTTGTCAAAAAAATAAAATAAAAAAACACTCAAAATCAAAATAGGGGATGTTTTCCGGGATATCAGAGCATCACGGAATTGTTTTGGGAGCAGCAAAGTAGCATGTGGCCTGAAGCCTGAATTTTGGCTAATGGAATTCCCATAAACTTTCGACCCTAAAATGTTAGGGACTGTGCTAGTATAGTGGATCGTGGTACCATAGCTATAGTCTATAATCCCTAGGAAGGATATCGTAAAATTACCAGATCATACAAATCCACCTAAATCTATCCCAATCTACCCAGAGTCTATCCAAATCTATCCGGACTTATCCATAATAACAAAATAAGATTAGAATTAGGAGAGAACAAGTATTCGAAACCCCAAAAAAGAATCCAAATTCAATTGTACCTACACTAGATCGAACCGTCAGATTTACCTCATCATCTAGAGGTTGTACCCAACTAAGGCCCTATGCGACACAATGCAAGCCACGAAAATCTAATGACTTTGGGAGAAAAAGCCAGCTCTTTTTTTGGCATAAGAATTTAGGTCATACACAGTAGTAAGGTTGAATCCAAATGTCTAGGAAAAAATTGCTGTTTTGGCATAAAAGATTAGGTCATACACATTAGTAAGAGGTTGAATCCAAATGTCCAGGAAAAAATTGCTGGCAGAAAGAGATCAACCCCAACCGAATGAGTTCGGTCATGTTGCTACACGAGCTACTATTTTGAAAGCTTATGGAATGTTGATTAAGCTTTTGGAAGTTTTATGACCTATAAATAGATCAAATGTCTAAGAAAGGATTACTGGGGAATAAGATCAACCCCATTTCCCCAACACGACTGAGTTCAGTCCTGTTGCTACACGAGCCACTATTTCAAAAGCTTATGGAATGTTGATTACACCTTTTGGAAGTTTTATGGCCTATAATTAGATCCGGAACAAACTTTAGAGATTTAGAAGAAACCTGGTAGCCCTAGAATTTTGAATCCTTTTAACCCCTGAGATTTAGAAGAAACCTGGTTAAGCAAGAAAATCCTAGGCCAAAGCTCTTTCAAAACCACCAAACCTCGACTTCAACTGGCATTAAAAGTTGAGGACACCGCAAATGTAAAATCTAATCCGGGCCACAAACGCTAGAAGCCTAGTTTAAGACCTGGCCCGCAAGTTATTCTTTTATTTCTTTCACTTTCTAATTTATTTCTTTTTTCTTGGATTTTTTTCAAAGTTTTCTTGGTTTCCTTTGGTTTTGACGCAATCACTCAAAGATGAATCATAAGAGTGAAGCCATAAGGCTAAACTTCGAAAATTCGTAAATCAACACAATCTATCTTCTTTACCAATTCCAATTGATTAGATGAAATCTTCCTAGACCGAGCTGATAGCACTAGGCCAATACTTCTACTCTCAATTCATAAGGGTTAGAAAATAGTGCAAAACTAATAATCCACAAAGAATTAAAAAACAATCCTAACACATAAATATAGTACACTTATACGATGGGAAGTCCCTTTTCCTTTTAATTTATGAACATGATGGTCAAGAGTATTGACCCGTAACATTACAAGTGCAAAACCAGTACATAAGATGGATTTTTGAAAGAGGTCACATTGGAACAGGCGCACCAGACCACATCGTTTTTATGATAAAAGGGTTGATATGATTCACATCTAGCATGCTCATTTAAGCAAATATCATTTACCTGCAGAATAGGAATCACAACAAGAACCAGTCTTCCAACTTACGAGCAGTTATTTTATAAGAAACCTTCTGGTATTATTCCATTAGAAGCCTAATCTCTACGGCCCGTCAACCCTAGAGGTTATAACTTATTGCTATTTAGGCAGCCAAGTCTACAGATTATACAATTTCAAAATTCATTTTGGTAATTTGTTTAAAGGTCTCCAAGACTTCATATCCCTTTTGCTAATCCAAGAACCAACATTAAAACAATCTATAAGTAAGACTTCATCTAAATTTCAGCTAAAATTTTTCCTCACGAATGATTCATAGCACACAAAATCTGCATCATTACCACCTGTTTCTCTTCAAAATCCACAGAAAACAGAAAAAGAAATATAAGTTTGCAAAACTCTTCCGCATAGATGGATCTCAAGCCCAAAAGGATTATAAAAAGGCTCAAGAAATCACAGCCTGCGCCCTCTTCGACCACCCTTTCTCCGGGTGCTGTCGGTTGGAATTGGAGTCACATCCTCTGCAACCAACAATAAAACACAATGAGCCCATCGATCCAATACCAATGTTCCACACAAACCATAGACATTAAGAGTTATACCTACTTCAAAGAATTACTGTCTCCAGAAAGGGTTAGTATATATTTCATGCAAAGAGGGGCTTCCCCATCTCTCATGGACTGTCAGCATAATGGCTCTTCTCCACCTTCCATGAGGAAGGGCAATGCCACTTTGTGTATTGCACACCATACGCATTATCCACACATATTATGTATGTACCAGTGTTTAAAAACTCGAACTTGGTGGTCAGTTAGGTTTCCCACCAAAACTGAGTTGATTCACCAAGTTGAA
The DNA here is from genome assembly GCF_054954075.1 of Amborella trichopoda. NCBI lineage: Eukaryota > Viridiplantae > Streptophyta > Magnoliopsida > Amborellales > Amborellaceae > Amborella > Amborella trichopoda. The sequence continues at coordinate 4,009,384 of NC_142346.1, read as the reverse complement.
CAGCCAACTCGTAAAAAATCAGATGAGTTTTTCATTTTTATTTTGTGGGAGGCATTAAAAACAGAAACATGTATATATTCTTAAACTCAGGAAAACTAATCTTAATATTAATATACAGCAACTGGCTGAATCAAGTTCAATCAGCAAGTTTTTCTAAGTAAAACAATTGGTCTTTAGCATACTATTCCATTCTGAAAGTCAGAACGTTTTCCATCATAATGGGGCCAATATATTTTTTCTTTTTATTAATAGGGGCAAATACAGTTGTTACAAGCATATGATATAAAGGTCATCCCAAGAAGCATAGATAACTTTTGGGATCTACAGTTGCCATTCTTCTTTACTTCTCTTCCTTATCTTCCCCTTGTCTGCTCAATATCATGATGGATGTAAGTGCTACTACAGAGTAAAAAGAAAATGAGTAAACATTTTACCTATGCGTCCAATCCTCATCCCAGACCTAGCTAGCGCTCGAAGTGCAGACTGAGCTCCAGGACCAGGTGTCTTGGTCTTGTTTCCTCCAGTGGCACGAAGCTTGATATGAAGAGCAGTGATGCCAAGCTCCTACAAAAATATTCAAAGTCAATTCGGAAAAGGACCCACATATCTATGACAAAGGATCTAAAATTGAACCCACATCATGTTAAAATTTTGATCATCAAGACAGATGTATAAATTGGAGAGGCAATTAGACATACTACAAAGAAAAAGAGTACCTCTACATACTAAGCTCAAGTTCCTTTTTCTTTTCTTTTTTTAATCATTTCCTAAGCTTGAAAGTTAGCCAATTAATGTAGCTCCTCATCAAATTTTTAAATAACTATACATGCTAAGCTCAAGTACTTTTTTTTTTTTGGATCATTTCTTAAGCTTGAAAGTTAGCCAATTAATATAGCTCCCCATCAATTTTTTTTTTTTGCGTTTTTTTTTTTTTTTCAAAGAAAGCTCCTCAAAAAAAATTTGTTATGACAAGAAAAATCTAAAACCGTACATGGACTACACTCTCCCATTACCAATATATGGTGTTCTCATAACTAAATATCTAGATCGGTCTCATGTAAGCATAAGCTAAACAACCTTACATGGAAACTCAATTTACAAGGCTAACAAATGAACATCAATGAATCATACTAAATATTGATAAAAAACATGAACTACAAACTATAAAGATTCCATAATAAACACCATCAAAATGCTTATAGAGGTCATCAGAAACAACAGACATAACAAGCATCTTCATTTGGTTGATAACCATAATTATACTAGTAATGAATAAAAAGGATAAACAAAATCAAGCATGAATAGAAATAAACAAGCAGCCTAATATGTTTCCTAACTTGATTAATAGATCAACAATGAACAAACCTTGCATCTTTGTGCAACATCTTGAGCAGCAAGCATGGCCGCATAAGGGGACGATTCATCCCTATCTGCCTTAACCTTCATCCCACCTGTGGTAAATATAAGAAACACAAGCTTGTAGTAACATTGTGACAGGCATAAAATAATGATAACTTCAGACACAAAGAGCAGCTTCAAATTAACTGTAGTGTACTCTTCAATATAGTATTCCTGCGATTATATTCACAATACCTGTAATTCGAACAAGTGTTTCTCTCCCAGATAGATCAGTGACATGCTGCAAGTCAAATGAATAGTGAATGAGTATTAGAAACTCCCAAAACAAAAAGCAGGAGAGGTTACCAAAATATGGGAGAAATCATAAACAAAAAATCCAACTATTTGTTTCTAAGTTTGGCAAAAAATTAGTGTCTACCAACTTCCTACTTTTCTATAGAAAAGTATCCGTAGAACTCATGAAGAGCAGGTCGCAACAGGTAGCAACATCTTGGGTTTCTTGCCAAGTTCAAGGAAAACTATAGTTTCCATACGTGAAAACTTGATATGATTCAGTAAACTGATAAAGTAATTGACACATTGGGGTGGAACTTATTTATTGGAATTTCCTAGAGACTGTCATAGAATTGAAGTGGGGAGGAAGATAAATTTCAGGGAATCTAAAAAACATCTCGGCATAGTCTAGTTAGATCCATTGAGATAATTCTTTGGGAACTAATAATTATAAATATAAAGAAATCCCACAAAGATTAGCCAAAACATTGCACAAATAAAAAGGAAAATGAAAAAAGTGCATACTTACCACGAATGTGTCATTGAACGAGGCAAATACATGAGCCACCCCAAAGACATGTTCACCTTCTCGAACAGTTGGTCCCAAAGTCACATTTTCCTCTTTAGGTTCCCTGGTTTTCTTTCTTCCGGACTGTTATCAACCCATTCAGTATTAGTTATGATAACAATGGATAAAGTACATTATGAATGCATATATTTATCCAAATATCAAACAAGTTCACATTAATAAAAGCAAGATCACAAAAACAGTTTCAAACGTCAACCAATTCAATGATTCTAACCAATATATCAGTAAAGAACATGACTTCTCAATAAGTTATAATCTGGTACCAATGAATTTAGTCAGGAAACACGTTTGATAAACATAATTCTAGAAGTATGTAACCACACAAAGTAAATCTAATGAACAACCTTTTTGTGGTGTGGGAAGCTAACATCTGACAAAACCCCAAGATACAAATATCTAAAAGAAAAGAAAGTTAAAACTACTCAACTTCAAGAGATTAGAAGCACCGTCCCCATTTTTTCAGAACCACGATCCTTAATAGAAGAGAAACAATTTTCTTTTCTTTTTTTTATCAATGGAGAGAAACACACACATTTGTCCAGAATTCCCAAAAGCAACAAAATATATAATCTGATTTACAAAAATTACATCAGTTCCTATGCATATGTCCGAACGACATCCCCAAATCACAATAGGAAAATGACAGGAAACGATCAAAAGGCATAGAACGTAACGATCCGAAAATTTAAGTATTTGAATAGATAGCATAGAGAGTAAGCTGAAATGGTCCACCGAATCCTAGCCTATGCATAAACAAGAGAAATAAACATTCAATCTAGAGAGAAAAAATTGACCATTACGAATCTGTGAAGCAAAGTTAGAGCGAGAATAATCAAGACTGATAGCAAACGAGCAAGAATGCTAGAGTGACAAAAATCTAGAGAGAAAGACACTTGCCATCGTTGATTTGCAGGGGAACGAACTAAGGATTAGGGTTTCGCAGGCTGCCTCCGGCGCGAGTGAAGGAGGCTACGGACTAGGGTTTTGGTCATTTGGAAATTAACCGATGAAGCAATATAAATGACAGTGATAATTACGAAATTGCCCCTTATGTAATTATTGTGAAAGAGTGGGGTGTATTTGTCCTAAATGAAAATTTTCGTCGAATGGGCCTCTTGGTACAAAAACCCTAGCTTTTTCTTTTTGCTCATTCTGAGATAGTTTGGGTTTCCAAGTTCGCCCAAGCTGAGCCTTTCGTTCCTCTGCAACGCAAAAATGGTGAATTTCTCTCTCTAAAATTTCTGCTGTCTCTTCATAATGACTTCCTTTTCTCTCTCTAAAAATGGTGCTCTCTTCATCATGGCTACTCTCTCTCTCCCTCCCTCTCTCTCTCTCTCTCCCCTTTTAATTTATAGTTGGATCTCAACTGATTCTTTCATGACTTGTGCTGATGTTCCCTTTTTTTTGAGCAGGAATATGTAGTATTAATTTATTGGTTACAAAAAACCTCTCTTTTTATTTTGCCCCAATTTCCTTGACCATTATGTTATGCCATGAAAAGTCAGTATCTTAGTTTCAGGTTTTCCGCTTTTTTTTTTTTTTTTTTCATTTTCTCTTACATTTCCAATTGTATGCAATTTTTGGATTTCTCATTTTTTTTTATATTGTCAACTATGCTTCTTCATACCTATTATATATTCTTTATGGTGCCTTTTTCATGATAGGAATCATATTCGTTAATTATTATGTCATGGATGGATCTAATGATTAGCATTGTTTTATAGAATCTATTATATGATCAATGTGCACCTTAAGAGAGGATCTTATCAAAGATGAAGCCAATAGATTAAAAGAAACATAGTAAGGTTGAAATTTGAGATCCTACCAGTGTTGCGCACATCAGTGTTAGTGTCCATCAACTGTCGTAGATGTATAATTCTTTGACCTGATAAACCGATACTCGTCGACAAGTCTGTTCAATCGATTTTATAAATAACGTTTTGTGTTTTACTAGTATATATGATAATTTCCTATATCATTTCACATGTGAAGCTGGTGGGAAGGTAGTAGAGCTCACAATAGTAGTCCAATATTGCCTGAGTTAGGTGGAAGAGCTCACAATAGTAGTCCAATAATGCCTGCGTTTGAACCCTATGGAGGGTTGACCCTTGTAAACATGCTACACCATCATAGATTGGAGCCTTGGTGTAAATCTGGAACCCAGTGTCATCGGCAAGGCCCATCTCTATATTTTCGAGAAAATCTATTAAGGGTCTGGTCATTTATGCATTTATATATCCAATTTTTGTCATGGATCACATATATACTGTCACATTTGATCCTAACTTTTTCTGTGTATTTTGTTTTCTGGCATGCCTTCTATCTAAACAGGGTAACTTATGTCTCTTCTTGGACATTTAAATGACTATAACAAAAGAAAATTTGAGATTGAGATATCGATTTTCTCTTTTCATGCTGCCATTTTTCTAATTTAGTATTTTTTAGCGGTAATATTTAACAAGTTTTGCTTTCTTGGTCTTAGTCCTATATCTCTCTCTCTTGTAACTCTGACTACTGATAACATGTAACTGACCATTTTTATGAATCATGTTCAATGGTCTTCTTTTCATGGTGTTCCTGGGGAGCATTTTTATGAGTGTTTTCTTGATTGCTAGTTTTTTTTGTTTTTGGAATGGTTGAGTTTGGACATATCTTATAATGCTCTGGTTAGATTTTTAGATTGCCAATATGTGGCCTAACAATGAAATTACGCAGGTGAACGTTCCGAAGACTAAGAAGACCTACTGCAAGAACAAGGAATGTAAAAAACATACCTTACATAAGGTTACACAATACAAGAAAGGCAAGGACAGCCTGGCTGTTCAAGGGAAAAGGCGCTATGATCGGAAGCAATCTGGTTATGGAGGTCAGACTAAGCCAGTTTTCCACAAGAAGGTAATTTCAAAATGGCTATGGAAATTCTTTGTCCTGGTTTCATATGTGTGAGTTTAGCGTTTGGGGTGCATTTTTTGTGACATTATTGTCACCTTTCTCAGGCTAAAACAACTAAGAAGATTGTGCTTAGGCTGCAATGCCAGAGTTGCAAACATGTTTCTCAACACCCAATCAAGGTGAGCCTATTGAAGGTTTACCAGTGAATGTTGAATAATTAGTAGAGTTTCATTCTTTGTTTGCCGCTTCATTCGCTAATTTGAGAACTGGTTTCGCAGAGGTGCAAGCACTTCGAGATTGGTGGCGACAAGAAGGGGAAGGGAACCTCACTATTCTAGTTTAGGATATTTGTCCTGGCGCGTTTGATGCTTTCTTTTTAATATGAAGTAAACCTTGTTTTTTTGGTAGTTTTGTTGAACTTCTTGTTGCTTTTGAAGTAGACAGTTTCTCGGTAATTCAGAGAAGTCTCTTGGAAGATGTAGCTCATTTTCGGTTTTCATTTGAAGATGATGTTCAATTTTATAGAAGTCACCATAGAAATTCAAAAAATATGAGCAACGGAAAAATGCCTTTAATACTTTGATGGTAGGGCCATTGAATGGCAAGGAGTTTAACTTCTCTCCAAAAAAAAACATAGGGAATTATACCTATACATGTAAAAATTCTCTCCCTCCCTCTCTCACATACTCCAATGTAGGTAAATTTTGGAATCCTATCTATCTCTATACGGTTGAGGGGTTTAGGAAGGAAATATGATGACTCTCTTTCTCTTTCTCCAATATTCATGTCTATATTAGCATGTATATTAAAATATTAAAATAATACATATATTAATAAAATATATTTAAAAATATAGATTTTTTGATTTTTGGATCGGGTTTGGTTAGGGTCCAGTCCATGTCCCTTATAAACAATTTGGGTCAAGATCAAGGTTTGGGTAGGTGTAAGTCTGACAGTATGTTTTCGGGTCTAGGTATAGGTTCGGCTACCCCTAGATCTGACCCGACCTGAACTGTTGCCACCCCTAACCATCGGGAGAGGCCCCAAGAAGGCCAACTTTAGGTTGGAACCGGCTATTGGTTGGTTTTGGCTATGGCCGGTTTTAGTGAACCCACTGGGTATTTAAAAAATATTAATCAAAAGTTATATAAATACCAAAAAATAAGGGATTTTAATTGTAATGCATTTTTTAATGGTTTTCATCATTTTGTTGAAGTTAGGATTTTTTTTTTTTTTGCCCATTAATACTTATTTTAACGTTTTCCCACTTTTCTTGAAAAGTTTTAAAATACCTTTGAGCATAAATTAATTTTCAACTTCATTTTGATGTGTTTTGTTTAATCATGTTGTAAAATATTTTATTAGATTTTTTATTTTTATTTTTTATATTTTTTTGATCGCCTGTGACTTGCCCAGCTAGCCCAGTTGATCTGCTTACGGCCCTATGTCCGGTTAACGATTTCTGTTCGATTTTTCCTACACAGATGAAAACTATTATTTAACTTCATCTAGCTATGATCGATTTCACTTTTTGCCATGAAGCTTTAAGAAAGAAAAGGAAAAAGGAAAAAACTAAATAAAATATGGAAAAGTATACGATGAGATTATTTCTTGTAGATACAAGATAGTCACAATTAATCATGACCTGGATGTAAAAATTGTATAGTGGCATTTATTTCATTGACTAAGATTAAATTTCAACATAAATTTTTTCGATCTTTGTAACATATTCAAGCTATCTGATTTCACATCGGATAATTATAAGTACTCGTGACTTCTTTGTGTCAAAGATAATTGATATCATTCTATACAATCCCCATAAATTACAACCGAAAGTAATTAATATACAAAACCAGAAGCACAAAAGCCCAAAATAAGAGTCACATCCCATGTTTTATTACAATATTAGAAAGGGTGTGGTTTGTATAGGGCCAAGGCTCTAAACAATCAATTAAAGCCCATCTTCAAATAGTATCAAGAAATATAATTCACAATACTGAAAATCTTTGTGATAGCTTTAAAATATATTGTCATCTTTAATTATAAAATTTAAAGCTTAAAAAATAGTGTTGATCGAGCAAATCTATGAAAACTTGAAAATATTGAAAATTGACGGTAAAAAAATACGTTACAAGATGCACTGTTTTCAAAACTTGAAATCCATTTTTTTCTCATGTCGATACATTTTGATGTCAAGATGATTACATTGAGGACATTTGGGCATAAAAAAAACCTCTTTTATTGAAATTTTTGAGGTGGGCTCTAATTTTGATTATTTAGAGCCTCGGCTCCATGTAAACTTTTCCCTATTAGAAAACGTGCTTCTTGCTCATTTAAATTAATGTTAAGAATGTGATGAATTGGATATGGGATAATTAATATAAAATGGGTATTGTATACTACAAGGCCATTTATCTTTATTACAAAGAAATCATAATTACTCATTTTCATTAGATGCTAAATTGGATGGTTTGGGGTGTGTCACAAAATTTAAGATTTTTTTTTAAATTTTTGAATCTAGTGACACATTTATAACTACCCAATTTGAAATTTAATGGATATCAATAATTGTGAACTCCTTATATAAAAAGTAAATAGTCTCTATGTATATATATTTTTTAAATTAGATTTAGTGGGTGGGCGATCGGGGCTTTCCCAGAATCACCCAATGTCATAACTCGTTGTTTTTTTTTTTTTTTAAACTTTTTATTGATTCAACCATAGATCAGATTCATAAAATATTTTGGTGATCCAAACCCTGATTCCATGTTCAAAACCTCTGCTTTAACTAATTGGGATTCTTTGCTACGAGACAATTTACCTTTGGTATAAGGTCACAAATACCTCTAACCATCTAATTTTAAATTGGAACTTTCCTTTTTTTTTTTTTTTTTTTTGAATTTTGAACATAGTCAATGACACATTTACAACCACTCGATTCAAAATCCAATGGATAAAAATGAATGTAACCTACTTTGATTCGTCTCTTTGTATTGGTGTGCGAAATCATTATCAACTCATTATCATGGCTGAGAAAAGGGAATACTTTGGCTCATAGTTAACCTGTGAAAAACCAAAAGAAACACTTTGGCTCTTCATTAGATTAAAGTAAATCTTTGGGCAAACTTTTTAAAATACAAGAATTTAACAACATATGTAAAGGTAGGCAGTTTTTTTAGGGGAGTACTGATCCTATGAGACCCTCCCACACCTATATGTGCAGGACCTTAAAGGATCACTATTAAATTTGACACAAATCTCTAAAAAAGTCAAGTCTCACATCCATGTGATAACGTTTTTAGATATCTATGCCAAATTTAATAATGATTATTTCAGATCCTATATACATGGATGTGGGAGGGACTCATAGGATCATACTCTTTTTTTAGACATAATAATAGGGTAGTAAAGCACATCTTCAAATAGTGTAGAGAAATGTGATTTCATTACAGGGAATTTTTGTGGTAATCTTAAAGTATATTTTTATCTTTAATTATAAAATTTAAAGCTTAAAAAATATTGTGGATCAAGCAGATCTATGAAAACTTTGAAAATCTTGAAAATTGACAGTCCACAAATGCATTATATTTCCAAAACTTAAAATCTATTTTTTCTCATGTTCATGCATATTGATGTAGAGATGATCAATTTGAGGATATTTGAGAATTAAAACAATCTCTTCTAGTAAAATTTTTGAGGTGGGCTATAATTTGATTGTTTAGAACCTTAACTCTATATAAACTTTTTCTAATATAATAGGTAAAGTTTCCCAAAATTTGAAGATTTTTGATTTATTTTTATAACTTCTTCCATATTTTCTAGTTATTTTCTAACGTGTATAGGAGAGAGACGGAGAGAGAGAGAGCTACCTGATATGGAGAGGGAGAGAGTACAATAGTTTTCACATTTTAGTAAGAGATTGTAGGAAGGCCAGAAATTTTAGAAAAAAAATTTATGTTTGAAATTTTAGGAGTTCTATGAAATAAGACAATAAACGTTTCGGGAGGACAGATATTCTGAGAGTTACCCATCTAAAATTTAGGATATAATCAGAAAATTATGTTTGAGATTTTAGGAATTCATGGAGATAAAACAGGTTGAAAATTTTTTTTATATACGGTGTCAACCTTATCCTATAGAAGTAAAGTGCACCTTAAAAACCCATTGGATATAGGCTTAGCTCTCAGAATATCCGTCCTCCTTAAAAGATTATTGTCTCACCTCAAAGAGCACCTAAAATTTCAAACATAAACTTTTTTCTAAATTTTTTGGCCATCCTACAATTTTTTACTAACACAACCTCATTTCGTATTTGAATTTTAATTTTTTCTAAAATTTCTGATCCATAATTGATTATCTCGATATAAATATGAAAAAAAAATAAAATTTTGATAGCATCTTACAACACATTATCTAGACCGTCCATTTTCAATATTTTTACATGTTTAAAGATCTACTTGATTTTAATTATTTTTTGAGTTTAAAATTTTATAATTAAATATGAAAATAGATTTTGAGATAATCCTAAAATTTTTTTATTTATACTAACATTACATATTATTATAAAATTTAAAGGTGCGTTTTAATTGGATTGTTTAAAGTTGCAACCTTATATATTTAACATAATATTTAAATATATATATTTTTATTTTTAGGTCAGGTCCGATCGGGTCGGGCACAATCCCATAAATATTTTTCAAAAAAGTCTAGATCCGGCTGGTCCTATCTCTCTCACATTATTAAAACTCGCTAACTTGCTACTTCTTAATTCGTTGCTCACTGTTAAACATGGCACTTTCGAAACTGTGTGCGATATAAACAGCGTGCAGTTACCCCAAAAACAAGGTCAAGTTTATCTCGAAAATTGAGAAGAAGGCGTAGTGTTTTGCCATATAAAAAGGGCAAAGGGGACACCAGAAGGAGCTCCAGTTCTTGACAACAAAATTTTTTGATCTCTGTTCCCCTCTGTTACTCATACTGATGGATAGTCTTCCAAAAGCTGATAGAATCAGCTTTCTACCAGACTGTATCTTAGAATCCATTGTCTCTCTCTTGCACATAAGAGAAGCAGGCAGGACTTGTATTTTGTCTAGGAGATGGAGGTATGTATGGGCTTCTGCGCTCCCTCATTGAACATCACGGATGACACCGGCAACATCAACTTAGATTTAAACTGGTCTTTTATTGTTGAGCAAGCCCCTTCTCTCCACAGCGGCCCCATTCTCTATTGTACACACGAGCAGGTCAATGTGATTTGGATCAATGGATACCTTTGTTAACAAGAACAGGCCTGTAAAACTCGAACTGAACTTCTCTCGTGAGGTGAGGTGCAAGAAGAAGTGAATGGCATTATTTTGATGAGTTATAGAATGCACACTTCTCTATTTTCTTGTAGCTCTTTGATGGCTTTGGACTTGAGTTTTTACTCACTCAATCCCTCTTGCGATTACAAGGGCATACCATCTCTCAAGAATCTCACTCTAGCTTCGGTGAGGCTCAATGTTAGCATATTGGAGTCTCTAGTTTCAGGGAGTGGGCGGTTGAAGAAATTACAACTATTTGACTGTGATGGCCTTTACCATCTCAAAATTCATGCCTCCAGCCTTTCATTTTTATATGTACAAGGCAAATTTAATGCCATAAATTTGAGTAAAAGTTCCAACTTGAAGGTGTTTGTCGTAGCTCATCCCAAAAGGGATAATGCCTTTGCTACCATGATTAGCAACGATCTGGAGGGTCTCCTTGGATTAGAGGTGCTTTTCATACATGATTCTTTTATGCAGGTAAGAGTTGCTTTTCATTCACTATTCTTTTATGCAGGTAAGAGTTGCTTCCAGTATTGTTCTAATGTATATTGATGGATTTATTTGGTGGGATTTTTTTTAACACTATCAGTTCTATAGAGATAATTGTACCTGCGTTCCATGAACTTGTGGCAGTATTTTTTCAGAGGAGTTGTTCCTGAGAGACTCCCTACCACTTACAATTATCTCAGGCTTTTAGTTCTGAGTTTAAATACAAGCAAGATAATGGAGGTTAAGGGCTTTGCTTGTCTTCTGAGAAGTTTCGCATACTTGAATATCTGACCATTCAGGTATGCTTGATGATAAGATCTCATTTAGCTTATACTTTCACTTATATTTTTCATACGTTACTTGGTGCCTTTATATTTCTTGATTTATTTTTTGGTTTTATTTTTTGAAGGCTTCTCACCATGGTGCCTTTATATTTCTTGATTTCTTTTGATTTCTTTTTTGGTTTCATTTTTTGAAGTCTTCACAGCTTGAAAGCCAAAGTGATGGATGCTTTTGGGAAAACATGAATTGTCAATCTGGATCTTGGTTGGGGTTCCTCAGAAGAGTGTACATAATTCTGGGAGAGATTCGGTTAGAAGATATGGAGTTAATTAAGTTCTTGCTGTTGAACACCAAAGTGCTGGATGAATTCTTCATTGAGATCATTGAGACTAGCAAAGGCATGGATCAAGCCAAACAATTAAGCCTCGAAAACCAGTTGCATTCGCTTCCGAAAGCTTCTTCTCGTGCCAAGATCATATTCAAAAATTCCAGCTAAGACTTGCAAATTTTCAAAACCAAATCTCATGTTTGGTTGGTGTTTTGAGGAAGAATGCTTATTGTCTATCATCAATATATTTTGAAAGAATGATTATCATATTGTTTTCAGCAATTTGAAATCATTGGCTATATTTTGTAGCTGAAAGGAATTATTGGGGGACAGCATTAGTTAGCCACAAGGGTTCAAAGCATTTTATAATGTTGCTTTTGTGTTCTCAGCAATTTGAGATATGCTCTTCTATTTTAAAACATGTTATAACAACACACATATAATGCTACCGACCATTATGCTGCCATCTTTCAAACATTGTTGTTGTATTTTGATTATTTTGTCCAGAAACAGAAAATAGCCTGCAAGTTTAGGATTGCACTCATTGCCAAGGATCATGCAACTTTTGGACAATTATGCAACTCTCTTGAAGTCATTGAATCTTTATAATTAAGAAATAGCTTCAAAACCACAGCAATAACTGCTTACGGCGGAAACTAGAAGAAACTGTTTATGGCCGAAACTAGATGGAAACAGATGGGTCCAATGTTACATTTTTTGTTTTGTAGAATAGTTGTGTATTTCAAAATAGGAAAACCTTTATATAAGGTTGCAACTTTAAAATATCGCACCTCAAAATGCTGTAATAAAAAGTTGTTTGGATGTTGGAAAACTCTCTAATTTATCATCTGGACATCGAGATGTATGAATATGATAAGTATTAAAGATTTTGAGTCTGCGAAATAGAGTATCTTGCAATGTATAATCTAAGACCGTGCATTTTCAAGATTTTCATGTGTTTATAGATCGACTTGATTTGAACTATTTTTAAAATTTTATAATTAGAGATGAAAATAGATTCTCAAGCCATCCTAAGAATTTTTTATATCAAAATTACATTTATGATAAAATTTAGAGGTGCACCTTAATTGGATTGTTTAAGGTTGCAACCTTATGCAAATCTCACCCTTCAAAATAACATAGTGTTTTGTCTATTTATCCTGAGCTTTATTTTGTAAAGAAATATATGTGTGAGTTTTTAGTCACACATTGAAGATGAGAGTGTAGACTGAGTGGTATTTAAGTGATTGAAGATGAGAGTGTGGACTGAGTGGTATTTAAGTGATTGAAGATGAGAGTGTGGACTGAGTGGTATTTAAGTGATTGAAGATGAGAGTGTGGACTGAGTGGTATTTAAGTGTTGGAACAAAGTTGAGAGTAATGGTGCAAGTACTGAGCACATGAAGCATGCGATACGCATCCTGTGAGAGGGTGGAAGGGCCTGTGAGAGGGTGGAAGGGCGCTATAGTGTGTACTTTGCAGACGTCAAATTTAATTTAAAGGTGGTGTATGTAACAATCGAATTTAAGGGTTGTGTATGTAACAAACGGTTGATTGTTGGTGAGATCACAACCATCGAATTTAAGGGTGGTGTATATGACTGTTGGTGGAAAATGTAACTCATCCCTCTCTATCTCTACACATTTTTCTCTCTTTATCTTTGTAAAATACAAGACTCTCGTGATTTACATAATAAGCTATTGGTTCCGAATACATAGAACCTAGAAGTGCATAATAAACCCTTCTGTTTTTCTGTATCCCGGTTCGTAGAACTTAGAAGTGCACAAGATAACCTTTTGTTTTTCTGAAATCAATCAATCTCTCTCTCTCTCTCTCTCTCTCTCCAAGAAGCTTTAAATGGTTGATTAACTAATTAGAGTCCAGAAGCAATTTTTTCTACATTTGAGAAGGCAAGTTTTGTTAACATTGTTAGGAATGTAGGAATATTCTAGAGGGTGAATTCAGGATATATACAACGAGTTCATCACAACAATTAGTCCTTAAGACCAAGCTCTAGTCACCAAGCTCTATGAATGACTCAGAACAGAGACACAATGTTCACGAATGAATCAGAACGTTAGAGAAATTAGATGATCATGATCTAAATATCCAAATATACGACAATAATTTGTAAAACCATTCAAGACCAAATCAAGCCAAGGCTTAAAGCCCATTCAATGTCAAATCAAGCCAAGGATTGTAATAACTAAGTTGCAGTAGAGTAGGAGATGATTCTCTCCATTGATTCACGAGAGCCTTGGCCAAGGAATTCAGAGTGGACACTTTGAGTTTGAGCATATGGTTATTAATTGACATTAGAAGCCAACATCAATGACATTAGAAGTCCCACTGGATTAGTTACATCATCCATTCAAACTCGGATATAGATATTGATGCTTGAGGACCACCTTCACCCGGGGAGACCCTCTAGGGATCGAAGCTAACCGGTTTAGGATATTCTGTGAAGAATATTCCTCAAATCCAACCACAAACGTATGATGTTGGATAGCAAGAACCCAATCAATTGCATGTCGTGCTCGAGGACCACTAAATATTTGGTTTCTTTTAGTTGGAACTTTCATCCAAATTAATGTCACTAGAAAAAGGGTAAGTAATTAATGTCACTAAATCCACTGCTAAGATGAAAAACTAAAAGACTTGGGGAATGAATTTTGATATGGTAGAGGCTGTCGCAATCTTCTACTTTGAGGTACTCCAATCGCGGGCTATGGGAAACTATGATTTCGAGTGCCCCATCATCACGTGACACATTTTGCAGAGAGGGGAACTTGAGAGATTGGAACCCGATGAAATCAGTAGGGGGTTCAAGGATGCAAGAATGCAAGTTGAGCAATGCCAGAGGGTTGCATGAAAACAAGCAAGGAGAAATTTTGTATTGATGAAGCTGATCGAAGTTGATGCTAAATTCTTGAAGGCCCCCTCTACTCTCTCTCTCTCTCTCTCACCCTCTCTCTCCCCATTTAATTTATAGTTGGATCTCAGCTGATTCTTTCATGACTTCTTCTGATGTTCCCTTGTTTATGAGCAGGAATATGTTGTATTAATTTATTGGTTACAAAAAACCTCTCTTTTTATTTTGCCCCAATTTCCTTGACCATTATGTCATGCCATGAAAAGCCCGTATCTTAGTCTCAGGTTTTCCTTTTTCTTTTTCTTTTTTTCATTTTCTCTCACATTTCCAATTGTATGTAATTTTTGGATTTCTCATTTTTTTTGATATGGTCAACTATGCTTCTTCATACCTATCAGATATTCTTTATGTTGCCTTTTTCATGATAGGAATCATATCCGTTAATTATTATGTCATGGATGGATCTAATGATTAGCATTGTTTTATAGAATCTGGTATATGATCAATGTGCACCTTAAGAGAGGATCTTATCAAAGATGAAGCCAATAGATTAAAGAAACATAGGTTGAAATTTGAGATCCTATGAGTGTTACATGGTCGTGCACATCAGTGTTAGTGTCCATCAACTGTTATAGATGTATAATTCTTCGACCTGATAAATCGATACTCATTGATAAGTCTGTTCAATTGTTTTTATAAATAACATTTTATGTTTTACTAGTATATATGATAATTTGCTATATCATTCGCATGTGAAGCTGGTGGGAAGGTAGTAGAGCTCACAATAGCAGTCCAATATTGCCTGAGTTAGGTGGTAGAGCTCACAATAGTAGTCCAATAATGCCTGAGTTTGAACCCTATGGAGTGTTGACCCTTGTAAACATGCTGCACCATCATAGATTGGAGCCTTGGTGTAAATCTGGAACCCAGTGTCATCGTCAAAGCCCATCTCTGTCCCACCCCATCTCTGTATTTGAGAGAAAATTTATTAAGGGGCTGTGTCATTCATGCATTTATGTAACCAATTTTTGTCATGGATCATATATATACTGTCACACTTGATCCTTACTTTTTCTATGTATTTTGTTTTTTGGCATGCCTTCTTTCTAAACAGGGTAACTTATGTCTCTTCTTGGACATTTAAATGACTACCTCGTAACAAAAGGAAATTTGAGATTAAGATATCGATTTTCTCTTTTCATGCTGCCATTTTTCTAATTTAGTATTTTTTAGTGGTAATATTTAACAAGTTTTGCTTTCGTGGTCTGAGTCCTATCTCTCTCTCTCTGTCTCTTGTAACTCTAACTATACTGATAACATGCAACTGACCATTTTTATGAATCATGTTCAATGGTCTTCTTTTCATGGTGTTCCTAGGGAACATTTTTATGAGTGTTTTCTTGATTGCTAGTTTTTTTGAGTTTGGACACATCTTCTAATGCTCTGGTTAGATTTTTAGATTGCCAATATGTGGCCTAACTATGAAATTATGCAGGTGAACGTTCCGAAGACTAAGAAGACCTACTGCAAGAACAAGAAATGTAAAAAACATACCTTACATAAGGTTACACAATCCAAGAAAGGCAAGGACAGCCTTGCTGCTCAAGGGAAAAGGCGTTATGATCGGAAGCAATCTGGTTATGGAGGTCAGAATAAGCCAGTTTTCCACAAGAAGGTAATTTCAAAATGGCTATGGAAATTCTTTGTCCTGGTTTCATATGTGTGAGTTTAGCTTTTGGGGTGCATTTTTTGTGACATACTATTGTCACCTTTCTCAGGCTAAAACAACTAAGAAGATTGTGCTTAGGCTGCAATGTCAGAGTTGCAAACATGTTTCTCGACACCCAATCAAGGTGAGCCTATTGAAGGTTACTACGAAAGAAAGACCTATGTGATCTTTCTCAAGGGAATATAATTTTTTTTTTTTTAATGATAATAATTACCCATTTTTATTTTGGTAAAAATATCACTATATGGTCCTTTTACAATAAATAAATATTTCAAAATAAAACAGGACAACAATAAAAATAAAACTCAACCACTTGACACCATTTTTATAACTAAATACTATGCTTGAAAATATAAAATAAAAGAGCAAGAAAGTAAAAGAGAAGATGCCGGAGATTACCTCAATCGGGCTTATTACACTTCATTACGTGTCACTACATCCAATGTCGCGGGATCAGCAGTCTAGCTTCAATCTCGAACTGAGAAAACTAATTTCGGTCAAACTAGGTAACCACCCTTAAATCTCTACAAAACCCTAACTCCAAAATAATTAGGCTAAAAGCCTAATTTTTCTAACCCATCTTTAGGTCAAGAGAGAAAGAAAGGAGACCTAGGGTTGGGGTGTGCCCCCTATGGGTCCTAGGAGAGAGAGAGAGGTTATGGGAGAGAGAGAGGTGTGTAGAGACTGAGGGAGAGCACCCCTATTTATAGTGAAATTTAGAGAGAGAGAGGTGTGTAGAGATGGAGGGAGAGCACCCCTATTTATATTGAAATTTGGATCGACGGTTTCTTAAGAGTTTCTCATAGTTTCCCTCTTTCTTGAGATTGAATATGGATCGTTGATCAAAGTGACTTGTGGGGTAAGAGATCTGAGCCATCTATTCCATAGATGGACCATCAACATTATGGAAGGTGAATGAACCATTATCCGCCTTTCCTTAAACCATTTTTTATATTTAAATAAATTACATCTATTAAAAATATCATGCATTCTATAAAATTGTATTATCCATCTCATATATTCCATAAGAATATATCAAGAAATATCAAGTTAATATTTACTATCTTAAATAGATAAGATATGATCATATTTACTATATTACAAATTGACCTATATTACAAATTGACCACATAAGATACACATTCCATATTTAAATAACTTGAACACAAAGCTATCAAAAGGAATCCAAAGGGGTGGGGCGTGCTACCCCTATGTGGCACATGTGGGCCCCACCCACATGCCACATGGTGGGCCCCACCCACATGCCACACGGTGGGGCCCATGTGCACTATGGGCCCCCATGGAATTTTATAAAAAACAATTTAATATATATTTGAATGTTTTATAACTTTGTAAAATCAATAATTATATTTTTATAAGTCCAAAAATCATAAATAAAATATTGAGAGATTCATAAAAATTCAAATAATAAAAATAAAATTATTTCAATAATAAAATGAACACAATTAAGTTAATATGATGGGAAAATGATCTATATGGTTTTAAGAATTCAATATGTAATTATGGGGTACTCCACCTTCAACTGTGGACTACAGACCACACTTGTTTTATCGAACCGACCAAATGTTTTCCATGACCCATAGCCCAAGCAGGGGTTCACTAGTGGGTCACCAAAGTCTGGCCAATAAGTCAATTGGTCGTAATCCCAGTCTGTGGATTACAGGTTGTCCCCTAAAGATGAGTCAAGATCACCACGACCTGACGTGACCATAGCTCTATGGTGCATAGGGGTATCTCTTGCACATGCATACGCTTCACTCAAAAGGTGGATAACTTACTTTTTCGAAAGATCTATCGATATACATGCCGTATGATGGATCATGGATGAGGTTTTGGCCCCCGTCTCTGTAGGCCTACCATCACACACAATAGTCACACAGTCCCTCGACTCACTCATTTAAGTATAAGCTCCGATTTCATCAAGGGCTAACCCAAAAACCCTTCTCGGTTTAATCTTTATGCCCAAGTACCTTGAGTTTTCCAACTGACTGGCCTAAATCGTCAAGCACAGTTCGGTATCAGCAAACGTCATTTGCTTAGTATGGTTCTCAAGGGACCACACTCCCACTGAGTTATGTTCCACTATAATAAATTTTTTTCATTACACACTCATGAGGCCTTTAAAGGCCACATAAACCCAACATCTCATACTTGGCCATACATTATCTCTTCCTCACATTCTTTTATCCCCATCTCTCTCACATGTCTTACAAAAACATTAGGGACAACTCTCTTAGTCAGAGGGTCTGCAATCATCAAATTTATAGATGTATAGCTGATCTCGATCTCTTTCAATCGCACATCATTTCTCAAGTGATAGAAGTATGACTTGATATGCTTAGAATTCTTGTGAAATCGAGGCTCCTTAGAGACACAAATAGCCGCCGTATTGTCACAGAAAATTCGCACGACCTCACAACATATAGAATGTAAAATTAAGTTGATTAAGAATCTTCTTAATCCACACGACCTCCTTGGCTGCTAGACAGCATGCCACATACTCGGATTCCATAGTGGACAAAGCCACAATATCTTGTTTATTTGACTTCCAAGAAACCGCACCCCCTCCAAGCATAAACACATACCCAGATGTAGACTTCGCATCATCTGGATCCGCGAGATAGCTTGCATTTAAATATCCCTCTATTGCTATTTTAGTTTCCCCTTATATGTGAGCGCATAGTTCATGGTTTCCTTTAAATATCTGAGAATTCTTTTTACTGCTTTCCAATGCTCCTCTCCTGTATTGCTTTGAAAACGGCTCACCAAACTCATGACGAAGGATAAGTCAGACCTTGTTCCCGTCATGGCCTACATAAGGGACCCAACTGCGCTCCTGTAAATGACACTCTCTCCATGGCTCTTATATCTATGTCTTTGGTAGAACACATTTTTTTACTAAGCTTGACATGGGCTTACATATACTTATATCAAACTTTTTCAGTATCCTCTTATAGTAGGTTGCCTGGGAAAGTTGGATAGTCTTCTGTCTCATATTTCTTATTACATTGATGCCCAACACATATGAAGGTTCACCAAGATCCTTCATATCGAAGTGTTGTGTAAGGAAATTTTTCGTCTCTACTACTAGGGTAATTGAGCTACTAACAATTAGCATATCATCCACATATAACGATATAAAGACCACATCACTTTCACTGACCTTTTGATATATGTAATAATCCTCATTATTTGTAGAGAATCCTGCAAGAGCGAAGGTCGCTTGAAATTTTATGTACCACTGTCGCGATGCTTATTTCAGGTCATAAAGGGATTTTTTAAGTTTGCATACTAGGTTATCTTTCCCTTTCTCCTCAAATCCCTCAAGTTGAGTTATGTAAATTTCTTCTTCTAAATCCTAATTTAGAAAGGCTGTTTTGACATCCATTTGATGAACCTCAAAGTCAAAATGGGCTGTTATAGCCATAATGATTCAGATGGATGTAAATTTGGTGTCAGGAAAAATGTTTCCTTATAATCTATCCCTTATTTCTAGGTAAAACCCTTTGCAACCAACATAGCTTTGTATTTTTCTATTTTCCCTTCAGAGTTCAACTTTTTCTTGAAAATCCACTTACAACCAATGACCTTATGCTTTTGAGGTAGATGTACTAATTGCCATACATGGTTTTGGTTAATGAAAGCATACTCATTTTTCATAGCTTCTACCCAGTATTCTCTTTCAGGACAGGTTAAAGCTTCACGATGAGTTATAGGTTCTGAATCTGGATCTTCCATAACCTTATCAAAATGTTCTCTAAGGTAGACAAATTGTTTTAGGTAAAGTGGTCGTCTACCGACTCGGTTACTTTATTTTGGTTCAGGTAAATGTTACTTTCTTTAGGGAGTTCAGGATCAGGTTGGGTTGATTTAGAAGTTTCAGGTTCAGGGTCTCGAACTAAACCTTTGTTTTTTGCCTCCTCATAAAAGTCGGCTTGTTTTTTACTCACCCTTGCTTCAAGGAACTCTTCTTCGAAGAAGTGAGCATCGCGGCTTTCAATAACCACACATGTTTCAAGGTTGTAAAATCGATACCCCTTATCATGATCTAGGTAACCAATGAAAATAGTTTTGACAGTTATGAATTGCAATTTGGTTTTATTTTGATGCGGGATAAGGACATGGGCTGAGCAACCTCAAACTCTCATGTGTTCAAGGGAGGGAGTACGATCTGTGAAAATTTTGTGAGGAATAAGTGGGGCAATTTTTGTGGGAGTTCGGTTAAGGATGTAACATGCCGTTAATACGGCTTCTTCCTAAAACTCCAAGGAGAGATTTGCATGCCCCATCATACTCCTTACCATTTTCGCTAAGGTCTTATTCCTTCTCTCAGCTACACCATTTTGTTCAAGACTATAAGACATGATGTATTGATGAATGATCTTATTTTCAATGCAAAATTCTTTGAAAAGGTCAGATGAATATTCCCCTCCTCTATCGGTTCTAAGGACTTTAATTTTCAGATTGGTTTGATTCTCTACCTGGGTCTTATATTCTTTGAATTTTTTTAAAGCTTCTAATTTTGCAGGAATAAGGTACACATGGCTATATCGTGAGTGATCATCTATAAAAGAGATAAAATATCTCCACTTTTGGTGGTCACATTAATAGGTCCACATATGTCACTATGAATGATTTTCAATACGCTAGTAGCTCTTTTTGCCCTTGTAGTATTTTTCCTTATTAATTTTTCTTGCACACAAGACTCGTATACTTTCGATAAATCTCTTTTATAATTTTAAAGTATCCTATCCCTTTTTAATCTTTCCATTTGTTTGATATTATTGTGTTCTAACCTCATATGCCATAGGGTAGCATCCAATTCATTAGGGGACGAGACATAAGCAACATTCTCTTTTATTTCAATAGTTAATAGCCCATCTACAAGTCGTCCAGTCATGATCACATTTTTCCCCTTTTTGACCACCACTTTCTCCCCAATGAAAGTGGTTATGAATCTAGCTATAGACATCTTAGGAACTGAAACCAAGCACTTCCTTATATCAGAAGCATAAAGTGCTCGCTTTAGGATTAATGCGCTCCTACTCTTCAATTTCAGCTCAATATCTCCAACTCCAAGTACATCAGTCTTCTGATTTCTTCCCATGTAAATATGCTGCTGTCTTGGCCCTAAGGGAGTGAAAGAACGGAAACCATCCTTAGTGTTTGTGACATGGGCCGTTGCCCCAGAGTCAAGACACCAAGAGGCTCCCTTGGGGTCAGCCAGCATAGATTCAAAAACCACACATGCCAATTCCTTGTTGATACTTCCAAATTTGTTGAACCGACAACTATTGGCTATGTGGCCTACCTTCTTGCAAACAAAACAAGTTCGAGTCTCTCTCCTTGCTCCCTTATTTCCAAAATCTCTTCTTTTGAAATCTCTTTTCTTTCCAAAATAATTTCTTCCATTTTCTTTATTAAATTTAAAAGAAGATGGAGATTTTACCATTTGTACAACGTCCCTTGGAGTTTGCCTTGAATTCCTCTTCTCTTCTTCTGATTTGATTGTCGTGATGAGCTTCTCCACTTTTGGTGCCTTTCTTCAAGTAGAAAGGGAAGATATAAAAGTCTCTCATGAATTAGGAAGTGCATTTATAAGATGAATCACTTGCATAGATTCATTGGGTTTTATGCCTGTGTATTCTAGCTCTCTGATTAGCGCGTGAAAGACGTGCACATGATATGCAAACTTGATACCTTCTGCCATCTTTAGCTCATTATACCTCTTCATAGCCATGGTTTGCTCTCTCTCAAGTTTATCATAAATCTAATTTGCAGTATAGATTGACTCATACTCAGAAGCATATGAGTTAGTCATTGCAAATAAAAGAATGTATTTGCATCTCAGATTCATCATCTTACAATTGACGTACTCATCTTTGATTTCTTGAGATGAGTCGTCAGTTGGACGACGAGGTCGGCCCTCAAAGAGTACCTCATGCAAGTTTTCCTCATAGGGCACAAATTTGATTTTTCTTTTTCATGAAGGAAAATTGGTCCCATCAAACTTTTCAACTTTCAGAATCTCTGAGATTAAAGTACGAGCAGCCATACCTTTCTATTATCAAGCAAAGAAAAATAAGAAAATACTCCTAATGGCAATAAAGTAAAACTAGCACTGATACCAATGAAAGAAAGACCTATGTGATCTTTCTCAGGGGAATACATTTTTTTTTTTAATGATAATAATCACCCCTTTTTATTTTGTCAAAAAGGTCACTTCCAGATGGTCATTTTACAATAAATAAATATTTCAAAATAAAACAGGACAACAATAAAAATAAAACTCAACCACTTGATGCAATTTTTATAACTTAATAATATGCTTGACAATATAAAATAAAAGAGCAAGAAAGTAAAAGAGAAGATGCCGGAGATTACCTCAACCGGGTACATTACACCCCACACCGAGTCACCACATACAATGATGCGATATCAGCGGTCTAGCTTCAATCTCGAACCAAGAAAGCTAATTCGACCAAACTAGATAACTACCCTTAAATCTCTACAAAACCCTAACTCTAAAATAATTACGCTCAACCCTAATTTTCCCAACCTTTAAATCTTTAGGTCTAGAGAGAGAGAAAATGAGACCTAGGGTTGGGGCATACCCCTTATAGGTCTTAGGAGAGAGAGAGAGGGTTATGGGAGAGAGAGAGGTGTGTAGAGATGGGGGAGAGCATCCCTATTTATAGTGAAATTTAGGTCTAGGGTTTCTTTAGGGTTTCCCATAGTTTGCCTCTTTCCTGGGATTGAATATGGACCGTTGATCAAGGTGACTTGTGGGGTGAGAGATCTGAGCCATCTATTCCATAGATGGGCCATCAACATTATGAAAGGTGTATAAACCATTATCCCCCTTTCTTTAAACCATTTCCCAACAATATATTTAAATAAATTAACCCATTAAAGATATCATGCATTCCATAAAATTGCATTATCCATCTCATATATTCTATAAGAATATATCAAGAAATATCAAGTTAATATTTACTATCTTAAATAAATAAGATATGGTCAATATTTACTATATTACTGTAACAATCCTAAACTTTTGAAAAAAAAAAAAAGAAAAAGAAAAAAAAGAAGAAGAAAATAAACTTTTAATACATGATGATTCATTTGAACATGATGGTCCTTAGGGACCATCTCTACTTTTCAAAACTTTTCGTTTAAAAGCTTCTTTGCTTCTTTGCGCTTGCCACGTCCACTAAAGGACGTGGGCTTTAGTCGTTTAAAGCGTAACCTAACGCTCACACCTGTAACGTAATAAAAGAATAAAATAATATATTAGTAGAATTTAAATTCAGAGAGATGAGGACTCTTACCTTAGAAAACTTATGAGATTTTTGTCTCTGGTCGAAACACAGTGAACTCCTCTCTCTAGCTGAATTTTTATCGGAAGCTCCTTCTCAAGTATTTGTGGGTAAGTGACATCGTCTTCTTGAAAAATAGTCTGTTTTTAATAAATAGTGATATTTCCGTCCAGGATTTTTATTTTATAAGTTTTGTGTGTAAGTGACATCGTCTTCCTGAAAAATAGTCTGTTTTTAATAAATAGTGATATTTCCGTCCAGGATCTTTATTTTATAAGTTTTGTGTGTAAGTGACATCGTCTTTCTGAAAAATAGTCTATTTTTAATAAATAGTGATATTTCCGTCTAGAATCTTTATTTTATCAGTTTTATGTGTAAGTGACCTC
The DNA here is from genome assembly GCF_054954075.1 of Amborella trichopoda. Taxonomy (NCBI): domain Eukaryota; kingdom Viridiplantae; phylum Streptophyta; class Magnoliopsida; order Amborellales; family Amborellaceae; genus Amborella; species Amborella trichopoda. Next base: position 3,985,539 of record NC_142346.1, on the reverse strand, counting down.
ATTGTCTCGAAAAATAATCCATTCTTTTTAAAAATAAAATGAAATAATTATGAATTGATATTCCATAAATTGTGATAATTCCGTATTCTTGAATTTTTATAAGAGTTTTTCTATACATATTAAATTGGCAATTATGCTAGAATGCCTTTACAAACTGCCACCTTTCTAAATTTGAGCCCAAAATATTTGATTGGTTATTTTTGAAATGTTATAGAGAGTGACTGTTATTAATGGTTTAAGTGAAATTCATATTAATGGTTTCAGTGATATGTTGAGTACATGATATTGCTGCTTTCGAATGTTTAAAGAGATTTAGAAATAATTTAAGTATGCAAGTGGACTCATCCGGTTCGCCGGTGAGGTATAAGTGGACCTATCTGGGACGTCGGTAGGGTTTAAGTGGACTCATCCGGTACGCCGGTGAGGTATAAGTGGACCTGCAGGGATTAAGTGGACCTATCTGGGATGCCAATAGGGATTAAGTGGACCCATCAGGACGCTGATGGGGTATATAGGTGACCTACTTGGGACGCCAGTAGGGTATTTTGTGAAATCCTTTGAATTTTGTACTGCCGTTAAAAGTGTTATAAGCATTTCAATTACTCGGATTATACTTAAATTATGCATTTATTGAAAGTGAAACTGTTGATGCATTTCTGTTAATAGATCTCATTTTGGAAAAAATTGATATCTTTCAATCATGATTATTTTTAGGATTATGATGATCACTTACTGAGTAGCCAAACTCATCAAACTATGGTAAACATTTTTTTCAGGATAACTACGGATTCATTTTGAGTGCTAGTCAAGATCAACCTTGGAAGATACTGTTGTTGTGCTAGCTTTCTTTATTTACTATGTAAGACCTCGCCACTGTAAATCTGTCCTATCAATAGATGTATATATGTTTTGTCCATCACATCTCAGGAGTAATAGTACTGTAAATTCTTGGGGTGTGACAATTACAAATTGACCATATAAGATACACTTTCCATATTTAAATAATTTGAAGGCAAAGCTATCAAAAGGAATCCAAAGGAGTGGGGCGTGCTATCCCTATGTGGCACATGTGTGCCTCACCCACATGCCACATGGTAGGCCCATGTGCACTATGGGCCCCCATGAAATGTTATAAAAAATAATTTAATATATATTTGAATGTTTTATAATTTTGTAAAATCAATAATTGTATTTTTATAAGTCCAAAAATCATAAATAAAATATTGTGAGATTTATAAAAATTCAAATAATAAAACTAAAATTATTTCAATAATAAAATGAACACAATTAAATTAATATGATGGGAAAATGATCTATATAGTTTTAGGAATTCAATCTGTAATTATGGGGTACTCTACCTTCAACTGTGGACTATAGACCATACTTGTTTTATCAAACCGACTCAGTATTTTCCATGACCCACAGTCCAAGTAGGGGCTCACTAGCGCGTCACCAAAGTCTGATCGATAAGTCAAGGGGTCGTAATCCCAGTTTGTGGATTATAAGTCCTCCCCTAGAGACGAGTTAAGGTCACCACGACCTGATGCGACCATAGCTCTATAGTGCATGGGAGTATCTCTCGCACATTCATACGCTTCACCCAAAAGATGGATAACTTGCTTTCCCAAACGATCTATCGATATGCATGCCATGTGATGGATCAGGGATGAGGTTTAGGCCCCCGTAGGCCTACCATCACACATAAGGGTCACACAATCCCTCGGCTCACTCATCTAAGCATAAGCTACAGCCTCAACCTTCGCGGTTTATTTTTTATGCCCAGGTACATTGGATTTTTCAACCGACTAGCCTAAATCGTCAAGTACAGTCCGGTATCAGTAAACATCATTTATTTAGTATGGTCTTCAAGGGATCACACTCTCACTTAATTTATGTTCCACTATAATAAATATTTTTCATTAACCACTCATTAGGCCTTTAAAGCCCACATAAACCAAACACACTGGTGAATATTGAATAATTACTATAGTTTCATTCTTTGTTCGGTGCTTTATTCGCTAATTTGAGAACTGGTTTTGTAGGGGTGCAAGCACTTTGAGATCGGTGGCGACAAGAAGGGAAGGGAACCTCACTATTCTAGTTTAGGATATTTGTCCTGGCAAGTTTGAGGCGGTCTTATTGATATGAAGTAAACCTTTTTTTGTTAGTTTTGTTGAACTTCCTGTTGCTTTTGAAGTAGTTTCTCTCTCATTCAGAGAAGTCTCTTGGAAGATGTATCTCATTTTCGGTTTTCATTTGAAGTGGTCTCTTTGGAAAATGATGTTCAATTTTATAGAAGTGACCGTAGAAATTAAAAAAATATGAGCAACTTTAATACTTGATGGTAGGGTTGTGCATGGCAAGGAGTTTAACTTCTCTCCAAAAAAACATAGGGAATTATAAGTATACATAGCTAAAAAATATCTCCCTCTCTCTCATATTCATATGTCGAATATGTCGGTTGAGCTAATGAGGGGCTTTAAGAAGGAAATATGGTAATATATAGTAAGTCCCTCTTTCTCCAATATTCTTGTCTATTATTTTGTTAATAATTGTGTATGCCAACCCTGATAGCTCCTCCTTATTATATATTTATAAAATATATTTAAAGATATACATTCTTTGATTTTTGGGTCGGGTTTGGTTAGGGTTCGGTCCGGGTCCCTTATAAACATTTTGGGTCAAGATCAAGGTATGGGGACTCTAGACCTGATCGGGTCCAAGTCCTATGTTTTGGGTCTAGGTCTAGGTTTAGCTACCCCCAGATCCGATCTGACCCGAACCATTGCCACCCCTAACCATGGGGAGAGGCCCTAAGAAGGCTAGCTTCAACACTCTGCCCTTGTTGGGTTTCACTGTTTTCACCTTCAATTTATCCAACACTTTGGCAATGCTACCAATTATGAGAACCACTGCAGGAAAAATCAGACGGTTTACATCGTAACCGCGTGGTTAGATCGGAATTGGCCATTGCTTGGTTCTGGCTATGGCCGGTTTTAGTGAACCGGTTGGGTGTTTTAAAAAAATTCATCAAAATTTATATAAATCCAAAAAAATAAGGAATTTTATTTATAATACATTTTTTAATGGTTTTCATCATTTTGTCAAAGTTTGGAAATTTTTTTGGCCATTAATATTTAGTTTTACATTTTCTCACTGTTTTTTGAAAATTTTCTAAAATAGCCTTAAGCACAAATCGATTATTTAAAATTCATATTTTTAATTAATTTTCAACTTCATTTACATGTGCTTTGTTTAATCATGCTGTATATATATATATATATATATATATATATATATATATATATATATATATATATATATATATATATATATATATATATATATATATATATATATATATATATATTAATTTTTTATTTTTTTAACAGTTTTTTGACCGCCTGTGACTTGCTTGGCTAGGCAAGTTGACCTGCTTCTGGCCCCATGTCCGGTTAACCATTCCGGTTCAATTTTTCCTACACAGATGAAAACTATTATTTAACTTCATCTAGCCATGATCGATTTCACTTTTTGCCATGAAGCTTTAAGAATGAAAATGAAAAAGGAAGAAACTGAATAAAATATGGAAAAGTATATGATAAGATTATTTACTTTGGTAGTCACAATTAATCTTGACCTAGATGTAAAAATTGTATGGTGGCATTTATTCCATTGACCAAGTTCAAACTTCAACAATAATTTTCTCGATCTTTATACCACATCCAAGCTATCTGATTTCACATCAGATAGATATAAGTACGCGTGACCTCTTTGTGTTAAAGGTAATTGGCATCATTGTATACAATCCCATAAAATACAACCAAAAGTGATGTAATATACATTTGTATCGGGCCAAGGCTCTAAACAATCAATTAAAGCCGATCTTCAAATAGTATCGAGAAATATGATTTTCAATACTGGAAATCTTTGTGAGAGCCATAAAATATATTTTCATCTTGAATTATAAAATTTAAAGCTTAAAAAATAGTGTAGATCGAGCAAATATATGAAAACTTGAAAATATTGAAAATTGATAGTCCAAAAATGCGTTACCCGTAAAATATATTTTCATCTTGAATTATGAAATTTAAAGCTTCAAAAATAGTGTAGATCGAGCAAATCTATGAAAACTTGAAAATATTAAAAATTGATGGTCCAAAAATGTGTTACTAGATGCACTGTCTTCAAAAATTTTTTCTCATGTCTATGTATCTTGATGTGGAGATGATCAAATTAAGGATATTTGGGCATAGAAAAAACCTCTTCTACTGAAATTTTTGACGTGGGCTCTAATTTTGATTGTTTAGAGCCTCAGCTCCATGCAAACTTTTCCCTATTAGAAAATGTGCTTCTTGCTCATTTAAATTAATGTTAAGAATGTGTTGAATTAGATATGGAATAATTAATATCAATTAGGTATTGTATACTACGAGACCATTTATCTTATCAAGTTAGGATCTTATAAAACTCTCCCCCACCCATGTATGTAGGATCTCAAAGGATTATCATTAAAGTTGGTATGGATATTTAGAAAAGTTATCACATGGGTGTGGGACTTGATTTTTCTAGAGATTTATGTCAAATTTAATAATGATCTTTTGGGGTCCTATATACATGGGTGAGGGAGGATTCTATATGATTATTTATCTTATCTTTATTACAAAGAAGTCATAATTACTCATTTATATTAGATGCCAAATTGGATGGCTTGGGGTGCATCACAAAGTACGATAAATTTTTTTTTTTTAACTTTGAATTTAGTCAGTGATACGTTCACAACTACCCAATTTGAAATCTGATGGACATCAATGATTATGAACTCCTCATATAAAAAGTAAATAGTCTCTATGTATACTTTTTTCTAAATTAGATTTAGTAGGTAGGCGATCGGGGCTTTCCCAGAATCACCCAATGTCATAACTCGTTGTTTGTTTTTTTTTCAACTTTTTATCAATTCAACCACAAATCTGATTCATAAAATATTTTGGTGATCCAAACCCTGACTCCATGTTCAAAACCCGTGCTTTAACTAACTGGGATTCTTTGCTACGAGCCTATTTACCTTTAGTATAAGGTCACAAATACCTCCAGCCATCCGATTTTAAATTGAATTATTTATTTTTTTTTATTTTTTTGAACCTAATCAACGATACACACTCTATTTAAAATCCAATGGATAAAAAAAATTGCAACCTACTTTAATCGATCTCTTTGTATGAGATTTTGGGCGTTCATAGTTTGGCGAAATCATTGTTATCAGCTCATTATCATGGCTGAGAAAAGGGAATGCTTTGGCTTATAGTTAACCCGTGGAAAAACAAAAGGAAACACTTTGGCTCTTCAGCAGATTACGGTAAATCTTTGGGCAAACTTTTTAAAATACAAGAATTTAACAAAATATGTAAAGGTAGGGAGTTTGTTTTAGACATAATAATTATTTATAGAGCCAAGACTTTAAAAAATCAAAGTAAAACACACCTTCAAATAGTGTAGAGAAATGTGATTTCAATACTTGAAATTTTTGTAATAGCCTTAAAATATATTTTTATCTTTAATTATAAAATTTAAAGTAAAAAAATAGTGTGGATCAAGCAGATCTATGAAAACTTGAAAATCTTGAAAATTGACTTTCAAAAAATGCATTACAAGATGTACTACTTCCAAAACTTGTAATCTATTTTTTTCTTATGTTCAAGCATATTAATGCAGAGAAGATCAATTTAAAGATATTTGAGCATTAAAACAACCTTTTCTAGTAAAAATTTTGAGGTGGGCTCTAATTTGATTGTTTAGAGTCTCAACTCTCTAAAATTTATTTCCTAATATAATAGATAAAGTTTCCCAAAATTTGAAGATTTTGGACTTATTTTTATAACTTCTTCCATGTTTTATAGTTATTTTCTAACGTGTATGGGAAAGACACGTAGAGAGAGCTACCTGATATGGAGAGGGAGAGGGAGAGAGTTCCTAATATTATGCAGAGGATAGAGATTGAGAGAGTACGACAGTTTTCACATTTTTAGTAAGACATGTAGGATAGCCAGAAATTTTAGCAAAAAATTTATGTTTGAAATTTTTGGAGTTAAGAGATAAGACAATAATCTAATCAGGAGGACAGATATTATGAGAGTTAAGCCTATCCAAAATTTGGGATATAATCAGAAAATTATGTTTGAGAGTTTAGGAATCCTTGGAGATAAAACACGTTGAAAAAAATTTCATATAAGGTGTTAACCTTATCCTATAGAAGTAAGGTGCACCTTAAAAACCCATTGAAAAAAATTTATCCTTATGTTTGAAAACCTTCCAATTGATTGTTTAGAGCCTAGGCTCTATACAAACCGCACCCTTGATCCTAATGTTTAGATAAAAACACTTTGAGAATAAACAGCTTGCAGATCCACAAAATAGTGGGTCAAGTTTATCTCGAAAATTAGCGTCCTTTTCGGAGAAGGGAAAGATGTATTGCAGAAGGCGTAGTGTTTTGCTATGTAAAAGAAGAAAAGGAGAAAGCAGAAGGAGCTCCAGTTTTTGACAACAAAATTTTTTGATCTCTTTACTCATGCTGATGGGTAGTCTTCCAGAAGCTGATAGAATCAGCTCTCTACCAGACTGCATCCTAGAATCCATTGTCTCCCTCTTGCCCATAAGAGAAGCAGGCAGGACTTGTATTTTTTCTAAGAGATGGAGGTACGTATGGGCTTCTGCTCCCTCATTGAACATGACAGATGATACTGGCAAAATCAAGTTCTCCAAAGATTTAAACTGGTCTTTTATCGGTGAGCAAGCCCTTTCTCTCCACAACGGCCCCATTCTAGATTTTCAATTGTACACACGAGCAGGTCAATGTGATTTGGATCAATGGATACCTTTGTTAACAAGAAAAGGCCTGCAAAAACTCAAACTGAACTTCCATCGTGAGTTGAAAAAAGGAGTGAATGGCATTATTTTGATGAGTTATAGAATGCACACTTCTCTATTTTCTTGTAGCTCTTTGGTGTCTTTGGACTTGACATTTTGCTCACTCAATCCCTCTTGCGATTACAAGGGCTTACCATCTCTCAAGAATCTCACTCTAGCTGTGGTGAGGCTCAATGATAGCATATTGGAGTCTCTAGTTTCAGGGAGTGGGCGGTTGGAGAAATTACGACTATTGGGTTGTGATGGTCTTTCCCATCTCAAAATTCATGCCTCCAACCTTTTATTTTTAGATGTAGAATGCAAATTTAATGCCATAAATTTGAGTAAAAGTTCCAACTTGAAGCAGATTGTCTTATTTCAATGCGAACGGGATAATGCCTTTGCTTCCATGTCTAGCAAAGTTCTGGAGGGTCTCCCCCTTGGATTAATGGTGCTTTTCTCTCATGATTCTTTTATGCAGGTAAGAGCTCTCAGTATTGTTCTAATGTATATTGATGGCTTTATTTGTTGAGATTTTTTTTAACACAATCAGTTCTGTACCTGCGTTCCATGAACTTGTCACAGTATTTTTTTGGAGCAGATGTTCCTGTGAGACTCTCTACCACTTACAATAATCTCAGGTATTTTTCTCTGAGTTTAAATACAAGCAAGATAATGGAGGTTAAGGGCTTTGTTTGTCTTCTGAGAAGTTTCCCATACTTGGAATATCTCGCAATTCAGGTATGCTTGATCATAAGCTTATACTTTCACTTATATTTTCATACATTTCTTTTTTGGTTTTTTTTGTAGGTTTCTTACCATAGACAGCTTTACGTGGTGCCTTTATATTTCCTGATTTCTTTTTTGGTTTTTTTTTTTGTAGGTTTCTTACCATAGACAGCTTGAAAGCCAAAGTGATCGATGCTTTTGGGAAACCATGATTTGTCAATCTGGATCATGGTTGAGTCACCTTAGAGGAGTGCAAATAACGCTGGGAGAGATTCGGTCAGAAGATATGGAATTAATTAAGTTCTTGCTATTGAGCACCACAGTGCTGTATAAATTCTTCATCGAGACAAGCAAAGGCATGGATCAAGCCAAACAATTAAGCCTCGAAAAGCAGTTGCTCTCGCTTCCGAAAGCTTCTTCTCGTGCCAAGATCATATTAAAAAACTCCAGTTAAGACTTGCAACTTTTCGAAACCAAATCTCTTATTTGGTTAGTGTTTGGGGAAGAATGCTTATTGTCTATAATCAATACATTTTGAAAGAATGATTATCATATTGACTGAGGAAGAATGCTCATTGTCTATCATCAATACATTTTGAAAGAATGATTATCATATTGACGGATAAAGTTTTCAGCAATTTGAAATTTGAATGATTCTCATATTGACTGATAAAGTTTTCAGCAATTTTAAATTTGTGCGCTTCTTCTATATTTTGAAGCAGAAGGAATTATATTATTGGGGGACAACATTAGTTAGTCACAAGGGTTCAAAACATTTTATAATGTTGCTTTGCTGTACCCAGCAATTTGATATATGCTCTTCTATTTTAAAACATGTTATAACAACACACATATAATGCTACTGACCATTATACTGCTATCTTTTAAACATTGTTATTGTATTTTGACTATTATATTTTGTCCAGAAACAAAAAATAGCCTGCAAGTTTAGGATTGCACTCATTGAGAAGGATCCTGCAACTTTTGGACAATTATGCAACTGTTTCAAAACCATAGCAATAACTGCTTACAGCGGAAACTAGATGAAAACAGATGGGTCAAATGTTATATTTTTGTTTTTGGACAATTATGCAACTGTTTTGAAGCCACTGAATCTTTATAATTAATGAATAGCTTCAAAACCATAGCAATAACTGCTTACGGCGGAAACTAGATGAAAGCAGATGGGTCAAATGTATATTTTTCGAAATAGGAAAACCTTTATATAAGGTTGCAACTTTAGAATGTAGAATTAAAGGAGCACCTCAAAATTCAGTCATAAAAGGTTGGTTGGATGTTGGAAAGCCCTCTAATTTATCATCTGGACATCAAGATGTAATATGAAACGAAATAAAGATTTTGAGTAAGTGAAATAGTCTTGCAACACATAATCTAGACCGTACATTTTCAAGATTTTCATGTGTTTATAGATCTACTTGATTTGAACCATTTTTAGTGCACAAAATTTTATAATTAGTGATGAAAATAGATTCTCAAGCCATCCTAAGAATTTTTTATATCAAAATTACATTTATAATAAAATTTAGATGTGCACCTTAATTGGCTGCAACTTTATGCAAACTACTTAGTCATGCATTGAAGATGAGAGTGTGGACTGAGTAGTATTTAAGTGTGGCATTCTCATGTTTTATGTTCTTAGAACAAAGTTGAGAGTAAGATGAGAGTGTGGATTGTTGGTGAAAAATGTAACTCTCATCCCTCTATCTCTACACATTTTTCTCTCTTTTTCTCTCTAAAATTCAAGACTCTCATGATGTACAAATAGAGCCTTCTGGTTTGAATGCATAGAACTTAGAAGTGCACAAGAGAACCTTCTATTTTTCTCTATTCCGGTGTGTAGAACTTAGAAGTGTGCAAGAGAACCTTTTGTTTTTTTGTATCCTGAGGTCGACTGCCCTTTCTTGTTTACACATTTCATATTATCGAAGGGGATCAAATATTGTCTTGAGAAAACGTTGTGTATTTGAGAATAGTAAGGGAATTCAACTAATTTTGTTCTTGTTTTTTGCCCCTTTTTACCCAACCAATTTTCCAACATCAAATCCTGGTGAATTAATGAAAGAGCTTATTTCTAACAAGCAATGAGTGAGGTGACCATTAAGCACAAATCCACAAAAATACAAACAATAGCAAAATTCAGAAGTTAAATTTACTATTGATCTTTTGTCTGAAATCTCTCTTTCTCTCTCTCTCTCTTGTTACAAGAAGCTTTAAATGGTTGATTAACTAATTATAGTCCAGTAACTATTTTTTGCTACATTTAAGAGACAAATTTTGTTAACATTGTTAAAAATGTAAGAATATTCCAGCATTTTTAGAACCACACTACCGCTAGAGGGTGAATTCAGGCTAAATACACTGAGTTTGTCGCAATTATTCCTTGTGACCAAGCTCCAGTCACCAAGCTCTATGACCTTTGCCAAAAAACTCATTTGATTCCATAGCTATTCCTTGTGACCAAGCTCTAGTCACCAAGCTCTATGAGCTTCGCAAAAAAACTCATTTGACTCCATAGCACTCTCACACAGAACTGAGACACAGGAGATTAATAAATCAAGAAATTAGTAAAATTAGATGATCATGATCTAAATATTCAAATATACAACAAGAATTTGTAAAACCATTCAAGAACAAATCAAGCCAAGGCTTAAAAACCATTCAATGCCAAATCAAGCTAAGGCTTGTAATAATTACATTCCATTAGAGTAGGAGATGATTCACTCCATCAATTCACGAGTCGTGGACGAGGGATTCAGAGTGGACACTTTGAGTTTAATTATTATGATGATTAATTGACATTAGAGGTCAACAACACAAAAAAAAAAGAAAAAAAGTTTTTAGAAATCCCACTGGATCAGTTGGATCATCCATTCAACCTCGGAGATGGATATGGATGCTTGAGGACCACCTTTGCCCGGGGAGACCCTCTAGGGATCGAAACCAACTGGTTTAGGATCTTCCATGAAGAATATTTCTCAAATCCAACCATGAATGCATCCGACACTTTGATGTTGGATAGCAAGAACCCAATCAATGGCATGTCGTGCTCGATGCCTACAATATATTTTCTTTCTTCAAGTTGGAAAATGTCACTAAATGCACTACTAAGATGCAAAACTAGAAGATTTGGGGAATGAATTTTGATATGGTAGAGGCCATCACAATCTTCTACTTTGAGGTACTCCAATCGCGAGCTACGGAAAACTATGATCTCGAGTGCGTCATCACATTTTGCAGAGAGAGGAACTTGAGAGATTGGAAGATGATGACACATTTTGTAGAGAGAGGAACTTGAGAGATTGGAACCCGATGAAATCAGTCGGGGGTTCAAGGATGCACGAATGCAAGTCGAGCGACACCAGAGAGTTGCATGAAAACAAACGAGGGGAAATTTTGTAACGGTGAAGCTGATTGAAGTTGATGCTAAATTTTTGTAATGGTGAAGCTGATCGAAGTTGATGCTAAATTCTTGAAGGTCCCCTCTACTTACGAGGAAACGTATCCAATGATCAAGATCACTATGACTGGCATGTTTGGATATATGAACAGCTTGAATGGCTTCATGATGGAGCAAAAGAGCTTGGTCGACTGTCACATGCCAACTGAATCTTATAGAGACAGGGCATTTATCTGGGTCCATGTTCAAGATAGGAACATATGCCCAAACATCTCTAAATCTCTTGGATAAAATTGAGGTTCTACCTGATTCTCTTATGGGTAAGTGAGATAATATTTGATAAAAGATGTCATTAGAGAAATAACTAAGTCTATTAACTCTTGGCATTTTGGTCCTGGCCATCGAAGAAGCCAAAGATTCTACTTTCAATAAATTTTACTCTCATTAGATGTTTAGGACCTCTCTATAAAAGAAACCTCCCTCTCAGAAAAACTAAAAGGTAACCTCTCTTTCTAAGGGTGAGCCCTTCCTTATTGTTTTATAGGTTGTTTACATGGTCTTATCTACCAATGTTAGAATCCTAGTTCAAATTGAGAACCAAAATCTTTCTATTTCCCTTATCTACTTCAATGTGGATAAGAAAAGTCCAAAAAAAGCGTTATCTAAGAGTATTTTTAGGACCTAAAATTTTTGGATAAGAAAAGTCCACAAAAACGTTATCTAAGAGTTTTTTTAAGACCTAAATTTTCTGGAAACTAAAATCTTTCATTGGAGTTTATCGCCTTGGCCAATAAGACTAAGGAATTTGTTGGGATCTAATTAATTTTTGCATTATCTTTTGGGAACCTAATATCAAGATCTTGATGTTTTATTAATTTTTGTTTTTTTACTATGGGAAATCCTTTTTGGTTCTATTAATTTTTCATAAAGAGGCCTATTAATTGAGGAAGGCGCTCATTTTAAGATAAGAATGTTGTTTGTGGATTTCTAGAAAATATCCCTGTCAATTAATAAATAACTAATTGGATCACGTAGGAATAAAATAAATAATCGTATAAATATACAATAGAGAGTACATAGAAATACTATAAAACAAATATTCGCACAAACCCAACAAATATAAGCACATCAGTCTGTGGATGTGTATGGAAGTTAAATATAAGCACCACACTCTAGTTGTGAGATCCATTCAACGAAACTGCCTCTCTCACACAAACCCTGCAAAGATAAGTTCATCCTTCTCATAGAAGCCCCATGAACCACCTGTGACACTCACTAAACAATGCCAAATCTCTCCCTCACAACCTATCAAACAAAAGCACCTCTCCCTCTCTCCCCAATGCCAATAAGCCCCACTACCACCCAACCCAACTCAACTCAGTTGACAGTACCAGAGACATTATTTTTTAAAGCATAAAACTTTACACTTCAATTTATATAGTTCTTGCCAACAAAAAAAAAGAAACATATATATTTTCCTATGAGAAATAATCCTATAGGACTCTCTCCCACCCATGTGTGTAGCACTTTCAAAAGATCACCATTAAAGTTAGCACAAATCTCTAAAAAAGTCAAGTCTCATACCCATGTAATAATTTTTCTACAGATCCGTGTTAACTTTAATGGTAATCCTATGGGGTCCTACACACATGGATGTGAGAGAGTCCTATCGAATCATTACTCTTTTCTTCCCTATTTATTAAAGTTAAGAATTTTCAAGTATTTTATAATAAAAATTAGTCAAAAATGTGCTAGAGAGCAAAAATCCATAAATTTTAAATTGAAAATATTGGAAATTTTTTTTCCTGCATTGAAATATTTTAATTTGGAAAAATTAAAATATAAAAGTAATAAATATAAGAGAGCATATACACATAAAGAAAGTTATTTAAAAATAAAAAATTGTTATAAAAAATAAAAACACCTATAAAAAAATAAAGTAACAACCATTATTCACAAAATAATATTATTTATACCGTTACTAATAATTTCTTTTAATATATAGGACTCTCACATGTGTTTAACATCATTAAGCATCAACTGCAAGCGGTGAAAATTTTCTCAATTGAAAACAAAAATTTAAGAAATCGCAAAAAAAAGGGTGTAAAGCTCCTTTCCTCTTCCTTTTGCTTAATTTTTTTTGAGAGCATTGACAGGTGAAACATCCAACAGTCAATAAATAAATCCAAAGGCTAAACATGCTTAAATTAGAAATTTCAATGGAAAAATAAAATAAAATACAAACTTTATAGAAGTCAAAATAGAAATTCGAGCAAGGGAAAAATACCTTTAGTTATTGATGATAGGGTTGTGCATGGCAAGGAGTTCAACTTCTCTCAAAAAACATAGGGAATTATAAATATACATAGGTAAAAAACCTTTTTCTCTCACACACATATTCATAAACATTGAAATCCTATCTATCTCTATAAGATTGAGATAATGTGGGGCTTATAAGAAAGAAATATGTTAGACTCCAAAAAAACATAGGGAATTATAAATATCTACATAAGTAAAGAACCTTTCTCTCTCACATACATATTCATATTTAGGTAAATATTGAAATCCTATGGTTGAGATAATGAGGGGCTTATAAGGAAGAAATACGGTGACATGAAGTAAGTCTCTCTTTCTCCAATATTTTTTTTAGCTCCTCTTTTTTAGCATGTACATTTTTCTAGAATCTCTCTCATTCATTATTTTCAAAAACTCTTAAAAAGATGTTTTCTCTCCCCTAAATATGGAAACCTATTTTTCCCTCTTATCTCATTTTTTCATGTTCTCGTCTCTCTTCTGTAAATATGGAAACCTATTTTCTCCTTGATTTTCTATATCTTTCTCTCGCATTTTCTTCTCCACGTACTCTCTCATCTCTCTCCGTTAAAGATTATGGTTTCCATATGTTTACTCCAAGGAAGGGTGTGATACCTCAAATAATTCACAAGGAATTAGTAGGGACAATGTGGCCTCTATTATTTGTTGTGATGACCATAGAAAAGAAAAGAAAAAGTGTGCACAATCACAAGCGTCCATCTCTAAGATAAGCACTTACAACTAAAGATTTCTATCCAATGGATAAAGAGAAATTCTAATAAAAATATTTTAAATTTTTATTTTATTGTTTATATTCATCATAGTGTCGATCATGAATCACTACATATTTGGATCCAAAATCGATATAAATAATGGGTGTTCAAGAGATCCCGCTTGAAAATAATATGCGTCAAGGAACCCATAAAAACTGGGTCCTAAAAAAAATGTGGTTGTCTCCCAATAAGACAAAGTAAATTCTTTCAAGTAGATCCATTATGGTTGATAGAATAAAACATTACCAACAACGCTGCACTTTCCTACTCGGACCCACTTGAAAGATAACAAATACCCACTCTTGTTTTCTAGGTTCTACATCCTGAGAGGAGCATGTGAGCTTACTACACGTAGTATACATATAGCAGGTTACATGCAGTCTCAACCATCCATATTGAATGACTGAGGTTGAGATCCGGCAGTGTTGACAGTTATAGAAACCAGATATTGAGTTTCCGGCAGTGTTGACAGTTATAGAAACCAGATATTGAGTTTCCTATAACTGTCAACAGGTAGGTTTCAAATTTCGGGAGAAATGAAATACTAGAGTACAAAAGCATTGATCACTGCCATCCTCTTCGTTGTATGGAAGGTTGATATTACATATAATATGGAATTTACATAGTGGATGTGAATATGTGATAGTGTCTAGTATTTAAACCCAACATCGACCCTATGTATTCATGCACGACATCGAGCGACGAGTTATCTTAGCCCTCGAGGCTATCACTGTTTTAGCAAAAGATTTTACTCGACTCCACTACCCAAGGATAAGCACGGACGGTGGATATTGGGTTTGTGTATGCATTACTCTGTGTAATGTCTCCCATCCCATATCATAAGGCCTTCATCCTTCACAAATTTCCAAAAGTCCATATTATGTAGTTACCAAACATATAGTATAGTATTCATTTGGTACATGTAAATACGCCTATATATATTATCTGTTATTATGTTAAATTATCTTGTTCTTATTTCCAAAGTCCACTTTTTGTAACATCCAAAAAAAAATTAAATGCTATCATTTCTAAACAACATAATATAAATAAATAAAAACAGTAAAGGAAAAATGATCTCCACTCTCCACTACTCTTTGTTATCTGCAACAAGAGTATATAAGTTATATATGGAACAACAATAGGAATTTTGATACGCCGTGCATTAAAGGGAGTAACCTAAAGATGCCGAGAAAAAAAGTCCGCCAAATCCCAACTGTAAGAAGGAGAGAAAGCTTATAACTGTGAGCCGGCCAATCATGGGATATCCACAGATTATTGGACGGTCAGGATCTGCCCTTAGTCCACCATCCGATGGTCCTCATCTCTCTACACAGAGTAGTAAAGATCTCATCTCTGTGCTATCACAGGAACGGCCTCTTTATCTACAAAGACGTGAACACTTCACTATTCTTTCTCCATTAAATTACCTAAAACCAGTGTAAAAATGGAGAAAAAATGCAAAAAAAAAAAAGAAAAAAATGAAGCAGAAGATGAGGTTTAAAGGGATCGACCACTTAGGAGATTGAGACACGCATTGCTCGATCGAGGAAGCAAGACATGGCACTCTGTAACAGAGCTCGTCCGTTTACAAGAAGTGTAAATGTCCACGAAACTCAGCCTGAAACTGGAAGATTTACAGACTTTTCGGCTGTTTTTCCACAAACTTTCAGCCCTTTGATCCTTTGAGCACTCGATCAGAGCAGTTAAAAATGGATCTCCATCGTTCTCCTGAGGCTTCTTCTTCGACGATGAAATGCTCGAAACTGGAGGTGGAGGAGGAAGAGCCTGATCTGAAACACGGAAATTCTTTGCTCCAGTTTTGACTGCAGATTCTCTCTCTCTAAGGAGCAATTCAAGAGAGAGAATGGCTTGTTTAGGGATGCCTGGTTGTTTTTCCCATGAGAATGGGATTTTTGAGGCTGAATTTGATGGAAAATGGAGAGGACTGGCAGGAGAGAGAGGGTAACTGAGAGACGAAGAGCTTGAACTAAAAGAGGAAGAAGAGAGAGAAGAACAAAAGGACTTAGTTCGACTAGAAGACAGAACTCGAGCTGCCGTAATTACGTCGGCCGGTGCTGTTTCCTGTTCGTTTCCGGTGATAGTTTGGGTTTTCGGATCATGTGAGGCTGAGGATTTCATAGAGAGAGAAAGGGAGAGCGACTGAGTGTGAGTCATTCTTTTGCAACAAGCTTTGGAGAGGGAAAGAGGAAGCTAAATGAGGTAGGGGTGGGCGTTGATTGGGGATTATATAATGCAAATAGGAGAAAATGACTAAAAAGGATACTGGGATTTGCCAAATGACAAACTAAGCCTCGTCTTTGGTTTTTTTGCCACCTACGGGAAATGTTTCCGCTCACTTTGCTGTCGGCTCAAATTCAGTGTGGTGTTTATTTTGTTTCATCCAGAAAAGTGAAAAAAGAAAAAGAAAAAGAAAAAGCATTTGGTTGACTTTCCCACCAAATAATCGGTTGAAGCAGCGTTCAAAAAATCGACTCGCGATTTACTTGGGCGAGTCCGACTAAATCGCCCGACTCAAATGCATTTTCTTATTTTTTTTTTTAAAAAATATAATATATATATATATTATTAGTATGAAACTAATAACGTGTTGGTTATGCCGTGGGACATTAGCGGCCTCTCTAATAGAAATCGCTGGTTCGATTCCTGTGCCAGGAGTCCAACCTGAATGTACAAAACCTGCAGAAACAGTAACCAAATAGACTAGACAACTTATGTGATAAATATAAATTTAAATTATAAAATTGTTGTACAACCAGCCTCGCCAATAGAAAGAGGTCGAGTTACTTGGCTTCGCTCTACTAAAACCATGGGTTGAAGCATTAGGAAGAAAGTGAGTGGCAAAAAAGTTCTCATATAAGGGTGGCAATGGGTTGGAACTTGGCCGGGCCAAGCCCTAGTTTAAGCCTGGCCCGGTCCTACAGGCTAGGGCGGATGTCGGCCCTATAAGCCGGGCTTAGCCAAAAACAAATGAAAAAAAATTAAAAAACAAACAAGAAAAAAAGAGGGCTAGCCTTGCACTGGCCCTAGCCCGGCCCTTGGGCGTCAGTACATAGCCCAAGCCTACCATAGGGCTGGCTTGGGCTGCTTGGCTCATTGCCAGGCCCATTGCCATATTTAGTTCTCAAACAAAAATACGGTTCAAAGTGAGTCGGCAAGGGCTTAGATTCACCATATCTCGATCAGGTGATTCTCCGTTGGGATTGGTGTACAAATACAAAACACAAATATTTAAGAAAAGAAAATATTGGGTAATTAAGGCATTTTTCTAGACCGCAACGGCTTCCTATTTCACTAGTTCGGATTCAAACACTGCTATTATGGTTGGAACATGTGATTTTCTAACCAGCCGTTGAACATATGACTAAAAATGTAAAGTATGAGACCATTTGTTTTGACCCAGAGGTTTGAAATTGGGTGGTTGAGGATATGTTGTCCGAGTACAAAGTCTAAAACAAAATTTCTTGAGTGTTGTAATGCATTTTCGTTAATTGAATTTCACATCTAATGATTAAAAGTGATTGAGACCTCCTTATGCAAAAAGTAAATGGTCTCATAATATACAATCCTTATTGTCATTGTGAACATGCAAATTTTAAAACATTGATTAAACATATTATTATGGGTTATGTTAACGTGTTCACATTATAGAATTTTATAATTGTACTCAACAAATTTAAGATATTTATATACCCTTGTTTTGTAACACAATATTTTTTTTAATGAAAGTAGTTTTGATCATTAGAAGGGTATGACATCATCAATATAGAGTGTGTCATCACCTATATGGAGCATTAAATGCCACTAATGTGCTCCATATGGATGATGTCACACCTTTTTAATGACAAAAAAAATACCATTACCAAAAAGAGACCAGGTTTCTATGCAAGCGACCCTATATATGTAAAAATGTGAGCCTCGTAATAAATCTATTTTTGAGATGGATTTTAAGACTTAATTTTTAAGGACATGTAATCTCTAACATAGAGGTCATAAATATAAAACAGTAAATAAATTTTTAAAACTAGAAATAATAATTCTAGTAAGAAAATATTTGGACCGTTAGTTTCCATTGTTTGTAGATAGAACACCTACTTGCATCCATCTTTAAGATGAATGCTTTACACTCCCGGAGCCCTCATGAAAAAATTTTTACTAAAAAATGCTCAATATACAAAGCAAGGGTATATAAGTATTTAAAACTTGTTGAGTACAATTATAAAATGCTATATATGAGCAGTCTAACATAACCTTATTATTATAGCGACAAAACGAAAGCATGCCTGATAGAATTACTTATTATTTTCACCAATTATTTCTTTGAAACACTGAGCCTTGTTTAAGATATTACACGTAGTGTAGTATATCGCACTTTTACCGGTTATTACAGCGTTTAGCCGTACATAATAAGAATGGCCAAAAATTAGGGAAAGCTTTCTATGTTCCCCTTACAATATAGAAGTTCTATTCTCCTCGTACCATCCAGCCATCCATTTTTTATCAAGAGAGCCACTCACCGTTTGATCTTAGATCAGACGTTTCAAAGTATTTTATTTTTAGTTTTTTTAATAAAAATTTTATGAATATGAAATTTATTTTGTGTCATCTTCTCATTGGGGTGCACTCATAAAAAATATTAACAATAATTTTTTGATAAAAAATAACGACCAAAATACCCCTTTAATTTTTAGGGGTATTTTGGTTATTTTATTTTATTAAAATATTTTTTTTATATTTTCGTTAGTGCGAGTTTAATGGAGGAATGGACATCCAAAATTTGCTGTTAAAATAGTTTACAAAAATAAATTAAAAATAAAACAGTATAGAGATATGATATTGTGATTAAAGCAATTTTAGCCCTCCATTAAAAAATGGAAGGTTGGATAGAAAGGAAGGATCGAACTTTTATGTCGTAAAAAGAACATTGAAAGCTTTACTTGAAAAATAACGATAGTTTCGGATATGGTACATTGGCCTTTTTTAAAGGTGGAAATCCACCGTTCGCTTGAGGAACTAAGGGTGGATGACTCGATGTCACTAATAGCTTTAGGCTTGAGGTGCTTTTGTTATTGGGCAAGTTCTTATTCATTACAGGCCCCCACCTCATCACCTAGTTGCTCGATTGGGCCTTTCACACGTCCCCCTCATAACTCCACGATATGTGCACATCTAGGTTTCCTTTCCCTCTCTCTCTCTCTAAGCTTGTGAAGTTATAATAAATATAGAATATAATAAGTTGTACACAGAATATAATAATATCAAGAGATAATTGATATTCCCATGTTTATCCCAAATGAGTGCATTGCACGAAATAGCAAGAACAGAAAAATAATTGTTTTAAGATTTTTTATTACAGTGGAATGGGGTTATGGATGAAAAGACGTTTACAAGAATGAGGGAGTGAAAAATAAATTAATGGAAAGCGAACGCCAACGCATAAGGCCATGTTTTCATGATTAAGCTTTTCTCTCACTATTTTTTAAATGACCCATGGTCGATTTAGGTGTTACAAGTGGTATGATTGAAAAGAAGGGGGCTGTATTCCTTAAAAGGAAAAAAATTATAAATAGCCGAGGCTCTAAAGAATCACATTGGAGCTCAACTCAAAACTTTTACCATTGTTTTAAAGCCCAAATATCCTCAAATTGATCATTTCGACATCAAGATGCATGAACGTAAAAAAAAAAAAAAGATTTCAAGTTTAAAAATAGTGCATCTTGTAGCAGATTTTTGAACAGTCAATTTTCAAGATTTTCTAATTTCCATAGATATGCTCCATCTACATTATTTTTTAAGCTTTAAATTTTATAATTTAAGATGAAAATATATTTTAAAGCAATCCCAAATATTTCTAGTATTGAAACCACATTTCTCGACACGATTTAAAGGTGCATTTTACTTTGATTTTTTGAGAGCTTCAGTTCTATACAAACTGTACCCTACTCTAAAACGGTTTACTTTTTATATAAAAAAGTCACAATCACTTATAGCCAATGGTTTAAAAAACGGATCGGTGACCCGGATCGGGCTTCCAAAAAACCGATCCGGATCGGCGAATCGACGATCCGGATCGAGAATCGGGTGAATCGGTCAGAATAAAGCTTAAAAAAAATTTGAAAAAATTATTAAAATTCATTATAAATATTGTTTTTTAGGAATTCAATAAAAAATGAGGGTACTCCATTAAGAATTTTCATGTTTTTGAATAAATATGCGAATGTTGATATGTTCTTTCCCTACATGAACCGCCATTCAGCATTTAATTTACAGTATTTCGTGCTCATCCCTACACTGTTGCTGTTGGGACTCGATATGTGAATAATATGGCTGGAATAGGGTGGCCTCAGAATCATCATCTCTCTCATTTTCTCTTTGAATAATATGG